>NW_024040041.1:16067025-17368777 GCF_014851395.1 Micropterus salmoides
GATGCTGAATTCCAGGAACCTAAAAATGTTCATCTACGCCACCTTAGTTCCACTAATGTGGACAGGAGTGTGTGTTTTATCTTTTTCCTAAAATCAGCTCCTGTGTTTTGCTGACGCTGAGTAGTAGTTCTCTGTGCAACACTCAGCCAGACTATGTCAGGTTTCTGGCTTGAACCCAAAGCAGATCAGACGCAGCAGGATACTTTTAAGAGATGTATTTGAACTAGAACAGAATGAAAGTGAGTGGGGCAAAGGAGGGAAATTAAAGTCCTGGGTCTGAGCATGCTAGGCAGTCCAGTGGATTCAAATCCGAGAGGTTGAGAGCTTTCTGGCAGGTTGAGTTTATGGTACAGGTTCTGCAGTTTTTTCTGCTAAGGATACTGACAATGGCCAGTCCTCTGGAGGTGGAGTAGACTTACAGCTGACTCTTTGTTGAGGAGATCAAAGCGAGCATAAAAGGTGTTAAGCTCATCTGGTAATGTGGCCTCACACACTGCTGATGCAGATGTTTTTGACCGCCTGCCACATATCTTTGGTTTTGTCAGTGCTGAGGTCTTCTTCCAGTCTGTGCTAGTGTCCTGGACAGAGCTGTCACTTTTCTCCACTCATCTAGACTTTCGGGTTGGGGATTGATTTTATTATCTTAGTGATCATCACATCATCAACACATTTGCAGATGTATGTCAGTGATTATGTATATTATACCAGTCTGTACATTCAAAACAGTATACTCCAAAATCTGTTTTGTCTTAATTTGGTCTTGGAAAAATACATAAAGAAGATACAATTTCACTGTTGCATCATCAGTTGTACAACTGATATTAAAATATGCAAAGGTATTATGTTGTCATTGCAAGTTACAATGTAATAATACAGTATATTTGCAATATACTTCATTAATTTGATCATGGGAATGATCTTATTATATTTTGCAATAGTGTTCAACATAAACTTTTAAGGACAGGTTAAAGATTGACAATTAGATAAGATATTCCAATTCTGTTGACATTTGATATTAGAGTAGGCAAATATGTGGTGGAAAGTCACCAAGTCTCAGAGATAAATACCATACTTTTTAGTCCACTACATTTATCTGACTATAGATACTTTAACTTTAAAATTAAGATTTACACAAAAAATTAGAAAAGATTAAGACTGAATAAATAAATGTTTTATGTGGTTTTGCTGATCTTTGAGATTATTTTGATGATTGCAGAACTTGTACTTCTTATGGGATATTTTGCATCATTGTATTGGTACATTTACTAAGCAAATGATCTTACTAATAATTCCACCACTGTAAATTCATGCATATTTACATGCAATTTCTTACTTCACAGCTAGGGAGGAGGTATGTCTTGACCTGTCAAACTTTCACCTTCTTGTAAAATGTCCAATATCTCAAAAGTCATTAACATTTTAACAATACTAACATTCACAGAAATAATGCATAATGTTGAAATACAGCTTTGTCTCACTGTATGACCACATTTGTAATCCACAGCACTTTTTAGTAAGCCATGGAGGACCATGCCGCAGTGAGTATGAGTAAACATAAAGTCAGTGTGGTTGAGCCCTTGGTCTGTGCTTCTTAACACATAACTCAAATGTTTTGTTGTTGTGTTAGCTGGTTGGTGTGTGTGGCGACAGAGCATCAATAACAATGTACTTATTGTGCATACAACAATCAAATTCAAACAGTATTTTGTGTTTAATGTTTTTTCTTCAATAAACAGAAACAAGCAGGAAAATCTCGATTTTGTGAAATCTTACCAACCTCGAAACAAAGAAGTCGAACATCTCAGAATTCTGCTTCATGGACCAGTTGGTGCTGGCAAGTCCAGTTTCATCAACTCTGTTGAAAGTGTTTTACGAGGCAGAGTTACTGGTCGGGCTTTGACAGATGCAATCTCTGGGAACAGCTTTACCAAAAAAGTATGAATAACTGTTGATTCTGGTGTGAGTACAATAGCATCTATGATTGCTGGTGTAACAATTGCGTATTTATCATGGATTTGCTAAATTTATGCTAATAATTACACATTCTGCTTTATAGTACACAACTTACAAAATCCACAAAGATCCAGAGAATATTTACTCATTCATTTTCAATGACATCATGGGCTTTGAGAAAGACGACACAGAGAAAGCAAAAGAGAAAGACACCAAGGGGGGAGTGGAAGTGGAAGACGTCAAACTGGCCTTGAGCGGACATGTGACAGAAGGTTACAAGGTGCAATCTTTGCAACTCTGATAGTTTTTAAAGGGGCCGTGTGGAGTTTTCTTGCAAACAAACTGGTACTCAGCTACACCCATTTTGTTAAATAATGTGATGAATTCATTCCTTCCTCATAAAACAATGTCAATTTCTCATAAGTTTGAATCCTGCATTGTTTACACCAGTGCTGCTGCAGCAAGCAGTCTTCTTCTTTCCTGACATGCATTGCTGCGTTTCTAGTGCATTACCACCACCTGTATATCTGTGAAATAGTGTGAAACCACTGGCACAAATGTGTATCTTGTTACATGAGCATGCATGTGCATTCTTGTATGCACGAGACAATCACAATGGGGTCCCGTAAACAGGGAAAATGCGCAATAAAAACTCTGCAGGGTAACTTTAAAACATATTTTTATTACTTTGCATTAAACATGTTTTCACTGAAATTGTTTAGAAAATAACATTGACTGTATTACTGTTTTCTAGTTCATTCCTAAACATAAATTGAATCAGGGTGATCAAGGTTACAACTCATCTCCCACTCTGGATGACAGAGTTCACGTTCTGGTTTGTGTCATTCCTGCCAGCTCATTATCTATATTAAGTGATGAAGTTTTGAAGAAGATGAGAGAAGTCAGACTAGCAGCCAGTGAAATGGGTAAGAGCTGACAACACAATAGTTATTACTCTGTGCGGACTAATAGTGCCATATTGGGTTTTATGAATTTAAATACCAGCAAAGAAAATGCTTAAAAAACTGATCAGGTTTCCATCTTGACAGGGATTCCCCAACTGGCTATTCTCACCAAAGTTGATGAAGCCTGCCCAGAGGTTAAAAAAATATAAATAATGTCTATAAGAGCAAGTACCTGAAGGAACAGGTATGATTCTATTAGTCTAGTGTGTTTTTAGATTTGTAATTTTTATTTATTTGTAAGTTCAGTTTTCAATATATAAAATATTCTTTGGTGACCACTTCACAATTACTGATCTTTATCTGAAATGCTCTTACTTTTAAACTTAGGTTGACAAATTCAAAATGCAGCTGGGAATTCCAGTGAACTGCATCTTTCTTGTGAAGAACTACGATCAAGAAATTGTCACAAATGATGACATTAATTCGTTCATACTGAGTGCACTGAGACAGATGATTAGCTATGGAGAAGACTTCCTCAACAGCCTGTAGACCTACAAACTACTGAGGCAAACCTTGCATGATTAAGACATGAATAAACTGAGATTCAAACAATAATCTTCTTGATAATTTTTAGTAACTTTCAGTATTGTGTAATTCATATAGTATGTACTAAAGCATGTGCTGCTTCATTACATCCTTATAATTTAGTTAGAAATGTCAATGTATCTTGTCATAAATGTCATGTATGCAAATGAGGAGGCGTTACCGGTCATAGATAATGTTGCTTTGGTTGCAATTTTAATTCAGACAATATCCGATTATGGCAAGCTAAGTTAGCTCGTGTTACAGCACCTTAGCATTAATGTTAAGTTAGCTAACTAACTTATATGAGTTAAAAGATAACAAAGCCCAATTTGGATATGTTTCTGTCTGTAAATTTTAGTAACTTTCAGTATTGTGTAATTCATATAGTATGTACTAAAGCATGTGTGGCTTCATTACATCCTTATATTTTAGTTAGAAATGTCAATGTATCTTGTCATAAATGTCATGTATGCAAATGAAAAGGCGTTACCGGTCATAGATAATGTTGCTTTGGTTGCAAGTTTAATTCAGACAATATCCGATTATGGCAAGCTAAGTTAACACGTGTTACAGCACCTTAGCATTAATGTTAAGTTAGCTAACTAACTTATATGAGTTAAAAGATAACAAAGCCCAATTTGGATATGTTTCTGTCTGTAAATATTAGTAACTTTCAGTATTGTGTAATTCATATAGTATGTACTAAAGCATGTTACATGTTCATTACATCCTTATATTTTAGTTAGAAATGTCAATGTATCTTATTGTTATTTTACTTTGATAAACAAAGAATGAATACTCTGTATCCAACCTGGATAGACAAATAAAATGAATGTTTGGAAAATCAAAGTATGTAACTGTGTGTAAATAAATAACCTAATAACACCTATCAAAAGTAGTACAAGTTCAGGAGAAACGGTGACAGCGTCAAGCAGCCAAGGCTCATTGATACAAGTGGGGAGAGAAGGCTGTTCGGTCCGATCCAACAGACGAGTTAATGTATGTCAAATTGCTGAAAAAGTTAATGCCAGTTTTCATAGAAAGGTCCAGAAAACACAGTATATCACAGTTTGTTGTGTTGTGAGAATGAGATAAATGTGAAAAAGAAAAGGACACTGGCAGCCTCTGGTTCTGGTTATTGGGGGGTCTTCATAGAAACAGCTTAACTGCCTGACACACATACAGGGTATGCATTGATGTCACTTCCCTTCAGGAGCACGCTGGACTGAGTGGCAAAACATCTGTTACCATGGTGGCGTTTAGCAAACCATGAGTAGAACAACTGATTATTTGCTCAAATTAAAGGCAGTCGGACTTGACAGTGATCCTTTCTGCTTACCAAAGAACCAGTTGTCCAGCTCTTTCCCATTTTAGATGTGTTGTTTGTGTTTTAGCTGATTCAAGCTAACACTGCTGCTCGTCTTTCTGCCACTCAGTAAGCGTAACTGCGTACTGTGACGTCACGCGCATACCCTCTATACGAGCCATAGTAAAATGATTGGACTTTGATAATTGTTAACTGCTCACTTTACAAAAGTACAACCTTTTAAGTAAGAAAGATGTTTAATTTGAGATACTGTCTTTATTTCTTTAATAATTCCTATATCTCTACATCTCTTGTGCCTGCCCTTATCGTTGCCTTAAGAGACCTTTGTCTGTGTATGGTTAGACATGTCTCAAAATAATGCTAGTTTCCAGTAAAGAGGAAGCTAAGGTCCACTCTTTTCTGTAAATTAAACCAAAAGGGAAAGTGTCCCTGATGACACATTTGTATATCACACATGAGGGGAGGTGTGAAAAAAGATGTGATAAACGTTACATAATTTAAGTATAAATGTTTAGTAAACTTTAAGTCTTCTGTAAGGTCGTCTCATGTATGCATTCCCTGATGACATCAAGATAATAATTTTAATCAGGAAAGAAGGCACTATTTGCCTATACATCAGTAGCCATTGTGAAAATGAAGGTAACCTCATTTTGAGATTAAAAGAACAGAAGTAAGGTTTTCCTTTGTAAAAAAAATAGTGACAACCGGTGTTTGATGTCTTTTCTGCATTTTGGGTGTGAATTCATTTGTGTGATGCATTTAAGATGTATAAGAGAAGAAATGCTCATTCTGTCTTTTGTTTAAATTGAAACCTACTATATATCTGGTCTATATGCATTGGAAATTAGACAAGGTTACACAATCATAGTTTATTGAATCTACATGATATGTGTTATTATTTTACTTGATATTTTTATTGTTAATTTGTGACTAGAGCAAAGGGTGCTGCAACTACAGGCAGGAAGTGTACGCTAAAAGGAAGGATATGGGGTGAGAATGTAAGAACCAATCAATAAGATGACTAAGTTCTGGCAGCAATTAAAGTATGTAAAAGGGGTGAGGTCTTTCCTGCCGATCATTATTTAAGTTGCTAATCCTAGAGCTGAGGAAATAATTAAGAAGAAGGGGCGAAAGAGAAGAAAAAGGGGGAAGTTTTGGGAGCTTCAGCTTTAGCATTTTTTAAAATAAACAAGTTTCTCTTTGGGTGAACACCTTAAAAAATTAGAAAGAGTTTTTTGTCTCTTTTTGTCTTAATTTTCTTCCTCCTCTGGTAAGTTAGCATTCTTGTACTTTTACATCCACACAGCCTACATAAACACACCTCATTACAGATAAACAGCAAACTGGCCCTTTAAGGAGCTGTGTTCAGCACCTGACTCTCTGGAATGTAAAATGAGACAGAAGTGAAGTGGTAGGAAACTTTTCAAGACATTTAACACAGACGGAAAGGCCAGTACCTAGTATTTAAACTAGCTTGTTATCAGAGGTCGCACTTTTTCCTAAGTGGTATTTGAATTCATAATGCGCTAAAGTCGCCCGGAGTTGGTGACCCGAGAGAGTGGGGTTTCTTTGCAGAAGGCGGGCCACTTGTCGCTACAGACTACCTAGTTGCAAACCAGTCAGGGTTCCCATGCAATGGGGTGGTGATGGTGCAGTGGATAAGGCGCATGCCTTTGGTGTGAGAGACTTGGGTTTGAATCCACTGTGAGACACCATTGTGTCCCTGAGCAAGACACTTAACCCCTAGTTGTTTCAGAGGCGTGCGACCTCTGACATATATGTATAGCAATTGTAAGTTACTTATAAAATACTAATAAAAGCGCCAGCTAAATGAATAAATGTACATCAGAAACTAAAATCGAAATTCAATTTAGGATTGGGAATTTGGTGTTTTTTGGTTTGGGGGATTGAGTCATGTATGCAAATGAGGAGGCGTTACCGGTCATAGATAATGTTACTTTGGTTGCAATTTTAATTCAGACAATATCCGATTATGGCAAGCTAAGTTAACACGTGTTACAGCACCTTAGCATTAATGTTAAGCTAGCTAACTAACTTATATGAGTTAAAAGATAAAAAAGCCCAATTTGGATATGTTTCTGTCTGGGAGAGGAGTGATTTTAACATCAATTACCTGAAGTGGTCTAATTTTAAGCCAGTCATGAGGGCTTGAGAGTCATGAGAGTCTGATTGTGATTATTTCTCAGGCAGGTTAAGTTAACTAACCTTAACATTAGTGTTTTTTCTGATCCCTTTAAGCGGATTTACAGACGTAAATTGGCAGTTTACATCAGACATGTCATCCGCGGGAAGTTTACTCACACTGAAAGATACACTTTGGATCTGCAATCTTTCAGATTATTAAATCAACATTTAGGCATAAATCCCTAGACCCTAAGTAACGTTAGCTTAATTGATGTCAGTTCATGTTTTTTAGCATTTGGCATTTTTCTTTTCTTCAACTGTGGTTATTATTATGATTATCTTAAATTTAATTCCGAGTGGCATTACTAAAAATCTCACATCTAACTTGTTTGCATTATACTGTGCTTGGCTGCAGCATACAGCTCATTCACAAGTGGCGGCAGTCTGATTTGGGGACTGCTTGCTTCTCACCCTTTCCTGCCGCCGTAGTAAAGTAAGTAATACAGAATTAGACGTGATTTAGCTGACAAATTAGTATTTTGTCAAATACTGACAATGGTTCACTTATGTATTGATTTTAATAAATGTTTTGATGTAAGAAAGGAAATAACCACAGGGCTCTACAGTATTGAGCATTTTGAGTGCATGTGTGAGTAAACATAATTCTGTGAGTTTGACAGTGTGAAAAATTATTTTGGCGCACAGAGCAACATTTGAGTTTTGACAGCCATGACAGTAAAGCTCAATCAATGTCCTTATAAGCTCTAAACATCTCTGGCTCAGTGTACAAAACATTCAGATAGCACCATACCCTTTTAGCCGACCATGTCGCTGTTCTAAATGAGAAAAATCAAGTCATGTCAGTTAACAAATGTTAATTCAATGATTTAAAGCAAGGCAAGGCAAGTTTATTTGTATAGCACATTTCAACAACAAGGTAATTCAAAGTGCTTTACATAAAACATAAAAGAAACAGGGAAAAAGTTTAAAAGCAAAATAGGGAAAAAACACATACACATTAAAATATTATAAAAGTTACAGTGCAGTGTACAATCAGGGTTAAAAGAGTTAAATGGAAAATAAAAACAGTCTGAGGGTTTGAGCAAATAATTGAGTTACAATTATTTTGAAAAGAGAATAAACAGAGAAGAACACTTAATCTACTCTCTCTAGCTAGTCTGTACTCGGGTCCATAGCAATCTTTGGGTCCACTGAAACTCCAAAAACCCTCGGACACTACAGAGAAACCAGGACATGTCTGTCCGCAGGCCACTTTGATCCAGTTATTCTCTGGACCCACTTGTGCGTTTACTGGTCGACAGAGTACACTGCAAATCACTCAGGCGTGAGCTCCCCCTATCCCCGCCAGAAGGTGAAGTATTTGGGGGTTGTGCTCAACTCAGCCAGCCTGAGAGCTCATCTGTCGGAACTCAGACAGACGACCCTTCTTCAAGCGGCCCGCAAGCTCCAGCTGAGAACTGCTGTGACGGCGCTGGCAGTAATGCAGCTGCTGGGGCTCATGGCAGCAGCCCATCCAGTAGTTACCCTGGGCCTGCTACACATGCGGCGGCTACAACGCTGGTTTACGAGCCTGCATCTAAACCTCAAGAGGCACAAGCGATGCATGGTGATGCCCCCCAGTCAGTACAGAGGGACCTGCGGTTCTGGGGGTCCCCTCATCGCCTGAGGACGGGGGTACCGCTTGGCCGGATATCCTCATACGTGTCGGTGTTCACGGATGCGTCTCTGAGCTAAGCTGAGCTAGGGAGAGCCGACACATCAACCAACTGGAGCTCCAGGCGGTTTTTCTGGTCCTACAGCACCACAAAGCCCTAGTCCAGGGCAGGCACGTGCCGGTGAGGACAGACAACCGCACGACAGTCTCCTACATCAACAGACAGGGCGGAGTCCGATCCGCAGCTCTGTTGACGTTAGCAGAGGACCTATGGACATGGGCTACAGCACACTTGCTGTCTCTGAAGGCTCTTCACGTCCCAGGCTCGGAGAACAGGGGGGCCGACCTCATGTCGAGGGGCGGTCCCCCACAGAGCGAGTGGAGACTGCACCCCGATATAATACAGCAGATCTGGTCTCGCTTCGGGACGGCGCAGGTGGACCTGTTTGCCAGATGGCACCCACTGCTCGCTGTGGTTCTCGATCCTACCACAGGACAGCCCGCCCTTGGACGTGGACGCGTTTGCACACGCGCCATGGCCAAAAGGGCTGCTGTATGCTTTCCCTCCACTCCATCTCACCCCCCCCCCCCTGCTGGAGAGGGTGAGACAGGAAGGGTTGTCAGTCATCCTGGTAGCCCCCAGCCGCAGATCGGCGGGGTGGTACGCAGAGTTGGCTGGCAGTGATGGAGCCCTGGCCTGTGCCTCAGGTCTGGGGGGCTCTGTCACAGGAGTCAGGTGCCATAGGCACACTGCCGGTGCTCAGCCAACCTCTCCAGGTTTGGCTCCTGAAAGGGAGAGGTTGAGACAGGCTGGGCTGTCCGCAGAGGTGGTACATACCATCCAGGCGGCGAGGGCAGGCTCCACCACTTCCTGCTACAAAGCTAAGTGGCTGGGCTTTCAGCGCTGGTGCATTGAGAAGGAAATGGATCCCATAACCTGCTCAGTGGGATCCATCCTTTCCTTCTTGCAGGGCCTAATGGAGAAGGGACTGTCACACTCAACCATTAAGGTGTATGCGGCAGCTATCTCATCTTGTCATGAGGGGTTTGGCAACAGACCTGTCTTCACCCACCCCCTCGTGAAGCGTTTTCTGCAGGGTGTGAGGAGACAACGACCGGTGCTACGTGTCTCTGCACCCCAGTGGGACCTGCCACTGGTACTAGAGGCTCTGAGGTCAAACCCCTACGAGCCCCTGGAACAGTCCTCCTTGAAGATGCTATCTCTCAAGACAGCCTTGTTACTGGCTCTCACCTCTGCCAAGAGGGTGAGTGAGCTGTGCGCCCTGTCGGTTCATCCCAGCTGCATGCTGCTTCGTGGTGACCACAGTGCAGCAGTGTTAAGACCGAACCCCTCCTTTGTTCCTAAGAACACAAGAAGCTCGTTCAGGTTGAGGACCATACATTTGGATGCCTTCCACCCTCCGCCCCACCCTGGGCCTAGGGAGGCGAGGCTGCATCTGTTGTGTCCTGTGCGCGCCCTAACACATTATATGAAGCGCACGGCCCCCATTCGACGCACTGATCAACTGCTTGTTTGCTTTGGTGACGGTGCGATCGGTAAAGCTCTATCCAAGAAGCGCCTAGCCGGATAGCTTTGTGACTGTATCTCACAGGCCTACATGCAGGCGGGGAAAGACCCACCCTTGGTGGTCCGGGCTCACTCCACACGAGGTGTGGCTGTGTCAACGGCCCTCTTCAACGGGGTGAGCGTCGAAGAGATTTGCACAACGGCATTGTGGTCTTCACCATGTCCATTTGTGCGTTTTTACCTCTTGGATGTGTCAGGCTCCTTCTCCTGCGACTCAGGATCTGTGAGGAAGAAGACTGGTGTCTACCATAGACTACCGGTTGTCGGGGAAAACATTCTTACACTGACCGTGATGTCCCCTGTAGGGGTCAGGACAGTTCAGGTGCTGGATCTGGCTGGATCAGATCCATCTGGTCATGCCAAACCCCTAGCAGTCTAGTGACCTTTCTGAGGGGTGGCCCACTGCCCCATCGCTTAGGATGGAGGCAGCTTAGGGCCTGTGGCTGGTGACCTGGGGCCGATCGTGTCAGTGAGGCGAGCTGTGGCTTGTCGCGGCTGGGCGGACAGTCATCGGGCTCCACCAACTGTACCCATAGAGTCCAGTAGAGGGCGGAGCCTGTGTGAGATAGAACGAAGGTTACGATATGGTAACCCTAGTTCTATTAGCACAGGCGGAGCCCTCGGAGGCCCTCCCTAAAAGGTGTGTTCATTGTTGCTTTACCTGATCGGTGCTTGTAAAATATCCACGGTGTCTGCATCTTCTAACGTCATTGCAATTTATAGTTTTCTCACCGCTAGTTTCTGTCAATGCATCTCCCGACAAAACACCACAGTTGTATTTCAGCATTCTTTAAGTAACTTCATCAACTCGAGTAGTTCACCTGTCACCTGCTCTGCTCCCCTGTGTACACACACAAACATACACACACACACACAGAGCCCCCTCAGTGACCCATCTGTCACCCAAATCTGAAACAGGGCTGCTATCTCTTGTACTGTAGATGCTGCAAAGTTAATAACGTTGGATTACTGTTTGTTATTTCATTGGCTATATGAGATTTTGGAGTAATGCATATAATAGCTTTTAAAAAAAAATATTACAATAAAAAAAAGTTCAATAGTTTAATGTTTCCTAAGGCAATGAGTAATCCTGTTAAATAATTATGATCTCAATATTGACCAAAATAATTAGCAGCCCTACATGAACATTTAATTTAATTCATGAAATTATAGAACATCTGTTGTGTGAAACTGCACCTCTGCCTTCTTTCTGTACAGGCTAATGCTTCATTCAAATTTATTTATTTTTTTTAACTTATAAAAACCTTTGAAATGGTTTTTAAATTTAGTTAGTTACATGGCAGTGTTTGGAGATGGTTCTCATGGAATTCCCATTACACTTCTTAAACCTCAATACTTGGGTCGTGGCTCAGAAGGTAAACATTTATTTCTTACAAATGTTTTTTAAAAGACTTGTTTTCAGGATGAAAAAAATGACGTCAAATAAACGTATGCCGGTCAGGACTTGTGAGGTGATGTCACTGTCTCTATCTAGCATTACCTGGTGCAGGAACCTTCTAAACATAATTGAAGAACACTGATTTTAACATTTATTATTAGCTTAAAATTGGAAGTAAATTGAAATGTTATGCCTGTTTCCACTTTTATTTCACTGCCTCTACAAATTAGTAAATTCTTCCAGAGACAGCAGAACAAATGACAATCTACATAATCATAACTAAATTACTGAAATGTAGTCATTATTAAAAATGTGGCTGTGAATTGGCAGCCAAATTAGCCATAATATCTTTCTAATTTCAGCAGCACCCACCAGTAGAAGCAAATAAGGTATAGCACAAGACACGATCATAAAAACTCTGCAAGTCCATAGGCTTGACTGCACTGGAGGAAATTCAGGTGCAACAGCAGCAATTATACATGGTGAAAATAAAATACAATCAGCTTCAATCAGACTACACCTCTGTTCTATATGCATAATATAATGAGAAAAATTATATAAGGTAATTATAGATCATATAGAAACTAAGCAAGATAAAATACAAGCCTTTAATGTCTAATGTCTAAGTGAGAGAAAAAGTCCTGAGTCAGGTGGATCCAGAGGTTGCTGAATGAATTGTAGCTGTAGTTTCCAACTTGTGGTGTAACCCAGTGGACTAGGACTCTGCTGCAGATGGCTGATCCAAAGCTGTGACACCAAGTAGTCCTTCATGTCCAGATGAAACATCTTTGTCTGCAGGGGGGAGGACAAGTCAGTGGGATAAAACAGTGGAGCTTGTGTTAACCTCAAACACCTCTAGTGTAGACTTTATGCCCTAATTTAGGAGAGAAGAAATACAGAGCTGGTGCAGGTGTGTAGATGCAGCTGAGTGGGAGCCAGGAGACTGAGCATGGGGCAATAACAAACACAGGGACAGTCGGGAACACTCGAAACACAGTGAAGTGAAAGAACAAAAGGAGACACTAGGAAAACACTGATGACAATTGCATTAATCACCATTCACTCCCTGGTCAAATGACATCGGCAGTGATGGAAGTAGTGTCCTCTGTTTCTGATTAGCGGATGTCTATCAGGTCTAAACGTTACATCCATGTGTACGTAGTAATAATACCATGCCAAGTCTGCTGGCTGGGACTTTATAGGTGCGCTGTTGTGTTTTTCAGAGCACACAAACACTGTAAACAAGTTATCTGCCCAGCATCGTGCTATTACCCAGAAACACACCTTATTTTTACAGTTTTTACACACAGTCCACAGCGGGGTTAAAACCGCATTTAAAACCTACATGTACTGACAGTAACATAACTCATGGATGTCAGCAACAGTTAGCCTAATATAGCAAACTTGCTAATGTCTTACCTGATGTACTGTCCGCTGCTTTCTTGTCACTGTTGACTTTGTGTGTGACACCACATGGACAGAAACGCTGTACGCTTTTAGTTATGGTATTATAAATGATAGTCCTCCCTCCAGCCCTGCTCACTCTCTCTGCCTGCTTTCATGGCAGTGTGCTGGTAGTCAGAGCTGCATCCTTTTGACCACGCCTCCTTATTTGCATACACAACTCAATCCCCAAATCCTCAATTCCCAAATCCCCAATCCTAAATTCCCAAATCCCCAAATCCCTAATCCTAAATGGCTAAATGCCCAATCCTAAATACCAAATTCCTTTTTCCAACTTTTAGTATCTGATTTAGACTTTTAGTTTTTGATTTAGATGTTTTAAATCTGACCCAACAATCCCTCCATACATGAGCAAGAGAACTGGACCACTGAGCAATGAAAGAAGGTGGCTCTGGTCTAATGAATCCCATTTTCTTTTACATCACATGAATGCCAGTTGATTGTGCGTTGCTTACCTGGGGAACACATGACACCAGGATACACAAGGGGAAAAAGGCAATGTTCTGCTGGGAAACCTTTGGTCCTGCCACTTATGTGGATGTCACTTTGACATGTGCTACCTACCTAAGCATTGTTGCAGACCATGTACACCCTTTCATGGAAATGGTATTCTCCGATGGCAATGGTCTCTTTCAGGAGGGCAATGCGCCCTGCCACAAAGCACAAATTGTTCAGCAATAGTTTGAGAAACACATCAACAAGATCAAGGTGTTGACCTCACCTTCCCAGATCTCAATCCTGTTGAGCATCTGTGGGATGCGCTGGACAAACAATTGATTTCACCCAACTGCAGACAGGGGGCAGCAGGTTTGGTTATCATGCTGAGGCGATCTCAGAGTTCAGTAGGTTAATGGGAAGAAGCTGTCACTAACTTTTTACCATTGTTGTGTTTACAGGAGCCACATGAGCTGATGGCAGCATCATTCCAGATGAGAAGCACCAGAGTGCAGCTCTGCAGAAGTCCCAGCTTCCAGTGTTGCCCTGCCAGCTCCTGCAGCTTACTGCTGTGTGCAGCCTTTTGTTTTTACTTTTACTCCCCTATACATAGGATCTGTCATCATATTTACTGTTACAACACATTGCTTCAAGTCATTTAATATTGTGTTTCTTATATGTTTCCATGAATGCAAGATATGATTTTAATTTGTTAAACTGTTGCTTTTGTTTTAGAAATAATTTTTGCTATATAAAATTGATCAGACTAAGTTTACTTAAAATAAAATCACATTCTTCATCAGTTTTGTATGTTAATTGAATGTAGTTTGTAGTTTCTAAACTTCACAAAATATGATAGGTAACAGCTGTAAATGAAAATATTAAGATGGTATAATAGGATAACATTTTGCATATATGTCAGAAAAAAATGAAAAGCTTATGCTATATAATTATTTTATTTGGACATTCCTTTAAGAAATGAATGTGACATTAACTGAGAAGTTACTCTATTGTGAAAACCAAAGAAAAATCTGCACATTGAATAGTTTTGAAGCCCTGTAGAAGGTATGGGCACAGGAATCAGGAGGCTTACATTGTAGAGATGCACCTATTTACCACAGGTGTATTTGAATATCCATCATCACAATTAATGATACCACATAGTTGGATTCATTATTACTCTGTACAGGTCATTCTTTGTTTCAGCACTTACCCAAAGGTTGGTTTGGATGTGTGCACATTCTTCGGTGCTGTAGGGCTGACCCCAAATAATCAAAGATTTGATGCTTCGATGAGCGGAGCCTGATTCACTTGTCAATCTCACGAAGCTTTGCAGCGGTGTTATGAAACAAGGATCATACCATCTTGGCCATATGGGGGTGCTCAACATCTGATAGAACAACCAGTTTTCTCCCAATAAGTTAATATACAGCCTATTACAAAATATATATCAATATATGCTGTAAATAAAAATGTGAATAAAGGTTTTTAAAGTGCATGAATAAATCCAAAATTGTAACCCTAACCCTTAATGATGGGGGGTTAGTGTGCATGTGTGCGTGTATGTGTCTGTATGTGCTGAAGAGACGAAGACCCAGTGAATGGCAGGTGAGTAGAGAGAAAGGGGTCAACAAAAAGCCTCATTTTAGCTGGAAATGCACAGTGTAAGTTACACTGAATAATAAATAGAGACTGCAGCTCTGCAACTTCCCAAGATTAAAGTGGAGCTACCATGTGTAACACCTTCCCTCGCACGTGCACACGCAATCATTGCCACACAGCAGACATGTGCAGAGAGGGGTGCAATGGGTGCTTGAGCACCTGCCCTTTGATGCCCAAAGTGCCCTTTTGTCAATGAAAAATTTAGTTTATTTATTTATTTTGAAATTTGTAAAGGCCCTGTAGTGAATGCCTGCCCAATCATAGTATTAGTAAAATGAATGAATAATAATTTTGCAGTAAGTAAAATTAGCCACATGATGACCTTTAACTTGATGTCCTCATCCGTGATGAGCCCTCCCGTTCAGACACCGTTAGTGATTCAGCAGCACTGCCTACAGGACACCTTCGATTCTGCCGGTAAGAGAGGTTTGCCGCAATGCACTTGTTGTGAGTTGTTGGATGTATTTAACAAGAAAGACGCAAAGAGGGCATACACAGTTGTTGTGTAGCCTACATTACTGTGTGTTGCTGGTAGAAGTAACATTAGCTAACACTGTGCCAACAGCCTGTAGCTACTTCTACACACACAGATAAACAAAGGTGTTCTGTTGACTTCGTTCTTGCCGTTTGAGGAAGAAAAGTTTCACGGGCGTCGCGAGGTCTGGTATATTTAATGTACACAAACATTTGAAAAACAGGTTGATAACTGATACTTATTCCTCCGACCTTTTTACTTTTTACTTAACATAACAACTTTACATAACAAAAAGAACAATATCTGAGACAAGTGATAAAATAACAAGAATAATACAGAAAAAAATAATAATAAATAAATTATTCTGTATATATATACACACTGTATATTGCTGCACCTAACATGAATGTTCACATCTCAACATACATGATACAATAATATACAGCCATATAGTGATATATACAACACACACACACACACACAAAAAAAAAAAATAGTGATTTTGCCAATTCTTTCTTTTTCCTTATGGTTTGTAATATAATTTCTAATTTGCAAATATCTATAAAAATCACTTGAGGGAAGATCGAATTGTTCCTGAAGTTGTGCAAAAGACTTTAAGTGTGCTTCTTCAAAAAGCTGATCAAAAATAAAGAGGCCATTAACTGCCCATCTCCTAAAAAGAAGGTGGAAAATCTACATTACCCACTATGGGCATAGCTCGAGAAATTGTTCCAACATCCTTAAGCATATTCTTTACTTCTGGCCATACCTTTATTGTATGTTGTATGTTTTATCCATTCATTTTCAATTTTTAATTTATTGACATGTTTTAGATCTATAAAGGGTAGGACAGACAATTGTGTTCCCCTTAACTTCCCCTTGCTCTATTTGAGTCCACTTTGCTTCCTCATCTCCCCTGACCCAAGTCACAATTGCTGCTAGTTGAGCTGCCCAGTAATAAAATTTTATATTTGGCAAGGCCAAACCTCCTTTATTTTTAGCCAAATGAAGTGTTTTAAGTTTAATTCTGGGTCTTTTGTGTTGCCATACAAATTGAGAAATTAATTTGTTTAACATATTAAAAGTGGAAATTGGGACTCTTATGGGCAACGATTGGAATAGAAAAAGGAGACGCGGGAGCAGGTTCATCCTTACTGTCTCAACTCTTCCAAACAGAGATAAAGGGAGAACTTCCCAACGAACAAGATCACTCCTTATTTGATTAATTAGCTTATTATAGTTCGCCTCAAAAAGTCTCGTAGTTTCAGGTGTGATAATAATCTCCAAGTACCTAAATCCTTGATTAGACCAATGAAATGATTCCATCTCGTTTAGTTGTTTAGGCCATATTCCTGATATCATCATTGCCTCTGATTTATTTTGATTAATTTTGTATCCAGAAATGTCTCCATAATCTTTTAAGCATTGCATCAGTTGGGGTATTGAAGTAAGGGGATGCTTTATAAAGAGCAGAATATCGTCAGCGAAAAGAGAAATTTTATGAACCATCCTCAACCCCCCCAATCTGGAAATCCTGTCTTATTGCTTCCGCAATACTGAGAGCAAAGAGAATGGGTGAGAGAGAATCAGTCTTACGCCTCTCTCTACATCGAAAAAGTCAGAGCAATGTCCATTAACTCTAATTTTTGCTTTGGGATTCTTATACTACAGCCAAAACCAAAAGATAAATTTTAGCTCATCTCAGTTAATGTTTGTTCTAAAAATTGCCAATCTACCTGATCGAATGCTTTCCCAGCATCTAAGCTGAGAAGCATTGACGTTTGAGTATCCTTTGCCATGAGTGACTGCAGGTTTAATGCTCTCCTTATATTATTTGTCCCTTGGCGACATGAAATGAACCCCGTCTGATCTGGTTTTACTAATTTCCTAATGTATTTTTGTACTCTAGTTGCTAAAATAGATGTTAATATTTTATCATCCACACACAGGAGGCTAATAGGACGATAACTAGAACACTGCAATGGATCTTTTCCTTCTTTATGCAGGACTGTGATGATAGCTTCAGACCATGACTCGGGAGGGTTCCCTAAATTTAACACATAATTATATAACTTACATAATACCGGAGTGAGGTCATCAACAAACACTTAATATTCTCCTGCAAACCCGTCTATTCCTGGCGTTTTGTTATTTTTAATTTAATAATTGTTTCTTTCACCTCCTCTTCTCTAATTGGCTCTACTAACGCAGAGGCTTCATCCGCCGTCAGCTTGTCTAATTTAAGACCTTTAAAGAAATCATGTATTTTTTCTTCTTTCAATTCCTGATGTTGACCCTTATTATTTGCTACTGCTTTTGGAATCGTTCTGACATCATTAGAATGAAGTTGTTTAAATTTAGGAATTGTTCGACTAGCTTGTGCTTTCTGTAGTTGAAAAGATAATAACCTGCTAGCCTTGTTTCCCAACTCATAGTATTTTCTATCGATAAACCTAAGGGCACCCTCTGCATTATAGGTCAGAATCCCATCCCAGCTTGGCTCTATTCTCTTTAAGTTTATTAAATACTTCTTGTTTTCCACTTTGCTTCGTTTGTAATTCTACTTGTTTTTTAAGTCTGTCTTTCTTTAACTTTGATCCTATAGATATTATTTTCCCCCTTATTGTGGCTTTTCCTGCGTCCCATAAACAGTAGGTGAGACCATGCCATTGTCGTTCAAAGCAAAGTATTCCAGTATTGCTGACACTATTTCTTCTCTTATATTAACATCTGTCAAAAATGAAACGTTAATTCTCCAATACTTCATACACGGCTCCAATCCCAAATTGTCATTTGTACTGGGCTGTGATCTGAAGTGGTTATTGGCTCAATAACACAGTTTTTAACTCTGTATGTGTCCTTTTTGGACACCAAAAAATGATCCATCCATGAGTAGCTTCCATGCACTTGTGACATAAAGGTGAAGTCTCTCTCTTTTGGATGAAGGTAGTGCCAAGCATCTATCAACCCTAATTCCTTCATCATATTCATTAGACTTTTCAACATTCTGCTTTGAGGTTTTGAGGATGATGGTAATTTATCTAATCTATTATTCAGTACGCAATTTAAGTCCCCCCCCATTAAAAAAAACCCTTCCCCATTATCTGCTACCAGATGTGCAAGCTTTTTGAAAAATTTTGGACAATCTTCATTTGGTACATAGGCATTTAAAACAGTTAATTTAACACCAGCAATCCTTCCTATGACCATAACATAGCGACCTTCTGTATCCTGGAAAACCTTTTCACAATGAAAATACACAGACCTACTAAATAGTATTGCTACCCCTCTCTTTTTCCGTTTCCCATGAGAGCTACCGTAAACCTGATCCACCCATTCTCTTTTTAATTTTTGGTGTTCTGTTTCTGTGAGGTGAGTTTCTTGAAGTAAGGCTATAGAGCACTGCATTTTCTTCAACTGTCCCAGTATCTTTTTTCTTTTAATTGGGTTGTTTATTCCTTTTATATTGTAGGTAATTAAATTAAGTAATGCTACCATTGTATTTTTACTGATTCCTGTAACACAGCCCAAACCTCTCATAAGCATCTGTTACACCAAGACAAATAAAATAATTTAACTCCAAATGTACAAAGTTAAACAAAAAGAAATTTGCAACCTGCCTCAGATAAAACAGAACAATAACATTATGAACATAGAACAGAACTTCCACATTACCAGTCAGACACAGAGAATAAACTATAGCCATGTCTGACCCCGGGTGATAATGGGACAGAGAGAGGTGACCTAATCCCTCTGTGGAGAAAAGCACCCAATGTGCAGTAGTGACCAGTATTACACTAACGTGTAAGAAAGGTCTTAGTGAGTGTGAACCATTCATATAGACATCAAGAGTCCATCAGACCTTTTTCCTTTTTTAAACCCTTTGTGACAACTTTACTTTTTTATTTTTCATTATGCTGTTATTGCTTTCAGTCTATGCATTGTTCATACGCACTCAATATTGTGTGTACCTTTAGCAGCCCTAATCTGAAATCAATCTGAAATCAATTTTAAGTGTTATATACCTCCGACTACTCATCCTCATCTTCTTCCTGAATCATAGCCTTCAAATCCGCTATCGCCAACATTTTAGTACTGCATGCACCTTAGCTCGCTTCTTTTGTAGCTCAGGAGAGTAATCTTGGTCGAAGAAAATCCTCTTGTCTTGAAAGATCACCTTTCCTTGGCTCCATGCTTGCTGCAAAACAATATCTTTCGATCTGGGAGGAGCCGCTGGTTTGTCGGTTTGGACTGAATTGAGCGGTGGGCTCTTTCAGTGTTAAATGCAAATGCCATTCAATTTTTTCATTAATAAAATTTTAATGGCATTTGCGAAATTAGGACATCTTACAGGGAGAAAGTGTGATGGGTCAAGATGTACGTACCTCCTACCTTAGCTGTGAAGTAAGACTTTGCATGTAAATGTGCATTAATTTACCCCAGTGAATTAAGAATTATTCAGATCCTTTACTTAAGTAAAAGTACCAAGACAGTGATGGAAAATATTCCAATACAAGTTCTGCTATCAATATCAGCAAAATCTTTTTATAGTATCAAAAATAAACACTTGTTCTTAAAAGAAAAGGCCCTGTGTTTAGAGGAAAGATGGAAAACAGTTAAAATCTGCTTTAATTTTTCAGATTATTTTCTGCTTGTTGTGTCCCATTTGGTCCCGTGAGGTCAGGCAGGTAACAGGTTTTAGGATCCAAATGCAGACTCCACACGGCAGGATAAACATGATAATTTATTAAACAAAAACACAAAATATACTACTAACAGTTGGTAAAAGGAAATCATCCAAACTGAAGAAGATGGCTTGAAATAACCAACAAAAGACAGCATGGCAGCCAACCCCCTGACAATGATAAAGGCAGTCAGTCAGGCGAAGTTGCCGAACATATCAATCAGGAGTACAGCGACATAAATGACATAAATTACCATAATCTGACTCTGAATCTGTAAAAGATTACCAGAGAAGAAACTGAAAGTCAGACAGCCATGCCAACAACAATGGTAGCCATTCAACACCACTGATGAGTTTTTCACCTGATTTGGAGAAGCAACTTTATATTACTAGGTCAGCTGACATTTATTTTGGTCTGACCGGACAGAGTGAGGTCAGAAGACTTGCCTACCAGTTTGTTGTGGCACACCAGCAGAAGTTCACACCTATATGGGCAGAAAACAAAAAGGCCAGCAAAAAGTGGTTTAATATGTTTCTTGTGTACACAAAACTGAACGGTCAGCAGTGCCCTTAGTGTTGCTATGCCTCGTAAACATTCTTCCTGCGCTGGTTGCCTGCTCCGAACGCCTCTGATTGTATGATCAATTTGTTTTTAGTAATTATAATTTAGACACAATAGTATACGGGCAGTAGTGTGAGTCTTGTGGCTTAGCTTTGGCCGCCGGGTAAACACTTTTCCTCAGCTCTACTACCATCGACTGGCCGCTGTTTCAACGCCTCCTCCAGCGTGCTGGCGGTGTGCAGCTGCTGTGTCGACTGGCAGGTAAATCTTGGAAAGAACAAGCTAACACGCTCAACTTTGGACATGATGCCTCCTGCTGAACTTTCATACCTTAAATCTGAGCTTTCTTCTTTGGAGGAGCTCATCCATGAACTCTTGCACCGCCAGTCTCAAATCATCTCCCGGCTGAAACTTTGCTCAATGCAAATAATAGTGTTATGGTACTTATTGACTCAGCTCCCCACAATTTCTGCTTTATGAGTGAGGTTAGAACCAACAAAAAGGAGGTGGAGTGGCTGCCCTGTATAATGACACACTACAATGTAAGCAGACATAATTTGGAAAGTTTGCCACCTTTCAATATCCTGCAATGGTATTAAAATATTTCTCAGGTGTCTTATTACTCAGGGTATATAGGCCCCCAGCATTCTCAGCAAACTTTCAGGATGATTTCACACAGTTCCCGTCTATCATATGCATCGACTTTGACTCGGTAGTTATTGTCGGTGACTTCAACATCCATGTAGACAACATCAAGGACAGCAGTGCTATGGAACTACTCCATACTCTAGACAATTTTGGTCTGTTTTCAGCATGTTTCAGAACCCACATATTGTAAGGGCGATACACTGGACTTAATTATATCCAAAGCTCCTAATATTTGCAACATATCAGTCACTGACGTTGCAATCTCTGACCATTACTGTATTTTATTTGAAATGTCTGTCAATGCCATGATTCACACTAGATTAGATGTCACTTTGAGAAGCTATATCAGAACACAGCTGTTATTTATTCAGGCCTTCCCTGCCACACCTGCTCTTACTCCAGCTTCTGCTAGTGATCTTGTAGAAGAGTTTAACTCAAAAGTGTCCAATATTATCAACACCATTGCACCAAGACAGTGTCTGGTAAAAGGAAAGAACCATGGAGAAACTCTCCGTTAGTAAAATCTCCTAAAACATAATGCCGAATGCTTGTTTATAAGGCACTCAATGGGCTAGGACCAATTTACATAAATTACCTCCTTCAAAGGCATGAACCTGCTAGACCCCTCTGGTCTTCAGATGCTGGGTTGCTTGTAGTTCCCTTCTCAAGAACAAAACATGGAGAAGCAGCTTTCTGTTTTTATGCTCCTCATGCCTGGAAAAACTCCCAAAGCACCTGAGACTAGCTAGCACCTTACAGTCTTTTAAGTCAGGTCTTAAAACATTCCTGTTCTCTGAGGCCTTTTAAACCTTTTAAATTTGTATTTATCTAATAAAGGTTTTTAGCCCAGTCTAATACATTTCTCTTTTAATCTCATTGTTTTAACTGTGTTTTAATTTAAATTTTTACTTTTATTTTTGTCTATTGTTACAGTATTTAAATTTTTTTTTAAAAATGTATTCTCTCTCTTGCATATGTAATGCACTTTGAGAGATAAATGTGTATTGTTTTAATCTTGACTTTACTATCTATTGCACACTAATTATCTAGCTTCATACTATAAAGTAGGCTACCTCTGTATCTGTTTTTGTATCTTTGTGTCTGGAAAGCTATTTGAATGACTGTAGTGTCTATGAAGATTCTCAGTCATCCAGGTCATAGTTATCCAACGAAGGTTAAAATGAAGGGCAACTGGACTTGGTTGAAGCTACTGGAAGACGTTTCGTCCCTTATCCAAAGGACTTCTTCAGTTCTGACTGACTGGCAGGGAAACTCAGTTATTTAACCTCAGTGGGGTCGTTATCTCGGGTCATCGATACCGCTGGTTCATTAGTGTTCCTTGTTGCTGTGACGACAGTCGTTACAGTCGTTGAGACTACCTGTGGCCAAGACTGAACGACCATCGTTGGTATCTTCACCTGAGGCCAAGACTGAACGACCATCGTTGGTATCTTCACCTGAGGCCAATAGGTTACGTTTGTTGAGTTTCCTGGGAAGTGATGAAAGGACAGCATTGTAAGTGGGGGATAAGTGGTGGCGTAGACCCCCTCCCCTGTTCAATGACGGCTTCTCAACCCTGGTGTAGATGGCTTCCTTGACACCTCTTTCAAACCATCCATCTTCTCTGTCTAAAATGTGCACCTGGTGGTCCTCAAACGAGTGTCCTCTGTCCTTCAGATGAAGTAGACAGCAGAGTCTTGACCTGAGGAGTTGGCCCTTCTGTGTTGAGCCATGTGTTTGTGTAGTGGTTGTTTAGTCTCCCCAATATACAGGTCTGTGCATTCCTCACTGCATTGGACCGCATACACTAGATTGCTTTTCTTGTGTTTGGGTGTGCGGTCTTTGGGTGTACCAGCATCTGTCTTAGTGTGTTCTTGGGTTTAAAAACACAGGGATGTTATGTTTGTTAAAAATCCTCCTGAGTTTCTCTGATACTCCAGACACATATGGAATCACAATGTTGTTGCGTTTGACCTTCTTTTCCTCCTCCCCTGTAGTTTTGTTCTTCTTGGATTTTGTGGCTGTCTTCACAAAAGCCCATTTAGGGTATCCACAGGCTGTAAGTGCCCCCTTCAGGTGGTTCTGTTCCTTCTCTCTGGCTTGGGCGCTTGTTGGTATGTTTTCTGCTCTGTGGTGCAGTGTTCTCATGACCCCTAGCTTGTGCTCCAGTGGGTGGTGTGAATCGAAGAGTAGGTATTGGTCTGTGTGTGTGGGTTTTCTGTAAACACCAATCTGCAGGCTCCTGTCCTCTTCAATGTGTACAGCGCAGTCCAGGAAGGCCAAACTGTTGTTGTGAACATCTTCTCGTGTGAACCTGATGTTACTGTCCACAGAGTTGATGTGTTCTGTGAAGGCTTGCACTTCCTGGCTTTTGATTTTGACCCAGGTGTCGTCCACATATCTGTACCAGTGGCTCGGTGCTATTCCTCTGAAGGAGTTGAGGGCTCTAACGTTTCTACTGCCTCTATGGTGGGGATGCAGGTGAACAAAGAAGTCACGTCACGTGACTTCTTTGTTTAGCCGTTAGGAACGGCTAACACAAGACAACACCCTGGACAACAGAACCAGACTCAGCCCTGACCAAATCTGCAAATTACTCGACCTCTGTCTAAACACCACCTATTTCCAGTACAACGGTGGATTCTACAGACAGAAGCATGGCTGTGCCATGGGCTCACCGGTATCCCCGATTGTGGCCAACATCTACATGGAAGAAGTGGAGAATAAAGCCCTCAACTCCTTCAGAGGAATAGCACCGAGCCACTGGTACAGATATGTGGACGACACCTGGGTCAAAATCAAAAGCCAGGAAGTGCAAGCCTTCACAGAACACATCAACTCTGTGGACAGTAACATCAGGTTCACACGAGAAGATGTTCACAACAACAGTTTGGCCTTCCTGGACTGCGCTGTACACATTGAAGAGGACAGGAGCCTGCAGATTGGTGTTTACAGAAAACCCACACACACAGACCAATACCTACTCTTCGATTCACACCACCCACTGGAGCACAAGCTAGGGGTCATGAGAACACTGCACCACAGAGCAGAAAACATACCAACAAGCGCCCAAGCCAGAGAGAAGGAACAGAACCACCTGAAGGGGGCACTTACAGCCTGTGGATACCCTAAATGGGCTTTTGTGAAGACAGCCACAAATCCAAGAAGAACAAAACTACAGGGGAGGAGGAAAAGAAGGTCAAACGCAACAACATTGTGATTCCATATGTGTCTGGAGTATCAGAGAAACTCAGGAGGATTTTTAACAAACATAACATCCCTGTGTTTTTTAAACCCAAGAACACACTAAGACAGATGCTGGTACACCCCAAAGACCGCACACCCAAACACAAGAAAAGCAATCTAGTGTATGCGGTCCAATGCAGTGAGGAATGCACAGACCTGTATATTGGGAGACTAAACAACCACTACACAAACACATGGCTCAACACAGAAGGGCCAACTCCTCAGGTCAAGACTCTGCTGTCTACTTCATCTGAAGGACAGAGGACACTCGTTTGAGGACCACCAGGTGCACATTTTAGACAGAGAAGATGGATGGTTTGAAAGAGGTGTCAAGGAAGCCATCTACACCAGGGTTGAGAAGCCGTCATTGAACAGGGGAGGGGGTCTACGCCACCACTTATCCCCACTTACAATGCTGTCCTTTCATCACTTCCCAGGAAACTCAACAAACGTAACCTATTGGCCTCAGGTGAAGATACCAACGATGGTCGTTCAGTCTTGGCCTCAGGTGAAGATACCAACGATGGTCGTTCAGTCTTGGCCTCAGGTGAAGATACCAACGATGGTCGTTCAGTCTTGGCCACAGGTAGTCTCAACGACTGTAACGACTGTCGTCACAGCAACAAGGAACACTAACGAACCAGCGGTATCGATGACCCGAGATAACGACCCCACTGAGGTTAAATAACTGAGTTTCCCTGCCAGTCAGTCAGAACTGAAGAAGTCCTTTGGATAAGGGACGAAACGTCTTCCAGTAGCTTCAACCAAGTCCAGTTGCCCTTCATTTTAACCTTCGTTGAATGACTGTAGTGTTTGGAAGGTGCTATATAAATAAAATTGCCTTGCCTTACAAGTTTACTTAAGCTGCACACAATGCTGTTGCTGAGAAACTAGCTTTGCCAGGGCAAGTAGCTTCAACAGAGAAAAAGTTTTCTTCGACACTGTGAAGACAAAGAATAACAGAAATGGCCGAATTGCTTTGAATGAATGAAAGATATGCATTTTTTTGACTTCCTGAAACATTTCAATAAATATGCAAAGTGCTCAAAAGAGAAGCACTGTTTCCTCTTTTTAGCCAACCACAAGTCTCATCTGTTCATTGAATTATGTCAAAGTGTGCAGGTAAGTGTGACAACTTACTTGCAGATGGGTTCACACTCTCTATTCAACAGTCTACAACTCCGTAATGACATAAGATATGAAGATGTGATGAATAAAAAATACACACACTTCATTAGGTACAACAGTTCAACTGTTTGTTAACACAAATAGCTAATCAGCCAATCCCATGGCAACAACTCAATGTATCTAGGCATGTAGGCGTGGTCAAGACAACTTCCTGAAGTTTTCTTGTCTCTAGGATTTACAGAGAGAAATATCCATTCAAGTTTGATAGTTTAAATGTATTGATTAAAAGACCATTTTTTAGTAAGTGAGAAATGACAATATACCTTGCTAAAAGAAAAGTGAAAAAAGAATATTAGATTGGATAGTTGACATTGTAATGAAAAGAAAATGCATATCATTATTAGAATATTTTAAATTAAAGAACCATTTAATCTCTACAAATACGTCTAAAAATAATACATTCTAAATTAAGCTGCCAGAGAGAAAGCATCATCAAACTTTTTATATCTTCCCTTTTTAGGGTGTAACATACCCAGCAATAACAGTATTTTCTTTATTGAACTACTACATAGTGATCACATTTAAACACAACAGTTAAACACCAAAGCCCATTTTCCACTGGATGGTACCTGCTCAACTTGCTTTGACTCTTTTTCAGTTTTCCATTGGTCAAATACCTTTTTTAGGTTTTTTGTTATCACCTCCCTCGAAGTTCCAAGCGGTGTGCAGTCCTGCAGTGTGTTTACAGCTGAGCTGCTGCTGCTGCTAAGTTCACTCAGTTTAGGTTCTCAGTTTGTTTTTAGCGTAGGATTCCTTCGATTTTGACTGTTCAGGAGGTTTCAACCTGGAGCCGAATGACAACCAAGGTCGTCTCCTCTCCAAAACAAACAGATCCGATCTGTAATGGGAATTTCAGTACCATCTAGGTACCATCTCCAAACACAGTCATGTAATTAATGTTACTCACTGAGGGCCTCTGGTTTATCGGATACAGGGTCAATGGGAGGTAAATGTGTGTGATGCTTTACGATGTGTCCAGGGGGTCGTGTCTTTCAATGTTTTACAACATGTACCTGGCTGTACTAGGGCATAATTGTCTTTACGATAGATTTAGATTGAGTGTCCTCCAGAGGACCTCTTAAAGAGAACATTTTCCAGTGGTAAGATAAAGATAAAAGATAGTAAAGTGGTAAGATAACTGCAGCTTACCTGGATGATACTCTGATGCGTGTGTGTCCCAGTGAGTTCTTTCTGCAGAAGACTTGAATAGAATTCACAGAAAGACAAGTCTTTGCCTAAGCTATTTATTTGAAAACTTGAATTACCATCACAAGTCATTAAAACATTGAAAACACAGAATAAAGCAGTTTCATCTCAAGAAATGTCTGTCTCTTCGGCAGACACTAGGCATCAGTGAGCTAGCCTCTTGACAGCGTAAGAGTTGTTGGCTGCAAATGTTTTTATGTCAATCAGCACTTACATAAAACAGGTAGAACACAATGGAACTATTAATTTATATTTATCAATAGGGCCATGCTGTTGCACAAGAGGTGCCCCAGACCTGCCAAACTGTTTTTTTATAAGCTGGTATCACTAATGTGTAAGTACCATAACACGTCACCTAGTATGGGGTTTCCTCCGAGGAGTGGAAAGGTCCATTTCATGAGGGGCAGGGTGAGACACTCAGGTCAAGTGCAGGGAATTTCTCTTCTGTCTTGTCCTTGTAGTCCGTAGTTGGGACACAGATGTGTTGGGAGGGTTGTCAGCCATCATCTCAGCTAAATCAAGATCTTCTTGTCTAACATGAAAAGGGCAGGGGAGCAGGAAGTGGAGTCCTGGGCAGCAGACAGGTACGCCACTAGCACAAGCCATCACTATGGCCAACTGCTCTGCTAATGTGGTTTAATCTTCCAACCAGTTCTTCGCTCTGAGGGGGGAGGAGTGTGATACATTGTCTTGTGGAAGCCCAGTTTTTCACACATAGCTGCAAACACATGGGACAAGGTTCCTGCCCTGGTCAATGTGAATGACTTCAAGAGCCCCAAATCAAAATAAATTAAATGAAATTTCAGTGTTATGTCATCACATAAATATGTATGTCTCCTTACTGTAATTGATGAAGATATCCATTGTGATGTGGATAAGAGTCAGGAACATCAGCCTAAGGAGTGTCACACATGCTTACATTTCTAATTTTGTAATTTCTTCCGTTGTGCTACGCAGTGCTGTAAAACAGTCCTTTCTTTTTCTTTTCTGCATCACAATGACATGGTCGACTTTATACTGTTGAAATTGATGAAAAAGCGCAGCCTTGTGCATTTTCAATCATTGTCATCAAAACATTAGCCATAGTTTACATCAGACAACACTTACAGAGTACACTATATTATATTATATATTATATTGATAACATCACTAAACATTTTGACTGTCTTATTCGTAAACAGTGGCATAAGGACTTGTCATTCTGGTGGCACTGACATGTTCAATGATAGAACAACCAGATTTTGAAAGTATCCAAATAAAACACAAAACATGTTTTGTAGGTTATCTGCCTGCTTTCACTTTCTTTTATCAGTTTGAGGTTATAGCCAACCATGTGGTAGTAACCACTACACCTTTTTTTGGCACGGTTTTTTAGCTCTCCATTTTTATGTGTCCACTTTTCTGCCATAGCCCAGGGTCTGTAAATCGAACACAAAGAAAGAGGTGCGATCCCCACAACATTGATTAAGCCAATCAGCAGCATATGGGGGTAGCGCTCATAACCAGCTCGTACCCGGAGCAGGGGCAAAGAGAAAGTTGTATTTACTGGTACATTTGAACATGCTGGACTCTAGGCTTGTCCAGAAGGAGAGATGGCTGAGAAACAGCCAAAGAGGGAAAGGTCTGAAGAGTACACATTGTGAAACAAGTTATATGACCAGGCAACGCTGTTAACATTTGAGGTGTTTCAATGCTGGAGATACCTCAGAGATTTGAGTATTAGCCACTGTTTAGGGTTCAGTCTTTTTGCTCAGCCTTGTTGCTCTCAGTCTGTGTCCTTCACATTTTTGCAGTCAGGCCTGATAAGGTTGCTAATACCCACTCCTGATAAAAGTAACTACATTCATAAACGGGAAGCTGCTGCAGCTCTGAAGGCTGAGAAGGTCATCATGTGACACAGCACACAAACTTGGCATGCCTGTGTTGATGTTAACCAACTGTGTGATTGGTTTATGCATTAATACTTTGTTAATACCAAAATTATGTTTTATTGGTCAATGCTGCATTTCAGTCTTTATTTCTTTAGACGTATTGTAGGCTAATTACACTATTGTTTTAATACTGATTATGTGTGGATGTGAAGGTGGAAAGGGTGGGTCCTACAATAAGACCCACAAGAGGAGGAGGGAGACAGGATAGGTCAATCATTGTATTATAGAGTTTGAGGAATGAGGTATTTATATTTGCATTTGTTTGAAATTATCACTAAACTTGGGCTTTGAACTTTATTGGTCATTGAGAAGAATACTATTCGCATCAAAGGACCACAATTCACATAAACTGAGCTATAATTTACATTGAAGAATATGAAGTGTGAGAGTGAGGGCCCATTAGTCCTGTAGCCCGTTCTGAGGGTTTTTCCTCCCACAATTCAAAATATGAAATGCATTACTAAGTAGCCTAATACTACCGGAGATGTTACGTTCCTTGTCCACTTTTCATCTGAAACAAACTTATCATCCTCTCATCAGTCACTGTATTTTTATATTTCAGCAAAGATACTAGTAGTGCTGGTTACCTTGGCAATGCGCATCCACAAATTTGGGGGGGGGCTTCTGAGGGAGCACTGAATGGAGGGGTGTATTTGTTTGTCAATAGAGTTCAAATAATTTCTGCAAAATCACTTACTATCCCTTTAAAAGAAACCCACTTCTTTGTTTACAATGTGGTTTACCACCAGCAACAAAAACATCTCCATGGTCAGAACCATAAATGTAAAAATTCCTATAAGGGTTTTAGAAAAAAGCTAAATGGTTTAAGCTATTAAAACAATGTCCTGTTGAGAGGTAAAAATGTTTTGCCGTTTTTCTCAGTCGCTTTGGTACATAAGAATTGAAATTCTCAAAACTACTTGTTCAACCTTCACATCATCTCGTCACTTGTGCACATCATTAAAGCATCTCTTTGTTTTGAACAAATTGCAAATGCTTTGACACACTGATGCAAATGATTATGTACTGTCTGCTGTTTCCTACATTAACAATTGCTTGTTTCATGCTCATATTATGTATGTATGTATATATATATATACATACATACATAATATATATGAAGATCGTCTGTATATGCAATCATTATTATTATTCTACACATGTCTATTAGACTTTTTTTTGTAAATGTCTCCTTACTGTAATTGATATCCGTTGTGATGTGGATAAGAATCTATGACCTGACAGACAGGAACATCAGCCTAAGGCATGTGTCACATGCTTACATTTCTAATTTTGTAATTTCTTCCGTTGTGCTATGCAGTGCTGTAAAACAGTCCTTTCTTTTTCTTTTCTGCATCACAATGACATGGTCTGTCAACAAATTACAGTAAAAATAGTAAAAACGTAACTGTGAATCCTGTCCATTCTCTTGCAATGTACAACTTTATACTTTGAAATTGATATGTCATAGTGAAAAAGTGCAGCCTTGTACATTTACAGAGTACACTGTTATATTAGTAACATCACTAAACATTTTGACTTGTCTTATTCGTAAAAAATGAAACAAGGACTTGTCATTCTGGTGGCACTGACATGTTCAATAACACTAAGATTTGCTTTTGAGAGATAGACCATGGATTTTGAGCAAGTTACGGGCTTTTGCGGGTAATCCACTGCGTTGTGCTGTTTGTTCGAGAAAACTTTGCCCATTTTTAACTGGCTTTGTATCATTACAGTGTGGCTAGTATATGCAAATGAACAACAGTTAACTTCCCTCCATGTAGCCGGCACCTAGAGCTCTCTGTTTATTTGCCTACAGATTTTACTTTCACTTTTTTTTATGCCTGCCTCCATAGACAGTTGGATCGAGAGAGGGGCGGTTCCTTACCGCTCCAAAATCAAAACATCCTGTCTAAAATCAACTGCCTACAACAACTACTGGCAGAAGACAATGTTCTTGTAGATATGGAGGAAAAAAACCTTGGGGCACACTTCAGGATCAAAAGCAGCAAAAACAGTCAAAGCCAATGGGGCAAAACTGACATGTGAGTAATGATAACAGTGTTACTAGCACAGCAACGTGTGAAAACATACTGTACAATCCACATTTTTATGAGGCTTAGCACACACAACAGTCCAGTTTTCTACCCAATGGTGCTATCAGAGTTTAGCCAAACGTTAGTAGCTCTGACCGGCTGTTAAAAAAAAATGTACGTCTTTCTACTGCATAGACAGCACAATTTTATGAAAAATACCATTTTTCGAGTGATGAAATATCCCTTGAAAGGATAATTTCACTATTTCACATATTTTGGTGTCAAAATGACTAGTAGGTACAAAAGGTTTTTGGAATCCGTACAGTAGATGGCTTCAGCCAACAGTCGCGAACCTCCTGCGGAGGCTGCAATGCATTCCTTCGGGGCAATTGTGCCCGTCAAAATTACATCCACAAAAAGTGCTTTTTTTGGCCCTAACATGATCAGACTGTTGTTGTTGTACGAGGTGTAATCCCTACAAGTGACTGGTGAGATCCTTTGTTTTTAACAAGAAAACCGCTCATAACTACAGTAAGCATATTTGTTAGTTTATATCCCTTGTTTAATGAATAACAAATGTTCCATGACTGCTGAATATAATGCCTCACAGCATGATGCTTCTCTGGAATAAAGGCATTTTGCATTATTATAAACAATATCAAAAGATTGCATTACATAAAAAGATTGCTTGGTTGCAGAGCAAGTAAGGCTGTTAAAAAGCTACAGATAAGCATTATGTTCTTCTCCCCCATTCACAGTCCAGATAGTTTCACATTCGCTTATATATGTAGATAACTCTGTGGCAGGATGGACAGTGATGCTCTACATCTTTACAGGAATCAATGCAGAACGGGATACAGCAGCAAAGAAAACACCTGTAGGAGGAAACAAAGTGAGTTATAACTTCCCAGATTTGTTCCTACACTTTGTGAAAAAGGATTTGCTTTACTCCTTCCTATTGTGAAATTTATAGTTTCAAATGTTTCTCTTTATTTTAAGATAAAAACTACTAGAAGTTTCTTCCCAAAAAGTTGTTTTACCCAAAGAGGGCGAGGCCACCACAGATGGCCCAGGTCATCAAGCCTGCTGTGTGGTCTGTCTTGGTGATCACTGTCTGCTGGCAGTGGGGACACACAGTTTGTCCTGGGACGTCATGTAGTGCAGGTGCTACTATCATGTGAGTCACTGAGGATGAGAAATGCACAGCACATATTGGTCTTCATATTCTTTTGTCTCCATTTTCACTTGAGCATGCTTAAAATGAGTGATGTGTCCTATTTGTCACTCATAACTGGAAGTTATGCACTTTTTTAATCTTTGTCAGTATTTACCTGTAACCAATACCTCTAAATTAGACATATTGTAAAAGAACATCAAATGATCAGTCTGGCAGTCATAGCCACATAATTCTGCATCATAACATCAGATTCCATGATAAGGATAAATGCTGACCTCAGGTGGATACATGCAGACACAATTACACAATCTAATAATATGTGTAACTGTGGTGGCCAGCTAGTGAAACATTTCTGTTGTTACGGTAGGACTTTCCACTTGGGGCTGTCAAGATTTAAGAATAAAAAGTACAGACTGCAATGACTCAAAAAGAACAGCAGAGGCTGCCAATAGCACAACAATTTGATAAGGAGATGTCTTTCTATGATCCCGGTCAGTAATTTAAGTCATTAAGCCATCTGGGGGAGAAAAAGGGGTTTTATAGTAAAGGACAACTCAGATTGTTCTCATTTTGTTTGTTTTGAAACTGTCACTGACAAACAGTAACTCAAAAAAACCTCATAATTGATATCAATGTAAATGTGAGAATTGCAACACATCCTTCATGTGAGAATCCCACAGTTCATATGAGCAGTCTTAGTGTGATGTACACTTTTCACATGTGAACTTCACGTGAAGAAGTAACATACCTTTGATAGGGATCCTTCGTCTACTACAGCAAGCAATACTCAAAATGTGACTGTACACCACCAACAACAAACCATGAACAATAGCTTTTTGTTATGCACAGAGACCACAAATGGGCTATTCAGATCACTTTTGTTGGAGACCGAAGACTTCACCCACTGATTTTGTGGCACTTTACAGAGGCAGATCTTCTCGTTTCACAAACTGGAACGGAAACATATTTGCCACCAAGATGTGTGTACAGTATGTGTGTGCATGCACATGTTCTGAGAAATGATACAACGATGAGTGCATCATCTAGTGTTTTAGGTGGGGTAGCTTTGTCTTGGGTCAGGTACATCACCTTACCTGTTGTGGCAGGTGCAGCCATGGCCGGAGCAAAAGGAGCACCTGGCAGATGAAACACACAGTTTACAAAAGCAGGAAAGGATGTTTAGGACAGATATTTCCAGAAATCCCTTAACATGACTGGACTAAAGTAACAGCATTATATTTTAACGCAGGTAGTGACCAAACACAGACCTCCTTGGTATGCAGCAGGTGGAGGTGCAGCTGCAGAGAAACCTGGCTGAGGGTACACCTCTGGCTGAGGGTACATCCCTGGCTGAGGGTACATCCCTGGCTGAGGCACCGCACCACCATAGTTTATAGGTGGCCCAGGGTATGGTGGAGCTGATTCCTGTGGTGGGTATCCTTTTTCCATTCTCAGAGAGCTTTACTGAATATGAGAAATGTATATAAATTTTTAAGTTGATCAACTGGCTTTTAAGATAATTAAAGAAAGAAAGAAAGTATAGTTTATACAGATAGATAGATAGATAGATAGATAGATAGATAGATTGATTGATTGATTGATTGATTGATGCATGGTTTGGTTATCTAAGAAATTTAGTAAAAAAAAACATTTTATCAAATGTGGATGTAGGCCCCTCATGAGCATTTTCATCTACAAAATGTTTTAAGAAATTGCACTCAGCTCAGATTTATTGATATCATGTAAACAGCAGCAGGAGAAAGTGTACAGTTGTATAGTTTGACTTCTCTGGTAGAAACAACTGATGTTTTTTACTCTCTAACAACATGTTCCACATCCTCTTTGCAGTCCTCACAACTCTAATGCATTCATGTCAGCTGTAGGCAAATTAATGTTGACACAATAACATTTGTTTTTTCTAGCACAGCAACATGTTTGAAATGCTAGGTTTTCTTTGAGTGCCACCATGCCAAAACTAATTTTTGCTAGCTCAGTCAGGATAATGATCTGAGAAAACCAATGGTGCAGGAACTATTCAGATCCTTTCCTTAAACTTGCAATAACTGACTTGGTTGATCACCTGGGGGCAGCTGAAACAAACTGTAATGACAACACTGATATGCTATCAGTTGTTGATATGGCAAACTTGTTAAAAAACACTTATTTACACAATCAGCAATTACAGAGCAGCATTTCATTCATATGGAGTCATGTTTGTGGTCACCTGATGAACGTAAGTTCAACATTCACTCTCTTTTAGCCCTGTTTTGGTCTCTACTAACTGCTGAGGTAAATATCTGGCTCTTCAGCAGCAAAAATGCTCCACGAGGTTCCCTAACTAGTTGCTAACTGGTGGTTAGTCTGGTTTTTGGTGCTGAGCAGGTGTACAGTGGGTTTTAGAGCTTTCGCGCAGAAAACAGTCGCCTGCTGCAGCCACAAAATATGCTATGAGAGAAGAGAGAGACAGCTAAACACATATCTCAACTTACTATAAAGCTCTGTAAAGCCGATTCAGGTAATATTTATCTGTAGGTTCATCACTACGATCGACCCCTTTTACACTGTCACATTGTGACATAAAATGGAAATAGTATATAATAAATACTATAATAGTGAATTACAAATACCTCAAAATTTCAATTTAATTCTGTTTTATTTATATAGCACCAAATCATTATAGAAGTTATCTCAGGGCACTTTTCATATAGAGTAGGTATAGGCCGCACTCTATATTTACAGACCCAACAATTTCCACACTTGGTGACAGTGGCAAGAAAAAAAAATCCTTTTTAACAGGCAGAAACCTGGAAAACAAAATTGTACTTAACTACTGTTAAGAGCTACTAGTACTAAGCAAATGTACCAACTTTCCACCAAGTTTACATTTAAAGAAATGCCAAACTATAGTATTACTACAGTAGCTCTTGGTCCAACACAGATGCAGTGAACAGCAGCAATTTTCATTTGCCTAGTGGGAGAGGCACGACGCAAAACAGTTATGTTTAAAGAAGCTTTGCTCTGATAATGTTGCCCTGTAACTGTACAGCTCCTTAACAGCCATTTTCAGCTGGGTCATACTTAGTTTTGTCATGCACTAAATCAGTAGATTAGTGCAGTATATTGATAATATATTACAAAGTGCATGCTGGTCAGCCTGTTAGTCACTGTGAACAGGGCTTGTCAGTCTTTGCGAGCCTTCCTGTGTCGCATCATAAATCCATCATAAATCAAGAAGAGTAATATGAGCCACATACACTGATGAAGCAGTTTAATTCACCACTTGAGCCTCGCCTTCTTTTGTTCGGACAATGCAGCTGGATAAGGCTTGGATAAACAGACATACTGATAACTTTAGAAGAATGGCTACAGAAATAAGTATAAATGTGTAAAATATGATTTACCTACCTGTGACTTTCCATAAAAAAAAAGAGAGTTAAGCACCCTTTCTCTAGAGCCGTCTGGTCCTGAATGAGGCAGGAAGAAACCGTAAAACCAAAAGAATACAGATGAAAGAAAGACAGTGAGGACAGATTAATAAACAACTGCACAGAAAATTGTAAATCTAATAGAGGAGGGTTTGTCTGCACTTCCTGTAGCACTATGTAAAAGAGACAAGCCCAGAATGCAGTCCACTTAATGATGCCCCTCCCCCATCTTCCTACGATTATTCCATGTGACTGGGTGGGTGTTAACATAACAGTATACCAATGTTTGTTCAATGTTGGCCAGTATGACCAGAGAGGTAATAATGAATACAGAACTGAACAAAAAGAGAAGGAGAGGGATGTGTGTTTGCTCAGAACAAAGTGTTCTTGTTGACCTATACAATGCCTCATGTCATTGATCAGTCTCGGTTTCAGTCAAATCACATTTAACACATGCATGAAGTCCTATGAAGTATAACTAAACCCTGCAACTCAGACCATTTAAGAGAATTTTTTTTTTTTTTTTTTTTTTGATGAACAGATGGGTTTTTTTCACGGCAAAGAATGTTAACCATGCTGCTACCATCAACATCTTTTTCCTGTCACCCTACCCCTATGGTTTCCTGTGCCTTAACCTACACTCAGTCTGACTCATGAGAAGCACGTGAAGTGTAGAACACTTTTTTTAGCTGTTACAGTCCTGTAAAAGATTGATCTGCCTGTCATGGTTTTTTTAATAGATACTGTGGATAAATTCCTAACATAGTAATGAACCAACATGTATGACGACAGCTTAACCATGCAAGTTGCATGGCTTATTAGCAGTGTCTCAGACTGTCACATGCATGTTTGAATAGTTGTAGAATAACACGAGCACTAGCCAACATAGTAGAATAACACCAGCACTTATTTTAGGTGGCATATCAGGCTGTTGTAATGTGCTGGGGACTAATAAATGTTTTATTAATCAGTTAGCTGAAATCAGCTGGTTTCCCTTATATAGCTTATTGAATCACTTGACCTAGCACATTCATGGTGTTGCAAAACAGTAGAATCATGTAAAGGAAAATGGCCTCAAACAGAAGTAGTGGAAAAAAATAACAAATATTTTGACAAATAACAATTTATTAATTAAAGAATGCAGATGAGCACAATATTTAAATGGTTATTCACTACCCAAGCAGCACTTCTCTTGAGCTTAGTATTTCTCATTTAGGAGTTCTTGAATAAGACACTGCCTCTCATTGCTCTCTGATGTGTTTTAAGGAAACCATACTCTTGAGCAATACTAAATATTTGTCAGTGTCTCTATGTTTATCAAGATATTCCCTCCCACACATTAAGTGAGCGTGAATGATCCACCTCCAAACACATGACTTTGATACATGAAGCCCTGTCAGGACAGGGCTGAGGAAACTGAAAGGTCACAGGACTATCACAAGAACATTACCCATCACGTCTGGAATGCACTGCGCTACAGCCACGCGGATAATTACAGACAGACATGGGATCGGTGCTGTTCTGCTTTCAAATCCAGAGAAAATGATTGTCTATTTTTTTTGTACGGCCACTAGAGGCCAGCACAGTTGAAACATCATAATGTTTGACAGTAGTTTTTATTCCCCCTTACACAGGGAGAGCATAAAGTGGGGTCAGTTGAAGGAGACTTCTGCAGGGAGAATACCAGAACACACCTGCATCCAAGAATTCAGACATGTAGACATGCCATTCTTAATCATTTTCTCCTGGATCATTTAAAGGCACTTTTCTTTTTGTGAATGCCTTATGTACTTGCCTGGTTAATGACATATTTGAGGCAGATGTTTTTCTACTTTATTTTCTACTTTATTTCAACTCTTGAGAATTTAAGAAAACAGCAACATAAATTCATAAAACACAACACTCCTCCACCTGGAAATCTTTCACTTGGACAGACAGACTTTCTTTTGGAAACTGGACAAATAATCTTTTAACTGCATCATCGCCTCCTCTCCTCTGTCCTCCTCATACCCTGATGACCGCTCTGCCGCTCTCCACCTTGTTATTTCTATGTCTGTTTCTTCAATCTTTCATTTCAGTTTCTTTTCACAGTGTACCTGCCATACTAGTGTTGGTTAAACATGTTTTTGTCAGTCTTGAAGGCTTTAATTGTTAATATACAAATCACATCTTGTTGGCCTCAGTTCTGCAAAGATACTGGATGGTGTTAAAGGTTAATGTAAAATAACATGTCAACCACAGTGTCAGCATTTTTTTTTTCTATTAAAAAAACTGACAAATCCGAATAAATAGTTTTTCTGTTTAAATTATGTTGACTATGATTTCCCAATTGTGACTTCTGGAGTCAGATATTTGCACAGCCTTTTAAGGTTCACACATGTCAGCAAATACCAACCTTCTCACTGCTGAGGTTTTATACTGTGACCCACAGGGGGAGCCACAGAGCAGAGAAAATTGTGCCATACACAGACTGCCAGAAGCTGCCAAACCCAAAGTGATCCTGGAGTCTTTACCCCTTAATTCACATCTATTTGATGACTCTGGCCTTGAACAACCCCAGTTCTGCTTTTAGAGAAACATTGAGATGTCTCAGTGAAAGTCCACTGCATGCTGTATTAGAAGATTACATGATCCAAAAAGAAGAAACATGGATGAGAGTTAACATAATGGGAGTGTTTCTATTTGTGTGTGTGTGTGAGAGAGAGAGAGAGAGAGAGAGAGAGAGAGAGCTTTCTATGCAATTAAAAGAAACATTAAAATCTATATTCCACTTAAAAACTGGCAAAAAAATTATTCTTTATGGCTGCGAAATTTAGGGACCAAAACTAAATAATGAATTTGACAAATGAGACAAAGCAATCATAGACTCTTTCAACACCGAGTTCTGTAAGAGCATGTTACAAGGGTGCTTCTCAAAATCCTAAATGATTTTGGGGACCCTTTGACCTTGTTGTTTGTCCCATGATTGTGCTTCTATAGCTGTGAATTACGACTAAACTCAGCTAGGACAGAAGCTCTGAATTTAGCCTTGCCCAATGATTTGGCGACAGTGTCTTCATTGTGGGAATGTTGTGACCTTGTACGACCAGTGATAATCCCTGTATATGCATAAATCTGTCCTATGCCTTCTAAAGATCAGCTGGGAAGTAAGTGTTGAGGTTTAGAAAATGTGGCCACAATCAGAGGAAAAGTTTAACAGGTAAGGTTCCCAGGGGATGAATGCTACTAACGTCTGTGAATTATCTTAAATATAGTGTTTGTTATTCTTCTCATTTTAACAGACATTAACAACTATAGGCAAGCTGTATAAGCTGTGTTTGTTCACAGTCATTTAGTCATAAAAGCAACATGTGATTTGTACTGTGCAAGATGATATACAGAAACTCTGAGTACTCTGCTGACACTCAACAAAAAAATCTCTGGTAGTTATGATTGTGGCATTGGAGAAGTGGTTTTGAAGGTAGGTTTGCATATGGATGTGTCCTCAGTGTGAGGGTGGGTAGATGAGGAAGGCTACCTTATTGGTTAACCATTGAACCCGGCCCCTATCTAAAGAAATTCTGTCACATCTGAGATGATCGTCATATAAAAATATTAAATCCCCTCTCCCATTTTAATGGCTGGCATGAAAGTTACTTGTTTAATCTATGTGTCATTGTATACCTTGATACAACACAAGCCAAGTATTCTGTCTGAGAAAAGAGCCTGATTCAGAACACCCTTAATGGATTTATTTCACATTTGGAAGTTAAATAACTAATTCAAAGTTTGACAAGAGAAAATTTTCAGATGACTTTCAGATGAAGTTGTTAAGGTGCTTGTGTGTGTGTTAGCAGCTGTTAGTCTGTAACAGTTGGCAGCAGACTGGTTTTAAATTGGAACAGTAATTTATGGTCCTCAGTAGATTAATCCATGTCTATGTCCATATCCTTGTTTCTTTTGCAGTATCTCAGACCTACATTTTTTATCCAGAGAAAGACAAATATTTTCTTTTAACATTTCCTACTGCAGTACTAAGGCCCAAATCTTCTGAAGCATTCACATTTACAGATCTGTCGATGGGCGGGCCTGCCACTAAGTTAGCAAACATAATGGATGGACAATAGTGTGAAGTGCGAAGTCTAAGCTCTGTGTCATAAGGTGCGGTTCCTGCTCTACATGACTGTTGTAATAATCAGAATTATTTTACTGACCGAGCCCAATGCACACAACTGATAAGCAAATGGAAGTGAACAACAGACAGCTGCCTCTGTACACAACCACGCCAGATAACTCTTTCACACACTTCCGCATTAAAAACTGGCCATTTGAGGAAGACGGTCTGAAGGGCGGCAACAAGGGAGCGGCCAGAGGTTCCACAGTCACTTTCTGTGTTTGTCATAGACATTCAGGCAGCACTAACAGCATGAGAGGCCAGGAGTGATGTCTTTTAGAGAGATATTGAACAAAGCACAACTTTAAAAGGAAAAATTAAATCAACAAGCATAGCGGAGACAAGCTGGTGAAGAGGTGAGAGATTATCTATCTATAATATCTATCCGGAACCACAGTAAACTGACCACAGGATTACAATCACCATGGTTACGCTGGACTTCAGGACACTGACGGTGCCCGTGGGCATTGTGCGTCTACTGGAGGTGATTTTCACCTGTATCTCCTTCAGCCTGGTGGCATCAGTGGGCCACAGTACTAATTCCTTCTGGACGTGGTGCATGTTCACATGGTGCTTCTGCTTCTGCGTCACCTTCCTCATAGTCTTTCTGGAATTCACCAGTCTCAACACTAAGTTGCCCATTTCCTGGGATGACTTCACTACCGCTTTTGCCATGTTGGGTACTCTTATGGTGGGTGTGATTTATACCGTTAATATATCATTATATTTATATATTGTTATGTTACTGAACATTACTGTCATTGAGAATAGTACATTTATTCCTTTCTGCTTTTAGCACGCCTACAATTAGATGAAAAAACACACTAACAAAAGCTGGTTTTCCAATATAAAGTATTCAACAGCACCTCAAATATATAAGGTTAAACAGACCCATACTGGAGCATTAATTAGGAATGTTTGACTTGTTTTTTTATATAAGGCAACAGCTGTTGTTGTCACAACTCCCCATACAGATCATAATATTTTTCTGATTTTGACATTAGGCCACATTAAAGAAAAAAGTACTATGAACTGCTAGAGAGGATGTTAAAGTAGGAATCATTTCACACTTACCTTTGACCTTTCTCTCATACAGGTGCTGGCAGCATCCATCATCTATCCTGTCTTCTTCACTTGTTCTAACTGCGGCAAACAGATTGGTGCCACTGTTACTTCCTGTCTGGCCTTCATCCTGTATGCACTTGAGGTTGGGCTGACCCGGGCTAAACCTGGTGAGATTAGTGGATTTCTGTCCACAGTCCCAGGCCTCCTCAAGGTTCTGGAGGCCTTTGTGGCCTGCATCATCTTCACCTGCTTGGACTCCAGTTTTTACTCTAAGTATCCAGGGCTCCAGTGGTGTGTTGCTGTCTACTCCATTTGCTTCATCTTTGCCCTCATTGTCATCATTTTTACCATCTGCCGCCTTCTGTCTCTCTTCCCTGCACCATTTGACAAAATCCTGACAGGCTGCAATGTGTTGGCAGTGTTGATGTACATCACCGCTGTGGTCGTCTGGCCATTGTACAGCTTCCAGAACAACCCCAGGCCAAAGATGTGCTCGCAAGTGGTTACATGTTCATGGAATAATTATGTGGTTATCTCTTTCATGACCGCTTTCAACCTTGCTGCTTATATTGTGGATACTGTTTATTCTTTTAAGCTGGTCTTCTTTATCAGCAGAACATAGGTTGCAAATGTACCTCATATTTCTGCTGTTGGCAAGTTTTGAAGTACACTTGAACTCAAAGATTGAACATGAGTCAAAATATAATGTAATGTAAAGCATCCCTTGTACAACTTTTGTTAAACATATTTTATTTTACTGATGTTTTTGTGATTCATTGTGTTTAGATCTGAGTGAGAGTAACTTTTACGTGTCATAATGATGCATTCTCTGAGAACATGAAACAACAGCGGCAGTATCTAATTTTGAACTGTAAGGAGATGTAAACCCAATTTTCTCTTTCCCTTTTTTCTTTCTCCAAGATTTTCATCCGCTCTTTATTTACTGTGTTTGTTTGTTGACTTCAGTATATGAAATATGAATAAAGGGTTATAAAAGTGTGGGGTTATTGTGCATGCTTACATCACCATGGATGTTGCTTTCATTGGGTTGTTTCAGCGCCTCTGTAACAAATTACAATCATTACTGAATGAGTGAATCTTAAGTGAATAATCTGTTTAATGTTTCAACAGGTACAGTGGGACCCAACCTGTCCATCTCAAAGAATGTTTGTGAAGGACACAAAGAAGGTGTGTCTAAGTGTGCATACCCTGAAACACACAGCAGCCATATGTTTCAATCTCAATCTCAGCTCCACTCCTATTTTTCTATAGTGGGCACTAAGACAGAGTGAGACAGAGAGAGAGATAAAGAGAGAGAAACAGAGAGGGAAAGATTCTGTTCTGTCAATAGTCACAGCAAAATCACATGTTAAAATGATGTGCATGAGCTACAGAGCCTATTAAAAGATTTGCTGCTTTTCTTTGTTCCTTATCACTGTAAATTTAGTATATTCAGGTAGAGCAAAATTATTTTAAAAGGTTTAAAAAATGCTCTCACTGTAATGTATTCCCCTCCGTTGTGTTGCCACATTCAATGATGGAAGTAAAACATAGAGAGTGGCATGGACGTCGTTAGGGCTGTTTTAGGGGGGCCCAAATAACAGGAACGTCACAAGGATTGAAAGACAGGGGGGCTTAGCCCCTAGGGTATGCGTAACTTGCGCTTGCAAAATCTTTGTTACTGTATTAGATCTACACTTATGTCAACAACCAGTGAAGAAGCCAAGATGTTAACAAACAAAAAGTGACAGACATACTCTGGTCTTCCATTTCTCCTCTGTTGAACAAAAGTAACTGTATTGTACTGTACCAGGATATATATATATATATATATTATTTTTTTAACACTTTTTTATAGAAATCCTTATTGCTTATTGCTTATTGCTTGTACGCTATTTTAAAAAACCAATGCCAATAGAGTCTCTATGGTGAATTCTGAAATCTGTTAGGTGTAAGGGTTCTGAGGGTCCTCCCCCAGAACATTTTGAGCATTAATTTCCTGCATTCTGGTGAATTTCTCTGCACCAGTTTCTTCATCAGTTTCCTTCATCAATTTTTGATGGAAATGTTTTTATTCATGCAAAGGGAAACACAAATTTAGGTGGCAGGTGACAATTCAAAATCTAAAACTCAACAGAACTTAATGTCAGTGTAGCTTCCAGTCATTCTGTGTTGCTTTCACATATGTTTCTCCTGTAGATCAACTTTCTCATGTAATATCATCCCTGCTGAGTCAACATACATGCAGATGAAAAAGCAATAATTTTGTCCAGTCCATTTTTTAATCAGATTTCGCACTGGTACCACAGCTAGCTTCTCTCATTGACCAGGATTCAAAGAGCTGCTAACTGGTCAATTAATGTTAACATTACTGTAGCAAGTTAGCCCAGCAAAAATGTCAGATAACTCTGTTATAAGTGTTATAACAACATAGCGTAAGTGTAACTGTAATTTGATGCTGCAACAAAGACTTTAAAAGCATCAGGTGAAAAAATTATGATCATTCACTTAAAAAGTGGCTTTTTTAGTCACAGTATGTGAGCACAAAGACACACCTGAGCAGCAGGTCTCCTAAAATGCTTTGTTTACCTCTCTGTGTCACAGCAGTGCAGCAGACTCGAGCAGTGAAAACAAGAAATAAGAGTTTAACTTTTATGGATTCAAAATACCCAGTTGGAAGCGTCTTCTAAAGATGATGCACAAGAAAGCCCGCAAACAGTTTGCTGAAGACAAGCAGGCTAAGGACATGGATTACTGGAAGTCCTGTGGTCTGAAGAGACCAAGATAAACCTATTTGGTTCAGATGGTGTTTGGGGAGGCTTATGGACCATGTTAGGGTGGCTTCAGCCCCCTAAAATAGGCCTAACCCATCCCAAATAATAATAAGAAAAATAATCAGATTTAGATTTTTTGAAAAGATTTTACAGTGCAGACATTTACTCAACACTGCCAGCGAGAAATGGAAGAACAGAGTATGTCTCTGTAAGGCAAGCAGAGCCTATATCAAGACCAGTGTGGGGCATGTCAGGAGCCCCTCTCTTCTTAGAGAAGCCTTGCTTTAATCAGGGGGATGCATGAGAAAAACGTCTTGGACATTTTCACAAAAGGCTGCATTATTTCATTGTACTAGTTCATTTTATTGAAAACCTGCATATGGATGTAACACAAAGGGTTGGATATGTTTTTAGTTCAGAAACTGTTCAGTAATTATGTATAAGGTGTGATTTTTATTAATAAATCACAAAAATCTAATTTTAGTTTATGAAATTCTCTATTTTATCATGCATTTTTCACTCATACTTCCTTTATAAGCACATTAAATGCATGATTATGTTAGCTCAGGGTCTTCTGAATCCATAGATACCAAACACATGTGTTCCATTTACATCACATGTGGTTTATAAGCCCAAATAGAGAAAACGGACCAAAAAGGGCTTAGTTCCCAGAGGGTGATATCAGTAACAACCATGAGAAATCTTGGGAGTTACATAACCTTTGACCAGTCCAGGCATTACTGCTCTCAACAATGTCAAAATGGAGACTCAGCTGTGGATATTATGATGATATGTAAACACAAATAAAGAAAGAGACAAATAAGAAGGAAAGAAAAGAAAGATGATGTGGATTACAGTGGAATAAAATCACACATTCATTGTTGAATAAGTGCTTGTGTCAGGTGATTTTTTTAAAGACTGAAACTCTTTTGGCACTTTTTTTTTTGCAATTTTCCTTAGGATGTGACCTTCAAGCCATCATTGTGCTACAGATTAGTTCCTGAACACAGCTTATGCTGAGGACCAGAGTCCAGTGTGTGGACATGATAACACCCAACTAGTATCCAATCCGTGGAGTGAAACAGGGGCTATAAAGTGCACAGATACGCCCAATATGCTCTGTTTGGAAATACATGACCATCCATTGAGTTTCAGTTTCAAAGAACACACCTGCTCTGGCTCTTGCCTAAATGGATTTCTTTAACAGGATCTTTACTGCACTGAAGGATGCACTGAGAATCAACTGACCTAGAAAACAAAACAACGCCTTTTTTTTTGTTCAAACAGACTCATCCTGGCCAGCCATGATCGGTGTAGATTTGCGGTCACTCACCCAGCCTGTGGGGATCATGCGAACAATGGCAGCCATTCTCACTTGTATGTCTTTTAGCCTGGTGGCAACGGTGGGAAAAGTTTCATCTCCGTACTGGGCCTGGTGCATGTTCACCTGGTGTTTCTGCTTCTTCTTCACCTTCCTCATTCTCATCCTGGAGTTCACCACTGTCAATACCAAATTACCTTTCGTCTGGGAGGACTTCACCGCTGCCTTTGCTATGCTGGCGAGCCTCATGTGCCTTGCCGCCTCCATCATCTACCCCACCTTCTTCAGCTGCAACAACTGCCCCCGCCAAATCGGTGCCTCTGTGGTGTCCTGGGTGTGTTTTGGGGTGTATACAGGCGAAGTGATCTTAACCCGCCTTCGTCCGAGTGGACAGAACAGCGGCTTCCTCTCCACGTTGCCTGGCATAATGAAGATGCTGGAGACCTTCCTCGCCTGTCTCATCTTCACATCCCTGGAGAACGGCCAGTACAAGGACTCCCCAGGACTGCAGTGGTGTGTGGCCGTGTACTCCTTGTGTTTCATCTTTGCCATCCTCATAATCCTGCTCACCCTTGGACAGCTGACCTCTTTTTTTCCATTCTCCTTTGATAAGCTAGTGATTGTCTATAACATTTTGGCAGCAGTGATGTATATGACAGCTGTTGTGATCTGGCCACTGTATAGTTTCCGTACGGGTAAGAGACCTGTTAACTGTGGCCACCTCTGTGCCTGGGATAAACTGGTGGTGGTCACCTTCATGGCGATCATCAACTTTATTGTTTACACCTTGGACACTGTCTACTCTATACGCCTTGTGTTCTTCGTTAATATCCAAAACTAAAATAAACCAAAAACAAAATGTGTCCTGGGTTTGAAAGGATTTGGAGAGGGTTTTATATTGTCCCCAGAGCTATTCTGTAAACTTTTTTAGACAGATTATTTGTTGTTTTAGACACAATGCAATATATATACACTCTGCTAATGCTTTCCATCAAGTGCTCTCAAAAATGATAAATTACGCTCATTTAATGTTTGGCACCCAGTGTAGTATGGAAAAAGAAGGACAGATAGTTAATGATTAAAACTGCAGTATCACTATCATAAAAATAAAATATAGCCTGGTAGAACTTTGGATCCTGATACACAAAGAGTGATCAAACATTGCAGGTAATAACACTGAACTGTTACTTTAGTTTATTACCACAGGCTCTATAAAAGTAGAAGATGTATCTGCGTCTGAAAAGTGAAGCTAATGCTGAAGTGCCTTAAAGCTGCATTCTTTCTGATGGTCAGCAGGGGGCAACTCCACTGGTTGCAAAACGAAGTCATACTATATAGAAACTATGACAAAATGACCCTACTTCTCACTTGATTTATTACCTCAGTAGACATTTTGTTAATGACTTTTACGGCTATACAGTCTATATCAATTGTAATGAGTGATAGTCAAATTACTTTATGTTGCATGTGAATATATATGTATGTTTTCACATTAATGATTGTCATCTTATCATTTGTGGGTGCTGCACCTTGCTGATTAGAGGAATAGCTCAGACATTTTAAGTAATATGCTCATTCATCTTATTACAGAGTGGCAGATTGACACCACTCTCATTTCTGTACAGTGAATATATCTGGAAGTTTCCAGTCTTTATGCTAAGCTAAGCTAACTGGCTGCGGGTCGCTTCGCGTTTATTGTACAGATGTTAGGGTGTTACAAATCTTCTCATCTAAATCTCGACAAGAAAGCATGCGCAAGAAAGACTATTTCCATAACTACCATACCATAATACCAAACTTTTCTTTGAATCCTAGTGGCATGAAAGACAATAATTTCAAATGTTTTTTGTGATAAACTGTGTAGGGCACATGTGTCAGACTTGGCACCTCATTTTATGTGACCTGCAGTAGCTTACAAAGACTATAATTAGCACAATACAATTCTATGTTGCATTACAGAAGTATGTTGTCCCAAAATCCATCTCAATTTTGTTATCCACGCACTGAAAGCATCTGTTAGATGTCATTCGTAGGGACATGTCCCTACCGTCTCTACCAAATTCTATGCCCTTGGTGTCAGTCAAATGACATGCCCACAGACATTCATCTTATTTCTAGTTCTTCAAATGCTGTTGCTGTGATGTTAGCTATAGAAACATGAGAGTTGGGAGTATCACTGTCTGGAGCTGGTGTGCTGGCTCTAGAACCTGTCTCATCCTCTCTTCATGTTAGCTTCATAGCAGCAATTGTAGTGACTGTTTGCTAACCCACAACTTAGCTAACCATTGTTGCGTTACTTGCTGTGTCATTGATCACTCTATATCATGGTATTGACTTTTTAATGGAGAAAGAGCGCTATGGTGTGTATGGTGATCAGAGATCTAATCCACTTTCACATCCCATTTCGCCCACATCATGTCCGAGTAATCTGAACCAGAATCTGACCAGTATAGTTACGCTGCCTCATTTAATTTATAAGCAGATATACATTTTGGATTTTAAAGACTGCTTGTACAAACTTAAAAAACCTGTATTGTTTTTTTGACTTTATTACTTATATATACTTTGTATATTTCATTTTTTAAATAAATTGTATATTTTTAGTTGTACTACATTTGAATGCCATTATTGCCATTATTTTTTCCCTGATTTCTTTGGCAGCTGTCCTCAATCACCAAATCAGGACCTGGAGCTTAAAGGCAGGAACTGTCAGTTTAGTTTGTGTTATGGCAGCGTTAAGGTGCAGATAAACTGGATCTGTTGACAGATGTCAAGTCAATGGATCCCATTAATTTCTATGGAGAGCAGGCGATCCGGATGTGCGGTACATGATGGATACTCTGCTGCAAGTTGACTGACCATTCGCCATATGTGATTTGCATAACTTGTCATTCACAAATTGTATGTGATTAGACCAGCTTCGCGCAAATTAGCTAGCTCATTGTGTGTAAGTTGTGGTTAGGGTAAGGGGATCGGGGTTAGGGACAGCGCAAATCGATAAACTCTGATAACGATTTGCGCTACGGTAGCATTTTTCCGACAATGTAGCAAAAATCGTCCGAACACCGACCTTCCACCCCCCTCGTGGAAAAAGAAATGCATGACAATGAACAAATTACACTTTTGGACAGAGCAGAAATATTTTGTGCTTCATTACATCATCCAAATTTAACTGAAATATTCTGTACGTGTTTGTGTAAAGTTGTGCAATTATTTATTAACCATACTATTTCATCATTTGGGTGTTATATTTGTTATTCTTGACAAATCTCACTTTTTAACCATAATTCTTACAACAAAAACTTAGGCACTGACTGGTAGAAGAAGTCATACTAAATGAAGAGGCCGAAAGGGCAGACTAGAGATTGTTGTTTTATCGTGGCTGGTAGGTACTTCTTTCTTAAAAGGAAGGGTGGTAAATTTTGATTTGCGGATCTAGTTTGTATTTACATTTAACCTTGTCTGTTATTTCTTTTATGGGTGGATGGTCTCTTATGTTTCCATGACGCAGATTTCTGTTGAACAGTTGTTTTATTTTTATTGTAAATAAATCTAATTATTTTCTGGTCATACAGCTGTTTTCCTCTGGGTTTAAATTTAATATTGTTAGTCCCCTCATCCCCGTGACATTTTCGGGGAACGTAACATAGATATATGTATATAGTCTTATATTTACAACTGGCCCTTTGAGGGCAACCATAACGCTGATGTGGCCCCGGAATAAATTGACTTTGACACCCCTGGTGTAGGGCATTGACAACAGATAAATGTAAACTGAATGCAAGACATAAACAATGACAGGCAAATGGAACAGCTATTGAAAGATGAAATGAGGTGAGAAGGAACAGAGAAAAACACCAGTGAAAGAGAGAAAAAACAAGGACAGAGAGATTGATGAGATAGAGGTAGAGACAGAGAGGGAGGAGAGAGACAGCGAGATATTTCCAGACTTGGGAGAATGTGTGGGAAAAGGGAAAAAGAAAATCCTTTAATCAACAGGCAGCTGTAGCATATAGAGTTGGATTTGTTGCAAGGTGTTAACTTTCTTTTTTCTTATTCAGCTTCTTTTCTTCCTCAGCGATGTGGTGGGCAGGGGAGGAAAGCTAGAAAGTATGACGTCAATTCACTCTTTTCTTTTTTAACCAATTGGAAACTTACAAGGACGTTGCCCAAAGCTCACTTGTAATCCTACAGCTATTGTGCTACCTGGCACACCAATCTGTGTGAGTGATCTCAGGTCAAATGGAGCAACTGAAGTGTGAAAATGTTCCATTTCTTCTCATGTCAGTCTGTCAGAAAGACAGACCACGTTTAAGTCTATTTAATAGTGTAATAGACACGGCAGTAATTTGCAGACAGCAGGGTCTGCTTTGATTTTAATTTACACATTTACAGGGTCAAAAATGCATTAACTTGTGGATGTACTTCACTTTATGTGATAAATGCTAAATGCAACTAGACTGTGTAGTCCATAGATATAGTCCATAGAGTGCAGTGGGTTGCAGCTACAGTTAGAGAAGTAAAAACCTTTTTACTTATTTTGCATACAGTACATTATATGTACTACAAAAATTTTTATGTTTTGTTATATACTGTATGTTAACTGTTATGTCTGTCCTGCGACTGTCACTATTTTATTCATCATTCAAAAGCACTGTTGTAACTAATTTAGCCTATGTACACACAGAAGGGAGAAGACCTAACAACAGGAAGTGGGGTCTATGGAAAAGAGGTGCTGTAAGTAAATCAAAAGCTCCTCTCACTCTGTTATGTGAAGAGACTAAATCAAAACTGGTAGGAACAGTGGTTGACAATGACTACATCAGCAGAGAAATTAAACTTCTGGTTCTATCCTTAGTTTAAACTGAATAAACTTTGGTAGTTAATGTAAAGCAAGTTTTCTTGGTAACACTTTGTTTTTACACCCCCTATTGAGCACTTATAAACAGTGTATACAAATGTAATAAATGGTTAATAACACACACAAAATGTCATTCACTCACAAACTCATAAATCAAACAAATGTGCAGTAATGACTGCACGGGTAGAGAGTGCACAGGTAGGTCAGTAAGTAGACAGGCCTGCCAATCAGATTGACATGATTGGCCATGGTTATTACAGGCCTGAGACAGCCACAGATAATTCAGTCAGAGCATTTGATTTATTGATAGCCAGGATGTAAAAAGAAAAAATGCCTTAAAAAATTGCCTACCCCATCTTTAAACCTAAATAGTGGACTTAATGTAAATTGTTGCCCGTAATGTTTTAAGGCAAATCAAATAAGGATCAAGGCTAATGAAATAATGGGTACCTATTTATAATTAACATGTAATTACAATGAATTTATATGGCTAATTTAATGCAAAAAAGAAACCTGAATAAATGATCAACTTAAGTTATCAGCAATCAGAAATTACTGCAGATGCCCTTTGGGACAATCACTGACTGACAGGATGCATCAACCCTCAGGTTCAAGCAAAATTTCTTGTGGGTGTTAAGTAAAAAAAAAACAAAAAAACTTAAATTATGGCAACCCATCAGGCTAATCAGTGTAGGTTTTTAAACATTAGAGCACAGTGCTAAAATGTGTTACACTTACAAATGTAATTTTGTTAAAGTTGGCTGAGTCTCAAATCTTGAAAAAGTAGCTGGAAGTGAGCATTAGTTTTCTAATGCTTTGGATGCTGATTGTGGTAGTAAGGTATTTCCTCACCTTTTGTCATACTTGATTGATCATTTTCTTCAAGATTGAAGACAAAACTTAGTTTTCCAAATAATTATTTTACTTATTATGCAACCTGAAACCAGCCTGTAAACGGAAGTGTTGCTTTTTCTCAGCATATTTTCAATTATACTGTAATTATTCTATGTACTGTATACTGCATATGCTGTTTACTGCATGTAAATATCTATGTAGGCACTCCTTACACACTGACACAGAAAGACCACACTTTAACGACATGCATGGCCCTGAAATCTGAGCAGTCTTTCAACATCCTTATCTAGCCGCATGCTGTGATCCACTGAGGTAAGCGCAACAGCCATAATTGTATGCATAACAGCGCATGAGTCATTCAGACTCACACCTACTCTGTTTCTTATTTGGTGGTCATTATTTTCTATTAAACTTCTCCTCTGATTAGTGGCCTTTGATTCATCTGTGCAGCAATCAGAGGAGGACATGAACATTAATCAGCACAAATTAGTTGGCACTATTTCCAGGGTGTCAGGGGGAAAAATCAATACACCTTATATTTGAAAAACATGTCTGTGTGTGTGTGTGTGTGTGTGTGTGTGTGTGTGTGTGTGTGTGTGTGTGTGTGTGTGTGTGTGTGTGTGTCTGTGTGTGTGTGTGTGTGTGTGTGTGTGTGTGTGTGTGTGTGTGTGTGTGTGTGTGTGTGTGTGTGTGTGTGTGTGTGTGTCTGTGTGTGTGTGTCTGTGTGTGTGTGAATCTGCCTGCAGGTTTGCATTGGAGTTTTTTCTTATCCAAATTGAGGGTCTAAGGATAGAGGTTGTCGTATGTTGTAAAGATCATGAAGCCCCCTGATGCTAATTATTAATTCATGATATACAGTAGGGCTATATAAATTAAATTGACATGACTTTACTTGACTGTGATTGTTAAGTCTAATTTTATTCTTTACATACATTTATTGAAAAGGTTACTGAGCTAAAGTCGTCTTTTTCTAAACTGCTGCTTTAAGGTGTAGTCACATTACAGCAATTTGAGCTTGTGGTAAAATGATGCAACGTTTGCATTTAACCTGTGAATGATCAAATTACACATAGTCGTGAAGCAATACAAACAAGTTGCACTTTATTTATGCAAATTCTGAAAGTAAGCATTATTGGTCTCTTGATAGACTCACAATTTTATCTTATCTAACGCTGTTAGCAGTAAAAATAAATAAGGGTTTTCCACCAGGGGAGTAAAATGTGAAGTTTAGCTGGCTGATCTGAGCTTCTATGCTGTACAGTTTTATTGCCAATAGCTGTTTGTCTTTTACATGACTTTGCAATCTAGTTGTTTTACAACACTGATGTATCCCTGAACAAGACACTAGTTGCTCCAGAGGTGTGCAACCTCTGATATATATAGCACTTTGGATGAGAGTGTCAGCTAAATGAATAATTGTGAAAGATACATTTGAGACACTAAGGGTGAAGAAATGTTCTTTTAGAGATTTGTACCCTTTTAGGTCCATTCCTGTACCTTGATTTTTCTATCTGTCCGTTTTGGGCTACTGGAGAAACATGGCATTGCAACATGCTGATGTGTAATGCTGGTGTATGTAGATCGAAATGGCTCATTCTAAGGTAATAAAAACATAACAGTCCATTATGTGAGGTCTTTACACACCACTGAAAACATACTTATGTATATTATATTGCATTTCTGTCAATAGATCCTCTTAAATATTACACACTGGAGCTTTAAGTCTGTGTCTTTCCATAGTTTAGTGTTGATTCATCTTCATGAGTTTGTCGAGTGTCCCTGCTTGTCTTCGTTGTTTCCTACCAGTGTTTGTGGAAGCCTTTGTGGATTGTTGGACTTTGGATTGTAGCTTGTGCCATTTGGATATTATTTGCTTTATGTTTGGACTGCTTTCTTATTTTGAACACTTGCCTTCCTCTTCACTGTGTAACCCTGTTCATTTTTGTTTTTTCTCAATAAACATTGTGACTGAATCTGCTCTGCCTGTGTGTTCTGCGATTTGGTCGAAATCCCTGGTGTCCCTGGCTTGGCAAAATGCGAAGTGTATGAAACCCATGACCAAAATAGTAATACATTATAGTGAAAAAAAATGTTTTCCCTCTTTTTGCTGGAGTACCGCTGCAACCCCCTCAAGGACCCCTGGGGATCTCTGGAGTCCACTTGGACAACCACTGTGTAAAAACACTCTTTATAGTAAAACATTAATTAGCCATGATGATTAAAGAAAAAATAACCTACAAGTACTCTTTTACAATCATAAATAAAACTCTTAAAGAGGAAAGCAGCTATGTATTTTATATATATATATGCCTCTAATATATACCAGATGTGATGGTGAAAGTGCATGGCCAAGCCATATGAAGTGGTATGAAGTGAGTTTAATTACAGAAACATCTGTTGTTGTTGTTGCTGTTTTTAACATATAGCAGCTTGGACTAAATTTGGTTTAGTTCTTTTTAGCTGTGGATAATGTAAAATTAAACTGTGATACGCTAAACTAAAAATTTTGGTAAGGGGATAAACACATTGCTCTCTTTTGCAATATGTAACTTAAGGACTTGTTTCATTTTGTAACATCACCAGATATATGTTTGAACTTGTTTAAAAGAGCTGGAAAAATCCAGTCAAATCAGCAACAACCAAATCACACTACAGTAACTCAGTTACTGATCATGATACACATGATTAACAGGGCTCATGTTGGCTAACCTGACAATATAGCCACCTTGTTTCAATATATATATTGGACTTTTGCACATTTATGTTAAGGATTTTCTGCTCTGACAGCAGTCCCACATAAATTTCAAGCCAGTTTCGAAGAACTAAAAAATCCAGGCCTATGTCAAACCATCAACAATCAAATCAAGCTAACCCAGTTACCCACGTACAAAGAACATGGCCCAGCTGGAGGATCTAATAATGCTAATAATGTGCATGTGTGGGAGCAAGTGTCTCATGCATGCAAGCTCATGCGAGACATATTCCTTGTCACATTGTCATTGGGCTACGTGGTTGTCGCCTTGTGCCGTCTGCGAGGCAAATAACACAAGATTTATGTCAACATGTTGCTGTACTTTTTTTTAGAAAGATTTATTACAAAAGATATTTGTTTTCTGAAGTATAAAATGTTCAGTCAATCATATTAACAGCTTCGGTGATTCTTCACAATGGCTGGAAAAGATCATGTCACCAATTAGATGTGACATAAGGCAGAGGTCAACATAGTAGTCATCTTATTTGAGAACAAATCATTTCAAATAAAGCATTTTGAACCTCAACTCACTCTAACTATGCTATATAAGTGTATATAAGTGACAGCTGCTGCTGTCTTCTGTTCTGGTCCTGCAGCACTTACATAACTGTATGAGGGTTAATACTAAGGGGACAGCTTTTCCTTTCATCAACACATCCTGTTTGGTCAGTCAGTCAGAACCATTTTCATGTAAATTTAGCAGCAACAACAAATTTACAGTAAAGATTTCTATTCACCTTTGGGGACAAGGGTTTGTATTTATTGATACACAAGTGCCATTATACTCACTCCTGACTTCTGGTCAGCTCCATTCCTGCAGACAGGGGGGTTAAATACAGGCTGACACTGTCACTTCCGTAAAAGCTAAATGTTGCATAAATGCTTAATAATATATCTTTTTTGGGAAAATTCTTCCCTCATCCACCCAGGAACAAACTTTAAAAAGTAGTGTCCTAACAAGTTGTACTTGTCACATCCATTTACTTTGATGATAAAATATAGCCCTTTGGTCTTTCCTAATTAACTTTGCCCCTGAGGAGAAAGTACAAAGGGTCCTTGGTAGCAGTGATATTAAATACTGCAACGTATTAGCACAAAGAGAAAAAGACACATGAATCTGAACTCAAATGCCTTCAAACTGTAGAATTCCGCAAATATTTTCATAGCCTCAGTTTGGATTTTTTTAAGGGAAGGTGAGGATGAGGATATTTTTAATCCATATTGTCTTGAAGTTATAGTGCTTCTTGAAACTGCTTTATCAATTTAATTTATCCTGTTGGATTTAGTAAGTGAAATCAGAAACAAAACACAGCAGTGTTGCTTTGCTTTCACAATAAAGGACCAGTTGTTGACCTGGAAATTAGGGCCTAATTAGTAATCTACCATTAGCGTGAAGAAAGTACAGCTCAGTGTTAAGTCAAATCTTTCATCCCAGAATATTAAGTATTTATTCAACACCAGCAAAAACAAGGAGCTGATTGTTGATTTTAGGGAAAAGGAGGCAAAGACACAGTCCTGTCTACATCAGTGGAGCTGAGGTGGAGAAGGTGAACAGTTTTAAGTTCCTGCAAATCAGCATCACAGAGAACCTGACATGGTCATCTCACATCTCCACACTGGAAAAGAAAGCTCAGAAATGGCTGCATTTCTTAAGGAAACTTCAGAAGGCAAATTTCCTTTGCCAAATTCTTGTTGACTTTCACAGAGGAGCAATAGAAAGCATCCTGACTGGAATCATCACAAACTGGCATGGGAGGGCTCTGCAGCTGGTGATTAAAAACGGCCAGAAGATCATTGGTACCCATCTCCCAAGCATCAGTGATATCGGTGAGGTGAGGAGCCGGTGCAGAGCCCAAAGGACACTAAAAGGCAGTACCAGGCACAGCCTGTTCACCCTGCTACCGTGTGGCAAGAGATACAGAAGTATCTGCTGTAGCACCACCAGACTACAGAGCAGCCTTTTCTCCTATACTGTGAGATTCCTCAATTCATCCTCAGCACTCCACCATAAATAAGTGACATGGAACTTTCTGTTATGCTGGTTTCCACATTACCATACCACTACCTTTTGTATAATATATATATATGCATATACTGTAAGTCACAGTGTATATTGTTTTTGTTAGAATAACAAAAGCTGAGGAATGTATTTTTCTCCAAAGCATTCCAACTTTGAATGAAATATGACACCCACCCAAAGCCTCTAATATATACCAGATGTGATGGTGAAAGTGCATGGCCAAGCCATATGAAGTGGAACTGAGTTTAATAACAGAAACATCTTTTGTTCTTTTTAACATATAGCAGCTTGGACTAAATTTGGTTTACCTCTTTTTAGCTGTGGATATTATGAAATCAAACTGTGATACACTAAACCATCTTGGTTAGGGGATAAACACATTTCTTTGTTGCTCTCTTTTGCAATATGTAACTTAAGGACTTGTTTAATTTTTTAACATCACCGGATATATGTTTGAACTTGTGTATATGTTTGAGCTGGAAAAATTCTGTCAAATCAGCGACAACCAAATCAAACTACAGTAACTCAGTCTTCAACACATGATTAACAGGGCTCATGTTGGCTAACCTGACTATATAGCCAAAGGGCAGCCCAAAAGGAGTATCTATGATTGAATTAGCACTTAACCACTCCACCTTGTTTCAATGACCACAAACAGTAACTGGTAACCTGTGGCGACGTAGTCTGGATGATTGCAATAACTGTGGAAATCACTCTGGAGAACTGTATATTATAGAAACAAATGCACCTTGAGCAATGAAGCATTGCGTCATAGAAGAAGTTACTGAAACTTGATAGATTTATAGATAAAGATAAATCAAAATGAATAAAATAGCTACTCCAAGATAGTAACCATTCAGATTTCAAAAGCAGTTATAAAATCTGTTTAGATTCCTTTAACTTAAAATCTGCAAATGCATCCTTTTAACTGTTAAAGTTATTGATTACTCCCCCACCCCTCACAGAACAGCTGGTAATAACTCTTCCACTCACCTTTTAAACATAAACATTACAGTTGCTGTTGCTTCACCCATCCACTCTGGCATTTCGACAGTTAGTCGACAAGTGAAAGCACTTGTTAAAAAGCCAAACACAACAAATGGCTGCTCAAATCCTCAGATCCTGGTACATTGTCTTGTAACTGCGGACAAAACTGATACATCCCACAAAATTACCCAATAATAATACAAGCTTTTTTCAGCTGGAAAAAATAAAACTATGTGTCATATATTTTAGCTTGTAGCATGCTAATGACACTAGCAGCACAGAGATGCCTCCCTGCATGTCAAGTCCACTGTAGTCAACAGCTCCATCTGGAGTCTGTGTGCAGACAAACAGCTACATTAACTGCCTCAGGCACAAGTGTAACAGAAGTGAATCTACAGTACACATTTTTTGACTAATTTGTATTGACAGTTGTTAGTTTGCGCCATTAAGACAGTTATTTCCCTACAACAACAGACTGCCCAGTGCCATTTAATCTAATTCAATTAAAACTGCATTAAAAGACATGGACATGGACAAAGGCTTTAAAAGCTGACTCGACCATAGGTTCTGTGTGTCAACAGCCAGCTCATCTTAAATACTGTAGACTGTGGCTAAGAAGCAGAAAAGAGTCTACAGAGGTAGACAGAAGTGATGGCACAGGCGACTGTGAAGGGAGGCTATCAGCTGATCATACAGGTGCAGAGACTGATTGATTGTCTGTTTCTGTCTATATATATTTTTAAAGTTATTTCATCTTCTGACCTCAACACACAGCGTCAGCCACAGAGCCGCCACTTTGGACATCAACTCATCTATTTCTCTCCAATCAACCCTCCCCTCCACACACACAGACCATTCAGTTTCCTCTTGATGATCAGAGGTCGAGTATTGATTCAGCTAGTTTGAGAGCTCATGTGCTACAAACAACGCACACATAAGTCACACTTATGTTACCTTGAGAGAATTCTCTGATCGATCCCTGCCGGCTTTTCGATGTCGGCCAGACAAAATTGGTGACCAACACCACTCTGATACGATCTCAGTGCACATGCAGAGAGGAAGCTTGATAAAAAAAGGCAGGAGGTGCATGCAGACTGCTTGAAGCCAGAGTGACTCATCTGAGCAAGAGGAAGGTAGAGAGCTAGGAGAAAGAACAGGACTGCTAAGAGAAAAAAAACAAGTCATCTCTTATTTGCAATGTAATTCTGTAGAGTCCAACAGCTGTCTGCTTCTCTTAGAAATATTTTAACAACTGGCAGATGGAAATTAAAACAACATCAAAACCATGTCAATGTCAAATAAATGCAAAGTAGAAGATTTCTTTTCCAAACTGTACAATAAAAAGTACAAACGCAGTACTCCGAGTATTGGGTATGCAACTACAGTATGTGAAATGGTGATCACTTTTCTGTACAAGTTTCACAGGTAGAGCAGTAGTACACAACACAGTAGTTTATAAGAACAGACTTCAGACTTCCCCTGGGATTTAACTGTAACTTTAACTTTAGCTAAAACTGCAGATCTTGAAAACAAATCTCCCACAATCCTTGTGGTTCAGTGGTCAGCAACAGTAGATGCACCCAGCATGTGGTGAGCACGGTGGAGCAGCTTATTCTTTTAGATTAGTTTAGATTAAACTAATTTATGCAACGAAATTAGATCACTGCGGTAAATGTAATAAGAATGTAAGCACACTAATGGAATATGAAATAGGCAAGACAATGTACCATTTAGGAACAGTGGAGAAACTAGCATGAGTTAGTTGGTAGCATTTTAAATGAGGAACTTGAAGACAAGGTTCCCATCTTGTGCAGCCTTTGGTAGATTTATTACAGTTTAATAGTGATATACTGAGTAATTTACTGAAATTACATATTGTGTCCATCCCATTTATACATATAGACTAGAGTAGACTAAATACAGGATTTATTGCAGGGCTGTTGTATTAGACTGCATCAGTTGTTGCTAGGCCTACTTTAAAGTGTACTCCACCGTTTCGTGCAGAGTTTTTGTTGTTATAGCTGTTGTAACCTTGAAAATGAGAGCTGGCCTTCCCTGCACTGGAGAAAACACAGTGTAAATGAGCCATATCATTATCCTGGCATCCTGAGTGGCACTACACAATACTGTCGCTTTAGGGCAAGCCTTTATACACAGCTGTGGGACAGTGTTTACTTATATACTCACAAGTCTCATAAAATCTCGCCATTTGGTCTGGTCAGGACCAGTCAAACAGGGCCCATAAAGAATAAGACGTCATCAACTTCCCTTTCTTAACTCCCTTTGGTGCTGTAGACTGATGGAAATGCAGGAATGGAGTACATATTGTTAACATATGCACAAACAGCACTCCCATACCTGTTAACTAGACCGGCCAACAGTAGAAAAGAGTGTGGCTTTTTGGTGTGTGTGTGTGTGTGTGTGTGTGTGTGTGTGTGTGAGGGTGTCTGTAGCCTATGTGTGGTAGCCTGTTGTTAACGCTGCACTGACCTGGATGACAACAGCATGATCTTAATGGCTTCAAAGTAGGCAGCTATCCCAGACAATTACCATCAAATTTGTCCCTCAATGCGCAGTCTCATCCTCGCTCAACTGTTTTTCCATTGCACCCTAATTTCTGTCTCAGGTGCCCAGGGACACCATCAAGGTGATTTATTGTTTGGACATTGCTCCATTCCTCTCTGTGTCTCTTTCTGTCTCACACAATAGGAGCAAAAGTTAGTATAAATTGACAGGAAAGCTGGCTTTAAGAGCATCTGCTGCATAAGAAAAGAAAAGAAAAGAAAAAGAGGGCTATATGTGAGCATTAACACCAACAACTGGTCTTGGCTGCAGGTGATTACAAACATCCATGGGTGGGACTTCACATCCAAAGGCGGGGTCACGTTTTTCACATAAATACTCACAGTGTGTCGAGGCACTACATGACCCTGTGAGTGACTCCTCATGAGGAATGTATTTCCCCATCAGATCGGACCTGTGAGAAAATCCTGGAAAATCAGCAGCAATGTTTGTTTTTGCGCCTCTGACTGTGGAAATGTTTGCATGCTGAAAAAAAGAAAATGCCTCAAGATGAAAAGTCAAGTGTGAGGGAAAAGAGCGAGAGAGTTGATTTTGACCTCAAAGAGAGCGCGCGGTTCCAAAACAGCATGAATACTGCGGGAGACGCGCACCACGCCACCGGATAGTGGAGAGGAGAAAGGGAAGAAGCGCACAGGTAGGATAACCCCATTGCTCTTGCTGTTTTTGAGAAAGATGTGAAATAATGTTTAAACGTAGCTTCTTTTTAGTCCTTCATTACCCAGCAGAGGCACGTTATTTTATGTAGGTTTGGAAAAATGTCACGAGCTTTAAAGTTTTATTTATGAAACTCAGATTTAATGAGACATGACTGTGGGCTTTAGCTATTAATGTTTGGTGGGGGGAAAAATGTCAAAGCCCCATGCAGCCTAAAGGGGACAGGGGCTTCAAGTGTTTGTTTTCAGAACAATATGCTGCGGGCGGCGCGTCACTCCCGTGTTTTGGAGCGCGGTTCAGTGAATCTTTGTCATACCACTTATTTGTGCAACACATTTTTCACAGCCTCGGGTTGCAACGTCTGACAACTGGCAGTTATACAATTATTATTATTTTAGGTCACCTACAAGGCACCAGGTGAGGAGATAGGACATATAGGTACCTATACTCACTCTAACGTTCATTAAAGTGCCATTTGGCAACTGCTCTAGGCATAAATGTATTGGATAATATATTTATTTCTAACGATACGACCTTGAGATCCCATTCAAAACATGATGCAGGGTTTACAGTTTGGTTCACCCATGATATCTTAATTTTTTTTTTAGTTTTCTTAGAGAAATTAATAGTAACTCTTAAATCAATAGACAATTCATTGTTTTACAGTCAACATGAAATAAAAATGTCTAGAAGATAATGTCCACATTAATGTAAATGTACCAATGTTCTCCAAAGACTTTAGCTGGCCATCAAACACAAAGCAAATGTAGTAAACGCTGCCTCACCAGTTGCAAAAATAATGGAAAGATGTAGTGAAAGGATGCAGATCCCCAGATTTTAGGCAAATTAAAGTTAACTGGATTTTCAACTTTAGTTAAAATTTGCTGTATGACTGCATGAATTCACAAAGTCACAGCAAACATCAGTACTGTGAATCAGTGTCTTAATTAACCTATTGTGATTAGGTTTTTAGCTCAACATGCATATCATCACAGTTTTGAAATAGAGTGCTACAGAATATCCCAGAATTAATTTGTACACTGGAGGGATTTCACAAAACTAGTGAAGTATTTTACAAAACTGACCGCTTTTGCTAAATATGTTTGGCCCTCTTCAACTGTGTTAATGTTACAATCAAGGATATTTGTCACTGTAGCACTCTAGCTCTTCAGGGCTGTGGGCTACTTGCCACTTGGCTGCAGGTTATTGTTTCTGTATTATGGGAATCTAATCCAACAGCAGTGACAGTACTTGGAACCTGCTTAATTGATGTTGCGTTCTTCTAAAGTGCAACCTCCCATTAAGAGAAATGTCATTTGGCCACTTGCCCAGACAATTCATTGGAAAGTTTCTCTTCTCTCCCGGTAAATATGGGCATCTTGCCCAGGGAGTGCCCATGTGTTGTTGTGAGTGTGAATGGTGCAAAAGGTAGACATGACATGAATGTTTTTTTTTTACCCTGGGTGGTTGTTAAGTATATCCTGTATAATAATTGTAGATTTGTCTTTTCTCTCACAAGTTATTTCATACTGTAATCCAAACGGTCACCAGCACTCCCTCCTTCAACATGGATGGCTACAATTGGACCTCACTATCTGAGAATGCCAGCATCACTTCCTCCATGTCTTACGCCAGCTCCCCCACCCCCAGTAACAATATCTCAGATGTGCCCGCGCCAATGCCCTTCGATGTGGTCACCGCAGTCGTCTACACCATCGTCTTCATTATGGGTCTTCTGGGTAACACGCTGGTCATCTACGTGGTGGTTCGCTACGCCAAGATGAAGACAGTAACCAACATGTACATCCTCAATTTAGCCTTGGCAGATGAACTTTACATCTTGGGAATTCCCTTCCTAGGTACTAATAGTGTGCTTTCCTACTGGCCATATGGGGATTTCTTCTGCAAGGTGTGCATGACTGCTGATGCCATGAGCCAGTTTGCCTCCACCTTTTGCCTGACGGTGATGAGCATTGACCGCTACCTGGCCGTGGTTCATCCTATTCGCAGTGCCAAATGGCGGAAGCCACGGGTGGCCAAGACTTTTAATGGCATATTGTGGGTTGTGTCCTTTCTGATTGTGCTGCCAGTCACAATCTACTCGCATGTACAGGAGGAACTCAACACCTGCAACATAACCTGGCCTGAGCCACGGGAGTTATGGTCCATTGTCTTCATCCTCTACACATCCATCCTGGGCTTCTTTGGTCCTCTGGTTGTCATCTGCCTCTGCTACCTTCTCATTGTCATAAAGGTAATGGGACAGATAAAATGTTGGCTTTTATTAGAGTCTAAACCAATTTCGTAAAGGTTCTGCTCTCATAATGTCATATAACCTTTCAACCAACCATCTCACTTTCAGGTGAGGTCAGCAAGTGTGCGTGCAGGCCTGACCAGGCGGCGTAGGTCGGAGCGTAAGGTGACGCGCATGGTGGTGATTATTGTTTTGGTGTTTGTACTTTGTTGGCTGCCCTTCTTCACGACCAACATCGTCAACCTGATTCATATCATCCCTGAGAACAAGACCACCGCTGCAGTCTACTTCTTCCTGGTCATCCTCACCTACGTCAACTCCTGCGCCAACCCCATCCTCTACGGCTTCCTCTCTGACAACTTCAAGCAGAGCTTCCAGAAGGTGCTCTGCGTCCACAAACCAAATGGCGCAGACACTACAGACCAGATGGGGAGTAAAAAGAAGGAACCCAAGGAAAATCACAATCCAATTCTCTCAGCCAGAAATCACACACAGAACGGAAAAATGCAGAGCACTCAGGTACTACACAAACCATTTTCATGTAATTTGTGTAACTGAATTGTGTTTCTGAATAAAGACATGCATTCTTCTTTATTAGCACATTTTACAGCAGGTGTAGTCAGCCCATTACAAATTTCAGCTTCTGTTGTTTTGAATAGTTTATAGTGAACAAATCTGCAACTGTGAAATGTTGTTGTTATCTAGGCCAACTTTCTGGCCCAAGCCTGCCCCAAAGTCTTAAGCCAATATTATAATGTTAAAAAGAAGGATGCGGGAAAGAGGGAGACATAATTATTATTATTTTATTATTAAATGTCATACATAGTAACATGTTTCATAGTTATATTTATACTTTACCATTCCAAACCAAATCCGCAGCCCCCACTGTGTGTTGTTTCCCTAATGTTTTCCATTCTTCTGTGAGAAAATGAAAATGTAACCTCCAGAGATGTAGCCCACTTTATGTAACAGACAGGAATGAGCCCCAGGAAATAACCCTCAACTATAACAACAATGTTTTCTGTTGTTAAGCTCATCAATGATACTGTGTCTCATACTGTTTTTTATTGTGTCCCTAATCTTTGTGTACGTGGTATTGTTTCAGCAGCCTGTCCAGATGGAGGTTATTGGGGACCTTGACAGTTTGTCATTAACGTCAAAAACAGTGGTCAATGGCCAGTCAGCGCTATGAGTGCACTACCACATGGGACTTGGATGATTTCCTGTCTTTAATGCTGATGCTCCCTCTCTGACTGGGACATTTGTGGAGATGACAAGAGGAGCAAAGTAGAAGAGAAAAGTACTTACAGCATTCATCACAGAGCTCAGCCTTTTTGTTTGTTGTTTATATCTTTGTACTCTTACTAGATTAGCTGCATTGTACAAAGCATTTGTTTATGTAATTATGTAAGATCTAAGTAAAATACAAAATAGTCATGAGACTTTAAAATGCTTATGGCTGTATTCTAAAATTCTCAAATAGCTGTATTTAGGGTAGCTAGATTTTTTCTGATGTGCTTTTATTTTATTTGCTGCTGATGCTTTTTGATGTAAATGCAAACGCAAAACTTTCTCTATGTTTACCTGTTATCTTGATAAATTCAGTATAATGTGCATTCCACAGCACTAAGACGCATCTGTTGACAGTACAAGTTAGCTTCACACCAAATGACTGGAATTAATCAATGAGTGAGAACAGGATTTCTGTTAAAGCAATCTTATGACATTTTGGAAATACACTTATTAGCATCCTGGTGGAGAATTACATGAGAAGATTGAGGCCACGCTCATATCTCTCTATAGCTTAACTTAGGAAATGGGGAAAGAGCTAACCTGGTTCTGCCTAAAGTTAACGCAATCTGCCTATCAGCACCACTAAAGCTCATTAATTAACATGTTAAACCTGTGCTGATTATTCATGTATCTCTTAGAATGGAGGTCGCTAGAATACTCTAGTAATACTAGAATATTTTATTATTTATTAATATTTTATTTAATCAAAATCCCTCTTTTCTTTTTCTGTGAAACGTAATGCGATTACTCATCTTGAACTCAGAGGCGTTTTATTTGCTTTATGGAATGTTATTTGGAGTAACTACCTAGCCCTGCCCATCATATAAAACCGCACTTGACTGTACAGCTACCTGTCATCTAATGCTCAACTAGAAAGCAAATAAGTATATTTCCCTGAAAAGTGCAACTGTTCCTTTGATAAGAGAAACTCAGGGCACTAGAGTGATGGAATTTGTGCTGTGGAAAAATATGTCATGCTGCATTTACCATGTGAGCCATTGTAGTACAGGTAACTTCACCCCTGTTCAGTGATTTTTTTCACCAGGCCTTTATTGGGTGTCACACAAGCTATTGTTTGAAACTCAGCTACAGTTCTTTCCTTAGTTTGAAAATGTATAGTATTTAATGGAATCTCCTTTAACTAGAGTGAGCACTTTTCTGCTGGTTACTGTAAAGCTGGTTAAAATATTGATATTTTATTTTAATATAATATTAAGATGCTCACAACAATTACATTTCTTTTGGCTTGTTAAGTTCTAACTTTTTGTGACATTTTGACTTCAATGTTACAAAGCTGTGAAAAAGGCCTTGCAATAGCACAGCCAAGTTATGCACATCCTCTAGTGGATGTATCTCTTCTCTCTCACATTTCTAAAACAACAACCACTGGAGCGGACTCCATGCTGTAATTTTTTTCATCCTGACTCGCCATTTAGCTGCTGGACTGTGAGCTTTAACATTTAATGCAACATTATTGGAAGTTGCTGGACAACACTGTGGCATTTCCATAGTTGTAACTTGAGCCAAGCGGGACCATGTTAGTGTTTATGGTGAGTCTGAGCTTCTTTAAAAAAAATACCCAGAAAGATGGACCTGTGGAAACATGTGGAAACATGGATACCTTACAGGAGTCAAGGGATTTATCCGTGTTAGGAACACTGTGAATTTCAAAATATAGGTCATTTTGAATATGGAGTCTTGAGTTCCATGACATACTCACATACAGTATATAATAAAAATGTTAACACAGTCAATCGATTAAAAGAAGCCATTATGAATATTAATAAACGATCAAGTCTGTGTTGCATGTCCACCCTGCGTCATTAATCCTACACAGTACAATGTAGGTCTGCTAACATGTGCCTGTGTGAAACAGAGCTTTTTTTGTGTACATCTATCCCATTAACAGACAGTTGATGTTTATTATTGCTGTGATTTATCAATATTATGGTAGGTTAATGTTTCATACTGAAGAAATTGATTATTTCCAGTGGCAGCTTTATGCTATGTTAATGTCTCAACATAAACTAATTTTGTGTAATTTTGGGGGGATATTTGTAAGGGGGGGGGCAAGAAGAAGTATGTTTTTTATTCTCTGGGCATTGGGACAGATTTGGATGTATTATTTGGTACGCCACAAAAATAAAGCATTTACATAAAAATCTGAAAAGCTGGTGTCAGCAAAATGAAGGGAGGCAGTTCAAAGTTTCCCAGTGAGCTGACTTTTTTCTTTGTTGATAATAGTGGTGTTTTGTTTGTTATTTTTTCCCAGGTTGATGACCTAGCAGCCCTTTCACTGTTACTTTAATAAATGCCATTTCAAAATACCATGTGGAGTGCAAATTACTTTAAGGAAGAATTTAGAATTAGAAAGTTATCTTAATTAAATGTCATATTCACATTAAAATAATTATTGGTCACCAGAGACGCTCACAAGTCTCTGAGCAAGAATCCAAGTCAAGTCTCAAGTCTCTCGTGGCTGCGTTCAATCCAAATTGCATTGCTGTAAGGAATTCTGTAACTGTAACCTGTTTTCACTTACAGAGCGCAACCATGTAATGTGCAATGCGTCTACAATTAATGACAGCTTATAAACTACTGTAAGTCAACACATCCCCAGACTCTTAAACCCAGTGTAATGTTAACTAAATAAAATACATGGTCATGATAAAACCTTACATGATCAACAATGAACCTGTAACCTGTTTGCAGCCACCGTTAATAATTAACGTGATGGCAGCCAGCTTAAATGATTACGTTAATCGACCGCCGCAAGTTTGGCAGGTAAACAAACACTCATTCATCTTTTCATAACGAACGACAGTTAACCTCTCGCAGGTCGTAGCTAAAGCAAGAAGCAAGCTAACGCTAGATGTCCAATGCTGAGCTAATCACGTTTACTCACCACAGGTTACTAACCTATTTTGCATTCTGCGCTTCTTTGTTTGGGCCTTGTTGTATGAAGTTTTAAAGCCAAAGATTATAATGAATGACGCAGCAGCTGGCGGTGTTTGTTGTGTGTGCGACTTAAGTCAAACTCAAGTCTGAGTCTCTAACTCGAGTCCCCATCTCTGTTGGTCAAAGTAAGCTTCACCCATCTCCATACTCATTGTGAAGTGATCTTTTGCTAATGATAGTTCACTGTAAAAGATGCGTGACAAAATCCACAGTCCTCATTCTGTGCAAAAATGCATTTTAAAATTCAACCAAGGCTAATATCAGGTTTTAGCATTCTCAGTCAGACATTAATCAATTTGACAATAACTGGTTCAAATAACATATACATAAAACAAATGAGCCTTTTTTATGATGGCATAGTAGGGCCATATAAATAAAATCAGGGGGGAAAAATTATTCTCTGAGATTACAGTCATAAATTTGCAAGAAAAACACTTATAAAAACAATTTGTTTCAGTCACCCTCATCACTGATGCTAAGTTTGCACTGTACGGTATAAAATGAAATGATCTTTGATCTTTGTAATGATCAAATGTGCAGAATGACAAATTCCACAAAACAAAAGAACCTGGTAATCTCTTACCTGCAATAACACATTTTTTGGCCACTTGGGGCAGTGGAAAAGTATCTGAAAACAACATTGACATATCAAAATACTAACATATCCTCACCTTTTAAGTTGGTATGGAAAACGTGTTAGCAGTTAACAGCTGCTTTTTTACACATCCAGCAGTTACATAGCAACATTATCAGTCGTGCTTCTGGTCAAGTCCAGTACCCAGTCTCTTGTAGTTCTGTTTTGAGAGCGACAAGACTCAACAAAGCAGTAAATGTGCATGCCATGCTTGGGCGTAACATCCACTAGAGACAGGAGGGACCCTAACTTTAACATCCTCATACACACACACTTTTCCAAATCAAGTTTTTGTATCCCCCACCTTTTTAATCCAGCCAAATGCTTTGGTAGCGCTCTTGATGGCAAACTCCACCAAACTGATTAGACACCAGAGTACACTGGGATAGTATTAAAGTGGACCCACTCTTGCACTGTGAGTATAAGCCATTAAATTGAAGACAAATGAGATGGTGGCTATACCAAAGTGTTTTTTTATACATATTTTTGGAAAGGGAGTAATAAGGTACTCCTCATAATAAAGACTACTAGACACTGGACTGTCATTTACAGTGATCTTGATAAAACAGTTGACAGTGACTTTATAAAAATATATGTCATATTTTGATACATTTCTGATATGCTGTGATTGAAATTGATGCTGTAAGTAATGTGCCATAGATCTACTAGTCCTATAATTCAAAGTATAGCTCATAGTATTGTGTCCTTGGGGCAGTGAAATCAAAATAAAGAATGAAAATGCATTTTCATTCTTTATTTTGATCTCGCAGCCATGAGACACACAGAAAGGACAAATTGGTATGAGCACCAACTCCATCATTCTTATATTTACATGCAACTGTTATATATCACACTATATCATTGACTGAATGAACGCTTCATTCACTGCAACACAGTGTAGCTTATAATTCAGCCTATGAAATTAAACAAATTCCACTCTGGATCACTTGACTTTGGTAACATCCATACTTTTCTCCCCCTGAACATTTTCCTCTTTGACTGCTATTCTCTCTTTTCCACTGCTCCTTAAACTCACCTTTATGTCGTCCATGATATCTTTATATACTGCACTTCTACAACATGCTGTATACTGTACTTTCTTTCTTAGCCCTTATTACATGTCTGTTTACTGACAACCTGTTGTTGTAGAAACACACTCTGTGCCTTCTGCAGCTTCTGGTTACCTTGATGTTTACGGTCATGTGGCTTTTGTTCCATCAACCTCAATGTCAAGCAAAAGAACCAGTATTATTAACAAACAGAGAGAAGAGCATGTTACACTAGAATTGTTTTTTGACTCTCAGGTGATTCTGAGAAAAATCAGCCATGAAAGGCTAACATTTGTTTCTGTTTTGTAACTGAATGAAAAAATTAATGTAGTACATACCATAAAGATTATCATTGTGACTTTGTAATTAATTAGTGTAACAAACCTCAGAGGAGTTTTTATCTCTGGGCAGACATTACATTGATTTGTCCCTCCTTGTAATACTAAAAGATTCAACAATTACTCTGCAGCACAAATCTGCAAAAGTCCCATGAACTGTAAATGCCTGTTTATGCTCTGGACGGTTTTTGACTTTGGTTTTCAGAGGTCTGAAGCTTCACAGTTTAGAGACAACTCAGTGGGCATATTTCATCTCACATAATCCCAAAAGCGCAAGTAACTCGTTATTTCCAACAACATTAGCGGAGTGGCTCTGCAGGGAGACTCTTGACCTGCAAGGCGAGGGTCATGTGAGCAGCGGAGACAGATGAAGGTCTATCTGCTTGTCTATCTTTATTGTGGAAGAAGGTAAAAGCTGAAGAAGCTGAATTTTCTCTCTCATCACCATAGTTACATACGTGAATCCAACTTCTGTTATGGTGAGAAAACCTTTTTTTTCGTGGGACAACAACTGATTTATTTCTGGGAAGTATTTATTTTCAAGCCAACAGAAAACATTCTGTCAATTTCAAGTGTCTGTTCACATCCTCGTTAGTTTTCCCACCCTAACTCGTGGGAGTTGGTTCTCAATTGTGGTGGTCCTGGTACATTTGATGTGTAAGCAAGACTAAATCCCCAGTGTTCCTCCTCAACCTCTGACCTGTTTAAACAGTGGTTTACACAGTCTCTGAATGTAATGTAAAGCATATGAGACTCACTGGACAGCCCAAGTGGAGGAAGAGAGGATAATTGAAAGTTAGCCTGTTAGAATCAAACTCTGAGGTGATAGTAAACAAATGATGTAGAATAAATATTTATAATGTGTGAGATGTCTGCCACACAGATTTTAAAAAGCGACATTAATTTGTTAGCAAACAAGTATTTTAGCCAGGAAATCCTGGGGCTGGAAAACAACCACTAGTTACTTGGACAGTTGGTGAGAAAACCACAGTTGCAGTGGATGTTTTTTCCCAGTGCCCACAATGGACAAATGTGTGGCAAATGTGTGTCTGGTTACCCACCCCGGTTACAGAGCAGACATTTCTCTGAGCTTTTCCAATAAGACCATCCGGGATTGGGGCTATTACTGATGGAAAATGTCTCCCACGCTGTAAATGAGACAGGCCGGGAGGGGATCAGGTGTTTGGTCGTGTGAGTTTGTGTGTGCGTATACTTGTGTGTGTCTGTCCGCAGCTAATCTTGAAAACCACTGGACCAATCAGCCTAATATTTTTTGTGCACATTTATGACTGTATGCTCAAGGACCTTAAGTGGTTGCAGTGATTCACAATTTCTTTTTATTGACTGCTTTGTTTTATACCGCCATTGACTGCTGACTCCACAGTCCTCTTAACCAGCCAGTAGGGGCAACAAGTGATCAACAACCGCTTCAGTTTGGAAGCTTGCTTCCGCTTAGTGTTGGCAGATTCCTTTGTTGGCATTTTCAATTTGAAAGTGAACTTTTACATCTCTGCTGTTTTAGAATAGTCCAACGTTTTTCTCTATATATCCTGTCTACTCTTGTTACACCTTGATCGTGTAACCTGGAAATTGTCTCCCCTTCGCTCCATTACTCTCATGCATACACGCTGGACAAACAGCCTGCCCTGCGCTCCCTGTTCCCAACCCCTGACCAACGTGATATTATGGGAGGCGAAAAAAACTGCACACCACTTTTAGGGACATTTCCCGTGTCATGACGACACGTTTTTAGCCTTTCGCTTGTCATTTAATGCGGTCAGAGAAGGCACATTTTATGAATTTTTGACATGCAGGTAAGGACAAAGTCAGGTGACCTTTGTGGTCATGGTAACATTAGTCGGGTGACCTTCATCATCATTGTTAGGTGACCTTCTTCGTCATGGTAACGATAATTGACACATGGTCGCTGTTTATGCAACTACTTGGTTAAGTTTATAAAAAGATTGTGGTGGGATTAAAATAATATATAATAATGTTTACATTAGTTACGTCAGTTAAGATACATTACGTAAATGTAACATAAGTTAAATATGGATGCAAGTTAAGTCCTGACTTTTGGTTTCACTCGGGACATGAACAGCGGCCTCCTGGGTAAAATTTTTGTGTTTATTTGACACATCCTTCCACCAACCTCGTCCCTATGTGGACTTTTTTTTTCTTTATAACACATCACCTGAATTTTTTTTCTCTACATTTGTTGAGACCAGCCAGAGTCACACACACTCATTGTATCATTTCCTGTCTTAACTATCGTTAAAAACTGTAAGATTTAAAATTTCTGATGTGTGATGCAGTGCTAATGAGGCTTATTCTCATAGCTAAGACAGTGTCAAAACTTCCGAATCACAATTTCTGGTAGTTGATGCAGCTAAGATGGATTGTGCGAATGTGGTGTTTTGTGTTTTTATGAGACTTGTAAGAGACTTTTATTATATTTTTTATCTATCTCTACTAAAACAACTAGCACATAAATTATCTTAAAGAGTACAAGCAGTAAATAAAGAAAAACCAAGCAGTCACATTAAAAAATAGAGACAGCACGATAAAATCTGCTTATAGTATACTTCAAGAAGTTGCATCACTTTACATAAATTCATTTCATTCAAGGTAGCTTTTATAAGGTGTTCATGTTCATGCAGTACCATGTTCGGGCTTTGGGTTCAGTATCACTTCCAGTAAATCAGTCTGTTTCATTTTAAGTGGAAGCTATTATTGAGCGTGGGACACATCCTATCATCAGTGTTGTAGTGCTGCTGGGTGACATAAATCAGACACCAGGAAACTGACTACACCTGGCTTTATGGTCTTCATCTTCTTTACAAGATGTGTTTGCTGACACTGTAAAGTCAATGAGAGGAGGAGAAGAGTGAGTATTTTGTCTCAAAAAAATTTTATGTCCATGTAGTGACAATGCAGGAAGGAATTTAAAGGGGTTTAAGATTTAGGGGCTCTACTGTCAGAACTGGCAGGAATGGAATATAATATTCATAAGTTGTTTTTTTTTTTCATGTTTTCATTACCTTAGAAAGAGCCTTTTATATTTAGAGAGTCCTCTTCCATGGAGAAACATGGCGGTGCAACATGGTGGACGTTTCCCAGAGCAGACAAACCAAACACAGACTCTAGAGGAGTTTGCCTTCAGGGCCTTCTACCAGAAAGCCTTCCTACTTGGTTAGGTTTGGGCACCAAGATGAATAAAGAAGGGAGAAAGCCTTCCTACTTACATTTACATTTACATTTACTCATTTGGCAGACGCTTTTATCCAAAGCGACTTACATTTGAGGAACAACATACAAGCATCAACAGAGCATCAACTACAGATCTACAACTGACAACACATACTAGTAAGAGCAGCAATAAATACTAGTAAGAGCTCACAGTACATATCACATCAATGGGGTAGATACCTAGGGAAGGAAGGAAGAGTTAATAAAAAGTGTAATCAAAACAAAAAGTACAATCAATACAAGATCATTGTAGGGGACAGAAGAAGAAGAGCACAGGAAGTACATGTTAGAGGTTAGGAGTTAGAGGTGTCATAAGAGGAAGTGTTCTCAGGAGAGATGAGTTTTCAAGAGCTTCTTGAAGTTAGAGAGGGACGCCCCTGCTCTGATGGCGTGTGGTAGCTCGTTCCACTATCGTGGTGTCACAGATGAGAACAGCCGGGACTGGGATTGCTTTGTGTGAAGGGATGGCAGAGCCAGGTGGCTTTCGTTGGAGGAGCGTAGCGGGCGAGAAGGAACGTAAGTTTGTATAATGGAGTTTAGGTAGATGTGTGCAGACCCAGTAGTCACTCTGTATGCAAGCATTAGTGACTTGAATTTAAATCTGGAGGCCATGGGGAGCCAGTGGAGGTCACTGAGTAATGGAGTGAAATGAGTCCTTTTGGGCTGATCAAAAACCAGACGCGCTGCTGTGTTCTGAACCATTTGTAAGGGTTTCACCGCACAAGCTGGAAGACCTGCTAGGAGGGCATTGCAATAGTCGAAGCGAGGGATAACCATGGCCTGTACAGCAGCAACATGGTCTGAAAAGGACAGCTGGTCATCAATCATGACACCCAAGTTTCTCACCACCTTGGTTGGAGTGATGGTTGCGGAGTCAATTTGTAGTTTGATGTTATGGTGGATAGATTGCTTGGCTGGAATGACCAAGAGTTCAGTCTTAGAGAGGTTTAGTTGAAGGTGGCAAGCCTTCATCCATGCAGATATGTCCGATAGACAGTCCGTGATCCGCACCGAGACAGTGGGATCGCCTGGTGGGAAGGATAGGTAGAGTTGCGTGTCGTCTGTGTAGCAGTGGTAAGAGAAGCCGTGCAAGCGAATGATCAGCCCCAGTGAGGTGGTGTAAATTGAGAAGAGAAAGGGCCCAAGCACTGAGCCTTGGGGCACCCCTGTGGAGAGGCAGTGGGAGGAGGATAATTGTCCTTGCCACAAAACATTGTAGGAACGCCCCAAGAGGTAGGATTCGAACCACAGGAGCGCTTTACTCGAGATGCCCATTGCTGAGAGAGCGGATAGCAGGATCCTGTGGTTGACTGTGTCAAAGGCAGCGGTTAGGTCAAGCAGGATAAGAACCGAGGATTGGGCTGCAGCTTTAGCTGACCTTAGGGCTTCTGTTACAGACAGAAGAGCCATTTCAGTAGAGTGGGCACTCTTAAAACCAGACTGATATGGATCTACTTGAGGAAAGTCTTTCTGCCAGAGAGCTCTCAAGGCACATGTCTCCCATGAGGGAGTGTCATAGCCACCATAGTTTCTCCTACACACTTGGAAGGGGATGGGGATGGGTTGCAGGGTCAGTGGGTTGCAATCTTCAACCTCACCGCTTGATGCAACTAAATCCTACACACTGGACATTCAAGCATTTATTTTAATGGATGTAAACAAGACGCTAGAAGTCACTGACATCTGAAAAGCACCAAGTTGTATTTCTGTATTCAAAAGAGTGTACACATTTTGGTTAGATATTACAAAAGAAGTACAAAAAGTTTACAAATGTAAAATGTACATATCACCATTTTAGAAATAAACTGTTTTCTAATATGACACCAGTTTGGTTAGGTTTAGGCACAAATTGTTATTGTAGCTATATTATGACTGAACATAAACGGTGGTCAGGGTTCTCCTCTATATGTGGTGCTAATTAGCAGAGTTTCAGGGGCGGGACCACACATCAAGCACGTCATCACCAGCATTTCCATAAATACCCACACGTCCTAACTCCTCCCCTTCACTCTCGTATCCTGCATCCCTCCCTCCCACCCCTTTCTCTGTCCTTCCTCCTGATCTCCTTCTTCCTCTCCATAGGTTTACAAGGGGGTCCGTCGTGCCTGGGCGCTACAGCGGATTTCCCTATTGTAGCTTTCCCACAATGCTTTCGAATGTCTATTCAGCTACTGCAAGCTTCATACATCTTCTGTTTGTTTATCAGTAAATCATTTAATCATACCTGTTGATTGTGGTCCTTGCTAGTGAAAAACTATATTACATTTAGCTGACGCTTTTATACAAAGCAACTTACAACTGCTAAGTATGTCAGAGGTCGTACGCCTCTGGAGCAAATAGGGGTTAAGCGTCTTGCTCAGGGACACACTGGTGGATTTGTCACAGTGGGAATTTAATCCAGAACTCTCACACCAAAGGCATGTGTCTTATCCACTGCCCCATCACCACCCCCATATACACTCACCTAAAGGATTATTAGGAACACCATACTAATACTGTGTTTGACCCCCTTTCCCCTTCAGAACTGCCTTAATTCTACGTGACATTGATTCAACAAGGTGCTGAAAGCATTCTTTAGAAATGTTGGCCCATATTGATAGGATATCATCTTGCAGTTGATGGAGATTTGTGGGATGCACATCCAGGGCACGAAGCTCCCGTTCCACCACATCCCAAAGATGCTCTATTGGGTTGAGATCTGGTGACTGTGGGGGCCATTTTAGTACAGTGAACTCATTGTCATGTTCAAGAAACCAATTTGAAATGATTCGAGCTTTGTGACATGGTGCATTATCCTGCTGGAAGTAGCCATCAGAGGATGGGTACATGGTGGCCATAAAGGGATGGACATGGTCAGAAACAATGCTCAGGTAGGCCGTGGCATTTAAACGATGCCCAAGGGGCCTAAAGTGTGCCAAGAAAACATCCCCCACACCATTACACCACCACCACCAGCCTGCACAGTGGTAACAAGGCATGATGGATCCATGTTCTCATTCTGTTTACGCCAAATTCTGACTCTACCATCTGAATGTCTCAACAGAAATCGAGACTCATCAGACCAGGCAACATTTTTCCAGTCTTCAACTGTCCAATTTTGGTGAGCTCTTGCAAATTGTAGCCTCTTTTTCCTATTTGTAGTGGAGATGAGTGGTACCCGGTGGGGTCTTCAGCTGTTGTAGCCCATCCGCCTCAAGGTTGTGCGTGTTGTGGCTTCACAAATGCTTTGCTGCATACCTCGGTTGTAACGAGTGGTTATTTCAGTCAAAGTTGCTCTTCTATCAGCTTGAATCAGTCGGCCCATTCTCCTCTGACCTCTAGCATCAACAAGGCATTTTCACCCACAGGACTGCCGCATACTGGATGTTTTTCCCTTTTCACACCATTCTTTGTAAACCCTAGAAATGGTTGTGCGTGAAAATCCCAGTAACTGAGCAGATTGTGAAATACTCAGACCGGCCCGTCTGGCACCAACAACCATGCCACGCTCAGAATTGCTTAAATCACCTTTCTTTCCCATTCTGACATTCAGTTTGGAGTTCAGGAAATTGTCTTGACCAGGACCACACCCCTAAATGCATTGAAGCAACTGCCATGTGACTGGTTGATTAGATAATTGCATTAATGAGAAATTGAACAGGTGTTCCTGATAATCCTTTAGGTGAGTGTATATCTAGCTAGCGCCGTTTTTGTCAGATTGAAAAGATTGTCATTTGTTGTACCTAAAACCTGACACAAGCAAAGTTTATTTTACTTCATCCATCACAGCTCATACGCTGTATCCATTCAGCCTGGTGGACTAAATCCCCTTTTCAGTGGGCTAGCACGTGACCTGTTATGTTCACAGTAAATGTTGCTGTAGCCTACTCCATAAATGATTGACAAGTCACTCATTACTCCAAGATTTGTATCCCTTATCTTTGAGCTTTCTACCCCAAAACTGTGCTGCTGTCATTTTGGGAATGTAACCCATATATTTTTAATGTTTTTCAATAATCCCTCTATCTGACTTTGATATTGTGTATGTGGCACATGTAACTGTGAAATACATCGTACCATAATTACTTTTTAGGTTATAGATTTCTTCTTTCCTTTAAAAGTGCTCCCTTTTTCTTCATAGTTTGGTTGTCCTACTTTTAAGTACTGTACCTGTAGGAACTGTTAAATATTTTATTGGCACCTGATTTATTAAAGGGACTATATGTAAGTTTTTCAATGAAATTAATCAAATTTTCATTGCCTTATTGTCAGTGGGCTCAAAACTGACTCAGAAATGAAGAACACACCTGTTTTCTCCGTTGCTTGCATCAGCCACTATTCTGCTTTTAATGTGAGGTCTCTGGGTCGGATTCAGCCCTGTGCGTGGTCCCGAGACTCTCTCAGACTACAGCGACAACATGGTAGCTAACGACATGCAGTCCACTAACACCATAAAACAACCGGCACACAGCAAAACACAGGCTCCACGTAAGGATACAAAACAACAATAAAGTTTTATGTGCTGAAGCCCATCAGACCAAACAGGTTCAGATAATGTTATCCGGTGCAAAGTTATATCGCTTTCCACATTAATTCACCAACTAAGGCGACCCGTGTTACTATCCTGTGTACCACTGTTGATTTAGCCTGAAAGAAAGGATGTGTGGAGCATTTTGTTTACTAACATTATCCTATAGTGTTGCAGCCAGGAGCAGCCAGCTAACGCAACAGTAGCTTGGACCTGCCGCTGTTTGCTTCGTAACATTCAGTTTAGGTTTATTGTAGTTTTACCAATACTGAAGGTACACAGGTTCTCCACCTCTCAGTCGCTGTAACTAACGTGACCCACATAATATTAAACACTGCAGCAAAATGGTCACACACCACAGAGGAAGAGCCATGCACTAGTTACAGTAAAGTTACTTACTGCAGTCTAACTGTCATAAAGTATGACAAAATCTCGTTATAATATTCAGTCCAGCTCACTACTCGTTTCGTTATCATCCAATACATTTGTCAGTGCTGACATTGCTGACCTCCAGTTAAAGATACACAGATAGTAAAGATAGTTACTGAAAGCAGCAGGCGAGCTAATGATGTAGCACTTCAGCTAAATGCAGTAAATGTACCGTGATCATGTAACAAACATGGATTAGTGCAACCTGCAGCTGATAAAACTATTACTGTAACGTTGCAGTGGGAGTTTACCTGAGTTTCCAGTATATTGTGTGAAGCAGTCTCCCTGCATGTCTATTGCCACTGTCAATGCCTTTTTTCCGGGAGGATTGTGCAGATATGCGGCTGGCTGCTCTGAATGAAAGGTACGGCGCCGGTGTTGATCTGCCTCTGAGACGGGAACATTGAAGTAACAGAGCCTGAAAATGTCTGGAGAAAAGCCACAGCCTGCATGCTGGTGTTTCTGCTTTTATTGCAGGATTTCTGTATGAAAGTGGTTGTGTTTCGGATTATGCTCGCTCATGAGTTCAAGTGAGCACGTGAACAAGCACACACCTGGTTGCAATCTTAGAACTTCACCGGTAGTGGCCGCTAGAAACTCCCGTATGCCCTTTTAAATGAAATTACAGCACTTGTCATGAACAGAAAAGGCAGTTCTGTGGATGTATGGGGTAGATATATCAACCGTGCTGATCCAGGGCTGATACCACAGTGGACGACTGTAGTCTGGGTCACCTGGAACCAGAAAGGGAGCTGTGGACAAACTTGTGCGTTTTACTAACATTCTAATAAACAATTCACACAAAGCTGCAGCGTTTAATGTTTAACTTTTCTTCTTGAATCCAGTGCTGAGCACACTGAGCCTTGTGAGTGTCAGGTGCACTGATTTGATGACATGTAATTCGCAGTGGTGCAAAAGTTCACGTTGTGGTCTCAGAGTCTCCTAAAAATATTTCTTAATGGACCGTCTGAATTCAAAAGTGGACATTGAGGTGATGCTGAAGCACATATAAAACTTTCAGGTGTTTACGGAAAAAAAAGACAGTTGTCACTGTGACTTTTTCAAAATAAAAATGTGTTAATTATTTGTGGATGTTTTGCAAGCATATACATCAATGAAGCTGCGACATGTAATTTTCATTAAACATTTACTAATGTTTAGTAAAACATTGCAAATTTCTGTGATAAACACTTAATACTATTTCTCCTCCCCCAGCCTATGGCAATGCTCACCCCTCCCCCTCACACACCCCTAACACACCAAGAAATGTGTATAATGAGTAGACAAAAGCTGAAGCAAGGTTAATTATTGTGAAGGTCTTAAACAGTCGTAATGGCTATACGGTTGGTGTAGAGGCTTCAGCTCCTTCCAGGAATCTATTTTAAATTAACTAATCAAGGGCAAATAATAGAACAGAATGTGTTGGTGTGTGTGTTGGGGGGGGGTCCGACAGCTTTGAGGGGAACAAAAATATCTCAACAACTATTCAGTTAATTGCCATGAAATGTACAGACATTCATGGTCCCCAAAGGATAAACCCTAATGTTCCCCTTGTGCCACCGTTAGGCAAAAAATTCATTGTGACTGGTGACCATATTCTAGGAAAACTAATGATATTCCCATCAGCCTCCGCTGGACAGTGTGTTTAGTGCTAATTACACAGGGTTTTAGAAATACAAAGGTCCAAAAACTTAGTTTGCTTAGGCTGTTCGGATGCATAAATTGGAACAATACCTTTAAAACCATGTCAGTGGGAAGTAGTGTCAAGTAGCAGCCTAATACATGAGAATCAGGTTAAAATGTTGCAACGAATGATCCACACTACAGAAGAGGCTAAAATGATATCAAAACTTCTGAAAATGATTCCTTACAATGTTTGTTCAAGTAAAGGGGAATTCACACTACAGACACCATCTACTTTTCTTCTGTCTCTCTCACACTCTGTAGTCACTGCCTGTCTTCTGTGACGCCTTACTCGTCTCTTCAGCCAAAGAGTATTAAAAATAACTTACTATTATATACTATTATTATAATAACTAATTACATACACCTTCTCGATTTTATCTTTCTGTTTGAGTTTGCCTCATTTTAGATTTGATAACAGAAATGTGTCTTAAACAGTACATAAACATGATTATGCCAGTGTTGTTAAATTGAGGCTTTAGGTTCCACTGTATCAAAGAATACATCTCAGTGATAAATACATTGTTTGAAGTGGATCAGGTCTGTTTTTTGTGTTAAACAGAACAGGGACATAATTCAGCTCTTCCTCTCTCATCTCCATTACCTTCTCTTTCTTTTTCTCTCTTGTCCCATAAATCTTTCTTTCCCAAAGCCGAGCTTTGACTGACAGAGTCTGTTTATTTTCGTCTGTCCCAGTGAAGAAAGTAAACACAGGGTCAACTGATGTTTATATGTAAATCTTGAAATGAAAATAGAAAAATTCATGGGGGTATCATTTTAACATGGATTTAAACCCTTTACACAAACTGAATTAAAAGAAAAGCATTTCAACTTTCATTGAAAGTTTATACATCTACCATTGGATGGATGTAATTAATGTTAGCTGACTAGCAAGCTAGTTAATTCACTCAAGAGAAACTGACTTGCCAGCATCATGATGAATGGTCACTGTTTAACTAGACCAACCACACAGGCGCAATCCATCAGATGATGTCTGGTTATGAGCGGCGCTGACCTATAAGTGATCAAGGTAAAATTCTCTAGTTACCTTTAATCACACTGTGCATGGATTCAGATGTCTGTCAGGTTTCCTCAAGTTGTTAACATAATCAAAGAACCACAGTGTTGATTAAAGATTTTGTAGTAAGGACAGGATTATCCACTTAAGCACACACACACACACACACACACACACACACACATAAACACACAGACAGTACACATAAGCAATGATGCTGATTCAATGCAAGTCAGTAATCTTGGCATAGTACAATATCTTTGCAGTAAATTTATTTTTAGGCAGTTATTTCACAATCTTTATTATGTACACATCTGAGGACCTCTGTGACCTTAATGGTGTGTACTGCCATGCTGACATGCTAAACTAAGATGGTGAACATGTAAAATACCTGTTTAACATCAGCATGGTGGCATTGTTATTGTGAGCATGTTAGCATACTGACATCAGCATTTAGCACAGCCTTGCAGAGCATTTACAGAGCAGAATTAATGTGGTTTGTTGTAACACAGCTTAAACGCACACTTTTGCCTTGTAATCCAGGTGTATCACACAACAGTGTGTCTTGTGTAACAGACAAATTCACTGAGATGTGGTATTAAGTGAATTCTGTTAATGCATAGAGGATCCTAAAATACAGTATAGACATAAATGTCAGAATTTGCTGCACCTGAATGAAGACTCCATTATGTGCAGACCAACTACAAGTGAAGTCAATAATCACAACTTTATCAAATATCACGCATGGTGCAAAGCTTCGCCTTGTGAAGTTCAACTCATTTGAGCAGCATTACTGCTTGGGGCTTATGACTGTAATGATATTTTGTTGCACTATAGCAATACAACAGTTCAATTATTTTCATGAAGGTCAAAAACACTTTCTCATGCAGTTTGCATTGGGTTTTGACTCGAAATGTATGCATATAGAGGAGTGAGTATTGGGGGGATCAGAAGCAAGAGACGGAGGAGTGGGTTTCCCTGTGTGGCTAATTAAAGCTGAGAGCTGTGCCCTTCTCCACCCGACAGTGTCTTTTCCTCCCTCTGCCAGGGGGGAGAGATAGGATGCCATGTCCATTTCAATAATGCATAAGTGAAATTTGCTCCAATAAACAAAGCCAAGATATGTGTATATAAATAAACTAAGATGTACCAGCCTTCTTTGTCATTCAGTATCTGTTTACCTCTTTCTCTATTTCCATATGTGTTTTTGAAGGAATTAGACTGTGGGAAGAATGTGGGAAGAGCCAAAGTCATTTTTAAGATACCATCTCAAGAAAATTGCGTGCAGCGCTACAAGCCTGATATAATAGCAGGAATATAATACTGTCACGGCGACCTAGAGACTTTGGACTGCAACTACTAGAGTAATCCAGTGATGATGGTTTTAGGACTGTAAACTGTCATGTTCCATATTTGTTCACGTAGCATCAGTCCACATCATAGCATGATGAATGCTGGAGCTTTGCGCAGACAAAGTGGCATTTTTCTCACAGGTCTCTTTCTCAGCTACGCCCATTTGATATTTTGGTGACTCTGTAGAACTGAATACACCTCAGTGGGAGGAGAGGCGCAGCAGGGAGTACATGTCAGTAGCAATTAAACCTGGTCAAAAGCACGTGGCAGAGAGCGTGTTTGGGCTTTTTCCACATCAAATTATGCACATATAAAACACTTGAAATGCTTGGAACCCGCAGATCCAACAAAGAAAAGAAAAGAAACAACATTGATCAAAAATACAGGTGCCAGTGGTGTGAGAGCTGTCAGGATGTGTCTTGGCACACAGAGGGATCACATCTTCTGCAGAGGTCAGGGATTGTTGGATAAATTTAGACCTACCTCTCTGAGTCTTAGTCTGTATGTATTGTTTTATAAGTTGTGTACATCCATTAAAAAAAAATCCTTTTTTTCTTGCTAAACTGTAAATTCACGTATATCCGAGAACAGCTCAATTTTGCAGAGATTTGTTGTGTCGCATGCCTAAAAAAAACCTGGAGCTCTCACACAACATTGTCTGTTGAGTTGGTTGTGTGTGTCCTGTGTGTTTGTTGACTCATGAGCCATTTAGGTGAAGCTGTGACAAAGACTAAACTTGGACTTTCCCCCCAGGGATCCTCCCCTAATGGCATCCACTGTCTTCCTTAATATAAACACAGGGGAGCCAAATGCCTAGCTGGTGCTGTTAAACAAGTCTTACAATATGTGTGTGTGTGTGTGTGTGTGTGTGTGTGTGTGTGTGTGTGTGTGTGTGTGTGTGTGTGTGTGTGTGTGTGTGTGCGTGACTAGGAAGCTGACAGACAACCTACAGAACACAAAGGTCGTAGTATCACTCCCCATCTGTTATTCTTTACATTTGCTAAACATCCCTTTTGTATCCAGGAACTTCCCTTTCAAACCCCCCCACCACCATTTTTAGAGGAGAAACATTGATGTGACAATGAAGTGGGAAGGGGAAATAGAGCAGGAGAATGTGTATCTAAGATGATGATTATGTGGCACTCTATAGTATTTAAATCTCTCTGTGTGGAGAGAGACATATATAGAGTGCAACGGCATGATTGAGAGCTCTTTCACCAAAATCAAGGCTCGACAAACATGATTAATGTGCTTGCAATAACTGATGTTCAAAATGCAGGTTTGTGCGTGTGGGAGTCTGTGTGCGTGTATGAGTGAGTGCACGTGCCACATTATTTCATGGAAATCTTGTAATTGATTGTTTCACTCTTTGAGACATACATACCATTGTGAATGAGAAACTTCTTGCACTGCTGGAGAACATCTGTCCGCATTTTGGCAGGTCCGAAACCTGGCAAGAAAACAATGTTTGGCAGGAAAATGTTTTTGCGAAATTCAAGAAAAGAATGTGCAACATGGAGAGAGGAGGGCGGGGCAAGACATCTGTAGAGAAAAATATTATGTGCATCTGTCTTGTTGTCTCTTTCTATGTCTTACTTTGACCCCCACAGAGTTTCTGAGATTTTGAATCTTTGTTTGCTTTAATGCAGCTATTCACTGCATCCCAGCGCAGATGTTGTAATGTGCACCATAAAAAATGTGTCATGCCACCGTTTTTTAATGTAATAATAATAATAAATATTTTAAAATAGTGAAAAATGTCTGTTTTCAGTTTGCCAGAGGCCAAAGTGATCACATTTTTTTTCACAGTCTTCACATTATTATTCACATAAGACATGTTTGAGAAGCTGGAACTAGAAAAAAATTCTTATTTTCTTTTTAATAAAAAGACTCAAAATGATGCATCAAGAATCAAAATTGTTGCCAGTTTTAGCAATTAATCTTTTGCACCTTCACTGCTGTTGATTCATGTGGGGACAAAGAAATGGATTTGTCACATTTTCAGGACATGCAAACTCCATTCTAGTAAACCTCAAAGCAGGAACAATAACAACATTAAACAATGTTGTTGTCATTTTGTTGTCTCTGCTGAAATTGAATTCAAGTCCCACCCATGAAAAGGATGATCCTTCCTGGCCTGATTGACTGGAAACTGATGTATCAAATGGTAAGATTAGACTATCTACCAGTGAGTGGGCGTATGGGTAAAAAAAAAAAAAATGAAAGTGAGGGAGCCAGTGCAGACAAACACTGATTTGCTTGTGTATGTTCCCCAGAGGACATGATAGAGGAAATGATGCTCTGAGCCAACGACGCCATCGCTGTGGACAGGAAGATCTGACACAAGGCTAAAAAAACCTGAGGTTGTCTGTTTGGTCTTCATTGCAGTTTTATGGTCCATCAAAGTATGAAGGACAGATGTTTACATATTACAAACCTGAATATTTATTCCTCGACATATGATGCTCAACAACAACTGATTACAAATATGGCTGAAATAATCTGTCAGTAATGTGATGTTTTAATAACAATTTAAGAGACCAGCCTGACCTGTAGAGCTAATCATCCCGGCAGCAAGGTAGAAATAATAGTAAACAGTTCTTGTGAATACATTCAAAATAAATATAAGTGACCAAACAGAACTTAATTACCAGTTTCGTCATTCTTTAGTTTTAGAGATCCCGACTCTAAATTCTGTCTGAATGTTGTTATATTATTATTATTATTATTATTATTATTATTATTATCATCATAATTTATTTAGAGGTAGGCTATTCATAGTCATGTAGCTACTGATGTCAGCAATATCTGTTTTATTTATATACTTAGGCTTAATAACACGCCATGTCATGCACTCCAGGAAAATTCTGCCCTTAGTGAAACGTTTGTCTATCCACATATACAAGCCGTGGATCCAATATCAGATTAGATTAGTTTTGACCGGAAGAATCAGTATGTTATTGCGTCTGCCCTGACTTTAGAGAAGTGGACTGTTAACTTGAGTGTGCATAGAATCATGATGGTTCACTGCCCTCGAGTGGCCAAAGTAGGGAACTACAACGCTACCTTAAATTAATGGTTAATGGGGTTGAGATCGTCGTTGACAATATCAATATATAGGCCTACAACTCGTTATTTTTGTGAATGTGACAAACAACAACAACAACAGCACCACCAGTGGGCCTAATAAGTATCATATTTTTTCTTAGTTGTACTATCGTGAAATGCTGGTGATAAGTGCATCCAAAATAAGCAGGAGTGGTCTCCACAGGGTTTAAATTGGTTTAAATTATAATCTCGTTAATTGATCAATGAACAAAATTAATTCAACAAAGAAGAGGTGTGTTCAATTTACCGCATTCACCGCATTTATTTCATGGTCCATCTTCAAAAAAACTCAGTAGGCTATAGGCTTCAGTGCGCAAAACTGTATGACATTGCTTGCTTACTTTGAAATACTCTTTTACATTTATCGGTTTGTTCGCAGGCCATTTTGTACCATCCAGGGGCAGTATTGTTTTATTTTGAATCCTCCGTCTCTGTCCTGAATATTTCAGTGTTCTCACAGAAACAAACAGGTAGCCGGGTAAGAGGGAGGTGGTGCTATTGCGCTCAAGGCGCTAACCCTACGCAAACTACAGCAGAACTCCGGCCGGTTGGTATGGATAAATGTCGAGGGAGAAGAGAGCGCCCGCTGATCTTTTCGACTTTAACACGTCTGCAGTATCTTTAATGATGCTCTGTTGGAGACTCTGAGGTGTGTGCGCGCTGCGACGGATCAGTTTTGGAGTCGCCAGCAGTGCGCTGCATCTTGACACAAGACAAACGATCTGGAGGACTGGTCGCAGCGTTTTCTCAAAGTTTGCCCTTTGCGCATGCATTTTAACAGTTTGGATTCTTCTTTTGAAGTGCATTAGCATCGGATTACATTTTTTGTTTTTTGTTTTGTGCGTTTCTCTAAAATGGGGAAAAGCGTGCGTATCGGGCAGTAATGTTTTCGCTCCGTGGAAGTTTAGCCCCGCGCAAGCTCTCTTAAACTCTCATCGTTGTATTTTAATTATTATCCTTGAACTGAACACTGCAAGAGGTTCTAAACGACAATAGGAAATGGCCAGCGAGCGGAAACCACGACTTTGTATCATGACAAAAGCGGAGAACGGGTATGGATTTCACTTGCATGGCGAGAAAGGGAAGAGCGGACAATTCATCCGCAAAGTGGAGCCTGACTCTCCTGCAGAAGCGTCGGGGTTGCGCGCCGGGGACCGTGTGGTGGCAGTGAATGGGATTAACGTGGAGAAGGAGACACACCACCAGGCAAGTAGATGTGCATATTTGTACTTTTACCTTCTGTTACAGCACGAGCGTTAGTTGCCTGTGCGGTGGTTGGCCTATATCAACAGGTCACACAGGCTGGTGCGTGCAGCCTGACACGGTGGCATGGGACGGTTTCAATAACAACAGGCCAGCCATGCACCCACACCACGCTCCTCCTGGCGTGATAAAAAAACAACTGTGCACTAACTTTTTAACATTGGTCTTTTTAGCCCGGACAGTTTGCCCACATAAAACCAGGTGTAACTTTGATTACAAACCTGTCTCTCCCATAGTTACACTTTCCAATCACATGAGCCATTTCATGTGACTAACCTGCACAGTCTCTTTGTTGGGATAGAAGGTATGGTATATGACATGGCATATATTATATATACATATACAGTAGGTATAATGTTTTGATGATTTTGCAATCTTGTATGCACTGACAAAGGACATCAGGTAAGCTGAGACGACTGTTCGGCTCCAGATTATTCCAGGCATTATCTTCTCTCTTTGGGAAAATCAGCAAGTCACTGTTTACTTGTTAAATCCTGTAGATACCTAGAAACGTCTAAATATAAATCTGTCACTGCACATTACACCATCGGCCACCTCTGTTTGTATGTGGTCTTGGCTTGCTCAGATTTTACCAAGCTCACAGACACAGCAATGACATCTGTGTGTATTAGGTTTCTCTGTAACCTTGCAGCAGTGGAGATATAAAAAAAACAAACCCATCGATTTTTATTGTGTTTGAAGCTCTTCTGCTGAGGTTTAGTCCTGGTTTCTTTTATAAAGCTGCCCTGGTGCTTTAGTTTTGGTCAACACAAAGGATGATGGGGCATCATGGTCCTGCTCAGTTGCTTGTGTTGTCAGAGAATGATGTTTGCCTACATCTCAACTGTTACAGACTGCTTCTGACAAAACCTCTGTGAAGGATTGATTCAGAGCAGGGCTCTTCTTGTCTGAATTATATTTTGGGGTTGCAAGTAACAATAATTTTCTTTCCTAATCTTCCTCAATTAATTGATGAAAAACAGTGAAAAATGCCATTACAGTTTCTTAGAGTCCATCATTTCAGCAAATGGTTTGCTCTCTGTCAGAACCAAAGATATTCAGTTTTCTGTGGTGTTAAGACAAGGAGAAGCAACAAATTCCCACATTTGAGAGGGTGGATTCATCCAATGTTTGTTATTTTTGCTTGAATGGCTTAAATGATGAATTGCCATTTTACAGGACATACAGACTGACATTTTGGTCAGAGTTTGTATATTTCTATCACCACTCTTACAGGCACGTTTCGAAGAAAAGTGTGAATATTTTGAATACTTTGTAAAAATGTTCTAGCGCTGACTGCTGCTTCTAGAGAGACTGGTTAACCAAATAACAATCTCTTTGTTGTGATTTGACTATGTATTATTCACACAGTTATTGCTCACCGACACCTACAGTATGTTCTTTCTTTGTTTTTGACCAGTAAATTACAACCGTGCCATACCGTTCCATCCCTCAGGTGGTACAGCGGATCAAAGCTGTGGACAATGAGACCAGGTTGCTGGTGGTGGACAACGAGACACATGAAAGCCTGCGCAGCCTGCGCCTCACAGCCACAGAGGAGATGGCCGTCCTCGGGGCTGCACCTCCTTCGTCCTCCTCTCCCCCAGCCTCCCCCTCTTCTCCCCCATCCTCGGTCCCACCCTCCCCCCAGCAAGAAGCGAGAGAACGGCTCCGTGTCCAAGCGACCGGTCACACCGAGTAGCCAGGTGCAGAAGCCCACCAGGAGGTCCCCATCAAAGGCTGCGAAGAAGGTAAGCAGTTCCTCCACCACACGTGGGATTAAAGAGTAACAACAACGACTTTGTTGACATCATGATCACCATCTTTGTTTGCTTTCTACTTACTGCAAGGACTGTGCACATTCTGCAATGCTGTTCTTGGTTCAAAATATGGACTTAATGGTATGTGATTTCTAAGGGGGGTTTCTATTGGTGGATCTACAGGGAGTAATGTTCTATTACTATGTGAGGTTCTCCTGTCTTGCTCAAATGTATCTCATTATTCTGTCGACTTGGTAAAGCTCCTATACCTCCTGGCTGGTATGAAGTGAAACTGAGGTTCGCTTTCAGGCTCATGAAAGCTGGCCCTCGTACTAATATCTGTCAGACTAGAATTTGGACTACACTGCACTGAACTGCAGAACTTACTTAGGACCGCAGCTAACACTTATTTTATTATAGATATTTGTGTTTGGTTTGGTAACATTTAGTCTGGATAAAGTGAAATTTCAGTCCATTGCAATTTCCCAAAATCCATGTTGACATTTTAAAATAGCTGTTTTGTCCAAAAACACTCCAAAACCTCAAGCAAATATTCACATTAAAAATGCTGGAACCTGTGAATTTCTTTACTTCCAAAAAATAAAGCTTTATGTTTTCTTGAGTTAGATGACAAGATGAATACCAGCATCATGTCTGCACAGTAAATACAAAGCTAACACCAGCAGCTGGTTAGCTTAGCTTAGCATAAAGACTGGAAAAGGTAAACAACTAGCCTAGCTCTGTCTGATAAGAAACAAATCAATAAATTGAACTGTAAAAAAGATAAGTTGTGATTTTACAGAGAGTTATGTATATATGAATGGTTTCTGTCCAGCGCATAACCCTCACAAAAAACACTTCATGTAATTTTTAAACTTTGTTTTTTGTACAGAATAAACAAAATAAGATATAATATGTTAAAGGTACTGGTAGGCAGATTTTTTAAAAGTTTTGGACAGAGCCAGTCTTACTATTTCCCCTTGTTTCCAGTGTTTAAGCTAAACTAAGCTAACTGTCTGCTGGCAGTAATTTCATATTTGGTGTACAGACAAGAGAGGAGAATCAAAGAACAGGTGTATTTCCCAAAATGTCAGACTATTCAGTCAATGAGTTTGTTTTTTTATCAGTGTAAACAAGCTGATTAGGCCTCACCAACACCCCTCCTTAGTAGACTAAATAATAACCGGCTTTAACCTAAAAACTCAAGTTATCTCCGACACTCCAAGTATTCTTAGAGATTTGTTAAAAATACTAAATTAGCTAACAGATTGCAGGTAGTGAGTCAACTCTTTGAACAGATTCTCTTCAGCTCAGACACGCTTTCACCCCAGACTTGTTTTCTTGCTGTTTTGCCAGTTTCAGATTACATTTGTAGATGCCGTGCAAGTTTCCCATCCCGTTCTGCAGCCTTCCAAGCATGTGTGGTGAATGTCTATCTATTAAATGCGTGTGTGTCCTGAGGGCAGAACATGGCTAGCTGAAAGCATTCCAGATGTTTTGTTAGAGGTCAAAGAGAGTAAGAGAGGTCTGTCGGTGGACTCTGCTGAACAGGAAATCCACAGAAATCATAAAAAAAATAGATGAATAAAGACAGCTGGGTGGGAGATTTTCTGAATACCTTTGAATTAGAGATATTGAATCCATTGGGAAATGATACTCCAGAGGGAATGTTTTTTTCACTCAAATCTCATCTTCCTGTGCTTATTTACACATACTCATTGTCACAGTTGGTTGCATAATGCTCGAGATAGTCATTTGATACATTTTTGGTTTTATTTTTTCACTTCACTGTTTGATTATTCCATGTTGACATGGAAAACAGGATGTGTTTCCGTCCGCTCTGTCTCTCCTGAAAGATGTGATCGACTTTGGTTTCATATGGTCCCTATGAGCAAGACAAGGACGCTCAACTTCTGCTTTCTGCATTTGCACAAAATCTGTTTTCACTTAGGTTTTTCCTGCCAATATGTGAGCGGCACTCAGGCACTATTTCTACGAGCAGTGACGGGGCCAATCAGTTAAATCTCAAATGTGTGTGTGTGTATGTCTTTGTTCATTTCTGGCTTTGGTGACCTGTATGGAGAAATCCCAGCGCTTGGCCCAGCAAAGGCCCAGGAAATGCTTAGAGGTCTCTCGTTTCTCTATTTCTCTCAGGCTTTAATGACTCTAATGAAAGAATGGAAAGAAGGTTTAGCAGGATGAGCCAAATGGCATTAGCAATGCAAAACGAAAAGCAGGACTAACAATAAGCTACCTTCTGTTTGAGCTGTAGCATCGAAACCTTCCTCTGTCACTCGATTGGTACCTTGTTAGTCTTGAAAAAACTGGATATCTCTGTTCATCTCAAAGGAAGCTGTTCTACCACAGATATGCAGGGTCAGTATTGACACTGCACGGTGAAACAGCATGTTATGTCTCGTGTAGAGGTCGACCGATATGGTTTTTTTCACGCCGATGCCGATACCGATCTTTTGAAATCCGGGTCGGCCGATGGCCGATTAATGCTGCCGATTTATTTTGGCCGATATTTGCTTGGTTTTTAACCTCTATTTGCACCGATTCGGTGCGGTAGATAACGGTCGTTAAGGTTCCAGTGCCGTATTAGCACCGGGTCTGTCTGTAGCTACCCGTTAGCAAAGCAAAGCCAGTGTGTCACTAGCCTATAGTGCGTTGGTCTCTTTTTTATTACTTATTTCTCTGCATTGAGTGACAACCCTCCTATATATAAGACACACAAACAGAACAAATAAAAGTCTCAGATTCACTCTGTAATTGCAAAATTATTGCTTACTTATTGTGACATGATAGCAAAATCTTCTGTGATAATGCAACTTCAACTACGATCCAAATTAGCCGAATGTCATGTGTCTTATTCAGGGTTTTTTTCGAAGTTGGCAGTAACATATCAAAAGTTTTTAATTAAATATAAAGGAGTAATAAGAATTGAATCCTTACCGTTAGCTCCTTAGGCACTGGATGAGGTCTGCTGCTCACTCGGCTGGAAAATGACTCTAGCGGCAGCGCACGTCAAACACGTGTTCCACGACAACACTAGGCTGCCCACAGATGCGCCTGCCTAATAATCGGCTTGATATACTTGGATATTGGCCGATGCCGATTATGTTAAAAAAAATGCCAAAAATCGGCCGATTAATCGGTCGACCTCTAGTCTCATGTGTAGTAGTCATTTGTCCATGTGTCTGGCGAGAAGCTTTGACAGTCAGTGCAGTGTAATTACCACAACAAACGCAGAGGGGAAAATCAGCAATGAAACCATTAACCACAAGTGAACAGTCGTTGCTAAAAAAAAACAATAGATTCATTACTTCTACTAATTCTATGTCTTGGTGTCTGTCTGTCTTTAACAGATGTAAAAGTTGACTCAGTTTGCTGTGACATGTTTTTTTTTGTTTTCAAGAAAAAGAATGAGGGAGAGATGGTGAGACAGAGAGCAAGCAGCATTTTAGAGTGAGGGAACCCAAGGCTGAGAGCAGCCAACAACAGCCTTGAAGATTTGTTGGAAGGAGTTTCAGGAAGTGGGCCCCCCCCCCCCCCCCCCCCCCTCAGTGAGGCAGGGGAGTGGGGAAAGCAAAAGTTTGCAGGGTAGTTGAGTCACACAAGAGGGGGAGAGTTGTGGAAGATAGTTGCTTGGCATTGTGCACCGGGCTGCACAGCATGGTTCATACTGCTTTATTTTGTCGTGCATTCACTTCCATATCATTTCACTTTGAGCAGAGCAGGATTTGAAGATTGAATGATACTAAAGAGCAGAGGAAGTTGGAGGGGAGAGAGAGGTGAGGCAAATATACTGTCTTAGGTCAAAGGGACAGTTAGTTGTAGTTTGGCAGTCTCTACACAGACTCCACAAACATTTACAGGCATGCACATGGTCACAGTAGAAACGTGGGTAGGCATGAATCTTTTTTGCAACTATAATCACTTGCACATTTGGACAATAAATTTCCCCACTCTGGGTTTTGTGTGTGTTTGTGTGTATGTTCCCCAGGTTACATGACACTGCCTGTATATTTCTTCCGTTTTATGGCCACTCATCCCCCAGGATTTTTTTTCTTTGCCTCTGTATCTGTGCATATACAGTCTTGGGACAACATACAATATGCAGTATATATAGATATTCAGGTTGTGTTTTTACACCCTTATTCTTTATTCACTTACTGTATTTCTAACTCAGTATCACAAACTATAAACCATGAACCAATGAAAATTTTCTTTCGCTCATTTCATTACTAAAGCTCTCCAGCACAACAATGTTACAGTTGAGTCATGTTGGGTTGTTACAAATCCAATGTTCAGGCCTTAATACGCCATTACTGTTGACCATGACTGACAGTATATAAGCCTGGTAAGTGTACTGTTTTGTTGTTGTAGTTGGTCCTGAAAACGCAAAAGGGCCGACGTTGGAGAGAAATGCTGCTGTCACTGAGCACATCACTCATTATTTAGCTACTTTTGAGCCACGTTCAACAATTTAGTCAGCCTTTTATACTCTTAAGCCTGCCCAAAAAAACCCTGGGTTTAAAGTTACATCAACTGTTGCCCTGGCTGCCGTCCTCATCCAACCAAAATTATTATCCATCAAGCAACCATATTTAAGTATTTATGGTAAATTGAAATTGAAAGCCAAGTCAACTGAAGTAGGCTGTAAGAGACCCAGACTAAACCTCAGAGTGTAAAAAACCCTTTAGAGACATATCATCTTGCTCTCAGTTCACCTATTTGCGACTACAGCAGAGGAAATTGTATTAAATTGAGGCCTGACCGCTGTTCAGTCATTTTCTTAGCTATCATCTCTCAGACAATTTTCTGTTCCCTTTCTTGCTCAATCATTTGCTTGTAGGCACGATGGTAGCAAGAATAAATGATTGACGCTGGAGTCTGTCTTAAAGGAAGAGACGTTTCAAGGACAAGAACATTATGACTCCGTTTGACATGGATCATCTTACCTGAACACACACCTGAGGTGTGAGTGCTCTGTCTCCACGCTTGTCTCTTTCCCTTTTGCGCACACACACATGCACTTAGGTGTGTTATGCGGATGTGTCATTAACACTAAAGCTCAAGATAAAGTGTCAGGTGTCACTTTCTCACTAAAACCTTTTTTTAACTTGGAAGCGCACACACACAAGGACCAAAAATGAATCTGCAACTAATTTGAGAATCGATTCATTGTTTCTTTCTTTTTTTAAAAGTGGGAATTTGCTGTTTTTCTTGGTCTTATATCATCAATCACATTCATGGAAATAATCATTAGTTGCAGCTCTACATAGATACATAAACCTACAGTTATAATCAAGAATATCAGCATGTTAACACAGCTGCAACATGACTAAATATTTCAGCAAAGCAGACAATTGTACCTAAGTTGCCAGCAGAATTTGCGTTTCTACATCTTGCATGTGTTTGTATTCATTTATGTCTGCGCAAGTGGTTGTGGTGCCGACATCCTCACACACACTGAACTTGCATCATTCACAAGCACTTCTAGGTAGCTGCCCTTTAAATGCATATTAATTGGACACCTTCTCAACACGTCAGGAGGCTTACACAGCAGAAAACAGGATATAGATTAACGTGTAATATAGATTAACGTGTAACACAAATATTATGCCGTGTAGACAGACGAATAGACAGAGAGGTACAGTATGTGAAATCATCGTTCCACAGCCACACAGAGACATAGACATGTCACTGGCTTGTTTTATGGAAGTTGCCGCATTTTGGGGAAGATATCTCTGCTGTACTCTCCCACCTCTCCCTGGCCTGAATTTTCTCTCTCTGTTGGTGGTGACCGCACACAAACACATTGTGGTCTTTTTTTTGTTGTTCTTTCCAGTCCTGCTGCACTCCTGATTGGTATAACACTATGCTTGTTAGGAAGTACACGGAAAGCCATTGCTATGGTAACAGTCAGCATCAGGATTAGTGAGCTGGGGGAAAAAGGGAGGAGATGGAGTTTTGCTGAAGCATGCATACAAAGACAAGACTTTGTTACTCTTTGGTGTGTCCATTATGAGTTTGAACTTTGATAAGGATATTTCCATGAGCTCTGGAGCTCAGAAACATGGTATAATGTTTTGGTTGACACAAATCAGTATGAAACAGTTGCAGCAGTCCAGATGATTGACCCAGCTGCTAGCATACAGACCAATTGTGTTGTAATAAACTTTACTACGTCATGTAGAGGATTTACAGAAGCCTGAGATCATCTGAAAGAGCACACACACACGCACACACACACACACATACATCTGTTAAAACAGTTAGAGAGAGAGGAGGGGTGTGTGTTGTGTGTCTTTGCATGGTCAAGAATGTGCATACCATGCAGCTTTGTGTGACGTATGAAGATTCACAACACATTTGTTTTATTAAGTGTGTGCGTGTATGTGTGTGTGTGTGTGTGTGTGTGTGTGTGTGTGTGTGTGTGTGTGTGTGTGTGTGTGTGTGTGTGCTTGCACAAAGGGTACACGTTTATGTGCATTTGGGCTAAGTGAGGAGACACACGTGTGTCACAGGTGGCGAAAGACAAGAAATGAGCACACAAGTCAGACAGTCCCATCAGTTTTCACAAAATCCTCCTACAGAGGACTTCTGTAAATACTTAAACATGTGCATCTTTAGGGTTGTAGTATTTGAGTGAAAGAGATCTGCGTGAGAAAACCACGGACAGAGGGCACCGTTTTTATGGGTCAGGGCATGAGGTCACGGGGTCAGGACTGAATGAACAAAAATACTGACGCTTGTGGATCTGTGAGAGAGAGGGCAACACAAGAGATGTCTGTGCTGACAAATGACAGAAGACAAATGAGAGGTACCATAGCAGTAATGTACCCAGAGAACATGCTGCATCAGACACACATACACATGGTTGAAACACTGCTCTCTGTTTTGATTCGGCAGTAAATAGACCCACGACTGCAGAAAACATCTGTCTCAGTTTTTCACCCCCATCTCTTTGCAGATGTTGTAAAGATGTTGACTGTCGTGATGAGACTAACTGCTTCCTGCTTGGCACATTATTCTATAAATGTCCCTCTGGTTTGTGGTCTTTTTGCCCCTGCTACCAAATGTGATCAGCTCTGACCATTAGTTTAAAACCATACAAAATGAGATGGTGGCACAGGTCAGGCTCCCTGATATCTCATCCCTGACTCAGAGTTCCCTGACTCAGAGTCTCATTTTGTACAGGATAATATGAAAAAGATGTTGCCTGTCAGCTCTAATGTAACAGCACAGGAGGCGTCTGGAGGTAGTCAGCACTTCAGCCTGTGTGATCATCTGTGCACGTTTTCTGCTTTCCACCCAGGCGTACTGTTAATGGGCGGACAAATACAAGATTGTTTCTTGTTGTTTTGTCAAAACAAGGAGCAGCACAGTTGACGTTGATATCGGAGAAATGACAAAACTCCTCTTCAAGTGTTTCCTTTTGCCATTTTGCTATTTAAGGTAATTGTTCTTTCTTTCTTAGAATACGACTATATTCATGTAAGATGTCAGATGAAATATGAATTTATGTGATTTTTAAGTGACAGTACATTGGTGAGAGTGAGTGAGTGTGCCGTTATTTTCACTAATATCTTGAGCTGGTGCACCCCCACCCCCACCCCAACCTTTGAATACCAACTGCATTACATCAGGATGCAGGGGTCCAGATTCTGTGTGTAAGAGAGACTAAAAACATGGTCTGTATGATGTGGAGGGGTCACCAGTGGAGAATGAGGGCGTGTGTGTCTGGGGAATTAAGAACAAGAAAGAGGGGAATTAGAAAGGTGGGTGATGTAGGAGGGACATGAACAACAGAGTGTATTGCATTAAATGTGTGTGGGTGTTCGTGAGAGTGAACACAGCTGTGGGTCTCCCCATGCTGAGCTGATATTATACTCAAATGTTGCCTTTGTTAACCCAGAAGAATGTTTGACTTCTACAGGAAATGTCTTGGTCACTCTGTCATGGATTAAGTTACACTGTTTACATAATTAGATAGTAAATAACAAGGAACCACCTCCTTATCCGTGATCTCAAGTTTCAATCTGGTTTTCAAGCAAAGCATAGCACTGAGAATGATCTACGTAAGGTGCACTGATGAATTATGCTATGCTATCTTAATTTGTATTCTATTGCAGGAGTTTCGGACACTGCCAATAAATAATAATGTAGTCTATAACTTTTCTTTTCATTGCTATGCCGATGACACGCAACTTTAAAATCAGCAGTCTGATGGTAAATATAAATTGAACCCTGTCTGATATCTTCCTCCAATTAAGTGACGAAAAATATAAAATAATCTTGTTTGGGTCATTAAACACTTCACAATTCAATGATGAATTTGATTAACTGGTTCCCTCTGCACTCATCCTCACTCAGTAGTCCCCTGACACAGTCTTAAAATAATGAAATTTGTCTTGTTGACTTATTATAAATAAATAAATAATAATAAATAAAGCTAATTTTTGTAAACTTGCATTTCTGCATTAATTGGTCTTTCTGTGCCATGTAACTTTTTTGTGTTTGTTTTTGCGTTTTTACTGTGAAGCAAACAAAGCTTATTATTATTATTATTATTATTATTATTATTATTATTATTATTATTATCACCCAACCCATACAGATTATGAAGCTGTAACATTTCTTTACTGAACTCCTCATATCTTACTATATAATTGTAACTGTAGCAATTAAGAAGTTGACCTAAATGTTCTGCAATATTTATAGATTGCACTACTTTTGTATAGTCCTCACTGGGTCAGAATATGGAAAAACAGGCCTCCTGTCTCCTGCCATCTTTGACTCCTACCATCTGGAACTGATCTTTAAAATCCTTTTTGAAATCATTAACACTGGCATTATTCCTAGAACTTTGGGATTTTGGGGCCTACCCCAGCAAATGTTTGGAAAACTCACTCTGCTCCTCTGTTTCCATTTTCTTAATCTCATCTTTTATCTACTATATCAGTTGTTGCATGTGGGAATATCAGTGGAGTGTAGGTCGGCTGTAGCCAGGCCGAGGATCGATCAATGTGCTGCTACGAGAGAGACCTTGAGAGGCAGGTTGCAAGGAATTCTTCATTGCTACACTTCATGCTTAAGTCACTGAAAGCTGTGAAGAGAGCCTTGCACATAGTGTGTTGCTATTGTCATGTGTTAATGATTTGGCAAGCGCACAATTACACTCGGCTTCAGGCTTGTTGTCACAACTGTGCTGTTTCAAAGGTTGATCCATTCAGTAGCTGGATTCCAGGCTGTTATTCTCACTCCTGACCACTCACCCACGTTCAGCACCTTCACATGTTCAGTTTGCATCTGGTCACAGCTGTGAGCCAGCGTACATTCCCACACATCAATCCACGCAGTGTTCATACACACTTTATAAAAAAACACACTCAGGGGTTGGTTTGTTGTTGTCCCACTGGCGCTGCTCTCATTTGCTCAGCTCACACATCAGCATGTTGGATCAGTTTAATTGCAGCCGTCCTTTTCTTCGTCCGTGGGAGTTGATTAGGCGTGATGGGAGAGAGGCTTTGTATCCTTATGGATCAACTGGGAATTTTTTGATGCTTGAGTAATACTTGTCAAATTGGAGGGGGAGGTGTAGTTTATGTGCGTGTGAGGTGAAGTTGGCGAGCATTAAAGTATGAGGATGTGACAGGAATCCCCTCTAATTTCTTCATCGTGCTTTGGAAAGTGAGAGCGAGAAATGTATATCCATCTGCTGGCTCTTGCGCACACACACACACACACACACACACACACACACACACACACAGAACTGCGTAAATCTTTGGCCTGGTGTCATCTATGAGGCCTCCCCCACAGAGCTTGCGTGATGTCAAAAATAGAGTACCTCTCCTGGGCCCAGAGGTTTAAATACACAACACACATAGAACAGCAACTGATGATTAATTTCATTATCGATTAATCTGTTGACTCATTTCCCAATCAATCAAATATGTGCTTGGTCTATAAAATGATAGAAAAAATTGTCTTCAAGTTTACAAAAATATTTGAGGCAGATACCGATACTGATATTGATATTTGAGAGATTATAAAATCTGATAATGATATATCAGCTGACTTGATACACACAGTCTTGATACAGATGCCTTCAATTTTATACCAAGATATACTGAGTGGGACATTTTACAGTTTAGAAATAAACATGTAAGTGCTAATAGAGACAGTGTTTGTCAATGGCCTCAGACCTAGTTATAATAAGCTAATATCATCTAGCTCTTCTGTAAATGTCTTTATTTGTCTATCCCACAGTCCAAACACCAAATATATTCAGTTTACCATCACAGAAAACTAAGAAAAAATTGTTTACAAAATTACCTAAACTACTTCTCAGTTAATGGTTTCAACTCTACATACATACCCACTTCACACACACACACACACACACACACACACACACACATTTCTTACATAGACAAAAACAATGAGAACCCCCCCACCACCACAACCACCACCTTATGCTCTTCAGATTCTCTGTCTCTAGCACATTCCTCGTCTCTCACCAAGGGACGAGAGATATCTGTGGCACACTGATAACAGGGGTGTGGACACACACACACACACACACACACACATTACATCACCATCCTCAACTGCTGTCCGGTCACACACGCGTTAAGGTAGAGGGACAAACTGACAAGAATTGAATGGAAAAAACAGATTTTAATCCAATGATAGATTAAAATAACCAGAAAAGAAGAGAGAAGAAAATAGCTGCATTCACTTTTAAAACCTCACTCCCTCAACTGTGACACACACACACACACACACTCACAAGCAGCAGATAACTGCTGAATATATCAGCATTGGTAACAACCCACACAATTTGACATGACATTAAAATGCAAATAGGCAGAATTGTTGGATTCTGCAGCCACTTCAATACATGTGGATGTGTTGTAACATGAGGTACTCAAAGATAAGAAAGGGACAGAAATTGAATTGAGAGAAAGTGAACGAATTTGGGCAGAAAGAAGATATGACATACCATGACATAGAGTGTGGATGTGTGCAGCGCAAAATAAATAGATTAAGGAAGAGCAGATAGATAGTGGGAGACAGCTGTAAAAAATGTACCACAGGGGTTTAAACCACCTGTTGATTTGCCATCTTTCTTCTCTCTCTCTCTCCGCTTTCTTTCTGCCTTTGCATAGTTTCACTAACTTCCTCATGATATGTGCTGACAGTGAAAATGAAACACAGACGGATATGTAGAGACACTGTTACTGTACAGTAGTAGTATTTATGCAGTCATTATGGATCGATGACGAAAAGAGCAATTTTCAATGTAGGTTAGTTATCTGGGTGCTTATATTGAGTATCATTTTGATATTCAATTTAATCAGTTTAATTGTCTGCATCAGGGCTTTTGATCCTTGTCCTTCTGACGTGTCCACCAGCTGTTGCAGCATGAAACAGGCCCATGAAAATTAAATCAACTTCATGCAGCAGGTTCTCATGGAAACTAAAGCTGTGTACTCTCTCATAGAAAGGCTGGAGCACTGTGACTTGTACACACACAGGTGTTGCCATGTTTGGCATCAAGAGTTAACAAAGCCTTATAATGACAAACCATGTTAATTATGGTCCTATTTAGTCTTTTATATGGTGGCTACAGGTTTAAACTCAAGCAGTTGGTAGTCTCATGTTTTAAAGCTAGGAAAATCAGAAAAACATTTTAATTCATATTTCAATGAGGAACACAACCCAGAATTTTCTGGGATCCGTATAAAGACTTTGGACTCAGTTTGAGGCAGTATGTTGTGTAGATCCCTAGTAACACCTTTTCCTTCTCAGTAATTCCACACACAGAGTTCAGAGCCGCAGCTGACCTGAGAACAGCCAGAGCCAAGACACAGCAACATGGAGACAGAAATTTGATTGAATGTGATGCAATTAGAAATACAGTTTTACAATAAACGGACCACATCAGTGTTTTTTTGCATTAATTCTTTACATTATTGTTTTGTGGAGTAGAGCATGTAGCCATTGTTATGTTCATATAACTAATGGGCTAAAACTGCAACATATGTGCACATGTACAGTTTGATTTTACACATTAGACTGGAGACAGCAGGGGGCCACTCTGCCGCCCCCCTCTATGTCAGACCCCCTCCCACAAAACTTTAATTTTAAAAGATTTTATCTGTTCTACTGATTTTCTGTTTTTTAACAGAATCAGGTGATCACAGCCATCTTGCTGAACCGTGCCCCTCAGATTATTATTGCATTAGCCACCCTAGAGATTGCGATAATGGTGGTGGCCTTGTTACTGTCTATAGGAGGCTTTTCAAATACAACCTAATAGCTTGCAGTGGTTTTTCTTCTTCCGCATGTTTAAACTGCTGTTATTTATTGTCCCCCTAAACCAGCTAGCTCCTTTTTGATGGCGCTCCATGAAACTGGATCCAACCCTAACCCCCTTTTGCCTCCAGAACTGAATTAATTCTTCATGACATACTTTAAACAAGGTGTTGGAAACATTCCTCAAAGACTTTGGTCCATATTGACATGACAGCATCACAAAGATGCTGCAGATTTGTTGGCTGCACATCCATGATGCAAATCTCCCATTTCACCACATCCCAAGGTGCTCTATTGGATTGAGATCTGTTGACCGTGGAGGCCATTGGAGTTCAGTGAACTCATTGTCATGTTCAAGAAACCAGTTTGACATGATTTGAGCTTTGTGACATGGTGCATTATCCTGCTCGAAGTAGCCATCAGAAGATGGGTACACTGTGGTCATAAAGGAATGGAAATGGTCAGCAACAATACTCAGGCAGGCTGTCGCATTTAAACAATGCTCAGTTGGTCCTAAGGGGGCCAAAGTGTGCCAAGAAAATATCCTCCCCACCATTACACCACCACTACCAACCTGAACCGCTGATACAAGGTAGGATGGATCCATGCTTTCATGTTGTTTATGCCAAATTCTGACCCTAGCATCTGAATGTCACAGCTGAACTCGGGACTCATCAGACCTGTCGTTTTTCCAATTATCTATTGTCTAATTTTGGTGAACCTGTGCGAATTGTAGCCTCAGATTCCAGTTCTCAGCTGACAGGAGCGGCACCCGGTGTGGTCTTCTGCTGCTGTAAACCAGCTAGCTGTAGCCCATCTGCTTCAAGGTTCGACGTGTTGTGCATTCAGAGATGGTATTCTGCATACCTTTGTTGTAAAAAGTGGATATTTGAATTACTGTTGCCTTTCTGTCATCTTGAACCAGTCTACCCACTCTCCTCTGACCTCTGATATCAACAAGGCATTTTTGTCCACACAACTGCCGCTCACTGGATATTTTCTCTTTTTGGACCATTCTCTGTAAACCCTAGAGATGGTTGTGCATGAAAATCTCAGTAGATCAGCATTTTCTGAAATATTCAGTCTTGCACCAACAACCATGCCACGTTTAAAGTCACTTAAATCTCCTTTCTTCCCAAATTCTTATGCTCGGTTTAAAATTCAGCCAGGTCTACATGTCTAAATGAGTCGCTGCCACGTGATGGGCTTTTCTTCTGAACAGGTATCAGCAGAAACATTTTTCTTTTATCAGGGAGCAGCATAGACAGTCTATGTTCAATAGCAAGTGTCCTTGTTAGAGTGGAGTCATTGGAAGAGAGTCTGATCCTCGCTGTTTGTGAGTTTCCAGAATCTATTACTGTTTACTAAATAGGACATCAACAAGAGGGAATTTGCATGGCAGAGCCGCAAAACTAGATGAAGGCCTCTCAGGTAAAGTTATGTAGCTTATAATTTTGCCATGGTTACTGTCCATAGAGCGCCTGTTTACTCACGGAGCGCTTGTCTCCTGTTCACCTGAGGAAAGAGCAACCCTGTGGGGCCAAACGACTATATTGTGATTTTAAGAACGTTTCTAAGATCTTCCCCAATACTAATCAGCATGCTGTGGGTAACTTCGCTATGGCATTTGATCGCTTGTCTTGCTTTTGTTTGTCTACTTCTCCCACACACTGTATCCAACGTAGTCTGCTGAAGCCTCCTCCGCTGCTTGTTTGGGTGGGTGATTTTAGGCTCCCCTCCTGTGACCCATGGTTTGACTGTATGTGTATTCAGAGCCAGTGAGAAACGGACTTCCAAAATAATAATAATAATAAAAACTGCAATAAAATAATTGTCGGTGTTAATTAATTAACATGCCCAGCCCATATATATATATATATATGTATACATATATGTGTATATATATACATATCACACTACCTATCACAACATATCAAGTCTGTTGTAAGAATTCTAGATATCCTCTTGAATTGCAATTCATGTTTTTGAGCAATTTATCACTAAGCTTGTCCAATCATGTTTTTATTACCCCAGAAATACTGCTAAATTAAGATCTATTTTAAACTTTACAGATGCAGAAACTGTTGTAAATGTTTTAATCTAACATTTTTGGCATCACCAAGACTATTTGTTTTTAGATCACACATGTTGGGTAATTGTTTGCTTTAGACTTCTTTATGGCATGAAGTGACATTGTGGAGGGCTGTGTGAAGGCAGAGCGTAATCATTTCAGCATCAAAACATCGTTCTGTGCTAATAAAAAAAAAAGCTGCGTCCCCTCATATACATCGTGATCTCATATGTGCTCAGTGACAGCTCAGCCTCGAGCTACAACCCCCTTTACAATATGTTTGCTCTCACAGGAGTTTTGCAGCTTCAGCCGCAGCTTTTCAGTCAGCCAGGCAGTTAAGCTTAGGTCATCTTGAATAGGTGTTCAACAACAACAAAAATGTACCTCCCTGCCAGCTGCATCGGATATTTGGGAAGAATTTTACAAGCAGCTCATCAGTTTTACAGTGCAATGCAATTGCAGGCTAATAATCCTTCCTTGTTAGCTAGAAGAGTTTCTAGACCTATTCCAGTAACATCATTTATTTTCCATCTATCATTAATTTCTCACTCTTTGGACTTTCTATGAAGAGAGAAATGTTGCCTCTGTCCATTTAAAGCGAAGACACATTTAGAAACTTGTAAATTGTGAAAGACAACCAGCAACCAGAGACCTCTGGCACATAACCCTTAAAGATATGTGTTAATTTGTGAGGTTTAAAGGTGCTTGTAGTTGATTTTTTTTTATCAGACAGAACAAGGGTAACTGTTTCCACCTTTTTCCAGTCTTTATGCTTAGCTAAGCCAACTGGCTTCATTTTTACTGCACAGACAATAACATTTATTAGGATGTGCATGGAAAATGTAAAACTATTATTTTAATCCACTAAATACGTGTTAAATAGCAGGGGTTAAACTGTGCATGGTGAACCTGTGGTATCCATTAACCCAGAACTCTGTTTCAAGTAGGTGCAATGATAGATCTGACTACTGTCTGCAGAGAACTGTACAGTACATCAGTTTTCCTATCTGATCATGTTGCTCCCTAGCGTCTGCTCCTCACTTTATACTTTTTTCCAGAAGGCAAATTCATTCTTGTTTTTAACACATTTAACCTTTCCCTTTCACTCACGCCTGAGTTATGATCTCAGGAAACACTTAAACAGCAGGTATCGCACGTAACACACACACACACACTGCAGAAAGGCAGGGGACTTTGTAAACATATCTCAGCAGGTCATGTCCTAGTAGAGCACTGCTAGACACACAAACACACACAGCTAGCTTTCATATTACTGAGCTGTTACGCAAGCCACCACAACATCAGTGGGACAAACTGTTGGTTATCGAGATCTCTGGCCAGTCCTCGTGTTCTCATGTTCTCTCTGCTCTCTCTTCTTCCTGCCCTCCACATGCTGTGCATCATCTCCTTCGGCGCCTGCCCTATTTCTCTTTATCTTGCTGAGTCCTTCTCTCTTCCGTTGCTCACTCCTGTCGCTTCTTTTTCCAATCCTCATCATGTTCATTTTTACAAGCTCCAAATCCCTCTCTGCTTTTCTCCAGATGCCTGTGATTTCCTTTCTCTCTTGTTCCTTTCACCACTCCTCTCTCTTTCTCGCCCACAGTCAACTGGCCAATCTACTCTTTTCCTCTCTGACTGAGCAACACTTAAAGCAGCTGCATGTGGGGCAGACACACACACATTCACAGTTTCGGAGCCAGAATGACCCTACCATCTGAATGTTGCAGCTGAAATTGAGACTCACCAGACCAGGCAACCTTTTCTAATCTTTTGTCCAATTTAGGTGAGCCTGTGCAAATTGTATCCTCAGTTTCCTGTTCTTAGCTGACAAGAGTGGCACCCGGTGTGATCTTCTGCTGCTGTAGCCCGTCTACTTCAAGTGTTGTGCGTTCAGAGATGGTATCCTGTGTACCTTGGTTGCAATGGCGCCGCCAGGGGTGGGCCTGGCAAGGAGCATATGCATAAAAATGCTATATACTGTATATATTATGTAACCCCTTGGTTTGAGTTAAAAGCTGAATAGCAGCATCCAGGTGTTCTCATATTAGGCTCTGTCACTTTAAGAGGGTAACCTCTGACCCTGAGGTGTGACAGACTATGATGTTTATTTTAGGAGATGCCTCCGATTTGTCCATGTAGATGGCAATAACGTTTCTAAAATTGTGACTGGTTAAGGGGCAGGACAAACAGGCAGAGCAGAGCGGAGTACACCGGTGTTGTGCCGAACGTGTATGTTTTCTGTGGAGGCACCAACAAGCTGCAGAAGAAAGAAAAGTCTAATTTAATTTAGAGGCAGTTAGTAGTAAAATAGTTAAATAATAAGTTTGTCACACTGCTAAACAGTTTTGTGTATTGTACTGTGTGTGAGAGCTAATAGTCTGCAGACAGCAAAAGGTTAGCACGATCGCTAACAGCAAGCTAACATCATATGAACACTGGAGCCCCTGACAGCGCCGTGTGTGACTGGCTGTTAACGTTATGCTTCGAGGGAGACCGTCCTGTGCCTGTTTTCACCTGCATCTTTGTGAAAGGATTGCAAAACATGTGAACAGTGAGTAGTACAACAAACACTGCGGGGCCACGATGAGTCGGCGGACTGTCTGAAAAACTTCAGTCACGCAGAAGTTTGCCCAGAGGAAAAACCGCCGGGCCGCCTTTCTCCTCACGTGAGGCCTCTGGTGAGTGAAAGCATCTTTTATCATCCTGACTCAGCTGCTGGTCCCTGCATGGGCAAATTGTTGTGCTGGATCGGTTGAGACTAGGCTACGGATTACTGTTGTTGTCATGATGTTGTTGTCATATAGCCGCTGTCATACTGCCTTATTATGAGGCCAATATGTTGGCTCGCTGCGCTGTATGAAAGGTACAGAGCTGGTAATGGGATATATATTGACGGACATTCTTTCCGTTTTGATTGCAGGATCTCTGTGGAAAGCGGCTATAGAAAGGCTCTGGATCCCTAAAACGTTGTTAAAAAGTGGGATATTTCAAGAATAACTAGCCTAGTTGTTTGTAACAAGAATAACACCAAACCAAATTTAAACAAATATTTACAACTCCATACAGACATATATCGTATATTTCAATTTGAATTGTTAGAAATATTAAAAGAAAAATATTTATGCTCCATGATGTCTGTAAACTTGAGTAGGCTTGCTCCCAGTAAATGTTTTGTTTCTCCCTGTCAATGCACTCCTACAAATAAAAGCTGTATTTGTCTTTTTAAGGAAAAGGTTAACTTGCCTATTTAAAGAACAATTAATTGCCTAACACATACAGATAACACATCAAACAGGATTTTTATGGAATGTTAAATGAACTGGTTTGAGTCTATGGACATTAGACAATTTTAACTGTAAAATAAGAAACCAAAGTATATCAGTGTGATTCCTTAAATCATATTTTTATGTAGTATTCAACTAGTCTATATTCTGCATAATAGAATTCCTGAAATTCAGTTATGGCTTTTGGTTTAGTGTGCCACCTCAGGATTTTTAGTGGCCCCATCTGGCCACCCCAAGGAAACTTTTCTTGGGGCGCCACTGCTTGGTTGTAACGAGTAGTTATTTGAATTACTGTTACCTCTTCTGACCTCTGACATCAACAAGGCATTTTTGTCCACACAACTGCCGCTCACTGGATATTTTCTCTTTTTCAGACCATTCTCTGTAAACCCAGAGATGGTTGAGCGTGAAAATCCCAGTAGATCATCCTGAGACACAGCAATTTTCTTAATTTGGTAAAGTTAAAAGTTTAAAATGATCCTCATATGGGCTTTGGTAACACTTGAAACAATGCTGTAACAGAGACACAGACAAAACACTTCAAAATATTTATGTTCAATAAGTTTGTCTCACCTCATTTTAAAAAGTTACACCTGCTCTCTCTAACAGATGGAATTGGCTCTACTGGTTCCACCTCTCCAGAACAAGTCGCACGTGCTACTGTTGTTTTGCACTTCACCTGCGTCATGCAACATCAGCAACATAGATAAACTCTGGACCTTAGGCTGACAGCTACCCGGCTTACTGCTGATTCCAGGAAACGTCCCTTTGTCGGCATTTCAGATCATCTTGACAATCTAAATGCAGACATGTAATCTTACCATGCAGCGTGCAAATCAAGATATTGTGTTTGATGTGCCCTCACAACTTAAAAAACATGGAGAATTTAATATTCACTTAACATGTGGGATAAAACAAGCATGTTTGGTGTGTAAGGACACTGTAAAAATTTGAAGCACTAAGCCCCATCCTTTAGATACTGTTATTGTTTGGCTGTCAACAGTAACTAAAGAGGGCAGCTCTTAAATATGCACTTGATGGCTACATACATAAAATCATGTGTAAAGTTTGATGTTAAATCTGCATGTTCCAGTCAAAAAGTCAGCATCCTCACCAGCTGATGATCCATAGAATGTGTGGAAATAAAGGAGCAGCAGCTTTCCGTGTATTGCAGGAGAGAGCTAGTTAGGTAAAGTGCAGTATTAGTTGTAAAATCATTTGGGTGTTGAACACCTGGACAAGTAAATTGTTAAAAAAATTGCAAATGATGGTTTGTTACAGGAATACACTAGAATGTATCCTCCAGCTTAGGTTGACTTTTTATTCAGAAGTCATTGTTTTCAGCTGTTTTGAACACTGTAGGCTTAAGGTAATTTCTACATACAGCAAGCCCAGCTGGAAAACTTGCTGTCGACTCCAGCTGAACTTTTCCAAGCTGAGAAATAACAGTTTTTAGGTCATGGAAGAACTCTGGTAGAGTTATGGAAAGTCATAAAAAATTACATCAGGGCCATGGAATTAAAACTGGATTTTCCCTGAAAATGGTTTGACACAATGCTTTCTTGTCTGTTTAACCTGCCATCCATTGATTGACTGTTTTTCAATGTGTTTAATATGTATACATGCTGATTGTAAGGTTTTCTTTTACTTTACCTAGTACTTACATTCAGTAGATGGTAGTGTTTTTGGTCAATAAATAGGTAATTTATCCACAATAGGGAGTGTGTTTGCAGTACACCCATGTTAAACTGAAAATTGTTTATATATGCTGGCACTCTGGCAAATATTTTCACATCTGCCTTTAGCAAAACAAACTCAGCAGGAAAAACTGCATATTTGTGATTCATTGCTCAAAGGAAACTTGACCTCTGGATTTATTAGAATAGAGATGTTTACAATAATCCTCTATGGGCTGCATGCAAGTGAAAGCACTGTTGTCAAAATGCCTTACACACACACATATGTATACACACTGGATTAAAAGTTTCTTTGTAGCAACTCAAAGGCGCACGCGCACACGCACGCCAAAACACACTTCATTGTTTTGTGTGCTAGCCATGAGCCAGTGATCCTTGGCTGTGAAAGGGTTAACAGCAGTCGTGATCCATCCATCGCAGTAGGCCACCGCTCAATTATTCAACAGGCTGCGATCTAGTTTCCTCAACTGCCAACGCCACTGCCAGCGGCCGCATGCAGAGGGAAATATGTACACATGTGCCTGTGTGACATACACAAAAATGTATAAACTGGTATGTCTTCATTCTCAGACATGAAGACACACCACTACTGCCAAATTTATGATAATAATTGTTATTTTATAATTTAGATAATGATGACAAATCAATTTAGCACATCATGTAAAACAACATTCAAGCATGTCTGGATCTGAATCATCTCATCATTCCAGTTTGTGGGCCAAATGTTTATAAAAGGGTAATCTACTGACAAAATGTGAAATGTATATAGCACAGCATGCTGTACTTCTCAGGTTCACTGGCAGATCAGACTTTAAAAGCAGGGAGGAACAGTAGAGAAATGAAATCTAAGAAAATGTTGTGCAAAGTTGTAAAACAGGCCTGTTTTGTCAGATATAATCAATTGAAAAACAAAGTGTTGATTTTCCATCACTACGACAAACTTTTCAGCTGACTAAACAGTGATTGTCTAATCATAGCTTAGAAACCAGAAGTAGCCATGGCAGGTCTGTCCAGCTTTTCTATGTTGAAACAATGCATGGGGCTGTAGTATGCTCAGCATTTAGAGAGAGGGAGTGCAGTTTCCGCTCTTTCCAAAACCAAGTAGAAGAGCAAAAGTGTAGTAAATAAATTACACAGTGTTTGTAAAATTACAAACACTGCAAACACACAAACATGTTAGCATGTCCAGCTAACTTGCTTACTACATAGTTTGTGACATTAAAATTGAAAACATACTGTATGAAAAGACAAACAACAAAGCATAAATCTAAACACTCTTGCTCATGAAAGCTAAGCAGCAACATACTTGTGGCTTGGGGTGGACCTCAGTTACGTCGCTTTGGACAATAGCGTCCACCAAATGAATAAATGAAAATGTTAAGAGGCTTATGTAAGATTGAAATTGAAAATCTTTCCATATAATACCAGGTCTAACTAGCTCCACACTGCAATACGAGAGCAATGCGGTTTATTTAATTCTCTGACTTCCATATGGATCGTGATGATGCTGATTCTTTACCTGAAACATGCAGCTCGTAGCCTCAGCCTTATATCACTGTATCAAGTATGTCGTCATCAAATTATTGTTCAAGACCTCTATTACAAGGTTCTCATTTTAGTCAGTTGGAGACAGCGTTTTTAACCAACTCATGAAGCTAACATTAGTTTAATTAGCCAGCTATTGCTGATAAAGTATGATAGTCGCCAGCTAGAAAGGAAAAGCCTGCCCCTGTGTGAAAGCAAGGACCCACAGTGTTTAAAAAACATTAACGGATAGTCTGCCCCCGTTATCTTTAACTCCTTATGTGTCATGTGAAAGCTGAAAGCTTGATAGGCAACAGTAAATGTGGGGGAGGTTAGTGAATGGTGCATGTGTGTGAATTGAGCTTAAATTTTATATAGGATTCATCATGCAATATATTAAGCAAAAAAAAATAAACTAATGATATCAAAATTGCATAACCCAGCCACAGAGTCAAACACAAGTCTTGTGTGTAGACGGTTTTCTCCCCCGCGTATACCGCAGAGACTGACAGAAAACAAAGACAGATTGTGACAGGAAACTAAAGGAATTCGTGGGATGGCAACTTGTCCTTTTGACAGCATATCCTCTCAGTGTGCCACAGTCAGGAGGTCAGTACGTGTGTCTGTGTGTGTGTGCGTGTGTATGTGTGTATGTGTGTGTGTTGACTCGGGCAATCAAGCTCCCTAATGTCCTGCTGTGGGCGTGAAATATTCCATATCGTTTTCCTTATAGAAAAACAACCTCATATACTGCAGAATTTTCCATGTGAACTTGTTTTGAGCAGCGCTGCAGTTACATTCATGTGCCTGGAACAAAACATGGATACTGTGTTTTTCCGGTGGTTCCTACTGGTTCTCCTCCCATTGGACTCTGTTTTGAAAAAAATTTCCGATGCTGATAACTGACTGCTTTCCTGATGACAAGCGAGTTTTTCTCTCTTTCCCGTCAAAATATTTTTCACAAAAAACATGAAGTTTTCAACGCCCACAGTTCAAACAAACGTGGTAACGGCATTTCATTTGATAGCCTCTAGTTTTGTTGAGGCTATGTAACATTAGGCCTCTTTGTCTGACTCTCTTAAAGTTTTTTAAACCAGGAGTCACTGTCTTTTACACTTTGACACACACGTCAGACATCTGCATCCATCCACCATCAGCAGAGCTGCAGTGAAGAGTTCTGTGCAAATTTACACAATTAAACTCACACTGATCAAACCGATAGCACAGAAACACCAAATCAGAAGTGTCCAAAATGCAATTTTAAGAGATGGCATGGGCCCCAGGGGGTGATTAGTGGGGTGCGGACAGGCATTGAGAGCAGTTGGAGGTTAGATTGGCAGACACTTTGCATCTCCCCCACATAATGACTCCCATCTGTGTGACTCTCACTGTTTATGTTAGAGGAGTTCCACTGAATACTCTTTTCCTCCCCATCGTCGCTTACTGGAAACTTATGTCGTCTTGATTTTCCTGTAGCACTCTGTCTCTCTGTTTGCCTGCTGTTTCTCTGCGTACTCTTAACTTGACTGTTTCTTTTCTTGAACTCTCTTTCTCAATCCTCTCGCTGCATCTAATTTTCTGTCCCTCCCACACACTCCTTGCTTGTTCCGTTCCTCCTCTCCCTCTTTCTGCCATTTTTCTCCTTTTGCCCAGATCTCAGGATGCTAATACATTCGTATGTAGATATCTTTTTTTTCTCCCACTTGGAAGATCTACCCCTCTTGCCCAACCCAGGAACTGCCTCTCCAGCCAGGATCTGGAGGGATTCAGGAGAGTTGTTTCTCTCTCTCTCTCCCTCCTTCTCAGGGCAAGCTGCCTAAAATGCTGCCACAGTACCCTAAAGAATTCAGTGCCCGAAAAATTATATATTGCCATCTGTGTTATTTTTTTACAGTCAAGGGGTGCAACTGGAGGCAATTTTGTTGTGATCGAGGCTCAGCTACGATTCCTGAAGATGCATTTGCAGTAATTGCACACAAAGTATAAGGGGAGAAGAAATAAACTATTCTGTCAGAATAAATCACAAACCATCTTCTCTTCTCCACAAAGTACAATATCTGTGTCTCTCCTTCTCTCTCTCTCTCTCTCCCTGCCCACATACTCCATATGTATTTTTAGCAGACACAGGCTGGACCATGATGGTAGCTTTGCATATGCAGTGGAAACAATATACTTGTTGTGTAATATGATTGCACATCTGTCCCATGCACGCAACATGTGTACTGTATGCAGACTCATATTTGGTCACCTAGCACCCACTCTATCTGCTTCTAATATCAGCTGAGGTTACAGAGCTGGCCAATAGCTATCATCCCTCTCACTGCCCATATTTTTCCTGGTGTGTAGGTGGTGAATCAGCGTGATCACACAGTAGAGCTTGAGGCACAATTATACAGGTTCTATAAATGTCTTCATCCAGGCTGTAAGAACTGTCAGGGATGTAAATGGACAGTGTTCTGAAATATACTCCATAATAAAATGTGACTTATATTCTACGACTGAATGACAGCGCAAAACACAAAAAGGAGAATACATCTGTAACCAACAAAGAATCAAGTAATGAGATCTATTTGATCTATTTATAGTGCGTTGAATATGATTAAGTAAAATTGCATTCCTTTCCATTCATACCTTGAAGTGAGCCATTCACATTATTTTGTATATAACATTCACCCTACAGGTTTGAAAGGTGGTTGTTGCTATGTTATGTGTTTCAGTCACCTGCTGTGTTCACATGCTCTGCAGTGCAGCCAGCAGAATGCCACTCTGACTTGCACAACCTTTTTAAATTATGCTGCAACCTTTAAAACATCTTTTATATGCTTTTAAGCAATGTAAATACCACTGTTGTGAAGTATTTTCTAGCTACTTCCTAGCTGACAATGATCCCACCTCTCCATGGAGCTTGCATGGTTCCTTCTTCAAATTCTTTTTAACTAATGGGCAAAACTTAGCATTTACATTTTTTATATACCTTATCAACATTCCTGTTGTATCATTGTAGATTTAGTTTCATGTTTATGAAGAGGATTTCTATAAACTTTTCTAATTCTCTTCCAGGAGGCCCTTGTCCAGACTGAAGCCCACACCGAGGCCAAGTCCCAGTTACGGGCGCAAGTCAACCAGTCCGAGCTCGTTCCACGTCTGTGCCACTTGGTGCGGTCTGAGGCAGGCTACGGCTTCAACCTCCACAGTGATCGATCCCGGCCCGGACAGTACATCCGCTCCCTAGACCCAGGATCAGCTGCAGCCCGCGCCGGGCTCCAGCCTCAGGACAGGCTGGTTGAGGTAGGGTGAATGGTGACACAAGAACAGGAACACCTGAAAGTATATTGAAATCCAATATAGCAGTCCTGCAGTAAATCCTGTGTCTGGTTCACTTTTTTGTTGACTCTGTCAGATTCAACTCTTGGACTGCATTATATTGTCGTTGTTGTTATTCCTGTTATTTTGTCCACCGTGTGTATGAGTGTGGGATATAAACAAACACAAATACATTGTTCTAAAATGAATAGGTTATCACCTTTGAACGGATAAGTACATCATCTGATTTTTTGCAGTAACATTATTGATAGTCTTTTAATTTAGGGACTGTCCCGAAAGTGCATGAAAAATCACCAAGGGAGCTTTTAAAATGTTCAGAAATGGCTTTTTAATTTTTTATCGTAGTCTCCTCAGACCAACTTTACATTCATCTGGGCCTCTTCCGATTATATATCTAAACTCCAGTTTTTACAGAAAAAGCATGCAATATGGCACAGTGCAATTGACATGTATTTTGCCACTGTTAAAACCTCCTGTTCTTTTTCTAATATTAAATTCCACTGAACCATAGACAGTTACGCAGCTATTATTTTAGCTTAGTTTAGGCTTACTTTTTATTTTCATTGTATGTGTTTTGTTTAAAGTGTGTATGTGTCTGGTGGTGGAGCAGTAAGGAGTGCATAATGTGTGTAGAAGTTTATGGGGTGAGGGGGAAGTGGTGATAAGCTGGAAGGAATTTGGTTGGTAGAAAGTCAAGCATGAAAAGTGTTTTACATGGAGATCATGAAAAAACACACACTAATGAGGTGATTATTGATAAATGATTCTGGGTTAGTCTGGTACAAGTCAGAGAATATTGTGATTGACTGGGTGAGAGAAAATCCCTCTTGCCACTTGCCAAGCGTGGTTTTTCTGTATCTTTGGAGGTGTGTGTTTGTACTGTATATGCGTGTTGCTGTGTGCCTACACTCACATTTTTGCACACGTACCCACATTTCCACACAACCATTCAATCCGTTACCTCCATATAAATCTGAAGAAATCCGTGTGCTTAGAAGTCCCTCTCTTGAGCATTTACTCCATGACCCACTCACACACAGCATTGCCTACCCTTTTCCAGGGAAAGTAGCTATTTGTTGTTGGAACTAATTTATATGTTTTTACTCAAACAGAAAACAAGATGTAAGATAAAGGGAGAACACCTGCAAGCTTATTGGAGATTAACTAAGTCCAACACAATAAAGATTAGTCATCTGTGTGCGATTCTAAATATACCCGCATCATGATCAACTCTATAGAGATTCTGCCAAACTGCTTTTTCACTCAAATGTTTATATTGGTCCAAAAAATCAGCTTTTGTTGCTATTTTAGAACAAAGCTGCTATCCAAAGCTACATTTCATGCACTCTTTCAACACCTGATTAAATACAGATGTGAGCATCAACATACAGTGTCACAACTGTAATTAAAATGGCAGGAGTCTCACTAGTGTCTGCTGTCAGGTCCTTGTTTCTAACACTAACAGGACCTGAAGCCTGGATTCAGTCTTCACTGTGTGTCAGGCTGGGGAGAGAGAAGAGGCTGATCATAGGCGAGAGGAGAGTTGGTTATAAATCAGTGGGATCGCTGGGGCTGACAGGGGGAGAGAGATGGGGGAGGAGTGTGTGTTTATGTATGTCTCTTATAAAACAGAGAGAGAGGCAGACAGTGTGTGTTGGATAAGAGAGACAAAAGAGAGTGAAGAAAGAAGTAAGTGTCAACAAAAGCAGACTGTAAACTTCAGAAGTATCAAGTTCCTGTCACACATAGAACCACATACCTTTACGTGACAATTTTAGTCTCATAAAAGTTAATGGTCATTGATTTAAATCTCCATGAGGTGGTGAGGAAATGGGTGACAAAGAGCGTGGCTGTTCGGTCAACTATCCCCTGGTCAACAAAAACAATGCTGGCAGTAACATCATCAGTTTTATTATAAGCAGTTTTTGTGTACACACACCAAAATTCACCCCTCATTCCCATGACCTTTGCCCTTACTGGCTGTACATCAGAACCCAGACCAGGCTGCGGAGCGGTCCAAACAGGACTCAAACAGGGTCAGATCGTAAGGTTAAACACAGTTCATTTAGAACCACCCCAAAATATAAAGAATGTGCATGTTTAAGACAATTTTCCCATTGAGTTTAATTTCTTCCCTTTTAGGGAGCTGTTGGTTCCATTTGATAGCAGTTCATGACAAAATGTCCTGAAATCAACTTGAAGAGACTTGAAACTTGCTTGACATGACAACATGATTATCATACATGTTGTTTTCCTCCCAAAGGTGAATTTAGTGTTGCATGTTAAGGCCTGTTTTGAAAATGCTTCCTGATTGGTGCTAACAAGGACTCTCCAATGACCGACTGACCTAATATGGGAAAGTATATTCATCAGATATTTTGTAGAGAAGTCAAACACAGAAAATATTTTGGGAAATAGACATATTTGCTTTCTTGCTAAGAGTTAGATGAGAAGATCAAAATGCCTCTCCTGTGTGGTAAATACATACATGTATCTGAGGCCAGCGACCGGTTAGCTTAGCTTAGCATAAAGGCTGGAATCGGGGGGGGGGACAGTTTGCCTGGCTCCGTGCAAAGGTAACAAAAGCTCACTCGCCTACAAAAAGTGTAAAAACAACAATAACCTGTTTGATGGGGGGGGGGGGTTGTGCCAAGAAATGTTACTACTTCTTGGAATTTCTATAGACAAATTACTAAGGTGATGACACATGTTCACTACATTGTTGTGAACTCCCTTAATGGAAACCAATTTCTGCCAACATCAGACTTTATTAAATGCTTTGCAAAATGGTTGACAGTTATGTACACTGTAGACACTGTTATTAGTCCAAATTATGGATAACCATCAGTATGGTCCTATCCTAACAATGATCAGACCACTAAGTGGCAAAATGTTGATCACGCTTTAGTGGCAGTCTTGGCATTAGAAGATGGAGTACTGATGCTCCACTGGAACATTAGATGGCTGGTGAGAGTGTGTGGGAACATCCTGTAGCAGGTCACTGATGACAGTAACAGTCAGCCACTTCCCTACATCTCTCCATAGAGACATAAACTGAGGATCACATTTACATGCACACACACAAATGTTGCTGGAGGATACTCAAGATACAAGACAGTGTCAAGCCAAATTCAGTTCAGTTAAAGGAGATTTATTTGCATGTGCTCACTGCTCACAAAATAAATCAGCAGCTCGATGAATCGATTCATTTTTCATTAAAAAAACAAATGTTTCCTAACTGCTGCTTGTCCAAAGGGAGAAGTTGCTGCTTTTGTCAGTTTTATGTCATTGCAAAATGAATATCTTTAGATTTTGGACTGTTAATCGGACAGAACTACAGTTCAAGACATCCTACTGAACTCTGGGAAAATGTGATTTTTAAAATAATTTTATGACATTTTATGAACTAAATTATTAGTCAAGAACATAATTAATCCATAATGAAAATAATCATTAATTGCCATAAAGCTGGGGTAGGCGATGCTGGAGAAACTGGGCAATGACTACACGCTCAGGTTTATTACAAAACTCTGATAGCCACAGATACCAGATTGTTTTTAATTTTGTGTCAGATTTTTGGATTTATTGATTGCTGTCAGGATGACCAGTGCTCTGGTAATTATGTGATTTCACGCCAGCTTGATAACTTTATCTCAGTGTTTTAGTTTTGTTTGGACCAAGAAATCTGAGCCCCTGTTGAGCTAGTTGGCTGCTGTGTGTGTGTTTGTGTGTGTGTATGCACTGATAATTGCAACCGTCTCTGACCATGCGTCAAGACAGCACTTGTGTTATCTGTCAGCAGCTCGTTACAGAGGTGAACAACCATGACAGATCTCTCTCTAGCGCTCTCATTCTCTCACCACGCCCCATTACACTGGAGGTGGCATTGTAAAGGCGATGGTGAGAGCTCGCTTGACAGAAGAAATGACACGAGTGAATGCCTCATCAGTCTCTCTGTGCTCAACAGTGCGTACTCTGGACCTCTCACAGACTTAAGGGTGACATCAAAGACCATATAAAAGTGCCACACACTTTTTCAATTGTACCCATATACTGTACACGCTTGCGGTTAATTTCATGAAACAAAACAAACACACACATAATGTAGTTGTCCTGCACAGGACTCAGTATGTTGCATTTTTTAGACACTCCTTGGCAACCAAGAAAATTAGGTTTATTAAGAAAGCTAGCTGCATGGCTCTGGGATGACAGTGTCTGTCCACCACTTTCGTCCAGACTGAAGTATCTCAACAGCTATTGGATGGATTGGCATGAAATTTTGTACAGTAAAATGTACTGTAAAATGTACATTTTGTAATGATGAGGTTCACATTTGTAGTTTGAAGTGAAATGTCTAAACAACTATTTGATTGCTTTCCTTAACATTTGCGTATTTAGTTTTTCCAGTACTTTGGTTTATGACCAAATACCTGCAAAACTAATGACATTCCCATCAGCCTCAGCTGTACCTTGTGTTTGATGCTAAATTGCCAAATGTTAGCATGCTAACGCACTAAACTAAGATGGTGACATGCTTAGCATCAGCATGTTAGCATTTTCACTGTGAGCATCTTTGCGCAATGTTGTTAGCATTTAGCTCAAAGCACCGCTATGCCTAGGTACACAGAGCAGGTTTACAGAGCAGCTGGCATTTCTGAAAGTAGTATAGTCTTTCTCTAATTGGAGTCAAGCAAGGATCAACAGGCATTTAATTTAGGGACTTATTTTTCGAAAGCCTATATCCATCATTTTAACCAAAAACTGGTGTCCTTTGCTGAGACATCACCATAAAACTATTGTACTTGATTTGGCAAATGTGTCACTCATTCTTTCCGTTAGATGAATATGACAGTTGTTATGAGAACATTAAATTAAAATTTATGTACCAAAATCTTAATGAATTGGGGGCGGCCATGCAGTTGCTGAATCATGCATGATCAATAACAGCTTGTTTAACAATGTCCTGGGGTTTCAAGAGGCTCCAGCTCATGTCAACATCGAAATCATGTAGGATTTAGCTCAAATGGAGACAGAAGAGTTAAAAGACACACGTGTGTCATATTCACAGATGTGTAGATGCATTAGAAATTGTTTTGATCAATCCAAGGTTAGCCTGTAGCTGCTGTTACACACACACACACACACACAAAAATAACATCAAAAGTGTGCCAATGGACTTCAGGTGGCTGGACGCACCATTACTTTGATGAGACACACTCTTTAACACATACACACACACACACACACTATTATCAAGAGGATCCCTGAGGAATAATCCCATGAGAAATAAGCGTCTGTACTGTTCCTGCAGCATTTATTAATTAGCGTAGTGGGCAGAGAGCAGAGTGTATTGTCTTGTGTGGGATGGACTGTTAATGAAGGGCTGTGAAACATGACACAACACCTGTTGTTTGGCCGAACACAAAGATGCTTGTTCTCTCTGTATCAAACTGTCTGTCTGTGTCCCTGGCTGACTGACTGACTTGTATATGACCTGCCTGCCCGTCTGTATTATCAGTCTGTCATGAGTCCTCCTGGAAAAAGGATAGATTACAGATTTTTGAAATGAAAGAGAGAAGGGAGGATTTTTTCTTCTGTTGATTCCACTTTTTCTTCATGATACATTCATTTTTGTCTTTCTCCATCTCTCTCTCTCTCTCTTAAGCTCATTTTTCCTTCCCTTCTTCCCTGAAAAGCACTTAAGTCTGTCTCATTGCACATATTTACCTACAGTCTGATTTTCTACATTTATTTCACCTCATTCTCCTAACCCATAAACGAGAGAAAAAGCTACATTTAGTTGAGAGTTTGCACTTTGCTCTCACTTTACTAAGTCCTATCTTGTCATAAGCAGTGAATTTTAAACAAATCCCCCTTCAGGACTCGGACACCTGAAACCTGTACAATAGCCGGAGCCCAGGAGAGCTATCAATAATTGATTGTGTACCAACATTAACTTGGCGTGGAGCGAAGCTACCTGCCTTAGAGAAGCCAGAGTCTTGACAGAGCTGTTGAAATTCAGGCCTCCAAATGCACACAGCATCCAGAAAAGAGCAAGCAATAACAGGCTATTGTGTTTTGCTAGCTAGGCGTAGAGGCAAGGGCAATATTGTCACACACATGTTCCTTATGTCCCGCTGTCCAGCTGTTTCTGGCCCTGATGCTTTATGATTGTTGTTATTTAGCTGCAAGAACATCTGACCCTAAAAGCTTTCCTGAATCGCTATTGCAAGAATTCCTGATTCAAAACATGAGTTTGAGTAACATTGTGTAGAGTGGCCCAGGCTCTCTGAGAGTCATGTTCGACAGTGTACCATCGGTATTTTGTTCCACGGCTCCACCTTCTGGACAAATGAGGTAGCACAGGATCCCAGCATTGTGTACAGTTTGTCAACAATGAGTGAGGTGAAGAAGGTTCATTCAGGTATATTCAAAATAAACTTGAATGTAGCGCTGCTAATACAGTGACCTGGAGAGATTTTTTGTTGATTTTTAGCCATTACCATATAGTCAACCTTTTTGGGAGAAATTGGGCCGTTGAATGTCAAGTGTACTGGGTCTTTAAATAGATTTCGTTTCACTCTCTGTATTTTCCGTATATTAAGTTTTGTGAACAACTGATATCTACCCCCTTAAAATCTACTCAGAGAAACCCCCCTACTGTGAACATCTTCACTGTCAACTATCTATGCTCCATGGAAAAGATGACTTTTAAAAAGAAATGTGATTGGAACTCTTTGAAAGCAGACACTGATCAATGCTTTGTTTATTTCTCTTTTTTGTTTTTAGTAGGGCCTACGGAGAGGGCCTATAAAATCACCTAAAAGCCAAGTGTGTAGTGTGCGGATGCAGGCCCACGAGTTATAACAGTTAACTTATAAAACCATTCCAAAAAATCCTTCAAGCCAAAAATGCCTTTTGTTTTTGTCTCCGTGTTTGTCAGGTAAATGGTGTGAACATCGAGGGCATGCGGCATGCAGAGGTGGTGGCCTTCATAAAGAAAGGGGGAGATGAGACCTGGCTGTTGGTGGTGGACCCAGACACAGACGAACACTTCAAGAGGAGGGGGGTTGTCCCCACGGTCAGCCATCTCAAAGGTAGTACTGCACACACAAAAGGCTATGTGTTGTCAATAAACCTGGGTAACACTATCATTAGAGGTCAGATAAACTATTAATTCAAACCAATTCAACACTGTCTCAGAAATTATTAGGAGTTTATGAGGGAATTGCTGACCTGTAAAATAAAGTGTTACCAAAATGTGTTTAAGCTGTGAATTGATGAGGATGAAACATTGTCAGACCTTAAAATGCATCACAACAAACTTTGTAAGTTTTCCATTTGTTGACTGTCATCTCAGTCCTTTGGATTTGAACTATGTATAATAATAATAAAGAATATACTAGAGTGTTAAACAACAACCAATGCGTCTGGACAATACTTTCTTCACTCTGCACCTTCTGTGTGCATTGTTTGTTTGTTTTCTCAGACTATGATGGTCCATCCATATCCAACGGCTCCCCCAACCCTCAGATCAATGGCAGCTCCACCACACAGTCCATCCGGTCCACGCACTCCGACCTCAGCAGCCAGGGCAACAGCACACAGGTGGGTGTGGGCATTCATGTATGGTGCTATATTTTGGTCTTTGGTCCCTCACATAAAACATCAACGTTTTTCCATCTTCAATAATATATCCTGTCTAGCTGGCAGATGATGAGAGCAGCCCGCTGTTGGACCCGTTCGCTGAGATAGGCCTGAGCGCTACGGCAGCAGAAGAAAAGATGAAGGTACATGCCAAAGAAAAAAAGAAAGCGCCGCAGATGGACTGGATGAAGAAGTACGAGCTGTTCAGCAACTTCTGAGACATTCCTTCTCCAAGGACACTTCAAACACCAAAGGACAGAGATAGGAGCTCTTTGCAGCTCTCTGCGTGGACGAGCATTGTGGGAGAATGTCTTTACTACACAGATCCCTAGAACCAAGATCCCCCTTACAGCAGAAGAGATTTAGTTCCTGGACATAAATGTGACAAAACAGATGAGTGGTACAATGGATTCTACTTTTTAAGCCACTTCATAGACTCTTTAAAAGCCACTTTTCCCTCTTCAAAGTGCTTACTGACTGCAAAAACTGTGCATACTTTGCTAAAACTGTTCTGCACACTGTGCTGAAGGAAGAGCATCTTAAACGTACATGTATTTCTATCCGATGGGATTATTGCAAACAAGTTTTCACACATATTCCTAAATCCCCATCGCTTTTTCTCTACCTTAATCATCCCATTCTCCCCGCTCCGAGAGACTTATTTCAAACTAATGAGGGAGACACTTATTTTTATATTTTAGAAGTATAAACAACTATTAAAAAATAGTATCCCATCATCATGGACTGAATTTTAAAGAGTTTTATGGACACTGTGACATTTATGATTGTGTACATTTATGGGAATTTTGGCCAGAAATCAGTCAGAGGAAGCCCAAAGCTGGCAGAAGATCACTGTGAAAGAATCAGAACCCTCCACCTCCAGCCCCCGCAGATGCTTGATAATAACCAATGACAAAGAAAAGAATGGCTGTGTGTACTTGTTGTGTGTAACGTATCCTACATCTCTTTTTACTTTTACATAGAGCTAAACTGATCAGCCCTGCTTTAGTCAAAAAGAATTCATGCTATCATAATACGTGTATTACCTCATTTCCCAAAGTGCTCCAGTGCATATGTGCATAACAAAGGGAAGCACCACTAACAGTACATGTATTGATAAGACAAAAATGGAAACTGGAATGTAGAAGAAAGGAAGATCTCTCAGGACACATGGCATTATGAATGAGTTGGTCATTAGAGAAGGTGTAATGTGCACACCAGAGGGCAAACTTGCACCAGAAATAGAGCCCCCCTTTTTGTCACTTAAACTAAACAGAACAGATGTTTATCCACAGCCGTTTTATGATAGTTGTGTTGGACTTTTCATAGTTAATAGCAGTAACTTCCTACAGTCTTGCATATAACCCCCTGTAAATCTGCAAATCGTCGTTTTTTTTACACCTTTTGAATAGATTAAACAAACAAGATATAACATGTTAGTGAGATTTAGATAGAGCTAGGCTAGCTGCTTCCCCTGTTTCTGCTATAAGCTAAGCTAAGTGGTTGCTCATGTTCACTTCATATTTATGGTATAGACTCGAGCCAAGAGTTGTCCTATATTCCACCAGGAAGCCACTTAGAGTATTTCCAAAAGGGTCATACCATCCCTTCAACAAGGGCCAGGAAAGGAAGGGAGATTAATTCTGTTCTGTTTACTAAGTTTAGCTGACATATTTGAAGCTAAACCTAGTCATAAAAGAAACACACAGCAGATAAAGGGGTGAAGGAATCAACTACAACATGAGCAGGTTGTCGGGAGGAGGGAGCGCAGGAGAAGCACACAGTGGGGTCAGAGATGCTCTGGAGGATCTAGTGAAAGAGACGGTGGGAGCCATAGAGCTTACTGAGGATTATTACACATACAGGGACAGCTGTCATGCACATGTTCACATACGTTTGGCAATGTGTGTGTGCAGAGAAGGTATACATGCCGCAATCTGAGCAACAAGTGGGACTGCAAGTTAGAGAAGTGTCAGTCATCTATGTAGACATCTTGTCTTTTTTTTATACCCATTCACACCCTTACTAGTCCTCCATCTTTGAATATCAGTCTGTGTGCAGTAGGGCCCTCTCTGTATGTTCTGATCATGGACTGTATATTAAGGCTATGGTTGTGACAGTGACAGCAAAAAAAAACTCATGTTATGTATATACAGTAAAAGCATACAGTATATATGGCAGGTTGCATTTTCTTTTTCAATAAAGTATGTCAATGGCGTTTTTGAATACATTAAATTGATTGTCTCTTGTGCTTCCTCTGTTCTGTCCCCCATCTCCTGAATTCTCAGCATTTTGTTTCCCATCACTCTCATCCAATCCAGAAGCTCGTATTTACGCTTTATACGACTGAAGCTCATTCTCTCACATTCCTCCTTTTTTATTGGTGTCTCCGTGTTACCACAATATCACTCATTTGCTCCTGTTTCCTCTCTTTCCCTCTCAACCCCCGCTCTGTCTCTCTTGCTGAGGATTATGCTGGCGTACAGTTTCAGTTTCAGCCTGTTCTCACACCAGCCAGCTGCTGCGAGCTTTCAGGCCACACAAAGGTCAAACAAAGGTCACACGTATTTATGTGTGTGTGTGTGTGTGTGTGTGTGTGTGTGTGTGTGTATCTTTATTGTCTGCGTTGAGGTGTAGAGTATGCGGCTGGGTTTTTTTTATCTGCGTTTGCATCTTCATTCAGTCTGTGTGTATATATTCTTAGATAGACAGTGGTGGAAGAAGTACTCAGATGCATTACTTAAGTAAAAGTACTGATACAACAAAAATACTACTAATGTAATAATCAAAAAAAAAATTGAATTTTTATGTAAAAGTGTACTTGAAGTTTCAAAAGTAAAAGTACTGGTTGGGCAGAAATATGGTACCTTTATTGATATATTATGTATGACATTATTCATAGTAAGCAGCATTTTATTGTTGTAGCTGGTGGAGGTGGAGCTGGTTTTAACTGCTTTATCCAGTTTTGTAGGTAAGTCCAGTGGTCCTAGTGTTGGATCCCTCCAAAGTCTGACTCGATAAATCTGAGGGGTCCTGAAATGAAAAACACAGATTTGTGAAAAAATTCACAAATCTGTGTTTGTGTTTTGTACTTTTGTACAATCTTAGCTATATTTATGAACAATTGTGTCTTTGACCTCTTTTTGCATCCCTTTCATGGACATCTCATAAACATCTGACATGTGTGTTTGATGAGTTCACATGTGGCCCAGTAATCTAACTGCCACTATGACACTTATCTCAAAATGAACAAGTACAATATCCAGAAACATCACCAAAACCAATGTGTGTTTGTCCACTAGGTGGCGCGCCATCAGCATTTAGCATCCAGGAAGTAAGCCAAACCTCAGTAGCGTGAGGCTGTGGGTACATCCAGTGCCCTACCTGATCTTTGTCGAAATGTAATGCCACACGTGGGCACATTATCAAGCTCCCTGGAGGTTATGGCAAGGCCAAACTGTGACGCCAGTACATCAAAGGACAGGCCCAGTTCAAAGCAGTCTGCAATTTCAGAGCAGTAAAACCAAAAGAACAGACACAGAATAGAGCCACAGGTGGGCACTTTCTATTTAGCCTGTCTCAGCCAATGCATTTCTACTTACTATTGATGATAGATGATTGCTTGTCTCGCACCCTAGGTTTCTGTACTCCTGGACTTTAATTTAGGTTTTCCATACAAACAGTTTTCACCTGCACTTTTTCCGCCTTGCTTTTATTCTGTTTTTGTGCCTCTGAATCTTTACTCTGTCCTCCGATCCTGTTCAGTATCCCTCCTAGCCACCATAATCCCACCCAAATTAGAGTGCCACACATGTAACAGTGCCAGGGATGCCTGGGATGCAGCGGTGCCCGCAAGGAGAGAAACCAGAGACTGATAGGGAGGGGGAGAGAGAGAGATGGGGGAAGGGAGGGGGGTGAGTGCGTCCCCATGGCAACTATGTGTTTTTGTTAGCGCTCGTGAGTCAGACAAGCAGTGACTCACAGTCAGGAGGAAACACACACACACACACAGGCACATTCATACTCACACTCCCACTCACTCAAAGGGAAGCCAAATAAGGACAGCTACACCAACATGCACAGAGAGGGAGAGCGAGAGGGCAGGAAAAAGAAAAGAAAGGGGAACGAGTTGATCTGTGTTAACCCAGAAAAATCAAGAAAGAAACAAACAAAAGGAAAAGTCGCAAGACAGAAAGATAAAGGAGCAAGGACAGAGAGCTGGGATAGGAGAGTGCACGCACCAAAATGGAGGGAAGCTGAAGAGCCAGAGGGCGCGAGTGCGGGCACATACCCTCTCCCAAGAGCACCCTTCACATGGGTGGGGGTAGCGGAAACACACACACATAGACACACCCAGTTTGTGCACACCTTGGCTTAACTTGCTAAACCACCAATTTACAGTCTGACGCCTACACATTTAGGAAGGCCACCTGGTTTTGCACAGCAAACTTTGTATTTATTTGATTTTGCAAATCTTTTTGGGTGGACAAACTGGAAAATGTCACCAGTTTAAGAAAGCTGAGCCAAGATGTGTGTTGTTGTTTAGTTTTTTTAGGTTTCTTTGACTAAAGAGCTGGTCACGTAATGTTTTTGCATTGTGAAAATGAGTAGTTTGATTAGTCTCGTGTTCGTCATCTCTGTCCCTTCTGACTGATGGGTTTTATTTTCCCACGACCTGTTGTTTCAGTAGAGTGCAGATGACTGACTTTATTTACACTGAGAAGTCTGCAGGTTTGTGTGCGTGAAGGCTGTGATTTACATAGAGTCATAGACCATGGGTCACCCCACACTAAATGTGTGTTTTGGCTACCGTTGACCCTAACATAGTGGATCACACAGACCCCTCATTCCCCCTGCAAAGATGTATCTGTGGGTTTTTACAGTATCGTAAAATTTGATGTACTGTAAGTTCACAAAGCTAACAACTACTTCCACTCAGTGGCTTTAAGGCTCTCTCTCTCTACCCTATCTTTTTCTTTGCATCTTCATTCAGTTCAATTCAGTGAGCTTTGGTACTAATACAGTAAATACTGACCCACAATATTTAAAATGTATTACACAGTAGTATGTATTCACAAATATCTACAGTATAAACATCTAGAATCTTCCTCAACTGAAAACAGATCAAATAAATGTCTCCCTTTCATTGTGTGCAACTTTCCCCTACTTTGAATCTCTCTTTGTACCTCTCCAATGGCTGAAGTTCAAGTCAAAACAGCCAATCAGAGCCCGGTGTTGATGATCCTTCTTGTCAGTTTTATCTCTGCAGAGATAACACACTAGAACTCAATCACCTGTCCTCCAACGGCTAGGGGTTGTTTCACATGTTTTTTTTTCTTCTTCTTTCACAACACAAGGGCAGGAAAGCCAAAGCACACACTTTGATGTTAAACAAAGGTCCAGTTAAAATAGAAAGATGCCTCTGTTTTTTTCCCCAGGCATGTTTAAAAACAGATCCTCCCCCTTCTGGTTTCATCCCTCCATCTCTGCAAGGTGAGCAGCAGGTGGAGAACGCATGGCATGGAGGTTCGAGGTTTTATGGGGGAGTAGGGGGAAGGGTCAAAGGCCACTGCTAAGTGGGCAGGCCATCTGGGAAAGAGCATTAAGTCCAATGTTGGAGCCGGGAAGCTAACAAGGGAGGGCGGAATGTGGTGCAGAGCTGTAAAGGGTACAGGAATTGGGGAGAGTGTGCGCCTGTTAACACGCGAGTGATTAATGAGACGGAGGAAGTCACCCGGCCGTGTGTCACTCCAGATGATGTCAGCGGTTGAACGGAGGAACAGAAACACCATATGGCCACAGATAGGCTTCCTCTCTCGTTGACCACCACAAACAAAACACAGACGATTACTGTCTTACATGTACAGTACACTACTTTTAATCAGTTCCTCAATCTGGAAAATACAAACATATCCATAGGCCAGTTGCACAACAGCAACAGTTTCTGTACAACTAATTTTAAAAAGTAACTCATTTGTCCTGATGGCTCACTTCTCTTTATTCTTCCTCTTTTTACATCCACATTGCCATTAACAACATGCCATCACTTGATTCATAATAAATTGTTTCTGCAATACTGTCATCGTTTTAAATAATCTTTTACCTCCCACTGACAGAGACACTGTCACTGATGATACTTTGACACATTTGTTTTTAATCTGTTCTTATATCTCCTTCATTTGCTCTACCGCTCGCACCACAGTATGAGCTCATGTCAAGAAAATCCCCCTCTGTTTCTTTTGTTTTTATGTCTCCTAAGAACTCATCTGTTCACCAGGTTTCACTTACAAGCCAGACCCCCGATAGCTGAACCGCTCTTCATCTGGCCGACTGGGTGGTCAGCTGGTTGGTCAACAGACTGGTTGGCTGGATGTCTAAGGGGCCGCCTCGCTGGAAGGATGGATGGATGACTGGCTGTCTATATCAGCAGAAATGCCAAGCAGCCGTGGGGGATTGGAAGGAGGCGCCGCTATCAGAAAGGGAGTTAAAGGAATAAGAAAAACCAAATGAAAGGAGTCAAAGCACTTTTAACAAGTTGAGGGGTCGTGTTGGATAATGAAAGGCGTTGAGTGCAAGACATGGACAAGTGGGGGGGGGGCAGTCAATCAAACAAGGGGATTCAGGATAGAAGGAAAAGCGAGCAAACGCGGGTTGTTAAGGGGGTCTTGGCTGGATATTTTTAGCATGTGGAGTGGGAGAGGGCGGTATCTTCTCAAGGGGTTTTTCCAGAGAAGTATATTTAGAGCCGGGGTGTGTAAAAAAGGCAGGGAGAACAGGAGGGATGTGGACTGTCCACTAATGCCAGTCTGATGTAAGAGTCTGCAATAGGACCACACACATTCCTTTTATTCTCTCAGTGGCACTGCCCTGTCTATATCTGCCTCTTACTCACTCACATGTCCACTCACTTGATACTACACATACAGTATATTCAAGTCATCTGACATCCTCATACATACAACCAGAAATCCAACACAAACTGACTTTTTTCACCCTCACAGGACTCTCACAAACTCCAAAACATACAGTACACACACAACCACCCACACACACATACACACACATTCTTGACCCAGTTTAAAAACAGGGGAGTAGCTTCTCCAGAGTGAACGCCCTGTAGACAGGTCGGACACTTAAAACTGCCGGTGCCCAGCAGCTTTTCAGCACTTCAACTAACCAGGCATTCCAGACACCGCAAATCAGACAGCAATTTTCCAAATACTAAAGCAGCTGAGTTGAAAACGAGAAAGAGAGAGAGACAGCTGAAAAAGCAATGCTAATAATAATAATGAGAGAAATGAGAGAACAGAGAGAAAGAGAGAACAGTGTGGTCTCCATTTAGCTTGCTAAGGATAATAGCGTGCATGCTGGCTGGGGCAGTCAGAGAGAGAGAGAGAGAGAGAGAGAGAGAGGGGAGAGTGAGTGCAGAGCCGCAGTGACGCCATTGTGGTTCCGCAGCACTTCCTGTCTACCGCCACAGTGTTTGTGTGTCTTGTCTCCACGGCAACTGCCAACACATAAATACCAGAGAGAGGCAGAGAGAGAGGGAGAGAGCACAGGAAAGAGAAAATAAGGACAGACCAGTCAAAGTCAAGTGGATTCATTCAGGGCCTCTTAGCTGGCTAGTTTGAGCTCAGTGAAGACGTGCTGGTCTTTGGGCGGACTTTATGACCGAGTTCTGGACCAGAACTGGTCCAGCGTGGATGAGGTGTAGAAAAGTTATGACCTCAAATGTCCCATGGCTGGGTCAGGGCTGGAAAGGGGAAAGGAGGCCCGGGAATGGGGGAAAGTGCCCGAGGCTGCTAATTCAATGTGGTGCTGAGGAGGAGGAGGAGAGGGATGAAGGATTGACAGGTTGATTCGGGAGGCCACCTACTAGTTGACAGGTTGCTGGTTCAGTCCTCTCCAGCAACTCTAATACCCCTACTCAAGATACTTACCTTCTCTTTATTTAGAGCAGAGGTAAAACCGGAATTGACCAGATCCCCCCAAAAATGCAGTGCATCAAATGAAAGTTACGTTTTACAGTGAGCTGTATATCTATAAAATCAATGTTTATCTATTATGGGAAACCCTAGTGTGTACTTCTATAGACAGCCAAAGCTAACTTCCAGTTTCTGATCCAGGAGTAAGTAAACCTTCAAAATCCCAGTGACATTTTTATACAGCAAATCCAGCCATGTAACAGAGAGCCTTTCTAAACAGTAGTGTGTCATGTACTGCTCTCTATGTCTAGAACAGGATGATAAAACAATCTTATATTGTCATTTATTCAAAAGTTCAGTTTTTAGCTGCCTTTAATGAACACCAATGCCCATAATCCAAAACCAAGTTACAATGATGTAAGTACTCGCCCTGCTACACTGGTCAATTATAATTGTTGTTTGCCTTTGTTAAACTACTAGTAGCAATTGCAGTAGCGAATGCTGTTTTGTCTTATAATACGGAAAGTGAACCCCAGAAACATGCTCATTTTTTTCAGAAAGGCCAACAAAATTAATGCTGAATGAGATCTTGCATCCAGTTAGTGAACTTTTACTTGTAAAGTTGTGTGTGTGTGTGTGTGTGTGTGTGTGTGTGTGTGAGTATATTTCCCGCTCACCCTACAGAAACTGTTACTGCTAATGTGTCCTTACCCACAGTGTCTGGTTAAATAAGAGTAACACTGATACCTAACAGATCAGCTGGCGCCGAGAGCAGCTCTTTCACTCGTTCTCTTGCATTTCTTTCTTTCTCCAAAACCATTTTCCACTGCTTGTTACATAAGTGGATCTGACTCACCATGACAACCAAATGGAAGTTTAGTTTTTTACTCCCAGACCCTGTGGCCCCAATTAGAGTCGCTTACTGTCGTCTGACTCACTGTCTATGGTCAGTTGACACACACAAATCTAAACATGCACACACACAAACTCCCCCAACCCCACACACACATACACACACACACATACAGTACAATTAAGTTAAATAAAGACGCATTTTACAGATATACTGTATGTATGCACTTAAATACATGCAAAAATAAGTAAGTAAAGCATAAGATCAAACACAGAAAAACATGTTCTGAAATGTTCTGTGTACATATGCATATATACACACACACACACACACACACACATATAAAGGTCTGTATGCTGACCTCTGAGGTGAAACACTAGAGCAGAACATACTATAGAGCACATTTCTCAATGAACTATTCACTAAAGATGACTTCCGCAAATTCACCCACTGGAGGTCATAATCTGCAGTCTGCAGTGATTTTAGAAGTCAACGCTACAACAAATTTCTTCCTTATTGTACAAATGCACAAAGATACTGTACACATATTTACACAAATTCAAATATACACACATTACTATGGTTACACCTGCCACTGCTATCTTTTGAAAAGTGACTCGTCAGTCGAAACACAGACACGCGCGCACACACACACACACACACACACACGGGGAACGTTTACAAGCATGCTTACACTACACTTTACAACGAGTTGATAATGTTCCACAGAACCATAAAGAATATGTAGCATGGGGGGGGGGGGGGGAGAAGAATAAGAATCTTTCAACACCATTTTCCAAATATTACTACCCTCACTGATAGCACGAATGATTACAGAACATTGCGCACCAGAGTTTGCTCTCAATAAATTGGTATTGGTGAACAAACTAGCAAGATGGCATACTGATGAATACTGTTTCATAGCAAGTTTATTTGGATCATATATCACCAAGGCATCCAGAACTGTCATTGGTCTGAAGTCTTCTTGTAATGAGTAGCTTTTGAAAGCATCTTTTTTTCATCTTAGTTATTACAGTACTGGTGTTGCATGCGGCTATGCTAATTGTCATCTCTGTGAGGCAAAATGAGAGGGGAGTGTGCACGGCACGCATCGAGGTTTAGGCCACAGAATAGGGATCGAAACTGTGTTTTTTTTTTTTTTTACCAGAGACAAGTTTACCACATACACAACCCTGTCTAAAGACTATTCAGCTCATTTGACTATTGTGTCAAATGACCTTTTACATGATGTGAACACACAAAGTCAGAATTCATGCAGTAAAATAGATCCACACATATACACATTAAAAGAAAGAAAAACAAGGAGACAGAGCGGGTACAGAGAAATGTACTCTCACTCTATCATAACCAAGTTCAATCATACCACAAGTCATCTTTGCTACCAATCAAAAAGTTAAAGTATTCATTACACTTCATTCAACTCTGGCTGTTATGCAAAGTTGTAAATCCCCTATGAAGACAACTTAGAAACTGAGGTCCATAAACAAAACATTATCCCAGCCGAAGATAAACGACGTGTCGCGGTCATGTGTCTTACTGGCATAGTTATTTCACTAAGCTAGAGTGTATGTGTTGCTAAGAGACGCGCAAGTGTGTATGTATGTGTGTGTACGTGTGTGTGTGGAATGTGTGACGTCCGCTCTCTCACAGGGGCGTGGTTGTCTGTCCAGGACTTCGCCGCTCACACACACACCCAAAGGCTGCGGGGGAAGAAGGGGAAGTCATAAAGCCTCTAATAGCCCCTCTCTAAGCTTGTGTTACTGTCTCCCTGTGTGTGTGTGTGTGTGTGTGTGTGTGTGTGTGTGTGTGTGTGTGTGTGTGTGTGTGTGTGTGTGTAAGGCGGGGTGGTGTTGGGTCCTATGCTTGACAGGTGCAGATCCATCCAAGCTTGGACACAAACACCAGACGTACAATCACACAAATACAACAGCATAAACCAGATCTGAAGTTCCAAAGACTATGAGCAATCATTAAAACCTCCATTACTTTTGAATCAGTATTGATGATTGCTATTATGTGTATGTAAAATACAGGTAAGCAGACTTTCTCTTGCTATAACAGAAACATTGATGTCACCACAAAAAGCGTCACACTAACTGTAGCACACTCAAATTTACACTTTTAAGCTTTAATCAGGTACCCATAGATCTATTACATTCTGAAAATGATTTCCATGTTGAGATAGTGTCTAGTTTTAAGTGATGTGGAAAAACCTGCCGTGCTTTGTCTCTTTTTGCTTAGATTACTGTAACCCTGCACCCCTGCCCCAGTTAAAGTCCCTCTCTCAGCATAAAAAAGGCAGCTTCAAGTTTCACCAAAACAAAATGAGATAGACCACTTCACACCAACCTTAGCATAAACATTCAGAATTGATAAGGTTACGACTTCAACAAACACAATTTCGGCATTGGAAGTGTATGAGTGTAGTGTCAAATCATCAGCTTCGTTTTGGCTGTACACACATTTTGATTCAAAGCAAGGTTTACAGCTTTTATTTGACTTCAGCTTAACATATGACATCTTTCAAATCACTTCGTCATGATCAATTTAGAGACTTCAACAACTTTCTATTTTTGTTTCTGGCCTTGTTAACATTATTGGTTTTATATTTCCTATGTGCAGTTAGGGATTACTTTCTCTATTCAATTCTTTGAAATATGCTTTGGCTTTTTAGAACTGCTATAGAAATTAAAATCATCCACATGTGCACAGATAAATGTTTATTCTTGGATAAAGGCAAAGAGCTTTACAAAAAGCTCAAAACAAAATGGTAAAATAGTAATGAAAGTGTGTTCTGACTGAAAGTATGATTTAAACAACTTCTATTAGATGGTCTCTTTAGTTCACTCTGATAGTTATCAGACACAGAAAAATGATCACTATCTGCTGGGAGGGGTGATTAAAACATTTTGCAACTCTCTACAGAACACTTTTAACATACCAGGCAGTGTAACATACTATTTTAGTATATCTGTCCACTGAAACCCTGCAAATTTTGCTCACTCCTGTCTATTGACTCAAACAGCCTTTGCTCATTTATTAGCAGCTGCGCGGCCAATTATCTCCCTGCCCCCTTTCCTGTGTTCTAGCAGCAGCCTGGGCCACGCACAGGGGAGGAGAGGGAGGAGAGGGGAGGAGAGGGGAGAGAAGTAGAGAAGAAATGAGGAAGGGGCGGGCTCCTCTCCTCTGACATCGTCATAAAGGAATCCCCTGCACTGGGCCGGACCCGCCCACTCTCTTACTCTCACCCTGTCTGGCTCCCAGTCACACTCCCGTCCACAAACACTCCTGTCTGCACAGTCAAAGGAGAAACAGACCCAGAGAGAGAGAGATGAAGAGTGAGAGACACAGAGAAACACTGAGGGGGAGAGAAAGAGGGATTGACAAAGAAGGGAGGGGGACGACAACTGTGAAGCTCAACATCGAGTGTGACACTGGAGAGCTTGAGGAAAGTGAGATTGAGATTGAGAAAGAGGAAAGGAGTAAAAAACTGCTGTCTCAGGTAGGTGGAGCATCGCATCTGCCTCTTCTCAGAAGTTGATTGTTGCATTTTTACTGTTTTATGACTTTATGACCTGACAAACCTATGCTTTTCTTTGACTTTGTATTTTTTGTCTTGAACCACTGGTCTTTCACAGAGAGGCACTTCACACTCACTTCACCGCAATTCCTGCAACCTGTTGATCAGGACAGACATTCACATAGAACGACTGTAAAGCGTGCCTGCTGTTCAAATGTGCTGTAATATTGCCACTGGAATATTGCCTTGATCTGAGGTCTGCCACTGTGGACCGGCTCTATTACAAAGGTCAGACGTAAATAGTTCCTTTGAATGGGATGGCTTAATTTCTGTCTGTCTTTCTGCCTGCCTGTCTGTGTGTTTGATTTAGGAATTATATTTCCACTCCTCAATGAATTACTGCATAACTGCTTTGCCTCTACCTGTTTGTCTGCCTTCCTTTCCAACTGTCTGCTTACAGTATGTCATCCATCTACCCTTGTGTGTCATCTATCAGTCTATCAGTCTGTCAGTCGTCTGTCGCAGGGTGCTGCTGGCAGCACAGAGTGGGAATAGGGGTCATAAAAAGTTCTAGACAAGCAGCCGAGAGACGTAATGGTAGTGGTGTAGCAAGGCCGGAGCCGTTCAAACATTCCTCTCATTGTTCAGAGGCCCTGTAAGTCTGTGTGCTCCCAAACCTCCATGAAAGGAAGGGAATCCAGCAGCTACTGTAGCTAACTCATTTCAGAGGCGGTTGTCTGTCTTCCTGCTCGCCGTCCAGTCTGATTCCCCTCTGGGGATGTTGGTATAGACCAAATTGGGCAGAGGAAAGCAAAAATGACGCTGAAGCACAGAGGACAAGATAAGAATTTGTTAATTTAGCACCACGGGAGGGATCTGTTGCTTTGCTCTTTATGCGACTGACTGTGACTTAAGATAACCTCTGCATCAAAAGACATGGGAAAAAGGGGAGAGAGAGGTGTTGTTATTCTGCCTTTTACACTGAGGAATCATTAGATTGGAAAACCTGACAGGGAAGGCCAAATGGTTGAATGGATAGAGGATTAGGTGGAGGAAAGAGGGAATAGGAGGAGGAGAGAAGGTGGGGATCCAGCCTTTACTTTGGTGGGGTGGCTGGTGGGTGGGTGGGTGTGCCCGGCAGAAATCAGTAGGAATGGGCCCAGGCTCAGGAAACCGTGGCGTAGTGGAATAAAAGTGTGTGTGTGTGTGTGTGTGTGTGTGTGTGTGTGGAGTTTCTGCATACATTTGTGCATGTGTGGCTCAGTGGCAGCAGGGCGGCTGTACACTAAGTACAGGGCTGGTAGTGGTAAGGGTGTTTGGCAAAGAATCAGGCTGAGGATAGGGTTACACGCATTGGGCTACAGGGAGCGGACCGTGGGTTTGGGCTGGGCTCTTCACTGCTGAGGCTAGCTTTACAGCCCGAAGAGACCGAGCTTTTCACTTCTTTTTTTTTTTTTGTAAATCTGGAGCTGGAAATACTTTTTCATTCTCAGACTAATGTCCCACATGTGGTGCGTTCCATTGATTCCAGGCCAGCCAATGAACGTTCCCCTTTGATTCAGGAAAACTGCAACAGAGAAGGCCCATAGTAGTGCATAGTCCTTGCTTGAATGTCAGTGAATGTCACGGCCTCAGCAATAATTACGCCCTCACGCGAAGCAAATACAATCTTACTCACACACGCACACATATGCAGACACAAACATAGTCTGTCTGTTAGAGCCAGGGTGTGGTACTGCATAAGGTGCGTGGGTTCAAAGATCTACTAAAGAGGTATCTGATCAGTGGGATGTGTTCTGCATTTTCAGTTTTTTGACAGCTTTGCAGATCTTATGGTAGGGTTAAGGAAAGTGGCTGGGCAGAACTAGCATCCACCCAACAGATTTTAGAGGCCTAGGCCTTTGAAAGTTAGGTTGTTCTGCTACTGAGTTTGTAATTGCACAGATCAAAAACTGAAAACTTTGGAAAAAAATGGAATGTCACGTGAACTGAAGAAGAAATGCTGCCACAGTTTCTGCTGTGTCAGGCATCTTTCCTCGCTAGGCTCATCTCTCCACCTACAGTTACTTTTCCACGTTGTCTTACTCTGTAAGCCACACTCTGCCTTATCATGGCAAGGTGTAATGGATACGACAGCAATTATGAGAAGCAAATGTGGCATATTTATACTTTAAGAAGGGAATTCATACCTTATTGTAACCCTTGTGCTCAAATGTTGACATAATGTCTTGAACTAATGGATGTTAGACATATCGATTTCACATGAAGCCGTGGTTGGAAACAAACCGCCGTCTGTAAAATCCTCTGATGCAATGGAAAGATAAAAAATGACATTTGCTTCAGTTTGAACTGCACAATGGCAGGACGCAGCCGGTCTGTAGGTGGCCCGGCTCACTGTATGCTCTGTGAAGCAGTTCACCAGAAGTGTGAATGATGTCAGATTGGTGTGTATTTGTAGTATTCCTGCTGAGACAGGGTGAGAACCAAGCTAACGCACATGCCATGTTTGCCCGGCAGCCCAGTGACATAACTGTGTGTTTATTGATAGCGAGCATATTATGTGCAGAGAGGCAGATTGTGTATGGCATACAAGCATATACATTTCTTAGTGCATCTGTGTGTGTGTGTGTACGTGTGTGTGTGTGTGTGTATGTGTGTGCGCGTGCGTCCAAGGGCATAGAGAGAGACAGAGAGAAGATATGTGTTGAAACAACAAGGGGTTGAGATCCAGCTGTCTCAACAGAGGCTTTTCCACTTAACTGTGTGCCCTTGTGTAAACGTCAATGTCAATTCTGAATACTTGCTGAAGGGGAGAGACACTCTGAGAAAATATCCAGTGGCCACGTCTACACTTGGACCTCCATACGTCGTGTGCGTGAATATAAACTTGGTAGAACACACACTTCGCATAAAGTGCAAACCCTAAAACCATCAAAGCTCCCACACATAAGGCCGTAATCCATGAAGACACTCTCTAAAAACATTTTGACTTTAGGGTGCATCTGCTGGCGATTGACATTCAGCGATACACATTTTGTTATTCTACGTCTCCATCAGGATGCAACACGTTGGCACAATTATGAGCTGCCAACAAGTTGCAGCCCACATGGCAGAACCTTATGATTATTCCTAACCAGAATAAACACCCAATTTGAGTAGTGTGTAACAACAGGATTGCCTGGCTCCGCTGTAGGACTTGAAAAAACAAGACAGGCCAAATGCTAAAAGGGAGACATGTTGAGATCCTCACAGCGAGCGTTTGAGGTGAGGTGTTGGACAGCGTGCGTCAACCAGAATGCCGTCATTACAGGGGAAGGGAAGAAATGAGCTCATAGACATTAATGGCTGCGGGTTCGACGGGGGGAACGCAAAGGGTAAGAGAGAAACCGATGGAAAAGATGAAAAGGCAGAGAAAATAACACATGAGATGAACCACTGCCAGATGAAAGGATGGCGGGCTAGAGGGCTTTAGGTTGATGAAGGAGAGGAGTTAAAGAGGAGTTAGCACACCGTCTTTGATGGGTGCTGGGACCTTAAGCGGCCTACTTTCTTGAGACGTCTTATTGTGACCATGTGGAGGCCAAGGGATATATAATGCACGTCTCATAAAACAAAACTGAAATTAAGGAGACGCTTACAACTAAAATCCAACACAAAATATGTCAAGATTCATTTTTATGTAGATATTTTAGTTTTCAATGAACTGAGTGACAAAAAAAAACCTCTTTTGAAAATAATACCTCTGATAGCTCTAAGATTACACTAATCTAGCTGGGGCCTCAAAAATGCCCCTCCGTACTGTAATTATTCATAAAAGATAGCAGACAGGGGAAAAAACAACGGTTCCCAGTTGCACCAAAATCATAGTGTGCTTTGTGCGGTTATAATTTGGTGTTATTGGTTGATTGGACCACAGACTGAGAGAAAGAACATTGGCCTGAAGGAAACTAGAAAGCATCTGCACATGAAACAGGGTTTTCCTTTTGTGTCAGGTTCAAGGCTGATTTTAAGATTTGCTTTAAGGCTGGAATACAAATGGCTTGGTTGAGTAGCATTAAAAGTATTCAACTTTCTTAAATAATATGAATAATTTAGCGCTACTTTGGGAATCTCTTTCCAAACTCTCAAACCAGACATGGCTGCAGCCGATTTGTGACAACAATGATACAGCGTTAGTGAGTTCACTGTGTCCCTGGCAAAGCTCTCCAGCAGGCCCACACTGACAACAGACAGACGGCTAAACTTATTTAGAGTCGGGAGTTCCCCAAAAGTGTCCCACTGACTCATACCTTGTACATGGTGGAATATTTATGCTGCTGAAAATAAAGAGACTTCAGGAGGATGGCAAGAAAAAGCAATCAGCGTGGATCTGGAGCGTGGACTGGCATTCAGTTATTTAAATATGTCCTATCCAAACAAGTAAAATTCAACAAAAAGGAATTCAGAGTAATAAGTTCTGCTCCAGTTGTAATGAGTGTATGTGCTTGTCCTTCTTAGGTCACATGAAACATTATCAGATATCATTTGACAGACAGTAATGAGAAGCAAGAACATGTAAATACAGTATCAGTTTCTTGACACAACATGAAAATTCCTGACAATTTCTGAAGAGGTTTAGCAGTAACTTAGCAGCAGAGGAAACACAGCCCAGTGCTCTCCTGCCCTTTTTTTTGTTTGTTTGTTTGTTTCCACACAAGGCACAGATAAAGCGGCAGAAGTGGAACAGAGCGGAACAAACGTCTTTAAAGGGAGTACCACTTGACTGGCCACTTCCTTCTAACCTAATTCTCCATTCTGTCATCGAAAAGCTATTTTTATAAGAGGCCACGGGAAGTCTGGGAGTTGACAAGAACCATGCACATACAGGACACACAGTGCTGAGAAGGCACAGTGACTGTGACCTGTGAATGACAAAGATGTAGCTCATTGGATTACTGTGATAATTCAGTCTCTCACACAGAGGTATAGATGTGGGATAGAGGTAACGGGCAACAATAAGATGGCAGCAGTCGGTAGCCTTTTAGAGGTGACAGTGATTAAGGAGGCCTATTATGGTGTTTATTTGTTTTGTTTTGCATGCTTTGAAGTCTCCCTCTCACCACAAACTGTATAGTCTCTGTTGGCCAGGGGAATTCCTGGCAGAGTGATTTTTGAGACTACAGGACTGAATCACATTGCCAGGGATTTCCAATGGCTGACATGAAGAAAGCAAGTTCTTTTTCTCACAAACGCAGACACACACACAAACACTAATTTGCTAACTCACACACAGTCACGCCCATGTTTCTAATTTGCATACTCGCACACAAACACACCCATCTCTTTCCCTGTCACGAACAGACGTTCGTATGACCTGGCTGTGCGGCAGCAGGACTTAACCCACATGTGAACAGTGAGTGTCTGCTATGTTCACAGTGGTTAAGTTCTGCCGCCACAGGGCTGCAGCCTGCAGGGGGAGAGTAAAGGTCAGGGAGGGGCCGCACTGCTTCAAACCACTGCTCTTCACATCAACATCAGACTTCTGACGAGCATGATAGCATCTCCTGCAAAAACCTGCTCACCTCTGCTGAATAGAGCCATTTTGCATCCTCTAAAATTCTAACTAAACTCTTTATATATAAAGTGGGTTTCCATCCACCTGTTTTTTATGAGCATTTTAACTTTCAATGAGGAGACTGTAACCGTCCTCAAATCACATGCAACAAACACAAATGCCACATTTTCCTGACTGGACAATTAATGCCACGACTGCCCAAATCCTAATATTTGTTTAGTAGATGGAAACACGCATAAAAGTGCATTTTCTTTTGCAGATTTTCTGGAAATTGGGTAAAAATCTGTACTCAATTCAATTGGAAACTTGACTACAGTGTAGCTCAGTGACATTTAACATGTGAACACTATAAAAAAGCACTCTCTTTTTAAAACAGCCTGATGTCAATAAAGAGGCAAAAACGTGCTTCTCATTTGCTAGACTGATTCTTGGACCTTCTTTTTATGGTCCCACCATACTTGAGACTCACACCTAATCACTTCTACCGTGACAATGTGTTAGGTCGAGTCCGTTTGTGGTTCACGGATGACTCATTTTTGAGTCGTGAAACTAAAAATGTGGCCAAGATGGGTGTATGGAAGCAGGTATCACGGTTTATAGGCTTATGGTAATTACTAGTAATCTGTTGAATTAGCTGAAATTGTATGGCTTCAGTGTCAGTGTCTGTTAAATGTCAACTGTCTTGTTAGTGTTGAGGGCTGCACCTGTTCTTGTAGGGCAAGGAGTACGTCACCTTATACCATCATTTGTATCACCGGCTATCATTGTCTCTCAGGGGGTAGCAAGTGTGGGACTTTGCATTCATATTTTCTTTTTTCTTCCACTTGTTGATTTCTGCATGAGCGTCAGTGTCTGTTTGTTTGACTTGTGTGTGTGTATTGTCTGACTTTCCTGTATATGTGTGTGTGTGTGTCTGTCTGTCCCCCTGCTGGGTCGGTCTCCTGTGCCTGCTGTGCTGATAATCAGTGTGTGACGTTGGCTGGCTCAGTTCAGCAGGAACAGGGGACTGGTCTCATTTCCACACACACAGTACACACACACACACACACACACACACACTGTGCACTTTAATACCACTATAATAACTGTAGCCTGTTATGTCGCCTTTTAGTCTGGATGTGTACATGCATTTTTAAATAAATCTATTTTGAAATAACTGACAACATTGTTAAAGTCAGTTTTTGTGTTAAACAGTGATTTGTCTCGCTGAATTCCTAGCTGCAACATTTTTGTACATTCTGTAATGAAACACTTTACTTGGATTTATGTCTTCTGTCTCATATTATGCACCATTAAAATATACAATTTTCATGAAACCATTTAAACTATATAATTCATGTGAAAATTTAAATTTAATTAGACTTTGAAATGTGTACCATTTGTAATAAAATATTTTTCCAGAAGATCTGCTGTAAGTTTTGCTTTTGAGTTTTTGATGATTTAAATTCAAAATGGCTTTGTGTCGTTTTTGTTTATTGTGTCTATTATTGTGTTGTTGACACCATGTTTGTAAAAAAAAAAAAAAATTAAATACATGAGGGCCAGAGATTTCTTCAAATGTGCCTTTGCTTTTAAAACCAAAATGTATAAAATAAATATAAAGTTGATATTACTGTGTGTGTTTTCAACAACATTAAAGCTTTTTGAAAAACAGTATATGTCTCTTGTGTTTTTTCAACCATGCCTTCAATTATATGATAATTCTTACATCACTAAGACAACACTGAAAAAGTATAAATATTCCTTTTCGTCCTTTACCTTTCTCCATCACTTTTTTCTTCTCCTCTTGGATTCAGTCAGGAACAGAAAATCAAATGCCAGTTTTCATTCCAAACAGAGAGAACACCAAGAGATTTCCCTGACAAACCGTAGTACCTCCCCTCGCTTGTGTTCATCAGTGTAATACGCTGACTTTTGTCATCGGCTGGAATGAAAGTCTCCATACTCTCATGGCACCTGGTTGCCTATTCTCAACCTAAATCTATGATTCATCAAAATCAAATTTTATGATGCGTTGCTTTGGTTAGGTCACGGTAGTTATGCAGCATTACCTTACCGTCTCTTATGAAGTCTGCACTGTCTCACACTTTATTCCACACATTTGCATATCTGAAGGTTTTGCTGAAATGTTGACTATGGAGAAAAAAAAAATCATGAAACTGAAAGATTGTTATCAAGTTTCATGATACCATGTTACTGTCAATAAAAAACAGACAATGCACACCTATTCTAGAGAGGTAAGCTGCACACTAATTTTTCTCATCCATTGATAAAAGACTGACATTCATTCAAATTACAGAAATAATTCAAAAATACAAATCAATGTCTACAAAAATAATGCTTCACTTCAATATTAAAGGTAAAATGAAAGTAATTAAAAATCTTTAAAATCATATTTTGTAATTTTTGCTTAATGTTTTGATATGGTATCTTTATTTCTCACATAGTGACTTTAACTTTAAATAAATGTACTGGAGTGTGCAGGGCGTCCATGTTGCTAGCATGCTTACCTCATTGCTTGAAATCTGTATCTTTGTAACAGGAGCATCATTTCCTTTACAGCGAACCCACAAGAGATATGAAAAAATTGCTATCATTACTTTACCTCCTCTGACATTAGTTTAATCTTTAAGCTGCACCACAACGTCATGTGACAGGTCACACTTTCTGTACATTGGAGTGGAACACTTTTAAACTGTCCTTACCCTAGCCTGACTTCTGATTTTGTCAATTTAACAAAGCAGGACAGGAAGATAAAACAGCCTACATGACAAAATTAAACAGGCATCTATAAAAGTTGACAAATCTTAAATCATTATCACTCAAATTATTATTGTAGGACAGTTCTACTTTGTAAAAAAAAAAAAAAAAAAGCATTGTTTCAGAATTTATAGCCTACTCACAAATACAGAAATAGAAGAAGAATAAGATAGAAGATATACTTTATTTAATCCCACAAGGGGAAACTCAATGTTTACTACATAAATAAATAAATAAATAAAACTACAGTAACCCATATTTACATGCAAAGTTATTTCACCCAGCTCGTTTGTGTGCCTTTTTGATTTAAAGTCTCACTGTAAAACACTGAACATAATAATCCCGAAACATGTTTCATGGTCTACAGACAAATCAGTCTGCTGTGTGAAAACCCCACATCACCACTTACTTCCTTCTCAGCTTGTCTCTACGTTATATAGACCTGTAGTTATGTGACTGTAAATAATAATATATTCACTGTATGTAGAGGTGAATAAATCTTAAATCATTATCACTCAAATTATTATTGTAGGACAGTTCTACTTTGTAAAAAAAAAAAAAAAAAAGCATTGTTTCAGAATTTTAGCCTACTCACAAATACAGAAATAGAAGAAGAATAAGATAGAAGATATACTTTATTTAATCCCGCAAGGGGAAACTCGATGTTTACTACATAAATAAATAAATAAATCTACAGTAACCCATATTTACATGCAAAGTTATTTCACCCAACTCGTTTGTGTGCCTTTTTGATTTAAAGTCTCACTGTAAAACACTGAACATAATAACCCCGAAACATGTTTCATGGTCTACAGACAAATCAGCCTGCTGTGTGAAAACCCCACATCACCACTTACTTTCTTCTCAGCTTGTCTCTACGTTATATAGACCTGTAGTTATGTGACTGTAAATAATAATATATTCACTGTATGTAGAGGTGAATATGGACTGCAGAGGGTTTACAGTCAGAAAGGTAAAGGGTAAACCTGTCACCGTGCATCCTCTTTGTTTCACAGTCACCAGGGTGACCAGTGATAGTGGTTAAGCTATGATTAGGATATAACAAATTTGATGTAAAACAGTGACACCGCAGTTAGCTGTTGCCGGATGTTTGTCCTTGCTGCGTGGTTAATATAGCAACCCTGGCATACGGCCGTCATCATCCTCAGCCAGCTGCGTCAGAAGAGGAGGCGGCGGTTCAACTGACAACTTCCTGTTTCTGAGAAAGTAACAAAACGCACCTTTATCACTGGTCTTTTTCTCCTCCATTTGTCAACGTCTTCGCCTGCCTTCTATACATTTATTGCTTTATTGTGCGCCTTCTATATCTGAATGTTTATCTTTCTTTCACCATCGGCCCCTCCTCGCCCTGTAAATGTCTCTATTCCTCCCTCCTTTACACCCACGCACTTTACACTCCCTCACCTGCCACTAAAGAGGTGGGAGTTCCTATGGTAACATAACAGGTAAACACAGGTGGAGATAAGGAGGAGGACGATGCAACGGGTTAGATTAGGCTCAATACATACGGGGGTTAGCAGGTAGGATGCCTGATACTCTCAAATTGATGATGAAAGATGATATTTTTACTACAAAAACGCATTGGGGTTGTCTTATTACCGAGGTTTAATTTTAGCGTATTTTAAGGAGAATATTAACTGAAAATATGAATTAGGTCTACTTTTTTTTTGTACCCTTAAAAAGGTTTGCACTAGCCTGCTTTAATTCTCCCTGAGCAGTGTCTGCAGGTTTTCCGTTAAGGCTGCATAACAGCTAACAAACAACAAACTTGGCTGTGTCTGTCAAATCGCCCCCTTGTTCAATCATTCACTAGGGGAGACCGGGGATGGTTGTAACAGGGGTCAGTTGTAACACGTCCAGTTTCTCAAATCAGGAACAAGTTACCAATCACCTGATTCACTCTTCTGCTACTGCTTATATTAGCTATGTGAACAAAATTTTCAACATGGTTAAATGCTAAAACAAATTGTACAGATAGAAAGAGCTTGAAATATCCTTTAAAATGATACCAAGACCATGTTTATAGGTTCAATAATCGCACAACACTGGTCATTTGACAGCCAAAAGTAGTCACTTTATTTTGTCCTCTGTTTTCCACTGAAGTCAAAGCAAAAGATGTGACCCTGCAGCACAGCTAAAGCACACTCTGCTGGCTGCTTCTTACGTTGTTAGCCAATGGAAACAGATTCTGCAAGCAAAAAAACTCCCAAGGTCGTCGTTCAAATTCATTGAAAATGCGTTCACTTGTAGTTTAGCAACTAAACTAAATGTCTATTACAGTTTAAAGAATGTTTTTACTCACTTTCAGCAAAAAACGAGACAATTTTCTGACCGACAAACTTTGACTTGCTCAAAATGCCAGTATTTCAACGGGAAAGACGGAGACTTGAAACGAGGAGGTATCTATGGTTTTTCTGGTGGTGTAATCAATCAGAACCCGGAAGTTCCACAAAAAACAAGCCAACAGGAGGAATTATTTTCATAACATTGCAAGTTGTCAGGGAAAATCCCGAGTTACGTCTGTTGGAACCAAGACGGCAGCCGCGATGGTGGTGATAGTCACGTACCTACTTATATCTCTGAAGTCGGAGCTCGGGGATTGGATCGATGTCATATGCGTTAAAAAAAAAAGGAAAACCTGAGTCAGATGTATTTCATTTGCCACCAAAACGGCAGTCCACAAACCAACGGGTGACGTCACGATGTCTACTTCCATTTCTTATATACAGTCTATGTTTGCCACACAAGGTTGGACAACAAGATGGCTGTGTTGTTGTAGCAACAGCAACCATTGTTGTTGTTAGCAACACTGACTTAGCCAAGTTGATAAACACGGTATTTCACACATAACATTATCGTAGCAACACGCCTATGGGCAACGGTAAGACAGTAGGCTACTGTGTATAAGACTTACTAACTTGGATACAAAAATGAAGTGCTAGAAAAACTTCAAAACCACAGCTTTTAATGACAATAGATGGTCTTCGCAGCCATCTTGCTTTCGGAACTCTGGGTCCTCTGAGTTTGTCCAGTTGATCAGTAGGAACTACGACATCGGGGGGCGTTCCATAGCTGTTTCTCAATCTGCATTCTTGTCTGTACTTGTGTTCTTGTGAAACGTCATTAGTCACAGCCCAAGTACTCTCAATTCAGTACTCAATTCAAAAGTCTGCATCTAGCCAAGTACAGTCAAATACCCGGATGTGTTCTCGCTCTGCCCGTTGTAGGCTACCGAGCCTGCATCGGTGGTGACTTGTGGATTTCGGATAGCTAGATATCCCAGAATGCATTTCGCCGTCAAAAAGCAAAAATTTCGGGGGAGGAAATTCACAATTGTAAGTTATAATACTGCTGTTATTGTGTCACAAAGTTTTTTATGGGAGAATATAGTTGTTTAAACTCCAAATATGTGGTCAATTTCTCAAGACAGAGCTGATTTGAAAATTTGCTATGACGTTTTCGGAGGTGTGATGTCCAGCCCGCTAACGGGTCTGGCCGTCATCAAGTCCGCTGTTCCAATTGCTGAATGACTGACTGCGTGCGCCCGTTCCTGGGAGTTTGTACTGAACTTGCCAAGCCCGAGCTTTAAAGTCAAAACTTCGCAAACTCTGTATTGAGAAAAAGCTCATTTGTCACTTTCGTTCTCAGAACTTGGAATATACTTCGGAAAACGAGTTCCGAGTACAAATGGAACGCACCTTTAACATGCTTAGTTTACAAATTATTCCACATGGGGAAAAAGTAGCACCCTGTAGCAGACATTGACAATAATGTTTAATTGTTGTATTATTACATTCAAATGTTAGTGCCAGACCTGTTGGCTTCTCTGTGGGCCCATGAGGTCCTGCACTACAGGAGTGCCATATGTCTGTCACCACTGTGAGGATGGTGCAAGACAAACAAACAAAAACACACACACACAAATAATCAGTTGGTGCACATTAGCACATTTTGTTAAATTGTATTATAATGTTAACTACCATGTCACCACTATGACTGACAGTTGGATCACCCTTACACACACACACACACACACACACACACACACAAATTAACGTGTTAAATAAAAAGCTTTTAAAATTATTACATGTTACATTTTACTCTGGCATATGTTACAACTAATCCTGACTATGGGGTGAATAGTAACATTTCACTCCTTGTGTTTGAGACTAAACCATGCATTTTCTGTCTGAGTTGCAGAGATAAAAAAATTTTATAGCAGACACATGCAACAAGTTTGTATCACATTTTGAACGCACTGGCTTAAAAGAGCTCCGAGATACAGACAGATATGTCAAAAATGTTACAACCACCCCAGGTCTCCCCTACTCCCTATCCAATGGTCACTCGATAGCGAGCACTATTCAGATTTCATCATCACTGACAGTGCACATGCCTGTAGTGCACTATATAGTAAATAGGAAGTGGTTTTGGACACAGCTCTTCACCAATACGGGAGAGCAGACTGTAAGCAGCCTGAGAGGCAAAGCCCAGGGCCAATAGTCATCAAGGCTGCTTGTTAAGTTGCTGTGAGCTAACCGAAGGTGACTCAGACAAATATATCAGCATTTTTATCAGCACTTCTCTTCTGTTATCTGGAATAGGGAGGTTTAACATTATGAGGCCACTGTTCAGAGACTTTAATGAAAAAAAATGAACCTGAAACAATATGTGTGTGGGGAACATAGACAGGATTTTGATATAAATATGCAACTGTGCACAAATCTATCCGCTGTGTATTTCCTTTCTGTTCCCCCCACTCCTCACAGATTCACCCCACCCTGCAGCTGTGCAGAAGGTCAGCTCTCCCTCGTCTTTTCCTTCTTCTTTCTCCCTCTCTGTCTGGCCCTTTGGTTTTCAGCATAAAAAAAAGCTGCCAATCTGTCCGGGAGAAGACATAATTGCCATTATGACTGCTGCGGCCCTGCACATCACACACAGTGTACCGATTGTTCCACAGAGGAAGAGGGGGCAAACACTGTCTGCTCTGTGCAGACACCACACAATATTATCGTAGCGTGACTACAGCTCATCAACACACACACCGCACACACAGTCTCTCAAACGGAGACTCTCAGTCTCCTTGTAATCTTTCCATTAAGCACAGAACAAACATAACTTTCTATAGGCTTGAAAATCCATACACCACTACCCTTTAAAAAAATCTTTTAACTGTCAAGCCCTGGGTAAACACACACTCACACAGTGCCACCGCCAATAGGAAATGATAGAAAGACTGAATGGAAAAGCAGTTTGTACAAAGACAGGAACGCCCAATTTGTGAGTGTGTGTGTGTGTGTGTGTGTGTGTGTGTGTGTGTGTGTGTGTGTGTGTGTGTGTGCGTGACACATGGGGCCGAGGTTTAGGGAAAGTTGACCTTATCCCAGTTCCAATTCCACTTCTCCATCTGTTTCCAAAAAAGAAAAGGTCACCATTCCCACTAAAAAAAAAAGACACTCTGACACTTAAAACAACCCTAGGGAGAAAATCAGGCTTCAGTAAAGATGCTATATACACATTTGATACCAAAACTACCCACTGCAAAGCCTGTAAATATAACTGGGATATGACTGGGTGTAAAGGATATGGGAGCAGTGATTAGCCAGAGGAAATATCCACTCCCACCATAGCAAACTGATGTTTTGTGATGGGAAAAAGTCTTTATCATCGTTACCAGATTGCATGGTTGATTCTGCTGACAGAAGAAAGGGAAGGAGCTGAGAGTCCCACTTTCTGAGCAAGTGCTAACCACACGTGCATAAGTTGTGATGCTCTTATGAGCCCCTCGGGGGATTCGACGGTGAGGATCTCACAATAAAAACTATTTTTCTATCTTTTATGATGCCTAATGTTTTTGTGCAACACCGCTATGATTTCACTAATTAACATATAGTTGAATTTACACATTTCCTACAATGTCAACAAAAACTGAACATTATAAAAAAATCACTTAGGTAGAGCTACTGTACTGAATTGTAATAGATTGTATAGGTTCCTAATAAAGTGGCCACTGAGTGTACCTCTCAAGTTGTTACACTGACAACAGCAACACAAGTGGCTCACTTGTGTGTTCCTGGACATATTTCAAATGCAACTGAAGAGCTTTAAACTTTATTTAATATTCTAGATATTAATTTTCATTACAGATCAGCACTAAGGTCTTGCGTGCCATGTAATACAAAAAAAATGTGTATATCCTTTTATACAACAAAGATCACAAACAGTCATGTGAAATAAAGTGGACCCCTTGTGGCCCTCTCACACAAACCTACTGCACAAAGACTATTTGTAACTAAAACCCCATTTAATACAGGAAGAAAGGATTCATTTATCATTTATTAGGCTATACAGGCACATCTGTAAAAGTTGGACAGAGGTTTGGTTAATATAAAAACTGTGAAGCAAAATAGTCATTTTCAAGTCATGTGACTGTGTCAAGCCACTACTACAGCGAAATAAATTAAAACTCTTGGCTAAATAACAATACCTCATGAGTGTGCTTCTCTCTCAGACACACACACATACACACACACACACGCTCACTAGACAGACTCTTTGGTACATGCAATAGCATGCTCTCCATGCTATTTCAGCTGTCTGAATAGGCAAGGGAAAAAACTGTACTTGTTTTAACAAGTAAATATTGTTATGCTGCAATTAAATATTCAACAGAAATGTTTAGAAGATCAGACTTCTATCTGCACCTAGTCAAGCAATGGAAGAACTAGAGGAACAAAGGTGGTTGTTGTTTCTAACAGAGCATTTAAGGAGGCAAACGTTTAATCTGTTTTCTTGCCGGCAGTCAGCTTGTCAGCGTGGAGAGCGAAGGTCTCTGCCACCATCAGAGGGAAGACTAAAGAGGCATCTGCATACACCTGGGAACAAAGAACGGAGCAGTTTATCACTTTTCTGTTATGTATGTCTGTTACACACCACTTAACTGGACCCAGTCTCTGGTTTATATATTTATGTTTTGGTGCGTTGATGCTGCAGCCCTTGGATTAAACAGTGTGCAGACACTGACACCTTGAGGACAAAGCGGGGATACATCTGTTTAATTTCCAGCTTCAAGGGGCCAGCTAGCTATTACTCAGCCTCCACGCATGGATAATGCATGAAGTCCAGTAAGTTGCGTGGTGAGGTCTCCATGGATCAGACAAGTTAGTCGAGCACATCACACAGATGCTCGATTGGAGTAAGATCATGGATATTTGGTGGCCAAGTCAACACCCTGAACTTGTTGTGTTCCTCAAACCATTCCTGAACCATTTTTGTTTTGTGGCAGGGTGCATTACCCAGCTAAAGGAGGCCGCTACCGTCAGGGAATACCTTTTCCATGAAAGGGTGTACATAGTCTGCAACAATGCTTAGGTAGGTGGCAGGACCACAGTGCATCCTGGTGCCATGTGTGGGCACCCTCACTGGTCTGTGGCTACGCAGTCCCATATGCAACAAACTGGGTTGCACTCTGTGCTCTGACACCTTACTATCAGAACCAGCATTTACTTTTTCAGCAATTTCACATACAGTAACTTGTCTGTTGGATCGGACCACATCAGCAAGCCTTCGCTCCACACATGCATCAACGAGCCTTTGCTGCACCTGAACCTGTCGCCAGTTCACCGCTTTTCCATCTTTGGTTAGGTACAGACCACTGAAGACCGGGAACGCCCCACAAGAACTGCAGTTTTGGAGATGTTCTATTCCAGTCGTCTAGCCATCACAATTTGGCCCTTGTCAAAGTTGCTCAAATCCTTACGCCCGACCATTCTACCAACTTCTAACACATCAACTTTGAGGACAAAATGTTCACTTGCTGCCTGATATATCCCACCCACTGACAGGTGCCATGGTAACTGGAAAATTAAGTGTTTTTCACCTGTCAGTGGTCATAATGTTAGCTGATCAGTGTTAATGAAATAACTCAGTGAAGCAGAAGAAGGGAAGCCATCTCACAATAACTTTCAATAAAAGGGTATCGGGGAGTATAATTGTGATAAATTGAACATAATGTTGACATTAGTTTTTGGACTGGTCATGGGTATTGCTGGGATAAATAACGGTACCTTAACAGGTTTGGCATCCATTCTGATCTTGCCCCAGGATACGGCCTCATCAGGTCTGGCCCCAGAGTCAGAACCATCGAATTCCTGGCCCGTGTTCACAAACACAGCGTAGTCAGCTCCGTTCCTCTGGAAGGAGATACAGCGCGTCATAAGAGGAAACTGGTTTTGCATGTTTTTGTATTTGAGGAGGTTTGCTTTCCTGACTGCTGTGTTCTTCTACTGTATGACAGTCAACTAGGTCCATTTATAATGAGAGATTACTATCCACAACCAATACAGGCATATCTAAATCTAGAGTGGACACCAATACTTTTAAGTTAATAAAAAATAAGTACTTATTCATTAAAACGTGTGAGTGACCCTGTGTAAATGTTGTACTATTATTCATTTTATTAATAAAGCATTATCATGTAAAGTAAAGTAAAACTTACTATTATAGTTGAAAAGTGGATTATTGTAACTGTTACATCATATATATAAAAATATACTATCTGAACAGTAACAATGCATTTTACGTTATAAACACATCATAGTATTTGCATGTACAATCTTGATCTAACTTGTAGTGCAAAATAAGTATGAAGTAGCATGAAATGGAAATACTTCAATGAAGTACATTTCACCACTGAAGCCACCTTCATTTCTCAAACCTTTGCCGAAGTGTATACAAAACCTGATGATAAGTCATGTATGAGTAACAGGAAGTAAAAAATAAAGATCCCATGAAGTTAGTTACCATAAGATTAGCATTAGCTATATGATGTTTGACCAGCCCTCCTCCCAGGATGATCATTCCCGTCCTTTTGGCAAACACCGCCTGGCCGTTCAACCTGCGAATATCTGGGGGCGGGGGGGATTCATGATATGAACATCAGATGACAGCTGTGGCAATCCTGTTCTGTAGCAGTTACGTTGCTTTTACCTTCCACTATGTCCAAAACCAGGCCAGGGTTCTTAAAAGAGTGGAAGTAGATCATGTCGCCCAGAGAGCCGTCTGTCAGAGCAGGACTGAACACTGGAATGTTATTCTGAAACAGAACATAACACCACATTTACTGATAAATACATACAAATAAAACAGGGTTAGCAAGGTCAAGAAGCAGGATGAAGTTCAATCAACAGTTTCCAACTGCCTTCTAGTACAACTTCTAGTCTACTGATTTCACTGGTGCTAATGAGCCCACCAACCAAAGACACTACAGTTCATTCTTAATCCATATACATCGGATAACATTTTTGAAATGATGACTTGTACTATGGTTGCAAGTAAATTGACTTTAAACTTATTTTGACAAACTTCCCTCACAAACTCACTAATGACGACTTAATGTTTCTTGTCCTTTTGTTTCCTTTGTGATGTAATACTCTCCCAATATAAACCAGGACTCACCTTGTACGCCCAGTAGTAGACAGACTCTGTATTATTGATCTCCTTGCCAAGACGATGGATCATTTTGGAGGGAGTCCAATGTGTGCCCTGATATAAGAAAGGTCAAAGGTCAAATATCACATGACGTAGAGAATATTGTAAAAGACAAGTTAGGAACATCCTGACTGCACAACTTTGTGGAAAACGTGTTTTTTTGTGTCCCCATCAGGCTAAAAGCCAATTCAGACTGCATTGAATCTACATTGTTGTCACGTACCCTACGCTGTAGCTTGATGCGCACAATCCCAGAAATGTAACTACTCGACGCGGTGACAGCAAGAACTGCCATTGGTCAACTTGGTAGCATTGCATTTCTGGTTTGTCCTTCTTCTACCTCAACCGGTTCAAGTGTCATACACACCATCTCCTCCAACGCCTCCTTGTTTTTGCATTTTAATAATTTTACTAAAAGAAACTGCTGTTTAGTTTCAGTCGCCATTGCAGACACCAATGCACAATAAAATGCTCACAACAGCACGTATTCTCAACGTTGAAGTATACACTGACCTTTACAAGTACTGCTATTTCATACTACAGGTTCCAACTGTGCCGGGTGCAAAACAAACAATATCCCAACCACTCAGAGAGACCCACCTCTGTGTTCTGCTCCAGTAACATCTGGTCCAGGATGGGCATCAACCAGTCTTCAAACTTACAGTAGTTGTCATTGGGCACCAACAGATTCCCTATCCTACATCCAGCAATGACAAAGGAGGAGGGTAAGACAAAGGGGATGAACAGGGACCAGACATAAATAGGGATAGACATAAACAGAGGTGTCCGGGGGGGTCTGGAAATCAGTCATTATCTGGTGTGACCACCATTTGGCTCACGCAGTGCAACACATCCTTCGCATAGAGTTGATCAGGTTGTTGATTGTGGCCTGTCGAGTGTTGGTCCACTTGTCGTCAATGGCTGTGCGAAGAAGTGGCAGTCAGGTCAAGACTTTTGGAGATGGCTTATGGTAGAGAAATGAACATTCAATTCACAGGCAACAGCTCTGGTGGACATTCCTGCAGTCAGCATGCCAATTGTACGCTCCCTCAAAACTTGCGACATCTGTGACATTGTGCTGTGTGATGGAACTGCACATTTTCGAGTGGCCTTTTATTGTGGCCAGGCTAAGGGACACCTGTGCAATACCCATGCTGTCTGATCAGCATCTTGATGCCACCTGTGAGGTGGTGGATTATCTCGGCAAAGGAGAAGTGCTCACTAACACAGATTTGGACAGATTTGTGAACAATATCTGAGAGAAACAGGCCTTTTGTGTACATAGAGAAAGTCTTAGATCTTTGAGTTCAGCTCATGATGAATGGGGGCACAAACAAAAGTGTTGCGTTTATAATTTTGTTCAGTGTATAAGCTAGCTACTTTTAAGACGAATATCTGCCTGCTAAACACCTTCACCATGTCCTCTTTCATTTTGAGTACACTGCTTGTCTGCTACTGATTAGGTTATTGTGAGATATAGTTCAGTTAATAAAGCAGGGAAGGGTAAGGCTGGTCCAAGACTGATGTTAAAGGTATTGCTACTGACATTCACTTACTTAGAGTAGACACATTCTTTGCCGAGAGTTAGATGAGAAGATGTCATGTCTGTCTGGTAAATATGACTACAGCCAGTAAGCTTGGCTTGACACAAAGACTGGAAAAAAGAGGAAACAGCTTGCCTGGCTCTGTCTAAAGGAAACAAAATCCTCCTAACGGCATCTCTAAAGCTCAGTGATTAGAATGTTATATTTCACTAGTTTAAAATAAAGTTTTAAAAAAAAAAAAAGACAATTCACATTTTATTATTTATTACTGTGATGGACTGTTTTTGGCCGGGATCAGTTGCCAGTCAACCAGCAGAGATTTCAGGAAGTTACTGGTTGTGGCCAGGAACTAGTACAGCATATAACCCCACCTAACACTGTGAATCTGTAATTTTTGCACGATTAACAAACGAGATATGACATGTTAATTGGTGATCTTTGGTGCTGGTAGCTGGATTTTGTTATCTTTGGGCAGAGCCAGGTTTCTTCCCCGTTTTCAGACTTTGAGCTAAGCTAAGGTTTCTGGCTAGAAATTTACCATACAGACACCAGAGTGGTATCGATCTTCTCAACCAACTCTCAGTAAGAAAATTAATGCATGTATTTCCCAAAATGTCAAACGATTTCTTTAAAGCTCGGTGTAAAATGCCACCTTTATGGCAGCCATCAGCATCGTTCTGAGGATGTGAACGTGGTGTATTATATCAGCAGTTACCAACCTGTTGATGCCCCTCTGGCGGAGGTCCTTGCCAGGCAGGCTGAAGTCTCCCAAGTACGTGTGAGCCAGACACTTGATTAAATCCTCCTCTATGCCTCCAGCTGTGGTTACAATCACATCCACCTAACACAGTAGTAAGACAGACTCTGATAAACTAGTCACAAGCCAGGCTTGATTGTTTTAGATGTTAACTCTGACATATTAAGGTACCTGGATAATTGCGACAAGTGTATAAATTTGTACCATTTTGTGCTCTGCCAGGTAACGGATGCTCTCTCTGACTCCAGAGCTGATGAGGTTGGAGGTGTATCCCAGGAAGATGGTGCAGCCTAACTTGCGGGGGGATTCACCAGACTCATGACACTCATTTCCTTCATCTGCCTCCACTGGCTCCAGACGCTTCTCTATCTGTGGGCGTGGAGTCATCAGACAATAATGGTCAACATTCACTCCCCTGTCTCTCCCCACATTTCCTGTCTCTCTGCACTGACTATAAAAGCAAAAATGTCAAAAGAACAATTATAAAGAAAAAATCATTACAGCAAGGTGCATGTTTCTGGTTTGTTGTTATTGTATTTTTGTGTCGTTGTGCTCAATTGTACTGGGGTAGAGGAAGAAATCTCAGAGACAAATAACTCAAAAATATCTCATCTGCATGGCTAACAGAGGTAAATAAGTAAATAGTTTTTTGTAAGATACAAAATGCTACACAGGAATCACTCTCACCATGTGATTGATCTCCTGAATGGCCAAGCCCATTCTGCTGGCCTGGAAGCCTGTGGTGAGGTAGGACTTTAGCACCGCCTGGAGATCAACCCCCTGGTTGAAGTCGTAGCCTCTGATCTTGGGCATGTCCTCTGGGAGGTCACAACTGGGCTTAAGGACGGCCTCCATGGCAACAGAAGGGGCATGGTCTGCCATCTTTACTGCAAAAACAAAGCGTGTTAGTAGAGTGTTTATCGTAAAGGAGATTCCCAGTAGAGCCCTGATCAAGTAACAATGGCAGCTCTATTCTTACTGACATGTAAAGAACAACTGAGCCATGAGTGAGCTCCCATGCCGCCAAGAAACACGTGCATCTGATACATGAACAGCTGAGAAAAGTTGACTTGCGCTTATAACCCAACATCACTGAACGTTTTCAAAACACATCCTGAAGGATCGGCTCTCTTGACGGCCTCTAGGTGAGGAGCTTTAGGCAATGGCACTGATCAATAGTGAGGACCCAGAGGAGGCAGTGTTACCGGAACAGCCATGAATATCCAGATTATATCCAGATAGCCTGAGACTTATTTTGAAGTGCAAATGCAAGTTGGAGGGGGAGGAAACAAGCCAATTGTTTACTGCAGTGTTTGCATATTCAGTATTAAACATTATTCAGACCCCTTTACTTTTATTGTCCTTTGTGATATAGATTTCATTTAAAATAGGTTCATTTACTTTTTACACACAATAAATCATTATGACGAAACCTTTGACAGTAGGAACTTTGTGAGGTACCTGTGAATTACTTCTACTACATTAAACAATGAAATATTTTAATCTTTTCTACTACACTTATCTTACCGCTGTTACTAGTTACTTTACTAATAAAGATTTACAAACAAAACATATGACAACAGCCTAAAATATGATGCACTGTTATGCAAGTAGACAAGTTAAGTACATAAAAATGCTCCAACTCGACCAACGTTTTAATTGACAGACTTGGCTCACTAGCCACTATTTGCCTATTACTGTCTTATGGCATAAAAACTAAAGACAGTCCTGTTGTAACTGAAAACTGTGTGGCTTGCTAGCACAGCTAACTTCTTGCGACAAAAAAAACAACACACACACTTAACAGTAAGTAGCAATTCACTGAAACTCATAAAACATAAACCCGAAAACAAACGTTAAGGCTCTGTTGTCCAGCTGTAAGATTCACCTATTTTGGAATAACAGTTACCTGTACGTTGTGGTCCCCTGGACAGGGAATTACTTAATTGAACATAATGCAGGATAACATCGCAGAATCAATGTGGTCTGATGTTAGCTAGGACACAAGCTAACAGTGAGCTGATGTTTGGCTGTTGTGGCTTTATTCATGAGTACATGAAGATGAAGACGTACCTGTTTTTTGAAGAGACGTTAAGTGATGGAGATGGTTAAGTAGTAATCAAGTGTCAATGAAGACGGTTACTGACAATTAGCATTTCTGCAGACAACGCATGGGTCAGCTGTAAAGCGTGTTTGCACTACGGAAAGTGTGAATGGACAAACATGACAGAACAGTAACTACGCGCAAATCCCATTAGTAAACAATTAATTACAACAACACAATCGTGTGCATGAAATCGTATCTGTGTGAAGTCCATAGTGATTTGGTCCTATCCTATTTACCTACACGTGGAGGCCAGTATATGCTTGAAAAACTATACTGAGGTAATGTAGTCAAAATTATAGTTCATACATTACATGCACAATTTTATTATTTTATTATTTCTGTTTTACTTTCTATTTACCATATTCAGTTATTTCTAATAATTAAATACTTTAATAAAGCATTTTTTAATTAGTGGTGCAAGAAGAACTCAAATTATTCCATTAAAACTCAATATTCTGCTATTAAAATGTATGTAGTTATTTAGTATTAATTATATGAAGTGAACTGTACTTACCACATGTATTAACCTCACTCATTGTGAAGAATGGTGTCTGTCACAGCTTTACATTTTTGTTGCTTTTGGCAAGAACACTGGTCAAACCTGCACCTTGTAGCCTCTTTGAGATGGAGAAAGGTGGTGTAAATTGCTCCATATACAGCTGGCTATTTCAGCTCATACACTGCGTGGCATTTTACAAGCTCATATGTTCTGCAGGTAAAATGTCACACAAAGTGACTAGAAACTGCAGATTTCAACTAAATCTAGGTCTAAAAATTACTATATTTCCATCCAAAATATTCAGTATGAATGCCGAAACAATGGTAATACTCAATCCCCAGTTCTTGAAAACTTTACAGCACTTAAATAAACAAACTGTAAATACCTAATACCTGTCCTTGTGAAAGTGTTTTTCTATTAGGAACACATTATATGTCTTCACCATAGTGTCACACCCCCTTTAGCAGTGCCTTCTCTGCACTGATTTAATAGGAATGTACCAAATGAAAGTCTTCCCACCTTTCAATTATTGTATATACAGACAACCCTTTTCTGGCCAATCACCTTTTGTAAAAAAAAAGGTGACTAGTGCAATTGGCTTAAAGGCAAAACACATACCTAACACACAGCATAATGCCTTAGCCAATAATCGTTTCATCAGTGGTGGCTGTGAAGTGATGTGTGATGTTTGTGACATTTCCAACCCTGTGTTGAATGACCTTTTATATCACAGAGCTTTTGAACTGCCCCCAACAGTGAATAAAAAGAGGGGTAAGGCCTATAGGTGAGAAAGGAGAGTCAGGAGCTTCTCTTTTCTGCACAACCTGAACTGATTCTTTGGACCCGGTAAAATACATAACTTTCCTGCGGCTCTTTTTGGTGTTGAAGGATATTGACTACAAATAGCAGGATTCTTGCAGTCTTTGTACTTAAGGAAATGTCAGAAAAGATGTGCAGCAGCAGCAACAGTGTTGTTCAAACACAAAAACTGGTGGATCAACTTCGAGTGGAGGCAAGCATGGAGAGAATCAAGGTCTGTAAGAATCTGAATAATCTAACTACATGCATTCTGTCATCATATACCTGAACTGCACCACTTAAAGATCAGCTGAGGATTTCCATAGTTCAGAATATATGCAGTGTACTGATGTGCTCCGTGACTCTCTATTATCCATCTATTTATTTATAAACATCCAATGTCAAATAGTTTGTTACATTATTATTTCAGTATTACAATGTCTGAAATCCTGTGAAACAACATACTGGTCACCTTTATCCCAGCAGATCTCCCTGACAGCAGCAGACTTGGTCCGGTACTGTCAGGACCACAGGCGCAGCGACCCTCTGCTCACCGGCATCGCCGCCTCGTCCAATCCGTTCAAAGACAAGAAGACCTGTGTGCTTCTCTGACAGTCCTGGGTAGAGATGACCAGCTGCCATATGGACAACTACTGTCTGAGAGTGCAACCACAGACTTTCTCCAGTCAAATGTGGACAATACAAACCATTTAGTATTTTTTTACATCTAGGCTAATTTCTCCCTTAAAGCGCCTCCTCCGAGACTCTGCGTTCCAAGCCAATGTTAAAGACATCACTGGGCATACTGTAGGTGAGAGGGAAACGTGAAAAGTACAGATAATAGTTTTATGTTCGTAAATTGTTTATTTTTTCACTGACAGGCTTTAATTAATATTGCTCCTTTATATAACAGTATTTTCAAGGTCCCTTAAAAGCTTTGATCTCAACCTTAGAATTACATGGGTAACTTGTAAAATATACTGGGTATCTATTTGAAATGATAATAGCTGCTTTGTCCAATGCAAACGTTCAGCTCAAAGCTGTTCCTGCTCTCCACAGGTCAGTGAACAAACCCAGCCAATACTTCAGAAACTAGATTTTTAAATCATTTAATGGTCTTTCAATGTGTTTTAATGGATGCATCTGTCAAGTATTGTGCAAATGATTTGTAGTTTGATTTATCCAAGCAATTTGTTATACATTTTTAAAACTAACACACAGAAACATACAAGGCATATGCAGACATCCCTACAAAAAAAGATTATATACATTAGCATTGCTGTGTTCAAATAAATAGCTTTATAAATACAACTGGTGTCACAGAGGGCTTGACACAAAAAAAAAGTAACTAATGCTTTTGGTTCAATGTCAGTTTGCTTTAACAGATTCACTCAGTTTGAGAGCACGTAAACACAATGAACTAGTTTCCACAGTTTGAATGTACAACAATTAAACAACAAACATTCTCAAGTGCAGTGACATCAACAGCTCTGAGTACTTGCACAAAATTGCAAATAAGTTCATGGGGCAAACATTAGCAATAAGCACATTTCATGTGTTAAATATGTGTACCTCTGTTTGTTAATAAATCTCTGAATAAGATCAAACACGGAATTACACGGCTTTTGGGTGAACCAACACAAATTACCTTTTTTAGTGTTTAGTGTACTTGTTGTTGACTCCGTGTATTTCAAATTCCAAAGTGCTAAAGACCAGTATGATGTTGATAACCTTCATCTCTTGTCTCCACCTACTTTTCAAGTCTAGCCACATAGCTTGCAGGTCTTGCCTTTTCAGTTTCTGGGCCTCCAGACTTCCACACACACATCTCCTGAGGCTACAGCAAGGACTCCAGCATCCACACTTAGCTGACAGGTGAAGACAGAGACAGGTGGTGTATAGGTATGTGTGAGAGAGGGAGAAAAAAAATGAGAATGAGCCCAGATTAATTAATTACATCTTTACAAACATAGAAACACCTCACAGACAGCAGATACTGTTCTGATTATGACATTGTGCAGAAGTCCATTTTATTTACTGTATCTGCTTTGTTATTTATTTGTTGGTAAAAGTATCTGTCATCTTACCAAATAGATAATAAAGCTATAACATCATCTTCAAAAGGTTAACAATTTGACGTTTTAATGGTCTATAAGATGTCGTAAAAAGTACTAACCCCATTGACCCCAGCTTGGTGATGCAGTGTGCACAATGTCCTTGGAGGAGCACACGGGATATGTACCTGCAATAGAGACAAGATATTACCACTGAAGACTGTTCAGTAACAGCTGGTCAGCTAAATAGGTGAAGAAACAAGGAATTTGCCTCATCGTACCTTGACAGTACGATCAGATGAACAAGTGTAAAGGCTTCCAGGGGACCTGTGGATGCCAGTGACCAAAGCTGTGTGTCCCACATCAAACTGGGACAGGGGTTTTAAGGTCCCCGCCTGCATGGAAAAGGAGTGGAGCATGCCACTGTTGTCTCCTGCCCACACTTCACAGCCACTGTGGCTCATGGACAGCAGGTAAGAGCTCAGCTAGAAATGGAGGTGTTGGTTAGAGTTAGTCTTGGTGTACAGGTGTATCTGAGCATATATGCACACAAACGCAGACCAAAGAAACTACATGTGTGTCTGCATCTACCCGAAGTCTCTTCAAGCCTTTGCCTGCCCTGCGGTCATAGACAGCCACAGTGCAGTCTTTACTCCCAGAGATGATGTACTTGTCATCTGCAGCTAGGCACATTACAGCGTTACCGTGGAGACGGAGGCTTTTCACCAGGGGTTCAGCAGCTGTGGACAAAATAATAACCAAGTGATTTGTCTTTGTGATTTCTTTGATAGCTGCTAACTGCTAAGACAAAAAGACATAAAATAAATGTTGAAGTGTGTAACACTGGTTTTAAGTCATGTGTCACTCCTCTATCATCAGATTTATAGAACTTTTTTTTTAATCACACTATGCCATTAAATTGTAATCCAAGTCATATGCTACACCTGCTTACCTCTGGTGTCATACATGCTGACCCTCTTGTCAAATGTACCAGCCAGCAATACATCTGACTGACAAGACAAGCAGAGGACAGCGGCCCCTGCCCTGATCAGGCCCCTCTCCGCACCACCTGCTTGAAGGTCCCACAGCCTCACTGTGCTGTCAAAGCCCCCTGAGGCCAGCAGAGGTCCCTGAGATGCCAGGCACCAGACCCAGCCTCGATGGGTGCTGAAGTCACCCTGCCCTCCCAATGTGTGCAGCAGCCTGCCACCAGAGTCTGCATGTAGATCCCACAGTTTAACATTCCAGTCTCTGGAACCTGTGGCACAAACTGTCCCCTCTCCACCCAACAGGAGGACTGAGTTGACCTGGGCGATGTGGCCTGAAGGTAGGGTGATGCACTCCAGCGCTGGGGGTGGGCTAGGACTTCTGGTGGGTTGACGTTGTTCCATATCTACCTGTCTTCCATTACCCAGATTCCTGGGGTCTGCCAAGTCCTCTTGGTGATTAAGAGCACCATTTTGCCCCTCATCAGCATCAAACACCATCCTGTGGTTCCTTTCTTCTTCCATTAGTGCTGCTGCATCATCCTCCAGTCTTTCTTCCAACTCCTCTCTTAGTCTTGCCAGGTGGTTCCCACCTACGATGGGCTGCATTTCACCATCCTCACCTTCCATCTCCACCTCCATCCCTTCATCAGCACCATATGCAACCTCCTGCGCCACCACTCCCACCCCTTCTACCTCATTCTCTCTACGATCTTCCTGTCCTTCTGGCTGCCCGTCCTGCCCCGCCCTTTGCTGCTGCCTCACTTGTTCCCTTTCCTCTTCCTCTTGGGTCTGTCTGGCCACGAGGTGAGCTTGGCCTGTCCAGCAGGTTATCAGCTGCTCCATCTCCACGCAAGCCGAAGGCCAGTCAAAGTCCTCCCTTGGCCCCACTGGAAAGCCAGCTTTGGATCCTATTAGTCTGCGTGCCCGGAGCTGCCAAGCGGTGCTGTCCTTACCCACATTACCCAATGCATGACAGACCTAAAAAGAGGAGAAAGAGGGATTCAAGAAAATGTCCAAAATCTGCAGGACTGATAAAGTCTTAAAGGTTCCCGGTAGACTTTCTGACCTCTAGTAGCACCACAGAGCAGTATTATTTATGAGTGGTCGTGCCCCAGTTTGTTTGCCTGTATGTGCAAATGCACGAGGAAAACATGACAGATATTCCTGCTAATGGTTTCATACTATTCCAGTCATGTACAGGTGGCAGTACTGCACAAAGAAACACAGGGAAGAAGAATACTACTTGCTGAATGTAAACAACGCAGGAATTAAAATACTTTTAAAATATCAGGTTTGCAAATGTTTTATTAAGAAGGAACTAATTTTTTTGTGTTTAATTTGTCAAGCAAAAAACTGCTTTAAAAACAAACTTGATTGACGATCAATAGCCCTAGTATTTTTCCTGTAGTCACCTTTGGGAGTATACAGTGAAACAGGGAAAGATATCAGATAGTGATTTAGTAATCTAGATTGAAGCAACACAAATGAGCAAAAAAATTAGATGATAAGACATCTTCAAAGGAATTTTATGAAAGTCATGGGCCAAAACAACTTTAAAACTAACCTTTGGCAGCACCGTGATGACACACTGAGCAGGAAGGTGCGAGGCAATGTGGGTTACCATCTCCCATGGTAGTGACAACAAGCCACTTGCCTCAGCAGAAGGTGAGGGGCTAACATCTGCTGAAGATGAGTGACCAGGAAGCGGAAGACTGAAAGCAGTATTAGACCAATATGACTTGCTTATTAATCTCATATCATATGGCGATATAAACAGCCATTTAATAAAAGCACAAAGGAAAGTCTTACCCTTGCAGGTTAGGCACAGAAGCTTCACTGCTCGGAGCTTTCACAGGGTCAGGAGGTGATCCATCCTGGTAAGTCCCTGCCTCTGCTTCATGCAGGTTAACCCTGACCTCAGACATCACCTTCTCTCCTCTCAGCACAAGACCACTAACGTTAACTCAGATACTGTAAGCAAACATTACTTTAAACTGCCTCTATTGTTTGTATTACTGGCTGTATGTGTTTCAGTACATAAAACCTAAAATATTGTCACAATGAAATATCGACAAAATGTTAGCTCTTTAGGGCTTAAGTTAGCTTAGCGTCAGCTACATTGGTTACGTTACAATTCAAAGATACATTGCTTGAAGAAAGCTTTAGCTACCCACGAAAACAGACATTTTCTCTTCGATTTCACCTGATAGCTTTATCTGCAACAGATGACTGTTACATATAAAACACAACTCTCGTAACAGAAATCGACTAACGTTAACTTAATGCTGCAACTGACAGCAAGTTACCGTTAGCTTCAGGTTACTGAAAACAAGCCGAGGCTTTGACAAAGCTAGCCTCTGGTCAAAAGTCGTCGCCGCAGTCAGTGTAACTAAATGGTGACCGCTGTCGCTATATTAACCAAATTCAGACTGTAATCTCTTGTAGCTTTAATGCATGGATATCAACCATCATCTGTTTTCAAGCCAAACTTCAAAACACTCTAAACACCACTTCCGGTGTAGAAAGATGTCGTCATCAACCTCTTTGATGGTTTTCACGGCAGTTGGCATCCATAGAGTTGCATTACTGCCACCCTCAGGTTTCTTAAACCCGCCTATCTAATCAGTCGCCCACAAAAAACAAATATCCATTTCCTGCCTTCCACACTCTCTCCACAAACTTTTGACTATATTATCTACCCGCCCTATTTTTTTGTAACTATGTTATCATTTCTTGTCTCTCCTGAATAAATGTCCTGCATGTTGTAAGAATATGTTCTGCTGTTTCTACCTCCTAACATTGTTCACACATACCTGTTGGATCTTTTCCTATAATTAAAAGTGTGTTGTTAAGACTGCTATGTCCAATTCTCAGCCTGCTTATTATCACCACTTGCTCTTTCCGCTTTGCTCCCCTCTCTTTTTGGATTGCATGTAAATGTCTCCAGTGCTTGAAGAGGAAAAAGCCCTGTTCCATCTGTTTGCATGTCCTTCGACCCATCTGGTGAATCCTTTCTTTATACTTACTGTCCCTATAGCTATAATATACACTAGTTAAATCAGCAGTCTTATTATTGTGTTTAATCTTAGGTAATTCCAAATCTACACATGGTGTTTCTAATTCCCAGACAGGTCTAATAGGCCACACCACATTTGCACCAAACTCTTTTTTTTTTAGACTCCTTTGTCCTTTGTCAATTTGATCTCCTGTCCAACCAAAACTTGTTTTTTTCTTCTCCCAGCATGCCTGCAGCACCTTTTTTGCTGGATGACCATCTCCATGCCCTCTTAGATTGACCCAGTAATTAGCACCGAGCTCTTTCCACCTCAGCCACAATGGCATTTCACGTGCCTCAACTTGGAAAGCACATACTAGAGAAGTTCTAACCACTCACACAAACACACTCTTAAAGACTGAGCTTGTATATCATCCAGGTCTGCCAATACAGATTTGGTATACAATACTTCCATAGTCTAAACTTGATCTTATTAAGGCTAAGTATTTTAGTGATGCTACATCAGCTCCCCACCCCAATCCTTCAAGACACCTCATGATTTATAACTTTTTACACTTAGTAACTACATATCTGATATGTTCCCTCCATGTTAATCTCACATCAAATACACTCCCCAAAAACAAAAACTCTCAACTCTCTCTAAATTCTTTCCATACAATTTCAAATACCCTTCCCTGGCTTTCTTTTTTGTGAAGAACATAACTTTTGTTTTTTCCACTGAAAACTTAATACCCCATTTTGTTCCCCACTTTTCGACTTGATTAATTCCATCTTGCATTTTCTTAATTATATATTCCACATTTCTCCCTCTTCCACAATGCTCCGTCATCTGCAAACAATGATCTCCCAATATCCATTGGAATGTTTACAATTACATAATTTATCATAATGGAAAATAAAGTTGGACTTACTACACTCCCCTGAGGTGTCCTGTTCTCTACAACATATTGGCTAGATAATTCTGCTCCTAGCTTCACTGGAATAGTTCTTTCATTTAAAAAGTCCATAATCCATTTTCCCTCCAGCACCCATTAAGTTCAGTTTAATTAGCAAGCCTTCCTTCCATAACATATCATATGCCTTTTCCAGATCAAAAAATACTGCAACCATTGTCTCTTTATTTACTTGAGCTTTCCTTATTTCATCTTCTAGCCCCAGCACTGGATCTATAGTACTCCTTCCCTTCCTGAAACCGCTTTGATATGAAGCCACCATATCTCTTTCTTCCAGGACGTTAACCTCTCATTCACCATACGTTCCATTAACTTACAGATATGTGAAGTGAAGGCAATTGGTCTAAAGCTTCCAGGACTGCTGGCATCTTTTCAAGGTTTCCTTATTGGAATAATTATAGCCTCCTACCAACTCCCTGGCATTATTCCCTCTACCCACACTCTGTGTACAACACTAATAATTTCTCCAGACTTCCTACACTTAGATGCTTTATCATTCTATAACATATTTCATCTTTCCCCGGCACCCTCTGTCCTGCTTTATCTAGTGCCATCATAACTCTCCTATTCTGAAGGGGGCATTTTGCCCATCATCCATACTACTTTTTCTACCTAAAGCCTCCATATTTTCACATTTTTGTTATCTCTCTACCTCTTCTTCCTGCAAATTATTTAAGCTATGCACCGTAACAAAGGCTTTTGCCATTAACTCTGCCTTTTTCCTATTTGTTACTGCTGTCTCATTCCCCTCAACCAGAACCGGGTAACTCCACCCCCCTGCCCCTTCTTTTTTATCATTCCCCACACTTCCCCAACCTCAGATGTGTTTCTGATTGAATCACAATACTTCCTCGATTGTGTCATTTTAACTGTTTTATTGGCCTCCTTACTACTGCCTGTGCTTGCTTGTGCTGAATCAGACGTTGAAAATTATGAGTTCTTTTAACTAGTTTAAATGCCTTATTTCTATTTCTCACTGATTCCTTGCACTCATCCCACCATGGTACTACTTTATGCCTTGCTCTGCCTTTACTTTTAGGAATTGATTCTAATGCAGCCAATATTATGCCTTTATGCCATTATGCTTTAATTTACTGTCCAATTTTTCTATGTTCATCGCATCATTAATCTGACTTAGATATATATCACTTACATCAACAATTTCTCCCAATTAGCCCTCTCAAAGATCCATGTGCCCATGTACTCTCACATGTTGCCATGTTTATCTTGCACCAAACTGGATAATGATCAATTCCTATAGTTCCTTCTTGGTACACTGACCAATCAAATACTGAGGAAAGCCATTAATGGCCGTGCTGTTCACATTACCAGACTTGCCGTCTTGTGACGAGAGTCTTGAAGTCGTTGTGGCATTCACATTACGTGACTGATTGGTGACAGGGGGTTACACACTATACGAGCTGACAACGACAACGTCACCCCACGCTGGTCTCCAAACCACGTTTTGTCAAGAAAACACACATGTAATGTGAAACACGAAATGACGGAACCTACACATGAAACAGCTGTTGTTTATTATAAAGATAACAATTATAAAGACAAAAAATATGGTTGAAAGAATGGATGAGCACAGCAGGTAGCAGGGATCTTCTGTGCTACAGAGAGAGCTGGAGGTCAGTAAAAAGTGTTTTGCAGAGAAAAAGTAGCTGCCTGCTCTCATTGCCTGGATGTGGATTTCGAGTTGGCCGACTCCTCCAGATATTTGGCATGCTAGATATCTGGCAGAGGTCAGCGATGTGGCAGTGATGTGTCGGAGAGCCTTTTTGATGAATCGTTGTGTAATGTTAGTTCACACATAACGACTGGCGACCGCCGATCAACCGCTGATTTACAAGCGACAAATCGGGCTAAAAATCGTGTCGTGTGAACTAGGCTTAAGAGTAACTCCAGAAATCACCCCTTTACTACCATTGATCCTTTCTTCTCCAACTCTTACAACCTAGACACTTTGATTTTTTCAATGCTAGTCATCCTCTTTGCTTTCACCACCTGCTCTTCACTACTACACCCTATTAGCAAGTTTCCATATCCTAAAACCTTCGCATTATTTACTTTCCCCACTTGCACTCAAATGATTTGTTAACTTTAATGGATCAATTTTCTTTACTCCCCACTCCCCCTCAAATCGTATCACTACATTAAGCACTCCTGCCTTTGGATTCTTCCTCTCACTTTCTCCTCCCTCGCTTTCCGCTTTGCTTAAACTAGTTGCATTTTTTTTTCTCTCTTAAAACTACCTGCTTTCCTGTTCTCCTTCTGTCTTTTCCTCCCCCCTCATCCATGCAATTTCCCTCTTCTCCATACTGTTGCGATCATCTGTCTCCTTCCCTGCCATCCTGTCCAACTTTGTAAGGAACTCCGCAGGACTATTGTTCCAGACCTATAGGCCTACAGGCCGTCGGTCAATAGTCCTGCACTGTGTTCCACACAACACCCAATTCTACAACTAGAAGATCCAAATATCCACTTATTCAAATCGTATACTCCTTCAATTTCAAACTCAAGCAAGTCCTCCGGTCTGCTGCAAGCTTCCTTCCGCGTCCATCCCATCCCAAGCCTCTTAAGCGTCAAGCCTTAAGTTAGTTGTTATGTTGTTGTATGAAGTAGTATGAAACCATTAGCAGGAATATCTGTCATGTTTTCCTTGTGCATGTGCACATACAGGCAAACAAACTGGGCCACGACCACTCATAAATAATACTGCTCCGTGGTGCTACCATGAAAGTCTACTGGGAACCTTTAAGACTTTATCAGTCCTGCAGATTTTGGACATTTTCTTGAATCCCTCTTCCTCCTCTTTTTAGGTCTGTCATGCATTGGGTAATGTGGGTAAGGACAGCACCGCTTGGCAGCTCCGGGCACGCAGACTAATAGGATCCAAAGCTGGCTTTCCAGTGGGGCCAAGGGAGGACTTTGACTGGCCTTCAGCTTGCATGGAGATGGAGCAGCTGATAACCTGCTGGACTGGCCAAGCTCACCTCGTGGCCAGACAGACCCAGGAGGAAAGGGAACAAGTGAGGCAGCAGCAAAGGGCGGGGCAGGACGGGCAGCCAGAAGGACAGGAAGATGGTAGAGAGGAGGAGGTAGAAGCGGAACTGGGAACCCTATTGTTTTCGCTCAGATTTTTATTATTAGGGGTCAAAGCCCGAAGTGGGCTGGGTTGGTTATTCACTCTGCCCCATGCCTGCCTGCCTCTCTGTTTTCCTGCTGTCTCTCTGCCTCCCTCGTTAACCTGATCCCAGTCACCTGTGTTGCTCCCTCCCAGCACGTTAACCCATGTGTGTATATATACTTGTTTGTTCCCTCAGTTTGCGCCTGGTCATTGTTGGTGTTACTCCCTGTCAGTCGTGGTTTCAGTCTCCTCCAGTGTTTCGTCTTTCTATTTTCTGCTCTTGGTGTTTTGGAGTTTTGGATTACCTGTGTAGGATTTTGGTTTAGTTTCTCATTTGGCTTTTTATTGACTCAGCCACTCAGTATGTAAGTGTGCTCGCTTTTTGTTTGTTAAATAAATCACCTTTTTGAACCGTACCTCCTCTGCCTTGCGTCCTGCGTTTGGGTCCTCCAACCTGCTCAACTCACACCCACCGTAACAGGGAGGCTTCGACCCCGCTTACAACTGCTTGCAGTTCTAGTTATTATTTTGTCCACAGCTGCTGAACCCCTGGTGAAAAGCCTCCTGGTGCATCACCCTACCTTCAGGCCATATTGCCCACACTGTTAAAAAATAAATTCTGAAAAAACATATTCCGGCAGCTGGGGCGCCAGAAAAATGCCTTAATATAGCAGTAAATAACCCAGTCGTAAAAATACGGTAATATTCCATAATGACAATACAGTCTGTAACTTTAATTTTGCATAGAATCTTGTGCATTTTTTGGGGCTTATTGTTAAGAACTTATACACCTGTAAAAACAATTAAATTACTTTTAAATATAGTTAAACTACTATAATACAAATAATCATAAAATTTATAGTAGAGTGCTGCTTTTAATTGAGTTTTATTATATAATTTCACAAAAATCTTGTTAATGTAATCAAATTGTATTGTAATTTGTTGTATTGTAATAATTGTAAAAAAAATATTACATAATATACCTGCAAATACTAGATTTTTCTTCTAAAAAATGTCAATACTGTTCACTTATCCATCAGATTGCCAGACAGAGAAGCGTGATTCGTCACTCCAGAGAACACGTCTCCACTGCACTGTTTAGTGGCGGCGTGCTTTTCACCATGTATCCGACGCTTTGCATTGCACTTGGTGATGTAAGGCTTGGATGGAGCTGCTCAGCCATGGAAACCCATTCCATGAAGCTCTCTACGCACTGTTCTAGAGCTATCTGAAGGCCACACAACATTTGGAAGTCTGTAGTTCTTGACTCTGCAGAAAGTTGGCAGCTTCTGCAGATGCGCCGACCCCGCTCTTTATGTGTCCTACCACTTCAAGGCTGAGTTTCTGTTGTTCCAAATCACTTCCACTTAGCTATAATACCACTAACAGTTGACCTTGGAATATTTAGTAGTAAGGAAATTTCACAAATGGACTTATTGCATAGGTACCAAGCTTGAATTCACTGAGCTCCTGATAGTGACCCATTCTTTCACAAATGTTTGTAGAAGCAGTCCACATGCTTAGGTGCTTGATTTTATACACCTGTGGCCATGGAAGTGATTAGAACATCTGAATTCAATGATTCGGAAGGGGTGTCCCAATACTTTTGCAATATAGTGTATACCGTCAGATCACACAGTCCTATTTAAGTGCAGTTATATTGTAAATCAAACGCTGTCAAGCTTTTTGGATGCAAGGAACAGCAAGCTAGTGTAGATCATCTGCCTTTTGCTTATGTGGTTATCTGCTCTGTCATTTTTGCAGCCATGTAGCCACCAGACTTGAATTCTTTCCCAATTCTGTGGAGAGGGCTATGGACTAACACATTTCCAGAATTTGGTCACCATACCAATTATTAAGGGAAACACTCTTAATGTCTTGCAGACCTTGGATAGATATACTGTTGATTTTGTTTGCCGTTGTTTATGCTTTCCAATTGAGCTAAGAACCCAAGTGGTTTCTTTAGGTCATTCAGAGGTGCCCAGCTCGGCGAGGTGGCGAGGACCACGGGCGAGGCGCAAAGTCAGTCGAATCTGAAAATGTACTTTTGGCTTGCATACCAAATGGATTCATTTGGACTGCCAAGAAAAACTTCACATTTGCACTTGTCTTTCTACTTGCATATCATCATCACCTTCATTAAGAAGGCCCAGCAGAGGACGTACTTCCTGCGTCAGCTCAGGAAGCTCAACCTGCGTAAGGAGCTGCTGATCCACTTCTACACAGCCATCATCCAGTCTGTTCTCTGCACCTCCATCACTGTCTGGTTTGGATCTGCCACCAAAAAGGACAAGGACAGACTACAACGGACAGTCAGGACTGCAGAAAAAATAATCGGTGCCAACCTGCCCTCCATTCAGGACTTATACACTTCCAGAGTCAGGAAACGGGCAGGAAACATCACTGCAGATCCATCTCACCCCGGACACAACCTGTTCCAGCTCCTCCCCTCTGGTAGGCGCTACAGAGCACTGTACGCCAAAACCAACAGACTCAGGAACAGTTTCTTCCCACAAGCCATCACTCTGATGAACAGCTGATTTCTGACTCACAGTGTCAGGAACAATTCCTGTGCAATAACCCAGTAAGTCTGTCTCTAATCAGCCACCTGTTTACTGGTTTCCACTTATTATTTATTTATTCACCATTCTCTATTTCAGTGCTGTTCATACTATGTCATATTGAATATACTGTATACCAGTACACTTACCTCAAGGTCATAGGACTTATTCATTTTTTCCAGCATCCTTTGCGCTATGCTCCATCACACTGTGTACATGTGTACATGTATGCATGTATGTGTATGTGTACCTGTATATCATATCCACCTTCAACATGTACATAATGAGAATAGTTTACTCTACACCCTTTGCACTCTGATCACTGCACTATTTGTCAATATGTCTATATTGTTTTGTTCATAGTGTGTATGTTAGTGTTGTCTATTCTGTAGTTTGTGTGTCTTTATTTTATTATTATTATATTATTATTTTATTTTTGTATGAGTAAGCACATCGCGGGCAATGTACAATCCTGAGTCAAATTCCTTGAATGTGTACACATACCTGGCAATAAAACTGATTCTGATATATTTGTATTTTGTATACCAAATTAATTAACAGAGAAACAAAAATAGAGAGATAAAAAACTGGCTTTAGAAAGTCATAAAATATCATATTGAAACCAGGGAAGAAGTCTTTGGATTGTGCATTAAGTTCACTGTATGTAAAACCGACATTTTCCCCTCTCCTTTGCCTTTCATGTCTCTGTACAGTCCTATCAAAGCAAAATGCCAGCATTAAGAAATACTTTCCAATTACTTTACATTCAGATTGCACTTTAATCTTGGAGCTGTGTCTAACAGTATCCAAAATATTCTTTATGTTGACCCAATTAGGTTTCTAATGAATAGATCTGAAAATGTCGTCAATAAGGTAAATAAAAACTAAACTGCTTTTGGTTCAGGAGAACAATTCTTTACACTGAAATGTTTGACTTGTGTGGCTTATGTGTTGTGAGCATGGAACTGAATAAATGGTCTATAAATAGTATCAGATGTGGGAATTTGTATTGTGGTGGTACTTTAAAAGGTCTGTGGGGTAGTGATGGCGCAATGTATATGACACATGCCTTTGGTGTGAGAGGCCCAGGTTCAATCCCCCCACTGTGACCCATTTACCCTTTTACTCTAAACTAATCATAGAGAACAACAGGGCTTGTCTACAAAATGGTTGACACCCTATCTTAAGTGTCAATGAAACAGTCAAAACAAAACAGTAATTCTGGCACTGAACAAAGAGGTGTCAGTTTTCTTCACAAATGCAAACAATGGTTTAATCAACATTCTGATGCAATCGTCTGGCCTAAAACCCTGCAGTTTTACATTTGGTGAAAATCACTGAAACACTGGAATACATTAAGTTTGTAACTTTTTAAAACTCAACAACACCTGTCATTTAACAATAAATTAAATATTACCTTTCTGTAATTTTACCACTTTGGGGCAATTATCCATCCATCCATCCATCCATCGTCAACCGCTTATCCGGACTGGAGCCAATCCCAGCTGACATCGGGCGATTTGGGGCAATTATATACTATGTTAATCTAACTTGTAATCTAAGAATTATAATAAAAGTAAAAGGCTGTGAAATTACAGTAATTATGGCTGTTTTCAATGATCAAAACTGTGTTCTGACAGTTTAACAATACTTGTAGACACAATATACTGATTAAAATAACATTTATCCAAATATCCATAATTAAAGGAGATATTTGTCAATTAACAAGAAAATCTATGTCAAGTTACAGAACAAATGTTTTTTGTTACAGTTAACTGTTACTAATTGTACCAAGTTTAAGAAATGTTTTTACAGTATTTACTAAGTATATACTTAAATTTAACTCTTTTTTCTTTCAAATAAGAAAAATAATATTTGTGAAAATATGGGAAATTCCTGAATGTATTGTAACAGTTTGTTTACGTGAAAAAAAACCAAAAAGTTTCCTTAAGATAACAGAAATGTTATGGTTATTCACAGCTACAGGTTTTTCATGTTGTTTTACATTAGACATGTAAATTCACAATTCATTTCTTGAAATTTTCATGTGTTTCAAAAAAACAGGAAAAATCTGTGAAATAAAAAGGAATAAAACTGTCAAAGAACAAATTTTTTTTACAGTGCAGGTCAACTCAGTCCTCCTGTTGGGTGGAGAGGGGACAGTTTGTGCCACAGGTTCCAGAGACTGGAATGTTAAACTGTGGGATCTACATGCAGACTCTGGTGGCAGGCTGCTGCACACATTGGGAGGGCAGGGTGACTTCAGCACCCATAGGGGCTGGGTCTGGTGCCTGGCATCTCAGGGACCTCTGCTGGCCTCAGGGGGCTTTGACAGCACAGTGAGGCTGTGGGACCTTCAAGCAGGTGGTGCGGAGAGGGGCCTGATCAGGGCAGGGGCCGCTGTCCTCTGCTTGTCTTGTCAGTCAGATGTATTGCTGGCTGGTACATTTGACAAGAGGGTCAGCATGTATGACACCAGAGGTAAGCAGGTGTAGCATATGACTTGGATTACAATTTAATGGCATAGTGTGATTAAAAAAAAGTTCTATAAATCTGATGATAGAGGAGTGACACATGACTTAAAACCAGTGTTACACACTTCAACATTTATTTTATGTCTTTTTGTCTTAGCAGTTAGCAGCTATCAAAGAAATCACAAAGACAAATCACTTGGTTATTATTTTGTCCACAACTGCTGAACCCCTGGTGAAAAGCCTCCGTCTCCACGGTAACGCTGTAATGTGCCTAGCTGCAGATGACAAGTACATCATCTCTGGGAGTAAAGACTGCACTGTGGCTGTCTATGACCGCAAAGGATTGAAGAGACTTCGGGTAGATGCAGACACACATGTAGTTTCTTTGGTCTGCGTTTGTGTGCACACAAGTGCTGGTCATATAATTAGAATATCATCAAAAAGTTGATTTATTTCAGTAATTCCATTCAAAAAGTTAAACTTGGATATTATATGCATTCATTACACACAGACTGATATATTTCAAATGTTTATTTCATTTAATTGTGATGATTAAAACTGACAACTAATTACTTAAGACCAATACAAAAAAAGGATTTTTAGAAATGTTGGCCAACTGAAGTAGTATGAACATGAAAAGTATGAACATGAAAAGTATGAGCATGTACAGCACTCAATACTTAGTTGGGGCTCCTTTTGCCTGAATTACTGCAGCAATGTGGCGTGGCATGGAGTCGATCAGTCTGTGGCACTGCTCAGGTGTTATGAGAGCCCAGGTTGCTCTGATAGTGGCCTTCATCTTCCTCTTCACAATACCCCATAGATTTTCTATAGGGTTAAGGTCAGGCGAGTTTGCTGGCCAATTAAGAACAGGGATACCATGGTCCTTAAACCAGGTACTGGTAGCTTTGGCACTGTGTGCAGGTGCCAAGTCCTGTTGGAAAATGAAATCTGCATCTCCATAAAGTTGGTCAGCAGCAGGAAGCATGAAGTGCTCTAAACCTTCCTGGTAGACGGCTGCGTTGACCTTGGACCTCAGAAAACACAGTGGACCAACACCAGCAGATGACATGGCACCCCAAATCATCACTGACTGCGTTTACATGCAGCCAATAACCCGTTCAAAACCAGGATATTAGCAATAACCCGGTCGCGAACGGCCATGTAAACACCGGCAAAAACACGAATATGCTCATATCCCGGATTTTAAAAACCGGGATATTATACCTGGGGCACCCCTTTTCTAACCCGAATTTTTGGTCATGTAAACGCGTATCGGCATATCCCCACAGTGATTTGTGTTCTGCGCATGTTCTATTCGCAAGGAATCTTGGTCTTTTGAGTAGAGGAACTTCTTGTATGCGCCAAACCCGCGTGCAGTATACGGAAGTAAACGAGGTAAACATGGCGAGACGCCGCACAGCACCGTACTTCTGGAGCGAGGAGGAAACCAATTTTTTTATTCATGTTGTCAAAAACATGAATATAATGTCTTTTGTTGACGGTAGAAAATACAGAGATACTGACATTTACAAGGCGATTGCTATCTGCCCCGAACTATTCATTATCCGTCTGCCTGCTGTTGTTGTTGTTGTCTTTGGATACATACAGGAAGAAGAATCGGAAATGACGCATATTGCGTCTTAAGGTTGTCCGTACGTCCAGACGTTAACCGTGCGTCACCGTTTACATCGGGGTAGTGCCAATTGATTGACAAGTCACTATGTGTGATCCATACCCCATAGATGTTCAGTCTGTGTTCAGGACAGATCTGAACACCTCTTTTCCCTTATATGGATTGGTGCCTTAGTTTGCAGACTCAGACCCTTATATGGTATCTAACAGATACCTAAACATGTCCTATATAAGCTGTGTTTGATGTACAGAGAGACAGAGTGGTCATCGGGCTGGGTCTCTCTCCAAGCTGCTGCAGAGCTTGTAATTGATGCTGAACTCCTTGATGTAATAAACTTTTATCATCAAGAACAGTGTCAAGCGGATTTCTTCTCAACACATCATCGCAGCATTATTGTTCGGACACCACACATGTTTTAATCCCCATGGACATTATTTCTATTATTTGTAAATGCACCTACTTTGAGCCTGCCTCAACTTCTCCCTGCACTCACTCACACACCTTTACCTCTGGTCTCTCACCGCAAACACACCGGCTTTCCCTTGATGAATGATTATCAAAATTGTTGCCGGTTAATTATCTGATCAAGCAGTCACTTACTTTGTATATTCAGCTTTATGCAATATGTGCCTTATTTTTGTCTGTTAAATGGAGAAATGACAGAAGATGTTTAAAGTTTTGATTCTAATAAAGGGAACTTGAATTGTAATAATGGAGTTGTATTCATATTTTTGAGGACTACTATCTGAAAAGTTGACTACTGGAAAAGTGAAGGCAGTTAGCGCTAGCTAACAGTATTCCCAATTCCCATTTCAATTAGTCTTTTAATAGGCTACGTTTTGTGAAGTGGTTGTCTTTAATCGTCCACTGCATCTGTTAGGGCCTGTCCATAGGCTTGGCATTCATCTGTGACAACATCTGAGCCTCTTCTTACATGATGTTGGTCGGCAATAGGTCTTCTCTTGAGCGATTTTTCACCACCCTGACAATGAGTTTTCTTGATGTAATTATGTTGTGTTTTTGTGCTAAATTGCAAAATGTTCAAAATTCATACAGATTGTTGAAGAAAGATAAATTAAAGTTGTTTTCCTGCGCAAAATGTGTGTCACTTTATTTAAAGCAAACAATTACGTGTTATAAGGTCTTATAATTAGTTCATATGGTATTATGTCCACCTGGAATAAATTATACAGGGATAGATATTTTAACACTTTACTAAAGTAAGACATGCTATATAACTTTAAACATTACATTTACCTTTACCTTTACATTTATTCATTTAGCAGACGCTTTTATGTGTTTTGCTCAGGGACACAATGGTGTATGTCTCACAGTGGGAATTACATTACTATAAGCTACCATTTTATATCACTAATTGTAAATGGTGACTAAAGTGTATTCATAACGAGGCAGAGTCGGTGGTTACAGTGTTATGGAACATGGTCGGAGATTCTTGCCGCACATTGATATAAACTGGTATTATTAGTTATAAAACATTAAATCAAAAGGACAGTAGATTTATTTTACTTATTTATTTATTTACTTTACCAGTGTGGTAAAGAAAGGTGCCTCTAGGCAGAGCACACAGCTTTTACATGGGCATTAATACATTTAACATACTGTATGCATGTGGTGTTAAAACACAATACAACCCAATCTCACAACTATATTATGATCAAAAAGTAACGGGGTTGATTGTGATGGGGTTGTGATTTTTTTCCCTCAAAATGGCCACTGCTCTAAATGTGGTGAATAACAGGAGAGCACATAGTCTGCATGAGGTTAAGAAATCATATCTATTGTTGAAATAACAAAATAATTTTCAAAAGTAATAGTTTTCTGTGTTTATTTGAGGCATTAAGCTTGACCACCACAACATCACAATATCAATGACTAATATATAGATATAAAAGAAGGTGGTAACTTGCCTGTCTCAATGTTGTTTAGAAGACTTATATGATGTAATTTACTGTTGTTGTCACACAATTATCACTTCATTATTTTTACGTGGAATGATTTGTGTGACAGGGTTGAGGGTTACTGAGGTACGGAGCTAAATAATGTTATTTTAATGAATCATGAATTTATTTAGGAAAAAAAACATTAACAGCATAAAAAAAACGATACATGTTTATGTAAATAGAAAAAAAATGGACCTTTTTAAAATTCTATTAGTCATATCCCAAGTACGCTTTCATAAAAGGTCATCAGGGACACGACAAAGTAGGTGGTGTCACCTGACAATTTTTGATTAAAAAGATCAAATGTATGTGATTTCAATATGTATGTTCAATTCATATTGATATACAAAGCTTTTAAAAGTAGATTTTGGTGACCCAATTGATAAAATACACTGAAAATGGTCAGAGGGATTCAAATCGTTCCTGTTTCATGGAATGACTCATTCATTGCTGCTCTTACAAGTAGTATCTATTGTCACTTGTAGATCTCTAACTGTATACTTGCTTTATCAGTGCTTTAGTGATGCTTGTAGGTTGTTCCTCAAATGTAAGTCGTTTTGAATAAAAGAGTCAAATGAGTAAATGTAAATGTAGTTATCACTGCCAGAGCAGCATGTTTTCTCTCTGTAGCTGTTACCTGTTTAACAAACACCTGCACAGGAATAACAACCTGCATTCTGTGTTTATACTGTGTACTTCCAGGAGGCACAGGATCAGTTCTACTGACAGAATTGCCTTTACTATTATTTACTTAACCCAGAATATAATCTTGGTGCCTTTTGAACATTGTAAATGATTTTTTAGCCTAAATGTTTCAGGTTGAAATTTAAATGATGTAACTCATGTCAAACCTGACACACAGGAATTCTTCACACTGAATGAAAAGTAATTATGTTAAAAGCTTTTCTTGCTGATGGACAGACTCTCCAGGTCAACAGTTTTATTCTGAAAGTCAAACCGGACGTTGCATATTTATTGTTGTATATTTGTTGTTGTTAAGCATTGCTAACTTGACCGCAGAGCCATTTTACATTTTTTTATTCATTTAGCTGACGCTTTTATCCAAAGCAACTTACAATTGCTGTATATGTCAGAGGTCGCACACCTCTGGACCAACTAGGGGTTAAGTGTCTTGCTCAGGGACACATTGGTGAATCTGTCACAGTGGGGGATTGAACCTGGGTCTCCCACACCATAGGTCTTACCCACTGCACCGCCCCAACCACCCAACGTCAATAAATGATGCAAGAGGGGTACCCAGGGCGTTAAAAGGCGATGCCAAAGGGCCTTGACCAAGCGTCATATGTGACGATTCGTTAGTGAGTCGTCAATGTGTTGCGTGGACCGTGACATTTGGGGGTCGGATCTTCAGGGGAAGCTCTCAAGAGAGGGCTTCATTTGTTTGGCAGTTGAGTTCAAATATCAACCTCCTGCAGAATCACTTCTTCCTTCTTTAACACAGAATTTTAACTAGATGGTGAATTAAAAAAAATTAATAAAACATAAAACTTGGTTGTGATAACTCAAGTTTAATCTGTTATTTGTCTTCACTCTGGTATGAAACTTCAGTGATGTTGTGATTTAACTGTTTGGTCAGATCAGCTGCAGCATCCAATCAATTACTGAGATCCAATAAGGCGGTGTGTTGGCCAGTAAAAGACTTCCGTGAAGGCTGCTCTCATGTACCCTTGTTCATGGATCCTCATATCCCTCCTTGCTCCTCAATTCTTTCTCCTCAGAGCAAAAAAAGAGAGCTTTGGGATGGCCTGCAAGAAGGCAGACCAGAATGATAGAAGAACTCTGTGTAGTTCTCTAAGAGGTCTGGGCCACCCTACCTGCCGAGTTCCTTCAAACACTCAAAAATGCGTTTTACAATAGATCCCTGGCACTTCTAGTGCCCTAATTATTTTAGCAACAGGTGTTGAGCAGGAACATGGGGGCAATCATAGAGCCAGACTCTACAGGTCCTTAGGCAGAAATACCTGTAGAAACTCTCTCCCTGTCAGGGTGATAACAGCTGGGCTGATAGCGAGACACTGTAGTTCAGACTCAGGGCTAACATATAACCACGTTTTCTTGGAGTCTCGTATGATTGCAGACTCATTGTCTCCGCTTAGAATACATGCATGAGATCTCCAGGTGACAACTTGACCAGGGCAACTGTGGCTCAGGAGGTAGAGCGGGTTGCCCGTTAATCCCTGGCTCCTCCAGGCTGCATGTCGACGTGTCCTTGGGCAAGATACTGAACTGATACTGGTGGCTGTTCCACCAGTGTGTGAATGTGTGTGAATGGTTAATGCAGATGTAGTGGTCAAAAAGACTAGAAAGGCGCTATACAAATATGGAGCATCACTTAGGTAAAGCATTTGAGTCTAACATTAGATTTAGGTCAGCTAAAGGAAAAGGGGAAGACTGCATACACTATTGGATAGCTTCAACAACATTTTCTCACTTACCGCTGCAGTTTGTTTGTTTTTGTTTTTGCCAAGGTTTTGTGATAACTGTCTCTCAAATTTCCAACACAAAACATTGAAAGTGAATGGAATTTTTGTGGTGATCACACCTTTGAAAAATCCATATAAAATGTTTAAGAGTAACGTGTTTATATCACACAGAACACGATGTCAATAGTTTTCACTGGAACTTCAGAAAGAAATTTCAATAAAAACACCTCACACTGAGGTGAAACGGGGACATGATAGTGCTCATGATACTGATTTTCTTTTCTCATATATAAATTGTTTGTTTGTTTGTTTGAATGAACCAAACCTTAAATCCCAGTCATCCATGACTTCCATATCAAGGGTGAATATTTTATGTTGGCTGGAACAAGAAAATCATGTCCAGCACCATGATGGAAAATACATTAGCCTACAATATAACACACTTTTCCCCTTGATGGTCTGAATAAATCATTAGATTTGTCGTAAGTCGTTTTTTAGAAAGAAAGGTTACTGAGGTTCATAGTGGTCCACTATGAGGGGGCATAAGCTTTTAAAACTTAAATATGCATTGGACTTGTAGCAGAAAACGAGACCTGGTAACCGTTTGTGTACCAAATACTTTGATTGGACACTGACGGATATCAGTAATTTTTGATAAAGATTTTTGCTAGGGACAATTCAGTAGTAACTGGATATTGGAAGGGACATTTGTATGTTTCATCAGAAAACAGAGTTGGTCATGTAAGGGTTAAAATGTCTGTGCATTGACAATGTAACACTATATCCATTAAATTTGTGTTTATTTACCCAGCTTCCCAGATGTAGTTATGAGTTGTGTGTTAAGCTTTTTACTAGTTGGAAACTCTAATATGACATGAAGACGGCATTAGATCAGGAGGAAGTAGCTTTGTTAAAATGCAGACTTCACAAGATCAACGGCTTTTGCTAACAATGACTTACTCACTCAGCAGGAATGTTGACAAGCAGTTATTTTCAGTCAGTGTAACTTCCCAGACTTTCAAGAATGTTTCATTGAACTGGAACTCAAACAAAGACTACTTAAACCTTTAGTAAACTGGAATAAAAACTAAGCCTTTTGATTAACAGTACTTAACAGACATAACAAGACTTAACAGACTGAAAAGTCTAGCTATGTTTATTTTTTTTTACTAGTTTACCAAGTGATTGTGCAGTCAACATTGCTGTCATCATTAGTTGACAATGATCAATACACGTGGTGCCCACTGGGCACATCCAAAACTACGCTTTGCATCACTGTGCACACAAAACAGGCTACTATGCACACACTCCAAATATTTATAATGGCCAAGAATCCAAATCCAAAAATTAAAGTTAAAGTTTCCGCCACAGACTTGGACAAATGTGAATCAATCCTTTAAATTCTAATCCTGCTGCCAGTTAATATGAAAACGCAATCACATGAACAGATAGAACACGTTAAATTGATTGATGCCTTTTATGGTTTAATAATGTTTGATGCTTACGTGTAATTGTCTGATTGCTCCACTGTTTCATTGTTGCAATTTTTTATCACTGTAAAGTACTTGCTCTGTGAAAGGAGCTATATTAAATCCATTTCACTTACTTACCACTACTTACTACAGCACAACAATTTCCAGTCTTAACGGAATTGATCCATGTGCATGAAAACAATAAATCATTCAGGAAAAGACAAATTAAATATCTATAGACTTTTACAAAAACAAATGCATGTGAAACTACACTCACCTAAAGGATTATTAGGAACACCATACTAATACTGTGTTTGACCCCCTTTCGCCTTAATTCTACGTGGCATTGATTCAACAAGGTGCTGAAAGCATTCTTTAGAAATGTTTGCATTATCCTGCTGGAAGTACCCCCGGTGGGGGCTTCTGCTGTTGTAGCCCATCCGCCTCAAGGTTGTGCGTGTTGTGGCTTCACAAATGCTTTTCTGCATACCTCGGTTGTAACGAGTGGTTATTTCAGTCAAAGTTGCTCTTCTATCAGCTTGAATCAGTCGGCCCATTCTCCTCTGACCTCTAGCATCAACAAGGCATTTTCGCCCACAGGACTGCCGCATACAGGATGTTTTTTCCCCTTTTCACACCATTCTTTGTAAACCCTAGAAATGGTTGTGCGTGAAAATCCCAGTAACTGAGCAGATTGTGAAATACTCAGACCGGCCCGTCTGGCACCAACAACCATGCCACGCTCAAAATTGCTTAAATCACCTTTCTTTCCCATTCTGACATTCAGTTTGGAGTTCAGGAGATTGTCTTGACCAGGACCACACCCCTAAATGCATTGAAGCAACTGCCATGTGATTGGTTGATTAGATAATTGCATTAATGAGAAATTGAACAGGTGTTCCTAATAATCCTTTAGGTGAGTATATGTGTGGCAGTGACTGTCAGAGAGGGAGAACCATGCCGAGTGTCTGTGTGACCTGATATACTGGTAATGCTGATGCGAGTTTATCATTCCTTTTTATTGCATCAGGAGTGTGTTTGAAGCTGAGTTACTTTAAAGAGTCCGGGAAAATGGCGCAGCCACTGTTCATGCTGGTATCTTTTGTCCTGGTGTCGTTCTGCGGAGGACAAGATTGGACGGCTCCAGACTTTTGCCATCAGCAACAATGTCCTCAATACAGTGTGGTTGAGACAAACCAGGTAGACTTCAGAGCTGCTCACTCACACATGCACCATTGGTATGCTGTGAGTATATGTACAAAAACTGTCTTATGTTCTGTTGTCTACAGGATTTTGAGACACGTTTGTATGTTTCCACTGAATGGATTACCACCAAGTTGGAAAGCGATAAGGTAGCTGACTTTATGGCTGCATGTTCAAGGCTGACTGACTACTGCAAGAGACAGAGTGATGCAGGTATGTCGGGGTCCAAAACTGAATGTTTCACTCATACAGTCCTGGTTTTGTAATGCTAATTTGAACAATATCTGTGCAATCAATGTGCGTTAAACAACCATAACTTGAATACTACTATATTTAAAGAGGTCATTAGAGAATAGCAGGTTTATAATTTAGTTTGTTGATGACCAAAATAACTTCACGCATCAAATGAGAATATTCACTGCATAGTTATTAACTACCTACTGAATGAGGATGTGACACACACACAATAGGGGGGGGGGGACAAAACCAGAGCTCAATAAATGGGTGAGGTTTATTAGAAGAACAAAAGGGTGGAGAATAGAATCCTGGCAAGTCTTATTGTGGTGCATCAAAGTAGAACACATCAACATTGATGTGAAAAGCATTAATACAAATTACAATACTTGTAGCTGTTTTTCATCAAACATCTAAAAATCTGTTTAGACTTTGCCTTCAAGAAATGTTACAAGTTGTGTAAATGGTGACAAGCGCACAAACCATTGTGTGGTTTCCTGAGAAACTTGCCTGTGTTCTTGCAGTGATGTTTGCTTACTTTGCACATGCGGATACAAAATGGATACCATATTCTATTTTTGATTGTGTAGTGTGTTTAACTTGTATTTGATTTGACAACATTCTACTTTTATTGTATTTTACTCTTTGCACTACAGTCCCCTGTGCTGCTGTGCCAACTTTAACTTCCCCTACGGGAAAAGGTTTCACTTTATGTTAAAGTGCTGGTGACATAAGGGCTGAGATTAGGGGTGTGACAATACACTTAGCTCACGAGACTATCCTTGTGCCCTAGAAAATTTTGAGCTTTAAAAACTTTATTTTCTGCACAAATTTATGGTGGATATTTATTTATGTAAAGGGAAACACAAAATTCAATTGGCAGGTGACCATTCAAAATAATATAATGCAACATAATACAGTAATCAGCAGCCTGTTTTTGTTAGCTTAAGTTACTTTTTTGGACATTGCACATTTCTTTCTTCTATATTCATAGCATGTTTTCTTATTGTGCAAATAAACTTTTCTCAAAGCATTTTCATTTGTTATTTAACATTTCTTGTCACAAGCTATTTTTCAGAACAAATGCTTTCAAAAAGTGATGGCGTAAATGACACCTATGCCTATGGGGATCAATAAAGGAACATCATCTTTTACCATTTTGTAACGTGTTTGTCACTTCCAGGTTATAAGATCCCTGTTGACACCTGGCCAGTGCTGATCACCATCACAGATAATGCCACACAGGATTTGTCAGTGTCCTGGTTTGTTCCTCCTAACACAACAAAGCCTGAAAACACTGATCCGTCAGTCACATGGCAAAGCAGACCTGAAGGCACGGTCTACGTCAGGTAAACAGTGATTGCTTCTATCTTTCAATTCATTATGTTGGGTTTCATTTAACGGTCACTAAACACTTAAATCATGTAACATGTTTACTGTTCAAAAGCTATGAGACAAAAGTGTGACTTGAATACATGAATAACCAGATTTGACCTTTATTGGGGTCAGCATTTACTGTAACTGAGAATTCAAACTCTTCACTACGAACAATGTAAATACTTAAAGTCACTATTGATCTCTGAATGAGGTAACTCAATAGTGATTGAGCCTATGGCCCACTGATGAAGGTGGTGGTAGAGAGGGAGATTTCTCTTTTTTTTTGCAGTATAATGAACTGAGTGTATATGGTGACATTCCCTGGAAAAATACTGTTTTAGGTTACTGCTAATGCAAACTGAATATTTCCTACTTCTGCGTTTAACTGGCAAACTACAAGTTGACTTTTATTCACACAGGCAGGGGTGGAAATTGGGGGTACACAGGGGAACGCCGTTCCAAGAGTAAAAGTCAGGAGGGAACGCATTTCCTGCTCAGATTTCAAAAATCTATTTTAATAGGGAGGAATTGCTTGTAGCTGCTTTAGACTGTTTCTGAAACATGTTCATGAAAAATGATTTATTGTGCTTAAACGCACCACAAATGGGCTGGCTAAAGCCCATTCAGCCATTGGGAAGGTATGACATTACAGGGTCCCTGGAATGAGTCCCCAAAGTAGTGTTTCTGTGTTGCGTTGTCATCGCTACCAGCCACAATATCCCAGAAGCTGCAGTGTTGTTGATGGGTACGTGTCTCTGATGCATTAAAAGGACGCAATAAACACTATCAATGAGTCAGTCGAAGCGAAGATAACTATATAAGATTACGGAGTTGACTACAACTAAGCTCTGAGTAAAAGCAGAACTTGTGTTAAAAAAAATCTGCAAATGAAACTTTCCGGTGAACAAAGTGTTCGACGTAATCTAAAACTTTTTTCTGTCCTTCTTTTCACATAACATAAAAGGGTCTTTGATGGTCCTCCAAGCATCAAGGATGGTCAAGAAAATGCAAGGATGCTTCGTGAGGCCTTGGTTCAAGCTGGGAAAACCTTTAATCCCAACACTTGCAGTGGGGCTGGCTATGACCCCATTTTCTCTGTTACTCACCACAATGAGATCTGGATCTGGATCTAGTGTGCATCATACAGTGGCAGGAAAAAGTATGTGAAGCTCTTGGAATTTCATGGTTTTCTGAATAAATTTGTCATAAAATGCAATCTGATCTTCATTCATGTCAAGGGTATTGACTAATAAAAACATGCCTAAAATAAATTCTCATCCCTCCTGTCTTTATTGCAAACAGTGCTTGAGTTAAAGACCTCCAGAAAGCTAATTGGAGTCAGGTTTTAACACACCTGGAGTCTTGTTAAGAAAATGGGTGTGGGACTACAGCTACTTGGACTACTTTTGGAGTTAGTGCTGCACAAGAAGCACATGCTTGTGAGTCGCTTACAGAGGCGCCACTATCAAGAATTTTTGATTTACATAAAGCTGGTTAAGTTTACAAAGTGACTTCAAAGACTTTAGAAACTCACCAGTGGAGACCCTTTGGGACTGTTGCTACTCTAACCAGAAGTGGGCGCCCAGTCAAAATGACAATGCTAAAGATTTGAAGGCATCATTGGAACTGGCTAACATCTCTGTTCATGAGTCTTCAATACGTAAAACATTGAGCAAGCAGGGTATCTACGGAAGGAAGCCACTGCTTACAAAAGTGCTTTGCAAAAGAGCACATTGGTACTCCCAGCGGTATTGGCAAAATGTTTTGTGGACTGATGAAACTAGGATTGAACTATCTGGACGAACCACACAGCACTTACACCTGGCGTAGAAAGGACCCAATATATTATCATGAAAACAAAGTATGAAGGGGGAAACCAGTTATTGACTATAAGGGTTCACTTACTTTTTTCACTGTCATTTTGAGTGTTGAATGATAAAAAGAGAGAGCAGAATTATTTTAGACACATTTTATTTGTCAATACCCTTGATGACTTAGATGAAGATCAGATCACATTTTATGACAGATTTATGCAGAAAACCATGAAATTTCAAAAGGTTCACATACTTTTTCTAGCCGCTGTATATCATACAGCGATACTCAAAAATAAGTCAGCATAAAAGCCCACCAGTACATGGAAAACATTTTCACCTTCAATGACATCAACCCACATCAACAGTTATTATAACAGTTATTAGTTTTGTAATTTACTTATTCAGTCATGAATACATTCTAGAAAGAATATGAGGCCCATTATCTCGTCTTTGGGCAGAATTTAATTAAAACAGTGTTGTGTGTGGTTTTTTGCATGCCCAGTATTGTTTGTGTATGACTGTAATAGTAACTCTATACTTATTCTTTAATTCAAGGTCTTTACTGTTCCTGTAAGTCTTGTATTATGTCGCTGCAGTTCCAGTTTAATAAACATTGTTGGTCAGCAGACAGACGGATGCCTCTGTTGCATTTAGTTTCAGGAATGTTGTATTTACCAGCAGTGATTCTCACTTTTTACACATTAGTGATGATATATTTGTTGTCTGATAATGCTTCTTGCTCCAGCCATATCTGCTGTAATAAACATTGCACATCTGTCCTTGCACCTATCAATTAAAATTTTATCTATGTTTTGCATATGTGGTCAATGTCAGGTTGTTCCTGTCTTTCTGAGTAGAACGGTAACTACAGGTCAACCCTACCGACACCTGCCAAAAGTACAACTGAACAAAGACCTTACTGCCATATGATATAACTTAAATATATGAAGGTTGTTTTCACTGTTATTTAGTTTTACTTTATTTTATATTTGGGCATGTCTATGTTGTTGAAACTTTATTTTAATAAACATTATTTAGATTTTTTTTTTTTTTAAAGTGGGAAGATAATGGAGAAGGGTATTTATTTTGCTTTTTGACACCTGCATGGATTGGATGTGCTGTTTAAAAATGCATAATTGGGAAAAAAACATCCATATTTGTTGGAAAAAATTGACTAGACATAATAAAGAAGATTTGGAGTATTCAAGCCAATCAAATAACGTAAACATACTTTATTTGTCGCATACATATGGCAAAATTCATCCTCTGCATTTAACCCAACCCAGAAAGGAGCAGTGGGGACCAACTCAGATTGAAATGGCATGCCAGGTCAAACAGCACTGACTGGAGAACCAACCTAGCGAACATGTTGTTGATGGTGGGGGAAGCCGGAGCACCTGGAGAAAACCCACACAGACACAGAGAGAACATACAAACTCCACACAAAGGCTGGGACGACCGGTGTCCAAACCCAGTGCTATCCACTAGGCCACCGTGCTACCACGACTATGGAGACATACACATAAACTGATGAATGGGGTGGTGCAGTGGTCAGTAGATAACTTTAATAAAATTAAACTTTTTGGTGAAAATGTGACTATATCCTGACAGTAGTAACAATAATAATAATCTCTTTGTAGAGTACTTTTCAAAAACAAGTTACAAAGTGCTTTAACAAGCCTAAAGACAATAAAAAAAACAAATACATGATAAAAGCAAAACACTTAAGAGACTAAAATACACGTTTAAAGTAATATAAAATATATATAGAAAATAGAAAATCGGGAAAGGCTGTTTTAAGAAGGGACTTAAAAGAGTTCACTGACTCAGCCAACCTGATTTCCTCTGGCAGGCTGTTCCCCTTTAGTTTTCAGTCTAGACTCTGGAACAGCCAGCAGACCTCTGCCCAAGGATCTTAAGGTACGTACTGGTGCGTATGGGACTAAAAGGTCAGAGATATAACAGGGTGAGAGGCCATGAAGAGCTGTAAAAGTGATCCATAAAATTTTAAAGTCAATTCTAAAACAAACTGGGAGCCAGTGTAATGAAGCTAAAACAGGGGTGATGGCGTCATATTTCTTTGTTCTGTTTAAAAGTGTGGCAGCTGAGTTCTGGACAGTCTTGAGTCAATTAGCAGATTTTTGAGTTAAGCAAGTAAAAAGGCTGTTGCAGTAATCCAGGCGTGATGAGATGAAGGCATGTAAAATGGTCTCAGTGTCCTTAAAAGTTAATATTGCTTGTATTTTTTATATATTTCTGAAAATCGTGTAGTCTGCACAAGGCTTAACATGATGTTGTGGTCAGTGGTGTACTAGGACTGAACACATGCCATCATCAGCAGACATTAAAAGGTCATTGGTGACTCTAAGCAGGGCAGTCTCAGCGCTGTGGTACTTCCTGAAACCAGATTGAAACTTTTCAAATATTTTTTATTTTCCAGTACAGACAAAATAGTACATATACAGTACATATCTGATCTACAGATCTACAAACTTAACTTAGTGTCAATCACTGCTCAAGCACGGGTTGCGCAGCACCCGTCCTCCTGCATGCTCGCCTTCAGAAGTTTTGCAAACGCAATGACTGAGAAACAATCACTAGCTGCCCAGCTCTCCTTTCCTAAGTAACAGCATATAGTACAAAACACATGTGAACATATCTAGCATAGTAGGGGAAAACTTCATAGCGGCGTTATTCAAGCAGCAGAGAGAGATGTGGAAGGTTTTGCATTGTATGTTCAATTGTTACCGACTGCTGCTTTGATCCATTTGGGAAGAAATGGGACAAATAAATGTTTGTATTGATTTTGAACTGTACCTGCTTTTGCTTTGGATGTCTGGTATTGTGTCCAAACCCTTGATTTCCTGCTATTGTGCTATCATTAAGTGTGATACCATATATGTGGAACTTTATGCTTTCAGTTGGTAACACGGGCTTCTCTTGATAGTTTGAAATCTCTGCTGGGATAAATCCCTTGACATTATCAGGGAAATAACAGGAAAACAGGAGACGTGGTTCATGGTTGGCATCATTAACACCTTGTTATGTACAGATCAAAGCCAAACACTACTCAGGTCAATCTGTAAGAAACAGGTCTGAATGCTGTACCAGAGTGGTTGGCAAAGCTGGATGAATTCTTTATCATTATAGCCAATACATGTCACCGTTATTTCAGTTAACTTGTAATAAGAGTTAGCATGACAAGGATCAGTTCTTGGACCACTTATGTTCTCTTTGTACAGGTTACCACTAACACATTGTTTACCAGCATAACATTTATTTTCACTGTTATATGACAATCAAAAAAGACTTTTCACACACTGTCAAAATGTAAATAACAGCATTAATAATTTCTGCATTACATTTGAGAGTGCCTGTTTTAGGACCCTGATATCGTGCATGTTGCCTCATGTAAACATAAATTTTCACTGTGGCTTCTCTTGAAGACTCCACAACTATTCTCTAGCAGTAAATGTTTGTTGTTTCTGTTTCTCTTGGTCAGTCTCTCTCAACACACTTTGGTGTGGAGAGCTGCCCTTCAGCTGAACTCTTATTATTAATTACAATCACAAAGACAACTAATTGTTGTAACTTCTTTATTTGTTAATTTCTTCACAAGGAAATATACAATTTCCACCACAACCAACAGATAGAGAATTTAAACAGGTGTTGCTGCCACTTCTGTAGGACTTGAGGACTCCTTTTTTGTGCCAGTAGCCTTCTTATCAGCATGAACAGCGAAGGTTTCTGCCACTAATAATGGGAAGATTATGGTAGCATCCGCTGACACCTAAAGAGGAAGAAAAACAGGCAATGTATTGAATCAGAAAACAAAAATTCTACTAAATCCCCATATTGGTATGTCTGTTTTTATTGCTTGAGATGAGGATACATCATTAAATAATAAGGTTTAGCACACAATCTCTGTTTTGCCATACATAGAGCTTGTAACTGTTAAAATAGAAAAGTAAAACACTCTTGCATGTATGCACTAATCTGTTTGGCAAGACTATGCACCGGTTATTTAACAAGTAAAAAACAGGTGTTGTGCAAATCAAAGTTTCCAAAACTTGTGAATGCAACATAATATTGATACTAGCATGTAATACTATATACCTTCACAGGTTTAGCATCTGCTCTGATTTTGCCCCAGGACACTGCCTCATCAGGTCTGGCCCCTGAGTCACAACCATCAAACTCTTGAGCTGTGTTTACATATACCGCATAGTCAGCTCCCTGCCTCTGGAAGGACAGAAATCAGTTTATTAAAACAAGCTTTATTGATTCATTGAATGATCACGCAGTTTCCTAAAAGTTTAGCATTTGTTTCCTGCTCCACCTTAAGGCATTGAGCATCAAGAATTGGCTACAAATGCATCAGTGAATTCAGAATATGATCACCGCAAATCACAACCTTCATTTCCTGTTACATCTCTACTGTCCTCTTCATATCATGCCCCCCCTACCACACACACACACCCCACCACCCAGCCACCCACCCACACACACATACACCATGAAAACAAGAGAGAGATAATCTACAGCCTTCAAAGACTTTTTAAATATCAGACTGCATTTCTCCACAACGTTCTGAAAGAAGTTGGGACAACACCAAACTCAAAAATGCAAAAACTCACCCAGAAATTGGCATTGCATATGTGGTGTTTGGCTATACCTCCTCCCAGGATGATTATCCCTGTGCTGTTGGCAGCCACTGCCATCTTGTTCAACTTTGTAATATCTGGAATCAAATTGTGTAATGCGTAAGACCAACAAATAACCACAGAGACAGAGAAAGGTATGTCACCAATGAACACCGTTTTACCTTCATTTATGTCCACTCTGAAGCCAGGGTTCTCAGCTGAGAAGAGGCACAAAACGTCTCCTATAGCGCCGTCGGTCAGGGCAGGGCAGAACACTGGGATGTTATTCTGAAATAGACACCAGATCGCTGCTCAGTAACAGCTCAATTAATTATTGGTTAACACACAAAACACACTCCTGATGTATACCAGGACTCACCTTGTAGGCCCAGTAGTAAACAGATTCCGGGTTGTTTATCTCTTTGCCCATTCGATGGATCATCTTAGATGGTGTCCAGTTAACGCCCTGAAAGACGACACATCACAGAAAAATAAAACTATAATGTGAGCTGAAGGCAAAAGAGGGACCAGGACATCTCAAATGCCACAATAAGAGAACATGTGATTAAATGCTTGGAATTCATAGCTCTGCTCTGTTGTAAAGCCTTGTTAAAACAGAGCAATTTGAGTTTTTAATATTTCAGTAAAATATGAAATGTTATCAAATTAGGTTTGTTTTGAGTATACACACATTTAAAAATTTTGTTTTAACACTCCCTGTAATATAAGACATTTTAGGGAAACGGGTAGACAGATGTTCACATACCTGAGTGTTCTGCTCGAGCAGCATCTGCTTCAAGATCGGCATCAACCATTTGTCAAATTTAGTGTAGTTTTCCTCGGGTATCAGAAGGTTCCCAATCCTGCAACAGAAGCGACACAGGGGAGAATTGAATGCTCTTCTCCTTACAGTCTTTCTTTTTTAAATAGACACTCAACATCTCTATTTAGCAGTTTTTATTATTGAGTGGTGGAGACAGGATGCACATCTCTAACTCCTTAGCAAGATAGCCAACTTTACTGTGCTGTTGCAGGGAGAAGAACTTGCTCTGCGTGCAGCATGAAATCAGATCGCAGTTACAATTATTTTTACTGATTTCTTTATTAACACTGTGAGTTTGCAGACAATCATACAGAAACATATTTCTGTATGATAAAAAACCTATTAGTGACACAGCTAAGCTAAGCGCATTAGCTTGGAGAGCTTCTTCCCCCCCTTTAGACTTTAGACTTTATTGTCCCAGTGGGAACTTCTTTTTCACAGCACTGTACATCACCAATTAACGAACAACGTGTTCCTCCTCATATATCATTACCAACAACAGACAGGACAGGTGACAGCAAAGATTCTGGTGTTCTCATCGAGACATCTTGATCAGGGCTGCTGTGGCTGCAGGGATAAGGCTTTTGCCCAAACAATTCCTTCAGCACCTCAGGGACCAGTACCTGTGCCCAAATGGTAGTAGAGCGAAGTGGCAAACTATAAGCTAGAAGTTGTCACAGCGTCATTAAGCTTCTCACCCCACCTCCTGTATTTCACGCCAATGAGCTACTGTCACTTTATGGTGTGATCGCTGCTTTAACCCAAACTTGCTGTTTCTCCAGCAACCACACCATGAACACTATCAGGACTAAAATCTTAATGATCACAATTTTAAAGGCGCTCAGCTAGTTCACTTATTTAAAATCATTCCCTATTCTATTTTTAGCCAAACTTACCTGTCAAGGCCTTTTATAAACAGATCCCTGCCAGACAGAGTAAAGTCTCCCATGTAAGTTGGGGCCATACACTTGATCAGATCCTCCTCTATACCTCCAGTTGTGGTCACTAAGACATCAACCTAAAAAAAGAAAGAAACACACTGTATTAGGGAACACATGTAACGTGCTGCTCTGTAGTAGCTGTCTGTAGACCATGTGATTCAAATATTTCCTGAGAGGTTGTTTAGGGACATATTGTTAGTGTAGTTGAAAAGAATCGTACCATTTTGTGTTCTGCAAGGTAGCGGATACTCTCCCGGACTCCACTGCTGATGAGGTTTGAGGTGTAACCGAGGAAGATGGTGCAGCTCCTCCGACAGGGGCAGGTTGATGGGCCTTCATCAACACATCCATTCAATGCCTTCACCGGTTGCTGACGCCTCTTGATCTGTGCATTATGTTAGATTAGAAACCATAATCATAGCCTTTTCAATTTACTAGATATAATGAACCAACCACACTACTATAGACTTCATTGAGAGTGTAGTTCATGACAGATGACGGGTTAAGGTAAGTCACGTGGTTAAGGTCAACAATCATTCATCTAACTGTTGGTGTATGCACTGCTGCCAGTATATTACACTGCATCAAAGGTTAAAAAAAATTAATGAGTCCTTAAAATGATCAACATGCTCATTTGCCAAGTTCTCCCTGTGCAGCACCCTTCTCACCATGGTGTTGATCTCCTGGATAGCCAAGCCCAAGTTGGTAGCCTGGAAGCCTGTGTGGAGGTAAGACTGCAGCAGGACTCGGTAGTCCACGCCCTGGTTGAAGTCGTAGCCCTGGACCATTGGTGTACCCTCTGGTAAAGGGATGGACTTTCTGTAGATATTCTCAATTTTGTGGTTATGGTTTGCCATATTGTCTGAAAGAACAATAATATAACATGATAAGAGTTTCTGCACTATTCTCCAAATTACATTGGCCAAGTCCATATATGTGTACCAGTCCACACGCTGACACAGACCCTCTGTTCCTTTCCACAGTGGTAATAAAGTCTGGCTGCTTTTGGTGGAGAGCAATAATCTCGTGCTCACCTACTGTTAGGTCCAGTCCACATATCTGTGATTAAGCCTGTCTCCATGAGCCACCTGCTTTCTGTTCTTCCTGCACCGCCACCTCACCTTATTGAGGTTTCACTGTAAAGAGGCCCTTGTACTGTTGCACTCATGGCCAACAGCTTGCTTTGATTGATCAGCCTAATCATTTGCTTTGCCTAACTTGTTATTCCAGATCCTGGTTGCGTAGTCCTCCCTCTGCTCCACTTCATTCTGTCTCATTTAGAGAGTTATTTAATTAGCTACCTACCATTATGTTTGTGGCCTATCCAGTGAGTGTTTGCCTGCCCATTCTGGCAGTAGAATTTCTTGTTTTGTGAACAAAACTAAACTGAACAAAGAAAAGGAAGTTTTTTTAAGTTAGAAATTACACATGTGTTATATCCTCTGCTCTCTAGTTAAGCAACATTTAAGTATTCTAGGTGCACTTTACTTAGAGGGAACCTGAAGATGACAGTGTACATACACAATGCAAAGAATGCAGAAGGTAAAGGTTCCAAACAGCTCCATCCTCACCCGCTTATCCGAGGTCGGGTCACGGTATATATATATATGTTTACCACCTACTCCCTTCTGCCTTCTGTACAGCCAAAAACTGTACTCAGGTAAAAGTACTGTTACTTTGCAAAAACAAATACTTAAGTAGAAGTATAAGTGGTCATCAAAATAACTACTTGAGAAAGAGTACAAAAGTATTTACTAAAAAAATGACTTGAGTAGTGAGTAACTTAAGAAAATAAAACAATGGGCCTTTTTTTTTTAAGTATTTGATGTAGATGTGACTGGAATTATTTCAGGTGGTCTTTCTCAGGTAAAGGTAAAGTAGTGAATATACGTAAGTCACCATCTCTTGCCACATTTACACCAGGAAAATATTCACAGTGTGTATTAGTCTGTCTTCATCAGACTACACAATGAGCATTCTAGTTAAATGCAGACAGCTGGTACACCTCTAGCTTGAATATTTACATTAAGGCAGAATGCAGGAGGAGTTTTTAAGCATGATATACTGTGTGTAGCTATTTATTGTTAAACATATTAGCATTAACACAACAGACACTGCTCTTTGTCAGCTCAGTGTCAGCACTGTTTAGCCCACTGACTTCACAACAGATACACGACAGCTGTAAATAAATAAATAGGCAATAAGAAGCAATGCAGCCTGATGAATGTATATATATATATATATATATATACACACAGTATATGCCCACAGCCCATATATTTGCCTACCTGCTCCTGTCAGAAAGTCAAACAATTTATATTTCACAGTTATAGACAGTAGACCTATAAAAATCATTCTCTACACTTTTTTAGCCTACTCTGGTCTCTTTCATGTAGAGCAGAGAGATTAGAACATTACCTGTTGAGTTTGCTAGCAGAGGGTCTCTTAAGGATGTAGATCTGTCCTTTGGATGTCCATGCACATTTGACCAAAAAACACAAGTAGTAGCACAATTTATACTCCTTTAAAGACCAGGAGGGCGGAGTGACATGAGCAGGTATGCAGTTTAGAGCTGCTGCAGGCTACAGCCTACAGTGTAATTTTAAGCTGCATTCAGTCAGTGTTAAACTGTCATTTAAGCTGCCGACAGTCAGTGTTAAATCTGAACAATATGCATGTCCATAAAAACATGCAAAAAAGGGTTTGACAGGTAGGACTTAAATTAGGCCTTTAATAGAGCTAGCAGTTTCCTACCTAGTCCACCAGGCAGACTAAAATACTGTACTGGTGAAAAGTTTTTGTATCATGTTTGTATGAAATACATATATAAGCCTAAATACCAGCAACTTTATTAGGTACACTTGTTCAATTGCCTGTTAACACAAGTAGCTATTCAGCCAATCACATGGCAACACCTCAGTGCATTTAGGCGTGGTCAAGACAACTTGCTGAAGTTTAAACCGAGCATCAGAATGGGGAAGAAAGGGGATTTAAGTGACTTTAAAAGTGGCATGGTTGTTGGTGCCAGACTGAATATTTCAGAAAATGCTGATCTACTGGGATTTTCACGCACAGCCATCTCTAAGATTTACAGAGAATGGTCCAAAAAGAGAAAATATCTAGTGAGCGGCAGTTGTGTGGACAAAAAAGCCTTGTTGTCAGAGGAGAATGGGCAGACTGGTTCGAGATGACAGAAAGGCAACAGTAACTTAATCCACTTGTTACAACCAAGATATGCAGAATACCATCTCTGAACGCACAACACGAAGAACCTTGAAGCAGATGGGCTACAGCAGCAGAAGACCACAGCTCCTGTCAGCTGAGAACAGGAAACTGAGGCTACAGTTCGTACAGCTTCACCAAAATTAGACAATTGATGATTGGAAAAACGACAGGTCTGATGATTCCCGAGTTCAGCTGTGACATTCAGATGGTAGGGTCAGAATTTGGCATAAACAACATGAAAGCATGGATCCATCCTGCCTTGTATCAGCGGTTCAGGCAGGTGGTGGTGGTGGTGGTGGTGGTGGTGTTATGGTGTGGGGGATATTTTCTTGGCACACTTTGGCCCCCTTAGAACTAACTGAGCATCATTTAAATGCTACAGCCTTCCTGAGTATTGTTGCTGACCATTTCCATCCCTTCATGACCACAGTGTACCCATCTTCTGATGGCTACTTCCAGCAGGATAATAATGTCACAAAGCTCAAATCATGTCAAACTGGTTTCTTAGCATGACAATGAGTTCAATGTACTCTAATGGCCTCCACAGTCACCAGATCTCAATCCAACAGAGCTGGGATGTGGTGGAACGGGACATTTGGATCATGGATGTGCAGCTGTGAAATCTGCAGCAACTCCGTGATGCTGTCATGTCAATATTGACCAAAGTATATGAGGAATGTTTCCAACACCTTGTTGTAAGTATGTCACAATAAAGGCAGTTCTAAATGCAAAAGGGGTCCAACCCGGTACTAGCAAGGTGTACCTAATAAAGATACCATTGAGTGTATATACAGTATGTATATAAATTTGTACTGTATATACAACAATGATATGATGAATTTCAGTCAGGGTTTCAGAAACAACACTATACAAATGAGTTATACTATACAAGTAAGTTTATGTACTTACTTACTTACTCACCGGCTTTACAATTCTGCACAGCAAACACGTTTACACAAATGTTGTTAGTCTAGTTAAACATTTTCAAGCTCCTAGGACATCAGTACAGTCTTTCATGAAGGTCTTCAGTCACCTAGAGCTTCATCATACCCAGAGGTAAATATTGACACATGGAAGTAAAATGAATCATGCCTGCAGCAGAACAGCATTCTCTCTTTAGCTGAGTACACACGGTTTATTTACAGTGACTATTATTCTCATCATAGCACAATACATTTAAAACCTGAAAACAGTTACTGAGAACTCGTAAAGGATCCACAAACATCATCAGAAGTCAATTGGTGTAAATTTTAATATTTTGTGTACTGTTATGACCACCTGCCTAATATTGTGTGGGTCCCCCTTTTGCTGCAAAACAGCTCTGATCCATCGAGACATGGACTCCACTAGACCTCTGAACGTGTGCTGTGGTATCCGGCACCAAGACGTTAGCAAGATCGGACTTGTTTCTCCAGCACATCCCATAGATGCTCGATTGGATTGAGTTCTGGGGAAATAGGAGGCCAAGTCAACACCTTGAACTTTGTTGTTGTGTTCCTCCAACCATTCCTGAACAACTGCAATTGTATCAGATTGCTGCTCATCCTAATTAGGTCATCCTCACAGAGAAGTATCATATGGGGAAAGACTACAGCTTAATAAATAAATAAGTTGTGGGAAACAAATTTAAGTTAATTTTTGATGCGTTTGCTGAAAGTTAACAACGAATAATTATTTTTTTAACTTTCGATCAATAAACTGAATTTAGAGATCTTCGCTAGTGCTTTTTGCTGTAGTGGTGAGTCGGAAACCTCCTCCAAAAAGACGACAGTAAAAAAAAGAAAACGAGTCAGGAGTCTTTTTAAACAAGTCACCTAACTAAAGAGTCTAAAGAAGCAAACACAGGAAAAAGAGAGTCTGCACATCCAGCCCATCACACCAACTACATCTGAAACAGCTGCAGCTGCAGCCCGAAGCTCCGTGAGTAAAATTAGCTGTCGCTGCTGCACCACAAAAGTGTTTACGTGATTTGATGGAACTGAGTGATCAGTGATCGATCATTGACAAGTGATGTGAAGCAAATAAAAATTTACAGAGAAGTGTTAAATGATACCAGACAGTGACGTAAAATGTGTAAAATCATGCATGGATGAGGTGCATGCAGGCCTTTTTTTATACATGGCTATGGTGGAGGCACATAAAAAAAGCTGCCCTTCTCTTTCTTTAGGTGTGGTTAGGTTGCTTGCATGTTTGGCTTCAAAACCATACAAATAGACATACTGCCAGGGTCTGGTTAAAAAGTATCGTAGCGTACTGGTTTGACTGGAGAGGTTTTGATAGCCTACTACTAGATACTGGGCTCTTTCAGTTGATACCTTAAGATATCCAGAATGGATACCCATACCCTATACCCTAGTACTCACTTATTATGATTAATTTGGTCATGTAACAGCATCCCCTCGGTTTAGAACTAATCTATCAATATAACTGAAGCTTTTCTATTGTTTAGACTTTTTACATTAAATGTCTTTAAACAAACTATTTATTATGAGCAACTCATTTATTATGATAACCTTAACTAATAGAATGTGAATCATCATTTGAAAAACTATATATTACAGGAGGTAAGGGAAGTTTGATTCTGTACAGGGGAGATGTCAATAGTTTCTGGATTTAAGGTTTGTTTAGTTACTAGTGGTTTTCACTCTCACTACACTTGGTGAAAGTTGTACTGTTCCATCCAATTTGTATCATGGATCTCAGTATAGTGAGTATTATAGATCTTTGAAGATATAATGTGTTTGCAGCTACTTTATGCAGCTCATTATGCATGCAGCTAGTAGGCTACGCAGTCCTTTACAAGCCTGTAAAGCAAACGTTATGTTAGGCTAGTTAAACATTTTTCAACCTCCTAGTCAAAAGCCTGTGGGTATTTTAATGCAAATCTGGGTCAACATGTACATTTTGAAACAATTTCTAATTTAAATAATCAACTTAAATAATTGCATGTCCTTAGCAGAGGTTTGTAGTCTCTGTGCTATGAGACAGACTTTTCTAAGCATCTCCAAAGCCAACATTTGTTTCAATTTAAATGCACTGTATGCCTCTCTTTCTCAGACAAATATTTGTTCTGTACCAGATCATGCTAAATTATTGAACAACTACTAAACTTTAGCTCATTTTCAGGTCACAAATTAAAATTCATAATAAAAAAAAAAGAGATCTTTCCAAAGAGTGTGTAAACATGCCCCCAATCTATTCCTTACAATGCTCCTGTGCAGTTGCAGATTTGTAGGTTTGCAGTGTGGAGAATTGCCCATGTTTGGTACAGTTGTGCTTAAAAGTTTGCAAACCCTTGGAGAATTGGTAATGTATGTACCATTTGTAAAGAAAACATGAGTGAGCACACAAAACAGATGTTTTTTTATTTCTCATGAGATTCACATTCAACAGTAGGTCATAAAGGAATGGTACAATCATGAAACAAAACATGGTAACAAAGAAAAAAATGAACTGACCCATGCCTCCAGGACCAAGTCTTTGGTCTTCTTGCATGAACCGCACATTTGAGATCATCACCCCAGTGTGGCTCAGTGACATTAAGGTCAGGAGACTGTGATGGCCACTCCAGAACCTTAGGGTCATTGTCATGCTGGAAAGTCCCGTGTGCAGCTTTGAACCTTGGCTTGGTGTCAAGAGATCCCTGAACAGTACTGATTGGTATTTGCAAGGCTTTGGATATCTTTTTATTATTCTTTTCCATCTTTATGGAGTTCCTTGTACCTTGTCTTGCAGTTCTTTTCTGCTTCCCATGCCTCAATATCTAGCCTTCTCAGTGCATCCAAGTGAGAGCTAAAAAACATTGACTATTTATACACGGACACTAATTGCAATTTAAAAAGCCACAGGAGTGGGAAATTAACCTTTCATTTCCATTTTCAACTCTGTGTGGGATCAGGGCCATTTGGGTGATTTTATCATGATTTGGAAAGAATAATTTTACTCTTTGTAGTTTCTCTGGGGATATTGTGTTGATGGTGAATGTCTGTCTGTGGAAAATAACATGAACATTTTTATGTGCATTTAAATTTAAGCATCATTTTAAAAATACATGTCAGCAACCAATCTATCTGTCCAATTCCAAATCTCTTTAACATTACCACAGAAATAAAGAGGAAACAAACCTGGCTGATGTCGGTGATCTGACATTTCGCAAACTCCTCTTAAGGTAGTAATACGTTAGCTAGCATACATGGCAAACACTGCCTACTTAACATGTGACAATATCAAATGTAATGTGTCTCTGAATACAGTGTAATAGGTATAGTGTGTCACTTTTACTGGCCCCACAGAAACATATTTTAACAATCTTCAAAATATATATATTTATATTGATTGCCTTCTTGTACATGCCAAGATGTTCCTGGAATATATCTTGGGGGACATGTAATTTACTACACAACAATATTTCTTTCATTTTGTCATTTTTCCAGGGGGCATTGTTTGGGGTTGGCCTTTCTTTGTTTGACAAGGCTAACAGCTGACCTGAGTTTGGTAGGCTAATTAGATGATTTACCAGATCATCAGTTGAGGGTAGAATTGCTGCTGGGTTACTTCCTTAATAGGCTAGGTCATGAAATCTGCAGCAACCTTTGGGGTAAGATCTATTTTTTTAACATGGCACTCTGTATTTTTCAGTGCTGTGCAGGTTATAACCGAGATTTTCGAGTGGCCTTTTATTGGCCAGCCTGAGGCACACCTATGCAATACCCGTGTTGTCTGATCACCAACTTGATATGCCACACATGTGAGGGGGATGGATTATCTCGGCAAAGGAGAAGTGCTCACTAACAGAGATTCTGGGCCTTTCCGAAACTAGACCCTCGCCGCTTCCACTCCGACACCGAAACTGCTACTTCCACTCCGTTTACGCGTTCATGCGTCACATTGAGTGTCATCCGAAACCAATGAGGGCGGAGTGATAGTGGGATGTTAAACCCTCAAATGCCGAGTCAGCACCGATGCTGGCTTGTTGTGTAACACCCTTTGCTGCACGAATGGGGACCTTTCTTTCATTTTGCGTTCCTTGTGACACCCGCCGGTTAACATGTAGATTTTTTTTATTTAGAAACTACACTGATATTGTCACGTCACCATTCACAGGTTAACAACGTAGCCCATATGATTTATATTGAAATGTTGTATTTGTGAATGTAACATTTTTCATATAGGCTAAGTTAAAGAAGTTCAAATAAATAGGCTTTTCTTTACAATGAATATCAATCTTTTCATAAAAGAATATTTATTTTTCGTAAATATATAAAGTTATGTTCGAATGAAATATTCGACACAAAATGAATGACAAAGTCTCTGACAGATTTCTGAAGAGAGATTTTTGTGTAGGCCTACACAGAGAAGGTTTTAGATCTTTGAGTTCAGCTCATGATGAATGGGGGCAAAAACAAAAGTGTTGCGTTTCTAATTTTGTTCAGTGCAGAAATCAACCATCTCGACCCACCTGGTAGGGAAGACCGGGTATGGTTTCAACATGACATAGTGTAACAATACTAATTCCACCAATTATTTAAATAAATAAATAAATAAAAAGATAGGAGTGGTGTGATATCAGTATTTACCTACTTCCTCCCCGATCAGGCATGGGGGTTGTCAAGGCTGTGGACAGGCACATTCAGAATATATAGAGAGAAAAAAATGATTTTGAGGTACGAAAGTCAATTTTTTTATACTATACTTTCATTGCAGATAAAATAGCATGACATATATAATTAAATCGTAGTTTCTTAGGCAACATGTCATGCATTTTTCCCCTGGTAATTTCAAACCACCATGCTAATATTGCTAGTTAAACAATGGCTGACAGGGCTGAAGTTGGTTTTAACACTTTAAAGTGCCATCCCCCATACGTAAGCCTTGGGACTTTCTTGATGTCAATATTTTTACAGAGTACCCTGCAGTCTCTAGGTCCACCAAGCCTAAACTCCAGGGTTACCAGCATTTATTTGTCAATACAGTGACCTGTGCTCCCATTTAAATGTTGTTCACATATGTGTGCATTGGCCCCCCATCTTTTCCCTACTCTGTCTTGGTTGGGAGAGGGCAGGGAAGAAAAAGGTGCATAAATCCCAGTATGCCAAAGAGTAAAATGTAGAAGTGCCGGTGCTGCGTACCGGTCCACTTCAAGCACCGTCTGACTCAGATTAAGAATATGCACACATTGACACACAGGTCTTTTTTTTTTTATTAAGACCTCAAGATGTACAAATATTTGCTTTAATTAGGCACATGGTAGTAGTGTTTATTAAGTATACAGTTAAGTTTGTTCTAGTATACAAGTTTACATACACACCCAACCATCCCGATTTAATTGTTTTACCAGGTTTAAATGTTAGTGTTAAGACCTGTACGCTTCAGTGTCTGACTACTGTGATGATGCAAGCACAGACACACACACACACACACACTTATTAGGTGCACATTGGCACATTTTGTTAAATGTTATGATATCACAACAACTATGACTGGCAGTAAGTGTTTTTTTCTTTAAGGGCAAAAACAAGAGAAAGGGGTGGTCATCACTCAGAGGTGAAACAAAAATAGCAAGTAGCAAAAGGAGAGCAACAAATTCCCCAAAAGACAGCAAAGAAATTAATAAGTGAGAAGTTTAATGTAAGCAATAGAATAAACCTTTCGTTTTCCATCCCACGGCACTGTTGTGTTATACAGAGTAAGAACAGCACACCGTTCGTATGGGATAATAGTGTATAATACAGCTTGCGCTCCTGATATTACTATGTTGGCTAATTGCAGGGTTAGAAGGGAAGAACATTAAAATATTTATATACCTGTATATACCTTATTCATCTTGTGTAATTACAAAAAAAAAAAGACATACATGTGTGACATTACATAATTGTTTTTCTTGAAAGTTTACAGGTGCTGCAGGATGTCATGGTCAACAATTCAGCGGTTTATCAGCACTGTACCCTGTAGGCAGGATTTTCAGTTACTTACGTTATCGCAAAATTAGGGCACATAACCACTCAGTTGTGTTTGTTACAGCATGACATCTCATACAGTTCCTCTTATTGGAAATGACTGTCAATGCCTATGAATATTTTTTGGGCTGTCTTTGTAGATACCCCGCTGTTGTCCCAATTGCATTTTCAGAAAAATGGTAATACTATCGTGAGGTAGTTGTCAAAGCATCAGGGTTTCGTCTCGTCTTTGCTCAGGGCTCCTTTCATTTCTGCTCCGAGGAGCAAGCGAGGGTCGGGATGTAGGCCTACCTGAAGAGTGGATTAGGACATGCGTGATTATCCATCGCACGTCAGAATCTGCTTTTATTGCCAAGGTTTACTCAAAAGGAATTTGCTTTGATATTTTTGGTGCATAACAAATCACATGTATAAAATATCAAAATATGCTACCTGTTATGGTTTCCCAGTCTCACCCAAATTGATCTAGTTTCTGTTGGTCACACAGAACAAAATGTTCAGTCGACTCAAAGCTTAATAGAAAAAAAATTTTATTTTCCCCTATTCACAAAAATTAAATAAAAAAGGGATACATCAGATAACATCCCACCTGCACCACAGTTGAGCAAAAAAAAAAAAATAGGTACATCAAATTCAATTGCCAGCCTTGATATCAGATTGAAACAAAAGTGATGAATGAGTTTTCCCACATTCTTCCCCAAGGTATGCAAGTACAGACTGTCCTTCAGTCCAACCACATCAAATTTGACATAATCAAATGGTCCGCTATAAAACAACGAAAACAAAATATTCTTTAAATAAAAAGAATTTTTTTTTTTTTTTAAAAAAAAGGGAAAAAAAAAAACTTTTAAAGTCCAAAACAATTTGTGCACTGGAGCACAAAAAAAACCCCATCAAACTAAAATAAATAAATTAAAAACAACATGAGCATCAAAATAAAAAAAAAATAAAAAAAAAACACAATTGGACAACTTGCATTTAAATTTTCTTATGAATATAGCTTAGTGTATTACAACATGGCGAGTGGTAAAGCCTCAACTTTTTTACCAATTCTTTGTGGCACAGGAGCTGCATCCTTCCCAAAAACATTGCAATGAATGCCTCCCCAAAAACATCTTTCTGGCCTGTGATCAGTGAGTGGCCACCTCAGTTCTCAATGCTTGCCTACCAGTTAAACCTCAAGATGATACCATTCAGTATTCACCCTGTGGGGCGCTGCAGCTTACAGAAGTGGTCAGGTATCCGAAACACGCATCTCTCTCTCATACATGCACGCGCGCAACATTTGTGCTACAAAAAAAAAAGAATAATAATTATGTCACCTAGGTCGTGGGGAAAAGGAAGAAAAATTCTGTAAAATGCATAACGTACTGATGTGAGTTCATATTCAGGAAAATTTTTTAGGTGTTTTCCATTTGTGACGGTCTGTTTCAGGAGATTTGAGCATCCCGACGATAAAACTGACAATGTTAACTGGCAAGCAAATGTTGATCTTCCCAGTGGCCACTTCAACTCAGGCATGACTCAAACTATGGCCCAGACATAACTTTATTGTAGGGCTGGTGCAAAGTTACATCTAAGCATTACTCGCGTACACACCTTTATAGTAAAAACACCAACAGGCAAACAGCCATACACACTTTCATTACAAGCGTCCACTATGGACAATGACTAAAAGTTAAAGCTGGATAAAGACCACCACTCTCTCATAAGCTAACCAGTGTCAGGGGAGAACTATTAGGACTCAGTATATTCCCAGGCATATCCTACACAGTATCAACGGGTGAACATATGGCAACAACAATCACTAGATTGATCACAAGCTGGAGAAGTACCTTATTAGTCCAGCAGTGATTTGAATTGCCATTGACAAAGCTCTTATAAGGTAGATCCCTGCAAGAGGACCTTTTATAAAACGACTTAAAAAAAGGGAACAAGCCTCTTTGAAAAGCATGCAATGTCCATGTCGAGAAGCCTTGATGGCTCAAGCAGCCATCATTTAACAGAAAACTTTGAAATAGACAGGGACACACTCAAACACAGATATGGATTGACAGGTGCGCAGAGACATGGATCCAAAATACTGTAATTAAGATGTCCCCCTCCTCTTAAATCCTATTCAATCCATTTTTAGGAGGAGCTACATTATCAAACTATGTTAAGAGGCTTACCCTAGTCATTTTACCATTGCTTAATATTATGCTTACTTTAGCAAGCCATTAACAGTCCTAAAATCACTTATCAAAAAGAAAACTATATCTCAGTATATTACTGTATGTCTTACATTTGAAACTCTAAATTTCTTACAAAAAGAAAGTGCATTTATAATCGGTAAGAACTAATTCATTCTTGGTGATGTCTTAACGCTCACATTAAGTCCGTTTTGTAAATACTCTAAAAACGAAGCAGCAGCAAAAAGGATTCTCAATATGCCTACAGTATTTGAACTCGTGTTGCAGTGGGCGATTCTCCAATCAGACATGAGCTGATTGCCGTATTAAATCTACCTATAGTTGGTCGTCTCACAAGCAGCCACCATTAAACTATAGGGACATTGATTAGACAACATGTATGAGTGGGAGGACAAAAGAACCACGCACCCGACAGCTTCCAATTATGGCAGCCTCTCCATACGGACGACAATTTATGTAATAAATCAAGTGAGCAGCAAGACATTCACTCAAAACATGCGTCACATAAGAGGCGATATATGTCATGCAATAACTTGGTACTGCGGTGATAAAAGCTTGAGGACAGACCTACTGCATCTTTTTTGCCTCGAATGAGAGGGGGGGGGAAGAAACCTATGATTCGAGGGGAATTCAGCAACCAAGGGAAGAGGAAGGAAATTAAATTCAGCTAAATGTACATGTGAAAAGAGAATAAGACCCATGTATATGCACAACAATTGGTTTATGCAATTTCACCATAAAAGGTGAAAATTTGTGCAAATAATTTGTGCACATTTCCTGCATTGTTACATAGTAAAAGCGTCTCATGTTTTTAGCCTCTGGCACGATTAAACGCATCTACATGTGCGAGTCATTCTACGGACAACGTGCATTGTGGAATTTGGGACTGTGGCACCCTATGCTGGTTCAGATAATTCCTTTTTTAGAATGTACCTATCCTATCTGACACCCCCCTCCCCTCCCAGCCGTCACCTATCTTAACAGAATAATTAAATCGAGGAAGGGAGGTCAAAGCCAGCCCCTTTTTTTGCCCTCGCCTACCTATTATCCCTGCGGTGCTGTTGGTGACAGTCACTTTTGAGCGTGTTGGATTTAGTGAGGCGTTTAATCCGAGAGGTATATGTATATCCCCAGTTTACCCTCCCACACCCACCACCCTCCTCCCACCCTCCCTTACAGAGACACACAGGGCGCGGGGGGAAAGGGGGCCATCCGCTGAGTGGAGGATCAAGGCCAGTCACATCCCTCCAGCTCTCGTTTCTCCCCACAATCTGGGCAGTGCAATGAGTTCCCCAGTAACCCTCCCGTACATTAACCTGGGAGAAAAGACAGAGGAACAGAGAAAAGAGATTAAAATCACATTTTGGTGAACAATTGGTAAATGTAGAGGTGCGATGAGTGTTTCAGGGGTCAAACGGATGATGCACAGATGGTGAAAAGTCTGATTCTGGATCAGGGAAATCATTTGGGAACAAAATGTATCATTGCTTATCAATGAGCTGGGAGTTTCATCATTTCCAGAAGTGGGGAGGGCGTCTCAGGGGTAAGGACTGTAGATTTGTGACGAAGAGACGTTTGCTGGACATACCTAACAGGTTGGTGTCCTGTGTGGACAAGGGGATGGTTTGGTTAGACGCCGTAGCAGGCAGACAGGCGTTCCTTCAACAGAGGAGGAAACTGCTCTGAGAACTGCTGCCAGTTCTCTTCACCGACCTGGTCCTTGAAGCCATGCAAGATCTTGGAAAAGAACACAAGAACAATTGTGGAGGCTGACTAAGCGCTTTCCATGAATGTTCAATATAGGATATTTAAGGGTGAATTTCAGGCGTAGCTGCTGACTTACACCTATCTACACAGGAGGTAACAAAGAACTTGACTGTTTGCTAAACCCCGCCCCAACCCTTCCTGTGTTTTTGGTTTTGAAAGGCAAATTGTGATTAGACAGACACAGTTTAGCAAACATTCGACATTCAATGGACACTGTGATTGATTTAATTGGTGAGAGTGAAATGTCCCACTGCTCTCCCTCCACAAAACAGAAAGCTCTATCCACACATCTCAGACTCAAAAACCATCCACACCATGTAATCAGATTTCGAATGTCTGATAGTGATCATCATAGAGTATGGTGAGCTAGCACTACATGAGGGGAAGGAACACTTTAATCACAGCTCACTAGGTCCATCAATCAGATCAATGTGTTTGACGAGATGGGATCAGTGATAAGGCACTCACCTTATAAAACATGTCTCTCAGGTCATCCTTGGGGTTGACCCAGGAGGCCACAGCATCACAGAAGAAAATGAAGTCCTGGAGAGAGAGGGCTCGTTACTTCATTACACAGTGAGGTCTAGAGTTCTTGTTAAGTTTTCATCAGTCAGAAAGTTTTTACACAGAGCTGAAGTCTGACTCCTCTTCTCCAAAACAAGCAGAACAGCTGATTACAGCAGGAAATTAAGCTCGTTAAACATCAGGTTCCTCTGATGCTCAGGCTAAAAAGACGTGATGCTGCCAGCAGATCTGCTGCTCGTCAGCTGTAAATGCTTTAATAATCTTCCAAACTGTCGATTTTATTTTTGTGTTGCTTTCTCTGTGCTGGAGTTATTTTAAGAACTTGATGGTTTTGTCCAGTTTGTTATTAAATGGTTAACTTTATCATTTATACTCCCAAAAAAAAGTTTTAGTTTTTCATTATATTCCAATCAAATCTGATGTTCATTTATAAATGTTGCTCATGGATAGAGGTTACAAATAATGATGCCTGTGCATCGCTTTGTACGCAGTATAGGCCTTCAGCCTACGTCAGCTGGTTAATTTGCCTAATCTTCGCAGGTTTTAAGACCACGGTGGAAACGCACACAATAAAGAGCTGAAGGAACCTTTTAGCTCCTTGAAAAGAGATCTGGGGACTAAAGTCCCTGGTACTTTTGGTCGAAAAGCGGATAATATCACCTCACCTGCACCACCCCTGCAGGGTTCACGCCGATCATCACACAGATTCCCCGGAAGGCTGAATCCTTCTCCTCGTTATCTCTGATATTCCTCAATGATGTGCACCTGAGAAAAGGTATGACGAGGAGACAAAAATTGGACTGTATTGATTCATCAGTTCAGTTGCTAAGGGTCTGTGTTTTGTAAACCTGCATGCAAGCAGTCAACAGGTGTGCTATATCTGGATCAGAAAATATAGGAACAAAATGTATCATTTTGTGTCAATGAGCTGGGTGTTTCATCATATCCAGAGTTTTCTTAACTGGTGAAAGTTAATTCCTACATAGTGCAATAAGGGCCAAAAATAAAAAACAATGTGTCGTATTTAAAATCAGTAAGCTGGGTATTTCACGATACCCACATAATGTTCACGTGTGACTCACCATGGTCTAATGAATTGCTGCAGCTGTGGGGCCACTTCCTGGGGACAGACGTAACCCAGTCTGCCAATAGTAATGGCTGCACACACAGGGACAAGAAAAACAATTCTCCTCAATTCCACATCGGACGCTTTCCAACATTTTAAACAGCCCAGCTTAGAGTGTATGACCGTGTGTGTACCTGTGTTTTCCAGCAGAGTCTTGGGTGTGTTGGGTCTATTGATGATCTCCACCAGGTGTGGCAGAACCATTCCCACATATGGCTGCATCTCTGCACCTAGACACACACACACACACACACAGCAGAGAGAGCGCACAACATCAAGTGTCTGAGGAAACTGGTCCACCTGCAGGGTGGAGGAGTCAAGGTGACAGTTGTCACAATGTTATGCTTCTGACTTTGATGATAATTGGGCACACGCTGAGCCTTGCCTACTTTAAACTAGTAAGAGCAGCACAAAGAAAAACAAATAGAAAACTCCCATGAAATAAACAAACGTTTTAACTATGGCAGATTACTTTATTGCATTGGTGACAGCAAGAAGTTGAAGTCTTAATGGCCGGGGGGGGGGGGGGATCTAACCATTGCTGCTATCAATGTATACGTCAAAGTTTAATTTAGATTTTTTAAGTCCTTTTTTCAATTTCTAAAAATGGAAATTAGAGAAATGCTCCAATGGTCGTTTATTTATAGTAAAACATAGTAAGAATGCTTCCCTGCATTTATTATGCAACATGACATTCATACTATAACAGTATCAATGTGCATTTGTACACCTTTATTGAGCGCGTGAATTTCAACACAATATTTTGTCTGAAGTGCAAAACAGATACTAGATTTAATTCACTGGTATCCACTAAAACCCTTTTGCAAACACAAAAATACATGTTGCAATAAAACTTCTTTATAACATCCTTCACTTAAAGTTGGCTTCCCGACCAGTACAGGTCTGAATTTATCTCAAGACACAAAAAAAGAGGCAAGTCTCAACATCTCTATAAGAAAAATCTCATTTGATTTTGCAGCGGCTGATCTAAAAGACACGCTCACCAGGATTGCTTGTTTGCTGCTTGACACTTGTGCCTGTAAGGAGATCACACAGAGTGTCACTGGATCTTTCACAATGGGCATGTGTCAGGCATGCATTCACGCGCACACACGCTCACGCAGTACGCAAGCATAATGAGGTAGGGTTTCGGTGCACAAGTGTTAATGACAGACAAAGGGGAACAGCACACTGAATTCCCCCCTTTTCCAATCAGGCAAAGTTTGGCAAAGTCCTAATTGCATTAGGTTCTGAGAAAGATTTGAACTTTTCTACAACTAGACAACTGCTCTGCCCGGAGTGAACTGTGGAAAATGTTCTGCCACACAAGAACCACAATTAATGGCAACGGAAAGGCAAAGGCTGTGATTGGTTTAATTGTTCACTGAAACACACACACACACACACACACACACACACACACACACACACACGTGCATCCAAGCACTCAACTGTGCCACCTAGAGCCCGGACCAACATGAGGTGTCCGATGTCTGGATCAGAAATTATAGGAACAAAATGTATCATTTTGAATCAATGAGCTGGGTGTTTCATCATATCCAGATGCTGGACCCTTGTTTTCAGTGTACGCAACCAAAAAAGGTAACAGAAAAAGCATCAACAGTAAGTGCAACCTGCTTTCTAACCCACTCACCCATTTGCATGGAGATCTCTCCAATGGCCCAGGTAGCGTTGTTACACACTGAGATAAACTCTGGGTTCAGGTTGAGCCCCAGGATGGGCATGAACTCAGCTGGAGGGAGGACATGGACACACACACACTGGTTACAACACCAACAGATTGACATCCAATCTCTCTCTCACACACACACACACAATTCCTTTACAACCTCCAGTTTGGTATAGCCTTTCATTTAAGACATTGGACCATTTGTGTCTACAACAAGTATCACAATCAGCCAGTCAGGGTTCTGATAAAGCACACTCACCAATGCAGGGCTTAACATGTGGAAAGCACGCCTTGGTTAGATCACCCAAAAGAGCAAAAGAGCTTTGCCTCACCTCAGGCATAGTATCCTGGCAACACAGACCAGACATCGTAGTGTTACACGTACAGTAAATATGTATGAAACTGCCCTGTTACATGTTGTGTGTGGTTGCATTTGCAAAGTTAAACACACACACACTCCTTACCTGCATGCACTGGAAAAGCAGGGTCATGATGTTAGATCGGGCCACTAGCTGTTCTACATGACCCCCCAAACCCTCAGCCAGGCCACTCAGCAGATCCAAAGCCACAATCATGAAATCTTTGTCAGGAGCCTCATACTGGTCTGGGTGTTGGTTGTACATCTGTACAGACAGAGCAGACATGTTTCAATGTTTGTTTGCCTCTGAAAAAAAGATGAATAAATACACAGGACATTTATTTTGGGTGCGTGTTTGCATTCTCACCATAGCTTGAGCTAGTGTCTTCTGGACTAGTGTAACACAGCGCTGATAGACAGGCTCACAGTAAGGTAGAAACCCACTCTGCAGGGCGGTGGCTACAGACGACAGACACTGGAAGAAACAGACATGCACAATTTGATGTTTGGGTTGTACGCCCACCAATAAATGACAAAAAGCAGTCAAAATCCTACATCAGTGACCACTGTATTCAGATTCCTTTCTGTGACATTTCAGTGTGAAAGAGCCAATACAGGAAAAGCTCATAATCTGAACTCAGTGTGGGTCAGCATGCCTCCTGTAGTGCAAGAATAAAAAAATAAATAAAAACAAACAACTTCTTACCTCTAGTAGAGGGAAGAGATCCTTGTCTTCGTCCTTCAGCTCATTCCACTTGGCAATAAGGGGGGGCATCAACTTCTGAATGTACTCCTGAGAAACAATATAAATGAGTAAAAATCAACGTTTGCCCCACTTTTTAAACTCAAGACGTATGATTAAAAAGGTTTCAACACAAAACAAATTAATTTTGTCAGTCAATTTTCTGTGTTGCTTTTTCCCCCCCAATCATATTGAAAGATCCATACCACTCTTAGACCAATGGTAACAATCTTAAAGGGTAACACTTACAGGTTGATTGAGGTGATGACCAACTGAGTCTGCTAGAGTTCCTATAGCATCGTAGAGAATGAGGAGATTCTTGTGCTGGTACTTCCCGAAAGCAAACACCAGTGTGTCCAGAATAAAACTCAGGTAGGGCACCAGCTCTGTGCACGCCTCCTCCTCCAGGGTTGCAAACGCACTAGGATGGACGGCATGAGGACAAATTAATATTTCATCTTTATATATTGTTCTTCCGGTTACAGAATGATACATGCAGAGTATGGATCAGAGAACAAAATGGGAACAAAGTCTATCATTGTCAGATCAATGAGCTGGGATTTTCATCATATTCACATACAAAGGAGGAGTGTGAAGCGGCTCACCTGCAGGCCGCCTCCTGCACCCTCTTGTTGCCGTCCAGGATGCGTTTAAGGAGCTCTGTCATAAGGGGTTTGAGGTAGGAGTCTGGGGGCTGGGACACCACCCAATGTGCATAGCGACTCAGGGTCCAGCAGGCAATTGAGCGCACCAGGGCCTTTTTGTCACAGAGACACTGGATGAGGTGGGGGATCAGCTCCGGCAGGTAGGGCACCATGCCCTGCATGCAGCCTGAAGCATGGAGAGAGGAGCCAATGAGAAAATTAAAAGAGGAAAGGATAAGTTACAAAAGCACAATAATCACAGATTTTCCCTTTAAGAGTTCTTCTGCAGTTAATGATTTAGAGTAAAAATATTATTAATTATGTTATTATTTAATTAAGTTTCATTGTTTAATCATGCTTTTTATTACTCTAAAGCACTTTGTCCCCTCGTAAAAGGTGGGAGATGAATAAATTTCACCTACTTTCAGCATGCCGTTTCATATTGTTGCTTTACAAGTATGAGGTTAGCTAATTTAAAAGGGCAAACTGAACTGACAACACCAAACAATGAGTGAGGATTGAGAGAAAAATACCACTATTGCACAACAGCCTAGAAAAGAGCCTATAGCCTAGTTCACACTACACAATTTTTAGCCCAATTTGCAGTTCAGCAAGTTCAGCGACCATCAGGCTGTGATCAGGGGTCAGTTGTTATGTGTGAACTACACAACGATGCATCAAAATTCCTCCAACACATTTCTGACACATCGCCGACGTCTGCCAGATATCTAGCATTTCAAATATCTGGAGGAGCTGGCTGACTCGACATCCAGCCAATGAGAGCAGGCAGCCATTTTTTCCCCCCACTGTAAAACACTATTTACTCCCCTCCAACTCTCTGTAGCTCAGACAATCCCTGCTACCTGCATGTGCTAATCCATTCTTTCACCTATATTTTTTGTCCTTATAATTGGTATCTTTATAATAACAAACAGCTGTTTCCTGTGTAGGTTCGCATCATTTCCTGCTGAAATTCGTGTAGTCTGCACAAGCCTTTAGCAAATCTGGATCAGAAACAATAGGAACTATAGGTATCATTGTAAATCAATGAGCTGGGTTTTTCATCATTTCCAGATAGCTCGTGGCATCCCTGATCCCTGACAACAAATCTGTAGTTACTGTGAGTATTACCCTCAGCTATGGCCCCCAACACCAGGATGCCAGACTCCTTGATGACCCAGTCAGGGTGGAAGAGCAGTCCTTTCAGGAGCGGCAGGAGGTGGGGCAGCAGATCGTCACGGAACACGTTGGCCAGAACATCCAGTGCTGCGGCTGAACACTTTCCTACAGCAAAAAGAAAAGCCCAATTACAATCTATTAAATCTCAACCCGCTGGTAGTTTGTTTTACGGGAGACCCGACATCATCCATCCATATACACACACGCACACACACTTCAGATCAAAAGACTGACTAAATGTACAACATCCTGTTAAGCCTTCAGAATGGCCCCTTCAACATTTTGGCAAGCCTCTGTAACTGCATTTCTCCATCACTTACGCAGGTTCCAGTCAGACAGCGTGTCGTCATCGTCGTCGTCGTCGTCTTCTATGTCCTCATCCTCCTCGCCCTCCCCTCCTTCGTGCTGCAAGGTGACAGTGCGCGACTTGTGGAAACGAGGCTTGATGTCCTGATCACTATCTGGCACTGCCTCATCCTCCTCCACATCACCCTGGACAAAAACACACAAGTTTAACTTGAGCTATATCATACATACTTTGAGACACTTTTAAAAACAGTCCTGGGCCACTTCCAAAACATTATCCTGTGTTAGCTGTAACTTTTGACAGACAGACCATCAGCACTATTGTAAAACATAAGAACACAGATAACTCACCTTTAATAGTATGATGTCAATCTCTGAATACTTCATCCCATTTACCAAGATAGGTGTCAGTCTATATTAAAGGGAGAAAAGGAGGAGACCTGCTTGGTCAAACATAATCCCTCATAAGGGGATAAGAAGGCATTGATTCTGTATGAAATGCTATTCAGTAAAACCCAGAGAGAACAAAAGTAAAATTTTTATTGTGATAACCAAATCTTTCACAGTATAATAAAAAAAAGACAATCACAGAGGCATATATCAATGGAGGTTCATGGTTATCTTTTTTGGTAATTGACCCAGAACACACATAGCATTAACAGCAGTTAATATGCTACTCACTGCACCAGGTGTCCAGACAGCATCTCCTTACAGATGGGCTGCTCTGCTAAAGTCAACCAAAACTCACAGGCCTCCAGAGCCACGTTCTCATCAGGGTCCTGTGTTCTCTGAAGCATGTACTGCAGGAGATGAGAAAAGTATGTGTTGAGACTAGGAAGTGTGAGCTGACACATCAAAAAAGAATGAGCTGGGACTGAGAAAAACACTTATGTAACTGAGTCTAGCACATAGCCTTGGCAAATCTGGATCAGAAACAATAGGAACTATAGGTATCATCGTAAATCAATGAGCTGGGTTTGTCATCATTTCCAGATGCAACATGAGTGGAGTCGTGGTCAAATTGTTTTCACACGTCAAATTACGTGGACATCCAAGAGGTCCACAGCTGATTGGACAGTTGTACGACACTTACCTGGATGATGCTGTGCATGTGGGGAATGAGGCGGTCAATCCGGACCTCCAGTAACATGACCAGTGCTCGGCACACATTCTTTCGAACCTCAGAGTCCTCATCTGCTGCCAGCGCAAACAGGCTCTAGTATGAGAGAGAAGGAATGACAAGAAATCTTTTGACTTTTTAAAAGGGCAAAAACAGCAGGATGGAATAAACAAAAGAAATAAAAATAATGGGTGGACAAAGCAAATTTCAAAAATGAGGAATGACACAACTTTCTCTTGTCTGCTACTCAAAGACAGCAAGCTTACCTCTATGAAGGTGTCAATGTTGTCCATTAGTGCCTGGGCTCTGCCAATGATGAACTGATTCACACAGGCTATGGCATGGGACCTGCAGGGACGACAGGAAACTTGGTCAAGCCAGTGTAACTTGTTAACGGTAGACTCAACCAGAGAGGTGGGTTAGTGTTGAAAGAGAGTGCGTTAAAAATACATGAAGTCCCAGTTTAACAACTTATGAACGGCAACATTTGGTCTCTTTCAGCCAACACCTCATCTTGCAAAGTGCTAATTTTTGTGAAAAAAGGAAATTTTAGAGAGAAAGACATTTCTAATTGAATCTTAATGCAACTCTTTTTAAGTGGTATGTAAGTGTAAGGGGGAAAGGGACAGTAAGATTAGAATATCTGGATCAGACAGTATGAATACAAACACCTTCATGGTGAGTCAGATGTTCTATATTATGCATCACGCCCAGACACTAATCAGAAATGAGCCCCTTTCTCTCCTGTACCTAATCTTGGGGCTGCAGTGTTTGAAGAACTGAAGGAATTTGGGTATCATAATGTTGAGGGGTCTGTTCAGAGCGTCGCTGTCCAGCAGCTCCGACGAGTCCTCGCAGATCTTCTGCAGTGCTCCAAACGAGCCCTGAGACACGGACATACACAGAGAGGCTGTCAAATCAAAACGCAAACGAACAGGGACACAGAGAAGAGAATGACACTGCATCAGAAATTACGACTGAAGCCAAAGTACTGAATGTGCTGCGCAGTCTTTGTTTCAGCTGAATGTTTACAGAAATAATTTTAAACTGCTCAGTCAAATTTTCTCACTGTGGATATTTTATATGTCAAACATTGACGCAACTAATACAATTTCGTGATGTAAAAAATGAATTTTCCTTATAACTTCAGGCCATCTTCCATTAAGGTGCGCCATATCCAGGGATCACATATTGCATATGCACGCTGATGAGCACATCTAGAGAGCAATAATTAATTTCGTTACACCTGTGCCTTTCCTATATTCAAAATAAACACATCACTAATTCCATACTGAAGATACTCTGCCTTTCAAGAAGACTGCTGCTCTACCAAGTGTCTTTTGAAAAAGAATTGCCGATGTTTCAGACAGTGTCACTTGACGTTTCAAAACATTCAAATGCATGAACAAAAAACATCCAAAACAGAAATCATGCACTAGATCATGCAGATTCCTCCTTTTACATGTCAACATTATATAAAAAAAAAAAAAAAAAAAAAAAAAACACATGCAGCATTATTATTTGGAGTTCTGATATTTCTCGATAAGACTCCCATGGGCCACCCACACAGGTGCATGTCCAAACTATGCATTTTTATCTACACTTGAAGTTTGGGGAGCTCATGTAATTCCCAGAACTCTGCCCACATTCAACTCGAGCAGCGATTTTATCAGCCAGAATAAGTGAAATCACCTGTGTGGGTATTTTTTAAAGAAAGTGACAGCCCTACTTTCTATAGCACGAATAAGACCAAAGAATAAGGGAAGCACAGGGTACGCGCAAACCTCGCAGGTGTTGTAGTCTTCCGAGTTGAGCAAATTGCAGAGCTGGGGCAGCAGCTCGGGCCATGTTTGTAGCTCTCCCTTGGAGGCAATGGTGGTGATCAGGATGCCTAGAGGAACAAGAGAGGGACAGAAGATGACAGTGATTTATAATTAGCAGGACATATGCATTAATACAAAAATCCCAAATAGCCTATGAAATAATAGTAATCCAAAATGATTACATTTATACAGCATCTTAGAGAGCAAGCTAGCCGCTAGGCTAATTTATGCAGTGTAAAAATAAGCTAATAATGGTGATTACCAAGTTACAGCAGTTAAAACCACTGTCATCTCAACTTGAGCTGAACTAAACACTCCACAGCCAGGCTGAGAGTGAGTTTGGACTTTTAGGGAGGGGCGAGCGCACACAGCCGTAAAGAAAGGGAAAACAAAATCACTGTAAAATACATAGCAGCACAATATTAATTTAATCTTGATAATTTTGTTTGCATAATCGTTAGAAGCCAAAGTGATAACTGAAAATAAGATTAATTGCACAGCCCTAATAAGCAGTTACCTTAGCAGCAGCTCTGGATCAGACAGTATGAATACAAATACCTTCACAGGCACTCAGGTGATATTATGCATCATCTCCAGAGGGTGACAGAAGGGGAGCAGGGGAGGAGTGGGTGTACTGGGTTTGTAGATGGTTGGCTGATACAACACATACAAACTCACCAATGGTGGCACGGATGAGTGGTGAGGGATCACCGATGTTGTTGAGACATTCCTGCTTGATGAAGTCAGCAACAGTTGGGGGGAAGTTCTGGTAGTGGGCCTTAACATTGTTCTTCAGTATCAGACCGCTCAGAGAGCGAGTTGGCTCGTCTGACAAGATGGAGAGAAAAAATAAAAAAAGGCACCAAAACGTTGAGAGAAACGACCAAACAAATTATGTTTGTGTGCATTTTCATATTGTTACTATACTGGATAAAAGATGAACAAAGCCCTGATTTAAAATGTTTGTATTTTAACTATTATATACACAATATACTATACGTTCAAGTGGGACATGCAGTACAAGCAGGTTTTAAATGTATGGGGAATATAGGAGGTACTTTCATTATTGTGGATCAATGATATGGGTGTGTTATATATGGCTGAGAGAGGGGAAAACCAATCTGGCTACTCACCTTCAGTTTTGAGCCGTGTGAGGACAAAGATGAGATAGTTGTTGAAGTCAGGGAACTGGTTGAGTTGTTCAAGTTTCTAGCACGGCAGTTAAGGACCATTTCACTTTGAGTAACCAGCCTTTGATCTCTGTGCGAAGTAATGTGTTTGACAAGTGTACAGTTCTCAAGAACATAAAGGACATGCGTTCCTCTATCACCAGTGTTTTCCACATATACAATATTTTTGGGTAGGTCACTCAAATACATATATATACAAATATTTTTGTAATTCATTATTTAGAACAATTCTGTGCATAAATACAGTTAAAAGGGGATAAAGAGATTTAAAAGTCTGCACCAGTGCATTAATGCGCAATTGCATACTTGGTAGGGGGACATCCCCAGCTTTGCAGCTGACTCAACTATAAGATAAAGGAGGCTTGTTACCAGCATATGAACAACTGTCCAACCCCTTCACTTTGGGCAATGACAGAATAAACCTCACCGTGTGGAAAACACTCAACCACCAATTTGATAATAAATATAAACATTAAAAAATGTAAACATACCACAGGTAAAAATCCCTTTGCATTTGGCTCCAGCATAAAATCATGCATATCATTAGAGAGGCACCATTCAGTAAAAATATCAACTAGCATTACTATGATTACACTGTAGTAGGATATAGGGCTGCAACTAACAATTATTTTCTTGATTTTTCAATTGTTTGTTCTATAAAATGACAGAAAATTGTGAAAAATATTATCAGTGATTCCCAAAGCCCAAGGTATCGTCCTCAAATGTCTTGTCCAAACCCCAAATATATTCAGTTAACTGATAGTTGACAACTAATTGATTAATCATTGCAGCACTGGTAGGATACTTGTTGGACAGCTCTCTGCGTGACTGTGTTGGGTGACTGTGAGTCTTTGAGCAGTTGGAGGACCTGCTGAAGTCCCTGCTCATCTGGCTGCCACTCCATCCTGAAAAAACACACACGCACATAAATTAACATTTTAAATTGAGTTCTATGCATGTTTTCCAGTGAATTCTAATAATTTACATAGACTACTAAGTAGAACTAAGGAAAAACAGCTAAGCAAGTGGTCTCTGGATCAGACAGTATGAATACAAACACCATCAGAGGAAGTCAGATGTTTTTTGATGCATCATTTCCAAAGTCCATATGCACATGTGAAGGATGTTCTTTAAAGTCTAAAACGTCTTTGGCAATCACTATGCAAACTAATTTGAGCCTGCAATACACTTCTAAAAAGAGCTCCTGTTTAATAATCTGACAAGTCATATACATCTCTGTATACAGTACTTTATCTAATCACTCCATGTAAAAAACGTTTGAGGAAGAAAGGAAATAAGCGGAGGGGTATATGTAGGAAGTTGTGCACATGGTGTAGGTTCAAGGTGCACAGGGGCCTCCTAGAGTTGGGTATGGGATCATTTAAGGGATAAAATCGACACGCAGCAGCGGCTGGCATGAGAATCCCAGCATGCTAAGACCTAAAATTGTAATTGGAAATCGGCTTGCGGCACAAAAACGAGGACATTAGACAACACGACCAGCTAAAATCTGTGACCCGGCTTAACCACCGCTCCAAGTTAATCCTCCCCCCGCCACCCGGCCTACTGATCCAAATTACAGGAACGCTGTGTTCTCTATATTTCTCGTTTTAATTTCAACACTGCTGTACAACACTGCTGTACACAGCACGTGGGCCCGAGAATCTCGATTTACTTGAAGGCTCGTGTGCGGCTGGTCAGTGTGCGAGAAAAGTTGTCAGGAAACAAGTTGCAGCTAGCTGTTGTAGCAGAGCCGCGTTGCACGGTCCAAGCTAGCAGTCCGTGTGGTGTACGTTAACTAACGTTAGTTACATTTGACCGCACTGGTTAGCTCACTCCCCCAGTAACGTCAATTATCGACTAACCTATCGGTTTGTTACGCACAATTTGTCTTGCCTATAATGTTACACAATTGACCTGATGCTACTAAAGTTGTCCTTCTTGCTACGGCCTGGTCGACAGGGCAGTTCCAGGATGGGTGGTCACAATGTGCCCGGCATAAAAAAAACGGGCAAATACCGGCATTTGCTAACCAAAGGAAGCCATGTACCGACTCATCCTTTAAGAAAAATCTAACATCATGATACACAAGTATGGCATCGCGGTTGTAACAACGTCGGCAGCCAATAATCTGTACAAACTTGGTGAACACGTTTTGCAAGCTGGCGTTAGCCGCTAAGCCGCCTGAGCAGTAACGTTTGACTAACAACGCTAATGCTAACTTACTAGCCAGGCTAATGCATTGCTTTAATATTCGCTTTATCACAACACCTTACCCGATGAGGCGGTCTGATCGATGTAATATGTCTGAAATGTTTGTCAGAGTACAAGCGTACCAATACTGTACGTACAATATTGACTTTAAAGTTGAATTATCAGTACTGGGCCGCTCCTCTCCCGTGTTTCGTAGCGGTTCCTCTTGTTCAAATGAGCACGCCGATTTGAAATTGACCTATGGCGGCTTCCGTTCAGTACACATTTCGCTAACTACGCGAGATTACAGGTCATATTTTGAAATTAATTGTTAATAATTAAGTACAAAATGACCGTTCAGTGAAAATAAAGTAACGTTAGGCCTACAAAGTAGCATCGCAGGATGTAAGTCATACATTTATAAATCACAGGTTTTCACAGGTATTTGACTGTCTATAAAGCACAAAAATAAATAATTTGATAAATGTCCTCAATTCTAGTAATTTTGTTTTTATTATCAAATGAAAGGCGTACAAGTTCAATTAAAAACATTCATATTTTGTAATGAATTTCCTTTATTTTTGTTGGAATTTGACATTTTATAAATGTTATTAGCTTAAGTGTTCGAATGATCGTGTAATTTTTATCACTGCTAGGATGTAACGTTAGCCTACAGTACATCTTTTGTAAGAGTGTATCTCATAAATGCATTTCAACACCTAGTGTTTTAGTAAGGAATCCAATGTGCACCTTCACTATCTGACACTGTTGTGTTGTTCTGTATATGTAACATGCTGTTGGATAAAATTGACGTGTTATGTATTGTGGCTTTATGTGTTTTATTATTAGGTGCAATACTTTATTACGGCTTTGTGACAATTGTATTGGAACTGTGCTGATTCATACTGTAGGCCTACAATATTTCACCAGCATGGCTGTATCACTAAAGTGAACTTTTAACTTCAATAAGTTAAAAAAAAAAATCTGAGGCAAGGGCCTTATTGGAATACTTTGTTTGCATCATATATGACATGTCAAGTGTACATTTAATTTCTTATGCATTTAATTTTAAGGTGCAACAATGTAAAATAAAGCACCTTATTTGTTAACATATAAATCCAGTGGGTTCAAAACAGTTCTTGTAGCTTTATAGTTTTTAAATCCATCTATAGGTTATAGAGGCATTTCTGATTTACAGATGTACACATTCACAAGCTCTTCTGGGATTTAATAACTTCAGCAGGATTGGGATTAGGTCCAAAAAAACTCAATTCATCAAAAGGCCACTTTTTGGAGCTGGCTAGCTCCAAAAGGGAGTCAATCTCCACAATCCCCCATGTTAAAATGCCCAACTTTACAGCAGAAATGAACATGTTTACAACCTGGTACAACACATTTTTTGGTCTATGGTATAATTGGTCAATAATATTAAGGCTTAAAGTTATGCATAGTTAAGGACATGCCCTCTCAGGTGGCTAGCAGCTAGGTAATTCAGCAACCAGGCTTTATTCAGCCCACCTTAGTTCCACCTCTGGCATGGCAGCAGCCGTGGCTGACAGGAGGCACCCACAATGAGGCTTTCACCTTTTCTGAAATCTATGGGTGACATCACAAACACTACATCCATGTTTTACATGACAAATGCATTAGTGGAAGCCAGGGTAGAGAGAGGGCTGACTGTCATTTGCAATTGGAGACAAATCCAATCATTTGAGTCTGGTCTCCAGGCTTCTGCAGAGAGAAGCCTGTCCAGAGGATCAATATCTAAAATCACATTTCAACTTTTCCCCCCCTGCACAACACACAACTGAGATTAATGTCCATGAGGCAACGTGGAGACTTCATCAAACTTCCAGTACTTCCAAAGCTGTGGGCATGAAGTGCTTTTCGTAACCTGAAGGAAATGGTTCTTCCTCTGATGAGCTCCAACAATCTCCCGTGTCCTCCTCCTCCTCCTGCTGCTGCTTGTCCCTCTCCTCATCAGAGTCAATCATTTTGCTGTACTCCTCTCTCCCAAATCTGTGGTCTGTCCTATGACACTCTGCTATGACAGCATCCTCCCCCTGATCATCTTGGCAGTCAAACTGTGTGCACCCATCGCCGACCACTAGCCTAGTTAATCCCTCAGGGTCTGAGGTTTTCTCCAGGGAGGACTTGAAAGCCCTGGGCTGGATTTCCACAATCTCTAACAGAGAGATCTTGGGATGTGGCTCATAGACAGGAATGCAGATCCAAGCCAAGGGGTCATTAATCTACAGAGAGATCACACAGAGACAGTTTTTTTTTTTTTTGCATTTTGGTAATATAAAGTAACAAACTATGACTTGACCACATTAGTGAGCATGCACTTGTAGACAGGATAAGCAGTTAACAGTGGAATAGCAAAATACTGGCATTACTAAGGATAAACAATCTGTGTAAACCCTGTTCCAAGATTAGACCACGGCTCACAGAAGACAAAAGTGGTCCTATCGTTTCGGTCAGTCTCTCACCTGGTGCTTCATCTGTCTGAAAATATGGCTATTGCGAGGATCTGGCACTTTCTCATTGAAACACGGATGCACCAGTGGACACACTTTGTTTTCTCCTCGACAAACACTGGAAGACACACAAGAGTGAAAAAAAATCCCACAACAAACCCCACACAATCACATAAACTCTCCACAATCTTTAAGGTTACTTTTTAAAAAAAAAAACATTTACATTCATGTATTCTTAGCTTCAATGTTCACGGTCACATTTTATGAGACAAGATTGGTGAGAATTTTAATTTAATATCTTTTTTGATGCTTACTCAATGCAAACAGTTTCAGCATCCTCATCCTGAATAATTTTTTTTTACTCACTGTTATTAAAGATTAGTTGAGAATGGATAACACCAAATTATGTGCTAGTCAAAGTATTTACCAACAAAAGGAAAACAATACCAATGTACCATGTCTATATCTTAAGGGTGGTGATAGCGCAGTGGATAAGAAACATGCCTTTGGTGTGAGAGACCCAGATTCAATCCCCCACTGTGACACATCTACCAATGTGTCCCTGCGCAAGACACTTAACCCCTAGCTGCTCCAGAGGCAGTAAAAGCGTCAGCTAAATGAATAAATGCAAATGTCTATAGATCCGACACAGATAGGAGAATATACCTTCATAAATATAACATGAGTAAAAGAGGATTTTCTCACCTGTATAAAAAACAGCATATTAAAACCAGAATAATTATTCCAAGCAGGGTTAGTATTAAGTTGTCTAAAAAAGAGAGAGAAAGAGAAATCAGATAAGAGAGATTAACTAATTGAGCCTGGAATGATTATTCCATCTATTATGTTGTAATAAATATCAAATTACACCTCTGAAAACCTCTGTCATACAGCTGATCCTAAGCTCCTCACATGCAACAAAAAAAGCTGTTAAGATGTGATGCAATACCAAAATCTTCACGGTGCTTGGTTTTGAAGCTTGTGGTGGCATTTGCTCCAGGCCCGGCGACAGTTACAGCTCTTATCCACACCTCATACTCTTGTCCCGGACTGAGTCGCGGAAGCTCAAACGTCCTATTTTCATGCTGAGGGGATGCACTCACATTGTACACTAGGAGAGGCAAGTAGTTTGGAATGAGTAATCAGAGAATAGCTGACAGAGACAAAAAAGCTAACTATAGTATTAATTTATTTAGCTAATTACTACCTTGTTTTACACATACATTTTGATTTTGTAGCGAAATATGAAAGGTAATTGAACTAAGAGTATACAGTCATGCTAGCAGCTCGGTGAAGCTGTACTTGGGCACAGTGATGCTTTGAGCTAAATATTGTCAACATGCTAACATGCTCACAATGACAAAACTCACATGCTGATGTGAAGCAGGTATAATGTTTAGCATTTTCATCACTTTAGTTTAGCATGTTAGCATGCTAACATTTGCTAACCAGCACTAAATACAAGTGCAGCTGAGGCTGATGGTAATGTCATTGGTTTTGCAGGTATTTAGTCATTAACCAAAGAACTGGACAATTTCAAAATCTGACCTGATGATGGTGTTAGATAAAAAAATTTTTTTAAGTTTTTACTTAAGTTAATACAACTTATCCTAAAGGGGGCATGAATGTGTGTACCACATTCCATGGCTATCCATACCATAGTTGAGACATTTTACTTAAGGCCACATATGTGAAGCTTAAAAGTGACGCTAAAATCTTTAACAAATTTACAGCCAAAACATTAAAGGGTTGTTGAGATAGAGATTGTTGGTGATGCTCTAGTGAAAAGTTCAGGGCATCGCCATCTGATAGTCATCCATAGAGCCTTGCCGCTAACGTGGCTAAAAATGATCTACTGACAAATATATCTGATCTATTTTTATAACACAATCTTTGCAAAATTCCCTTGGGTCTCCTACGTTTCCTTTCCTAATTACTGCAACTGTATTATATGTTGTTGTTGATATGTACCATTTTGTCTGTCTACTCCTATTTGGTAGTACAGGATCACCCCATTCTGCTTTAAGAGGGGAACAGGCTCCCACTGTAGGGTCACACTAGTGGCAGCAATGGAATACACTTTAAAAGACGGCACTCCGGATGGGGCTGAAAAGTGATTGAGAAAGGGAAAAGAGGATAAGTTTGTCTTCCATTTGATATGAGGAGAGATGAGAGGTCAAAATTACCTAAAAGAAGTAAAGAACAATACATAAATACTTACTTCCTTGAAGAGAATATCCAATAGCAGATGAAAGGTGACGGCATTTACTGCTGTTAGACACTGTGAACAGTGACACTTGGTAGGGTATGTACTTTTTAAAGTGACCTGTAGGTGGAGACACACATCAGTGTAAGACAGCCATTTTGAAAACAGTCAAGTAAAACACATCTCTAACAAGTCCTTGTGCTTTTTAAGAATTCGCTCTTCAAGATGAAAATGTAATCAGTGATTAGTCAGTTAGTTAGTGAAGGTTCCTTTAAATGAAGGTTCTCTAACACTTTCTGGGGTTGCTCATTCAGATGTTTGAAATACGTAGGCCGCTGTCTAAGTAATCTTCAGGGGTTCGAACCAACAACCTTCTTCCTGTGAGGCGACAGTGCTAACCACTGCTGCCCCTCTTTTCCAATTCCCTCTGGTATTAATATGAAAGTATCCATATCAAACAGACCTTTAAATATCCCTGTTGTTTGGCTTTTGTTCACTTTAATCCAATCAAATCCTTGGCCCGGAGGATACCCTGCTTGTTTGTATTGTACCACATATTCCTTCAGGTTGTCAGAGAGCTGAGAGGGCAGATCCCAGGACACAGTGAGGTACTCTTCATCCATCTTGAGGTGAAGATCTTGCTCATTTTTCTCTATATCTTTGCAAGTGAGAAACATTTTGTTAGTTCTGCTGAGCCACAGGAAACAGAGAAATATAAAAGAAGGATTAGAGAATTTAATCAGACATGTATACCTCAACTATAACTATTAACTTATAGATTTTTCATACTTTTATGGCAGCCTGGGCAATTGATACCTTGTATTGGAGTAGCGAGGTAAGAAGGCACTGTGGTACCATGGGCGTTGTAGGCTGATAGACTGACTGATGATACATCCTTTAGAGAGGAAGTAAACTGGCATTGCATTTCATCACACACCAACTGGCCCCTTGGCTCAGTTGCGGACACATTCACCAACATGGCAGTGCCGTTTTTGTAAGACAGAATGACTTCATATCCCAGAATGAAATAGCAAGCCTGAGATACAGAAAGATTCTGGATGTGAAGAAGAAAAGGAGAGGATAGTGAGGGATGAGTTTTCATTACGTGGGACTCTGGTTCATTATTTTGATCAGAGAATAATTATTGTGGGTAATTTGTTTACCTACCTTCCAGATCAGAACACAGTCGAAGCTTGCAGGGAATGTCCCACAGTCCTGCCATATATCCAGCCCCACAGGGGCTGAACAAGAGAGGGAAAAAGACAACAAGAAGGAGAGAAAACAAGAGAGATTATGGCAAAATCAGAACCCAGTGCCTGTTTGTGGAACTCGGTTTTAGCAGAGAAAATGGTTATTTTGTTGAGTGGGGGAGAAAACACTGTTGGGGTAAATTAGATTAGACTAAGAGTATTAGAGTAAGTGTATTTTGTTTCATCTTTGCAGAATTACTGTCACCATACTGCACCTACTGAAACTAAGATTATATAGTGAAGAATGTAATTGTGGTCATGTGTTGACTTAAAGGAATTGTTCAACATTTGGGGAATTACAGTTATTTGCTGTCTTGCTAAGATATAAATGAGAAGATCGATGTTCTCATGTTTGTATGGTAAAGGCTAAGCTGTTTAGCTTAGCTTAGCACAAAAACTGTAAACAAGGGGAAACCACTCTATCCTAAGGATAATAAAATACGGCCATCAGCACCTCTGCTTTTTTAATTGTCTGCAAAAAAGCAAATGAGCACATTTTCCAAACTGTCAATCTATTCCTTTGCTTTACAACTCAACAGTTAAAAACAGTAAAACAAACAGAAGGAAAAATAAACATTTATCGGCCTTTTGCAAATTCAAAACACAAATAAGGACTCACCCGTGTCTGTGCTTCGTATTCTGAGGATTGCACTCCAGTCACTTGTCAAGCCTGTGCCACAGGCACAACTAACTTGAAATTCATAAACGGTGCAGGGCTGCGGACTATCAAATGTATAGCTGCTCCAGATTCCGACCTCCTCCTGCATAGAAAGAAAAAAAACAAGCTTGGGAATGCATTCAGTTGACAAAGCTTTAGTCAATCAACAATATACAGTTATCTTGCAACATTATCTTTGAGTTTTGAGAGGAAGAAAAGTGGAAGACAAAACTAAACCAAATGCACCTCAAACCAGACTTGATCTGCCTCAGTCCGATACTGGACTCTGCAGGGTCCCACAGAAAGGTGCAGCTGATCACAGGGGTGACTCCACTCAATCTCTAATGTATCCTGATGGCTCAAGTGGATTTTAGGAGGGGGCGGCTTCACTAGAAACAGGGACGGAAACACACAGTTTAAAGTGAAATATAATAATTATATAATAATTTTAAGATAAATTACAAGTCAGTTATTTTGATTGGCATAAAGTAGCCTACTTCTACTATTAGTGTTATTGTTGGTGGCGGCTGTATTCATGAACGAGAATGTGCCGGACTGACTCACTGATATCTGCTGGATTGAACACAGCTTCCTCAGATTTGGCAGAGCCGTGCTGGTTCTTCGCCTGGACCCAAACACGAAGCTCTCCATGGTTGGAAAAGAGTTCACGATGGATTAAACCATTCATACTGGTCCCACTGATCCCATGTCCCTCCCTGGAGGACAAGACAAGACGAGTAAAAGTAATTCAAAAGGCATCTCCCAGGGTTAGCAGATAATTATCTTCATTGTCAGATGACTAACACAAGGAATATTTTTGGTTGTGTTTACTCTGTATTTGCTGGCTCCCAGTGCAGACTGTAGTTAGTTGGGATCTGAGGGTCTGGCCTCGTCTCCCAAGAACAGTTGATATCTACCGAATCGGTTTTCTCATCAAATGGGATATAGCACTTAGGGCGAGAGGGAGGAACAGGAGGACCTGGAGAAACAAAGGGAATAAGGGATACAACCAAAGTGATTATCTGCACAAAAATCTGTAACAAAAAAAATTTCAGGCTGTGTTAGTTTTAGGTAGGTGCCCCAAATCAACTGGCAGTGTAGTATAACCAAGACATCTGAAGATATGTCTAATGTACTCTCTGAAAACAATAGGCTATGCAGATCCATTAGATCATTTAGTGGGAAAACGAGAATGCCTTGGCCAACCAGTCAAGTTGCAGTTTACATCATGTCTGTCAAGACTCATATATGTATTGAATACTTGGAAATAAATGAATAAAAAGGTATGAAGTGTTTTTTTTGACAAAGTTATCACTATATTGTTATGATTCCAGTGGATATACATTGTTAACTGATTAATGAAGGACTATCATAGATGTATTAGCTAGGCAGGTACACGTACTCGATTACTATGTAAAGATAGATTGTTATAGAGTATAGCTACACAAAATGTGGTACTTTTGTTTTCTCTTGGCAGTTTTAGATGTGTAGCCGCTCTATGAGCTGTAGGTGAAACTCACTTAGTCACAATTAGCAAGGCTATCTGAAGAAATTCCCTTAAAGTGTTTCATGTATACAAATGTCAAGATGTCATAGTGAAGTTGACCTTTTCCCTTTTGGATATAAAATATCATCACTTCGTCATTTTATCCTATTATATATTTGGGTGAAATGTGGTCATAATTAGCAAATTAATTCTTACGTTATGATCAAAAATGTGTTGTGAGGTCTGTGCCCTTTGACCACCAGATTCTAATAAGTTCATTCTTGAGTCCAAGTGAATGTTTGTGACAAATCTGAAGAAATCACGTTTGTGAGAATGGGACGTAGCACAGCCCGAAAACACAATGCCTTTTACAGCCACGGCTATCGCCACGCTATCAAGTAAATAAAGCAGTGAAGTTAGTGGCAGTGGCACATATTTAATCCAAACCGCCACCACCATGAGTCATAACAAGCAAAGGTACTGATCCAATGAGGCAAACCTCCAGGATATTATGAGTCACAAAAACTACCTTCTACCAAAGATTTATACAAAACAAACAGATACTAGTGGATACAACTACCCTTTGCTGCTAGAAATTCTAAAATCAAGAAAAAATGAGAGTTAAGATTGAAAAGGGAACCAGAAAGCGAATCATACAAACCTGACTATAGGCACAGTATATAAGAGTCTCATTCACTTATGGTATTATCCGCCCACACCCGCAAGCTCACCCCCCGTATTTGTTTCTATTTATCACGAGTCACCTTTGCTCACTTCTCGTAAGTCTATCCACTTTTAGCGGTGATCAACTTGATGCCTGCACACAGCACATTGCAGGGAAGCACACTGTTAGTAACGTTAACAGGAAATGAGGTTGGGTGTTAAGAGTGTATCTTTTCCACTTCCTCTTGAATACAGACACTAATGCAAAATCCTGTGGGGTCAGTCTACAAACTATCGGCATGTGAACTTCTTATTTTAGCACAAAGTGTCCTTAAGTGTTCATTAAGCTTAATGTTAAGCTTGATGTTACAACTTCAGCGGAAGCAGAACATGTGCTGCACATAAAACACCCAGCTCTTATTACAGTTAGTTTTGAAAACATATACTGTGTATTTTGTCGAGGGTAATTTTATAGTGGTGGATGAAGTATTTATGTATTTTACTTAAATAGTGACACTTAAGCTTACATAAACTTTATATTGCATTAAACTGTGAGCACCATGTGAATGTTGTAGCTGGATGAAATTCTACCTTAGTAGGGAAAGTAGCCTATCTATTTTGTTCTTTAACAATAAATCACTTCTTACAAGCTGATTGTGTATTTTGTTTTGCTTTTTAACCAGCAAGGTAAGCAGTGATATTTAGCTGTTGAATAAATGTAGAGGAGCCAAGAAATGCAATACTCACCTCCAATGCAGTGGAGTAAAACCATACAATTACAACAACAGAAACAACAACAATATAGGAACCTAAAAAAAGAAGAATTTAACTTTTACAGTATTTGAGTAACATGTCTTTCATAAGCCTAACTTACCTGCTAGAGAAAAATAATTCGACAGGTTGACCAGCAAGATGGACAGAAGCCATCTGGTCCTAAATGTGGCCATTACATTTGGACCCAGGCCTCTAGTGCCTGTGGAGAACACACACACACACACACACTGTATCGACCATTAAAAGCTACAGTTTGTAACTGCTACATTCCTCTAAACCACGCACTTTGACGGTGTTTTTGTGCAATAAATGGAAGTTAGGCTATTTGTGAGCAATATGAATCACCAACATGTGGAGTCGTTAATACGTTACACACAAAGCCTAACTGTACACGCACAGCATTTTGGCATAAATAACGTACACACCGACAGCCTATGTGCCAGACACATTTTCCTGTAGATGCACACTCAAAAGTAAATAACTCAATAAATAAGTGGTTTAAAGTAATACATGACAGCACTGCGAGAACAGTAGAGAGTAGCCATATCCGGACCTCGTAACTTTTACAGTTTCTGAATATTTTCCTGTCTCATATTATGGCAAGCTGTTCTGTCCTACAATATTCTCTAACTATCAATAGCGATGATCCATACATTATTTACCTCATGACGAGACACACTGTGATTCTGTCGTGCATTCTGCAGTGATGCAAAACACGGTTTAAAAAGTTTGTTGTGAAATGACTATTGCCCGCTTCAGTTTACCGGGATGCCCCGCCCAATTTCGGAATTACCAATGACGTAAGCGAACACACGCACGTACAGTGATCACGTGCGCACTGTCAATATTTTTCACAACTCTTGTGCTTTCTGCACTCTTGGCTGCTGAACGTCCACGTGTTCGGGACACAGTCACTGGATGGAGAAAAGTAGGCTATTTGATTTATGACTCCTGTAGCTGATAGTGGCTGTGTCATGTCATATTGAGGAAGAGCCAACAAGGAAATTCTACTCCTTTCACCCCTGGTCTCCAACTTTTTGTTGGAGGGTGTGACTTTAATGAAGTCAAAATCCCAAGCAAAACTATTAGAAATGTATTAATAACATCTCATATTCTACATCTTATAGAAACTCAATTTCACAAATATATTCAAAAAGAACTATTTTTTAAGCACTAGGCACTAAATATATAAATTTCTCATAACTCCCAAAGCAAAATGAATCTATTTTAAATCCACTGTATCCATCCAGTGAACTAAAACTACTGATCATGTTGGGTCAGATGTGCGACCAGGCTGGGCCAGTTAATCCTGTTCCCCACCTTTACCAGCTTTATAAACTTTGTCAAAAAATACTCTATTAATTTCCCACAATAGTCGATAAATTTGAAATGAAAAACTTCTCTGGAGACGGTCAAGAGTTGGTGCAAAAGAGTTTATTCCAATACAGGACAGATAAACCCATACAACATCCCAGCAGGCCAGAGGATGAAGTCAATCCTAAGGTCTGCAGACAGCCTTATATATCCCCCTCTGGGCTGGTTTGCCCGCTCCTTTCCTCATGATGAACTTCTTTTCCTCTGCAGTTCTGCTGTTTACATGTGTTATTTTACCAATTATCGCTGTTCTCCAGCTGTCATTTATCACTGTATTGTTGACTTTCTACATCTTTTTACTACTGGATAAGAAGTTCACCATTTACATCTCAACTTCAGTCTCACCGTATTTTTTAAAGGTTACGCATGTTTAATTTGACACACAATTATATTTTTTAAACAATTAATATGAGAATAACATAAGTAAAGTTGCATTTTGCATTAATGCTTGGTTCCTTACAGCAATCTTGATGTCATGTTGGCTGTTTTCTGCTTTCTGCTTATCATCTCTTTATCATGAAAATGCACATCCACTATCTGTCATAAAAATGCACATCCACTATCTGTCGTGAAAATGCTAAGCAAAAATTCCTTCAGCAAGTTCACTCAAGGTTCACACTGGCTATAATAACTAGAGGTTGGAAGTTGACAATCAACCCCTCAATCAGTAATTAAGCACATAGTCTTAATATCAGCAGATTAACACATCAGCAGTTTCCTCATGCAATCGTAACAGCAGAACAAAGCATGCACTGTCACAGCGATGGCAGATTTTGCACACCTGCAGCCTCTCCTATAGCCATAATGTACAGTAGATGACAGTTGGACAAGGCGAAACACCTGCAGGCTCTTCCTGCAGTCATTCCTCCCACTCAAGGATCTAACGTAAGCTTGTTTCTGTGTTCATGACCACAGTTCACTACTTATAAGTAAAAAACAAGGCACATCTAGGTAAAAAGAAAATGATTAAGAATGATTAATGATTAATACTAATTAATGATAAAATGATTAAAAATGACGATTTAAGAATGATTACTTATTGATACTGATACTGACTGAAGATAATAAAAATGATTAAGACTGATTGAAATGACTAAGAATGATTATTAATACTGATTAAGGATAATCACTGATGACTGTTTCTTGACTGAGGTCTGTTTTTTGTCTGCAATGCTCCCCCTCTCTGTGTCTTAGGCATGCCCTCTGCTGATCATGCTATTTTAACCATAACCTGACTTTGTGGAATAAACTGGTGTCTTTTGTTCTGTGTGCTATAGACAGGACATTCTTACTATATTGATGTCTGTTTTGTAACACAATTTTCACTAATTCTGCTTCTACATTTTCCTTTGCTGGGGTTTTTTATGATGCCTTGCTGTGCTCACTCTGCTCCCATAGCACACGTGCCTGCTTACACACACACACACACACACACGTGCTACTGCCTCCGGGCAGTTAGACACAGAGAGGAGCACACACACTCAGTGCTATAGAGTTTTAACACTGTGATCTTAACCTTACACTATAAAATAACACTTTAAATGATGACAATGTAGACCACCCTAGTAACTCTGCCCCAGTAATTAATGTGTTACGGAATGGCAATGCCTTTACATAGATTTTCTCTCCAGGATATACTTATTCAATAAATATGACTTCCGAGGGTTAAAATCAGCCCAATTTTTCTCTGATTCTCTCCTCAATTTTAACAGTGGCATCACAAAATCAACTTTGTAGTTCCTCAAAACCTTGAACCTAAAAAGTATGGTCAATTCATTATTGTCACATTTCATTCAAGTGTGGAACAGGAAAACACAAGGGAGTGGACCCAAACACAGATCTGAGGTGCAAGAAAGGATCTGGTGCTCACAGGTAGATGGCCAGAGACCGGACAGAGGAAGTGCCTGAGACCTTAACAGGCAGCCTGGGGGCAGGACATAATTGTTATAAATATCTTAAATAAAGGTTTTTCTTCCATTACTTTTACTCTCCTGTTTTGTCTTGTTTTTATTTTTTAATTGTATATATACAGTATATACATTTATTTTTGTGTTTCCCTATGTAGCTTTTATGTTTAATGTAAAGCACTTTGAATTGCCTTGTTGTTGAAATGTGCTAAATATATTAACTTGCCTACTCGCCTACTGAAAATGACACTGTCTCAAAGTATGTTGTTATGGAAGTATGGGTATCAAATGTGATAGACAGTATGACAGGATAGGCATATTTTAGTTGAAGTGGAACTATTTTTAAGACTTGGCAAATGAGGAAGTTTTCAACATGTACCTAAAAAGGCAATGATATGGTTCTCTTAGTCTTTCACACATTTAGAGCAAACACATGCAATTATTACACAACAATTATAATTTACAAACAAGATTAGACAAATGATTAACAAAGCATTTTATTCTGTTGAATTCTCAGGCACACAAGAAAAGAGTTTATTACAATGTGTATGATAGTAGTTGGGAAGCACAAAACAACTTTCCAAGAATGAATAAGTAAGGCTGTTCATTACATAGCCCAGAATACATTTTTAACAGAAACATATACAAACATTTTGAACACATGGCAGCCCTTTTCCTACTTCATATATACTAAAAAATAAAACAAGAAAAATATAATGACAAAATTAATTTTGTGGCAGTTTAACTGAAAGGCACTGGCTATAAAATGACCTATAAGACTCACAGAAAATGGAAAACAGGGTTTTTGTATGTATACAGTGTGTGTGTGTGTGTGTGTATACAGTGTGTGTGTGTGTGTGTGTGTGTGTGTGTGTGTATTCACTCAGATGGCAAAGGTCAACTCTTAGCAAAGGGAGCTGATCTCACTCTTGCTGCAGCCCCACTTGCAGCAGGCGTTGGAAAGGCCCACCACCACATCCCGGCCCTTGCGGTCAGCCTTGCGAAGGGCTTCCAGGATCTCCTCTGTGATGAAAGAACGGGCCGGCCTGCTGAACACTCCCTCCGGGTTGTCTCTGGGTGTGAAGCTTGGCTCTATGTTTCTTTGGAGGAAACTCTCCACAACGGAGTTGTGAATCAAGCCCTCTGAGGACTCCTCCTGGCGGGAGCTGAATAGGTCCTCGGAAACATCTGCGGCAGTAAAATGGGCAAATGAAGCATTAGAGAATACTTGTTCTTTTCTCTTACACCCAGAGATAAAATAATAGTCTGCCCTTGTCCATTATCTGTATTGTCATAAAAACAATTGCTGAAGATGGCATGAAGAAATTAGTGTCAGACGTCTTGGGGAACATGCAAAAATATACCTGGTTTACAGACATAAAAATAAGTTATTTCAGGGTTAAAACAAACATTACTAATAAATCTAATGACATTGTAAATGAGAATTATAGCTCTAGCATTCCTGCATTTATTTTCCATACTGTAAAACTGACAAGGCTAACTATACTAAACAACATTCAGTATATATATGTAATTAGTTGTATTCTCCGTCAATCTGCACAATTTTCTTATCATTCGTCCATGCTTTTCTGCACAATTGACTATCCCATCATGACAAATGAGCAGAAAAAGTGCTACAACATGGTCATACAGTCAATTCAGAGATCCACAGGAATTATCGGATCAAATATTTGAGTGGGTCATACAATGACTGGGTGTGTTTTAGTCAGTAGATGGAATAATATACATGTTCACCAGAAGAAACACTAAAAGTGATTATAGATAAGACACATTACAAGGTCAGTAATGGTGAAAATGTGGCGCCTTCAGCCTCTCACCTGCACTCCTGACTGACCGTCTCCATCGTGAGCCTCCACATGTGAAGATGACTGCCCGGATAAACTCACGGCCACATAGCTTCACCCCATATGTTGGGTTGTCCATGGGCTGAACCCCAGCAACCAGCAGACACACAGCCAGTACCACAGCTTTCCACATAGTACTGAAGGAAAAACAAGTAAAATAGAGATAGTTTAAAAGACAGAATATTCTCTTTGAGCAGCACTTAGCTTTCCGTCTCCTAGTTTGCAAGAGCTATGACTTTCTAGGTGACCCAGGCGTGGTTTATAAAGAGCTTTGGAGCCGTGCATGGGAGGCATGCACACGGCGTCTGCAGGCCTTCTCACAGAGAAAACCAGATTCGAAAGAGAGATACAGTCAGAGACCTTTATGGAGACAAAAAGCGGACTAAAGGTGGCATAAATCACGAATACGTCAGAGGCCTCGATGATCGAATTGTGTTTCAGCATTAGAAGCACTTTTGCCAACTTTAATATCCGTCAATATTATGACTTCATCAGATCCCACTCACATTTAATACGTTAAACAATCCATAATCATGGGTCATGTAGTGAGGGTTAACGTGAGGAGCATACTGACATTAATAATGTCAACCATGAAATGTATGAGACTAGGCTATCTGACATAATAAAACTTCATAGCATACTGGCCAATTACAACTCTGTCTCCATTTTTATGTTTCCCATGGCCATGGCAATTTCCTTCACTAACTGTGGCACTATAAATGGCTAAATCATGGTCTCTTGTCCCTAACTGAGATTGTTGAGGATGCATGGATATTCTATGGGTGAAATTAATTACTCAAAGCAAAATAAATAAATAAATCAGACAATATATTTTAATTACAAAATGAATCTTCAAGTTGGCAGCTGACACCAATGAATACACCATAGGGACACTCAAGACATAGAGCAACATCTTAAGTCATTCCTTTCAAAAATAAAAATGCTAAGAACATGATGAATGGACATTGCCTGAACACATGAAATTAACCTTTCAGGCCTTGTTACGCATGTTGCCATGAATTCCCCTTATTGGATTTTACACTCACTGACACCACTATAAGGATATATTTAGGCCATTGTGATCAGTTTTGCCATTTTTAATCCACATAAGACCCTATATAACTATTGTATGTATAATTTTCCCTTTCTCTTGAAAATCCCTTATACTGTCATCTGTTTGCCAGAAGGTGAACTGGTAGGACTGAGGCAGGACCAGTGACATTTTCAAAGTCAGATAACATAGAAGTCAGACAAAAATAAAACACACTTTTATCTGTGTATCCACATAGTCAAAGGTCGCTGGTTTGGGAAATTACAATAGAGATACTGAATTTGTAATTAATGTGATGATAAGCAAACAAAATGGCATTTTAGGAGGGTGTCCACCTTGGCATTCATTAACACAGTGTCACAGAAGTGACACATGGTCACAGGAGCAATATGAAAATGTCCCATGCTTTATTATAAATGTGTGGTGTATAAACCATGAACAGGCTATAATAATTTGGTGCTACATACTGTATACTTTTAGAGATCATTTTGAAATAATTAACAAATTACTTTGTTTTTCACTACACAGAAGCTGTTGTTATTCTAATGTTCTGTTTTATGACGGCTGCATTATTATAAAATAAAATATAACAAGTGATTTAGGCTTAGATGATTGCCAACTGGTTATCCATGGCAAGAGTACCTGTTCACTGGGCTGTTCCCACTTTATATAGCACAGAAATACATGTGTAAACAGATGTATTTGATTTATCCATTACCATTATATAAAAGAGTTGACAGGCGAGAGTCAGTAATGAGCCTCTTTACTACTATTCCTTTACTTTTACTGGTACTGGAGCTACCTTGATGAAGTGAGATAAAGCGAGTGTCTACAGTGTAAAGGAAGACTACTTAGTTAAACTGTCACTAGAATCAAATCACTATTTGTTACCATAAAGTAGTTTAATCTCAGTTTCATCTCATCTTGTTCTTGTGACCCCAGGGATAGCATAGCATCCATTATAATGTTAAAAATGTAATGACTATGATCAAGGTCCCTTTGTGTTAAAAAGTGGTGGGGACATAAAGGCTGAGATTACATGTGAGACGATGCACATTATTGAGGTCATGACAACAAATCGAGAAGATATTTTAACACAATTTTGAAGAAATAATCAGTGCTGAAATATATGAGTGGGGGTCTGGGGGTCCTCCCCCCGAAGATTTCGAGCCTTAAACACTTAATTAAACCTGCATTCTGTACCAATTTATCATGGAAATGTCTTTATTTATATGAAGGGAAACACAAAATTCAGGTAACTATTCAAAATATAAAAATATAAGGAAATATAATACAGTAATCAGTAGCTTGTATTTTTTTAGCTTAAAGGTGACCTATTATACTACATTTCCAGCCATATATTGTGGTTCTGTGATTCCTGTATGGTGGCTTTGCATGATTCAAAGTTCAAAAAAATAATTTTCTATCTTATACTGGCTCTTCATGCAGGCCCGCATTTCAGCCTCTGTCTGAAACAAGCTGTAGATGCTCCTGTCTCTTTAAACCCCCACGTTCCACCCATAGACTGGTTCCACCCCAAAGCCCACTGTCTTCTGACTGGCCAAGATCCTGAAGCATGCTTACCAGGCTGTTCTTGCCACTGAGCAGTACAAGGTTCAAGGTTCAAAGTTCAAGGTTACTTTATTATCCCCGAGGGGCAATTTGGTTTACAGACAGCAGTAACAAATACATGTTTCAAACACAAAAAATAAACAAACACAACCACAGTACAACATTTAAATTGAATTTACAGGTTATTATTAACAATGGGGATAACAGCCGAGATGAATGACCTTTTTAATCTATTCATTCTGCATCGCGGAAGACTATATCTGCGCCCGGATGGCAGCAGCATAAATTCAACCCACAAGGGATGACTCGGATCAGCCAGGATGTCTCTCGCCTTCTTCAAGGATCTGACCTTATACAGGTCATGTAAGTCATCTAAGGGTGCGCCCGCAATTTTGCTGCATACCTTCACAACACCTTGCATGCTATTTTTCTGTTTAATAGAAAGTGACCCGTGTCAGCAGATAAAAGAGAAAGTGAGAACTGACTCAATAAAACAGAATAAAATATTTTCATAAAAACAGTGTCGACATTAAAACTGCGAAGCTTACGAAAAAAGTACATGCGCTGATGTGCTTTTTTACACACAGCATCAGCCTGGGACTCAAAGCCCAGTTTAGTGTCGATCACAGTCCCAAGATATTTGCACCGCTGCACTAGTTCACGCCTCTGCCCGACCTGTAGGCAAACTGGAGAGGGTCTAACTTATTCTGTACAATGTCCAAAAGTGCATCCTTCACTAGCAATTCAGCAGCAAACTTTCGAAATGTTAAACTTGTTCTGCATTAATGGTTATGATTAATGAAGTTATCACTTAGCATTAACACATTAGAGACTAACCACCATGTAGAGCAATTTTCTTGAACTGGATTTAATGAATAAGAACAGTGTACCATAATTAAACTGCTGACTGGAATTAATGTTATATACTAGTGCATGGTTTACAAACTAATCACCAATTACTTAAATCCACCCCCAGGCCCAACCTTCCACCCACTGCGGATGTGGTCTGCCTCCTTCCCCAATTGTCCTCTTTTTTGAAAACCAAAACATGGTCACCCTAGACATGTCTCCAGCATCCCCAGTGTAAATGGAACCCATGTCTATGATAGACAGGGATGTTCCACAAATGGGCGTGGAAGGCTTTGTAGTAAAAAAAAAAAAATGCTGTTCCTGCGCCTTTAAGACAATTTGGCAGTTTTCAGCCAATCAGAGCACAGAAGGGGGAGGGAAGGGAGCGGGTGGGTAGCAACAGTTGCCCTGGTGAGGACGAAGCGCCATAGCCACGGTAGCCCTGGCGACAAGAGCCCAGCAACAAGAATCAACAACAACAACAACTGAATCCGCCATAAAAATAAAAGAAGACAGTTTACCGGCGGGAAATACACACGTGGAACCAGAGGTGAAGCTCTTTACATATAGGAACTATTTTATGTCCAATTATGCTTCAACTGAATTGTGCTGTTGCCTTTTCACCTTGTTGTGTCAGTAGCCATAACAGCCAAGTGCTTCGCTGAGGTTAGCCTGCAAGCTAGCCGTCGTGCTGATAATCAGTCGTTTCTTAAGTGGGGTAGTTTGTGCAAGTGATACTGAAGTGTGCCTGCCATGACGACGCGGCCACAGATGCACACTCAAGCAGGCCGTTGTTATGGCGATGTCAAATGCAAAAGGTACAAAATGGCGGTTGTTGTAGAGACCAGTTAGCTCGCTGCCCGTGTTATCTCTGCTAGATAGCTAGCTTCAGCGCTGTCACGACAGACGTGTGCTCGCTGCTGCTCACCAGTAACGGGCACTCGTCTTTTTTAACGATAATTTACGTGCATCATACGGAGGAATAAGACATTATGTGTTTGTTTTTTCAGCTGCCGGCTCAACGCAACACCAAGTCCCGGAGTACGTACCGTGTAACGTTACTCCCCATTCGTGAGAACAAATTAGGGTAGTCAAATTAAAAGTGTTCTTTTGACAGTTTTGGCTGTAAGTTACTGTTGAGGCAGGGCAGAGTTGTAACAAGCACATGCAAGTGAAAAATCGTGTCTGTCGATTGTGGAAAGTTGAAGAAGCTAGGGCAGGTGGCGGACATTTAACATCTAATGTTAATGGGCGTGGCGGAGGAGAGCGATTTTCAGGTGCTTTGAAGGTCCCAGGTCAGCTTAGGGTTAGGGTTAGCTTTGTAGAATATTAATAGGGTTTCTTGTTGCCATCTGACCATTAACGTCAGGACTAAAACCGACTCATTTGGTTTTGTATGATGTAAACCATTTCCTCTGCCCTATCTTTTTTTATAGTCCGTTAAACAAAGATGAAGAAAGGCACGAAGTTTATAAGTCAGCATCTAGGATATTGAATTAAAAATATCACAAATTTAGGACAATGTGTACCTGTCATTTCCTCATAACTGTGTACAACATAAAAGTCTGCATTGCAATATTAGTGTAGCGTGGTAAGGGATTTTCCCAACTTGTGCTATAGGCACAATTTTGTATGTGAATGGCAGAGGATGTGAGATCACATTACAGGTAATGAGACACCAAAATGCATGTTCCTGTCAATGGTCCTCTACCGTTCTCCACATTAGCTGCACCACCAACAGGCCATAATAGTACTTTCCTCTTACTCATTCATTCGCATCTAGGCACCAAATGAGAATGCAGAAATATTCCTGATGTCCCCAGGAAATGAACTGTTGACCACAGATTAAAGTTACTAGAAACAAATAGGCCGGTATAGTGATCACATCAGCATCTGATGTTGATTATTATGTTCTTCTTACACTTTTAACATAATGTCTTAAGTGTTGTCCATGTCTAGTCACAAAAATATTAAGTATTACCTCTGTACTGCCAGTTACACATTATCAAAGTAATATATTACTAGAAGCTGTGATTCATTGCATCCCTCTTATCTAGCAAAACTCTTACTAGATCTCTATCCCCTGCCCTGTATGTACCTCAGTGAGTATACAGTGGTTCGAATGATCAAATTACATCAGGTTATTCTAACCAAATGCAGCCTGGAAACAAACAGTTCCAGGATTAATCCTGAGGATCAAATCTCACGCCACCCATCTCAGTAACAGTTTTTTTCCACAGACAGACAGGCTGCTGAATAGCTGACGCATACAAATGCACTGATCCCTTTTTGCAAATAGTATGTATGCAGTGTTACATGTTGGTGCACTGGGTATATGGTTATGTGTTATTGAATGGAAGGTCTATATTTATTTATGACCACAAAGTATGAGAGAGCCAGGGCACTAGCATTTCACTCTACTTGTGATAATAAACTTGAATTTGAGTAGACGATTTCAGAGCATCTCTTTACTAAAATGCATGACTTTGCTACTTTCTAGGCTGATTCCCAGCTCTTGTTATGGCCACCTCAGGCTACGTAGGTGAGATCCAGCCAGCAGCCCAACCCCAGGGGGCTGGTGTTACCGTCACACCGGGGCAACCTGATGCCAGCTCAACGCCTCCAACCGCCACTCAGTTTCTAGCTGAGATTCAGACTACTGTGGCCACTCCCACTGTTGTCACACCCACAGGTCAAACTACTCCTACTGATCAAGCCACCTCCATCACCACTCAGAAGCCTGCAGCTGGTAGTCAAGCCCAGTCCACAGCACAGGCACCGCCAGCTCAGACACAATATGTGACTGCAGAGATCCAGGGCTCTCCCACACAGTCTGGAAATGCTCAAAGCACTCCTCAGTACATCGTTGTCACAGTCACAGGTAAGGGCTGAACATCACATACCATTATATCTCAATGGCACTAATGGAGACCAGGCCAGTGCAGGGCTTTGCAGTTATACATGCACAGAAGCAACATTTTTATGGATTGTAAGAACTAAGATATTCTTTCACATTAAAATAAACAGTTTTAGCTTGTTGGCTCGCTACACAGTTCCTTGTTTAATAATTGTTATTAAAATATTGTTATTATGTAAGTTTGAGACTTTGCCTGAATGGTCGAATGGGTGAGTGGTACACTTACAAAAGGACAGCATATCAATAACTTTATGGAAGTGAAAGAATGTCACCAACATGTGAAACCTATTGTTCATTATTTATATGTGTATTTATTGTTTATATGTAATTATGCGCTTTGGCAACATTGTTTGACTAAACAATCATGCCAATACAGCTAAATTAAATCAAATGAAAATACAGGGGTAAACGCTTTAAGTGATCAAATTCACAGTGATCAGCAGCTTATATGGATCAAAAAGTTTGAATCATTCCTGTAGAAATGCTACCTAAAGTTTTTAGTAATCAAGTAGTCTGCTTGGTGTTCATTTTGAGTCTTCTCCTACATGACAACATATTGTTTTTAAACTCTGCTACCAGTTTGGCATTGATAGCTTAGCAGTTTATTTTCAGGCCTGTTCACAATTGAGAAATGCACTGAAGCCATCGCCAGTTCTATTTGCACAGTTCTATTTCACTGTATTTGTAACAGCACAGTACTGTTTTAGCCTTTAGTATGATTATAAACTAAATTAAGTATTTTATATACAGCACATTAATGTATTACTATATAGTGCCTTTGAATTACACACAGTACAGTGAATGTACAGTAATTTGAAAATAGTATGAAAACAGCTCTACTGTATTCTGAAAGTCAAAAAAATTCAGTAGATGGCAAAGCTCTCTCTGTCTGCTTCATTACTTTATATCCATGTAATTATCACCTCATTATAAGAGGTTTCCACTGTATTCACAGTACCGTCTTTGTCTTTCAGAGGGCTCCCTTCATTCAAGTGACAGTGTGTCAGACTCCAGCCCCCCTCCAGCTGTGGTGCAGACAGGGGTTCCCACACAGGTTGTTCAGCAGGTACAGGCGGCTCAGCAGGTAAAATTTGCACGTACACACAAACACAACATGAAATTAATGTTTTCTAAACTCTTAAAACTATGTAGTATCTTTATCTCGGCAGAGGTCCGTGGTGCAGGCCACCTCTCAGATAGCCAAGACTGAGCCAGGCACCCAGCTCAGTGTCACCAGTCTACAGCCTGTTCATATCAGCCCAGAGGTAAGTTAAAAACAAGAACACAGTAACACAGTTCATCATTGGTGATCAAATATGATGTCTGACAATCACTTGTACTGTCACTGACCGACACACATTTGTGGAATACAAACACACATGTCAGCAGAGCTTCCATCACAAAAGTAGATCACTTGTGACATCCAAAACTTTTTGGGTTTGTGTTAGTCAACTAATCACATCTGTGGTTGAACCTGCCTCTGTCGGCTTCCAGCTCTTCCCTAGCACCGAGGTGACAGCGTTAGTCAGGGATAACAATCTAGAAGAATGGCAGCTGCATCATGAGATAAGAAAGCCAGAGTGCCCGGCCTGGGCATCAGCAGGCCACATACAAGAATGTTGCGGCAATCCCCTCTACCTCCCCTTGGACCTCCTTCAGTATTACCAATCACTGTACTTGCTCTCTGTACATGCGGACAAAGAGATAGGAGACCAACCTCATCAGCCACCACTGCAGGCTACAACTGACATTTTCCAAGTAGGTCAGGGACACAAGGGAGGATGGTATGGAGTGAAGGAAAACGAATCTGTCTGTAGCAAAGAAATGTATATAAGTTATAACTGCAAAAGAAACTGAACAAAACTGAACACGAAAAAGATGTATTCTCAGGCGATCAAACAGTTGATATGGTCTAACTTGGGGCGCAAGGATTTATTGGATTTTTGTGTGTCTGTATGTGTGTGTGCGCCCACTCCTTAGGTCCAGCAGCAGCTCACACCAGTGCCAGTGCAACATGTGTACACCAATCAAGTGCAGTATGTGGAAGGAGGAGACAACAACTACACCACCAGCACCATGTTAGAATAAAACATTGAGCATCATGTGCAGACAGAACCTTTTTACAGTTTCATTTCTCCAACACTTTCTAACACGCCTGTTCATGTCTTCCATCCAGTCGTTCCAGCGCCTTCCCTTACACTGACACACCCCTGTACACCCAGACCACTGCTGCCCAGTATTATGAAGGTCAGCCAACCTCAGGCTCACAGGCCTCCACCCCTGGTACGCCTCTAACGGTCTCTGTGACTGCTGGCACAACAGGGGGTGTGTCCATGTTTGTGGCCCAGCCCACCAGTGCAGCAGGGGGAGGGGCCACTGTGGTGACCACTGCTGGCACCACCAATGGGGCAGGGGAAGGGGCAGGCACCAACGGTGGCGCAGCAGGCAGCTATGTGATCCAGGGGGGTTACATGCTGGGCAGCAGCAGTGGAGGGACAGCTGGCAACAGTCAGAACTACTCACACACCGCCCGCGCTTCCCCAGCCACTGTGAGTATTACAGAGGGCGAGGAGAGTAGCGTGCCGTCGGCAGACAAGAAGGTATGCAGAGGCGCCAAGCGCAGGAATTTCTTCTCGTTTTGTTCTCATCCACAACCCTTTGGTGGCGCACACTGATGACATCATAGTTTTGTCCAGTGGAAAGCACAATTAAAAATGCAGAGATTTGTATTAGCTGCAGGTGATATAATACTTTTAGTATAGATCACAATAAAACTTGTTGTAGTATGCACTATTTTTAACTGTGATTTCCTCTTCTAAGAAAACAAAACCATGACCTCATCATTTTCATATCATTGCAGTGCATGTGACGAGGGGCATTTTTTAATTTGCCTGAAATGTCCCAACACTATATTGTTCATCCCAAATTCATCATAATGAACCCCATATGGTAATGATAACCGACCTATGTTTGGCAAACATCCCATCAGTATTCCAGGTCATTAATTCATTGCATACCAAAGTTGTATGCCACGGCACGCAAACAAACGTATTTGTGTTTTCATTCCTAAATGATCAACAAACAGTAAATGTGAATGGATTTGTTTGTTTGTAATAATTTCTTGATTAGAAAAATGTGTGTGCATGTACTGTATATTGAGCTGAGAAATGTGGGTAATGTGTTTGCAAATAAGCACGAGTATGTTTTTGTGCTTATATGTCGAGGTGTGTTTCCTGTTTGGGTCTATTGGCTTTGCTAACTGCACCAGCTATTTTCTTTTTTTTTCCTTGCCTGCGTGTCAGGTACAGTGGTTGCTGGACAACTATGAGACAGCTGAAGGAGTGAGTCTGCCACGTTCCACCCTCTACTGCCACTATCTGCTGCACTGCCAGGAGCAGAAACTAGAGCCTGTTAATGCTGCCTCCTTCGGGAAACTCATTAGATCTGTGTTCATGGGGCTACGCACACGGCGCCTTGGCACACGGTAAGACAGGTCATCAAACATCAAACTGTTACAGAAGACATGCTAGACACATAAGGGTGCACATACACACAGTCCGTTTATACCCCTTTCTTACACAGCTTCCCTCTATGACAAAACAGGGTTAAATATATTGACACTAATATATTGACTAATGTGCTGATTTTATATGCATGAGATCAAAATACCGAGAGAGAGAGAGAAGTGCAGAGACAACACTTTCTCCCACAATCTCTGCCCTACCACAGTGATGCACATCAGCAGCACAGGCATCCTCTTCATATGCACTGAATGCATATAGGTCTCAATTAGTGGACACCCAATGCAAAGTTTCTCACATAAGACCTATAAAGCTCCTTGGAGCTTTGCAAAATGTTCTCCTACGGTAGGAAGAAGTGTGGGTAGAGATGAAGACAGACAGCATGTGAGTGGGTGAGTGAGTTTCACACAGGAGGGGAGGGTGAGCAAGTGAGATTGACTTTTTAGAAATATTTGGTAATATGGGTTTAGAAAAAAAATACAGTATGTCTGGTTATTTTATTTCTTGATATTAAAGATATATGTTTTAACCCAGTCTGGATTGAGACTATGTATATAGGTTTGAGGGAATTACCAAATGTTTATATAGACAGATTTGCCATTTTGAACACAGAAACATATTTCATCTGTTCTAACAGGGGTAATTCTAAATACCACTACTACGGGCTGAGGATCAAGGCAGGCTCTTCTCTTCTCCGCCTGATGGAAGACCAGCAACATCTGGCCATGAGGCAGCAGCCCTTCTCACAGAAACAGAGGTGCACACATAAACACCCCTACACACACTCACAGTCTTTCCTCTATCATTACACCACTGTAACAGTTTCGCTTGAAAATCTATTTTCAAATGTTCTATCTGAGTCTGTTTCTTTTATACAGTTGTATCACTGACTCTCACACTATATGTTATTTTTTATCGGCTATATAATAAGACATAATTGCCATTTTGTTTCACTTTATTGTTCATCATCTTTTATGTAGGCCTGAATGTTTCATGTACGTTTTCTTATGTACTGTATCCCTTTTCCTATCAGGTTGAAGCCTGTGCATAAAGTAGAGGGAATGACCAATGGCACAGCATCAGGAGCAGGCCAGCAGCAGCAGCAGCAGGGGTCAGGGCAGGTGGACATCAGCACCCAGGTTCAGCAGTACCAGCAGTTCCTAGGTGAGTTCAGTGAACTAAGGCCTACAGGTATGAAAGGGATTTACCTTAAAGATTTGAGCCTGATGGCATTCTTGTGAAAATACAATATGCCTACAACATATAATATGATATTATTGACAGTTAAAACTGATTACACTTTGCATTTAATGTGACCTTTCTTTGAGTGTCCACTGGTCTTGTGTCCTGTGTTCCAGATGCATCCAGAGCTCTTCCAGAGTTCCCAGACATCGACCTCCAGGGGAAGTCTCTGCCAGAGGGCATTGAGCTGGAGCACATAAAGAGCTTTCAGCTGCTGTACAGAGAACACTGTGAGGTAACCGACTGAAAACACATTGGTTAGCTGGCGGGCATCCATATTAATGAGTATTGATGAGGTTGCCTTTTGTATCGAGTCATCGGTGGAAGACTTTAAATGAAATACCTACTGTAACTTAAAGGGCAGGACAATGGTAACTGAAGGTTTTACTGGAAGAAGGAAAAATAATGTTGTTAGACAACTGAGTGAGTAGATGGGTTTAAAAGTACTCAGCCAACATTAAAAGTTATGTCCTTTTAAAAACCTCGTTTTCCTCACTTTATGTCTGTCCAATTGATCTTCTGATAATCTGTATGTGCTTAGTCATGTATTAGCAGCAGTCATAGATGTATAAGATGCAGTCTCTGTGTCCTGTCAGGCCATACTAGATGTGATGGTCAACCTGCAGTTTACCCTGGTTGAAACTCTGTGGAAGACCTTCTGGAGGTTCAGCCAGAGTCAGGCCGGAGATGCCACGCTAGCTGTGTGAGTGGCAAACATTCAAAATTCTGTTTATGTCGTAAACGGGGTAATAACAATTCTCCTATTGCAGAAGCAGTGCCATTGTATACAAGATGCAGGTAATTAAAACCGTATGTGTATTGGCAGCCATGATGAGTCAGAGAAGCGTCTCCCTAAGTCCTGCCTGGTGTTGCTGTGCAAGTATGAGCCAGTGCTGCGCTGGAGTCGTGACTGTGACAACAGCCTGTACCAGGGCCTGGTGGAGATCCTCATCCCTGATGTCCTAAGGCCCATCCCCAGTAAGGCTCTGCAAGAAGAATACTTGTGTAGTAAAACACCATTATTTCAAATACAGTATGGTGCAGAGATTAACATGCAGGTAACAAAATATCATGTACACAATATTTTTACCTTAAAAGTGATTGATTTGCTCTGTAGTAGGAGAGCACATAGTTTTCTCTTACTGTGCTCCATATGCTCTTCAGTGGAAACTGACTTAACTGGAATTTAGACTTCTGTTTTTCTGTTTCAGTTTCAATTTAGTCAGACAATTTTATTTCTTTGAACACAGCTTGGAGAAAAGGATCTTTCTTTTCATCCTGCTGCACTGCTGCCACAAAACGTTTTCCATGTTCTTCGTCTTTGTCTTTCATTTAAATTGGAATCACATATGAAATTTGCATATGCATGTATGTGGCCAATAAATCTGTTTCTCCAGCAGAAATGCAACTATGTTCAGCAGCTGTGTCGTTAAAATCTCTTATCCCTTTTTTCATGCTGCCCCCAGGTGCCTTAACTCAAGCCATCCGCAATTTTGCCAAAAGCCTGGAGAGCTGGCTGACCAATGCCATGATGAACATCCCTGAGGAAATGGTCCGCATTAAGGTACTTTCCTTTTGTATTAGCTTGCAGTTGGTGGAACAACATGTTTCTTAGGGCCTGTAGGGTCAGCCATTCCACAACTGTAACTTTGTGAGTGTTTGCAAGCTTAGAAATTATTAGGTGAAATATTTTGAACTAAAATACAGTCCTATTATTTGCCAGCTGTGGTGCAGCTTTTGTGAAAATAAATGTAGCAGCATTTCCTAGGATAGTATATTGAAGCAGGAGGCCCAGATTAAATAAAGTTGCTTCATGAAGTTGTCCATGCTTTATAAAGTTTATCCATCAACTTTATTAAGTTGATGGATAAATATTTCAATAGCCGATTTCCACTCTAATTTAAAGTTACACATCGTAACAGATGGCCAAACCCCCCAAATCCCTGAAAATATAGGACATGACCTCCGTGTCCTCAATGGTAGCTAGAGGCCTGTCGTCATGTCTCCTTGCACATACTGTCTTTATAAAAAGTGTTTTCACAGTGTAAATGGACTATTTCACCAGGATTTGTGATCCTGACAATGTTATGTTCTTAAATCTTATACAAGGTCATGTAGACCCTAAGTAGCACAAAAATTTGTAGAGATATCTGTATGTGTGCCTTCATGCAAAAATGTGTTTGATGCCCTTTCATCTTTTTCTGCTTGTGCTCTCTCAGGTAACATCAGCCAATGCATTTGCCCAGACACTGCGTCGCTATACCAGTCTGAACCACCTCGCCCAGGCAGCACGCGCTGTCCTCCAGAACACAGCCCAGATCAATCAGATGCTCTCCGACCTCAACCGTGTCGACTTTGCAAACGTCCAGGTTGGTTTAGTCTCTGAACGCTGTGCATTCATGTCACCTCCCTCGAATTTCAGTGTTTGTGGTTTTATTTTGCATTGGTTTTAGTGCATGTGCAACTATTTCTACTGTAGCGTGTGGTTTTAAAGAGGTTTCATTTGTTATTCAGTCACTGTGCCAATCGTTCTGTCTTTTTTGCAACTTTCCTATCCAGGAAATGGAAACCAAGCCCCCTTGTTTGTGTAGAGCACATGGTTAGATACAGAACCCTGCACCTGGTAGTGATTTAGTGTCTAAACATTAGGTCGGCTCGCTTCCCTCCCACTGGTACAACTAAATGCCATGTGTGACTGCCTCTCCCTGACACATTGCCCTCATCCTGTCCACCTTTTGCAGGAGCAGGCTTCATGGGTGTGCCGGTGTGAAGACCGCGTTGTCCAGCGACTGGAGCAGGACTTCAAGCTGACCCTCCAGCAGCAGAACTCCCTGGAGCAGTGGGCCGCGTGGCTGGATGGTGTGGTCTCCCAGGTCCTAAAGCCCTACCAGCAAAGCCCTGCCTTCCCTAAGGCTGCCAAGCTCTTCCTGCTCAAGTGGTCCTTTTACAGGTGTGATGGGAAAAATTTGGATGTCCTTATTTCCATTGTGCTTAAGTTGTCTTTGCTGCTTCTGTGAGTTGCACAGAAAGAGATAACTAGGAAAGTCTGTGAAAGAGCCAATTTTGAAAAGTTGTTGAGGATATGTTAGATCAGTCTATAAAAAGTTTTTTCCCCTTGCTGTGCCACCGGGGCAAAGGAGGTTTAAAAAGAACATCTACGGCCACAGTAACAGTAATGCTTGGAACTTTGTCATAGTGAAACCACTGAGAAATACTTCCCATTTGTGGTTAGAGAAGAAGTTACGAAGCATACTGTACTATGTGAACCGATGGCTTAATTCCCACCATCTGTGCTCTCCAGTTCCATGGTGATCAGGGACCTGACCCTGAGGAGTGCAGCCAGTTTTGGTTCCTTTCACCTGATCCGCCTGCTGTACGATGAGTACATGTACTACCTGATAGAGCACAGAGTGGCCCAGGCTAAAGGAGAGACCCCCATTGCTGTCATGGGAGAGGTACCAATACAAACACACCCATACATGAACTTAATAATGTACGCCATATTTACAGCTCTAACACATTCACCTCTCGCCATTAGTTTGCCAGTTTAGGCCGGGGTCTAAGCCAGCTGGATCCTGACAAAGGTAACACTGTTTCTACCGTATCTCAGACGAACCATAGTCATATTTCAAGAATTGTTTGTATCTAACTCATCTACCCATGTCTATCCTAGAAGAGGAAGAGGAAGAGGAAGAGGAGAGTGATGATGAAGGTCAGGAGCTGTCCCTTCCCTCAGACGGAGGTGTGCTAGGGGAGGAGTCTCTGGAGCCTCCTGCCAAGCTGGCCAGAACTGATCAGAGGGTCCTCTTCACAACCGGATCAGCTGACAACTAATCACAATTACTGTACTAGATGTGGGTTGCTTGTATTGATCACACACACACACACACGCACGCGCGCACACACACACACACACACACACAGATGAAAAGAACACTCATTTATACACTTGACACATGTACATAGATCTTTTACATGTGTGTGCAAACACTCACTGCACACTGTAACTGTCCCACTTGATTCCCACACACAATCAAAACACATACTCGTTCAGTACTGCTGCTGCCTGGACTGGATGACACAATTGCCTGTTGGCCCCATTGGTTTAATACACGGTCATTGCTGTTGCAATATGATGTGGCTCCAGAAACCTTCTCAATGCAAAGAGAAACACAAAGCATTTTAACCCTCAGTTGTGTTGATCTGTAAAAATGAACTAAAGCAGGCATGTTTTTTTTTTTTCTTTCTCTCTCTCTCTCTCTCTCATTGCATTGCAACCTGTAGCCTCGCTGTCTCCTTGCTGGGAAACCTTTGCTCACCCTAGATGCTCCTAAAAACTGTCACTGCCGTATTAACGTGGTCTTGAAAAAACTGTGGTGTGTGTGTGGGTAACTTATACAGAGAAGGGTGCAAAGTGGACCTTCAACAGTCAATGGCTGCTGCATTTAGTTACTTATTCATTAAATACTGTTAAAGCCGTGTCTTTCAGAGGGGTAGAGACATTTGTTAAAGACAGCAGGCGCTTGGGATCTTATGGTGAGTTTGTCTTGTTTGGTACTTATACAGAAGAGACACACACAAACAGAGTCCCACCACTTTTCCATGATTGTGTATATATATATATATATATATATATATATATATATATATATATATATATATATATATATATATATATATATATATATATATATATATATATATATATATATATATATATATATATATATATATATGGTTTGGTTGTGTGATTGAGAGTCATGCCAAGTGTGGACTGTTTCTTCTGTAGATATTTTTCAAGGCATTCAGGTTTTTATTTGGGAGACGAGTACAGATTTCCTGTTTGATTTTATTCGCCTGTAAAGAAAATCTTCTTGTGTTCTTGGAGTGCCTGTCGCAGCTGCTACACACATACTTGTAAAGATAAAGCTACAGCTGTGGAATTGGGGCTCACGTTAGTTGCTGCAAAAAAAATCCTCTCTCTTTTATTGAACACCTGGTTCCCACGAGAGAGGTACTATATGTGTCATACTTTTATGTTCAAAGTGCTTCATACCTGTCCATCTAATATGTTCCTCTGTGGCCTCATTTATCCTGTGACATATCATTTTCTTGCCTTAGTTTAATATATTTTCCTTGTGTGCCAAAATTGTTTGCTTTTATCCCGGATCCCATTGTTTTTAAATTATCTTTAAATGTTTTAAGGAGGACTGTGCCTGAGTAAGAACGGTGATATACTTATATTCTACTGTATATTTATCCTCTATTTTTAATTTTGTTGTCACTAAGTGAACCTCTTGTGCAGTGTATGGTGCTGTGTTGTCACACATTCTAAGCAACCTTTGTGTGCATTATTGATTTGTGATTGTACGTTCAGTTATCAACCCTATCTCATTTGATGACTTTTCCACAAACAGGCCAAGGCCCTGCCGCTTTGCACATGTTGACTATTGTCTTGAAGACTCTGAGTTATCTGAAATGTTTGTCATTTTCTTTGAAGTCTTAGGTGTATTTTTAATGGTTGAGTGCAGGTGTCAGATTTCGTGCGAACACCTCGTACCACTCGGTGTGATTCAGAGAATTTGGTGAGGTGCGAGATCTGATGGCTCTTCCTGCACAGTCCTCCACCGACACTCATCTCCCTCCACTGTGCTGTCATCTCACTGCGTTTCCGCCCTCCTGCCAATGGCTTTGTTTTGCTTCAAACATCCATATTCTTAAACACTGTTCATCAAGATTGGTTGTTGTAAACATATCATTTTTTGGATTTTCAAATTCAATGTCTTTAAAATAGCTGTGATGTGCATGTTTTCAACAGGCATTGGCAGCCTCGAACCAGCACATAATCCTTTATATGGAGTCTAATACTACCACAGCTGAGTACATATCACTCCAGTCTTTCATTGATCTACAGCATTGAGAATGGCCATTGTTTACCCAGTAAGAAAAATGTTTAGTCATTTTTATAGTGCATTGTTTCTTATGTACAAAACAAAATGAGAAAAAAGATGTTCAGTGGCAGTGTTTTATGAATTTGGTCTGCTGTAAGTATGACTGTGCCTTTGGAGGTGGTAGAATGCCATTCAGATGTTTTTAATTTTAAAGATATAAATTAAAGACTTTTTAAAATTGCACTCTTGTACATTCATTTTGAACAATAAGTTCAGTCACGTCTCAGTGCATCAGTATATGTAATCTTGGTGGTTTATAGACACAAGGGTTGTCTGTCTGACATGCAGCCAAAATCTTATCTTAAATTTAAGTTTGATAAACAGACGGTGACTTTCTGGTTCTTCCTCACACTTCTGCTGTAGTGTACAAAGTATGACACTGGAACATACACCGAAACAGGAACCGCAAAGACATTCAGTCTCTATTCTGAGGTTTCCGAGGTTTGAGTTCAAATGTCTATGCCACATTCAGACAGCTGTGCCTTAATCTAGCAGACACATCGCAAGTGTAGATGCAGTTAATAGTTTAAAAAAAACTTCCTAAAAAATATTTTTCACTCTCACTGACGGGGTTTAATCTTTGCACTAGTCTGAGTAATAGTGACATCTAGTGGTGATTTATCTCAGAGCTTTTATAATATCTTGAGCCAGACGGCTATTTCGTGTACATAGCAAACATGAAAGACAACAAACTGTCGACACACATTTGAAAGTAATTGACTTATGCCCCTTTTTAATTCAGAGTATTGCTGCTGGTGGTCATCTATTAACAATTATCAACACTGCTGCCAAAGGCAGGCTAACAGCTGCCATTCATACAAGAATCATACCTGATACATCTCTTTAAGTCAAAACCAACAGCCTTATATTGCTGAATATATGTACATATACAATATATCTTAAAGTGGGACACATTGGAAGACTAAGTTTACACACAAACAATGGCTTTGGGAAGAGAAAATATCAACAGATTCTTCTTGGCATCCATAAAAACCAACATATATAAAGTAAAAAGCCATAACATGCAAACTTGAGATGAAACAAAATCACAGCATGTTCATATGCAGAGTTTGAACGTGGCCTTACATGACATGTTACCCTGCAGCTGTACGAACTATAGAGGGTGACAGAACCTCCTCACGAAAGTCACTTTACTTTAAAGTCACTGCGTGACTGTGAATGCCGCCCTATCAGTGTGTGTTAGCTTTAAGGAGGTCTGACAATCGCAATATGAGATAACTAGGATTGTTTACACTAAGCCAGTCCTATTTTAATAAAAGCATCTTTTCCTTTCTATTTGAGCTCTCCTTCTTCAGTAAGCTCTGTTTTCAGCACACAAAAAAAAGCTCTAAAAAAAAACCCCCAGACATTTTAACACATGGGTGTACGACAAATAAACAAAATAAAATGGGGCATCATAAACCAAACACACTGCTCTATATAGTGATCCTCACCCTGATTTTTATGGCAGGACTGTTCATCTAAAGCCACTTGTATCCAAGGCCAAGTCAAAGATGCATAACTTGGTGTAAGGTGAATAAACTCTGCAACCTGTGAGCAATTTAAAGAAACTCTTTTAACCTTCAGGAACTCTAGGATGAGGTCCAAGACTTCATAATTAAACAATTTTAACATAAACCACATATCAGGGTGCAAAACTAGATTCCCACCTTCATCTCAAACAATTAATGGCTTTGCCTCTTGGGAGAATACTTTCCTGTCATTACACAGTTCAAGACTTGCATGTCACAAGCAGAAGGCCGACTGAAGCTCTTCTGCAGGGGAGGGCGTCCCCGCTCTTTGTTAGGTGCTTTAGTGTTTCATCATCTACCTCTAGCAGCTTTCAACAGTTATTAGTCATCCCACATGTATGAACCAACGCTGTACAGTTCCATTTGTCAAAATGGCCCACTCGTACAAAATACTGAGTGAACAAATTCATATGCAAAATCTTGAAACACCATGCAAGCCTCAGCAGAGGGAAATGTAACAATTAAAAAAAATCTAAACACTGAGCAAATCAAATGAGCTTTAAAATAGATTTCTTTGATGTATTACTAGTACCAGATACACATTGTGATTATAGTCTTAATGGCTCTGTGCAATTCAGTTAATATCACACAGGTGCATGACGGTTAAGTGTTTTAAAAATGGGATTTAGAAGACTTAAGTTAATAAAAAGAAGATGAGATAGATTTATTGGCAACTGAGACTCCTCCGCATTGAAGTAAGCACTTCAAGGCTTCCATGTTCATACTGGCATATATAAATGTATTTTGAGGCATTGAGAAGCCGTGTACCTGTCGTGACAGGATTATCAGTCTTCTCCCTCCCCTTCTCCCACAGCAAAGCACTAGAACGTGTGTTCAGTTCACATTTTTATTAAAAAGTATCCAGGTGGTGTGAAAGAGTTTCATTTCCTCTCGCAAGAAATAATAATTAAAAGAACCAAAATCTTAACAGGCTAGAGTCTGGCCTTAAGTTCAGGGCCATCTTCATCCTGATGTCCCGATTCTCTCGGCATCAGAGACCTTCTGCCATGACCTCTCACTGCGTCTAAAATACAAACAGTTGAGAAGAAGCACATCCTTTGTCCACAGACCTTACTATAAATTGTAAAATGTATTACTTTCAGACAGATGAAATGGACACAGCAGACACAGAACCATGATGAAAACCTCGCTGTAGCCTCTATACAAACCTGTCCTTGCTGGGGAGTGGCTGGCTGTCCGGGGGCCTGTCCGTAGTATGCAGCCTGCTGCCTGTAGTACTCCGCCCAGGCTGCGCTGTAGTCCGGCTGGCCCCCAGTTGTGGATGCTGCTCCCCCTGCTGCTACTGGGGCTGCAGCTGCTGTCCCAGGGACAGAACCACCTGTCTGGGCTGGAGGTGACAGACAAAGAGACACGGCCCAGCTCACCACTACACTCACGTTGACTTTAAGACGAGCAATAGTTAACTTAACCACAAATTGAAATTGTGGGTGTTTTCATAGAAAAAACTATTAAATCTTCAGTGTTTCCTCAAGGATTTTTTTCAGCAGCGGGGGAAGGACAAACAGCCCCCCCCCAAAAAAGTGTCACAATTCACAAAACAAGAACAGCAACTGCTAAATCAGTACACTATGGTTTGTTCATATGCTTTGTGCTTTTATCTTGTGTCACTACTGCAAGTGACTTTTTCTGTTGATTATTTGCTTGACAGCTGGCATTCTTTGGCAGTCTCACCCATCTTCTTGTAGTACTCCTCCCAGGCCTTGGTGTAGTCCGGCTGGCCCCCCGGCGTCTGTGCGGGCTGAGTCTGGTCCCCTGAAGTTTGGGCACCTCCAGCTGGGTTAGCGGGGTACTGGGCTGGCACAGCCCCCGACGGCTGCTGGTAGTACTGAGCGTAGTAGGCCGCCCAGGCTGCATTGGGGTCATTGGCTGCTGCCTTGCCTAGAAAAGATGCAGGGTGGAGGGGGTGAGGTCCTCATAGGGTGAGGGTGAGCCCCTGCTACTGGCCTGGAGACCGGGCTTGGAGACCAGGGGGGAAACAGAGACAGGGTTAGCCAGAGCTGCTTAAGGCAAAGACACTGCATCTCATCACAACATTTCCATCAGTACTCCTGCTGACCTTCCCAGGTTTAGAAAACAAAAAGTGCCATTACTCATCTGAAAAGACTGGGAGCATATACAGTAAAACCTATAGCCTGGGATGAAAGTACTGCAGTAGGAATGTTTATAAAGAGAGCCAACATGCAAAAATGTGCAAAAAATAAACATTGATCCTTGACAACCAGGAGAGGCAGTGAAGTCAAACATGACTCACTGGGGTCATGGGGTGCCTGGGGTTGCCACTGCTGATAGGTGTTGCTCCAGCCCTGAGGAGTGTACTGGTGAGGACCTGGAGGACCACCACTGAGGAGAAAAGAAATGGTTTAGTATTAAAAACCTTTCTGGATCATCACACTGACATGACCTCAAAAACGTTCTTCTTAATTGGAGTTCACAGTGGCACATTAGTTTGAGCTACTCACTGTGGTGGTCCAGGCGCCCCGGGAGGTCCAGGGTTGTATGGGTTGGGGTTGTAGGGACCCATTGGACCAGCAGGACCTGGTCCACCTGGCCCTGGGCCCACAGGACACAGAGGACCCTGGAACAAATGAATTGATCACACATCACATGCATGTACAGAGAAAAAGAACATCAAAATCTCACATTTTATAAGCTGGAACCAGCAAATGTGTCAAAATGTAAAAGTAATCACCAAAAGCATTTTTCCATTATCAAAATAGTCAGTAGTAATTAATTTTCAATTTGACCCGCTAATCGAACAGTTGCACAGTGTGGTGATATTTTAACATAATCTCATCCAGGATACAATTAATTCATATCATATCCTTTAAGTAAATCAACTGGAGATGTGATCATTTGCGTTCAGGTGAGAACTCCAGCTTCTGCATTTCTGTTTTCCTACACTAAAAACAAAAGAGTAGTAAGTACCTCGATCTTCTCTTCAATGAGCTGCTTGGCGTGGTCGATCTGCTGCGGTGAGCCCCGGATGATAAACAGCTTGAAGTTGGGGTCTCCGTTGGGGGGCGGCTGCCGAGAGATTTCCACAAAGGCGCCGGTCTGCTGGTTGATGGACTTGACATTCTCTCCTCCCCGGCCAATCACGAGCCCACACTTGTGTGCAGGAATGGAGAAGGTCATTTCCCCTCCAGGGGGCCCCCAACCGCCTTGTCCCCCACCTCGGCCCCTGTTGCCCGCAGGCATGCCCGGAGGACCTGGAGGAACCTGTGGAAGGAGATGAAAGAAAGCCTCAGTGCCAAAAGATGTAGCTGCTTATGTTTGAGGATTTAGTTTAAGGATAATTCTGTTTCACAAGTTTAGATCTGCTGATGTAAATCATCGTGAAGCTTAAAAATCCGCCTCAAGACTGCTGCCATACATTTACTTTTATCCACAACTGATTAAGATGATTGCATCTATAAGTTTACAAGTGAAGAAAAGCACGTTTTAGAGTGTGACAGTTCATGCATGTGTGAGAGAGTGATCCGTACCCCCTGTCCCTCCTCCCTGACCCTGATGCTCTGCAGCAGGTCGTTAATGATCTGGGCAGCATGCTCGCAGCGTTCAGGGGGACCACTGATGTGGGCAATCTTATCTGGACCAGTCCCGTCATCTGTAAGAAAGATTTTAATCTCCATATTAGAGATTAACACTGAATCACATTACTAACGTGGAGGAGTCACTTGTAGAGCTGAACCCACTGAGAATCACCCAACTCTGTAACACAAGACCCAACATAAGCCAGGTGTTGGCAACTTGCTCCCAGGTGTCAAAAATCACACTGAAAAAGGCCCGTTGCAAGCTGCTCTTACGCCATTATTGTCCTTTGAACACTAGATTCTTGCAGGCTCACCCTTCGCTCAGACATTTTTCCAATGATGCATGCTGAGTCAATAGAAAGTCAAAAAAGAGAGCAAAATGGCATCTGCTCTGCACAAATAAACGAAAAGCATTCATATAATTAGAGAATTCAGCTGCCTGTAAACAGTTTTTAATGGGTAATGAGGTTATAGCTCTGGTGTGTGACATGTCTTTCATTTAAATTTATCGTTATGTAAAAAAAAAAGAAAAGTTAAAAGTGTATAAAAGAAGGACCATGAGGTTCCATCCCCAATTAGGATTGATTGACATTTAGGGTTGTTTTTTTTATGAACTGGCTTACAGTATTAATTAGCTGCATGAGACATCAAACTTTCATGTTGGCTTTACACTAATGAGAACCTGAATGTACTCCTCATGCAAAATTATGATCAACAAATGAGGAAAATGTAAAATGAAACCATTATAAAGTCATCACAGGGTTGCACCTTGCTTGAACTGTATCCTAACTCCAGCATCGTTCTGGATTTTCTTGATCATCTCTCCACTGCGCCCAATGACCACACCGACAGAGTGTCGCGGTACGGGGATCTGAGTGGAAATCAGACGTTTTTACAAACTTGGATTTGGTTCAACTGAAAACTGATCCCACTTCTAATTTTGCTCCCACACACAAACTCACATCCATTCCTCCTCCCATTCGAGAGCTGAAGTCATTTCTCTCACTAAAGCCACCATGATCTCTCTCCCTCAGAATCTCCTGCACCATCTCCTGGGCTTGCTGAAAAGGAAAACACAATGATTACAGTACATGGCAACTCGACTCTACACATTTATTTTGAACTCAATGAGATGATTTCATAAATGTACCTGGACTTTGTAGGGATCTCCGATAATGCGCAGGGGCTTGTCAACGTTGGGTCCCTGAGAGGCATCCTGGATCAGGATCATCTTCACCCCTGCACGCTCCTGGAACACAATTAAATATTACCAGAATCAACTTTATTACCAAGCAGGTTTACACATACAAAATTTGCTTTGGTTTTTTGGTGCTAAACAATTGACATAGTAGGTAGAAAAAAAATCTAACAAAGATAAAGTACTAAAATAAATTTTTCTAATCAAATTTTCCTTTCTCTACTTATTATTATCTTTCATATATACAAACAACTAAAGATATTAAGATGTATCAGAAAACACAACTTTTTTAAGTGTTTAAGTTTCAGTAAATCGATCACTGAGTACACATCTGTCAAAACATGCAAAAGTGATTGCGATGCGATGTACCTGTAGCTGTTTGATGGTCTCTCCTCCCTTGCCAATGACAAGGCCGGCCTTGCCAGCTGGGATCATCATCTCATGCACAGTGCCGTCCTGCCCGTTGGTGGACTCGTGACAAGAAGAAGGGGGTGTGCCCCTCCCTCGTGACACTATCTCATCCAACAGCATTTTGGCTTTCCTAGCCGGGGAAGAGCTGACCAGTTACTCCACATCCATATTACAAAATCATGTCATCAAGCCGATACACACTCTCTGGCCACTTTATTAGGTACATGAGTTCAATTGCTTGTTAACACAAATGGCTAATCAGCCAATCACATGGCAGCAACTCAATGCATTTAGGCGTGCAGACGTGATCAAGACAACTTGCTGAAGTTTAAACTGAGCATCAGAATGAGGAAGAAAGGGGATTTTGACTTTAAACGTGGCAAAGTTGTTGGTGCACGACGGGCTGGATTTTCACGCACAACCATCTCTAGGGTTTACAGAGAATGGTCCGAAAAGAGGAGAGTAGGCAGATTGGTTCGCAATGACAGAAAGGCAACAGTAACTCAAATATCCACTCGTTACAACCAAGGTATGCAGAATACCATCTCTGAATGCACAACACGTCGAACCTTGAAGCAGATGGGCTACAGCAGCAGAAGACCACACCGGGTGCCGCTCCTGTCAGCTGAGAACAGGATACTGAGGCTACAGTTTACACAGGCCGACAAATCTGCTGCAACTGCATGATGCCATCATGTCAATATGGACCAAAGTCTCTGAGGAATGTTTCCAACAGTTTATTGAAAGAATGGCACGAAGAATTAAGGCAGTTCTGAAGGCAAAAGGGGGTCCAACCCGGTACTAGCAAGGTGTACCTAATAAAGTGACGAGTGAGTGTAACGGCAAATGATTATTCAGCTAGATTTAGGAGGGGCAGTGCACATTAATAGAACGGCACTGACCTAATATTACATTCCATAGCATACATGAAATTAAACAATAGGTCATTATAGATGAACAATTTAAAAATGGCATGAAAGAATGGGGAAAGCACATCAATTAAAACATGTTTTAAAACTTTTGATATATTCTAGCCCTGCTCTTCCATCTGACAAAATTTGTGGTTGAGGGTATACAAGCACACAGGGCAACCTACTTCATCAAAATGGACCATTTCTGATGCTTCTACATAAAACAACAATGAGAATAAAGTCTGAAACTTACTGTATGGAGTCATGGGAACCTGTGAGAGAGACGCTCCTCTCTGGAAGGCCTCCACTGTCTGGACACACACAAAGTGTACATATGTAACTAAGTTCAACACCAAAAGGAAAATAATATTATAAACTTTAAAACATATAATAATGCAGACAGTACCTGGAGCTATCTGAACCTTGCAACCTGACTCCTGTTGAATCTTATTGATCTGTTCACCTCCACGGCCGATAACTGGGGACAAAGAGAGGGCAAAGTGTGTGTTGTTGGTGGGTCACACTTGCAATAGTGGCAACTATTTATGTCTTATATTACAGAAACAGAGCAGAGTTGGGCAGCACTCACTGAGTCCCACCATGCTGTCAGGCACGCTGTACTCCTCTGTGCTGGAGGCCGGCCTGACACCGTCAGCAAGCAAGAATGACAAAGAGGGAGAAAGAGGCAACAAATCAGGAAATGGAAGACTTTTTTTGCATTATTGCATTCTTTGCTATAATCTTGTTTTTCCCCACTGCCATGATACAAAGGCCCCATACGTCTACGCAATACACATCACCTGAAAGTTATGAGATCTCACCTTTGTTGTGCAAGGGCAGCTAGCTGTGCACCAATAGCTGAAATGGGATGGCAACAGAAAGAAAGGGAGAGTGAGAAAACGGAGCAAGGGAGAGGTTTTGGATTACTGATGGAGTGTGGACAGACAAGGATAAAGGGGCAAACTACTGAAACAAGAATACTGTACAACTGGAGGTCTATTTTAAATACTGTCATCTGTGAGTTATAAACACCACAAGACAAAAAGTAAACAGAGCATAAAATAGCGGGATGAACTCACACAGTGCTTTGGCTGAATCCAAGTCGCTCTGCGCAGCCAGCTTCTTGCTCTCCGGTTCGTCTGTCAAGTGAGGAAACAACACATCTACTGTTATGTGTGTGAGGTGTCTGTGAGGACTGCACAGAGAATACCATCTGCATCTAAAGCCGTCATCTAGTGTGCAGTGCAGAGGTGGTTAACATTTAAATTTAGCAGACGCTTTTGTCCAAAGCTCACTCAGTGTTGAGGCAGTAAACATTGAGTAGCAGAGTCACAGATACCTGCATCCTCCAGCTGTCGTTTCTGTGCAGTGAATGGAAAGCCATCTGATGCAGTGTTGTTGTTTAATGGAGGTCCAGCATCACCCCCGATCTTAGCTGCAATCTGAAACACAAGCGCAAAATTCTCCCAACCATCAAATGTGCCCACATATTACCACGAAGTCTGCAAACTGACGATTATTTTCATTATTGACTAATCTGCCGACTATTTTCACGATTAATTGTTTAGTCTATAAAATTCAAGAAATCGTGAAAAATGCTCATCACAATTTTCCAGAGTCCAAAGTGACATATTCAAATGGCTTCTTTTGTCCAACTAAGAGTCCAAAACCCAAATAATCTTCATTTACAAACATAAATGACAAAGAATGGCAGCAATTCCTTACAATCAAGAAGATGAAACCAGCAATGTTTCACATTTTTGCTTCAAAAAATGATTGTAAGGATTAATTGATTATCAAAATAGTTGTCAATTAATTTTCTTTCCATCAACTAATCGTTGCAGCTCTAATGAACAATCATATGTAAGCTACTCATTGGACTGAGCATGTTACATAACAGACTGTAAAGTTACAGCCTTTAGCAATATCTCCTTCACGCGCTCTAATGTAAAGTACATTAACTTTATGATCTTCTCTTTAGTCTTTATTCTCATTTTTTAAATTTACTCTAAATTATATTTTATGTAGTCTATCTTAGTTATAGTGTAATTTGACTTTTAATTTCTATTTATTTATTAAATTCCCTTAATTTGTCATGGTAAAGGCGTTCCTGTAACAATGCAATCTATCCATCCATCTGTGATCCACTAAGACTGGATATAGTAGCTATTACATAGGATCTTAATTATTATATAAAATTGATGTACTGGTGTCTTATAAGTTTGTTTTTCTTATCCAGTCTGATGCCTAACGTTATAACAATTATCTGCTTGCATCATATCTGTAACGTTATTAACGTTAACATTTAAACATCTTTAAGAAAACATTTAAACATCTTCTGGATATACACATAATGTCGCCTCTTCATTGTTGTAGGATTAAATGATTAAGTAATTTCACTTTGGCTAGATCACCAGTGTGGTTTGTTGATGCACACGCATAGTATTTTAGCTAACGTTAGCTTAACGGTAAGTTAATGTAACGTTCACGTTACGACAACCAATGACATGACGTACCACTAACTAGCTTAATGTCATATTGAATTATTAACAACATTAAATCTATGTGAGTTAACCATATTAATTATGTGTCAAGCTGTGTGAACAATGTTAGCCCTCTTGCTAACTATGCAGCTAGCCCTGCCTCCAAACACGCTCCTGCCCGTCACATCCCTCACCTGCCGGGCCCGCTGCACCGCGTCCGCAAACGCATCTTTCTTGATGCCTCCTGCTCCGTTCCCGAGAGCTGCCTGTCCGCCGAGAAGGGGCCCGGATCCGGCTGGCGGCACCGCATTGTACTCCGACATGTTGACCAGAAGACAGGTGAGGGAAAGTGAGCAGAAATTCAGGATCAGAGCTGCGCAGGAGTGGGACGGAAAGTCGAGAAACTGACAGGGCAAGGAAAGCAACGGAGACCCGACGGCGGCCGGGAAGGTTCATTCGCCAAGTCATGAAAGCATTTAAGCCACTGTGGGGAAAGTGCATTGGTATTTTTGGTTTCAGTGTTTCACATAAGAGACATTTTTTTTAATTCGACAGTTAAGTTAACTTAACACACCTGAAACTTTAACTTGTAGGCTAACTAGTGCTAAATTACATTATTAACATTGTTTTTCCACTCTAGAGTTTTTATGACATGCAGTAAACGCCTACAGTAAATCGTCAAAAATATGATTTCTGAATTTTACATTAACACATAACATTCAATGATTTAATGTAGAGTTAGGAATATGAAAGCTTTTAATTTCACTTGAACACAACATAAACAGTATTTATGCCTGTTTAAAGATCATGAAATGAGCTGTTCAGACATCAGACTGAACATAGATCCATATTATATATTATTCATGGTGGTCTAAAGGTTAGAGAAGTGAGCTCGGTCTTTTAGTATTCTTGCTTGTCTTTGGGTCGTCTGCCTTATCTTTTTAGCGATCTTGTGTGTAGCCTCTTTCCTTGCCTCCATCTGCTCTGCGCGGCCCTTCGGTTGACTTCATAATAAGAATCTTCGTTGTGGCTTATTTCACAGTACTCTGTTTTTCTTTTGTGACGAACAACAAATGCATCTTTTCTCAGAATGCTGTTGCCTGCTGAGCTCTTTGCTGACCACTGGGCTCCAACCATCACTAGTCTTAAATGTCTGGGGGGAGTTTTGCCAGCTAAACAGAAAGTGGAGCCAGACAATATTCAGGCATGTAGTTTTGTGCATCATAATGGTATTTTAAGGTTAACCAAGAAGCTTCTTCTTGACACTTAACAACTCACAAGACAACACACACACACTGAAATTGTGAAATGATCCAACTGTGAAATTGGTGAATCAAAACAGCAGGGGATAGAATAAATCAGATGGTGTTTATGTGGAGTAAACTGTGCAGTTCTCCATGGGCGGTGTGGCAAAGAAAAAGCCATAAAAAGAAAAGATTCAGCCCTAATCTTTTTCTTTTTATTGGCTGGTCTGAGATATGGCTTTATCTTTGCAACTCTGCCTAGAAGGCTGAGTCGCCTCTTAACTGTTTATGTTGAGAATGGTGTTTTGGGGGTATTATTTAATGAAGCTCCCAGTTTCTCAAACTAAACACTCTAATGTATTTGTCCTCTTACTCAGCTGTGCACCCCCCTTCCCTTTTCTGTACTGGTTTGTGCCAGTTTGCGCTGTTCTGTGAGGGGAGTAGTAGGCTACATGGCATTACACGAGATCTTCAGGTTCTTAGCAATTTTTCGCATAGAATAGCCTTCATAGAATAGCCTTCATTTCTCAGAACAAGACTAGACTGACATGTTTCAGAAGAAAGTTCTTTGATTCTGGCCATTTTGAGCCTGATGAAACCCACAATTGCTGATTCTCCAGATACTCAACTAGTCTAAAGAAAGATAACTATCTTTCTTTAGACTCAGTTTTAGCAGTGCTATGATTGCAAAAGGGTTTTGTAATGATGAATTAGCCTTTTGAAATGATAAACTAGGATTCGCAAACACAATGTGCCATTACAACACACAGCGCTGATGGTTGCTGATAATGGGTCTCTGAATGCCTCTGTAGATATTCCATTACAAATCAGTCGTTTCCAGCAACAATACTCACTGTATTTCTGATGAATTTGATGTTATTGTAATGGACAACAAATCTGCTTTTCTTTCTGTCCCCAAACTTTGAATGGTGGTGTAAAAGTAAAAAGTAAAAGTAAAGTAAAAAGAAAATGCAATGAAGAGCCTAACAGTGTCCTCATTACATACAGTTTATCTACCACAGAGCACTGATAAGTTTATTTTTAAACTGTATTTTTTTTACGATATTTGTCACAATTTATTTTTAAACTAAAGAAATCATTGATTATGTTATGTGTTCATGTTTTTGAAAAATGACTATGTCTGTATATATCGTTATTGGATTTTTTAAATATTATCAATGGCATAAGATATAATATGATATATTGGTGTCTTGTAACGACCATGGCTAAGGAACAAGCATTGTGTTGTTTTGAGAAATGTGGAACTCACCTTCAATCAATGCTTTGCGCTTCCTTCTCTTTTTCTGTACTTCAGCAAACCTCTTGGATGATCTTTCAACCATTGTTTCCATTTTCTCTCTCAGAGCATCACCATCAGCACTATTAATAGAATAGTGACTACTGGCATTTTCTGCAACTGTTGCCTCTATTTTCTTGAAAAGCGCCTTGACTTGAGTGCTATCCTGCCTGTTGCTGATATTGAGAACATGCATTCAGTTTCCACATTGCTCAAGGATCCACTGAAGTGCTGAAACTGATTTCGCACTCTAAACTTGCATCACTGCATAGAGTGTCTACAGTAAACAGCACAATGGTGTGATTAAACACTCCATCATAGGTGCTCCTTTAGTGATGGTTTGAAGATCTGAGGAAATATTATACCAAGAGGTATGACTAGATATAAAAGGCGTGAGGCCCCGGGGGACACAGATGGACGCTGTTCTTGATTTCTCAGGGGTGTTTTCTCGTGGATAGTGCCACCACCAGCCTGGAGTATCGATCACAGTGGCCTGTCTGCCATGGACCTCTTGCTGCCTCACAATGCTTTGGGCAGTTCTTTTATTGGTGTCAAAGACAAGTTTACCCAGTATGATGTTGCCAGTTGCACTCTTATTACTGGGATTACCGTGCAATTCTCTCCCACCTATCAATACCTTCCTCAAATCTGGAGAATGAAATACATTATTTCTTGCATTAGGCTATATAAGTGCATTATAGAAAACTAGAAAATTGTCCCCATTGATTAATGCAACATTATCTATATTAATTATAAATATACACTCAGTTTCCAGTTTATTGGGTACACCTAGCAAAAACTATTTATTATTTAATGAATGTTTTTTCAAGCGTTATGGTTTTGATTTAACTGTATGGTCATATTAGTACATAGTTTGTGGTGCTGCTGAATTGTATTGTGTACCTAACAAATGGTGTATGAATAAAAACCAAATCTTTTAATACAAAAGACATATGTTGTTAGGAAATGCTGCGGAAGCCTCACAAATTAGTGACCTGATTATCTTTTACATAGATTTACAGCAACATACAAATACTGTTAACACAGGGAGAAGAGTAGTTTGTCCTGCAAATTTTAATTCCGATCAGATGAGATACCTATTTATTTGTTTAGTTGTTTTAACATGAAAAGCCAAAGTAGGAACAGAGGCTACAGATTAGATTCAGATAGATAGATAATATAATGACAACATAAAGAATAAAATTAAACAATAAAACATTAAAATGCATGGCAATAATAGCATGATAAAAATGAGGCAATTGTATAAATAGTGTGTGCAATTCATATTCAAAACCACCTGGTCCCAGCCTTGCTTCCTTGATATACTTTCAGTTCAGTTCATTTCACTGTGTATTATTCTCAGTTTGGCATAGATAATAAAAATCACATGATGGCCATCTAAAGCAGCCTGTCCACAGCTCTTCTTCACATTGTTTGTCCTTGTCCTAATGAGCTTAAGCCTGCCTGAGACGCCTATGTACATAATTCTTCTAATGTAACAATACTTGGGCATAGGAAGGCTTGGGAAATCTGTTGCTACAGAATTCCCTCACATTCATCAACATCACAGAGACTGACACCAGCCATTTGCAGTTGCTGACACTGAGTGATAATGTCATACTGGTGTTGATGACCATGTAGTCCCACCCCAGTCAGTCACTTAAAACAATCTTCAGTCACTTAAAACAATCTTCTCAGGTCAAATGTGAGTCAGACTGCACAAAACAATGAGTTAACATGAGGTATAAATAGAAGAATTATATCTCTGTGAAAAAGCTATCATTTCAATTTGTAACTTTTAAATGGTTGGTTACATCGTTGTATTTAAAACTCAGATATAGATAACTATTAAAATTAATCTTTTTGAGGAGGGAAGTGTCACAAATCATATGTTCTTCTTCTATAAAATGTGACTTCTCTACTGAGAATTGGATACAGGGCTGAATAAATAGCTGATTAATCAATTAAACTTTGAAAATTTATTAGGAACTATTTTGATAATCGGTCAATTGATTAAGTCATTTTTCAACAATACTATACATTTGTTGATTTCAACTTCTTAAATGTTGGTAAAGTGAATATCTTTAGGTTTTGGACTGTTGGACAAGACATTTGAAAAAATCACTGTGAGCTCTGGTAAATATGAGCATTTTCCATTTGGCCTACTTTCTGACATTTAAAAGACCAAATGATTAATGGAGAAAACAAATGTCAGATTAATAAACGATGAAAATAACTGTTAGTTGAAGCTATAATTTTAACTTTATAAAAGCATTGCCTGTAAAACAATCACAGATTACTGAACAGAGTTCAAGAATGTTTTGTGGGTGGTGATGGCGCATAGAGAAGATGCTTGCCTTTGTGTGGGAGACCTGGGTTCAATTCCCGCTGTGAGACATCCACCATTATGTCCCTGAGCAAGACACTTAACCCCTAGTTGCTCCAGAGGTGTGCGACCTCTGAGATGTAATGTTTTCATTGTAATTTACCTTGACATATATTACACCATTCTTATGATTTCGCATGTTATTATATAAAGTCAAGTGTTTCATGTTTGTGTTGACCATTAAAACCAGTGGGAATATCATGTTTTAATTTTCCCAGCCAGTAGAGGTAGCTGTCACTTTTTCGTCTTCATTAAATGCGACGCCACACGCCATCTTTGTTATGGGCGAACAACGTCAGACGGTGACGAAAGCATTTTCTGTCCTATGATTGGTGCAATTCGGTCATGTCAAAGGTCACGTATATTTGGCGCTCTGCATTCACTACCAGTCTGGCGCGTTTTTGAAAGAGCAACATACGTCCAGAAACATGTATTTTGAATCCCTGCTCGTAATAATTGGGAAAATATCCGTGTAACGTTTTTCACGTTGCGTTCATTTACTCGTGGCTGACGTGGAAAATGTTTGGACCACTTTTGGGACCCGTGAGGAGAGTTTGTTTGAGAGTAGCATCTAGCGAAGTCTGCTGCTAGCTTGTTGTTTTGTTTAGTGAAATTTAACGTTACATATCAGGTGGCAACAAACAGCTGTCTGCCTCACACAATGAACTTCGCCGCCGTTGTTAATTCACACGCACGGGGAAGTGAATAAAGCGTGAACTCAGTCTCGGAAGTTACGGCAACTAAGTTTCTGGTTCAGCATTATTGGTGAGTGTTTTCCTCGACCTGTGTGTTTCTGGTTGTCCGTCTGTCATACGGCACAAACACTGGAAGAGCTAACGCACTGGGCGCCATGTCATGAAAAATAATGTTACTTGACCCCATTAAAAAAATCATAAATATGCTGTATATAAGCTACTTGACTTCAGAAGAGCTCTTAACTTCCTGCATACTAAAGCATTGGTGCTGTTTCACAGTACTGTGTTGTACAGGGTTGTTCAATATTTGCAATGTTAACAGTGTCAGATACGGTGGCGTTTACTTTGCGTAAAATATAACCAAGTGTTTATTTGCTGGTTGTTGTGTTCTAACTCTTGAAATTTGCATTGTGGTATTTATCCTTGAAGATAACTCGCATGGACATTTTGGCTTTATTCAATAATTCTGGTAAAGAGGTACAGGGAGGTTTATGAGAGAAGGGTGAATATGATGAAGCTTCACAGCTGGAATTGATCCAGGCACAATGATTTTACATGGCATGCAACCTAGACCACTGAACCACCAGGAAAACTAGTTAATACTTTATCACAATCCTTGATGTTTTGTTTAGTGGTTTACTGCTCTTTCAGACCTCCATGTGTGTAACAGTGTTTTCTTTTGCTCAAGGTCTCTTCAAATTATGGCTGGTGTTGTGGCTATGGCATCTGTCATTGAGGACTTTGACACCCAGGTATTTCTGTGACACTGATTTGGGCTATGCATAGCATGCTGTAGCTGCTGCAAAGTGTTTTTCTTCATCCTGCATACAGTATGCATTCTCATATTTGATAAACTTTGTCACTCCTTTCACAGCCTTGCAAGAAATCTCGCAAAGATGGTGGCAGTCCCGTTGTCAAGACAATCACAAACTATTTCTCTCCTGTGCCCAAGCCCGTGGAGAAACCCTTTTCTCCTCCACGCTCCAACAACATCATGGACTACTTTAGCCGGAAAGGTCCGTCCCCTAAGGAAAAGACCAGCACACCAGAACAGTCGAAAGAGAACTGTCAGACGTCTCAGCTTCCAGAAACACACACCAGCCAGGAGGCAGCAGTGAAACAGCTATCTCAGAAACGGAGTAGAAAGGCCAGCAGAGCTGCAAGGAAACTTGTGGAGGTTGAACCTGTTAGCTCCACAGAGGAGGCGAGCTGCCTGATTGTAGAAGAACCACACGATAACAGAGGCTCAGCAGCAGATGCAGTCGGCAGCTGTGGTGTTCTTGGTAGTGATACAGCAGCCCTGTTAGCTCAGCTTAGCACTGAGGCTTGTATCACTGTGGGAAAATCAGAGAGTAATGCCACAGTCTGTGATAAAGAGGCTGAAAAAGATGACCATCATGAAGATGGTTCCAAAAGTGTAAACAATGTTAAATTTAAACCAGAACTGAATAGTATTGAATTATCTCCAATCGTACCTTCAAAAGATAAAGTAAAACCAGTCAAAACTGTTGCACGAAATTCTAGGAAGAGGCAGCAACAGAAGGAAAAGCACTCTGAACCAGAGGAGAAAGAAGAAGAGAGCTCTATGTGTGATGTTAGTATGGAGGTCAATGTGGATGAGGCCTCGCAGTTAAACACCAGCACAGTCACCATCTCCTTTGAGGAGTTTGTGCGGAGCCAGAGCAAGGGTGAAGAGGACATAGAAGATGAACAGGGCAAAGAAGATGAAAGTAAAATCCCAACAGAGGCGGATGAAATGGACGCTGACCAGTTGGATATCCCTAAATCTGACGAAAATGTAGCTTCTGTGGAGCTGCCTCTCCAAGTATCACCCCGAACCCTCACCATCCAGGCTGAAGTGCATGTTGTCTCATCCAACCAGGAAGCAGCCAAGGCGGTAGGGAAGTTGGCTTCTATCTTCAACAAGAGAAAAGGGGCGTCGAGCCCTGCAGAGGTAGTATCGTCTCCTCACATGGAGGCTGGACACCAAGTTTCTTCCACTTCTCTGACTGTCAAGCGGAAATCCAATGTGGTTCTTCAAGAGGAAGATCTAGAGCTGGCTGTGCTTGAGAGTGAATCCATGCCCAAGTGCAGTCAGGCAGAGAGGAAGCAGTTCATGGCTGCTTTCAAACAGCCCAGCTTGGATGGGTCCAAAACCAAGCCTGGTAAGAGCCAGGGCAAACAGAAGCAACCTGGAGAGAAGGTTTTGGATGATGCAGACAAAGTTACTGAAGAGGACACTGTTATTCCACCCTCTGTTGAGGAAGTACCTGTTACCTCTCAGGAAAACAAAGTAGCTAAAAAGAAACCAGCAAGAAAGGGCAGAAAGAAAGATATAGAAGAAAAGGAGGCAGTCACCACCACCACACCTGTTGCTGCTCCTGCAGAAGAATCAGTGGCCACGATTGTTGATGATAAAAGAGAGAAGTCCCCTATGACCTCAACTGCGTCTGTCCCCGCGGTGAGAAGGTCCAGAAGAGAGGCTGTAGTCAGGCAAGCACCTGAGGCCACCCCAGCAACTCCTATCAGAAAAACGAGGAATCAAAACAAGTCAAAGGATGTTGCTGCTTTACCTAACGACAGCCCTGCAAAGATGTCCACCCCAAAGATACGCAAGTCCAAACACGGTGTCTTCGCAGCAGAGATGGTGTGCCCACCCGACACAAAAGGAAGCCCTATCAGGTGACACATGCATACAGCTATGATATAATACTATTACACATTCTATGAAAAGCATTATGGGATGCATTCATACACTCAGTTGCCAGTTTACACCTAACTAAAACTACTGCAGTCTAATACAACAATTACTACATGTACCATGTTCGTTTTTTGGTGAAACAGAGGTGTTGATTCAACTGTATGATCATTTTGAAGTATGTTGTATGTGGTGGTGAGCCATATTGAATTATACAGAGAGGTGTTTCTGTTATTTTGACCTGCCCTTATTGATATAAATTAATAGAAACTCTTGTCAGTAACGCAAAGTAATACAGTTCAGCAGCACCACAAACTACATCCTCCAAAATAATCTGAGTTGAATCCATACCTTCTTTAAAACAGTTTAATCAATCTGACCTTCATGCAGGTCAGATTTATTGCAAGACTGTTGTATTTGGCTGCCTTTCAGCTACCCAATAAACTGGCAATTCTTCTTAAAGGTGCCTACATTTTTCATGTTCTGATTAAATTATTTTCTTTTTTCATAAGGATTAGATTTACTAGACTCCATAAAAATGATTCCATGACCAAGGCTGAAGGTGGAAGTGACACAAAAACCACTTTGGCTACTAAAGTAAGTATGATTTATTTATTTATTTATTTTTTACAAATTCTAAATGTAATTAATTAATTGGTTTATGGACTCGACAAGGAACATCATAATGAACATGATCATAATTATGGGCTAAGGATGATGGAAAAACTCTCTTATCTCTTTCAGACATCAAATGAGTCTAAAAAAAGAAAGCAGGCGAAGAAGTTGGTGGAGAAAGCCAGAGTGATTCAACAGAGCAAAAAAGCTGCTGTCGAGGAAAAGGGCATTTTAAGGCGTTCCTCACGAGCTGAGGCCTCCACAAAGAAGAGCTACTGTGAAAATGAGGTACAGTTAATCAAGTCAGAAATAAGTGTACGCTGGCCGTCCTCAAAGGCATAGCAGCGTAATATACAATGATGAATATTGAGAATAAATGTTTCACTCTTTTTTGGATTGGAAGCCGAGTCGCAGATGAGTATTTATGAAGTGCTGTAAAGGATCACAAAATCAATATATTCACCACTGGAACCAATTAAAGGATTGTTAGGGATGTTCAAGTATTTGAACTGATCAAATCTGAATACTTGTCTCATCTAATGAGCTGGACATGAACACTGGGGAATTTCAGGGGCCCCCACCATGTCACGATAGATCACCTTCAATACAACACAAACATCGAAGCAAAAACCTAATTTGTGTATTCACTCAATCTTTTTCTCGTGTGATTTGTTTTGTCAGGATTCTGTTATCTGCCTGGAGGAGGATCAGTCCGCGTCTCCTCAGGTGGCACCAGAAAAGAGTAAAACCCAGAAGCCTTTACGCAGTCTAATGGATGTTCTGGGAAAACCCACACCTGTTGGCAAAGACACCAAGGCGGTCCCAGGTAGTCTATCTCACTCTAAATGACCATTCACTGTTCAGCATTTAGTTGGATTCTCATCTATTGGTGCTATATTTTCTTTCTCACAGGCTCCAAAGTGGCCTCAATGGGCCAAGAAAAGACTGCTCGGAAGGGGTCAGCTGTGATTTCCATATTTGATGAGAGCAGCCGCGAGGACTCTGAAAACTCTCAGGACGATGAGCAGTTCAGGGCACGCAGAGAGTTCTTGAAGAGTGGCCTGCCTGAGTCCTTCAGGAAACAGATGGCCAAGACTGCTGCCACCAAGGAGGCTTACTCTCTCTCCTGTTCCTCCTTTCAACCAGTAATACACGTGAAGCAACCACCCAACGGTAGGCTTCATAGAAATACACGTTGTCATCTTCATTTGACAGTGGTGGAAATTAGTACAATTGTAAGGTACTTTTGAGGTACTAGTATTTTTATTTTCTGATGCTTTTACTCGTACAGTTGGGAGAAAAATATTTTACTTTCTACTACGCTACATGTATTTGATAACCCCAGTTATTAGAAACTTTTCAGATTAATAATACAAAACATAATCAACAAATAAATGATCTAGTATTATAGACTGTAATTGAACCCAGGGCGGTAATTCACAAGCTGCCCAGCAGTTTATAAACTAATTAAAAGTAGGCCACCTTTACCAGCTACAACATTAAAGTGATGAACACATTAAGGCATCAATAATTATTATTCATTTATAATATACACTATTCTGAAAAATGCCATTTTGCATAATGAGTTCTTTACTTTTGGTACTTTAAGTATATTTTGATGCGAATTCTTGAGTAAAATTTTCAATCTATGACTTTTACTTATACCAGAATATCTCTATTGTGTGGTATTGCTACTTTTACTTAAGTGAATTATCTGAGCCCATAACTATCAGGTTTTTTAAACTAATTATTATTATTATTATTATGAAGGATTGATGGGTACAGATACATCAAGAAGGACAAGAGCCCAGTGAAACTTGTTTTTGTGTATTGACAGATTGCCCTCTTTGGAGTCTACTGTGGCCTGAGTCTTCCTTACTTTGCCACCTGAAAGAACTTTGGTGCCAAAACTCCAACCCACTGCTGTCTGTTAGTGGCTCCCTTTGTGTGAGGACAGAACCAGCTCGTAGAGCCTTTTCTAAACGGGTATGTTGAAATGACTCTAATCACCTGATTCTCTTGGCACCTGTTCCTAAATGTTCAGCATCGACCTGTTGTGGATTCAGTTACATGTTTAGGAGGATCAGTAATTTAGAGCAGATTTGTTTAGATTATATCTGCTACTTGTCAGCCAGTATAGCTATGTTGAATTTAAGAGAGCATACATAAAACCACACTTAAATTTTCATTTCTGTCCAATTTGTATTTTTTGGTTGGTAGTGTCGTTTGATTATACCTTTTTATATAAATAACAAAAACATTTGTGGTGTTATGAGGACATTTTCTCGCAGACTTAATGTGAGGTTTAACAGGAGTCAGCAGACATGTTATTTAATAAAAATATTTTTAAATTTGAAGGGTTCTGGCTGGAGGCCTGAGATCTCTGAAAGTGTTCGTCAGCTTTTAATGGAGGAGGTCGGCACCTCTAACCCTCCCTTTCCTGTTCAGATGTTCATCACTCGCTTTCTGAAGAGACGCACTGACCACCAGCAGCAGTGCACAGCCTCAGGTCAGTCTGACGGGCAGTTTTTGCACTTACACACTTAAACAAAAGTAGATATGTTGTGTTGCAGTAACAGTTTATCTTAGGCTGTTTAGTAGTTAGTTTTACAAATGCTCATTAGTTTTTAAATGATTCAATCTTCCCCCCAAATATTGGGGCAGTATTTTAATCAGTTAATGTTTACAAGCTATTTAAAATTAACTAAATAAAATAGAGGCAGAATAAGAGCATAACATCCATATTATTCTCAACATCATTGCACGTTACTTACTAGAACCAGAGGCTGTAACCAGAGTCACAAGCACCACACTGCCAGCTGAACCAGTAGGAGGAAAGCGGAAGAGGCAGGATGATGAAGGGGAAATGACGGTGAAGGTGGCTAAGAAGCAACGGGCCAACTCTTCAGAAGAGAAAAGTTCCACAGCTAAGCCTGAGCAAACAAAAAGGAGAGGCCGGACGAGACGAGCTCAGAGATCCAGGCAGGAGGAGGAGGCGAATGAGAAAGCCGAGGCTTCAGTCAGAACTGAAGATGACTCTGTGGTTGTGCTTGATGACTTGCCTTTGGCAGAGGACACTGGAAAACAAGGTGAGATTACAAATATTGTGATATGAAATCAATAAACAATTCTTTATCCAATGTTTTTTAAATTTATCCTCCAGTATTTGCTTGCTTTGCACAAGCAGCGTTATAAAAGCCACGACTGACTGGCTCTGATAGTGAAGCTTGGGCAAGTGCTTTGAGTAAAGTATTAAAAGCAGACCTTCTGTCATTGACTCCACCACAACAATGTAGAATTATCTTTAAAAGAGGAAAACACACCTGCCAAACAGGTCATACGAGAGGTTTCCTCGTAAGACATCATTTGCACCCTCATTGTTTACATGTTTGTTGAAGAAAACCACCTGGTGTCTGCAAACTTGGCTGAGACTGGTTTTGCTACAAAAATTTAAAGCCTCAAACTCTTTAGTTTGTTTTACAGATGTGGTGAAGGAGGACGTTTTATGGACAGACAAATATCAGCCTCAGCACTCCAGTGACGTCATAGGCAACATCGCTTCAGTGAAGAGGCTGCACAGGTGAGGAACTAAAACTGCTTTAATGTAGAACACCAGTATTTGTTTTATACTGTATCCCTTAAATAGTATCCACTCATAATGCAAATTTGCACAGCATGGGCTTGGGACCACCGTAGAAATTCTATATCAGAAACATGGGGTAAATGTTTCATGTTTGTTTTTGTTTTGTTTTTTGTACAGCTGGCTAAAGGAATGGAAACTCCGTGCAGACAGAGATGAAAGAAAAAAACAGAAAGTCAAGAAACAAGAGGAAGGCAGCAATGGTGGGAGATTAGAAAAGCACATTTTCTCTTGACTACCTCTGTTGCATTGATGCAGGTTTGTTTTGACTGCGTGATGGCTCTTTGTGTGCAGACTCAGACTGGGACTGCGCAGAAGACGACTCCCAGGATGGAGAGGACATGCTGTGTAATACGATGCTTATCACGGGACCCACGGGCGTTGGAAAGACTGCTGCAGTCTATGCTTGTGCCCAGGAGCTGGGCTTCAAGGTACATACGCTTCGAGGTACATTACTGTGAGACACTGAGTAGGACTTAGCTTTCTCGTTTCCTAACTTCCCTCTGGTCTCCCAAGGTTTTTGAGGTGAATGCTTCATCTCAGCGGAGTGGCCGTCTAATTCTGTCCCAGCTGAAGGAAGCCACTCAGTCACACCAGGTGGACAGTCAGGGGGTCAACGCCCACAAACCCACCTATTTCAACAGTTACGGCACAAGCAGCAGTCTTGGCGCTGCCAGGCCTGGATCCTCCCCCAGTATGTACAGAGCTGACATTGATGCCACTGCTTCTAATGAGTTGCTTTCTTGTGCAAGGATAAATTTAATTCAGATTTTGTTCATGGTTGGATTTGTATACAGTATCAATATTACAAGATGAACACAAACTTTTGGGAATTGATTGTTGATTGTTTTCTTCATCTTTTAGGAAAGGTTAATTCTCCTCGTAGGGTGGTTTCATCTCCCAGGAAACATCCCCAGTCCCCTAGAGGTGCTAAAAGAGGAGGCCTGGCTCCCACCTCTTTAGCCAACTTCTTCAAAATGGGCCTACCCACCAACAAGGAGACACCTAACACCAAAAAGAGTGAACAAGCGGGTAAATGCACCTTCAGTGTGTTCAATTGTTCACTTAAATGATGATGTAACCTTCATGAAATTATTTTATCAGGACTTTATTAACATATTTTTTTCCCCCTCTCTTCATATAGCTGCTTCCAAGAAAGTTATAAAAGCAAATGAGTGTGCCAATAAGCAGAAAGACCCTGCAGTCAAATCACCACCAGCTACCACCCCTAAAGAGAAAAACAATGAAGAGCAGAGCAAGAAGACAGCCACCTCGCTTATCCTGTTTGAAGAAGTGGATGTTATTTTTGATGATGACTCAGGGTTTCTGGCTGCCATCAAGACATTTATGACCACTACCAAGAGGCCAGTCATCCTAACTACCAGCGGTGAGCAAAAAGAGAAAGGGCAGCTTTGCGTGTGTTGATTGTATTTGTTTATGCTCTGTGTGTGGTGTTTTGAGTTCACATCAAATATTTTATGTTTTGTAGATCCTGCTTTCAGCACCATGTTTGATGGCAACTTTGAAGAGATCCTTTTCAAAACGCCCTCAGTGGTGAGTGGACAATTTCTAAAACATGTTTCACTGTTACATGTTTTTGACTGAAAAGGTTGTCTTAATGTGACTTGATCTTGAGATGCTAATCAATTGGGAGAGATCATTGATCAAAACTGTATTTTTGTGAAATCAGTCAGTTTTTCAGTTGTCTGTCTCTCCCTGGTACAGTTGGATGTGGGCAGCTTCCTGCGGCTGTTGTGTCTGGCGGAAGACATGAGGACAGATTTATGGGACGTCAGCTCTCTGCTGAGACTCACTGGCTGTGACATCAGGCAGAGTTTACTGCAGCTGCAGTTCTGGACTCGCAGCGCAGGAGGCCGTAATGTAACCAGGCCATTGACGCACACTGGCAAAGCTTGTAAGGAGATGAGCTGGAGGAATACTGAAACTGATAACTTGGTTTTGCTTTATTAATGTTTAATCAGCTGAGAAAATTAAACCATTTCTGTCTGCTGGTGATGTGGAGAAATATATTCATGCTTTATTTTATCCTGTTTTTTTACTGTTTCAGTAAAAAAACAAAAAAAAACAACATTAAGTAATCTGCACTTAGTCCAAAATGCAGCGGCTCTGCTTTTAACCGGAGCCACATGAAGAGAACACATTACCGCAGTTTTAGAAACCCCTCATCGCCTTGCTTTGATAAGCTACCAGAATACAGTTAAAAATTTTATTAATCACTCACAAAGCGTTAAATAGATTGGCTCCAAACTGTATGTCTGACCTGCTAAACTCATTATGTACAACGGCCCACACTTGGGTCAGCAAAAGATCAAGGGTGACTTTCCCAAACTGTGTAATTGCCTTTGACATCTGTTTGATTTTAAAATGCACCTTTTTTAAGTCTTGTATGATCTCCTACTGTAGACAGTATTTATTATTTAATGTCATTCTCTCATTTTATTTTTTAACTGTATAATTTAATTAGTCTCTCATGTCATTTGTTAAATCACTTTGTAATTATGTTAACTATTTGTATTGCACTTTTCTTAATATAAATTTCCCTTTTTAACTTTTAAGTATTTTTCCCATCATTCTTTTAAAAGCTGAACTAAAGCCAGAGACCGATGAAGAGGCAGCAGGCATGTCTGAGTGTGCAGTGACTGTCGCGTCCACTCTCCCTCCCTGTGACAGCGGCTGCACTGAGAGCATGCTGGGCCTGCTGAATATTGAACCTGAAAGAGACATTTGGAAGCTGCTCAGGGTAAACTCTTCATTTACCACATATACTATACTATACCACATATATTTTTTTTCTTCTCCATTGCAGATTCATGTTGCATTTGATTTAAGATATTGACCAGGTATGTGTTGTCAACAGGGCCAGAGTCTGGTGCAGGAGGCGTTATGCTGGGAGCTGCTGACAAACAGCAGGCGGCGAGGAGTGGACCTGCTCTATTCCAACATGGAGACTCTCTTACCTTTACCACGCACACAGTTGACTACCTCTACCTACAAACCTGAGCAATCTGTTTCTGCATCACAAGACCATCCGTCTGTTAATCCAAATGAGCTGCCGTCCACCTGCCAGCAGCCAGCCCATGCCAGGTTATTGCACACAGAAGAGTCGGCAGATTGCTCAGACGATAGCAGTCCAGTTAAAATGTCCAACAGAATGAGGAAGAACAAGAAGCGGCACTGTCTACCTGACCAGGATGGACCGCACTCTGACTCGGACTCAGAAGACGGTTTCCCATCTCTCTGCAAGCCGCAGGGCGTTCTTCAGGCAAAGGAGGAAGTCAAAGAGAGATTAGTTTCAGACACGGTGAAGAAGAAGCCACTGACCCCTGAGGAGCGGTTAAAAAGTCTTCCAGTCTCCCAGTGTCTAGAATCAATTGCTGACTTTTTAGACAACATGTCCTACACGGACTCCTTGCTTGCTCATCCCGTAGGAGGTGACAACCACAGAAGAATGTCACTGATTGGTGCAGTAGTGAAAGATGGGATGACAGATGAGTTGCGGGCTGAGACTGACAGAGGGAGCTGGGTGCGAGGAGAGCTCATCTCAGAGGTCCCGGCTGCTGTGGAGGCCCTGAGCTTCCACAAGTGTCGGGTTTCAGTAGCGGAGGCTTGGGACAAAGCCCAACAACTAGAAGGGGAGCTGGGAAAGGAGGCCGCAGCCGAACTCAGCCTCCCTGTGGCCGCTCATTGTGAAGTTTACAGTTTCACTCAGGACGGCCCCTGTCAACCACAGTGAGTCTTTCAGCCTTTCTTTACACAATGGTCCCAGCTTTTTGTACAATATAAACTTAATGTACTGTGACAGCATAGTGGTCACAGAATAAATGAATTATAACCCTGACCAGTTAAACCAAGTTCAAAGAAAGGTAATGTGTACTGATATGTTCCAGGCTGGTCCAACGGAGGACAGAAGTGATGGAGAGTCTGATGTTCAAAGGGATGTTCGGTACTCCGGGTAACAAACCAGCAGCTGCTCTGGACTACCTGCCAGCCCTGCGCACTATCTGCAGATCAGAGCAGCTTAAGGAGCAGGGCAAGATTAAACGAAGGTGAGCATGAAGAAACCATAGTTAAACTTACACTTGGAGAGCAGCATCACTGTGGGCAGGATGTGGTTAAGTTCCTCAACCTAGCACATATGACCGAAAGGCTACAAATAAATGTGTTAAAGTGTATTTGTTTGCAAGACACTGCCTGCATGCAACTCCTACGCTATAAATTCTGCCAAGTCTGTTGAAATGGGCCCACAGAAAACTGATGGGTTTTTTTCCGTCCTCTAGGTTCCTGCACTATCTAGACGCGATCCACCTGGGTCTTGAAAAGAGCACTCTACAGCACCTTGCCGAAGACTTCCCCTAAACCATAGAGGAGATCAGAGTTGTCCTCGTGATCAGGAACCCTTTTATGGTTCAAAGGTTTTGGTTATGAAATTGATGAAGGAACACATGTACAGGTTGTGTTGTGGCACAGGGATGATTAATTGGGCAACAACATAAATCAGTGTTGCCTTTTATCTGTTGATGGTCCTGACCGTGTCATGAAATGAGATGGGTAGTTCGTCAGTGGTGTGTGCGCACAAAGAACTCTGGTGATGCTTCCACATATTTCTTCTAAGATGGAAATGACTTAATCACTGAACACAGAAACAAAGTCTTCTCACCTGAAGCTCGCATAGCTAAATAACCTCAGATGTCGTCTGATTCAGCACAGGTTTTGGTGCTTTCAAAGCACTAAAGATTACTACTTTAAGTTTTTTTGGTAATATTAAGCTGTACTGGAGTGTGTGTGTGTGTGTGTGTGTGTGTGTGTTTTTCTTTTCTTTTTTTTTTTCTCTGTACAGTAGTGTTTTATATATCTTGAAGCAAAGTGTTTTTATTGAGTAGAACTAGCTTTTGCAAGCAAGTTTCAAATGATTTGTAAGAGATTGACATGAAAAATAGAATTTGGTTGTGTGTTTGTAAAGTCTGTGTGTAAATGTCTCCACTCAAAAGTACTGTTGTTGCATTTCTGTTCAAGTTCATAAAACAGAACACTCCTGACAGAAATTTCTGCTATATTTGTCAGCCCTAAATCTCACTTTCACATTCCTCACAGTGATTTTATTTGTATTTTTTTGGGGGGGGGGGGCGGTTTCATCTCATGTACACTTTATTTAGGCTACTTTGGTTTTTGTTGTGACCAAATAAAGGTTTATCACAACCAAAAAAATACTTTGTCTCACTATTAATGTGCTAAATTTAAAATGGCAAATATAGTGTCCATCCTGATGGGACTGTGATTGACGGCTGATGAAATGATGGTTGCTTAACGTTTGTAAATACTTTGGCCATTGCACTGCGGGTAGGTTTCAGGCGTGTTTGTCTTCAAAGGCATGAATTAATGCCTCATCAGCGTTTTATTTAGAATATGAGCTCTGCGCAGAGGTGGATCGTTTAAAAGTGCAACCCTCTAATGACAAAAAGCGCGGCGAATTGTTTCTGACAGTGCAGCTGGACACGCTCCGGAGGAGGGCGGTCTGCTTTTTTTTTCAGTTGTGACATTCAAAACTGGCGCAAGTTCCAGTTTTCATATGGACATTTAGTCAGCTGCATTCCGGCATCCGTGGAAGTATGTGACCACCATGTTTTGTGTCGACAGCGGGATTCATTATAGTGTGAGAAGAGACCCCGACTTTGTAGCGAAATGTCAAACCATGAGCGAAACAAAAAGATGTTGTTGGAACTGCTGAAGCAGCCGGACAACAGTCGGTGCGCTGACTGCGGCGCGCCCGGTAAGCATATGTCAAAGTCAGTTCACTGGTGTTCAGTGATTGCCTACATTCAGAAGTTTTATGTTTCCGCTTATTTCAAATGTATTGACCCAGAATGTGTTCACTGTTTAGCAGGTACGCTGTTGTGGTAGATTAACTATAATTTTGAATTTGAATGTAGGCCTACTACTTATGATATCTGCTATTATCATAATAACCCAAAGGGCTGTGTTGCCTCATCATAAGCTCCCACACAAGGTCTCTCTGTCAAAATGTAGTTAAATACTGTACTCATGGTGCATATTCCTAAATTAATTTTTGATTATTCAAAGACATGCAAAACTGGGACTTTGTAATATTCTAGCACAGGAATGTAATGTACAAGGCACATGTACGGTTAAAATAGGGGCCCCCAAAGCGGATATAATTGTGTTCCATTTGACTCTCACCTCTTCTACACACCTCAGATCCAGATTGGGCATCGTACAAGCTGGGTGTGTTTGTGTGTCTGACCTGCTCCGGCATCCATCGCAGCCTCCACAGCCGGGTCAAATCCATAAAGCTGGATTTCTGGGAGGATGAGCATGTGGAGGTATGGTACTGCTTTGTCATGTTATTATAGCAATGCTAGCATATCAGTTAAGTGAATGGACGGACTGGCTGTGTCCATGTGTAATCTCTGTGTGTGTCTTTTTGGGACCCGGGAAGTTCATGAAATCCAATGGCAATGCCAGCGCCCAAGCTATGTATGAGAAAGCTGTTCCAGTGTACTACTATCGGCCCCAAGAAAATGATTGTGTGTAAGTATTTCTCCAGGATGTTTATATTCTTCAGAAAACTGTCTTTGTGACTGGTTGATGTCTTCATGATGGAATATTTGGTTATACATTTATGAGCAACCACAGACTGCTGACAAGGCAGTGCAACAAAAAATAGAAGTGCAACTACCAATTGTAGAAGTGAAATTTGGATTCTGCAGCAAGATCAAAGCTTAATGAATCATGTTCTCCTGTTTTGATACTGTAGCTTATGTTGACTAACTGTTTAACTGCGTGTTTGCCCTTGAAACCACAGGGTCTTAAGAGAGCAGTGGATTCGGGCTAAATATGAAAGGGAGGAATTCACAGGAGAAACCAAGTATCCACCACTTTCCTATACCACAGGTGATGTATGTTTTCAGTGTTTGCTTACATGTGTGTGTACTGTAGAGCATAAATCTTTCTCAGTCTGTTGGTGTAAAAATGTTATTAACAATGTGGTTCCTCATACACTTGCAGAACTGTGCAAGAAAAACCTGTTCTTTGCATAACGAAACAGCCAGGAAGTGAAAACTTCCCAGATTGTCACTCTTTGCAAAATGTTTGGCTGTGCAACCAAACCATATTCACTTTGAGTAAGAGCTGTGTGTATAGAAGCACCTGTGACTCTTGTACTGAATCCAGGTTTCTACGAAGGGATGCTGTGGAAGAAAGGGAAGGAGAACACACATTTTCTGAAGAGGAAGTTTGTACTGTCAGAGAGAGAATTTACCCTGACTTACTACAACAAAGAAAATGTGAGTTCCCTGCAGCCCTGACACAGTTGAACTGCACTGTCCAACATGAATGAATATGATCTTTTGAAAACCATTTCAATTCCTTAATACTGCAACATGTGGGGTTGATATTAATATTTCATATCTGTGTGATGTAAAGGTATTTGCATTGATTTGATTTTATCTCTTTCCTCCGTAACTTTAAACTAACTTTTTAACCTTATCGTTTAATTGACAGCAATTCCACTAAAACAAAAACCGAAAGGGGAAAAAAAGAAAAATAAGCCTGAAGAATCTGCAGCCATGCCAACAGTTTCATGAAGCACAGTGGTGCTTTGAGCCACATGCTAACGTCAGCATGCAAACACCCTGTAATGTATAATGTTCACCAAGTTCACCATCTTAATTTAACGTGTTAGCATGCTAACATTTAACGTGTTAGCATGCTAACATTTGCGAGTAAACACTAAACATAAAGTACAGCTAAGGCTGATGGGAATGTCATTAGTTTGGCAAGTATTTGGTCATACACCAAAGATTACCAAACTGAAACTTTGACCTGATGATGGCGCTAGAGGTAAGGTCAGAGGATCACCAAAATTATTACAATTCATCCTCTGGGGGCCATGAATGTCTGTACCTAATTTCATGGCAATCCATACATTTATTTTTCAGTTTAGACCAAAGGGGTGGACCCAGCTGACCAACATTGTCTTCCCTCGAGCCGTACTACTAGCATGGCTATAAATGAGGGTACAAACAGCATTAAGCTGATTAAATCCAGTTGTTGTATCCTTTCTACCAACTCTGAAGTGTACATCTACATTTATGTGATCTAGGAGTCCAAAGGCCCTAAAGCTGTAATCTCCATCAAGGACCTAAACGTCACCTTTCAGCCAGAGAAGATTGGTCATCCACATGGGATGCAGATCACCTACCAAGACTTTGATCACATCAGGAACCTCTATGTCTATCACGAGAGTCCTGAGGTGGGATTGCATGATCATCCAAACTCTAAATAGCAGGTCTTATACTGAATGTCATACAGTAGCTTTGGGGCTGTGCAGAAGCTCAGGGTCTCTTTTTCTACTCTAGGAAATAGTCACCTGGTACAACGCCATTCGTGCTGCTCGCTATGCGTACCTGATGACAGCTTACCCGACTGGAAGCAATGAAGAAGTACGCATCAAACCTTCTCAAAACCAAATTAACTTAATAGTCACCTTTCAGTAACTGAAAAGAAAAATTGCAATTTATTTACAGCTAATGCAGTGAACTTTCACGTTCAGCAGACTCAATAGCAATAAGAACAGAAACTTGCCTCTTTTCACTTTTATGTTTTAAAGCTTAACTCGTGTGTACCTTTACGTCTCTTTCTCAGCTCATACCAAAGATAACAAGAAACTACCTCAAAGAGGGATACATGGAAAAGACAGGGCCACTGGTAAGTTATATAAAAAAAACAAAGTTAAACAGATATGTGTTCTTATATGAGATATATTTGTACATTTATTTATTTATTATTTATTTTGTCAGCACTAAACTGATACTTTGACTTACACATACTTTGAGAAAGGCAGTCTAGGTACAGTCTTAATACAGTCTTAACCAGTAGAGTTTCTGTTCCTCCTGCATACACAAACACACCCAAAAATTTATTGGTATTATAGAAGAGTTGGAGAAATGGAGCTTGGGCAGAAAATGATCAAATTTATATTGTCATTTTTCAGGTAAAGTGGTTACATTAAATGAGTTTTCTTTTAACAGCAAAAGGAGCCATTCAAAAAGAGGTGGTTTATTTTGGACTCTCAAAACAGGAAGTTGTTCTACTTCAAAGGCCAACTGGTGAGTTTAAAACCTGGTCCCATTCTAACCCAATGCTGTGCACTGCTGTAATCAATGTCATTGTCAAGACTTTAACCACGATTATGTTATGAATGTTAATGCGTTTTCATTTTTGTGAATGTAGGATGCAGAAGAGTTAGGGGTCATTTTTATTGGAACAGAGAGCAATGGCTACTCGGTGAAGGAGTGTGTCCCAAAGCATACTCGGGGGAACAAGTGGAAATGTGGCGTAAGGGTGGAGACGCCTGAGCGACACTTTGTCTTCATGTGTGAACAGGAGAGGGAGCAGAGGGAGTGGCTGGGCGCCCTGAGACAGGTCCTGTCCAGGCCCATGGCACCACAGGATTATACCAGTAAGCAAGGCTAGAAAATACCACTAGGGTGCCTAATTAATTTTAGGTTTGTTTCTGCAAAGTTAGCCCAGACAGCGCACCTGTACTCACATATGTGTTAATGCTTACATAGACCTGTACACAGCACCATGGAAAGTTGTCCTACTCTGCATTATACATACGTATGACCCCACGCTTTACATGCTTTCTCTTTCCAGTTGAAGCCAACATCAGGTATAAAAGATGAACTACCGATAGGTGTGTCAACAGCTGACTGAACTACAGTAGTACAACAGATGAACAGTGATCTGCTGTTAATTCGCTGGACCAGCACTGACTGCTCACCATGTTGCTCCCAATACTGACTCTCATCTTTTTGCTGCATATAAAGCATCTTGGACCATGACTCTGGCTGTGCTCTTTGCTGTTGTGTGGATTAAAGACTTCCATGCACTCCCTATAACTGACACTGGATCTGATACTCAATCTCAGACTTCAGAAAGTATTGTATCATTATGTAAAATCCACTCTTATGACCAAACATACAACACTGATGATCACATATTGTAACAGAAGATAGGTTACAAACATTGCAGAACATCATGAGAGATGTATGATGTTTTTTATTTTTATATAATTTAAATTTCCTAACGAATAAGCATACAATTTAACATTTGGTAGTGAACATGTTTCACAACGCTCTTACCCCCCTAAAATAAAAAAATAAAAAAACAACAGTGTGGTTGAATCCATAGATTACATGTTATGGACAGTTTGGATAAAACTTTTATTTAATTCCTACATTTTTGCCCTTTATACAGCTGTGAATACATAACTTTTTTAGCATACATGACTTTGGCAAAACTACTGAATTTTAATGCAAATGGGACTTGATAAATCCTCATTATGTTAAAATATGACCTCTAACCTTGGGGCAACCATTATGGATATGTGTTTATAATTTATTATTTAGATTTTTTCCTACATTTATTTAACTTTTTCCCATGTTTCCAAAATATGATTACATTAGACTTGATTCTGTCATAAACATAACAAAAAACAAACATATAACACAGTAAGAACACTAAAAGTTAAAAGGGAATTAAATTTTTAATCTTTACGGCATTACCCTCCACTAATGTCACAGATATTCTGTCATGTTAAGTATTGTTAGTAACCGTTGTGATCATTTACTGGGGTGAAGGCTTATGTTTTGGCATTTTGTTTATGTAAAACAATTTTGGCGGGACGTTTGCACATTCCTAAATTATCGTATATAATCAGGTTTCAGGTTTTGTTTAGGCAGAATGTCCTGTTTTGGTTTGGCGCTTTTGGCTAAATTTCACATACACAACTGCAAATTTATTTTAAATTTAAAACCTCTGTTTCTAATCCTTGAAAAAGAAACTTTATTTTAGAATGATTTCTCCTCCAACAAAAAGGCTTTGAAGATTGTTAATGTCTGTACTTGTTTGAAGATCTTTCTGTAATACAGTATATCCTTGCTCAGTCCCTTTCCTTTTTATGTGGTTGTCACTATATGTACGTTGTTGTATGTATCTTTTGCAACTTTATTGCTACGATTCTTGTTATATGTTGTGTCTATATTATTATCCTGAGTTAATAAAGAAAAATAAGAACTAAATACAGTCTGTGGATGAAGGAAGATAGGAGAAATAAGTGCATTTCCTCTCTTTGGCGCCAGAGAGCAGCTTTACGCGTTTTTAAATTTCATATGTAGTTTGTCCTTTATGGCTTGCTGTAGCTGCCGGGTGCTGGAGGTCGGGCATGCTCATGAAACATTCACTGCGAATTTCGCCGAAAATACTGTGATTAACATGAAATTACAGGGAAATGTGCCACAAACTACCTTTTAAATTGCATGTACGCTGAGCTGATAAGTCGCAAGTTGAGAGGAAGCGTGTAGAAAACAGCGAGGAGCAACAAAAACTGTCCGTCCGTTTTGTCCTACAAAGGCGCCGAGAGTTTGACAGCGGCAGGACTGAACTGCGCAGGCCGGAGGAGGACGGCGTTCAGACGACTACATGAAACAAAAAAGACTGTCCTTTCTGTAGAGGGAAGCAAGCTAAAAGATGAGGAAGGACGTGAGGATACTACTTGTAGGGGAACGTAAGTAGCATGTGCCTTTAATCCCGAAGTGCTGCATTAGCTTTATGCTAGTGAGGGAGCTAGAGGCTATAAGTTAGCTAGCAGACGCACTGAATAGGTCTCATCAAGCAGTGTGATTACATGTGCAGTGAGGGGCTGTGAAAGTCAAAGGGCTGCTTATCCCACATTGTATAATAGTCATACACTGAGACTAAACTATCCAAAGTGTCATTAGAATAAATAATGGCTGTGGTTTCTATCTGGTGCTGATGGCAAATGAAGTATCACATGGTGCACGATAACTGTCTCACGAGTATTTCCATGTACTGTCATGTCTTGATCCTCAATACGCAAGGCTGCTACAAACTGTAGTTTGAATAGTAATGCATAACAATCCCCCCTAGCTTTAAATGGTTAAATTGTTCAAAATGGTTGTAAATATGAATTTCATTGCAATGAAATTCATTGTGAAGGTATTTAACTGTTGCAGGCTTGTTGTATTGGACTTGGATTGTACCAGCAGACCTAAATAATATAAACGGGAAACTGTATTTAAACTGTAGACTAGTGTACAAAGCTAATTGCAGTTACATCTATTATGCAGTTTTAAATAAAAGTATTATTGGAACTAGGGCTGAAGCTGAGATTTTTTTTGATTATAGATGTTTTCTTGATAACTGTTTTTATAAAATAATAATGGAAAATCCCAATTTTTGATAATAGAATAATTGTTTAAGTAATTATCAGAATAGCTACTGATAAATTTCCTGTTGATTGACTAATTGGTTTAGCTCTAGTTGGCACAGAGATTGCACTGTATATTGACAGTATGCAGAATTATGGATACTGCCTGTCCCTTTTACTGGCCTGGTGGGCTTCACGTTTTGGTTTTGACAAATGAAAAAATAAAATTAAAAGTCCTGTCCCAAATATAGGCAGAGTGAGTTTGATTGAAGCAACTTAAAGCTCAGGCTATTAAGTGAAGTTTTACGGTAAATAGTTTGTGATTACAGGATCAGATCTTGACCTTCTCCAGGACCCTAAAGGGAGGGCAGAATTAAGCCAAAATTGAAACAGATCCATCCTCCCTTAGCTGTGTTTCACCAGTTCTGTTTGTTCATTTTAAAGCATGTGTGTGTTCTCAGTACTATTTATATTTCAGTTTTGGCTATGCAGGACTGCAAACACTGACCCACATTAGGGGAGTTGGCACTGACTGTTCCTGAGAAAGGTGCAGCCAAAATGCTACATGCCTACTTCAGTGTTGTGAAGTTCAGTAGAGGGGAGTTGGCAGGGTCACGCAGATGCTGTCAAGACACTGAGGGGCCAGAGGTACTGCAGACTAGGCCTGCATTAAGGATTATTTTTCATTCCAATTAATGGTCTCTAAAATGTGAAAGAAGACCATCACAAGTTTCCAGAGACCAAGTAGATGTCTTCAAATAGCAGGTTTTGTACTGGGTGTATTTGGGTGTTCTCTTGGGTGCCCTTTTTGTGCCTTTTTTTTTTTTTAGCATTAGTTACAGTGTAGATGTAAGTGTTTTCTTTGTTTTTTGAAATCATAATGTGAATTTATGTCAGACTTATTTAGTTTGTCATATATATTATAATGTGGTGGCCATCACTAGCACTAATAGTAATATTTCCCTTTTTAAAGTTGGAGTTTTGCATTTTCCAAAGCAAGAAAGGAAAGCCAGAAATGTAACTGTAGGGATACTAATAAAACATTACACTTATTAAAATACCGGTAGTGATATAATAAGTGTGCAGCTCTCTGGCCAATCTGTCTATCAACGGCTTTAAATTTCAGTCCACTTTGTATTGTGGCTGTGCTGGAAATCTGTGAGTGCTTGCTTGATAACCTTGGCACTTGGCTGCAGCTCTAAGCGTCTTGAGCTGCTCTTGTCCATGCCATGACATTACCCAGACAGCTCAAAAAAACCCAGTGGAGAGGTCACATGCCAATTGTCAGCAAAATACGTGTGTAATGCCAGATTGTGATTTCAAAAATTGTTTCCTTTGCCCGTACAGCCAAGGTGGGGAAGACATCACTGATAATGTCTCTGGTCAGCGAGGAGTTTCCTGATGAGGTATGTGTCAACAGGAAATCAGATGATTGAGGTGGTAGGAATCATCCTGGTAGCTGTTAAGTTGCATCCTAATCATATATATTGAAGTTGGACAGTTAATACTCTAGTTTTGGCTGACTGATGTGAATCACTGATTTGTGAATACTGTCATCAATCATGAGGTTAAAAAGTTTGCATCATTGTCTTCCAGGTTCCTCTCCGAGCTGAGGAGATCACCATCCCAGCGGATGTCACCCCAGAGAGGGTTCCCACACACATTGTGGACTACTCAGGTAAAACCTCCCCCTGCTACTCACACACATCATGACCATACATAGCATTTAAATTACTGGTGTTGGCTATATAAAGCCCAGTCCAATACTTTAAGGTCCCTACTCCAAATTAATTGGAATTTATTTGATAACACATTTTTAGAGGCTGAACAGTCAGACGAGCAGCTGTACCAAGAAATATCAAAGGTTGGTTTGATCTAAGTCTTACTTTTATCTGGACTTTGAATGTCTATACCCCATAGATTTTCCATAGATTAATGTTGCTATTTGTCTTTACAGGCAAATGTTATCTGCATAGTTTACTCAGTCAACAATAAGAAGTCCATAGAAAAGGTGAGCATTGTTTTTCTCATTACAGCAGTATGTCTGAAATTTGACACTGCCTATGCTTCATCTGAGAAAACTAATTTGTGTTTGCCCGGCTGCCGTGTTTAATGTTGTGCTTTACTCTCCTAGGTGACAAGCCACTGGATTCCCCTCATAAATGACAGGACGGACAAGGATAGCAGGTGTGTTCAGGACACCTAATAGATGTGTGTGTGTGTGTGTGTGTCTGTGGGTCACATCAGCTTGTTTGGTGGTATTATATCTTCAGGCTTATTAAACCCCTTGTGTTAAATGGTATAATGGGGAGTAGGGCTGCAGCTAACGATGATTTTAATACTCAAAGCTTCTATAGATTATTTCATCTATTCATCGTTTAACAAGTACTTTTGTTCGGTGGCGTCGCCCCCCACCCCGGTAACGGAATCACCTGTGTACCTTGATAGATATTTATTAGTCCTTTTCGGAAATTCATAGTGTGTCATACAGAAAACATCAGACCAACAACCAGACAACTGCTTTACCAACACAAGTTATACTAAGGTGCAGCTCCCTGACACCCAATTAACTCATGACTGTGATGTTAAACCCAAACTCACAGCCAAACGAGAAGAACAACAAACGCACATGTTTACATTTTCAGCTGAGGTCTGCGGCTTACTTTGGCTAGCCTTCAACATAACAATCAATCATGATTTCAGTTAAATGCTAAAATTGCTGTTAATGTTACCTTGTCTGTGGTCCGCTGGCAGAACACCGGCTGCTTTCTGATCAGGTGCCGTCGTGCTGTTGCAGTAGGCGACATAAGTTTATAATTTGCTCAAACAAATGTCTTAAACAATGAATGTATTATCAAAATACTTTTTCTGTTCATCGACTAATCGTTGCAGCTCTATAATGTAGCAATGAATGGTTTTATTGCAGGGTTCCATTGATCCTTGTAGGGAACAAGTCAGACCTGGTGGAACACAGCAGCATGGAGACCATCCTGCCAATCATGAATCAATACCAGGATATCGAGACCTGTGTAGAGGTAAGAGATCAATACACACGTATAAACCTTTTGGATCCATTGAGGCAGGGCTGCCACTTTGATGAATCACTTGAGAGCAATGAATTGGCAAAGGAAATATGAAAGGTTGAGTGAAAATCCAACACTGGCGGTTAGGGCTGCAGCTAATGATTTTAGTATTCAAAGCTTCTATAGATTATTTCATCGATTCATCGTTTAAGAAGTACTTTTGCTTGGCGCCTGCTGCAGGTGAGTTAAAAGGTGCAGCTCCCCGACACCCAATTAACACATGACTGTGAGGTTGCAACTCACGGCCCAAAAAGGAGAACAACAAACGCACGTGTGCACATTTTCAGCTGAGAACTGCGGTTTGCTTTGGCTAGCCTTCAACTCAACAATCAGTCATGATTTCAGTTAAATGCTAAAGTTGCTGTTACTGTTACCATGTCTGTGGTCGGCTGGCCGAACACCAGCTGCTTTTTGTTCAGCTGCCGTCGTGCTGTTGCCGAGGTGACATAAGTTTCGTTTTACGGTGGACGGACGGTAACATTACAGAGTTGTTGTTTTCTTTAGCTTGAAATAATCCCATACTTTGGACACTTTCTTTTTTGTCCCTCGCTGTTTTCTCTCTTTTCCTCCACTTTGCAAACAGCTCCATCATAATCACGTCGTGTTCACAGCATAAACGCGATGTGCGACAGTAATAAATGTCCCTGCGAAACACTGTGCTGTACACTTACATGGATTAAACGAAGCATTGATGCAAAGAATTTGTGTCGAAGCATTTTATGAATCAATTTTATCGATTTAACCCTTAAGAGTTCCTTAAAAAAAACTTAATTTTCCCTCGTGACCAAAAATGGCTCCTTCACAAAAACTTAATGCGTTTAGGCATGTAGACGTGGTCAAGACAACTTGCTGGAGTTCAAACATCAGAATGGTTGTTGGTGCCAGACGGGCTGGTCTGAGTATTTCAGAAACTGCTGATCTACTAGGATTTACACAACCATCTCTAGGGTTTACAGAGAATGGTATGAAAAAGAGAAAATATACAGTTATGTGGACGAGAAATGCCTTGTTGATGTCAGAAGTCAGAGGAGAATGGGTAGACTTGTTCGAGATGACAGAAAGGTAACAAACTCAAATAACCACTTGTCACTCGCAAGGTATGCAGAATACCATCTCTGATGCACAACACGTTGAATCCTGAAGCTGATGGCCTACAGCAGCAGAAGACCACACCGGATGCCACTCCTGTCAGCTAAGAACAGGAAACTGAGGCTACAGTTCACACAGGCTCACCAAAGCTGGACAATAGAAGATTGGAAAAACGTTGCCTGGTCTGATGAGTCTCGATTTCTGCTGCACCATTCAGATGGTCGGGTCAGAATTTGGCGTAAACAACATGAAAGCATGGATCCATCCTGCCTTGGATCAACGGTTCAGGCTGGTGGTGGTGGAGAAATTTTCTTGACACACTTTGAGCCCCAGTGACCATTGTATAAACACGACAGCCTACCTGAGTATTGTTTCTGACGGTGTCCATCCCTTTATGACCACAGTGTACCCATCTTCTGATGGCTACTTCCAGCAGGATAATGCACCATGTCACAGAGCTCAAATCATCTCAAACTGGTTTCTTGAACATGACAATGAGTTCACTGAACTCCAATGGACTCCACAGTCACCAGATCTCAATCCAATAGAGCACCTTTGGGATGTTGCGGAAGGGGAGATTCACATCATGAATGTGCAGCTGACAAATCTGCAGCAACTACTACTACTACGTGATGCTATCATGTCAGTACGACCAAAGTCTCTTAGGAATGTGTCCAACAAACAAACAAACATTTTTGAAAACCCCTGCCAGGGTGAAGATTTTAAGAAATGCTGCAAATGTTGCAGTGTTGTGTTGACAGTAAAACCAGAGTTTTTGCCTTGCGATGTAAGAGTGCGTGCACCGTTATCTGCTGTGTTTGATGTCTGATTGATATTATTAGGCACTGATTGGCCAGTATGGCTTCACGGTTAGGGTCATATTGCATCCTGGTGGTTTGGCATGCTCTTGGCAGCGCTTGAAAGCGTGTTTTTGCATTTTCATGTAGACAGAGATTTTTTTTGAAACACAGGAAAAACTCCTGTTATAAAAATACCCACGTCCGTGTGGAATAGGCAGTTGTGCAGGCAAAAGGGTCTCCAACCCGGTACTAGTAAGGTGTACCTAATAAAATGGCCGGTGAGCGTTTAACCATGGCTGCAGTGCACCTGCATAAACAACCTGAATGAGAACAAAATCAATGTCCCAATTTTGTTTTGGTTCTCGCTGCTCATCGTTTTCATTCCTGGATTAGTTCATAATGCAGAGTGTGGCCTTCAAAGAGAAAAGACTTGCATACACACACGTGCACACAGACACAGACCTTTCTTTTACACAGACACCATCATCCAACATCAATCAAGATATAAAAAATTGAAAGCTAGTAGTGCAAAATGAAATATTAACATAAAGTAATGCATCAATTTAGGTTAGGATAAATGCGGGATCAAAAAAGCCATTTTCAATGGGGCATTTTTTTGTAAGGGGCGAATGTGTCGTTTTTTGCATAGCTTAGCCATTTTAAGCAAATTTAAGGAACTGAGACAACATTTGGAAAATTTCTTTAAAAAGAATATCCTCTGGCAACTTTGAGCTATATACATTCAACACAGCCAAAATGGCTTGAAAATAAAAAAACTGAATGGCACAAAATGTTCTGAGGAACTCTTAAGGGTTAATCGATGAATCGTTTCAGCCCTACTAGCGGTGATACATTGGCTCCCAGCTGCTCTTTGGCTGCAGTCCAGCTTGTGACTCCACTTACACTCTGACTGAGTCATTAATAGATTTATCTTACTGAACTCCGCGCTCTCAGGCCAAAGCCGGCTGACTGATGGACTGAGAGTATGTTGACTTGCTTGGCTGTCGAGGAGGAAGCTGGCCTCTTGTCTACATTACTGTTCACTTCAAATTTCCCTCTGTCGCATGATACGGCTCAGTCATGGCCTCCTCAGGTGGATTATTTACAAGGTTAAAAGAGGATGATGAGGACGTGAGAGAAGGCACATACAGAGTGGGGGTGTTGTTTGTATGTCCTGTGTCTCCAAATTACTTACATTTCTAGTGTAATCTTTGTTTCTTTATCAGTAGTGAAAGAAGTATTGAGATCGGTTACATGTAAATGTAGGAAATAATTTAGAAATACCACCATTTAGAAATACTGCGTCACAAGTGAATGTCCTGAAGCCAAAATATTATATTTATTATAATATCGGATTATTATCATTGATGCAGTCACACATAAGTTGCATTTTAAAGCTAATTTTACTCATTTGATATGTACTGTTGGGCAGTTTAATTTCTGTATAATAATGTATTGTGTTTGATATGTTGGAAAGGGGTTAAAATCTAAATAAATAACAAAATAAATGTAGTAGAGTTAAAAAAAATACCCTCTCAAATGTAGTATAGTAGATGTATAAACTCAACTTAATTGTACTGAAGTACTGCACTGTACTTTGCGCCATCCATCCATCGTCAACCGCTTATCCTGTGTACAGGGTTGCAGGGGGGCTGGACCCTATCCCAGCTGACATTGGGCGAAAGGCGGGGTTCACCCTGGACAGGTCGCCAGTCCATCGCAGGGCCACACATAGACAGACAACCACTCACACTCACATTCACGCCATACTTTGCGCCATTGTTTTTTATTAACTCTGTCTTTGACCATTGACTCTCTTTTGACACTGTTAAATTGTGAGAATAACTCCATTAGTTTTTTGGGAAGTAAAGATAAAATACTTTTAAAATAATAAGAACCCTATGAGCTATTCAAGTCTGTGTAGATGAGCTTTCTGATAATTTTGCTTCAGAGTTGCGCTCGCTCAGGGCATTCACACACGTGCGCTCTTTTTCCTCAGTGCTCTGCCAAAAACCTGAAGAACATCTCTGAGCTGTTTTACTACGCCCAGAAGGCCGTTCTCCACCCGACAGGACCCCTGTACTGCCCGGAGGAGAAGGAGGTGAGGTCTATATGGTGGACACAGATACAGCAGACATTTTGACTTATAAAAGAACAGGAAATTGATCATATAATAAACCTAATAATACGAGCCTACTACTCAACTTAACTCAAAACTCGAAACCACTGGCCTTATATTACCTTACATAAAAATTATTCCACTTCATGAGGTATACAGAGAGCACTAGGATCAGATTTGTGCGCAGTCAGTATTGGCAAATACCCTGAGTTGGATTGGTGCATCCTTAAGTTCGCTGTCACAATGATTACTGTTGGTTTAAATCTTTCTGCTTTATACAGTAAGTGCATGTACTCACCTAAATGTTAAATGTTACTTCTGTATTACAGTTGAAGCCTTCTTGCATCAAGTCCTTAACTAGAATCTTTAAAGTGTCTGACCTGGACAACGACGGCATCCTTAATGACAATGAGCTCAACTTCTTCCAGGTAATTTTTTCCACTTAATAGTGTCACTGTGAGTATAATTTTCACGACCACATAAGAGTTAAAAATTGTGAAAGTCTTCATCACTAGCACAACATTGAGAGCCTGATTTCTGTCAGGCCTCATTAAGCTGTGTAGCAGAGATCAACTGGTTTGAACATGTTTTTAAATGAAAAACGGTCTCCTGGTACATTCAAAGTATCCACAAAGTATCGCTTGTTGTGTATGTCTATAGAGAACGTGTTTCAATACACCCCTGGCGCCTCAGGCCTTAGAAGATGTAAAGAATGTGGTCAGGAGGAACATGACTGATGGAGTCAAGGACAACGGACTCTCACTTAAAGGTCAGGCACTCTCCTGTTTTCTTGTTTTCATATTTCTCCTCTTACACCTCCCTCCTTCTTCTTCATTACTCATCCTTCCTCATAATGTCCCCTCAACAATCCTTCTTTTCTGCTCGCTTTTTAGTCCATTTCTGTAAGACACTTGCTGACTGCTGACCTCATCCATTCTCCTGTCCCTGGCTCTCACTTACAGGCTTCCTGTTTCTGCACACCCTCTTTATACAGCGAGGGCGACACGAGACCACCTGGACTGTGCTTAGGAGGTTTGGTTATGACGATGACCTGGAGCTCACGCAGGAATACCTGTTCCCCTTGTAAGTGCAGACTCAAAGGCTATTTGGTGGGATTCATGTTTTTTTTTTTTTTTTTGTGACTGTATGGTGGAGACGGGGAAAAAGTTAAATGTCTGAACAGAACTTTTATCTCGTTAAATCTGCAGGGGGTCCTCTTTGATGATTCCACTGCATTGATTATACAAGTGTTAGCCAGATGTCGAGCTAATCGGGTTTAAAAGCATTGGAAACTAAGAGATTAAATTTCAGTTTTTCTTTGTGTGGTCATCATTGGGTATATAAAAATGGCCAGACTGTGCTACTAATGCAGTGTGTATCTTTTGTTTTATGCTGAGAAAAGCACAAAAACTATGTGCAGTTGCTGAAGGTCATCGCTATAATGACTTATGCATATATTTATAACACGATATAATGCGTCCATAAGACATTATAACAATTATTATAATCACTTACAAACATGCATTAGGCGCTATAGCAAAGTTCATAACGTATTATGACCTTTTGATTTAATGTTTTATAGCTAATAATAATACCAGTTTATATCAATGTGCGACAAGAATCTCCGACCATGTTCCATAACACATTATAACCACCGACTCTGCGTTAAGAATCTTTAGTCACCATTTACGACCATAAAGTTTAGTTACATAGCATGTCTTTGTTTGCTTTAAGTAAAGTGTTAAAATATCTATCCCTGTATAATATATTACAGGTGGACATAATACCATATGAACTAATTATAAGACCTTATAACACGTAATTGTTTGCTTTAAGTAAAGTGACACATTTCTCGCAGGAAAACAACTTTTATTTATGTTTCTTCACTTTATGAACAATCTGTATGAATTTTGAACATTTTGCAGTTTAGCACAAAAACACTTAAAGGTTTATAACGGTAGCATCATTACAGCCCTCATGTTAAATGTATTAAAGGTGCAATCTACAAAGCTTGATTTTTATTACAAACAAGTTTTGTGTTCAAGCCTTTGAGAATATGGCAGTGGTCAAAAAAACACCACTTTTTTTGGTTTAGCAGGTAATAACATCGTTATGTTATCTTTCATACTTGTATTGATGTCTTGTTCTTCTTTTGAAGAGACTTCTCTACTGAATTGGTCTGGTTATCCTTATCACTTAAGTAATTCAGGCAGATTGTTTCTTCCTTGTCACTTTTGAAGGCAGCGTCAGAAATGTGTGATTCAAGTCAATGGTCAAGAGCTTTCTGTAAAATTATTGTCTCTGTTTGCCTTGTCTTGCAGGATAAAGATCCCCCCAGACTGCACCACAGAGCTTAACCACAACGCTTACCTCTTCCTCCAGAGTGTCTTTGACAAACATGACAAAGTGAGTGGTTAGAAATGTTCAACATTTAATAAATTCATTGTAGGTAAAAAGCCATGTTTTTTAAAATTTAATGTAATAATGTATTTGCACTTGTCATGATCCAGGACAGAGACTGTGCACTGTCACCAGAGGAGGTGAAGGACTTGTTCAAAGTGTTTCCCTACATGCCCTGGGGTCCGGATGTCAACAACACAGTTTGCACTAACGACCAGGGATGGATCACATACCAGGGATACCTCTCCCAGTGGACGTGAGTGTGGAACAAATCTATTAATACACGCACACGTACACTCGGACATATTTTAGCTTTATACAACCTGAATACAGTCACACAACTGGTAGGCATACATCATTATGTTGAGAACACAGATAATTTTACAATATCATGCTGTAAATCTCTCATGTCATCGGACTCATCATGATGTATGTGTTTTCTGTGGTAGGTTAACAACATATCTAGATGTACAGCGGAGTTTGGAGTACTTGGGTTACCTGGGCTACTCTATCATCTGTGAGCAGGAGTCCCAAGCAGCTGCCATTACAGGTAAGGGAATGTAATATTCAATTCAGCAGCACTGTATGTAGATTGACTAACAAAAACAAGTAGTAAATAGTAATAAACACATTTTTAAATTGGCATTGGAGTTTTATTTGTTGTTGAACGTTAAATACAAAAGAAATGTATGAATTTTACTGCATGTTGCCATTGTTCATGTATCATCTCGCGTAGGAAAAATGCTATCCCTGTTCTTTCAGTGACGCGTAACAAGCGTATCGACCTGCAGAAGAAACAGACCCAGCGCAGCGTCTTTCGCTGCAACGTCCTGGGTGCTCGGGACAGCGGGAAGAGCGGCTTCCTTCAAGCTTTCTTGGGCAAGAACTTGCAGGTCGGTGCAAATCGTGACTACATGCTGGCATTTTTAGCAGTTTGTCTTGCTGGACACACACTCAGTTTCAGAAGGATTACTTCCAAGTGGGACAACATTTTACATTTATATTGCGTCTCAAATTAACTCTTCAAAATAGTCTAATTACAGGAGATACTAATTTAAAAATAAGTAGTATAGTATAAGAGTATTAGCTAGTTTTGTTTTCTGCCAAACATGGTGAAAATGATGTTTAGTGGTAAGATGAGTTAATATTTATTTATTGCATTTATTGGTGGACATTTCGGGGGGGGGGGACTCCTTTTGTCACTTTGTCTATTTTGCTTGTAATTTTTTAGCCCACATTAAAACAAAACAAGATACAAAAAGTGAAAATTGATCCACCTTGGACTAGACCAAAGACCAGAGCGCTTGTTAAACTGTGTGTAATTTAGTGAACTTCCAGAGTTGGAGCAAACAAGCCAGAGACGAAGAGGACCAACTTATAAACATGTCAATAGTCTTGATGGGTGTCTGTTACTGACCTTGTTTAGTATCCACCACAGCGACAGAGGCGGATTAGAGAAGACCACAAGTCCTTCTATGCCATCAGCACAACCTATGTTTATGGTCAGGAGAAGTACCTGCTGGTAAGAACCAATTACCAATCGTTTGTTCTTGGATTACTTTTCCATAATTTGAGTATATTACTCCTTTTAAGCATTAGTTCTCTGCAAAACATTGATCCCTCCGTCTGCACACTCTCTCTCTCTCTCTCTCTCTCTCTCGCTTTCTGTTCTCTGTCTTGTCTGCACACCTACAAGCTCCATGAGGTGATGCCAGATTTTGACTTCCTGTCAGAGGCGGACCTAGCCTGTGATGTGGTCTGCCTGGTGTATGATGTCAACAATCCACGCTCTTTTGAATACTGCGCCAAAGTGTACAAGGTATGTTTCAGAAGGTGGAGCAGTGCTCATCAGATGCCCTGAGGCTTGTAAGACCTGCTATATACAGTCTTCTACTAACTAACAAACGGTTGTGTTTGGCAGCAATACTTCATAGACAGTAAGACGCCATGCATGGTGATTGCCGCCAAGTCGGACCTGCACGAAGTACGGCAGCACTACAGCCTCTCGCCGCAGGAGTTCTGCCGTAAGCACAAGCTCCACCCACCCCAGCCGTTCACATGCAACACGACCGACGCACTCAGCAAAGACATCTACACTAGACTCACCACCATGGCCATGTATCCGTGAGTATTAAACCTCTTTGTGGTCTCCTCTAGTTAACCCTTTACACCTCTGTAAGTCCTGTAACCTTATCAACCATGCCATCTTTTCCTGTGTTCCACCTCTCTCCTGGGTGGGTGTGTGTTTGTGTGTGTGTGTATCTGACAGGGACATTTTGTTCTTAGTATTCAAAGAAAGACCCTCTATATGCGGTGTAATGTGTAAACATGTTTATTCTGGGTGGGAAGTTTAACACTCTTGTTCAGTCATTGAATTTTGGCTCCTCTGGGCCACTTCAGTCAGTAGATGAGGACTTGCGTTTCCTGACCAAAAACAAAATAAACTTTCTGGGTCTCACTAAGTCAGTGTTGTATGTCTGTGTGTGCAGTCAAGCAAGTCTGTGCTGCCTGAAATTCTTTGAGGTTAAGCCTTTATAGGGTGTCTTAACTCCTCAAAGCTTTCTGATCAGATTAGATTTCAAATTAGATTAATTAACACTCAATGGGACGTACCCACTAAATCTCATTTTAGGAGGCCACAAATCCTATTGTATAAAAGTTGAAACTATTAGATCTGATGCACTCTAGGGCATGTGTTTGATTAGTAAGGCTTTAATGTAAAGAAAAGTTGTTGACTGAGAGAGTCTGTGACTTGCCCTGGCTCCGTAAGGAGTAAATTAATCTATTGGTTGAGGGGGAGTTCGTTAGATGTAAAGTAAATGATTCAGAAAATAGTTGTGGAAGCTGACAACTCGACGCAGGTTTTCCATTCTGAGGTGGTTTTTAAATTTTTAATGCACTTTATCAACGGTTTGTCAAAGTCTAAACTGAGCTAAGCATCACTTCTTGTAGAAACAAATTTACACATTTAGCATTAGGGTTACCATGACTACATAAATTCATAATAAACCTACATTATACCAACCTTTTATGAAACTGTGGCCAGTTTAACAAAGATAGACTCTGACTGTGACTCGGATCAGAGTATTTCAGATGATTTCTGAATTCATCCGTGCACAAAGCTGTTCTTGAAGAGAAGAAGATAAATGACTAAGCAACCACGTCAAACCACTCACCTCAGCAGAAAATATATTAATTTCACTGGAGCAACAATCAAAAAATGTCCAGTAGCATAAAATGGCAGTGCAGAGCTGAGATGCTGCGTCTTTAACGTGGCAGTACTTCTGCTAACACGCCCGTCAGGCTCAGGATAGTTTGCAAACAACGGACATTGTCCTCACTGCTGTAAATTTCCATTGGGTTACTGCGATTGCTTTCTGCATTATTCACTCCTCAGCATTTCTAAAAGTCACAATTTTTTTTTTGTTTTGTTTTGTTTTTTAGTAATTTGATACCACTGGTCAGCAGGTGTCATTGATTGTTACCAGGGTAAACATGGCTCTTAGTCCTGAGTTAGTCTGTGGTGGTTTAAAATAAGTCTATCTTTATTTCTGTGAAACTTTCCAACTTAGTCAAATTAGTCAAATCTAAGAGCAAATTTAAGACGAGCCTAACATCTTTTTTAAACTAGCCCATGGTCTCAAAAGAATTGTTTCTTTTTTCCCCTCTTGGTAGTGTTTGATGCTTTATGTTCATAATCCAGTAATAGTTATTGTCAAGGGAAATTAGTCCAGACCAGAAAGGTTCCAGTGGTCGGAGACAAAAAAAGGATTTAGAGAGCTCCTGTTTTTTATTTACCACCCTCAGATTTTTTGTTAGTTGTTGTGACTGTTCTCTTCCTTTCTTTGTGGTTTTCCTCTACTGATGTCTCCTTGTGTTTATTCTCCTTATAAGTCTTAGACACATTAGTTTATTTTAGATGTTTCCTTATCTATACTTTTGTTAACTTTGAGTTGAGGAGGTAAAGGTAAATGGCAGCAGTGGAGATTTCAGCTTAGAGAAGTATGTATTCTCTTAACTCGGGTCCTTTGATCTAGCCTAGTGGTTAAACAAAGTATAGGTTTTTATCCTCCTGGCTTTGGCCGCCGCCTCCTCTGTGTGTGTTGTCTTTGTATGGTGGTGAATACAAGCGTTTTTATGTGTCTTTCCGCAGCCACTCCCGTCTCCGCTGCATGTGTGCCTGCAACAGGTGTACCTATTGCCTGTGTCAGAACCTCCTCAAGTTGGAGCTGCTGCGCAGTATTAAGGCCCAACTCCGCAGGGTCGTTTTCAACAGGTTCATACGTAGAATAAGCACTAGTGTTTTAACATAGACTCATTCCTCCTCTCTGTGTCTCCCACCCTCGGGTTAGACCTCCAGGTTGGGTCACAGAGAGGTTCCCTTTTCACCCAAGCTCTCTAACACTGTGATGGTGACAGCTCCCTCTGCTTTCCTTCAGTGCTCAGGGTCAGGTTTACACTGCATATCCACTGTAGGGAAAAGGAAATATTAAATGTGATACCTTGCGCCAAAACATGTTAAATATATAGTAGCCTTCTATTTGTGATACTAAAGTATGTAAATAGAAAATTATAATGTTTTACTTTCTGGGAAATTCTCCTGTTGCTTGCCGCAGTGTTGCTTTACAGTCTTACTAAACTTTGCCTCAGCAAAGTGATGCTTGTTGACAAAGTCCATACAGTCCATCCAAGAGATCGACCATCTGTCTTAGAGTTAATTATTTCCGCTGGGTTTTTTTTTTTTAAACTATCAATACAAATCAAAACCCAGTTCTTTAGAAATGTGATTTCTACCCAGAGGCTGAATACACCTCATAAGGTGAAAAGTAGCTTCTTACCGGCGGAGTTAGGAGAAACTATCAGTCCTTACTGTAGAACTATTACGTTTTTGGCCTGAGAATTATTGACAAAGTATTTTTGTGCTATTAGTCTGAGATAGAGAGAGTTGAAGGAAGTCTAGAGCAGAGGTTTTCGAAGTGGGAGGCGGGCCTCCCCAGGGGGGCTCCAGACAGTTCCAGAGGAAGGAAATGAAATGAAAAAATATTAGGCCTACATCACTACATTATTACGTTATTAGTTATCAAAGGGAGATCACATAGAATAGCCTAAATTTGTGTGATTTGGTTAAAGAAATTCAGATATACAGTTGTTTGAGGTGACTTTGCTGCTTTTCTCACTTTATCAGAGTCAGAAGTTTATAAATGCCTTGCCAGACCTTTATTATGCACCAGTATTTGGTGTAGACTAAAGTTTTGTCAAACTGGATTATTAGACTTTTTTTTTTTTTTATACACACCATGTTAGTCATGTAAGGTGTCTTGGTCTTTGCTCCAGCTCCAGCCAGCCCACCCGCTCTCTGTACAGTTTGACACAGCGAGGCGTGACCATGCTGGGCCAGCTAACAAGCAGGCTGCTAGCCAGGCAGGTGACAGTGTGTCGGAACCCATGTGAACAAATGCATGTTATCTGCTTGTGTAGTGCACACTTGACTCCTAATACTTACTCCTGTACATAACACAAACTTGTTGTAAAATTAATTGTGAATAATTTCATTTCATTTAGAGGCCCATATATGTTTTTTTGGATAGTGATGGATAGCTCTGTGTATATTTCTATATTTAATTAAACATGAATTATTGAGTGCATGAATTTACTAATTTGTGTAACACATCCATGTTGTTCAGCCAGTTAATCATGCTGACAAAATATCAAGTCCAGTTACGAAGCACTGCAAATACAAAAAGATGTTTTAGGTTTTATGTCGTAAACATTAATCATGGATTCTAGGTGTGCATTTTGACATTTAAGTGTTTGCTTCCTCCTGTCCTGCAGTGGATATGCGAACTGTAAATCCTGACTAACAAGCATATAAATGAGCGAAGCACAGCCATTGTCTTTGGTTTGTGCTTCATTCAAACTGAAAACCTCATAGAAGTCGGCATGTTTGATAAGGGGATTTCTGTTTATATTAAGTATTATATCCTTCATGCCTATTAATTTCTCTATGGCATTCATCAGTTATCAAAGAGTGCTTAATTGATTATCTATGACGTTTTCAGTCTCGCTTTGTCTTCATTTCCATTCTGAACCCTGAAGTCTACACCTGCAGGAGACACTTGAATTGTGGCCCTTCTGTACATAATAATAAAATAAAAACTGCTTTTCACTTTTTCTCCTGTGGGTTGAGAGTTCATAAATTTGACAGACTGATGTTTAAATTCAGAATGTGTTTCTTTGATGTTTAAATTGATCGTATTGTACTGTACCACCCTGTCATTTCATTCTGTTTTTCTCTATCTTGTATTTCCTCTTTGTGTTTTTCCTCCCACTCTATAGGTGTTCACACACATGTTTTTGGCTGCCTCTCTTCCTCTTCTTCTTGCACGTTTTCACCCTCTGCTAACCTGCCTGCTGTTATGTTGCATGGCTCACCTATTCTCTGCCTCTCTGGGTAACCAAAGGTCTTGGTCTTTAGCAAAACATTGCCATCTACTGGCAGCTAGGAATCCGTTTCTCATCTGTACATCTCTGAAGTAAAGAGAGCTTGGTGTTTTGAATTAGAGGGGGGAGGTTTATTGAACCACAGTGCAGGGTTTGAAGGGTGTTGGGACTGGGCAGAAGTGTGTTTGCTGAATGTGGAAAATAAGCAGTTATTTTTGTTTTGGTATAAAATGGAGAGTTTCGGTTTGGGCTTTCATGGACAGGCAGAGTTAAACGCTATAGTGTTGCATCCAGCACTAATCCTTTGTGTTGATGCCCTTTTAATCTCTGTGAGTTGTTGACACTATTAATAGCATGACTCCTAAAAGGCCAGGCTTGGCAGTGCAAGGGGCCGACACACCACATTGAACGCCCAGCGTGTTTGCTGAAAAGTGGGTAGTTTGACAGGGTTAGATTATTTTCTTTAATTTTCTCTGACATTTCAACCCAACACATTTTAGACAGTGTGCAATATTAAAATAACTTCTTAGGTCACCAAAATTACAAACAACAATACTAAGTTGAGTCTCTAGAGATTTCTATTGATTTCCAATTCAATTTGTCTCCAATCAAAAAATTGATACAATGTCATTTTCTCAGCAGAGAAAGGATGAAACAACTGAATGAAAACAAACTGGAGATGTATCATATTTCCAAAGAAACTCCCACTTAAATGTTAGTAAAAGTATCTTCTGACTTTTACTTTACCCGGTGACAACGAGATTCACTATTGAAATGGCACAATATTTTCAGTGTGGCTGCCATGTGGTGGGTGTGTGTGTGTGTGGGGCTTTTTTCTGTCATTGTTTGAAATGTGTGGTGACCTTTTGACTAGTCATGGTTGATCTTGTGCTTAAAGGTTTTGTTCCCTACATTGGGTAGAGCTGAGTGACATGGATGAAATCCATTATCACAATAGTTTCTACTTCATATTCTTTCTTTAAGATAAAATATTTTTTGTGTAACTCTTAATACCAAAACAAAAAATATTTAAACTGCCCAAAAGAATCATGGCCAAGAAATTGAATCTCACTCAACCAAAATCCAGATGATAAATAGCCTTAGAGCACATCAATTTTATTTTGATGTTGTCTCCCAGCTGTAAGGTTGAATATTAATAATTAATATTATTTTAGTGTCTCAATTGTGAATATTTGCTGCTGGTTTTGTCTGCAATGATAATAAACTTTATCTTTCATGTTTAGACTGTTGGTCAGACAAAATAAGACATTTGAGGACACGACCTCGGGGTCTGAAAACTCATGTTGGACATTTTTACTATTTTCTTTGCATTTTATGGACTAAATTAATTGATTAATCAAGAAAGTATTCGGCAGTTAAGTTTTTGCTAATTAAACAAATAGTAGTTACTTTTAGCCGTAGTCAGTATTATATGTATAATTAAGTATCTCCCAGCTCTACCCGCTGTTTCTGTGTGTGTTTTGTGTGTGTGAGTGAGCACACCCTGGCCAACTGTGTAATCGGGGGGGTTGGAAGGCTGCTGTGCTGGGTGGAGGCTGGGGGGGGGGGGGGACCTGCTGTCAGAGGAGGATTACAGCCTGACACAGCAGGTTTCAGCCGTCTCCAGTGTGGAGCGGTCCATCTTTATGGAGGCCTCTGCTGAGCAGCAAATTCCCCCAGAAAGGTAAAGGCAGAAACCACATCCACAGAGAGAAGGGTGTTAGTTAGTTTTATACATGTGGACCGACTGGCGAGTTTGTGTTGGATAAGTGCAGCTGTCCTCTGTTCAGCAGCAGGTTTCCTGGTCATTATTTTAACAGCTATTGCCAAAGTCCTGAAGCAATGTAGAGAGACGTGTTGGAGTTTTTATAGGAATAGTTCTACATCTTGGGAAATGTGCTTATTCACTTTCCGGTGCAGAGTTTGAGGAGAAGATAAATATCACTGTCATTTGTGTCCATTTAAATATGAAGCTGCATCAGCTGGTTTGCTTAGCTCGCCACCAACCGAGCTAAGCAAACCAGCTGATGCAGGTGCTGCCTACCAGCACCTGTAAAGCTCGTTAATTATATCTTGTCCACACACAAAAAACACACTTTAAATGATGATATTGCTGCTCGGTGGGTTTAATGCCGGATAATTTTTGACTGGGAACAGTAACTTCCTGGAGACTCCACTAATTTCCTTGCAACTGCTCAGAGCCAAGAAATAGTGATCTTGTCTCACCAATATGAGTAATATTGACTTAATCATCTAACTCTCCACCAGAAAGTGAAAATGGGAACTTTCCAAAATGTCAAAGAATTCCTTCAAGGTTAAAGGCAGCTTTTGGCCTTTTTTCTCCTTCTGTTAGAGGGAACTTTTCGGGCTGGTTCTCTTCTGATCTTACAGATGAACCAGGGTCCTAGAGTGTGTCATAGAAGCTGTAGACCAGTCAGTGCTGAGATCCACGGGATTTCATTTATAGGAACCAAGTTGCTGTTGAAAGCTAATATAAAAACATTTTGTCTTCCCTTGTTGTTTTGTTTTTACACATTGCTGTCTCCTTTTAATACCTTTTTTTATTTAAGGTATCTTTAATTTTTTTTTTTTCATTGCTTGCTTTCATTGCAGTCTGCATAGTTCCCCAGTGTTTGCGTTTCTTTCCAGATCAGCTATATCTGTGTTTGGTAGGGTAGGTGTTAACACAATTTTAATAAATTTAATTAATTATTTTATCTAGTTTTCTGCCTTCTAGTGCGAGCTGCTAGTCTTAGCTGCTTCTTATAGTCCAACACCTCTCCTTTTTTTTTTTTTCTCACCCAACTGCTTTATTGACTTGCCCGTTCGCCAAACCACAACTAAACCAAATGTCAAGGGAAAGCATGTGTTCCTGTTTCAAGCTCGTATCACAGGGCGTTGATGTTCGTCATTGATGGTCTTGATTCGGGGAGTTTCCACCAGACAGAGCACATGACTTTGTTTTGTCATCTGGCAACTCATCCCGCTGCGGCTTTAACAATGGAGAAAACATTGTGCCGCAGCGCTCATCGAGTTAGATGCTGCTCTTTCTTTTTCTTGCAGCATTTCCCCCTTCCCCTCACCTGCTCTCTGTCTATTGTTTACTCCTGCAGGCACATGGCTCAGGCGGACCTGAAGAACTCCACCTTCTGGCTAAGAGCGAGCGTCGGCGCCACAGTGTGTGCCGTGCTAGGCTTTGCCATGTACAGAGCACTTCTCAAACAGCGGTGATCAGACAGCATGACACAACTACTTCCTCCCTTGGTCCCTGTGTTGACTCTGCCCCTTCCCTCCGACCTGAAAGACTCAAAAAACAAAACAAAAGACTGGCTGACCAACCAACCAGGAACATTGCCTCAGCCCCCAAATCCACGTCATCCCCTTCCCACAATGCAACACGGACAAAATGAACAAAATCATAGGTACATTTTATACGCATTCAAAAGGAAAAAAGTGGTTTAGTTATTTTGTTTATGTTGAAGGGAAACGGGCATGTTACGTTTGAAATATCACTTGTCAGTCTCACATGTCAATTTGTAAATGCTGTTGGTCTAGTCCAAGTAAAACACTACTAGACTCTGGATGTTTTCAGCTGATCCAGTGCTCCTTTATTTTTTTCCTCAGGTCAGTATTATAAGTTAGATGGTTGGTGAGCGGAGCGAGGCAGCCATATACAGAAACACCACAAAGGGACTTGAATCTGTTTATAGATATTGTATATGCAGTATATTATGTATTTCTGAAGAATTTTAGGATCGGACCCATAGACAGAATCACCACAAGAAGCAACACCTACAGGAGGTATAACGTCTAACACTAGAAAGGTCATGGATGCCTACACTTGTTTATTTTGTGTGTTAATTTATTAACCCGTTTCTTTGTTTTCTTGTCTGTTCTGAGTGCACTGCATGAAACAGATGGAGGGATTTACAGTTTCCTTGTATTTTTGTATTTAGTATTATCCAAGCTGTCCTGCTTCAAAGCTGCTTCTGTTTTTAATTTTCTGCTTTTCAAATAGAGCTTTGTTCCTCATATTTTTATGAAGTTAGTGGCACCATAGAGCAAGGGATTATGCTATTAACAGCCATTCAGCGCACCTCTCCCACTTAAAACTATAAAAGTGTTTTCTCATTCTTTTTTCCAGCATTTACAATAAAAATTGTATGATCTGGCACAGCTGTTAGGTGTGTGTGACTGGGCGAAATGACAGCTAATTTAGCAGCAGCAATGAAAATAAAATGGTTTTAAATATCTGTAATAAATGACATTTACACCCAATGATGTCACTGTGTTTGTGTGTCCTTGTCCTACAAGAGCCGTACTAGGATTGCTCATTTCAAAAGTAGATGTGTGAAATGTGTGTAAGATCAACTGTTGTTGTGAACAACTGGGACTTTAGCATATCAGAATAGAGAAGTGAGTAAATGATGTGGCTGTGAATTATACTGCTCTTACCCTGTGTGAGGAGGAAGTCGCACCACACATACAGGTAGATAGACTTACATCAGCTGGGACCCACTGTGTGAGATAACCGTTAAGGGTCAACATGTCTATAGATGGGACAAAGTTATTGTTTGAGGGCTTCCTGCAGAAAAGAAAAGATACTATGGTAAGTTACATCCTTTTTGGTATTTAATGTGAGAATATGTTTATTAAAAAGTGACTTTGGTTGCTTTCTTTTTCTTTGCTGTCTAGAAAATAAGGTGGGTGATGTATTGGTTCAGGCTTCAAAACACAACCTTGTTCTTCTATACAAAGAAGAACGGCAGCGCTGTAAGTTGACACAAGTGAATTTAATTCAGACTCAGTCTATCAAATTTATTGTCCATGTCCTGCTTAGTAATCTTATTTCTAAAGCCTGAAACAATCCATTAAAGGATGGTTACAGTGCAGGCAAAAATTGACTTTGCCAGTTAGTTTTTTTTAAAAGATCTCAATGATTTAAAAGTTGTTTTGTTGACTTTGTTCTCTTCACAGTCACACCTGAGAGGCTATTACTACATTTACACAGTAAGTCCTCCACCATGTATTACAGTTGAAATGAGACATTGCAGTTGTGTAAAGAACAACTTTTACTAAATGACTGCGTTACTGTATATTTGAGGATATACTTCCAGTAATTCAGTTTCATGCTACTTTGTGCTTCTACTACAAATTGTACTTTTCAATACAAAGTATAATCAGAAAATGCACAATGCATTATGTGTACTTTTAAGTATATTTTGATGCTAATACTAATGGACTTTGACTTAAATAGAGTTTTGAACATGTTCATTCTTAAGAGTATTTCTCACTGTGTGTCAGGCTAGTTGGGAAACGATAGATAGATACTAAATCATTCTGTCTATCTGTCCACCTCTTGGGCCAGGTGCAGTCGGTGCGAGAGGTCAATAGAGGTGACAGCAAGCGCTTCATGTTTGAGATCATCATGACAAATGGAAAGAGAAAGGTGTTGGTAAGTCGCCTCTGTGGTTTGACTGTGTTCTCATTTAAGCTTGTCAATCTGCCGGCTGCGAGTATGGCATTACTGGTCAACTGCCTCCAGTGTGTGTGTGTGTGTGTGTGTAGGCAGCAGAGACTGCAGCTCTCAGAAAGGAGTGGATAGGATACCTCTGGCAAGCCATGCATCTTTCTAGCTCTGGGGTTTCAGACACACAGTGAGTAAGGACTGGGCTTTTTTTCATGATAGATCTGATCTAAACTAATCCATGTTCTGTCAACTGGACCTTAAGTCTTGTCGTGCATTTGGGTGATATTTATAGAAATTTCCACAAAACAGCTGCACATAGTCTCCTTGATGGCAGGCGGGCACTGACCATGTCTCTTCTTCCCAGCCATGAAGTGTGCGAGCAGCGAGAGAGAATAAATAGCAGCGCACCCATCTGCTCCTACAGTGACAGTGTGATGGAGCTGCTGCCTGCTCGGCCCCTCTCTGCCCCGGCCCCCACAGGCCACATACACCACGAAGTCAGGAGCGTCACCCCCCCGAGCTGCCTGTCTGAGGAGCTGAACAGCGAGGGGGCTACGTTCCAAATGACACTGCCAGTTTGTAACTACCAGCATTACAATGGTACCTTTTGTTTCAATTCACTGTTGATCAAGTCTTGAATTAAGTTTCAGGTACATGGTGCCAACTACTGTCAACTGTTTTCAGGTGACAGTCTCAACAGTGCTCAATGGTCCAGTGGGTTGAGCAATGCAGAGGGAAATCAAGGAGACTACGATGTTTTACCACTTAGAAAAAGTATGATTTTAAATATACTTAAAATGTATCATCTGCTATAACATAACATGCAGGATGATGATGGGTAAATGTCCAAACTTGCCCTATCATGTGTTACAACTCTTTAGATATATGTGAGAGCAACACTGCACCAGAGATGGACGAGGGCGTGTACGACTTTCCTCTCTCTTACAGGAGGGCTTCTGATGCTCTGGGTGAGATTACATGTTGTTTTTTTTGTTTTCCCAGGGACTAGCTTTTAAATGCTTGGTTGCACCAAAATAAATGTGTTGTTTGGTGTGCCTTTTTTAATCCATTTCAGATCCCACAGAGAGCATCTATGACGTACCAAGCTCTCTTTTGAGGAATTTGTCTGATGAAATGTCAGGTACATCTTCTTGCCTTAGTCACCTGAATTTACACAGACTGATTAATTTCGCAGAAGCCACACATGCAACACTCTGTATGTCCTAAGCTTTCTGTTGTTTGTGTGTGGTTGCAGATGACCAGCAGGAGGACGGACTCTACTGGAGGATATGAGGTCCGGTTTTGAGGACACGAGTGATGGGCCTCTTAGACCCACAAGACACAATTCTTTGTACAGAAGACTGTCGCTGCCTAATATCTGTAGCTGTCTTTCATTCTCTCACAGGTTTGAGCGAAACGAGTGGTATTTCAATGGATAAAACAAGTTTAAATAATGTTTGTCAGCTTTGTTAAACTTCTATATGCTAGACAACATGCACAACAAAAATGTTTCAACTGTGGTATTTATTTCAGCTCTTATACAAGACAAGAGAACCACACAACCATTTATAACTATAGAGAGCACGCTGTACAGGAAATATCTACACACGCACTGTGGGTCAGTCACACTATATAGTTCAGAATAGTACAATGATTCCTTTACATGTCACCTGCTTCACAGTTTGAAAGTAAACACCACCAACATTGAAACATTGATATTGCTGTATTACACACTTTGGACTGGTTTGAGCTTGGGTTTAATGGAATATAGAAACTTGTCTTGTTGCAGGTACACAATGAAAGGGAAATAAAACTGAATATCATCTACTTTTATTACATTTTAATTTCTTACTTCTCTTTTTTTATATTGCAGAACGTTTTAAACAAACAAATGCTTAGAAAGTGTAGTGAGTGACTGATTGGTCATATAGTGCCTGTTTTCTTTTTTCTCATGAAGTCTTGAGCTGGTGAAGGCTGGGACAATGTACGTAAACAAAAAATGATTTCCAAAAATTACACTTCACCTACAGTATTGAATTCCCAGAGAAGGATTACACTGACATCTAGTATCACTGAACAGACATACATATACACAGTAGCAGTATTTATTAGACAAAAATAATATAGTAGTGCATGTATTGGGTTGAAATATAAGAAAAAAACAAGGCCTATATTATAAGCAATGCATAAAAGTGATTTGTGCATTCTCAATGTTTCTTCTCAAAAGAAAACTAGTACAATCACATAAAATACAAAATAATAAAATCATATTTGGACATCAACAATGCAATAGATATTTCCACTCTAATGAGTAGAAGATTTAATTTTGGATCTGTGTTGTGATCATTGTCAGTTAGCAAAATACTAGTAATAATATTTGGTTCATTGTATTGTTACACACACTCATGCAACACTAAAATAACTAAAGGAATAGATTGGGACAGTGCCAATCTACAACTAGATTTAAACTGATATTTATTGTCTGCCAGTATTTTACCATCATCCCCAAGTAACAAGTTACCTTGATGATACAGAGTCAACAAACTATTATTAGCCACAAAAATAGTTTGAGTGAAGCTGAGTGTAAATTGTTAGTGTTTTACTGTACATGTTCCAGATCTGACCACCACTCTTCCAGCTGAGAAGCAGCACTAGTGCCAGCAGAGGAAATGTATGTTTTATAACTTCAACTTAATTTTGCCAAATTTTCATCCAGCTAACTGATGTTTAACATAAGATGTAGTGCTAAGTTTAGAAGTAGGGAGGAGTAAAGTGTTGTTATGGAATCAGGCCTGGGCCTGGGACTGTTCCTTGAGGAACTCCTCCAGGACAGCAATGATGCTGCAGGCTTCAGGCAGGTCACTGTGCTCTGCTCTGGCATTCTGCAGCAACACGTCCCCATTTCCGCAGCCTTGTAGGAACTGGCAGCAGCGAAATAAGGCGTAGTGACTCATCTCTGCCTGCCGCACAAAACGCTTGAGGCTGTTCATGTCCTGGATGGCCTACGGAGTGAGAGTAGTGGTTGATAGAGAGGAAGAAACAAGTTTTAAAAGGGAAGAGAGATCAGGATGAGAAAAAAAATTAGTCTGCCAGGAGGAACTGAGAGGCATTGCTCAAAGTTTCTTTAAATAAATAAGTTTCTTTTTTTAAGGAATATATAGTCACATAACAATTATACACAATATACAAAAGTATGCTGTACTCGAATTAACATGGCAAATTTACAAATATAAGACTAACTGCTGGGGTCCTGGAAATTTTAGGATCTGAAAATAGGATCCAGTGCCCCAAAAAGCTTGGAAATCCAATTATAGTGTATATATTTGTATATTTTCTCACCTTGAGTTTGAAGTTCTCCAAAATCTGTCTGAGCAGGAAAGGATTACAACGCTCTGCAGCGTTTAGAAATGCCTGAATCCAGTCATCACAGAAACGATTACTGACTGGGGGGAGATATCATCTTTATTAGACTCTGTACGAAATATTTTTTCCTCATCAAGTCTATGTCATGGAGCATGACTTACCAGTGTTAAAGAGTGTGGGTGGACTGGTGGAGCAGTCTATGATCAGGTCAGAGTGTGTGTCCTCTGAGATAGCTTTACACAGAGACGCTGCTGTAGTGTCTTGTTGGGACAGGCCCTGCCAACTGGCTGCTTTGATGAACCTGGTACAGAGTACAACAGACATTTACCAGCTAACAAACAGATGGTTAATTACATCCTGTACTACATGGAAATGAGATAAGATATGACAAAACTTTATTGTTATTATCCTGAAGGAAATTCTTGTGCCAGAAGAACAGGCACAAGCAGCCTTAAGGCCTTTTCACACAGGAAGCGATTAACGCACCTCGTAATTAATTTTCAACGAGAGGCGAGCGTGTAGGAAGCGAGGAGCGGGGATAGCGACAAGCTGGTGTGTTCCCGTGAAACTGTCACGGTTGTGCTCGTCTCACGCACACGCCCGCCCGCTGCCAGAGTTGAATTGTCTTGAACTTTTTGTCCGCGACGCGCAGCACAAATCATTGGAAGAGAGACACATCCTCACTGTTTGTGAGTTTCCAGAATCTATTACTGTTTACTAATTAGTTATCAGGACATCAACAGGAGAGAATTCGCATGACAGAGCATCCCCCCCAAAAGTTATGGATAGTTTAGTGTACTTATGAGGGTTAGGGTTACCTAACTCACCTGGACACATCAGCCTTTGTCCTTTCATCTGAATTATGGACCTCCACATGTGTGTGACTCAGAGCCTGCACACAGAAAATGTAATGTTTGAGATGCATTGTTCTGGAGAAAATGTTCATCTTGAGTGATAACAAAATAAATCAATTGGATTGCAGTATTTCAATACATGCACAGTTTACACTGTGATACTTCCTCTTACCCAGGTTCAATACATCCAGATAGTTTTGGTGTAACTTACTGAGGCTTGGACCTCTCTGCTGTGGCTCAAACCGTATGAACAGCATAAACAATGCTCTTCAGACCTCATTGTGACGTTTTGTTGACACTTTCTATTACTTCCTTACAGGAAAAAGAAACTGTTCACAATGAGTGCAAGTAACTGTTATATTATTTTGAAAGAAAAAAAAACTGGTGTTGAGTTTATCAAATGTTAAATAATTTTAGCGGTTTGCAAACCATTCATTCAACTTTATTGCTATATACTAGGGGGATCATTGAGTGGTGACCCTCATTTACCATGACATCGAGTCAATTACAAAAACATAGAAGAATATGAAAACAACAACAAAGAATTATAACATAAGGCAATACCACAATTAACTAATAGAAATTCATTAAAGCTTTCTGAGTAGGGAAGATATATGATAGAAAAATTAAGAAAACTAACATGCAAAACCAAACAAAAATGAGCTTCCAAACATAGGCAAATAACACCGTAGCTATCTGAAAAAATAAGATTTTCCTTTGAGGTGATTTTCTGCTTCTCATTATTTAGCTTTCTTTTAAATCATCCTATTTTTCCTATATTTTAGAGCAAGTATAAAGGGAACTTCCTGTACTATATATTCTTGAAGGTTTTGTGGTTTTACAACAATAATATTTACAATCTTTAGAACAGATTATCTAAAGGAACTGCTGCTACAAAAGTGAGGTGGAACGATATAAAAGAGCATTTGCACACTCCAATCCGTAGGACAATCACCTATTGATTTATACATTATGAAATTAATATTGCACAGATCAGATTGTGTGGATGCGGTTATAGGTGGACAGTTGACTCACAGCATGCAGCAAGAAGCTGATGTTGCTCTGGACCAGCTGCACCACCCGATGAATGTGCATCACAGACTCCTCGTACCACCGGCTCAGATAGGGACGCACCTCTGTCTCAAGGTTCTGCAGCTGACACACACATACAGACAAATCAATATTGCATTATTAATGTAAAGACATATGTAACTTCATATGACAGAGTTATCACTTTACATCCTCATACCTCTGGGGTTTGCAGGCTGCTATGCAGGCCTTGGACGTATTTATCAAGCTCTAATCTAAATGTGTATTGGGTTAAGGAATTGGAAGTAAGGTTAATTTAATGAGGACGCTATGCAGTAAAGAAAATTGTTCATAAAGGATATAGGTTCAGTCCTTTTTCAGAGCCGCCCATAAAGCAGATGACATATCCATTTCCATCAGCATCAGGCTGTTCAGGAGACCTTTCCTGCTCCAGGAGACAGCAGTAGCAGCCGACTGCCTGCTCTGGGATGCTGGGAAGAGCACATTAGTGTTAATCAACTTACTTATTTTGTTCATTTCCAGCTAAATTCATCTTATTAATGCAATGGAACCAAACAGGATACATCCATGATGATAACATTTATATAATAATGAATCATGTGCTGCATCAAGGCAAGGCAAGTTTAACTGCACTTTTCAACAATAAGGCAATTCAAAGTGATTTACATAAAACATAAAAGCAATATAGGGAAATATAATAGTCAAATAGAAAATAAGAACAGGTTAATTTACCCGGTATACCTATTTGTTCACCCATAACTCTGATGGTTTTGTAATTTCTATAATGGGTTATGAATAATCACAATTTCACTTTCCCTTGTTTTGATAATATGATTTCCCATCTCTTAAACCAGTCAAACCTGATCCTCATCAGTCCAAGAAGAATGAAGTCAAACATGATCTTAGATTGTTTTGTCATGATGACTTGACTTTGTATGCCTCTTGGTTAGTATTAGCATTACTACGTTGTGAGGGAATATGTAAAAGTATTACCTGAGCTCCACAGTGGCGATGTTGCCCATGCCTCCCAGCAGGGCTCCTTTGCTCAGCCTCCTTGAAATGTAGGTCCGCAGCTCAGGCTCGGCTTCTGATGGCAGGCTGCTGTCGATTAGTGTTAGGCTGTGGGGCGTGCAGAGAGTCAGTGTGGATACAGGCAGCCAGTGCGGGTAATGGGGAATTTGAAAGCCACTCAAGTCAATGGAGAACAGATGGAGAAAGCTGATGACCATTAGCCACAACCAACACAACACACAACGGAGTCACATAGCTGCAACTGTGCCACTTTTCGACAACTTGACCTGAGACCTAAAGACCATGTAACTCAGCGCAGCAATGCAATGACCAAAATCACGAATGAAAACAGCACTGAGCCCATGTTGATTCCCTGTGGCAGCCCGTGGTTGCACCAATGAACAACAGTGAAAAGCCAAGTATAAACGACCACTGAAAGCAAGGAGAAGGTAGGCGGATGGCTCCTTTTGTTACCTAACGTCATCCTGACTGGTTGTGGAGTCTGCTCGTCTCTGGTTCCATGCCACATTTTCCCCAGAAGCTTCAGATCTAAGACAATTGACAGTTTACTCATCATCCGATTAGTTTTTAATGTATAAGTCTGGTTTTACCTGCACGAGTGTCACTGTCAGGAGGTTCAGAAGGGACTACAAAAACTAAAGAGTGCTTTAGGGTTAGAATCTTAGACTGCATAATAATTTAAACAGTGATACAGAAAGAAACACTCATTACACACCAGGGACCTGGTTGTCTTTAGGAACAAAAGAATAGCAATTGTGTGATGTCCTGTAGGATAAGTGCTACATATTGTGTGAACAATAATAAATAATCCAACAGTAAAAATCTATAATTAGAAAAAAACCCATTAAACTCATGTTATAAATTAATTATTATATAATAATGTCAATATTCGTAGTACACGTAAGGATACACTGCCTTTAAATTCACATTATTTATAATAATAAACAGAAAGTTGTGGCACAGCGGTGCATCTAGCTGCAACAGAAACTTGGACTAGTAATGTCGATCATTACCTTGTGCCTTGATAAAGATAGATGGTGTAGTAACAGTTCAGCTGAATTTTCTGGCTGTATCCAGCAATTTCTTCGCTGTCAAAGTCATCTCTCTCTTCCACATCAATTGAGTCTTGGAAGGACGAGGTCTGGGAGGTAAACATGATCCTAACGTTACCTTCCGCTGCACGCACAAAGCTAGCAGCCGGATAAACAGATAACAAAGACGTGTTTCTGTTGTTTAGCAGTGCTGTGTTGGTAGATCGGTGTTACTGACGTTGGGATATCTCTGGCTGTTATTTAAATTGTAAAAGTGCATCTGCACCAGCTGCACCAGCTGCACCAGGGCAAAAGGTATCCCCGTTCTCGTGTATGTGCATTGTGCGCATGCGCATCATCAACCGTCATCTGTGTGCGTTCTCAATAATGTTCGACTATGACATTCATTTGTTATGTCTGTTCCCGGGCCAAACGTTCCGTCACTGAAGGTAATAATATAATATATATATATATATATATATATATATATATATATATATATATATATATGTGTGTGTGTATTCATTATTATATTATATTTAAACTCTGTTGTCAAGACGTCTTCGTCTTTAAAATCTCTGTGTAAAAAATTGTATACCTCTAGAACGGGATGGCAGAAAAGTGGTAAAGGTAGATGTGGAAGTCCATTTAGTAGTAGTAAAAGAAAACATTTAAGGATTGTAGTAAGCGAGAAGTTCAGTATATGGCAGTTTTATTGAACAAACAAACAAACGAGCTGGTGGAACAACCAACATTTGTTATTTAGAGACAAGTGCAGATCAGATTTCTTATATACAGTCTATGGTCCAGATACATAAAAGAAAGGTGTGTCCTTTTTCTCTTGTACCCACTGATAGAGGCGGAATTTTGTGAATTTGAGGATCTTGTCCGTAACAAGGGCTTGGGCTTGGACACTTCTCGAGAAGAATATGATAATGTTAAAAAGCATATCTCCAAAGTAACAAAGTAACTGTTCTTGCTTAAAACTGCATTGGCAGGGCCGGCCCTGCCAATGTTGGTGCCCTAGGCGAGATTTTAAATCGGAGTCCCCCCCTATGCCCAAGCCTAAAAAGTGCACCTCAGGGGTTGGAGCCATCGCTCCCCTATCCTCAAGAATTATTTTAAACATTCAGCAGCCAAATTCACAATTTCAGAATGTACAGATGAAAAGCCAAGTCAGTAATCATGGTCAATACTGAATAATTGTAATCAGCATACTTGTCAACCTCAACATCATAGCCTAAATTGGGAGACCAAACCTTTTCCCCTCCAGAAACTGTGAGTCAACCCAGAGACTGTTTTCTTGGAGTATTTCTAGAAATGCAAGAGCATTGGTTTAGTTTCAATGGTGGAGATGACTCAAATGAAGATGACGGTCCGGGGGTCCAGAATATTTTAAGCATCGAGGACTTCATTTCCTGCATTCTGGTGAAAATTTCTGCCTTTTTGGCCTCAATTTATGGAGGAAAAGTCATTCATTTATGTAAAGGGGAATATAAAATTTGGGCAGCAGGTGACAATTCAAAATATTAAAAATGTATTGAATATAATGCAGTAAGGCTTTCATACATTCTGTAGCTATTGCTTTTAAATAGCCTATATTTGTCCTGTAGATCAACTTTTCTAATTTAATAAAATCCCTGCTGAGTCAGCACACATGCAGGCATGATTCAGTCTTCCCTCCTCTTTTGTGTCTTTTGCATGGGGATGTGCATGCATGTGGCACCTTTTCACCTCAAATAACTTATAGTTATATATTCCTGGACTTCCTGTGTTTTAGCATGTTCAAAACTTGCTGCACATTCAGAATCTCTCCCACATCTGTGTTCTCTGACATGTCGAACAAAAGAGCAGGCTAATATTAAGAGACTAACGTCATTTGATGAGAATTCATAACATCATTTAATTCTACCTGCCCTATACGCTGCTGTGCATTAGGCTACTCTTTGCTCCGCAGGAATAATCCCCTTTAGACTTTTTGACCAAGACAGTGTACAGACTGCATGTTGCCATCTAGAAAACACTCGCCACAAATTCACACACACGTTAACTTCAGCAGCTCCGGTAAAGTGCAGCTCACAGTCCCAAACAGAGCAAGGCTGCATCTCAGGTTTTAGATGTTTATATTCTCTACACAATGACACGACTCGCCACAGCTGTCTATGCCACAGGCCATACAGGTGAGACACCAAAATCTGTGACCTATCAGATTCTGTGACCGAAACTGCAAGTTAAGTGCCAGAGGCTTTGTTGACGATCAGAATCAGAATCAGCTTTATTGCCAGGTATGTGTACACATACGTGGAATTCGACTCGGCTCACGATGTGCTTACTTGTACAAAAATACCATAACACAATAATAAAATAATAATAAAATAAAATCAGACACAAACTACAGAATAGACAACACTAACATACACACTATGAACAAAACAATATAGACATATTGACAAATAGTGCAGTGATCAGAGTGCAAAGGATGCAGAGTAAACTATTCTCATTATGAACATGTAGAAGGTGGATATGATATACAGGTACACATACACATATATGCATACATGTACACATGTACACAGTGTGATAGAACATAGCGCAAAGGATGCTGGAAAAAATAAATAAGACCTATGACCTTATGACCTGAGGTAGGTGTATTGGTATACAGTATATACAATATGACATAGTATGAACAGCACTGAAATAGAGAATGGTGAATAAATAGATAATAAGTGGAAACCAGTAAACAGGTGCTGATTAGAGACAGAGTTACTGAGTTATTGCACAGGAATTGTTCCTGACACTGTGAGTCAGAAATCAGCTGTTCATCAGAGTGATGGCTTGTGGGAAGAAACTGTTCCTGAGTCTGTTGGTTTTGGCGTACAGTGCTCTGTAGCGCCTACCAGAGGGGAGGAGCTGGAACAGTTGTGTCCAGGGTGAGATGGATCTGCAGTGATGTTTCCTGCACGTTTCCTGACTCTGGAAATGTAGAAGTCCTGAATGGAGGGCAGGTTGGCACAGATGATTGTTTCTGCAGTCCTGACTGTCCGTTGTAGTCTGTCCCTGTCCTTTTTGGTGGCAGATCCAAACCAGACAGTGATGGAGGTGCAGAGAACAGACTGGATGATGGCTGTGTAGAAGTGGATCAGCAGCTCCTTTGGCAGGTTGAGCTTCCTGAGCTGATGCAGGAAGTACGTCCTCTGCTGGGCCTTCTTGATAATGGTGTCAGTGTTGGGCTCCCACTTCAGGTCCTGGGATATAGTGGAACCCAGAAACCTGAAGGATTCCACAGCAGACACAGGGCTGTTGAGTATGGTGATGGGGGGCAGAGTGGATTGGCTCCTCCTGAAGTCCACGGTCATCTCCACAGTTTTGAGCGTGTTAAGCTCCAGGTTGTTCTGGCCGCATCAGAGAGCCAGCAGATCAACGTCCCGTCTGTAGGCCGACTCATCACCGTACCGGATGAGGCCGATGACCGTTGTGTCGTCATCGAACTTCAGGAGTTTGACAGATGGGTCTCCTGAGGGGCAGTCGTTGGTGTAGTGGGAGAAGAGCAGTGGGGAGAGCACACACCCCTGGGGGGCGCCAGTGCTGATAGTCCGGGAGCTGGATGTGATGTTTCCCAGCCTCACCTGCTGACTCCTGTCAGTCAGGAAGTCTGTGATCCACTGACAGGTGGAGGCTGGCACAGTGAGCTGGGTGAGTTTGGTGCTGAGGATGTCCGGGATGATGGTGTTGAACGCCGAGCTGAAGTCCACGAACAGGATCCTAGCATATGTCCCTGGAGAGTCGAGGTGTTGCAGGATATGATGCAGGGGAAGGGAACTTCACACAGTGATTTGTTGAAGATGTGAGTGAAGATGGGGGCCAGCTGGTCCGCACAGATTTTCAGGCAGGATGGAGACACACCGTCGGGGCCAGGAGCCTTCCTGATCTTCTGCCTTTGGAAGAGGTGGCTCACGTCTTCTTCACAGATCTTGAGTGCAGGTGAGAGGTCCGAGGGGGAAGGTGACTGTTTGAAGATGGCGTTGGAGTGGGGGAGAGGTGTGACTCTGGGCTTTTCAAACCTCAGTATAAACCATTCAGCCCGTCTGCCAGTAGTTGAGTACCAGCAGTGTTGAGGGATGGTCTCTTGTAGTTTGTGAGTAGGCTTCTCCACACTGAGGCAGGGTCGTTGGCTGCAAAGCTGTTATTTAGCTTTTCAGCTTTGCAGCTTTGACCTCTTTAGTCAGCGTGTTCCTGGCCTGGTTGTACAAGACTCTGTCCCCACTTCTGAAGCCCTCCTCTTTGGTCTGACGAAGCTGCCTGAGTTTTGCTGTGAACCAGGGTTTTTGGTTGTTGTATGTGTGGAAGGTTTTAGTCGGCACACACATGTCCTCACAAAAACCGATGTAAGATGTCAGGTGTGAAGCGGTTGCAGTTTGGTTGGGTTTAGGCACCAAAACTAGTTGGTTGGATTTAGGTACACAAAGTACTTGGTTATGGTTAGGAAAACATTGTTGTTTGGGTATAGTCACAGAATCTGATAGGTCACAGATTTTGGTGTTACACCAGCACTGTGCATTGGTATATGGTACTTTGAAAGTAGAGATCCCCAGGCTCTCTCTCTCTTGGTGGTAAAATATCTTTTTAACCGTATATGTACCCTAATTATCGCCATATTTGAAAAGTAGGCCACCCTACTGATCTCCGGTCATAATAATTTTCCCAAATAGGCTCTCGTATGGAAACTAAACTCTGAACTCTAGGCAGAGAATATTTGGTCAAGATATCATAGACTCCTCATTACAAATAAATTTCATATGACAATTTTACATACTATTCATGTAATACATTATTAAACAAATTTAAAACAGATTTTTCCCCTTTATGTTCTTTCTGTAAACTCGAAGTTGAATCCATTAGTTATCTTTTCTTTAATTGTACTTATTCTCAAGAATTCTGGGTAGAAGTTGCTCTATTGATTTTTAAATTTTTTAACACATTAACACCCATATTGGAAGACATGGTCTTGTTTCTTAATTTTTAAACTGACTCTAAAACTATGATGTCTTGTTGGCAAATTTCACACCCATAGAACGCTTTAAACCCCTCCTAGTTTTCACTTGTTTTATATTGAATTACAACATATCTTCGACTCTGTCTATTTTAATTATTATTATAATTATTGTTAAACAAAAAAGCTCTCCATACTTCTTTCATAATTGGAAAATTACTCAGCAAAAAGTCAATTTATAGGCTATGTATTAATTTATCTCCCTCATACAATGTGTTTTCTGCTCCTTTTGTTTTATTGTTATTGGACCCCAGAGGGCGCATTGAGGCCGCAGAGTCTGCTCCGGTGCTGGAGAGACACGACGCCATCTTCAGCTGCTTCACTTCCGTTCTGCTGTTTTGTTTTACTGGATGTGAGCAGGCAGGGATCTGTCAGTACAGCGATCATGGGAAGAAAGAAGAAAAAGCAAATGAAGCCTTGGTGCTGGTATCCTTTCCCACATGTTACATTTAGTTTCATAACGTTATGTGTTGCAGCATCGCTGTCCTCTGTTTACTCAGCTAGCTTATAATAATCAGTTACGTTAACGTTAGCAGGCTCACATGTAACGTTATGTTAGCCAGAAAGAGTTGCTTTAGTTAAATGACCAGCTCCGAAGAAAATACTGAGAGGATTTTAAATACAGGCGTTGTCGCTCTTTGACATCCTGTGATGTGTTGTTGTTATTAGCAAGGTGTTTTTGAGTTATGTTAATGCAGGACACGACTAGCTGCAAAGTTATTATTACGTTAATGTTACATTACATTGGCATTACAGTGAGTTTCCTAAACCGTAACCTCAGGTACTGTAACAGAGACTTTGATGATGAAAAGATACTCATTCAGCATCAGAAGGCCAAACATTTCAAGTGCCACATATGTCATAAAAAGCTGTACACGGGCCCGGGGCTTGCAATCCACTGTATGCAGGTGAGGAAACACTAAAGCGAACCCTCTTCATAAAATCAAACTAAATGACTTGTTTATATATAAAGAAACACACCTCACTGTATCACTTCTGTTGTAGGTACACAAAGAGACCATTGATGGGGTTCCTAATGCAATACCTGGAAGAACAGATATTGAGCTGGAAATATATGGCATGGAGGGTATTCCTGAAAAAGACATGGAAGAGAGAAGAAGAGTGCTAGAACAAAAGAACCAAGGTACTGACACCAAAACACCTTAATGTACTTCTTTTTTTAGTGGTCTGTATGCTGCTATTATACGGAGGATTGCTGCTTCTGTGTTTGGTGCAGGTTGTTTTGTCATATTTTTGTTAAGTTTTCTGCTGTGATGTAACTTATGTATAATTTGTCAATTTTATACTTTTATATGTTTCTTGTTAAGCACCTAGTCACCAAAGCAAATTCCTTGTAAGTGTGAAAACTTTAGAATAAAGCTATTTCTGATTCTGGATTCAGAGACTCAAAAGAAGAAGCAGAACCAGGATGACTCTGATGAGTACGATGAGGATGACGAGCCTGGTCCCTCCTTCCAGCAGCCTGCCGTGGGCCAGCCCCAGGCAGGCTACATCCCCCCTATGACCCAGCACGGCATGCCTCCTGGCTCTGGTGCTCCAGGGATACCACCGGGCAGCTACTCAGGTGGGAAACAGTGACTTTACTTGAGAAAGTCAAATATTGAGCTAATCCTGAATAACACTGTATTGGTGTCACGCTGTTTACAAAGATTATACAGCTATAGTTTTCATATTCATGGTCATGCTACTCAACAGAAGTGCCCCCTGTATCTTTGGAACCTCAGTTTTTTGTCTTGTATTTAACCTCAAACCCACTGCTTACACGGTTGACCCCAATGCTGTAATTTTCGTAGTTGCTCTGCTTCGGGCTGTTCTTTTTACAGCTGTACATGAGACTTCATTCAGATTCAGACAATAGATGTTTTTGTTAGCACATTGATTGCACTTTGTGTTGCAGCATGTGTCCTAAAATGTTTCAAAGACTGTGATAGTCATAGTTTGATCAAGGTGGAAACAAGTTTAAATGCTGTGATTAAAATGAAGAATTCTCCCTTTTATTAAATAATATAAAATATAAATATATACATTTAGGCACCGTTTATGTCATGTTAAATAGGAATATTAATGTCAAAAGAACCATAATGCGTAACATAAATTACATAAACTATTTTTTTTAACTGGTAACACACTTTAGTTTGTAAAAATGAATCTCTTTGTTTTAGGAATTCCCCCAATGATGCCAGGTGTGCCTCCAATGATGCCAGGAATGCCCCCCGTACTGCCAGGAATGCCTCCAGGGTTAATGCTTTGGATTGTTAATCAAAAGATTAATCAGTCATTTTGTTTTTTAATCCCATCCTCATTATATCTTGTATTTTAAACATGGATATTTTTCCTCATGCATTTAGGATGATCCCAATGGGTGGGATGATGCCTCCAGGTCCAGGGATGCCTCCAATGATGCCAGGTGTGCCACCAGGTAAATGCCCTGCCAGTGTACGCCTTCAGAATGCACTTACCTCCATATCATTGCCTTGATGTGAATTATTAATTTTAAGTTAAGTTTTTTTTTTTTTTATATGTTGTATCACCGCTGTGGTGAGGCATTTACAGTTTCCCTTCTATAATGAATTTGTTCTGCTGGTGTCAGGCATGCCTCCTCCTGTGGGCCACCGTCCAGGCATCACACACATGGCTCAGGTCCCCCCTGCTGCAAACATGCTGACTAGACCTGCTGTTCCTGCTGCAGCAGCCCCTTCAGCCCAGCCTGATGTCACTAAGCCTCTTTTCCCCATTGCTGGACAGGTATAGTCTTTCTGACACCACTTAACACTTTTTGTCTCAGCAGTCTTGACGGGGCCTTCTCCTGATGAATGAGGAATGTTTGAGTAGCTCGATGTGCTCACATAGGTTGATTTCTAAGGAGACTTTATCGAGCAATGCCTTTAAGTGAAGAGTTTATTTACATCTCCTATTCTTTACTGTTTTCCTGTGCTACAGATGGGCAGTCGCGTTGCAAGTACAAGTGCAGGCTCATCAAGTGCAGACTCTCAGTCTGTCGCATCACAAGTACGCAGCTGTCTGCCAGTTCTACTCTAACGACTTGCAGCTTTACAATTGGCATGCACACAATTGTGTATAGCTTGCCTGTGGTGCGCTTGGGCTATTTTATTTGCCAAATCTATTTTAGCAATAGATGATGAAATCCAACCTTTTATGTTGTTAGAAAATACTTTTTAAATATTTTGTAAGTCCTAGCAACATGCCTTTGTTTGCTTTTTCTTTTCCTACAAATCTGCATTTATAGAATACTCCAAAAAAGATTTACTTCATGACCGCAACAAAATAAAAAAATTAGTTATGCAGATTTGTAAAGTGGGCTTCTTATTTCTAAACTGCTATAGGGCAATGTAGCACAGCATGCTGTTTTGGATTTATTTTCTTGCAGGGTTGATGAAATAGGTTTTTACTTTAGTCATACGTTACAGGGTTACGCTCCCATGTGTGTAACAGCAGTGGTGGTAACGTGTCATTATGCAGTGCAAATACAAATTTGCAGAGCACAGCACAATTAAAGCCTGATGTGCTCTGACAAGGGCGTAGTTTCCAATTGGGATGCGAGTGACATGTCCCCCTCACTTTCTACTCACTAAAATCTCTCTGAACACCATTTTCATTCTGTCTAATCCAGATGAGAAAAGAGAGATGTTAAATAAAAATAATGTTTTTCTATTTTAGCCCTGGGTTTCACCTCCCAGGCTGCTCTACCTTTTGATTGGCAGTTACACTTGCAGCCACTACTTAGGGCAGTAAAAATTGATTTGAATCTATTTCTACAGTAAAAAATACATTCTGGAAAGACATGCTGCTCATTTTTCAATTATTTGAGCCCTGCAAATTAAGAGACTTCCTATTTAATATTGAATAATTTCATCACATTTGGGTCAAGTGAGAATGTTTTTCTGATTTTGGTGAACTGACCCTGTAAAGAAAGAGACTTAGGCAATGCAAATATTAAGGGAAAGATGAGATGAGCCTGTGTACAAACAGTAATATTCGCTTTAAACTAAATTATTTGACTAAATATAAACTTCAATAATGGGAGTAACCTCAAAGTATGACTAAAAGTGTCCCCCCTGAGAAATTTACATGCCTTTCAGCATTTTCAGAGTCTCTCTAATTTGTTTTCCTCTGTTCCTCCCTCAGAGTCAGCAGCCAATGTCAGGGTCCCCCCACCCTCCCCCCTCTACCTCCTCTGATCCTTCAAAGCCCACATTCCCGGCCTACACTCAGGCCACCGTAGCTGTGGCCAGCCCCAACGCTGGCAGCAGTACAGTCTCCAAACCTCCCTCTACTGTGACCAGTAAGCCCGCCACCCTCACCACCACCAGTGCAACCAGTAAGTTGATCCACCCTGATGAGGATATCTCACTGGTAAGTAGTACAGCTGCAACTGTCCTCTCTTTATAGTTTTTACAGTAAGTAGCATTTTAATAAAAATTGTTTGTTAATAATGGAAAAAGTCAACAAATGGCTTTTCTTTAATAAAAGTGATTTATTAATGTTCTTTTTTCATTTCTACAGAATTTCACTGTCAAATAATTCCTCCTCCTGGTTTGCTTTGTGTGTCCTGTAGGAAGAGTTGCGGGCTCAGTTGCCCAGGTACCAGCGGAGTATTCCCCGCCAAGCCCAGACCACCGCTGCTGCCCCGTCAGTGGGTCCTGTGGGTGGCATGATGGCTCCTCAGCAGGCCGGCATGAGGCATCCCATACCTGGTATACAGTGCCTGCCTTTACATTTTATGCATGATCTGTTAACCAGAGCTGTCTGTTGATGGCCTCACATCAGCCAAAGTGTGTCGTTCAATGTAATTAAACCTAAATTTAATGGATATGGTGTTATATTGTCAGCATACACAGTACTTTAATCTTAACACAACCAGCTAGCATGTGAATCTTTCCCATCACTGCCCTCCATCCCATATGACATGAAAGTACAGCCTCACAGAGGCATGGCTGTGGACTCTTGTTATAAAGTAAATTGTTTTTGCTACTGAATTTTGAATAAAAAGCCTACAAACCTGTGTTCTCGCAGGACAGTATGGTGGTCCACCCCAGGGGATGCCAGGCTACATGCCAGGAGGGATGCCTCCATACGGACAGGCCCCTCCTGTGGTCCCCCCAGGCTACCAGGGAGCTCCTCCACGGCCACCCATGGGTATGAGACCTCCTGTCATGTCTCCAGGAGGTCGCTACTGAAGCCTGCCTTCCTCTCTTCAATAGGTTTGGACACTCAACCCTTTTCTAATGTCCTCAGCTGCTAGTAGACACACCAGTATTGGTATGCTAGTACCACGACATACTGTTTATTCTACTACTGAGCTATGAGGAAGAGACACTGAATAAACAGCAAACAAAAGAGCTATAGAAGCATCTCAGAGCGCATGGGAAATATTTACACTGTACCTAACCAAGACTTTGAACTGTTGTTTCAAACCATCTCTGTTCTGTGGCTTTTTTTCCTTCTCATGTTTCATTTAGGTGTATAGAAGTGTAGTAGATATGGTTCGTAGTGTTGTGAAGGCGCTGGAGTTACATGGGCAGTACACACCCTTAATCAAGGCAAGTTTTATGTAAATCCATTTCTGTTCTAAACTAAACAGTGAGGCCTTCACAGCACGTAGTGCTGTTGGACTTAGTGTCCCCAACATTGTTTGGTGAGGGCTTCAAACAACTGTTTATGCATTTATTCTGTTTTATTCATAGTTTTAATGAGGAAATACTCCCTCAACCTTAAATAGATGAAGCACTAAATGAAATGGTATATGTATTGTTGTAAAACTGTATTGTAATAAAATGTGGCAAAAATGTAAGACTCTTCTTTGCGGGATGTTAGTGGGAAAAGAGACGTCACAGCAGGTTTGTACTCCAGTTATACCTACATACTCACTGTTTTTTTGTTGTCTTGAAGATGAACAATATTAGCAGAAATGTGCATCTATGCTTTTGCGTTTGTTGAGTTAAAATTAAAAATGTTGGTAACTGTTTTCGTTTGGCTACAGGCAGTATACATTTTTTTTTTTTTTATTGATGCGCTGTACATGGCACAGGCAGACTAGCCACTGAGTGCATTGTGTACAGCTGCATTACTTCCCGGGTCGCTGGTGGCTGCAGTGCTAAAACCCAGATTTCTCTTCTCCCTGTAGCAATGCCATGGGGGACTGGCTGAGGCCCTGTCTCAGTGTAGCCCTGTTTCAGCCTGAGGCAAGTCTCACCATTTTCTGTCTTCTTATTCATTACCAGGGGCCCTCACAGCTTACACGCTGTTGGATCTCAATGTCCCCAAACTTGCAGCAAGTTTGGTGAAGGCCCTTGTTTGTGTTGCGTTTAGGAACCTTTTTTTTCAGGCATGTTGGCTCATGTGAATTATATTCTTTATTGTTAAGCTCTTATGTGCTATTGAACCTGTGTCCTCCATTGGTGATTGGTGAGAGCATCAGGAAGCTCTGTTTTAATCTAATAACTTTATACTGAAAGTATAGAGCTATTAAATAAAACTGTATTCCTTTAGAAGCTTGTGATATAAACTAGTACAGTCCACAGCAGTTTATTTTCCGAAACACTGATTGCTTGGTCAGAAGTCAAATCATTTGTTAACACCCCCACATACAGACACCATTAACTGTCACCTGCAGCCATATGTACATTAAATGTTTGTTGGGAGGTTTGTGATTAACAAATGACTTTTCAAATGCTTGTAAAATTACCACTTAATCCTGTTTGTTTCATCAGCTTTCCTCACTTGATCATTTGAATTTAACTACTTACATGAAGGAGAATCTCTACCAGTAACAGGTCAGTTAAAGCTGTAAGTACCACTGCTGTAATTTAAATTTCCGTCGGCCTGTATTCTGTGTGCACACATATTGGGATCTTAATGTCTGTCACCTGGAGGTCTTTAATCCACAACAACCATTCTTAAGCATTTTACACTAATGGCAGCCAATCATTCAGTATGATCTTGAGGAATAACTCTAAAAAATGATATTTAGTACTTGAGTGTGCAACACATTCCCCCCCCACTAGTTCTGCTTCATGTGATCAGCATCTCAACATAGTGCAAATCAAGATTATTCACACCAAAAACAAAACTAATGATTGAGTCTACACTGGTAAGTATGGGCTCATTATCACCTCTGTTAAATATGCTAATCCACTTAATATTCAACAATTTGTTGCTTAAACTCTGCTGTGTAAGAAAATATAGAACCAAGATGAAACTGTTTATTTATTAGTACACAAAAAAACTTGCCTAGAAAGCTTTTACCTGCTGAAGATTACAATTAATAAAAAGATTTCATACATTTTCCTCTACTTGTAGTTATTTCATACAGCTTAGAAGCTTTTGAAGAGAGATTTTTTTGCTCCGAGTCAAAAACTGAAGCTTAATCATAAATATTTGTTTTAGGTCTGTCCCTTAAAGGACTCTAAATGATTTTATTTGTGAATTCTGTGCCAATGACTGAATGTTTACTGTTTCTCCTTAATAAATCAGTTTGTAAATACTAATGTGTCTTTTTGATGTATCTCCTTTACATTGTCTAAAAGTTCTGGTAGTGAGATGAGACATTCAAGTTTCAAAATCCTCTGTAGTTCATTTAATTTATAGAGCTGCAAATTAGTGGAAGGCAGTCTTCCTACGTTCAGTAGTTGACCTGATCATATTAGTAGTAATTCAATAAGGAAAACTGTATGTGAAAATCCTTGATGGCACATAGGTGTCGTGTTTTTCCAGAAAAACCTTATTTTATGCTCATCTACAGAAATCTGGCATATTCATCATCTCACTGTGTCTCACATGTCCAAACTAGTATTTAAGTTAACTGCTAACAGCACCATTAAAAAAAAATGCAATTTACAGAGTATAAATACACATTATGAGCTATTTATTTATATAACATGTCCGGCTGTTCACAATTATTTTGTTTTGTTTTTTGAGCTAATTTAGTTTCTTTCAGTAATTAATCAGCTCAATATACTGTATGTCCACGAGTATTGAGCTGATTCCACAAACCTCCACAATCTAATTTTGACAATCAGACCTTGGCCACATCACTGGATGCGTTAATGAAACATTGCATATAGGAAAGTGGATATTTATAAGCTGTTTGTAAATGCAAAATAAATACATTTTTTAGAAATGTTAGTGTAAATAAATATTTCTGTACACCTAAGTGTTTCCAAGGCCCTGTCTCTGTGTAGTCCTGTTTTAGCCTGTGGAAAGTCCCATTTTCTGTCTTCTCATTACTTACCAGGGGCCTTCACTCTTACGTGCTGTTGAATGTCAATGTTTGTGTTGTTGACATTATCTTCAGGCATGTCAGCTAAAGTAAATATTATTTCCCGTAATTTCCCACCCCACCGGACCCGCAATGCTAATCGTCCAAAACATAGTCGGAGTGGCGATCAGGAGTAACTGGATTAACCCGGTTGGCCGGTCGCTCTGTGGCCACTTTGAACAGCCCCGTTCCTGAAAAACAAGAGCGGATGCGCCGCAAGCAGCTGAATCGGTAAGACAGAAGAAAACAGGGAAAATCCAAGGAGCGTGTGGGTTTGGCTAACGTTAGCTGGCTATTTAGCTAAATAGGTGCTTTTTATTGATTATTGTCACTTTTTGTGAACAAATCATTCACAGCCTGGATGGAGAGGGATTTTAAAAAAAGCTTGATGTGCTGCAACAAACTTTATAAATGTTGAACTCAGTGCTCTGCATAAACGGTTATGATTATTGACGAGTTAGTAGCCAAAAATCAAGGCTGGAGACTGTCATGTAGCCTAGAGCATTTTTCTTGCACAAAGTTAATGAATAAAAAACAACCCCAAACTGAAGCAGCTGTAATTTGAATTAATATACTGGTGGTATGTTATATACTATTATATGAAATTATATTGAATATAGTAACATAATGAATATATTAATTTCAAGCTTACAGTTTACTATTAAATTAACAATATGCTTTCAATTTAATGTTACACATTTAGACTAGTTCCTCCTCCAGGTTGTGCCTGTGCTACACCGCCTACACTACTTAGGTTATTCATCACTCAGTTTGTTCTCTTCATCTTTGTTCCCTCCTGGCCTATTTGAATTTTGTTTTATTGATCAAGTGGACGGTGAAAGTTATCACACACATCATTGCAGGCAAGCTCACATTATGAAACTCACATTATATTATTATTAATTGGTTTATAGTTTAAACCAACTAAAACGCAAAATTACACTGTGTTTCACATGATTTGCTGTAATGTTGCGTACATAAACGTCATAGCTTATGTAAGAAAGTTGCTTTTCGCAGGAAATCTGACCAGTCCTTCACATAGAAAACTGTTGGCCCATACAGGCTGTTATAGGCAACTGAGAAAGTTGGTGAATGCCTCAATGTTTAGGTGGCGTTACAACCTGATGACATATAGGCAATAAATATGTTATAAATATACTTAAATTCCTTTTAAAAACTCTAAAATGTCCCTTTTAAAGGTGTGTGGCTGATTTAATCAGTTACAGCTCAAAGTGGCGTGGCAGTCTTAAAATATGTTGAAAAAGGTATTGAATTTTACTTCAGGATTCCTGTATATACCCTGTTTTATTATACACAAACATGAGGCAGACTTTCTGTTTACTGGTACAATTCAATTACAATTCTCAGAAAAAAACAAATATTAAACAAAAATTTTGTAAATGTAAATACTGTGTAAAAAATAACTACTTGCATTAGATCAGACCCTTAATCTTGTGTTTCATAATTTGAGATACGAATGTGCGTCTTCACCATCATTTTAGTACCAACAGATCCACAAGTTGTGTTTTTTGAGAATCATACTGTAGTAAAAGCTGTGACACTGGATGCATCTTTCTATATACACAGTATATGTGCTTTTAAAGATGTGCATAATTAAAATCTAAAGTCTAATGGTCCATTTAAAATATCTTTTGAGTCGATTCCAATGCATATTTTACTTGTGGACAAAAGAAAAAACATCTTTCAGTCTGTCCAGCTTCAGTCGAGGCTTTCAGAAAATAAACCATCAGAATATTTATTTCTCCAGATTTTTCTTTTTGTGTAGCTGAGGTTTTCAGAAATGCACTCAAGTGCATGGCTCAAGCTCTTTTGTAATCCTTTCAACTGCTGATGAAACCTCTGCCAGGGTTGTTTGACCTCTAGTGTGTTAACAAGTACTGTATCAACTCTGATTTCCCAGTACTGTTTGAAAAAACATCTACTTCTGACAGGAATTTTAGCAGCCTGCACCCAAAATCCACTTCCCCGTAGTATGAACTGCTTAGGGTGACAGTCTCTTTCTTTGGTGTTTTCTCTGAGGCCCAAAAGGCAGATATTCCTTTGAGTGCTGTGCTTATAATTTCAATGTCCAATTCAGGGGATGGTTCTTTTTCCTCAAGCTGGTCATACAAGTGGTAAAACCACCTCTTGTAAACTTGTCCCAAGGTGTCATGGACAAATATATCATTTGGAAGAAGAGATTTTGCTTCCTCTGCCCATTCTAAGGACTCACATAAAATGTCAAATATGTGTAAAGCAGCCAGCCAAGCTGTTGTGCGACAAATGGATCTTTTCCCAGAGCTATGTAAGCAGCTTTCATGAGATCAACAGCTTTCTGAACACCACCTATTTGGGTGCAGACATGTTCAATAAAGGGTGAAAAAGCTGTGTCTTCAAGATCTCCTCTGCTCTTTTTTTTGCATCTGATGAAAAAAGCTCTGATGAACTTCAGGAACTCGTCTCTGTCAAACCTATGATTGATAAGTACCTTGTCGGTGATGAGATCCATGGCAATATCACTCTGAGGTGAATTTGCAGACAGCAGACTCAGAATTTCCTCTGCCACCAGTGGATGAATAATCCGTATTGATGAGATGTGTGTTGAACTTTATTTGAGGTGGATGAAAATAAGCATAGCTTTGTCACTGAGAAGATCCTCAAATGCATGGTACTGAGCTCGGTAGCGGATATGCCAAGAGATGCCTCACAGTGTGAGACAGATATGTCTTCAACATAGCAGTTCAAGAGAGCCATAAATCTGATGAGGCGAGTGATAGGTGAAGAATAATCAATGTTACTAAGAGGGTTTTTCATAAAATCCTCAATGTAATTTGGCTGAAACTCTTTACTCATCAGCACAAAAGTGAGGATGAATTCTGGATGAAACAGCAGTTTGAGTTGCTCCAACTTTTTTGAGAATAAAGGCTTCTCTATGTTTGTGAGCTTATGTGTGACTGCTACTGTTTGAGATGGTGATGCTCTGCACATTTTTCCTGGATCATTTGACCTGTTGCAGATGAGGAGGATAAAGCACAGCACAGAGGGACTTATTTTTTGTTGCAATGACATTGCCAAGCTCTCGTCTGACATCATCTATGTAATCTGCATTACAGCCCTCCAAGAGCAAGAGCACTGGCAAACAGTTATTTTTGTCTCTCTCATCAAGTTCTCTCAGTCTCACTGCATGCTCGCACACAGTTGTGATTTCCTTACATTGTTTAACAACTGTACATTGTACTTTCTTTCTCCAACTCCAGAGGATCTGTCTTACTACAGTACTTCCACCACTGCCTGGTTCATGGTATATGTTCACACTCCCAATAATAATATAATAATAATCTTTATTTGTAGAGCACTTTTCAAAAACAAGTTACAAAGTGCTTTAACAAGTGTAAAGACAATAATACCCAAAAGACAATGATACAAAAACAATACAAGATAAAAGCAAGAAAACATTGAAAAGACTAAAATACACGTTTAAGATAAATATAAAATAAATAAAATACAATAAAATAAAAGGGATAAAATAAAGTCAAATAAGATCGGGAAAGGCTCTCCTATAAAAGTATGTTTTAAGAAGGGACTTTAAAGAGTTCACTGACTCAGCCGACCTGATTTCCTCGGGCAGGCTGTTCCAGAGCCTCGGGGCCCTGACAGCAAACGCTCTGTCCCCTTTAGTTTTCAGTCGAGACTCTGGAACAGACAACAGACCTCTGCCCGAGGATCTCAAGGTACGTGCTGGTGTGTATGGGACTAAAAGGTCAGAAATATAAAAAGGCGAGAGGCCATGTAGAGCTTTAGTGAACTCTTGGGAAGGATGTCATTGCAGATGAGACACCACCTTTTTCAGTTTCTTCTTTCTCATTTTGATCCAGATTTTTTCATCACAGTTTTCCTCTCCACCAGCGAAGTTTTTTCTTTCATTGCAGAAAATCCAGCTTGTACTATCAAAAAGCTTAAAAGACTCAGCAAAGTCATCAGTTTTAAAATCATCATTATTTGTGAAGTTATCAAGAGAGTGAAGGTTTAGGCAACCTGCCCTTTAGATCTACTACAAAGACCAGATGTCTTTGGGTCAGTGTCAAAATCAAACACACAGAATAGATTCATATGAAACAAGAAGCTTGTACTGTCGAGATGCTCGGGTTGAAATTTGTTGGTCACTATTATGTAAAACAGAGAGTTGTGCCACATGTTAAGAGGATAGAGAATTTGCTCTTTTGATCCTCTCTACAGTCAACAGCCATTTGACTGCTTGAAGATTCTGCCTCTTCTCTCTGTTGGTCTTTCTCTCTCAGTCGTTGAATGAATGGAACAAGGTCATCATCAGGTATGCGTGGTGTACTAGCTCCTACTCTGTTATAAGGAACTTTCTCCTCACATTTGACTTTTTTGTCCTTCTCAGAGAATTTTGGGACACAAACAAAGTACAGCTTATTTTTTACAATGCTTGCTTTTGGGACAACATCATATTCAATGACCCATGTTTTCTCAGTAGTTTCCTTGTCAAAGACCTCAATGAATCGGGGGTTCCTTATGCAACTTCTAGCATCGCATTGTTGCTTTGATCCTTTGAAGCATTTTTCAATGTAGTCTAGCGCGTTGACAAAGTCTTCTTGACTCCTGACAGGTACTCCTATAATTTCACCATGCTGATGTTTGCCTCTTACTTTATCCATAACCCCAAAATGAATTGTCCCATTGGTTCGCATATTCATGCAAGCACAAGCAAATCTTAACACCTCACATGCTACTTTCGTTTGTAGCCTTTTTGAGTCTAGCTTGTGCGCAATCTCCAGCGACTTATATTCATGACATGGAACAATCATGTTTTCAATTCCTGTCTCTGGAGGCAGCACATTGTGTTTGACATATCTATAGTTTTTTTCATGCTGGTCAAAGTTCTGATAGTCACAGAAAGATGAAGATACTTCTGTAGAAGTTGAGTTGTCATTGCACTCCATGGGAATATTATCCCTTTCTGCTATGTCACAAGGTTTTTGTGAAGGAGGGTTGGGTTCCTGTCCTAGACATAACACATTTTCTTTTATGTCATCTCTACTTTTAGCACTTAAATCTCTTCCTGTATCCATTTTGTTCGGTTCTGACTTAAAAAGATCATCTCTTTTCGTCAGCAGGTGTTCAATCTGGCCACTTTTCATTCCAATTGTAGTACTGAGATATTTCCTCTGTAGAGTTGTGAGAACTGGTCCTGTCACCTCCTCCTCCTCCAGTTTTATTATGTACTTCTTTTTTATTCCAATGAATCTCAACCAGGAGCTCACATGAGATTCTGTCCATCTGTCACAGGACAGATCGTGCCATCCTGCAGAACAAGATGTTAAAATCAAGTATCATATAAAATCAGTTTAATGCATCTTTGACCGTTTCACTGTAACTGTACTGTTGCAACACACAGTGGTAAATTACTGGTGGTGGGCTTCAACTATTTTGATGTTCTGCTATGATGTTTGCTTTGTCATTTATTCTGATTGTACTCCAAATATAACATACAGTATACCTGCTATCTGGTAAAAGGTAGGAGGAAATGCACTGCTGCACTTACTTAAAAGGTTCAAGCCCATTACACTTGATACTGTTTTATTAGGGCCCACACCTAACTGTGATGTTAGCACTGAACATCATTTACTGTGAAACATAGAAACTGCTATGGCAGAATTCGGTGCCTGGGTGTATGTAGGAATAAGATATGTATCTGAGTTGCACTCCTCTCTCTCTCCAGGTCTCTCTTAAAAAAGAGGTTCTAAATCTCAATGAGATCATCTGGTTAAATAAAGGTTAAATAAAAAAATCTGTCACACTGTCACTGATTGTAAATGTGGCTGTGTGTGTGCCTGTATAATATAAATGTTACAGTATAAAATATAAAAGTAACCTTACAGTATGATAAAAAGAAATGTACATCTTTATGAAATGGGAGTGTCACAAGGTTTTGTGATGGTTTTACATTCACATGTGAAACAAACAACAATTAGAAGTGGTACATTGGTTTAATCAACATTATTTGAGAGTTCTTGGACACAGATTAAAAATAATTATATCTTCTTGAATTGTCACTCATTCCTAATGGCAACAAACCATGCCTTTATTTCTAGTATACTATAATGATAGGCAACATTTCATACTTACCCATCTCTGAGGAGCTGCTTTCCATTTTTTATGGGTGTTTGTGTGGATCGCTAGAGCACTGGTATCGTTGTTGATAATTTTTCGGTCTTTCAGAGTCTCTGTTGGTGAAAAAGCAGTGTTAGAACACCTTCACTTTGTAACACTATGCTCACTAGTTTTTTAACTATTAAATTAAACCCAAACACCTACTGTGTGTACAGAATGTTATGACAATGTTTATTTTAGTAGGTAATTTATATTTATATTTTTAGCATATTTTAAAGCATAGTTTTTATTCAGGCTACAGTTCATCTTCATCAGTAGGATCAGTAGACTAAATGAACGTCTATGTATCAAAACTCTACCACAGATTACCTCATATCACCTCTTGTTGAATGAAAAACCTTGACTCTAGGAATCAAATTAAAACAACACTTAGTGTGAATGTCTGGGCACTAACTGTGATTCTGTCATTCAACCTATTATTTCACTAAACTACAGCGTGCACTGGTATGCTGCTTTAAGCCAAACCCATTTTACCAGGGTGTCTCTCTTTGTAAATCAAGCACATTAGAAGGTGGAAAAATGCTGAAAATAATCAATTAACAAACAAGGGAATTGATATTGCTGATATTACAGAAGTACTCAATAATGGCAAGAATGGCATAGACATGAAAAGAGCAACTAGTCTATTTTGCCCTTGATCTGTCAGTCAGTTAAATTAGTTTCTCACCAACTGCTGTATATGCAACCATTCTCCAATTCAATCTTAACCTCTAATCTAATCAGTAACAATAACAGTAATTACAATTTTTTTCATCAACAATAAAATTCAGCATTGACAACTAAACCTGAAATGAAAAGGGAAATATTACTATTGAAACACTAGAAAAAGGTGTAGGCCTACCGGCACTGAGAACATTTCCACTGAAAAATAAAACTTGGGCATTTATGTATTTTTTTTGCATTCTCATCCATTACTTAATGGATCTTACTCTTAACCTTTTTTTCATTGCAGTTTTTGTTAACTCACAGTTTCTATTCACATCCAGTTACTTTTGGTTTCAATTCTCCATCACTGTTTGGGTGTGGAGAGGCGTGGTTTGAGGAGAGGAGGGGTGTGATGAACATTCTTCAGATGGCTGGTTAAGGAGAGTGTTGTTCTCTCGATAGTACATTACATGAAAATTACACTCCTCTTTCTACCCTCCAATCTTTCTGCCCAAACATTGACAGAGAATTAAAACTGAAAACTACTGACACTAAATAGAAACTGACAGTTTGACTGTACCTTACTGCAAAGGGAAAGTAATTAGTTTCAGGTGGCATAATCCAACCTTAATTTTAGACTTCTTTTCCTAATTTGCAAACTACATACACAACATGAATCGCTTTCCTCCGATTCACTGTTTTTATGTGGGTGCGCCTATGTGAGTTTCTCAATGATAACTTTGTGGTCAGTGTTCCAGAGTCTAAAACAGGACATAAAGGCCATACAGATTCAAAGGACATCAAAACAATTATAGTATAAAAAATAGTATCAAAGTATAACTATAAAGAAAGACAAGATTTCAAAACTTTCATTATGTAGTATTTCACTTCAATTAAACACACTTTTTGTTTTAAATTAAGTAATTTAAGATTCCAAGCTTATATAAGCTAACTTATTGTACTTACCAATTTTGTTATCTCGTTGGTAGACTGTATTCAGCACACCACTTCCTTCATTTGTGATGCAGGTGTAGGTTTGTACAGAACAAGTGCACATTTCCTGATTTTATTGTCAAGGTGTGTCACTAGATTACAAGGAAACTGGGAGGTTCCTAAATCAATACCTTTCCTGTATATTTAGTTTCGCCTCTTTCACTTTGCTTTACAATTCAGTGGATAAGATTTGTTTTTTTTTAATTCTGTCCTGCCCAGCAGCCTGGTATGCAGTATGAGTAGCTGGATACCATGTTGTTTCTGACAGATTTTGCTCTGACAAGGGAGTTTTTATTTAGTGCTTCTTTATTATTTATTTAATTATATATATGTATATATTTGCCACCCGGCCGGACAGAGGGGCTGAAATAGAAACAACAGGGAGAGGACACCACAATGTTTTTTTCAACCTTTTTTTCTCTGGAATCACTCATCTGCTGCGAGCTTGGGAGAGAAAACAACGATTAATAGGCCTACATTGTGTTACAGTCATGCTTACAGTGTGCTTTGCGATGATCACTTCTCTTTCTAGTTGCTGGATTTCCAATTTCCTCAGTGCCTCCTTTTATCTCCATATCTAGGTCCAAGTCCTGCCGGGGTTTTTGTTGATATTTTATTTTGTTAATTTTTTCCAAGTGTGTGCAGTTCAGACATCTGGCAGTTTGTAAAACACATATGAATTAGCACAGCATGAACTGTGCACCTGTGGATGTATACTTACTACATTGCCAGACTGTAGGACTACAGCCTCAGGGTCAAGTTGCAAATATGATACAGCATTTTCTATGGGCACCATATCTCTGACTTCTTATCAATTATTCATATTGATTAAACAAGTACACTATTTTCACACAAAATTGACATACCTCCAGCCTCTCTGCCAAGGCCAACTATATATAGCCTATATACATTTTGAAAGCATTTGTTAAAAATGTTGCTTGCAATGAAAAATGTTAAATAATTGAAAATGCTTTAAGAAAGGTTTATTTGTGCAATAAGAAAATGTGCAATGCAATGTAAACCTAGAAGAAACAAATGTGCCTTGTCCAAAAAAAGTAACAAAGCTAAAAGAACAAGCTACTGATTACTGCGTTATATTTGTGTATTTGAACTGTCACCTGCAAGCTGAATTTTCCTTTCATATAAATAAAGAAATTTCCACCATAAATTGGTGCAGAATATTTCTGTTGAAGTCAGGGGAAATTAAGTGTTTAACGTTAAAAACGTCTGGGGGAGGACCCCCAGACTCCCCACTCAGATATTTCAGCATTGAATATTACTTCAAAATAGTGTTAAAATATTTTTCTCGTCTTGTTCTTTTGTGCACACCCCTAATCTGAGCCCTTATGACCCCACCATTTTCAACACAAATAAATCTTTTCCATTTCAGCATCAATGAATCTGTGATCGACCGTGTGGTCTCGTAAAGAAAGACGTTGACACCCAGTTATCTGAATTACTTACACCTGGCTTGACATTGTTGCTCCTCCTGAGCCTGGTTTGGCCTTTGTGAAATTGATAAAGCCAGGATACACTGATCACACTAGGTCAAGCCTAGATTTATCTCTTATCCTGGATTTATAAATTCTGCTTTTGTGAAACAGCCCTCAGGAAACAGAGAAAACACACCAATAGATAAGATTTATGAATCCCACCTTTATGTTCATATGCTGTGTCACTGAATAATCTATATGCTATTAACCACCTGTTGTTCACTATTAAACAGGCCTACTATAATAAAATGGACCTATGGACTGCATTAGAAGAAATTATTAGGCTGAGCAGAACAGCAATAATGCTCTGTTTCAGCAAAAGCTACACGACATCATTGTTAGTCAGTGCAGAGATAAGGTACAGTACATTTGTCATTTTATAACACGGTTGTATATTGAGATGACGTTAATAGCTCACTTTATGCTACTCGCAAAGAAAATGTTATATACAGAAATAAACAATTTGATTGACATGATGCAGTGCTAATGTCTGGTGGTACAACAGCAGATACTTCTCTGTGTCTTTCCAGACGGCAGCAGAGTGAACAGGCTGGGGTGGGTCCTGTATTTTAGTAGGCTATACTTTTGGCTCTGTGCAGGCACTTCACCTCACCGATATTGCTGACCACTGGGTAGATGGGTATAAATGGTCTTTTGAGCTGTTTTAATCACCTGCTGCAGAGCCCTCTGTCCGTGCACATCCCATGGCAGTTGGTGATGTTTCTAGTCAGGATGCTTTGCTATTGCTCATCTGTAAAAGTTAAGAACTTATGTTTCCTTAAGAAATACAGCCTGTTTTTGAGCTTTTTTCACCTGGATGGAGATGTGAGAACAGGGCAGATGCAGTTACTCAATGTCACTACAAGAGGGCAGTGCACTCATGACTAGATACATTTTGGCAGAAGGTATGGGCTGATTTTTGTGTCAGTATAGGCTGAATTTGAATTGCTCAACTTGAATTTGAGTTTATTAGTTTGAAACTGAATTCCAATAAACTTGAAACTGAATGTGATATTATGAATCTAAACTGAAATTGTATTTGAGCCTCACTAAAAATTCAAGTCTTTGTGTGCTTTCACTTTCAGTTCTCTCAATTCAATTTCAATCCATAAGCTTCAGTTTTAAGGTCACAGGCAGGTCAGGGTCCTTGAGGAAGAGCAATTGAGTGCAGATGCACAGAGCGCCTTTTCGGCCAATCAGCACGTTAGTTTTTGACCACTTCCTGTATTCCACACCGGTGGCCTGTTACCCCGGCTGTGTGTAAGTTATCTCCTAAAGCCCACACTAGAGGTTACGTAACTACTACTTTGTAACTAAATCAGCTACTAATATGGGTTGCACCTCAATTACTTGGGCAGACCTTCACTAGATTAACTTGGGCGTAAAGTCATAACTATGGCAACTGGCCGTGTGCATTAGCTTTCTGGCTAGGTAGCAACTTGGCATCTTAGCACATCATAGTAAGCTAGATCGATATTGAAATATCATATCAATAAATTCGGTCTCTACTGGATTACCGTGTAGCTATATGACATGCAGTTAATGAAATGTTATGCTGAGGGGCAGAAAAACGACAGTTTTACCATTAGTGAGTATAATGCTGTGACAGCTCTACACCTAGCCTGTGTGATTTTAACTCTTAGTTTTTATGTAAGTTAACTAGGCTAAGTTTGAACACATCTGCTGTAACAGGCTGCTCAGCACCTCCTCTGTAAGTTACTGAAGTTACTAACCATTTCACAAAGAGCACCAGTGACATAACAAACCAGGATTAATTTCAGGACTGAAGGACAGGGATGGGATGAAGCCCACTTCAAACTTGGAACATGTAAGTTGTGGACTTTATATGCAGTTTTACTGTTATACAGTATGTATAACTTGCCACTAGCATGCTGCGAGGCTAATGTGGTTAGTGTCTGTTCCACACACTATGGAGGAATTGTGTGAATGTTGAGCCTTGTATGAAGTAAATTAAATAACCACAGTAACGTTAGTAGGTGTGGTAAATGTTAGTGGGATTTTTCTGCAAAGCTAACATTAGCTCCGCGGCTAACACGGCTAACGTTAGCCATGTTAGCATTAAGCCCGTCAAAACACCACAGTAGTCGGTTACTTTTTGTGGAACTACTGTAACGCTAACGTTAGCTCTTCTTATTAAGCTGTCGATGTTCGCTGGTAACGTTATGTGGGTCTGTTGTGATATGCATGGTGATGGCGCAATGGATAAGACGCCTGCCTTTGGTGTGAAAGACCCGGGTTCAATCTCCCACTGTGACCCAGCCGCCATTGTGTTCCGACCTCTGACATGTATAGCAATTGTAAGTCGCCTGATCGACTCTGGCCCTGTTTCAGAAAGCAGGTTCAACAAACTCTTGAGTGTAAACCTGAACTCTGAGCTTTCAGAAAGTTCAGTCAACTCTGAGTATGTTGAGTCTGATGGAAAAAAGCCATCATCAATGGAGCTCCGATACTGCGATTCACCACGACAACGGGTAAATAAAGGCAGAAACTCCATTTTAATCCGGTGGAGCTAGAAATGTGAATGCGTGCCAACGTGGACCATAATGCTCCAAAACGCAAGATCGATACGTTAACAATATTACATTTTAAACAGCTACAGGCCTGTTTATTCAGCTGTAACCTGACGGGACTAAATGCTGGTGGGAATAATTGAAGATGAAAATATTAATCGAACAGATTCTAATCTGTGATTGTAAAGTGACAGTCAGACTCAGTAGGCCTATTAATGATTTTTTTGCAATGTAAAATGTGTCTAGGTTCAAACTGACTGTGAAGTTTTAGACATCTATGTTCGAATAATAAAATCGTGCTCATTTTGTATTTTATGAAATGCTGTCAAAACAAATTCAGACAGCAGATAATAAAAAACTCACTTTTAAACTACATTTATTTATTATTTCAGCTGCACCACAGTCATCCTCACTCAGAAATATTCACATCATATCCAGTTGATAACTACGATAGGAATGTTCAATCAGTGCGACTACAACTTAAGATGAAAGGTTACTGTTCATTGATCAGTTTTATACAGTCTACTTTAAACAGTCATTACTGTAGCGCAGGGTAAGTGTTTTACCTTAATGTCCACAGAGTCACTGTATTATAAAGGACAGTGTAGTTTATATATTTTATTCTGTGCTGAAATTAAATGTACAATGTCCAGCTCTCTGTCCATACCTCGATGACAGATTGATCATAAAAGCGTCATATTCAAGATCATGTTTGGGTAAAAAAAAACAACTAATGGCCTATTTAACCGTGATTTCGATGTTTCCAAAGACGTAATTGCGTTCCAATATGTGCTTTGATATCGACAGTATAATTGAGGAAATGACACGGTGTGTGTGATACTAGTATCAGTGACAATGCTGCAGCTCTGTTACAGGTCCAGTGTAATAAATATGGGAAAACTGCTCTTCTGCTACATTCCTGTAGCCTGGCAGTGCATTATAAACAAGAGTCTCACTTACTTATAAATGAGCTTTTGGTTAGTCACACCACCATTTACAGCCAGATTCAAATGCTCTGTGTAATTCATTTTCCATCTATACTTGATAAAAATTATGTGTTACAATTCTTTTGCACTTTTTGTAGCCATTGCTACAAGAGCTCTGCAACCTTGAATTGTTACAATAAATAAACCTTCATAAGAGGTTGTTGTTAGCTCCGCTAGGCCAAATTGTAAATTGAGTAATGGGATGTTATGAATTGGCTAAATGAGCAAGAGACATGTATGGAACTTTAAATATCTTTATTGCTCAGTAGTGTTTCCTTTATTGTGCAGAATATGGCATGGTGCAGCATAAATATTTAAATGCAAATGTTTGTTTGTATGTCTGTTGCCATAATCACAAATTTGAGATGACCAGACAGACCCACCACAGAGACAAACCACCAGGATAGCAGATGAATCAGAAGTACAGGTTTCCAGTATAATATATGAGGACTACTTCAAACTATTTCTAACTATTAACCTCAGGTAGATATTGCTATTGAAATTTCTCTGGCACATAATGTTAACTTAGTAATTATGCAAAACTCTCTAAACCAGCATACAACCTGTCTTACATTTGTCTTTACAGGTGGCCTGATTTTGTGAGCAGTGACCTCCAGAGCTTAGATTCTCAGATTACATGCACTCACTGAGGCCGATAGTAATTGTCAGGGTAGGATGTCCGATGTGAAACATTAGTCATGTAAATATTTCTAGTAAAAAGATACCCCATAAATGTGCAAAGTCATCAGAATGATAAATAGTGATTATGATTATTGCTTTGGACCACTAACACTTACCATGAGGCAGAAACATGCACGGAATAGGCATAGCTGAATTACTGAGCTTACAAAGTAATGTGCTACTGTGTACTATTTACTTGAAAAGTAGCTCAGTAATCAAAGTATCTGCAGCTACTGAACCATGTGTATGTTTCAAATTAACCTGGATATTTTCACTTAAAGTTTGTCAGACAATCATTGGCATGTTTAAAAATACTTTATCAAACTGTTACAAAGAATATAATTTATATTGTGATCTGTCAACGCCATAATAAAGTTCATGAAATGAGATGTCTGGCTTACTGAGTCACTACTTAAATTACTTGCAAAACATTTTCATGGTAAAGATTTGAGATGGACCAGGTTTTTCAAGCCTTCTATATGCATGGATTTAAATACATTTTTCAGAAAACCTTTGTGAAGAATTACATTTTTCTAAAACCCCAGGTCGCTTAACACTAAATTTAAGGAAACCAAAACCCTCTCAAAAAATATCACTTTATTCATAGCCAATGAAATGGAAACACAAATCGAGGGTTTCTTGTATACTGAAGATGCGACGGCTGGTAACGGAGCTCTGAGATCACAGCGGTCATCCTGAGGCGTCTTCCTGTGGATACAAAGACTTTCTGCTGCTGCTGGTCGCTGTGTTGTCTTCACTTCAGGTGCTTGACTGAAGCATGACGTCTGCCCAGTAATATCGTCCTGAGTTTTGAGAGTGTGAGTAGTGTGTGTTGGGTCCAGGAACATTTCATCAAATGCGAGCTTCACCATGTCACTCAGATGAGCTGTAAAACATGGCAGTCACTTTTATTTGAACATTATACTGTTATTTTTCATCAGGTCAGTCATGTATACCTGCAGATACATTTAGTCTTGAATGCCAAAATGACCCACCCACCGTAGTTACTCTTGAATCTATCTTGTTATATAATACTATGCATTTCATTTCTAGGTAGTTAGACCGTAGTATTTGGTCCAAACTGGTTGTGTTGGTATTTACAGAGGGGTTACCTGTGTTAAACAATGGTCAGCAATGCATGGACTTTTGATATTGCTGGACATTGTCCCCCTCCTTAAAGGGTAAATTATTATCATAACAATTTAATAATGCATTGCATTTAAACAGAACTTTTCATACACAAAAAGCGATAACCGTAGCCTACTGGTCCTACCAGGCTGGACATGCAGTCTGCCAAAATATGTTTCCCCCTCCATAATGCACAGATGATGGCCTACCTGCCATCAAGTATTTAATTTTGTGTATACTTCACATCATGACTAATAACAAGGCTGAATATGGAGATGTTTCTGTTTTCCTAGCAAAAGTTACAGTGGGATACAAATAATTTCAGACTGTATTTTCAACTTGCCATAAAATGTATCCCCTCTTTATAATGCAGATGATGGCCTACTGTCAAGTATTTAATTATGTGTATTCTTCACATCATGACTAATAACAGGGGTGAATATGGAGATGTTTCTATTTTCCTAGCAAAAGGTATAGTGGGATACAAATTATTTCAGACAGCCTAGCAACTTCGTTATGGATGGGGATACATTTTCTGGCAAGTTGAAAATACAGTCTGAAAGGGGAAACACTGAGGATAACTACCTACGTGGATTACAGGAAGTGGTCTGCTGATTGGCCGAAAAAGCGCTCTGTGCATCTGACCTGCCTGTGACCTTAAAACTGAAGCTTGTGCATTGAAATTGAATTTAGAGAACTGAATTTGAATTGAGAGAACTGAAAGTGAAAGCACACAGACTTTTAGTGAGGCTCGAATACAATTTCAGTTTAGATTCATAATATCACATTCAATTTCGAGTTTATTGGAATTCAGTTTCAAACTAATAAATTCAAATTCAAGTTGAGCAATTCAAATTCAGTTGTAAATGATTCAAATTCAGTCTGTACCGACACAAAAATCAGCCCACACAGAAGTAGGAGCTTATTGAAACGTAGGCTTGGTAGGTTGGTTTTGGGTAAACTGGTCTCTCTACACCAGTATTAAATAAAACAGCCCTTTAATAATATTACAATTACTGTTGGCAAGGCTGTTTGTAATGACCACATTAGTATATTAAGGTAGTAGTTTTACATAATTTGTAAAAAGTTGATACTGAAACATTAAGCAGTTTAATTCAGTGTTGAAGTTCCTCACTGTGACCACTGGAGGGTAGTGAACAATCATATTACTGATCTGCCGTAAAAGACCGACCTTAGTCAGTATTTAAACTGACTCTTCAGTCAGGATGGTTGATTTGAATGTTACTCACATGTCAATAACATTTTAATGACAATTCAAATATTGACTGTTTATGACTGTAATCTTGTCTACTTGCTGGGGAAAATCAAAGGGTTACGGTGTCACATGCCATGGTATCTGAAACATGAATCAAAATGTTAATAGGAGAGCATTTTTGTTGGGACTTTTGCACAGAAATACCACAAGTTTATACTAGTAATGAAATTCTTTCCGGGACCTACAGCATGACATACCTTCAGGGATCAGACGTCTCAGATTTGTCTCATCTTTCTAAGTGTTGCGACAACATTGACATACATCATCTCCCCCATCCACATTTTCCCATCTGATGAGAAAAGTAGGCGATATAAAATTTATAAAAAGCTTTACAAGTTGACCATCTGCTTTAATATGCTTGCAGTAGACAGTAGTTGTGATTTGGCATATTCAATTTAAGTATTGTTTAAATAAATAAACAATACTTTAAAAGTTGAATTAAAAATTTAATTTAACTTTTAATCTAAATGTACTTTAGGAACTCTATCTCAATCACTTTAGATTGACAAAAAAATCAGTGTCAAAGGGCTGGACATTTTTCCATCTGCAGTAAGCTAGAGTCAGCATTTAAATAAATATATAGTGCAGACTAAGCTGTGTTGTATTAGATTTCAGATTAAACAATGACAAACATTAGAGGGCTGACTTTAAACTTTAATTTAAGGCCATTTACACACAAATCTGAAATTGCTGCTTTTTTTTAAACATATGGCTCATGAGTAATCTGTTAACTCTCTCAAAACACTCTTGAAGATTTCATTTGAAATCCAAAATGTTAGATTAAAGGCAAACAATAACATACATGCATAACATACTCCTGAAACGCTCCGAGTTAAAATTAGATAAAAATAGCATTCCTTATAAGTGCTTTTCTGTATTGACCGACTGACGCATCACGGCAAATTTGATGATACTGAATCTATTGAAATTCTTGCAAAATAGAATATCTGCCTAGAAGAGAAACAAGTTAGAGAATTACAAGAAACATCATATGCTGATGGAGTAAACCTAAGCCACTTGATTCTCTAAACATTTAGAATAATTTATGACTATGAAATTTGAACCAGGTGTGGTCCATAAAGACTGTTTGGTGGCATGTTTTGAAGACGTGCCTTTGTAAATGATCCACTAGAAGTCTAGTAGAGTCAAAATTTTCCAAACCTGTACAAGGCTTTGTAGCAAGGAGTTACAAAATACAGAAGAAAAACTAAATCACCTTGAATGTACATAATTGAAGACCTTGTTGATGGGACTGCTGCTCCACATTTCAGAGGTAGCTTTCAGCTGGCATGTGATATAAATCTAAAAGGGGGGAAAAAAGAAGCACATCTCTCATTATAAAACATTTGAACTCATGCAGGTTTTTAAGTGGCTCACCGAGTTCCTTGAATCCCACTGAAACAGGAAAAGCATCAAGCTGAAGCGAAGAAGTCCTCGTTCTGCGTTGGCACAGTGCATTTGAGCCTTCTTTTGCATCAGCGAGACGCCTGACAAAAATCTTTTTCCTCATGCACTGCGAAAGCCAATATGTAGTTTCAAACCACATACCAAGTTCCTCTTACTTGTGGTTATCAGTGAAGTACTATGTGGGCACTGATGTTGCGTCAGGTGTCAGCACAGCTGCCTTTGTCCTGAATCAGGACCAGAGTAAGATGCGCTGAGGTAGAAGACGCTGGAGAACATCTCACTTGAACAATCATCTAACATGTAGACAAACATCACTGCATGCACGCTTCATCAAGACAAACCATAAGAGCCACATACCTGTCATCAGCTTGAGTGAGAAGGCAGACTGTTGAATAGGAGAGGGTCAGAAGAAGTCTACAACAGTGAAATTGCCCTCACTGTACAAGAGTGTGATGAACTTTCACCTTTTAGAGAGGCAGGAAACACGAACTACAGCATGTCATCCTTGTGATGCCATTGTAACTAGCAGCTGGAGAGATCAGATTGAGTAAATCAGAGTCCTCAGATATCTAGAGACAAATATCTAAAACAAAAATGTACAGCAAGTAAAAATAAATCCATAAACCGCTTAGTTAGTCTGGAGCCACAGTCTTGCAGTCCAGCTTCAATGACGTACTCAGCATCACCAGCACTGACTGTTCTGCTTCTCCCAAGAAAAGCTCTCTAGGAGTAACATCCGTTGTTGTACCGCCAGCCTTCACCACAATCATGGAGGAGTCCGCAATACACACGGGAGTTGGAAGTCTAAACAGTCCCATCTGCTAAACTAGCTTTTAATCTACTGAACACAGACACAAAGGACACCGTCTATTTGCATTCACTTAGTCTTTGCAATCTGGCCTTCCTCATTTTTCACTGCCTCAAAAATCATTCAGGAGATTGTGAGCACACCTGACAGACAATGCACATTTAGTATGAGAGTCAAACATTTTGAACATCTCAGGACTTCCATAACTTTAAAGCATAATGGTTTCACTAATGTACATTCCCAGTAGGTGGAAACAGCAGACAAGTTTATTTACATTTTACTGTTACTCAGTGCACATGCTTTAAGCCATAGAACCATTTTTCATGCAAACGCTTGTATTTATAGTTTTCCATAGTAGTGATGACTGTTGTGTCCCACATAATTACCAATTCTAGGCAGGTTGAGTATGAAGTGTGTTCACACTGGAAAAGACAGGATGCATACTAGAGATTGCCAATTTAAGTGAAAACTTGAACTTAAAAACAAAGACATTCAAATAAAAGTCAGTGGCTCATAAATGCAAACATTTTGCTTTCTCCAAAGTTTAATTTTAGAGTGGCATTTTAAAGTTTCAGTTGATTTACATCAGATAAACAGGGAAAAAAAAAAAAAAAAAAAAAACCTGTGCAACATCAGGACTTTACTGCCAATTAGACCTCAGAAAGCAAACTATTTTTAATTGTTCATTCACTCTTTGGGTCATTTGCAGCTGAAAGGTCAGATTCTGTAGCAGTTGTGTTTGACAGTTTAGTCACATCCATCGTAAACTGAGCCGTGGGGATGACATCACTGAGGGCTGCTGTGCCGTTAGGGTCCAGTGCTGCCTCTATCGCTTTCAAGTCAACCTCAGGACCCAACCTTTCTAGAGATGCAGCAACTTCACTTTCTGCATCTTCATCTATAATTAGAAAACAACTTTTAGTTAAAAAAGCCCAGAGTGACATTTAAAATAAAAGTCAAGTTTACACTTTACCTTTTAGATCCGTTTCAGTTTTGACATCTTTCTGTTCAGAAGAAAACGTCTCAGCCACCTGGTCTGGTGTAGGTGGAAGCAGTCCCATCTCTAAGGGGAAACAATTTAGCCTCAAGATCTTTGCTGAGCCATTGTAAATTACCTTTTAGCAGAAAATTCTTTATGGCCAAAAATCATCTTCATAGACTCAGAAGTGCTCTGAATGATCAACGCTAATCATCTTGTTCTTGTGATTTAGAGTTCAGCTCTTACCGTCTTTTCTGAAAGTTATTCCACCTCTCCACTGGCTGCCATACAGTGCAGGTCTGCTGCTTTTATTGGGAATGGGAGGAAGCTCTTCTACAGGTAGATGCTCAGTCTTCTGTTTACCTGGCAAGACCAGCATTGGACCCAGTCTTGCCTCCTGATGCCACACTAAGACATGATACAGACAAGCCAAGTGTGAAGTCTGACTTATTTACACACACCTCTAAAGATTGGCTGGACACTGCCAATACTGTAGGGCTCCCATTTTTCTAGTTTCTATAAGCAACCCTACCTTCATTGCGCTTCAGTCCGCTCTCCCAGAAGGTTTTGGATTCAGCCACCTTACCAAACTTGCCAGAGCTGCTGGGCTTATGGTGGGTTTGGCCACCTATATTTTGATTTGTACAATACTGGCATAAGTAGTCGTTACCATCTGCCGATCTCCATCTGAAAAGGATTGTCATCTCAGCATATATTTCCACATTTACTCATTTTGTTTAAATGTAATTTAGCACATTTCAGATGTGGTAGCACTTGCCTATCATTGACAAAAGTGCACGCCTTATTTGGTGCCTCTGCATCATTTACTGGCACAGCATTCAGTTGACATGTGATGTAGAGCTGTGAGAAAGGAAAAGGCAGGTGTGGGGATAAAACACAAAACTGTCCATGTGCAAGTTATGACTTGAGCCAATTCAAGTCAGTCCTCACCTCTGCTCTGTCCTCATTATGAAATTTAAAGGCATCAATCATCAAGTGGAGTTTGTCATCCTGTGTCCTGACTAAGTAGTGAGACTTTGAACCTGGAACCATGGAGTCAACCAAGCACCTATGAAGGGGGGGGGGGGGGGGGGGGACGACACAACAACTGTACACGTGCAAAAAGACTATGCTAACCAACAATGCCGAACCACAGGTATCATCATTTATTCCACACATTCTTACTTGGCAAAACCAGTGTCTACATTACTCAGACTACAATTTGACCACCAACCAAGATTCATGTTATTCTACAGCTAATCTGTCAGACAGAAGATTCTGACGTGTTTTATTATATAAAAGTTGTGCAGTTTGTCAAGTTGTTAAGATAGCCTTCACCAATTACCCACATTGTCAGCTTGAGTAATTTGGTTTTTAATATCCACTTTCAATATCCAAAAGGAGTAGCTAGACTTGGAGAGCAAAAACAAAAACTAGTCCTGCTAAAATGGATACTAGCCTAGCTGCAGTGGTATGCATCGTTACTCCAAGAGCTGCAAACTAAAGGGGGAAAAAAAAAAAATGTATGTACTTTACCCTTTAATTCAACACAGAGCCTTGAAGTATTTCAAGTGCTTACCCGTTTTCAATGAAGACATATCTGGGAACAGAGTTTATGTCTGGGTCAAGTGTGGCCACACAGCTGCTCACAAATACTCTGAGCCCCATGTGATACCCAACTCTGACAGAGGCTTCGAGGCCGATGAGATCCCCGAAGTAAAACACGTTAGAGCTTCTTTTATACTGCCAGTCATCTGCACACAACACAATAGTAGTAAGAACAGACATGACAAAAAAAACCCACAATGCCAGAGGTGAACAAAACTCACTTGTCATAATTCTCAAGTTAAACTCCAAGGTTTCCACTGCAGCTTGGGTAGACATGAAGGGGATCCAGGTAGGCAGGAGCGAAGAACTAGACAAATTGTATTTCCTGAGGAAAGTATTTTTTTTTAAAAGTGAAGCATTGCCCACAGATCTTATCTCTAGATATAGATAAGTTAAACAGACCTTTTGTAATAACACTCAATTGGAATTACAGCCTCATCCATTCGAGTCACCCCACCTGGGGAGGCCACAGGAGAGTATATGAGGAGGTTTGTGTAGGCCAGAACGGATTCATCCATCTGTGTGGGTGGTATATAGGTTTAGAACTAAAAGTATTAATACACAATAAATTTATTTGAATTGCAATAACAATTACTGTTACCCAGTGTTTGGTCCCGCAGTCCACTAATCCAACAACGATCTTGTACTCATCTTCTGAAGATGCTGCAGCTCTACAGAACTCATCGGGCTTCACTCCGAGGCGTATCTCATCAACATCAACAGGAGCTCCGACTCCAAACAGGTCAGCTTTGATAACGATCTCCAGCAAGTCTGGGTGGCAGGTCACTCTGACAGTGTTCACCTGCTCTCGTTCCTCAGCTGGAGCCTTTTGGTGCCCATGCACAGTGTATTTGGAGTGCCCCGTGAAGGGAGCCCTTAGAAAGGAATCATGTTGTCTGTGACGTTTGTGTGGAAATGCAAAAGATGGCCTGAGGCAGATCCCTGGCAACAAGAGTCCAACTAGGACATAAACCCAAAAATACAAGGTCTCCATGAATGCCACTCAAAACAGCAACCCAGTTCAGACTGCAAAAGGTCCCATCTGACCCACTAGGCAGTAAACCATCTGAGCCGTGGGGCATTTTAAACTTTATGCAGACACTGCACACCTGAGTCTAATCAACTGCTAATCAGCTTACAATTGGTTTCCCGCCCACTGACACTCGAGACTAAAGTCTGATTTATATGAAGTTGATATGTTTAAAATTGTACACATATTTGCTTCATTGCTTGTTTTTGTAGAAATTTAAATTCAGTGTAAAAAAAAGTGCTACCGTTTATCAAAATGTTAGCTAAAAGTCAGAAATGCTAAGTAAATTTAGTCACTTCTTAAAAATATAAATCCATATTGTGCACAGCAACAGTAGTCTTGATCCCGTGAGTGTTTACTGTCATGGCAACTCCACTTTAGATATTCATTTTGCTTCCTATGCTGCTGTAAAATGAAAATTAATTCCTGGCCCCTGCTCTCTGGAAGTATCTAGACCAAAATTACCCAGCAGTTATTTACTTTTCTCTTCTTTACAAGTTCAAATTTGGTACAAAAATTTACAAAAATAGAAAGTAAAATGAGAAAAAAACTTGTTTTCTTATTTTTGTTTCGTATTCATATTTTTTGCATACAGTGGTATCAATGTATCATATGTTGAAAAATGTTTTGTTTCTATGAACTACAATAAAAGGATCCATCAGCATTAACCTGTATAAATCACAGTGAGCATTCACATCTAAAATGGTCAAGTTTGACTATTTGTGTCTCAATATATCTTAATAAAAAATCAGCATGATATTTAAACAACTTGCATTTAGTCATTTACTTTTGTTTGTGTATGAAACAGACATTTCCATCACTTTGAGACCAATAGAAGTTGTATACAGATTGACCAGTTTATTTGCTTTTACAATCTAAAGTTAATCTAAAAATCCAACTCAACATTCCTCCAATAAATGTATGAAGAAATCCTATGAATCTCATAGTGGTGGTGCTGTGTTGGACCTCACCCTTACACGAGACATTAGAAACACTTCTCAATATAACAAATTTTGACACCACCAACTTTAACTTTTAACATAAAAGCGCGCAACAGCTCGTAGCCACAGAAACGGGATAAGAGAGGTACTGATGCACTTAGAATGAGAAAATAAAGTCCTTATCTTGGATGGTTATCTTTACTACATATTTGCTTGATTAGCTAATCTTTATTTATTTATTTTATTTTAGTTTCATTTTTTGTCTTTTGTTCATATCAGTTAAAAACATAATTGTATCACATTATACTGCCTATTGTAATTTCATGTTGTCTATTGTTGTCTTACTCATCAAGAGTTGTTTCCTGTCTTTTAAAAACTCAATTAAAATAAGTGCTTGAAAAAACTCAAAAATGAGCACAGGGTTGAATCAACAAGTACCAAGACATACTGTCAACAAGAAAATGAACATTATAAGCTTTACAAAGTTTTATCTATTTATAATTTATTGCAGGGCTGCTGTATTGGCTTGCACTTGTGTACCTAATGAACTGGCAAGTCCTTTACAGACAGTGCTTTTATCTATGTACATGTGTGTGTTCACAGGATGTATTAGTGCTGACTGCTGCTGTGGTTTATGTAAAAACCACTGAATATACGACCAACAACAATCCTCTCTGCAGTGGAGGACTGTCCATCTGACTGTCTCTGATCTGCACTTCACACTGATCGTGTACACACCAGAAACCAGACACCAGACATATCCGGTGACACAGAATGATACTTGATTCTTATATCCTCTTTTCTGACTTGATAAAATGAGAATCTGGTTGTTGAAATCAACCAGTCTTTTGCACAATTCTGTTCACTATCAGGGTATGCAACACACCCCTCGGTACAAAATTAGTATTTTAGGTGGTGGAACAATGTTTTTATATTTAATAAATATATATTAAATAATTTTATACTGTATCTAGTGACTGAAGGCTCTAAAGCCTGATGCTTAACATCCTGAGTCTGAGAAATATTTTAAAACTCAGTTTGACAATCTCTGTGTGTACAAGACCAGTATTTTAAGGCAGTTCTTGCTTTGAAGTCCTCTTCCTGCTTTGAGGTGAAGAACAATAAATACACTGAGGCTGTCCCCAAAGTATCACAGTAAACTGAAGGAAGGGAGGAGTACAGTATGACTTAGCTTCGGTATATCTCAGTTCTTTTATAACTGAAAAGGCCATGAGGAGGAGCGTGGCATGCATTCTCATTCAGCTCTTTGAAGGTAAGAGAAATTCACATTTTACTTACTAGTGTTTTGTAATAGTCAACTATTTCTGCTTGTGACAGAGTCAGAATGTTGCTGATTTCGTTACTTCTTTATCCTGGCATTAAGCATTTATTTCTGCAGCATAATGTGCAGGTTATACAGTCTTATTTGTTTTTATTTACTGAGGAGGTATATTGGAACCATGCTGTGGCTTTGGTTACAGCACTGTGTGACAGCACTAACACAGTGCTGATTTGAGCTAAATGCTAACCTGCTGTTTAATACATAATAATTATATAAAATGTATAATAATATATTGTTCACCACTGCATCAAAATGATCACAATTCAACCTGAGGAGAGCATGGCAATCCATTTAATAGTTAAGATATATTGCTCAAATGTGAAGCTCACGATGGTGCTTTATGGAAAGTTAAGGGATCACCAAAGTCATTACAATTCTTCCTCTTGGCACCATGAATGTCTGTGCAAAATGTTATGGCAATCCATTCAATAGTGAAGATATATCACTCACACTGGCGTTAGAGGGAAAGTCAGGGGCCCAATCCCAATGTCCACCCTCACAGACTTTGAGCCGCGTTCCCGGGAGGCTCTCTCGCGGACATTTTGAGCCCTTTTTATACACCTTTTCGTAAGTCCGCATTTCTGCAGACTTTGGCTGAGAGAATTGCCCACACTTCATAGCGGTATGACGTGAAACCATGCGTGAAACAGGGGGGTTACCAAGGGAAGCCCGGAAGCAAGAGAAAAATCATGGCAAATCCTTGTAAGAAAAGAAGAAAAACGGTAAACAAACAAGCATCGACACCAACGCTGATGTTAAAATTGTTGAAAGTTTCCTTAACTTATGATGGTACATAGATCACATGAAGTCAGATGAATGCAAACACCTTATTACAAACTATTTATTTTAGTTTTTGCTTAATGATGTTGTTTTGACCAACAATAGTGTATTGATTATTGACAAATATATATTGACTTTTACCTCTCCTCTACTCTGCAGGGCAAGAGCTTGCAGGACTTAAAAATCAGGCAAAAACATAAAATAAAAAGTGTGCAAGGTGTTTCAGCGTTGTCAAGGTAACATAATAAAGTGGCAAAGTGCTGTCCCCTTCCTGTTTACAGCATTTTGAGCCCTTGCAGCCTCTTGCACTCAATCACTTTCCAAGTGACGTCAGTAAAGTCTGTGAGGGTTCAGGGCTTAGGTTTTAGGGGGGACATTGGGATTGGGCCAGGGAGTTTCATCCTCTGGGAACCATGAATGTCTGTACAAAATGTCATCTTAATCCATCCAATAGTGAGATATTTCAGTTGGGACCAAAGTCATGGAAAAAAGTCATAAGTGTTTTTTTCTCCTCCAGCCTATGCAGAGTTGATCTTCAGGCAACTGAAAGAGAGCCAGTCACTGGAGCTCTCTTGTTTCCATCAGCAGCAGCATGGCAGCCTGGAGGGCCTCCACCTTTACCACCGCAGTGCCCAGAGCCAGACGACCCTGCTGTCGATGGCTAAGGACGTCAAGATCAGGGTCAACCCCGAGCACAGGGGGCGTCTGCAGCTCTGGGGAGGACTGGACTCCCTGCAGGTCAATGTGACCATATCCCATTTACAGCACAGTGACACGGGACTGTACATGTGGGAGCTGAGCTACCGAGGGGACAACAGCTCTCCCCAGATCCTCCTCGGCGCTCAGAAGGTTTTCTTGTTGGTTGAGAGGACAGGTATGTCTCACAATACAGTACTTACACGTTAAACCCAAGTGCCTCTTATCAGACTTTAACCTGTACTGGCGTTTGTGATGCAGGGAGGTCATGCCAGTGCTCTCCCAGTTACCCTCCGGTGCTCTTGACAGTCTTTACAACAGCAGGGCTGCTTCTGTTCATACTCAGCTGGCTGGCCATAAGAAATGTGTGAGTATTTACACTTAAACTAATAAGGGATGGCTCATTTCTGAGGTTTGTTATGTTGTGAAGCAACAATACTGTTGAGTGTTTTTCAGTAAATGTTGCTGAGCTCCTCTTGTCACACCATTTTGCAGTATTTCTGACAGACGCACTAGCTTTTCAGGAGCTTTGTAATTCAAAAGTACAAAGACAGCTATGCAAGTGAGTCATATTAAGTTGAATATCAATAAATGTGTCAGCTTTAATAGAGGCCTGACAGTCATCGGTTTTAGTGCGTTTTCAAGGCAACTGAAGTGAGATGACGCCTGATAATTACTGCTGGGATTGTCTGCGCGTGAGTCACCAAATCTGTCACGTTATGTAAAGTGGCCAAGAGACATCTCTCAAAATCAATATGAAATATCCAAAAGGAAATCTGAATTAGCACAAAGGATCAGCAGTCACATGTGGACTCTCACCCATACCGACAGATATATAGTGAACTACACCTTCAGACGACCATCAAGGTCAATCACAACATCTTCTGAAGTCAAAATCAGTGTTCATTGTAGGGTCTATGGTCTGTCTACTTTATTGTCACATCTATTACTCACCCTAGCAGCCTGGGAACCAGATCCAGCCTGCAAGACAATTTTATGAGGATCATCCACATGTTTAGAATTTATTATCCTCTTGTCATTAATTTTAGCGTAATCATTAAATTATGTAGCAAGGTTGCAAATTTTGAGGACAATTTCTGCGCGTATTTTCTCATCTGATACAATGAAGTTGCTGTTCTGCAGGAATAAAATCTCACACAATTTAGAGCAATCAATTCCATTCCAAATTACTAAGATGGTTACTAAGATTACAAAGTTTTTAAAGACGTCACCTTGGACTCTGGGAAACTGTGGACATTGGACTATGGACATTTTTCACAAGACAACAATCAGAAGATTAGCTGGTAAACACAGTTTAAAGTAACAAATACATACTGGGGCTTGAGGCCTTGAGCATAAAAAAACAAGGAGCAGGCCTAAATATTAACTGCAGAAGCTTTTTAATACTCCATACTCAACATAAATTGATTTCTAAAAGTCAGAAATAATGTGTTGTAGGTGAAGGCGAGGCATCATCACAGACCACAACCTTCTGCTCCTATCTATGAAGAAATGACCAGGAAGCAGCAGAGCGCCGGGATCCCCCAAAATAACCACGAGGCCCCCTTACACCTGGAGGAAGTCAACTTCCCAGTGTACGCTAACCCAAACATCCGACAACCACAGGACAACTACTACGCCTGCCCCAGACAGCTCGCCCTCAGAGCCTGACGTGACTTCTGGCATTGAGCTAATGGCGCAACAAATGTGTTCAGGAAATGACACCCGCTCTACCACAACAACATGATATGAAAGCGAGAGGTGACTTCTTGTCCAGGAAACAAGACAGACAAGGCGGAGAATTAAAACACCAAATAAGGAAATGATGCATTTTTAACAGCCAAGAAAAAAAAGGCTATTTTATTAATATTTGAAAGAAGCTCCATAGTTCATGAAAACATTTGTTTCGGTGCATGTCATTTAGCAATCACATTCTATGAGGAGAAAGAGCTATACAGAGAGAAAAATAAAACATTACAAGCCACTGACTTTTCATTAAATCTCAGTACAGACATTTTTACTTAATATTTCAAAAACAAAACAAAAAAAGGCCCAAAAAAGAGCAGCCCTAATCCCATACCCCCCCACCCCACCCTCCAAGAAAACCTTAACTGAGAAAAAAAAACCCTTGAGGGTGACAGGCTAGAATCCCACAGTGCTAAAGAGTGAGACGCTCATTGGTTTTAGGAATACACAGCATGGCGATGTAGCGCTAGGTCAATCTGAATCAGGGGAAGGAAGCTGGAGGCGGGAGGCTCGAACATGAGTCACCTCTCCGCCCCCTTCAAAAAAATAAAATCAAAGACAAATAAAAACACATTGGATCCCAAAAACCCCTGCAATAGATCAGCCACTTAGAAGTAGGCCATATAATCCCCCCCATCTTCCACCCCAACCCCCCACCCCCAAAAACACTTGTGCATAGTTTCATGATCCTTTACAACCAGCTCATGTTTTACAAACATCCTCCAAAAATGTGAAAAAATGTTCCACAAAAGTCTGATGTATCTATTGATAATATCCGCTGTGGGAGAATGAGAGAGAGAGAAAGAGGAAAGAAAGAGTAATGCACAATGTTCCTGATTCAGTCAGGACGGGACCTCATTAAGAAAACACAATAAAGATTCAAACATACAGCATTTTGCATGTTATTCACGGTCTGTCTTTCTTTCTTTTTTTTTTTTAAAACAATCAAAACCATTGACCGTTTTTTTTTGTTTTTAAATGTAAAGCAATTTTAATATATAGATTTATATATAAAGCACTCCATTTTCATTTAAAGTCCATTATTTGGTTATTATGTAACTGCTACGGATTTAGAAACAAAAGGTATTTTCTCTTCTTCTGAAATCCATAACTTTCAGTGCTTAGAATTGTTTCTTTTAAATCATCCATTTTTCTTTTTTTTTTTACTCATCATAAAAATGTACATTAAAATGGCGTGGAGTTGGTACTCTGGAACCCTGGCCTTCCTGAGACAAGATCCACTTTTTGTGTGTGTGCAAGATAGTGAGCAATTATGTCTTTCTTTTTTTCTTTTCTTTTTTATATAAAGGAAATATATATAATCAACATAAAACATACAGGCTTCAGATAATCCATGAAATCAACATTAACACAGAACAAAGAAGGTTAAACAGAACAAGACAACACTGTTCAATCCCAGAGCTCTGAAAGTAGCACAATAAATCTTCATTCGGTGAAGTGTTTTTTTTGTTTTGTTTTTTTTTTTTTAATGGAAGCATTTGTCCTTTTTTTTTTCTCTTTTTCCAACATTCCCATGGTTCAATTCTTTTGTGTTGCTGATTTTTTTTTTCTGAACTCCAGAAAAAAACTAAGTGTTTGTAAACTGTCAGTGGCCTTGCAGGAAAACAAATGACAACATGAGTGATTTGAACATAAGTGAAAAACAGAACAAAAGCTAACAAACCAAAAAGGTAGGCACCTCTGAAGTGAGCCCTAGAAGCCAAGGCTCAGTCTGATGTCTTGTCCTTCACTCTCTCCGTTGCTCAGATTTGGGAGAGCTGAAGTCCTTCTACCCCAATCTATGGCCACAGGTCTGCAAAATACTTTTTTTTTGCTGCATTTTTATACATATGTGATTTTTTTTTCTGTTTTCTTGTTTGTTTGTTTTTTTAGGTTTACAGTCTGAAAAATGGTGCAATACTCAATTATGATCCATACTTTCTTGGATTATTCCACAATGAAAGCCACTAAGGTAGATAAACATTACATTTTAAAAACACACTTATTTTAGTCCTTGAGTAAACATTTACACATGAACTGTCCCCGTCTCCCCTCAGTACTTGTATCATGTTGTTCGTTTAGCTGGATGAGGGGTGAGGCCGACACTCAGTGCAACGCTAGAGGCTAGTAACCATTAACATCAGAATATATTTTTGACAAGCAAAAAGAAAAAACAAAAAAAAAAAAACAAATCAACAACAAAAGTATACTGACTTGAAAAGAATCACAAGGCGGAAATTCCTCCGCTGTAATCACGAGCTCTCACACGTATCTTCACCTCACACACTATTCATTCAAACAACATACAGTACAAGCAGCCTTGTGCAAACACTCAAATACAACAGATGTAAATTTGCCTTTATATCGCTCTGTTTTCAACAACACTCGTATTTCAAATTTAATTCACTCTGAACCGATGCTATCAAAAATCTCTGAAGTGAATGAGACAAAAAACCACTACAAAAAAGTGTTCACATTACATTATTGGCGCTTCTTTTGATTCAAGTATTTGTTTTCATTATTTTGTATTACTCTGATATGTTTATGATCTTGTCTTCTGGGAAATATAATGTTGAGGAGGATACACAGGGTAAGGGCTGAAGCCAGGGCAGGGGAGGGGGCTTAGGCTAAGTGGAAAACAGAGAGCTCTAGCCATTTACACACATACATCCATTATGTACTCTTGGTTGTATTATGTATATGGACTAGCATGTGCATATTCAACCCAGGCCTTTGTTGTTGTTTTTTTAAAGAGAGATTTGCTAATTCAACTCTTTTTGGGGCCCCTGCCCCACACCCTTGTCTGATCCATGATTGAGAAGCATTTTTTTGCTCAAGATCCAGTTGCCTTTGAGTCCCTGTGACTTTAAAAAATAGGAGAGCATCTGATTTCCAACACTAGACAGGTAGATAAGAGTGCAGTGGAGGGGTGTGGGAGGGGCCGGGGCTCTCAGTGCTGGTGCTGCGCCAAAAAATCCGGGGCACATCTGAGACTCGACCTCCGTCCCAGTCACCCATCCGCCCACCCTGTTCGACTCTCCGCTTCAACGCCAGTTCTTTGATTCAAGTCCAGTGTGGAGTAAATACAGATTTTCAGGAACAAACAAACACACAGACAGACAACACAGGCAATAGTGATTGTTTTGTTGAATGACGTGAGTCTAAAGCGACTCTGGAAGAGGGCAAATCCCGAAAGTTTTAAGACTTGGTACCAAACTTGAGGTGTGTCCCTATTTCTGCTGATACACAGGGTCCCTGCTTGGACCCTGCCCCCAAAGCCAGATGTGCAGAAATGACCTGTCGACCTTCAGGTTGGAGGTCCAAAATGAACCACCTGGATACAGCTTCCCCACATGTGGCCCAGAGAATGAGCCCAGACGGGGTGAGAAGGCGGCAGCTTGCAGAGAAACAGAACACAGGTATCTCAGCCTTGGAGTGCACAGCTGAAACTGACATTTTTTTTTTGTAGTTTCTAGTTTTTGCGAAAAACCTTGATGATAAAGAAAAAGATGTTTTTGGTTTTTAAAGAGATGTACCCGATGTGACCCATAAACAGTGCACAGACACATGGGACCAACAACGTCCCCCCCCCACACACACACACACCCCTCTCCTGCAGCCTGGTTCTCTACTAAATTTCCAGTCCCTTGTTGGTAAAAAAACCCCCCATAAACAGCACAATTCGTCCGTCCTGCCCTTCTACTCCTCAAGCCTCCTACAGCTGGAGCTTGTGGTGTACGCCCCTGCAGCAATATAAGAAACTTAAGTCTCATCACATTAAAGATGAATTAGGATATGACAAGGTGGAAGTAGATAATATTAGATCAGTTGGCACAAGACTGAAGAAGAGACGGCCAACCACTAGTGCCTCCAGCAGGTCATTTAGTGTTATCTAGTAGCTCTGTCCACACAGTGGGAGACTTAACCCTTGAAGAGAGGCTCTTTCGGTGCCACTTATATTTTAACTGGGGAGGTTTTCAAGGGAAGCTGCCGGGTAGTAAAGGTTGAGCGATAAGTGAAGATTGGCAGATGTAGGGGGAGGGGGGGGGGTGGCTGTGAACAAACACCTCCTTGTCTTTGCATAGAAATGGAAGGCTGTCATCAGTTGAGGTGGTTCTAAGTGTAACTGAGTGCTCCCAGAGTTAAACATAAAGCACCAGCGTGAGTGAAGCCCATCAACACTAAAGCGTGTGTGTGCGTTATGAGACGACATAGAGCAGAGGTTGGGCACTCCAGGATGAACAGAGTCAGTTGGCTCACTATCCTGGAGAACCTTTGACTACACTACCTTTACCCACTTGACTTGACTCTTTCCAACAACCCCACGTAAAGATATCCCCCACCAGCCTTTTCTACTGACATCTGCAGTGTTTCATATGGCCTTTGCTGCACGGCTGAGGCGTACCTCTAAACTACACGCTGCTTCTGCCTCGGAGGCAGTGGGAGGGGCAGGAGAGAAGCTGAACACTGCATAAAGACCAATATTTAAAAAAGCTGTGAAATCACCATCAGGAAACAATCATTATCTATATCATCAATGATAACAGCAACAATATCAGCAAACTTTATGACAACAATACAACAAAAATGCACACTGGCAATTCCATAAGTGAAACAAAGAAAAAAACAAAGAAAACAAAAAAACACATCACATGCCTCCATCTCTGGCTAAAGTGATCTTTGCAGGAGAGAGACAGAGAGAGTGTGGAGTCGGAGGTTGCTGAGGACAGACTCTGGCGCAGCAGTAGTAGTAAATTTAATACAGGTGGGCCAGTTCTGAAAGAGCTGCTCTTGGCCTGGAGGCCGGGGGAGGGGAAGGAGGAGGAAGAGGGATGCCAGTCTGTAGGGATCCGCAGGGAGGCAGCGAGCGAGCGGGAGGGTGGGGTGAGGGCTGCTGCAGAGCACTGCACTCTGCAGCAGGCAGGCACTCAGTGGCCACACTATCACACAGGTTGGCAGGGCCAAGAAGAAAAAAAATAAAAAAATAAGGACAAGAAAGATGGCGATCCTCCCTGCTGGACCCAGTAGAACATAAACATGTCGAGCGTTTCCAGACACCAAGGCTAAAGATTTCGAAGTATGTAATGTAACAGTGATATTTACTTTGATAAAGATGAGTGCTTTGGGGTATTTCCCTCCTGCACCCATCATCAGTTGAGTTAGTTCTTTCTTTGTATTTCCCTTCACTTTGCTACCATGTTTGACATCCTTCCTGGTCTCACCGACTTGAGGGAAGGAAGATTGAAAAAAAAACAAAAAGAAAACAACAAAAAAAGCATCTTCACATCCATGTTAAGTTAAAAAATAAATGTATAGAGAAGCCACTAAGCAGATTGCTTTTTTGTCTTTTTTTTTAAATTTTTTTTATTTGCCAGTGTTGCTTCTCCTTTCTTCTAGTTGTTGGCATTAAGGGTATAACGAGCTGCGACGCTCTTGCTAAGTGCTATGATAGACCACCTATTCACAAATGTTGCAAATGCTTCATACTTTTCTACATACGCAAATATGGGCAAAAAAAGGGTCATCTGGGTAAAAAGGAAAATAGGCTTCTCTCACTTTGGTTTGATGCCTTCTCCCCAAGCACACACGCATACACAGAAACAAACACACACAAACTATCCTCCCCCCCAAAAACTAGTCACTGGCATAAGTGTGGAGAGTAGGCTGGCTGAAGAAGTGCTTTGCGTGTACGTCCTAGTATCTTGGACAGAAGGTTGAACACCAGCTCGCCACTCTCCTGAGCTCACACACTCTTGGGGTGTGTGTGTGTGTGGGGGGGGGGGGGGGGGAGGGTGGGGGTGAAGGGTAGTAGTGGCAGTTGTAGGTGAGGTGGGGGTGGGGTTACAGGGCAGATAGAGCTTTTGCAGTTCAATCCTTCCTTATAGTCTCCTCTCGTCATGATGGGAGGGTGCTTGGACGGTAAAGTCTGTGGCTTATATTGCACGTCACTTGAAATGGTGTTTTTGCGGGTGGAGTGGGGTCATTGACTAGACGCCGGTGGGAAACATTTACGACTTGAGGTTTTCCACAACATCAGTGAGCGGGTCCGAGACTGAGACCAAACTGCGAGTTGCCCGCAGATGAGTTGAGGTGCATTGAAGTATTTGTCTTTACAGCTCCATAGTAATAGCAGTGGTTCATTTAGTCATCCATCAGGTCTATAACTGTACATGTGACGACCCCCAAAAACTTTCTCTTCCCCCCTCTGGGTAAGGTTGACAGACACATTTGAATAATATCAGTTCTTAGCTTTGTTTGCAATGGTTTAAGAGGAAAAATAAAAAAACCCCACTACAAATAGAAATGGCTTGAACACGGGTCGAACAGAGTTGCATCATTCCTTTTGAGCGTTCTGTGGGGAACTCAATCTGCTTGCAAAAAAATGCACTGAAGTTGTGAGCTGTAGTTGCTTATGTTAAGCAGCAGCAGCAGCATGTACTCTCCACTCAGGTTTCACTGGCTCAGAAATAAGGGTGTGCAAGTGTCCGTATGCTTCTTCACCAAGTACAGAGTGAGTGAGGATAGCAGGGCAGGAAAGAGGTTAAGGCTAATATTAGTGCTGAGAGAAACAAAAGTTGAGTCTGGACCAGCTGAAAGTTCGACAACCACTCTGATTGAAGGGTTTTAACTTTGGGAATGATGCCTTTTGATGGATCTCTGAGGTGCAGTATGATTGCCTCAAAAGGCCGAGAGGGATTACGCAAGTTTAAAGATGGCAGCTCGTCACTGTGTGTCAGTTTGACTAAAGTACATGTTTCACACGGACGAGTTCTCAAAAGGTCATTCCTGTAAAAAGTTCTCTTTCTTGTCGAATGAAAGACTTCTTCCTTTGTCTCCAAAAGTAAGAGCTGAACACTGTGACCAAAATCTCTCAGTGAGATTCACAAAAGAACTGCAATTGAAATGTCATTAAAAATGAAAAGGAGTCGAGGAGGTTGGCGAGGGTGAGCAGCGAGGATGTAGCCTCGCCCTCCTCTCGTCTCTTCTTCCACCATTACACCCACACTGATTATCTCCACAATGATTTGCAATGTTTTTGCTCCTGTTGGTGTTCGTTATGCCTGGGCTCTTCTGTCCTACATGGACTCCCCACTCAGCAGGTCCCCAGGCAGCAGCGTATTTATTTGGGTGGGACTCCCCATGACCCGTCCCTCTTCTCCACTCGGGGGTCCCCACAGGCTGGAATACTGCTGCACGCCACCCCACAGCAACTCTCCGCCCGTCTTTGCTCCGCCTGTTCCCAGACCACTGCTATTGCTGCTGCTGCCGCTGTTGTTGTTGTTGTTCCAGTGGGGCGAGTGTCCGATGGGATGGGAGGCTCCGGACCCGGCCCCACCCATCCTTGTCTGATTGGTGCCTGGAGTGGCCTGCCAGCTGGTTGTTCCACCAAGCAACTGGCCCTGTGCAAAGAAGCGGTTCACTTCCTCCTCCCCAGCAAACTCTGCCAGGATGGTGGTGTTCCCGAGCACGCACCTGGATGGGGATGAAAGAAAAAAAAGTTGAGAAATGGTCAAAACTTTTTAAAAATGAACTGAGCCAAAAAACGTAAAGAGGCGTACATGTGCAGGGACTTCTGAGCCTTGGCAGCTTCATCCTTGGAGCTGTAGCGCACCACAGCGTTGCCTTGTGTCAGGTTGAGGTGGAATGTGATGAGGGGGCCGTGCTGCATGCACAGCGTACGCAGAGTCGAACCATCAATCTGGGACACAAACAGGACCGCAGAAAGTGTAAGTGCACAGATACAGTTAATACTCTGTGAGGCCTGAATGCTCAAAGGCTAAGAGACAGCTGTTACCTGTGGAGTGAGGTTCCTCAGAACCAGCCAGCTGCTGGTCCTGGAGGAGCTGTCCGTACTCCACGTGGTACCTGCTGTTTGTAAGGGAGAGACACAAAGGTGGCAGAGATTTCTTAGCGTGAAGTTTATGCTTACGAAGCTCGACTGAAACCAGAGTCAGTTACTAAAACTGAGTAGGTGGTGTTGATTCCTACAGTGAGAAAAGAACCACCACCCAGTGTCAGTTGACAACCACAACAAGATTTTCTTAAGCCGTTGTCAGTCCTGCCTACTCTACCTCCAGAATTGGCCTGTGGTTGTATGCCACATCAAAGGGGTGCTGGCTCTACGAGTACACTCACACTGCAAACTTCATCGAACCATCACAATGTGGTTCCATTGTCTAACCTTTAGACAACTCACACGACAGCAGAAGAAATGGCTTACACTTTGTGCAGTATGTCTTAACTAATTTTGTGTTTTTTTGTCTAATATTTTCAGGAGGACAAGGACAAAAACATTAGTTTTTACTGCATGTCATATGTCTTACATGTGTTTTGTCAGCAAAGAATTGCAAGGATGTCAAATCTATTCATTGTGTACTAAAACAAACCAATAAGCCTGTTTAATTGTCCTGTTTGATTACATCCATCCATCCATCCATCCATCCATCGTCAACCGCTTATCCTGCGTACAGGGTTGCGGGGGGCTGGAGCCAATCCCAGCTTACATCGAGAGAAAGGCGGAGTACACCCTGGACAGGTCGCCAATCCATCGCAGGGCCACTCATAGACAAACAGCCATTCATACTCAATATAATTTAGGGTCACCAATCAACCTAGTCCGCATGTCTTTGGACGGTGGGAGGAAGCCTAAGCACACAGAGAGAACCCACGCAGACACGGGGAGAACATGCGAACTCCACACACAAAGGCCCGGAACGACCAATGTTTGAACACACAACCTTTTTGCTGTGAGGCGAAAGCGCTAACCACTGCACTGTTTGATTAAATAATTATTGTAATTAATACAGGCACCAGAGGCGTTATATAGAAGAGACACGCCACTTTAAGAATCCTCAATACAACTCTATAGGGAAAACCCGTAACGCCAAAGATGACGGTTGTCCCGCCCCTCCCGCTAGAAAGCCAATCGTCTTCTTTTAACAGCCGAGGTGGGAAACATATTTCAGCCAATCGTGTGGTTCCCCTGATGTAAGGGGCCTACAGCAGTACAAGTGTAACCTTATTTTGAGGCAAACATTCCAACTTTTTCAGCAGTTTTTATTAGATTTTACTGCTGATTCTATTAATGTAGTTTTTATGTCCCGGTGACCAGTGAAAGTTTAGTTCTGGCTCTCTCCCCATTCATTCAGAAAGGAGCCTGGTCTTGTTAGTCCGAAATAGCTGCCCAGAGGCGTTGCCAAGATGGCTGCCAAGTTGCATGACTTTCCTAGAAGGACTTTGTAGGCACTCTCAATTCAGAATACATGCTTTTTTATTAAAATTATCTTCTTATATATTGTTTGCTGTCCTAGGGGTTTGAATCTATTTCTTGTGATAATAAGAGATAATAATAAAATAAGCAGATTCTGACAAAAACGAAAATGGCATTTGGAAATAATTAAGGAGAGAAGAATCAAAAACTTTGGTGCCTGGCTGCCCAAATATTACGCTTTAAGACTACCTGTGGTGTAAGAGCTGCTCCAGCCTTGGGCCAGACCCAGGGAGTTGCCCCCCCAGGTTGAGGAAGGCTTGGTGTTGGTGAGGCCAGGCGGGGGGCGGGAAGGGGCCGTGTTGCTACCCCGGGGGCCCTGGGGGACCTTCCACAGCTCATGGGACAGAGAAGCCTGGCTGTGAGAAATGGGGCCTGGAGACCAAGTAGACTTCATCTCTGACAGTTTACCTGGAGGGAAAAGAGAGACAGAAAAGTTTGGCCTGCAGAACCAAGTGACCGAAAGACAGCTGCTCCCATAGGAGGGAGTCCTGCAGAGCAAAATGATTCGACTAAAAAGTTCTTTCATATTTGCTCAACGCTTCCCATGCCACACACAAGGAGGAAGGAGATACACTAACACCACAGGGGAAATATGCACTGCAGGAGAGGCAAAGTTGACAGGGGGAGAGCTCAAATGAGGATCATATTTAATCAGGAGCAGTGACTTGAATGGAAAGGAGAGATGTGGTTCTCCAGTGAGCGTCTGAGGCTCTGGTTGTTAACAGTAACAAGAGGGACAGAATAATGTTGTGTTGCAGCGAGTTAGCCACTGCAATGTGGGGTGGAGAACATTATGGATAAACCGTGTACCTGCATCGTCCGTTTCCGGGGACGACAGACTGAACGAGCTAGTGTAGGCACTGACTGGCCAATCAGTGGAGGGAGGCAGAGCCTCGTTCTGAGATGAAGTGGGAGAGGAGCCTAAGCCGATGCCATCAACACAAACAAATAGACAGACACAAACAAGTAAGGAAAAAAGAATAGCAGAGAGAGAAAATGGAGTAAAGGAAAAATGCACTACAAATGACGACAGTCAGCTCATTAAGAAGAGAAAAGTATAAACTGGTAAATGAATGATTACAGAGGCAGTTAAAAGTAGGAAAATGAAGAACAAAAGAATAAGAAGCGGGCTCTCTGGTGGCAGCAGCATGATACTGTAAGACCATTTTAGTGGACTTACATTAGATAGGGACACATCTTGTTCTGTAAGTGTATTTTTCAGATAGTGGGGAAAACAGATTTCCAAGACCTTTGCTTGCATTTACTGTGTTTAACTATACTGTGACATGGAACTTGTCTTGTTGGCCAGGACCAATACAAGCAAAAAAAATTTTTTCTTAGTATCTTACTAAGACTCTTTTTCAGACATTTCTCTCACTCTTTGACCATGTTCTCACCTCCACTCCTGTCCCGCAGCAGGTAACGGTTGACATCTTGGATGTTGGTGTTGATGGTGGGCCCGCTGGGGACACTGCCGGGGGTCACGTTTGGGTCTGTCTCAGGATCGATATTCTGAAGGCCCTTCCAGGGAACACCGGGGCAGAATTCTAAAAATCAAAATGAAAATGTTAAAAATGACAATGAAAATTGCACAATGGCGTAATATTAAAGATGATCCATTGATGATATAAAATCTTAACTAACAGCTACCAACCAGCTGGTAATCAGGTATCAGTTTTTGGTTGCGGAAGTTTAACTGGATGGTTACTATATTTTGACTCTTTATGCACTGAGTGATAGTAGTCCTGTTTAATTATACCCCATATTTCAGTAATGGGAAATGTTACACAGCTAAATATTTTTGCCAGTATCCAGAACTGCTGCATTCATTTTCCAAATCATGCTGTCCCCACTCTGTTAACATTGCCACTCTTTTATTCCTATTTTTTCCTATTTCCAACAAAGTAAATCAATGATAGTGCCTTTCACATAGGTGGAAAATGCACCGCTGAGAGCGAGGGATACACAAACATGGCTAACTAGATGATACAAACTGGTTGACCGTGACCTGGCTCCCGACGGCAAACTGGCAATCAATATTGAGTACTTCAAGTGTTCCTAACCTGGTGGCCAGTTTATATTGGTCCCATTTGCCATCTTGTCACTGTTACTCTTGCCCTGCCCCCAGCTGTCTGGGGGGACCAGGGGGCTGGTAGGAGACTCTGAGCTGGACATCAGGTTGTAGGGGCTGTAAGAATCGTCCAGCTGATGGGGCTTACCAGGGGGTCCTAGGTTGCCACCTGAGAGAAGTGATATTAAAACAAAAAAATGTAGAGGCTTATATCAGCAAAATGTTGGAAAAGTTTTGGATTCAAGTGAACAATCAAAGGTGTAGTTTTCATGTTAATCTTGCTTTGTTTGTTCACACTACTCTTCATTTATTAGTCTAATTATATTTAAATTATATTATCTTTAAATTTTAAATCATTCTGTTCTGAACAGATTTAGCATCTTTCTTACATATATTATGGTGTCTGCTACATAGTAAGTAGAAACTCCCAGTCTGACCCACATCCTAAATCTGCATCTTGCAAGCTGAACACAGGTCCTTGGCATAAAAGGGTCTTGCTGTTTATACTGGAAGTGAGATTTAATTTAGAAAAGGCAAATATTAAAAATTAAGGCAAATAATTATCATGAATACAAACTTTGCATGAGATCTAAAACAAAGTGTTCTCTAGTGGGGACTTCATTTTTAATACCCAGGATTCCCTTCCTCTTCTCACCATGCTTGCCCAGGTTGGGCTCCAGAGGAGAGGTGCTTCCAGAGAGGCTTTCGATGGAGTTGGGATGCGTCCACTGCGACAGGCGTGATTGCGGCTGGGGTGGTTCCTTCATAGACAGACTACCAACCTCCATGCAGTTTACATTCATGTTTGGATTCAGTCCAGCTGAGGAGAAAAGACAGATGTTACTACACAAGCCTATGAGGATTAGTGCTGCGTTATCTATTTTCCATTCAAAGTGAAATGTTAATGCCACTCACAGAGAGAGTAGGGGCTATAGGTGTTGGGAGATGACTGCGGCTCTTTGGTCTGCAGGTCGGGGAGGCCTGGAGCCTGGGGGTGACCAGGAAATGAATCCAGGGTGGATTTGGCCCCACCAGGATGCATGCCCGAGTGGGAGTGGGATGGCTGCTGTTGCTGCTGCTTCATCAGCAGTGCCTGGGCCAGCTGACGCTGGTGCTGTTGGATCTGCTGCTGCATGTTATTGATTGTACGTGCAACCTGGGATGAAATCACAATGGAGAAACATTTAGGATTTATAATGTGCAGGTATTAGGTATAACAACTGAAAAATACATAGGCCGGACTGTTTTTACATTAGTTTTACTTCAATCAACTTTATTTAGGTAAAATACATGTAACTCGGTAAATTTAGGATTTTTCAGTGATCAGAGTGAGTAATAAGAGAGCAGGAAAAAAAAGAAAACTGCAGGTTAAGATGGAAACTTACTTGCTGCTCTTGCTGTCGAATGGGACCAGAAACGTTGCGCTGTGCCTGCAACATCTGCTGCTGAATTTGTAAACGCTGGTATGCCTGTGTATCAGGTATAAGCATGGTTCCAATGTTAAAAGACGTCACTGTGTCTGTAAATCCAGTTATAACTCAGTAGGACGGAAAAATAATAAAAATGTCTTAATTTATGTATACTGAAAACATGAAAGTACACATTTACAGTGCAATTAAAAAATAAGTTTGGTCTTTGTAGTTTTGGGGTCCTAGCTATTTGACGTGTGTGCTCTACTACAGGCAATGATATTTAATACATCTAATAAAACCGAAAGCAGACAAGGCTATACGAGGCTCACCAGTTGCAGCTGGTAAAGTTGATTCAGAAGGGTCATATGTTGAGGGTTTATTGGTGAGGTTAAAAGTGCAGGATTCAGACCAATGTTTTTTGCTGCAAACTGTAAGAGCTGTGCTTGAACCTGTGGGCAAAGTATCGACAAGTTAAAAAAGACAATGTTTTAACAAAGTTAAAATATAAAACAGAACTTGTGGCTAGCACATGCACTGTCTATACGAACATGAAGTCAACTTATATTACGATATTAATATGCTATTTTAAGGTCTGTGCAGCCCCTTTACTGATATATGAAAGATCAAAGAGGTCTAAATTGATACATAATAAATGAGAAACTCATAGTGGAGATGTTTTTAAAGACTGTAATCTGAATGTAAAATATTTATCATTGCATACATTAAAACACTTTGCATACTAATGTGTTTGTGTAGTAAGTGAGAAATGAGGCGACGTGCGTCTGTGTACCTGAGGGGAGAGAAACTGAGGCACTTGAGCACGTAGACTAGGCTGAGAGGAACTGAGAGGCGGCACTGGCGGCTGAGGAGGCGGCTGCGGCTGCTGCATGGCCCGGGCTTGTGCTGCTCCACCACCACCAAACATTCCACTCTGCATCTGCTGGATAAAGGAAGAGTCGAAAGAGAGATAGTCAACTTGTGCTTTAGATTACAGTCACGTCCCCAAGGCTCTGGAACAGCCTGCCCGAAGAAATCAGTCTCGGCTTTTGTCCTTTAGGTCCCTTTTTAAAACATACTTTTATTGGAGAGCCTGTCTTGATTTTACTTGAGTTTTCATTTTCTTTGAACTGTCTTTCCCCCCCCCTTTTTTTTCCTGTTTTATTTTAAACATATGACTTGTCTTATGACATATAATTTTCCACCTCCTTTGTGAAGCATTTTGTAACATGGATTTTGAAAAGTACCAACATTAACAATAATGATTATTATTATTATATTAAAATGGTAATGATCATTTGGGAAAATAGAGCCAATTTAAAGTTTAATTTGTTTTGGAATTATGAAAATTATGTGCAGCTTGTTTGTATGTGGAATAAAAACTTCTTACAACTTACTGTCTTACACAAACTTGAAACGTTTTTATCAACACATTTTATCAGGGATACAGTTCAAACACACCAGATAAATATTCCCTACCTTATATTTGTAGCTAACCAGCAATAACATTAAAAACTATTTCATGTACAGCATATTTTTATGTAAATTAATGAATTACCTTATCCATGAAGGGCAAGCGGGGGTCTGCTGAGGGTTCTTTGGAAAGAAGTGGAGGCCGAGGGCAGTTCATGGGCTTGTTGATGAGCCCATTGTTGTAGTCGTGGCCGGCTATCCCCATCCCCCGCTTGTCCAGCTCCGTCTTCTTCTCCAGCAGGGCACTCATGGCCTGGTCCAGGTTCATGTTGTTGCTCTTCAGAGCCTCCTCAGCTGGATCCCTCTGGAGAATAAACCAGAAAGCATCAGCATTGCAGAAGCAAATCAATGCCAAAATGTCCGGTATAAACATCTTACTGTTCCAAACTTCCCTTATCATGTTTCATGACACAAATAACTCATAACTTAATAAATATTAAAACAATTAATAGATGAATAGTTGCAGATTTATTTTCTGTCAACCAACTCATAAATTAATTGAGTAATCATTGGAGTATTTATTACAATCATTGCCAGAGTGAAATAATTTCCATCAATTTGACAAGTAACAAAACACACAGATTTATTTTAAACAAACATTAATTCTGCTCTGTTGGAATATTTTAATAGTTTAAAAAAAGATAAAAAAATAAATCATAAATTTAGGGTTCCTAATTTGACTAACAGCAGTTTAGTGTCACTTCAACTCACCGGGAAGCCCATGTCTGTCAGCTGTTTGATGAGCCGATTCATGATCCAAGCATCTTCTTGCTTCCCTGGGACCTTTCCCTGGGAGAGACGATGATTGCAAATTATTATTACTACACTCACTTAATAATATATTACTATGAAAATGTAAGGGACTATTCTGTACGTAATAAGCTCTGCTTCACACCTTTTGTGGGATCTTTTTAGATGCATTGCCCCAAGAGTTACAGGAGGAGTTGCTCTCCTGGGAGGCAGCGCTGTTCCACATGTCTCCCTCCTCAGCATCCCACTGACCCCCCGACAAGTTCAGCTCTTCACCTCCACCTCCCCATCCGTCTTGCATAGGTTTGGGGGCTGGAGAATATGATATCACACATATTAATGAAAGCCTCAATTGTGTTTAGTTGGATAATTTTAACTGAAATAATTTTGTATATGTTTATATTTCTTTTCCTCAGTATGTCTAAAAATAGGAATATAACCTTGACTGTATGATGTGTTTTCATTAAAAAGATTTAACTCTGTCCAACTGGTTAAAGTTAAAGTTAAGCATTCAGCTGGTTGCCCTCTTGCTCGTGAGCTTTTAAATATATATAAGGTTAAGACAACTCTTTGATGAAGGACAATAAATGTGACAAAATTCAAACCTGCGAAAACAAGAACAGTTGACATAAACTGAAAAATAACATGTTTCACATTACTACAGAAACAAAGCTGAAAACTCTAAAATATTAGATGACCACTAGGAGTCAGTGTGGATTCCTGGGTAACATTTCCAATGCTCTTTCTTCCTTTGAACCATTTTGATGCCCTTGACTTCAGTGATCAGGAAAGAATTATTTAATGTTTTTCAGCAGTGGAGCACACTAATTCATAATTCATGAAACCGTACAGGGTTAATCTATTTACCAGGTTTGCAAGAGGCAGATGTCATCGCTGGGTTGCCCCTGCCATAGCTGTCTGGGTTGCTGTCTGACCAGCCCCCGGTAGGTTTTCCCCAGGCAGAGGTCCCATTGTCCACTCTGACTGGAGGGGGTGCAGGCTCCCCCCAAGTACTCTCTGATTTTGTGTGGGAGGTGGGTCGCTCTCCCCAACCTGGGGGACACACAAGGAGAAATGCCTTTTTATAAAAATACTTCACTGTACAAACATCCTAAAATAAATAAATAAGACACTTTGGATACAATCATAAATATTACCTTCAGTATTTTGTCTCATATGACTTTGTTTTTAGATTTTCTTATAAGATGGTAGACACAGATATTAGTAAAACCTAAAATAACTACTACAAACTAAAACAATTACAGTGAGAGAAATAAATTAGCCATTTTTTTCCAAATGGTAATTGTTCTGCATTTTCTAGAAAAATCTGGAGAAATACAGCGGGGGAAAAAAAGCTTATTCACATGCCCTTTTCATTGTCTGACCTTTTGGTGCTTTGTAAGTGTTTTGTTGAATTTACTGGCCATGCCATTTGTCAAACAAATTTTAATGCCAAAGTATGAAGCTTGAAGGATCAAACTGATGTATGCAAAACACAAATGTCTACATGTTCAAAATTAGATTTACATTTTTATTGTAATCATTTGAATAACTGTACAGCTTCAACTGCAATGCATATAACTTATATCACCCGGTTTATCCTTCTGTTTTGGAGTGGGATATGCCACTCATGCACGGACGCAGAAACCTGGGCTTGGCTTAGCAGGATGTTTGACAGATGGATAAGATGCCCATTTAAGATTTGGCGCAGTCCGGCCCCATTTGGCATGAGAGACAGTGCTTTCTCTGAGCCTGTGGCAGTGCCAGGCTCAGCCTAGCTCTCTCGCCAGGGAGAGGTCAAGTCCTAAAGGCTGCTTCAAAATTAGTTAACATTCAACCTTCTTGTATGACTGGCCGAAGTGCTACACTGATATAAACATGGGACAAAGAGCATAATGGGACAAAGAGACATAATAATGTTTTCCCCACTTTCTGTCCTTAGTTATGAATTGCATTGAGCAGTTATTCCTCTTTATTTTTTAACCCAATCCATGCTCAACAACCATTATGCCAGCAAAAGGCAGCATTAGGTTTTATTTGGAAAGCAAATTGATCCAATGTGGAGTCAGCATGCAGGGTCAAGTGAGGGACAGCAGGGGGCGTCTGCACATTCTCAGCTCCAAGGGGCTTGCTCCACCTCCTCCCTTCAACTACTGACAGATGGTGGCTCCCATATAATCACACACTTCCGATCCGTCTCAAACAGTTTGTGGTGAATCGCTGTTTTCACAAGGCACTTTGTAAACAGCATTCTTCTGCTTTGGGTACCCATGAGAAGTTGCCAGTGTTACCCGCACAGACGTGTCCAGTGTTGTGAAATGTGAGGAGCCACATGGAGGGACAGGGCTGGTACTGCTTAAGTCATTTTGATAGTTGATTAGATGTAAATCCAAAGAGGGTAAACTAGGTCAAGATTTTACCTTTAAGTGGATCAACAGATTGGATCTTAACAGTGCACTGTGCTAATTAGCCAACCAGCTTTCATGTTTGACACCTTTACTTTGAACAGTTAAAAAGAAGAAGATAAACGGGGAGAAATGATTTACCTTGAGTTACATTTTGAATATCTGAAATCAAATCACCTTTAAAATAGGGCTGGATAATAAAACAATAACAATAATTATCGTATTATAATTTTTCTCAATAACAATATAACAAATGTTCAATAAATATTCAATAAATGTTTGACTTTATTCTCTTGAATTATACACAAATTAGGACTTCTTTTTTTAGATGTTTATTTTGTGGGGAAAAGGGACCGAAAAAAGCTTTTACTTAATTTGATTCATGCATATTTGTATATTTGTTGACAAAGATTTCTAACTCAGATTTGTGAAGTGAACGGTTTAGTATCCACCATGTTGGGGCGGCTGTGGCTCAGGAGATAGAGCGGGTTAACCGTTAATTGGCGGTTCAATCCCCGGCTCCTCCAGGATTGTCGAAGTGTCCTTGGGCAAGATACTGAACCCCAAATTGGCCTCTGATGCTGTTTTGAATGTATGTGTGTGACTGTTGGTTTCTGTTTGAGCACTCCATGAGTGAATGGTGAATGCAAATGTAGTGTAAAAGCGCTTTGAGTGGTCAAAAAGACTAGAAAGGCGCGATACAGAGCATTTACATAATTTAAATCACAATTAACCATCAGGTTTCTTCAACTTCCACTCAGGAGCAAAAATCAGCCTTTAAACTCAAAAGAAATAACAATTTGATACATATCCTGATAATTATCGATATTGAAAGATATGAAAATCTTTATCGTGATAACATTTTTGGCCATATTGTCCAGCCCTACTTTAAAATCTGAATGCAGAATACAGATAAATTATATTTATCTGTTGTCTATAAGCCAATAAATCTGACCAACAGGTGTGGGCAATGTGGCACTATTACACATTGCAAAATCTGCGCATTATCTATTCTTACCTTGAGCTATCAGGGGACCCCGGTTGTGAGATGGCACAGACTGGTGTTGGACAACAGGATCCATGGGCCCACTGGTGGGCCCTGGGTTTTGGGAGTTTTGGGTGTGGTTTTGTAAAGGTGCAGGCGGCCCGTGATAGGGGTGATTGTGAGAAGGGGGATGGTTATTCTTGGGGCCTGGGGGGTTATTGCCTCCAGTAGTAATTTTAGCCTGGGACATTCCTGGATTGTTCCTGTCCCACAGGTTGACTGCCTTGTTATGGGTAACTGGGTCACCCCAAGCTGAGGTCCCATCATCTATCTCCATCTTACGTCGGATTGAAGGTGGAGAGGGCTCTTCCCAGCCTGTAGGCTCACCCTCAACTGGGGACTCTTGCTTATTGCCACCCCAGCCTCCACCCTGCTTCACTGAGCCTGAGCCACCCCAAGAGCTAATGGCCCCTCCTTCACTACTACCACTGGGCCCTTCCTGAGGCTTGCCCCCCCAACCTTGGGGAGGGCCACTGGGACGCTGGCTAACTGGCTCTCCCCAGCCCCCATTTCCTCCAGCTCCAGATATCCCAGGTCCTGAAGAAGGCATTCCCCAGCTGCGAGGGTTTTCCTTCCAGCCTCCTGCTTCTCCTTCCCACCCAGGGTTGGAGGGACTCTTTTTGCTGTCTTCTGGTTCTCTCCAGTCTCCTGAATTATTGCTCCCTCCACGATTGCCCCAGCTGTGGGATGCTTTGGGTTGATCTCCCCAGCCCTGGGATGTTACCTTGACTTGAGAATCATCCCACCCAGCTGACTTCTCCTCTCCCCAGGACTGACCCCCATTCTTCGGTACAGTGGCGGGGGGGCCTCCTGTTGGAGTGTTCACCCAGCCACCAGGGCCACTTGGGGTCTTAATGTTGTTGGGTGGCTCTCCCCAGCCAGAACTAGGCTGGTTGGTAGCAGCTATGCTTCCCCCCCAACCTGAAGCTCCCTGAGAACCAGGCACATCACTTTTGCTCCCAGGGTCAGTCCTCTGAGCAGGGCCCATGTTAGTGTTGGAGGGCCCCTGGGCATCGCTTGGAGTGGTTGGGCCACAGCCCCATGATTCAGCGCCTACATCATTCTTGCGTTTAGTATCGTCCATGTCCCAGGAGGTGTGCTGGCGAACAGGAGTCTGTCCCCAGCCAGTGTTACATAACACCCTGGGGTCCAGATCCTGGGCAGGCAGCAGAGGAGCTGGATTATCACTGGATGAGTGATCTCTGTGCCGGGGATGTCCTTCCATGCTGTCACTGCTCCCTTCACTGGCACCAGCTGTGCTCACAGCTCTGTTCCAAGGACTAGCCTGCGGATCCTGGGGAGGAGAGCTGGGAGCATCCCAGCCTCCCTGGACCTCTTCAGTGTGCTGCTTCCCCCAGCCTCCACCTGACTGGTCACCCCATCCTCCAGAGTTTCCTGCTCCACCTCCTCCACGGCCCCAGCCAGAGTCCCAGCCAGGTGACTCCTTAGATGAAGGTGCCTTTGAGTCACCACTGTTACCCCATACTGAGCTACCATCTTCTCCATTTACTTGTGGGCCACCTGGTGGGGGCTGGCCCATGGAACCCAAGCCTGCATGTGCACTACCCCAGCCAGGTAAGTTGCGGATGGGGCTGGGGGGTTCCTGCTTATTAGTGTGATTTGGTCCATCAGTTTTAAGGTTCTGAGGTTCTGAACTGAAAGACACATTCGTGGACGGGGAGGAGTGTGGCTCTGATGTGTCAGAGGCCATTATGCTACCCCAGGCGCTGCCAATCCCAGAGGAGTTGCTGTTAGTGTTGGCTCCGGTACAGGTGCTGGTCTGGGCTGGTGGGGGGCCAGGGGGATTACAGAGGTTGGGTGTAGGTTGAGGAGGTGAAGTGGTGTTGCCTCCCCCTGAGCTGCCTCCCCCTGAGCCACCCCCATCATGCCCCAACATGGGCCAGGCAGAAGGGTTGGCATTAGGGTTTAGGTTCAAGTTAAAGTTGGTGGTGGAGGATGATGAAGAAGAGCCCCAGCCCCTGCTGCCTCCTCCCCCCACTGGGCTGTCACTCTTCCCTTCACTCCCCACTGAGGACTGAGGGGGGCAATGGGAGGGTCCAGGCCCAGAGCCCCAGCTGCGATTGGTTGCAACCTGGCTAGAGAGCATGCTGGTTCCAGTATGATTGGCAGGGCTGGGCCCACTGTTGGCCTTGCTGCTAAGGTGGTTGGCAGAGAAGTGGCCTGTCTGGCTATTGGCCCCAGTGGCCATACTCACTGTACTACAACTACTACTAGTACTACTGCTGCTGCTGCTGCTGCTGCTGGTCAGGAGACCGGGGTCAGTGTCCAAAGGGCATCCTCCTGGAGGGGCCTGGCTCTGGCTGAGGGTAATAGAAGGCCAAGCCTCTGTGTCTTTCTGGTCAATGATCAATTGATCCCAGCCACTGAGATTGGTGGAAGATGCAGCACTTGTGGCACTCCTGTTAGCTGGCAGGTGTCCCCAGAGGGGATTATCATACTGGGCTCCCTGGCCGCTTTGTGGGGGCAGTTCTGTATAGAAGGAAATAAAAACAACAAGATGTGAGAATGTGCATAAGGATAAGGAAAAAGAGGTATAGGTAATATGTACGTCATTGCACCCACATATACTTCGTAAGGTTGAAATACCATGGCAACATGTAAGGCTATTTTTGTGTACACAGACTTCACAAGATGCTTTATTAACAAAAATTCCACCCACTCTGAAAATGTAAACACAGAGAGGAAAATGACTAATATGACAGCAGAGAGAGCTTTTATTACAAAACAAATTAAAACACTTGTGCACTCTTTTTGAACACTATACATTTTTATAGGTCACGCATAGTTTTTACAAATGTTTCCAAATATACTATGACTCAAGACAGGGCCAGTGCTCTCCACGATGTAAGATGAGAAGACATTCACAATGCAGCTGTTGTACCTTAGAGGTAGAACAGCGGTTTGATCACTGGCTTCCCTCCAGGCCACATGTCGAGGTGGGCAAGACATTGAACCCCAAATTCCTCAGTGTATGAATGTGTATGAATGGATGATGTGAGCCTTTTGAGTGGTCACAGGACTAGAAAGTACAGTCGATTTACATTGAGCTGAACTGGTGGTGCTGCTGCAGATAATATGTGCCAATTGAAACAGCGGGTGGAGTCGCTGTGCATTACACCAAAGCTTCATGCAACATATGAACAAGGGAATGCTTCAGATATAAATCAGAATCCCAAAAAGAACCTGCAAAAAATAATAACCAAAACCAGCAGACATCTGAGCATAGGGTAAGTGCAATAGCAACAGTGCTTTGTTACTAGAGCGTCAATGTTACATGTGTGAAAACATACAATTCACATTTTCACATCAAGTTTGGGAGTAGGAGTGGCCTTGGAAGGCAACGGGCCCAGTGCATTCTGTCTGTTGTAAGTTTTCTACCTTTTGAGCAAAAGCCACTTTTCTCAGGTCATGTAGCACCAATGTCAAAAATACGTCCGTCTTTCTACTGTACAGACAGCCCAGTTTTATGAAGAGACCATATTTCCAGTGGTGAAATATCCCTTTAACCTTCTGACCTGCTAACCACTGCAGTTATGACCTCTGCTTGACATGAAGCACAATTACCCTGCACTAGCCCTAGGCACCCTGTCTCCTCACCAACACATCAGGCCTCTGCCTGGGCAACTGCTCTGACAACCCAAAGTAATGCCTTATCTTATTTCTCTTACAGTAGATCCCCTCGGAGTGAGTTGAGCGAGCTCCCTGGAGTTCCAGTGTGCATATGGATTGTGTTGGAACAAACTAACCCCAGTTGCAGATCACGATTGCTGCACTGATCAACCTGCCTTCACCTCATTGCCTCACTTCTACTGTCCCTCGTGCTGCAGGGGCTTGTTGTTTACATATGCCTTCACATGCATGCTTAGTTTGTATGCAAAGAGTGACTGTGTCACAACTACATGAGGTAAGTAACAGCATTTGTGTCCCACCCCACTTTCAAGCTTACTTCAAGGCTTACAACTAAAGGAGAGAGTGGAGGCAGTGAGAGAATAGGGGGGAAAAAGAGGGCACTGTGTTTTTGACACACACAGTGCTGTCGTTCTGTAGCGTCACTCTGCTGAGAAGTGCAGGACCGCCATTTTCTCAGTCCTGAACTATAGCCAAAAAGGCTCTGAGCTACCGTCTGTATCTCCACCACTGCTGCTTTAATAGCATGCATGTCTCCCTCTCAATAATAAACACTAAACATTAGAACTCAACAGTGCATGCCTGCAATGCACTGTTGCTGCAGCTTTAATGTTTAAAAGTGCTCATCCACACAATGTGTAAAAACAAGCCACCAAAACAACACAGAAGAGGCAGAGAAGAGAGAAAAATCAGGGAGATTGAAGCAGAAAGAAGGGGAGATGTGAAACACAGTAGTGAAAATACCTGTGGAGAGGTGCCTCCCAACCATCCTGTAAAGAGCTAGGTTTTGTGCGACGCAGCGACCATCCTTGTCTCAATATGTCTGCTCGGCTCGCCAAGCTTCTGAGGCTCGTTTCTGAAATGCTGCCAAGAACTTGCACAGCTCTTGCGCGGCATGAGACAACCCCCCCCCCCCCTCCTCCTCCCCTCCCCCTCCCTTCCTTCCTCACCCCTCGTGCCTGGTCCCTCCCACCAACATTGCTGCTGGGTCTCTCCTCTTCTATCTATTGCCTCCCTCTGGCTTTATTTATATCATGCTCTATTCCTATCCTGGCGAAGGATATTCTCCCTCTCTAGAAAAGCACTGAAAGAAGGCTGGTTGGGGGAGGGGATGGGAGTATTAGAGAGATGGGGGGGGGGGGAGTTCAGAAGTTGTGGTGGTGGGGGCTTGGTTAACAGCTGAACGATGAAGCTGGAGACTCTCATTATGCACTCATGAGGCACGAGGTAAAACAAAACAAAAGGAAGAATTTTATAACCTCTCCCCACCCTCACATCTTTCAACCTTTCAAAACTGTCACTGAATATTTAACCAAGACCACTCCACCTACAATTAGTACTGCCGCCCACAATGCAAAGCCTCTTGAATAGCAGTGGCAGGCAAGAAAGCAAAAAAAACAAAAAAGAAAAACCACAAAAGCCTGCTGCACCCCCGGTTCTGGAATGACATTTTCTCACACATGCATGTGTTAATGTATGAACAAGCAAATCATCTGATCCCACAGGATCACAAATGTCTGTTTTTGTCTACATGTATGACTACTACCCGGGAATGCCGTGATTATAAGCAGCAGCGCCAAGTCTTTGACCGAAAACTGCCAATTCATTGGGGTGCTTTCTGGGCACAGGACATGGACGTGAAATGAGCAAGTTCATTTGGATCTGGTCATAGTTCACGATTACAGACCGGGTGATCCGTCCCTAATCTGTGATCTCTGAAGCTCCAGTTCCAAACAGAGAGGAAAGAGGTTGCATACAGAGATAATAGAGTAGGACATGCATGGGACTTATTAGAAGGCATGGAGGGAGAAGGATAGCAGGGGCTGGGAGACTGAAAAGAAAAAAGAGCAGCAGTCCCTTGGATCAAGGCTGGTATTGTTTACAAATGATCCCGGCACCCACGCAACAACACAATAAGTCAATGTTTGTTAGAGAACAGAGTGCCTTTATGGCTGAGGTTCAGCCCACTGTGCCTCTCCACTGTGAGGACCTAACATGCAGTGAGGTCATGCCACTACTGCATGGCCACTCGCTCCCTGTGTGTTAACATACACACATTGTAGACACTGCATCTACAGTATGGATGCATACACACTGGCAACAACTTCCTAAATGTTCAGATCAGTAAGTAAACCTTCCTTTCATGCTTGCCTTTGGAGCGAGGGGAGGGACAAGGGTCAGGTAAAGAGGAATAAGGAATGAAAATACAGAGAACACAGAAAATGAAGGACAGAGATGGATGTTGAGAGATGGAAGGAGGAAGTAATCTAGGAGGGCTGTGTGGGCCTCAGCTGGACTGATCCTGGCTTAATGAAGTCCCCGAGGGGCAGAGAGGCAGGATGGTACAGAGCTGACAATGCATGCTGCCAACCAGATGAACGAGCTCTATGACACACACACACACACACACACACACACACACACACACACACCCCAGGAATGTGCTACCTCTGTGTTTAACAGTCTCAATTGCCACATCCTAGTTGTTTCTGATTTGGTGCACTGAAAACAGCACATAACTGTATAGGAGAGCACAAAAAAACAAGGGCCACGTCGGCCAAATATATGGATGCAGTTTTCTTTAAGGAGACAACAGAGATCATCAGAGGGCAATTGTGGTTTTAGATCCATTGACGTTTGCAGCACTAAAACAGTTCTTTTTCTAATTTGTTACAAATATGTCATGAAAAGGTGGAACAATTCATTGATTATTTTAATGAAAAATTAATCTGCAACTATAAGTACTGATAATTCATTAATCATTTTGCTTGTCATTTTTCAACCAAAAATGCCCAACCTTCAGTGGTTCTTTCCTCGCAGATTTGGTGATTTGATGCTTCTTCTTTGTCACATATAATAGTAAACTCAATATCGTATATATATATTTTTTTTACTGTTGAGCAGATAAAACAAGCAATTTGAAAAAGTCACACTGGGGTTTGGGAAATTTAAAAGAATTGACATTTGACATTTAATTAACAAAACAATACATTAATTAATTTGCAGATTAATCGATATAGATATATTAATCAGTTGCAGGCCTAAAAGTATTAGCATAAACTACAATTGATTACAAAGTATTTTTAAATTCTGTTCAGAGCAACTTAAATTATCTAATTGTCCAATTAGTTCTTATAAAAAGTATATTCTACTGAAGACTGTTAATCTGCAGCACTGCATGAAAGTATGGAATAATAAAATTATTATTACGTTGTGCAACCACAAATGTGAAACATTGAGGTATTGTATAAGCAAGTGCTGAGGATGCTCTACTGAACCAGCTGATATTTGTGTTACAAAGATTTAAGCATTTCCTGTTTGCCTTCCTACTGTGATGCAAAATGACAAAGCAGAACAGCTGCCATCAGCTGTATGCCGAACCAGGAGCGCTCTTGTGGGCCCAGTACACACAGAACACTCGGCAGCTATTTGTTTCTGCTACTGTTGGGAATATGCTGAAGTGGCACAGGTGGTTTGTTGGTTGAACTGTAATCATCATTCAACAGGGAAGCTGTACAGAAATATATGCAAGAAATTCGGTGTTATATGGATGCTTTTTTTGCAGCTGATTTGCTGTTAATGCAATGTTATTATCTCAACTTTATGTCTAGGGAAAAGACTAACAGAGGGACAAAACTGGGCTGTCTTTAAAAAAAAAAAATACACAGACATCTGATTGTCATGCTTGCCTGCGAGTATACCCTTTCTCCTCCTCCTGTAAAGGATAAACCAGGTCAAGGGCTTTCTCCAGCATGCCAGTCTTAAAATAGCTTGCTCTCTCACGCCTCCTCTACATGAAAGGAATATGGTTTGTTAGCCAAGCAAGGGACAAGGCTATAATAAAGGGAAGATTGACATACATACATATAGTATGTGCAGCCTGACTAATCCTAGCTGGCCCTGGGGCCAGCGAGGGTATGTGTGAGCTGAGGTGTTGGTGCAGCGGAGGTGGAGGAGGTGAACACATGTGCAAAATGCGAACAACTAACATGGCAGAGAGCGAGAGGAGCTGGGGCATAGACGAGCGAGACAGGATAGAGAAAAAAAAAAAAAAAAAAGAGCGAGCGCCGAACATTTGTGGTTAACAGAGAGCTGATGTTTAATCACATCACAAGACGTCCCAGTCCTCTTTGAGGGGATTCCCAAGGCTCATTTACAGCATCATCAGCAGACTTAAAGAGCACATCCAGTCTAGCATGCATACACTCTCTCTCTCTGTTCTCCACTAGACAAGCTATTAGCACATTAGCTGCACTGTTCTTTTACTTCCCTTGTTTTTTGGGGTTTTCAGCCCTTGTTGTGCTTAGCAAGTACAATACCTACTGGTACATAAAACCTTGATAATTACTTTATGGGCTTTAACTAGGAGGTGTTGGACAAATACAAAAGGGAGTAGCTAATGGTTTGATTAGCTAATTTGACACAACTACATGCTTAAAAAAGGGATTTACATATGCCATTTAACTATATACCTTTAATAAGGTTAATGTTTAATATTTCATTTCAATTAATCTTCATTAAGGGTATTTATATTATTACTATTTATACTGATATGAAATCTGAACTTTGAACCATTAAAATATGCGAGTGGTTGCTGCTTCTTGCTTTTACAACAGAATAATACTGTAAGTGTAAGGTTGAGCAGTGGACACATACAGTGTAGTCTGCAGAGGAAGAGAATGTTTGTGTTTACATACAGGCACACAGGCCACGTTTATCAGCCCTACTTTTCAAGAGAGCCAGCATGTGACTGGGTAATGAAAGACGGGGGTGAGGCGAGGGGGAGTCAGCGGATGGAGAGAAGAGGGAGGGGGGCGGGAATGAATGCAGCTAGTGTGCTTCTACTGTTAGCTATAGGCAAGAAATGAAAGTAGGGAGAGGGACAATCAGCAGACAAGGCTTTAGGGACAGGTGGGAATTTTACAAACCAGAAACTAAGATGACAAGTTTTTTATGATGAGACATTAGGTTGTTGGAGAGACACATGAAGAACTGTAAAAGGGAGATAAAAGTCGAGTGTCATGCTCATGAGCAAAACTTCTGAGCACCTTTGAGTTGCCTTTAATGTTACAGCTCAGCATGTAATATCTGCAGAGGTATATATGCGAAAACCTCCCACTGGACTCCTATCTCTCTTTAAGTCTGGAAGGTCCTCTTGCCTGTCTGTCCTAATGTAATCAGTCAGTTCAAAGATGTACACGGAGCAAAAGCAGAGCAGAGTGGGCCTGCCAGAGAGGGGCGGAGAGAAGCAGCAGCTTTTACCGTAAGCCATGAGTCACTTCAGCCCACAGTACTGGACCTCTGCCATGCTCGCTCTCTCCTTCTTTCTTTCTTTCCTCCTCACTCAGTCTTTCTATCAGTGCCAGGTCAGGCCCACTGAGGCGCCCAGCCAACTAGCTCGCTTCATATGGCTCCTCCTCCAAAAACAGGAAATACTGTAGGGCTGGTCAGCAATGCTCAACGAAGAGTAGGAGGATGATGATGATGGAGGGAGGAGGAGAAAGAAAGGAGGACAGGATAAACATCTCATCGCCATGGAGACAGAACTGCACTCAGAGGGGTCGGATGATGCTTAGACACACACACTTATGGTAAAATTTCCTTTCCTTCCCAGACAATGAGAAGTGCCCTAAAGAAGAATTATCAACATCATCATCTTCCAAGAACAGATGACACTTTATTAAGACTGAATAGACATTTACCAGTTGTAAATACATGAGAACCTGGTTTACTGCGACATGCTGAGCTTCAGGAAGGAAAATACACACATGTACAGAAATAGCCAGCTGTGTTTACTCTCCATCCTCTACCCCTGGATTCCGCTATCCCCATTTCTAATCCCCAGGCAGAGTGAAAATAAACAACAGTTAGCAGCACCTGTGATGCAAGTGCCGTCGCACAGGTACACCGAACAGTTATAATCACAGTGCCATACAAAAAACAAGAGTGGCAATCTAATGCCAGTATCATCAAATTAGAGCTGATATTAGTCTAGCAACCAGCTGTCAAAAATAAAATGACAACATGTGTAACTATATACGCTATGCAAGACCTTTGTCAAGTGACCTACATATTTATAAAAGTATCTGCAAATTGTGTTTTGACATTTTCTTTTTGGAGTCATCAAAAGCCTGGCAGACACTGTGCGGATTAAGTCTGATTTTAAGCCCAAATTGGTCATCTGAATAATCAGAATTGGGCTGAATCTCTGCCATATTGGTTGCTGTTTGCAGCGCCTGATTAATTGCCTGAACGATATGGTTCTCAGACGATCTGTTGGATTTTGGGCATGTCAGAAACTATCAGTGTCTCGCAGTTTGATTTGTTTGTCTGTTACATGTGTTACAAATCTTTTATAAACTGTAGTGAACTATATTAATATTTTTGTAGGTAGCATTTTGTGGCTAAAGCTATAGACTTGACTGAGACTGCAGTGATATAAAAACTGAAATCTGCTGCAGAACAGATGTTTTTCCATTCATAGTAGAATTGTACAAAATAACACTGCCTTTCTCTCTGTTTGTCAACACTGACGAGTACACAGTTGTCTTGCTTGAATAAACTTTATTGGAATTGTCACCGCACAAAACCAACCGGGGGGTTCCATGCTTACGCTCAGTGTGAGCACTCAAGCTGTGGTCAGTCAATTGATTTGCACAGTGTCAGCATAAAAGTGGGAAAAAGGCTGATTAAAACTTGTAGTGCGAGTTAACACAACGTACAAGACTAATAAAAATGCACAGTGTCTGGCCAGCTTACAACTACTCTATATGCTACTGAATTCCACTCAGAACTCTCAGTAAACGTAAAGTCACGTAACTAAACCATGCACACTACCCAGTTTTGCAATATACATTAATTGCATTCTCAAAAAAGGTGAGTAAAAGATAGTGACTGGCCAACCAGGCTGACCTGTAGGCAGGCTGGCTGTGGAGGAAGAGGAGCAGGAGGGAGAGGAGTGTATGGCTACTGCTGCTGCAGGTTCAGTAGTGGCGGGACGTCCCGTTGTGGTGAGAGGCAGGGTCCCGGAAGGTAGAGGTTGGCCCCTCTTCAACAGCTGCTTGTGCTCCTGCTGGCGGAAGCGTGGGGGCACCTCTCTGGGCGGGTAGCGCTGCTGGAGCAGAGTCTGGGGCTGCTGTGCTGTCTGCGGCTGGCCTCCGGAGGGGGCGCGCTTGCCATTGCCACTGCTTGGGGGTACAGACGGGACGGCACTGGGGTTGACGGGGGGAAGAGGAGGGGCGGGGTCGAGCTTGGCAGAGTCTGGCACTGCAGAAGTGGATGGGTGGTGGGGGGACAGGTAACAAGAGAGATGCAGGGAGGATGAAGGTAAAGGAGCATTAGGCAAAGCAGAGTTGTTGAGTGCACACTAGTGCCACAAAAATAATTGCATTTGTCATTGTATTTGACAATTAAAAAAAAAAAAGTTAGCTGCTGCCTAAGCGCATATACAAAAGAAACAATTTTTTTTTTCTGGAAAGCTGCTGTGGTTGAGCTTTTCCTCCACTGCTTCTTTTCAAAGCCATGGTCACTTTTGAAAGTAGACCATAATGTTAAATTCAGAAAGGCAAATGAGGAGAAGTCTATAAATGTCGTAGATTGGCCGTCTCTCCTGGCTGCCTGAAGCTGGACTCTACGCAGTGGTCAGTCTAAACACATGGATGCTCTTTGGAGAACCAGAGAACTGTAATATTCTCAGGGTGCTAGTGTAATAAACCTTTAGCCTTTAGGGATGGCCAAGACACAAGACTCTAACAGTCTGCCGTGGTGCCAGGTCACAGATTAGAAGTGATGAGGAGATCAAGTACCAGGTAATGGATTTAGCTCTGCGTGCTGCATTATTGCGCGCTATTGTCGCCATCAGGACAGTACTGTAAAGAGCACTTACCCCCATCAACTTAAGCTATTAATGGTTTGTGGCAGGTTATGGCCCCTGAAATGATCACCTCTCAGTGCTCTATCGAAGTTGTTAGTTATTAACTGCTTGTACGGCTGCTGAGGCCAAGTCCACATGTCCCACTACCTTTAGTTACCCATAGCAACAGAGTGCGCCCTTTCTCTCTCCCCTGTCAATTTCCAATTTTATGAGCTTTATTGGCATAAAAAGACAGGGATTATAAATTACTAAAGCAAACAAAATACTAAAAATAATAATAGTATTAACGATAGCTTAAAAAAACTAATAATGACAATCGTTACAACAAGAATAATAATTAACTGAGGTGTGCTGCAACCACGGTGTCATTACTGGAAGTCAGTTGACGTGGCTCTGAATTTTCAGGCGTTTTGGACACTGCACAAAGGAGTTAAATGCCACTTCATGTCCACCTTGTGGCGCTAGAGAACACCCACTAATTATACGTTATGTTTCAGTACATCAAGTGTGGACCATACAATGAACATTTCATGTAAATCAAATGATGATTATCACACAAGGGTTACTTTCTGTTGCCAATAGGAGGCGCAATTACTATAACTTTGAATTGGCATGTAGATTTGAGAGATATTTCTCTGTAGGTTCATCACTACATGTGATGCCACTCACATTGCCCATATTAATTTTATAACCTGTTATTATAAAAATATCGATTTTAGCCATTTTAAAGAGAAATGTGAACAAGAAATGTGACTTTTTTTCTTTTGTAAACAATGCCAGAAAAAGAAGCCAAGTCTGGACCGGATGACGTCTTCAGCAGGCTAATATACTGTAGCTGAATGAGGAAGGTTAAAGGTAACCACTAAGTCAAACAGGATAATCAGCTCTGGGTCACAGAGGTGCTGCTGTTTGAGATGCATTATGGGACACAAAGGACACTTAAATCCGTTATGTATTACATAACAGAATAAGCTGCTGAATGTAAACAGGATGCAAAAAATGTGTTTAAACCTACAGATACTGTACGAGAACAAACCCAAACATCAGTTGACCGGACATAATGTGCACTCAGCCAAAATGGTATTTGAGTTCTTGCTGGCAATAAAAAAAAAAAAAGAGGGAGGGCAACCAAAAGAAAAAGAAAATCTTTGTGTGGCCTAAATGAGTTATAAAGCATTGGCTGCCATCCCGAGTGTGTGCAGTGAAGCAATGAATAACTCGCACACATGCGGCCAGCCTGACACACACAAAAACAAAGAGTTATGTAATGCTGAGGCCCACACTGGGGGGAGAGGACGGGATGGTGTCGTACAATATACATTCACACAGCTTTGTAAATACTGACAGAGGTGTTCAGTCACATATAAAAACCAACTGTTCCTCTTCCTCAGTTTTCTGTATGTGTTTATATCTGCTATGCATGTGTGGGGGATGGGGGCGGGGGGTTCCTATGTCATTTTTGCCCCCAGTGCCAGAGCCCCTCTACTGGCTACAACCACAGACTGCATGGTCTGATCCAGTTTCCCCCGTATCTGTCTGTGCGTCTCCCTCTGCAGCTCAGGAATCAGTGGGGAAGCTCTAGAGCTCGAGCTCGCCTCTCATCGGATTTCTCTACATCTGCTCCATTTCCTCTGTGTTCTTGTGATTCATCCCTCCCCACCTTCCTGTGCTCTCCCTTCTCTTTCCCCTTCATTTACTGTGATCCACTGTTATCCTCTTGTCATTATGTATTAGGGGCGGCAGATGACAAAATAAGTCTCGGCTAATTCTCCCCGCTGCTTTTAAGAGCCGTTTTTCCTCTTAAAAACAGAGGACTTTGTGGTTGTGCCACGATGTATAATAATACAGTTGGGACTCTCTGGTGTGTGACGTAGATTCTTCTGGAAGCTGGGGGAAGGGGGAAGCTGGCTGGCTGCTCTGTCAGCCAATCAGAGGGAAGAGACGAGGAGGGAGAGGGAGTGAAAAAAGAGAGAGCTGACATACAGGAGGAAGGGAAAGAGGTAGAGCAGGGAGGGTAAATGATGAAGAGAATGTGTGTGTGTGTGTGTGTGTGTGTGTGTGTGTGTGTGTGTGAGACAGTCTCCACCCCCTTGCGCGCTCCACTGTGTACTCGAGTCTCACTGCCTGAAACCAGCTTCGGTCTAAATCTGCTTACAATTAGAACACTATTTATCTATAGTATACCACGCCGCACCGGATTTTTCTTTCAAAAGGATGACACACAACATATTTAGTAAAATCAAAGTGACATCGCATTAAAGCAAGAATTTCTAATAATTGCAATTCCGCTGATGATGTAAATCAGAGATTACAATCAGGCTAAGGAAGGTACTCAAGAGACAAAAACAAAGCAACAAACCTCTGCCATCAACAAGGTGTGGCTTATTAAGCACGAGTCTCACAAGGCAGCACTTTGCAGGAAAAAAGTTAAATAGAGTAAAAAGAGATCAGAGCCACTTGCAAAAACAGAGTCCTCAGCTGTGTGCTTACACAGGAGATTCCCAGTTCATCAAAGATGCACATCAAACCGTGGCCTTGGGGCTGTGTGCACTTCACGCAGAGGGAGACATCTCATTTTCCTCTTTACAAGGGCTCTTAATTTTCAGAGAGAAAAGATGATAGCATGCTTGCCTGGCTGTTTAAGACCTAGAGGTTGGGGAGAGGTTATCTACAAAGATACCGGAGAGTTGACGGTAGGTAGAAGAGAAGGAGAGGGCACAGAGCACTGAAGGTCTTCTTCTGTCTCCCTCGCGGGGATAAGGAGAAAAACAGGCCAAATGACCTTGAGGATAAAGAGTCCTTCCGTGTGTGAGTTTTGTGAATGGAGGTCCATACATAGCAACTGCTCAGGACCCACAGGAGAACCTATGGGCCCATACAAGTACCATTTGAGGTGCTTAGCTCAGTCATGCTGACTTGTATTGGCAGGTAAAGCAACAATTATACAAGCTAAATACATGAATTTCATCAGATCACACACTCCTGATTGCACACAGGCCTTCAAATTTCAGTGTTGACTGATAATTGTAAAATAATGTGCTGCTAATAAGAACTCCATAAAGCAGGGGTCGGGAAATAAGTCTGGCATCAGGCCAATTTTTTTTCAAACCTTGCAAACATGTGCACGTTAAGCTCGGTAGAGTGCGAGCCTCCAGTTGGGAAAGTTGTGTGATCGATCCCATCATCTGGCGGACTTTTCTTTGTCTCCCTTGTTTAACAAATTGATTATAAGGACACTTTTGCACATGCTCACAATAAAGCATGTCCTGCAGTGTGTGTGCGTGTCCCGGCGTTTGATCCGCATCGATAAACCTATGGATGCTTATTTTCATTTCACTGACGAAATTCAGAGGAATCCCATGTTTACTGATGGCTTTTTCAGAGTTGTGTCAAGCAAGCCAGAGACTAATTGTCCTCATAACTTTTCAAAGTAAAAGCGCTCAATAAACTCACCATGAAAAAAAAAAAAAAAACATTCTTGTGCTTTTATTTTGTAGACATAATCACTTAAGAAGATCTGATTATGTGAGTAACTGTTGCTGTCATGACTGACATCTATTTCAGCACCAGCCGCTATCAATTTATTTATTTTTTATTTTTCTGCTAAAGCAATCTGGCCACGGGCCAGATATTATTGGCCCGCAGGCCGCCTATTGCCGACCACTGCCATAAAGCATTTCAACATTTTCAAGTCGGGGGCATTTTTCGATTGCTGGGAAAAGTTTATTTTGTGCATGCCATTTAACAACTGACACTGGCACAGCTTCAAATGTGGAGCCGAGTTAAAGTTCTTGGAGAGATGGATCGCTGCCGATTCCAATACCATCAAGAGCACTTCTACCTAGAGGTTTAATTATAGCACCATTCTGACTCCGCTTTCCATTCATCAAAGTGGATCACCTTGCTTTTGGTGTGTAGTGTGCTGATACGCACACAAAAGTTCAGTTTGTGAGTGATTATAAGCTTTCCACAGCTGAGCCTTTAATCGGCCAAGTAAAGACCTGAATGAAGCTTTTGCAAACTACTTAAGGAACATCTTGTTAATCTAAACGAGGTTAATGTTGCTCAATGTCCAGTAGGACGCGGGCAGGTTCGCTGGCTTCAACAACAGACATAGTCATAGACACAGAATGGCAGCAGAGTCATAAATTCTGTATAAACAGAGCAATAGAATATAGTTGGACAAAGAAAGAATATCTAGAGGAATCTGGTGGCTGCAGATTGAGTTACTCACACTTGATGAAAACCCCATACGTAAGCACAATAATAATAATAATAATAATAATCAATTCTTCAGTAAAAAGGTGACTATCCATGCGCTTTCATCCATGTGTATCCAAGTTTTACAGATTCTCCATGTTGCATGGAATCTATTTAGCACACGTTATTTCAAGTGTATCGCATATCTGGTGTTGCTGCCAAAGTGTCACAGTAATCTACTCTAACTGAATAGAAAAGGAAACATGGAAATTACTAGATCCCTATCAGATGTCTAATAAAGAGGAGGCAGCGGCGGCAAGAGTATCAACAAATCATGAGTGAGGAAGGGAGGCATGTCTTTAGGGTTCTCCATCTCTTTCCTCCTGTGGGCTTCAAAATGCGAGCAGCGAGCCTCACAAGAGAGAAGATTAAAGGGCTTAATTAGAAGTGAATAAATATGACACTGTAGTTAAGAGGGAAAACCCTCCCTTGCTGCATCACATTCAACACAGACAAAAATGCTATTTAAAAGCTTAATGTCTGAAAGCACAAGGCTATATAGGTCAGGGCATTTATCGCATGGCAACCAGATATCTGAATGGAGCACCATAATCACACACCTGAGCGGTACATTATACTGTAAGTCAACACTGGTTACTGGCCAGCAACAATCACTCTCGTCTTTTAATAAGTGTTTCTAGCCAGAACTAATCAACACACACAAGCATCACCATAAGAGCCGGGTGACAGACAAGAGTAGGGTTGTCTGCATGCCCGCTGCTCTCAGAAGACAGACAGCTTTCCTAGACTTATCACTCCCCTCTCCCTGGCCTTTTGTGCCAACAGCTGCAGGCAGACCAGATTCCACTCTCTGTTATGATTTAGAGGAAGTGATGTGCAAAAGAGAGTGGAACGTCCTGTCCTCCTGACCTGGGCAGCTCCTGCTGGGCCAATGCAAGTCACTGAAGCTGCAATATTAGCCTCATACAGAAACTGCGAGACGATAATGCCACACACCACATTCTATGAGAAACCGGTTAAAAGTTTCAGTTTATTCAAATTTAGAAATTTCTGAGTGGGAATATCTCGTTGACCTTTTTCAACATGATTAAAAAAAATAAAAAAGAGGTCAATTCATCCAAAATATATTTTTAGACATTTTGTGGATAACCACAGATTTGCCACAACCATCAAAGCCTCCACATCACAGATCCCTTTACGGCCAGCTCCAGAAATTCTCATAACACCCTTTAATTCACAATTTCTAAAACCACTCGATGTAATATAAACACACATTTCTGACCTGCTTAACCTCCATGTTCAGAGAAAAGAAAAAATAGGCCATCATTGTAAGGCACCAAACTAACCTAACTTAAAAATCTGTGTGGCCTTTAAAACTGTTTTTTTGTCAGAGAACGCTGCACCCTGAAAAGACCATATGTCAAAACCACGTCCACAAAAAGTGACAATACATGTAATGACAATAAGCTCAGGCGCACAATTTATAGTGTAACACTGGAGTGTTACACTATAAATGCACAGTCCAGCACAATCCAGACATTACCTCTGTTGCTCTTTAAAATGTGGTTTATCATCACCACCGCTGCATCCATTTAAGCTGCGCTCCCTGGGATAAGACATGTAGCAGAGGCGGTGATGACAACAGGAGACACACTGCTATAAATTCCCCCCTGATCACACCGCAATTTATGACTCTCCAACACAAAGCGCGGGGCGTAATTAAGTGAATGTGAAACGGCAAATTAATCTGTTATGAAATTACTGCCATGACACTACTTTGGAATAATGTTATCTTTTATTGCACTATGTAAATGTCCGCCTTAATGCTTATGTATGTTGTGCCCCATCTTTGATAGGGGTAAAAAAAAAACAAGAAAAAAACAACACATAGCATGAACAGAAATACAATAGCCCATTAACCATTAGAAATTAACTCTTGTACAGCTTGAGGATGGCAGAAGACCTATGCTGTGGTACACAATAGCTGGGGGGGGAATACTTATTACCATTACACTCATCTATCTGGTACTTTGTTGAGGAGGGCTGGTCAGTGGCACTACGTTAAAAGTAAAATATTATGCGTCACTAGATGTACATGTTATGCTGAGATACTTGCATAATTTTAGGTTGCTTTCACACCTGTAGTTCAGTATGTGTTGAGACTGCTACTTCGCCTCCTTCAATGAGTAATAAAGTCCAGGCAGGTAGGAAGAGGACGACAACAGTCATCTTTTTCTATTTGTGCTATTACAAGTGGTTACTGAGTGGTCACTATGTTTCACTCACTTTTAATGAAATGCCAACATACAAGCTCAACATGGCTGTTTCAACTTCTTTTCACATACGTGTAAAATGATCTGCATAAATATATATACATCACTCATATACATCACTCATACAGATCTCCTAAATAATCAACTCCTGAACAGTTTGTGGTCAGGAGATAGATTTAATAGTAGTATACTTTGCATTTGTGCTAAAAATCACATATCTACTATAACAAAATCCTGTGGTTGGTCCGTTTTGCTTTAAACCACAAAAAGAATAACAACAACAACGGAGTCCACATGGGAGTGGACGAGACGCTCCTTTTCAGGGAGTCTTGTTGTCTAATCCTCACCAGAGTTCAAGAGACAGCTTTGACACCTGCCCCAAACGAACCGTACCACCTGCGCAAACACCACAGAGATTGTTTTAACCGAAATGATCAGTGAGGATTAGTGAGGCAGGGGAGTCTGTGTAGAACTTCTGAGTAGCAATGTAAAATTATATGAGTAAAACCACGTGTGTGTTTGCACAAGCACACAATTTACATATGCTGCCGGTGCCACAAAGAGGACTTGTAGAGTGAGAGTGTGTGTCAATGAAGTGAGCCAGTAGAAGTAACCTACAAAAGGGCCCCCTCAGCTGTGCCGGCAAACAGGAAACTGGCAGGCATTCTCGCAGTTTCACATGGCTCCGTCTGTTTCTTTTGCTCTTGCACGCCTTTTTCTAGCTCTCTCAAATCAACCAAAGGCACCAAGTTTCAGCAGCCGCCTCCCTGCACTTTGCACAAAATTATTCATCCCATCTCTTTCCCTACAGACCACCTCATTCTGCTCCCTTTCCCCTCCTGCTGGTCCCAAGGTGGGCCTCTCAGCTAGACTAGACAGGAGGTGGTGTAGTGTTACTATGGTGCTCGGGGTCTTCCTGGAGATCTCCAGTGTATGGATGCCTGTTTATTCAGCCTCTGCGCGAGCCCTTTTCTCTTAATTAGTTCCCTGCAGTAGCCTAGTATCAGAGACAATCTGCCTCTCTTAGTTGATTAGTCAACAAATCACTCATTATGTGAAAAATGGGATTTTATTATTTTTATGGTGAATGTATGAATGCACCATTAATCTACAGTCATAAAAATAACATCTCTGGCCTCACAATAATATTTATAAATATTATTCAATTTGAAATGAGCTTAAATTTTTAGGGGATCCTTATGCATCTCTGTAGTAATGTATCTGTGGTGAAACAATACCATTTTTTTTTTTTAACTAAATCAACTGATTAGACGAAGAAATCCTATGAATAATACTCAAGTAGATCCAACAAACAGAAAACTGACCACAGTGTCACACGACCCAAGACCATGGATATGAGCACATCAGAGTACACAAATATGTACAATGTGCTAAAAAGCCAAATGTGACATCTAAGGGGGTAATCATCTCAATAAAATGAGGTCACGGCGAGTTCCTGTTATGAGCAGCAGCCAGGAAAATAATTGTGCATTTCACAGCCTAGTTTGAAGATGAGAAAAGCACAGTATATAGGTCAATTTGTGGATGCTGTGAAACAACACAAAGTAGATAAGAGACAAAGAAAATACTAACAAAGCTAACGCAGATCACATTCCTTAGTGCAGCAAACTGTGAGGGACTGAGTGTGACTCAGACATGAGAAATAAGGAGTGGGAGGCGACACCTCTGTGACATTACAGTCTCATTAACTCATCCTTCAGATAGAGAGTGGGAGGTCAAAGTACTGACCCTAGACGGGAGCGAGTTCACAGTTGTCTGCACCCACAAGAAGAGAAAACAACTAAGCTTACTCCTTTTTACCGATCTAAACAAAATTAGCCACCAAACTCGCAGAAGCACATTTGTCTGGACACAGCTTCGGGCACAAAAACACTCACACTGTAATTAGGTGTCCATTCTCTTGCCGTCATTAAGTCCGTGCTGCCAAGGTCTACCAGAAGTTCTAATCAGATTTGGCCCTGCCCATCCCTAGCGAGACATTAAGTCCCTCTCCCATCTGCCTGCTCATTTCGACTAGGAGATGTGCTACTGGGCTAACTGACTGTCCAACACTGCCTACCCGCCTCTCTCAGGTCATTAAGAGAATTAGCTTGGGGAGACAAAGTGAAGAAGAGTGGGTGTGCAGCTGCCACAGAGAAGGAGTTCAAAATGTGTTAAGCTCACTCTTCCCTGCAGAAGTCACCTTATAGTCAACTTTACTCAACTCTCTTATGTTTTTGTTTTGTGGTTCTTTTGCTCCGTTTTCCTGTCTTCTCTCTGAGATTTCTCCTCACCTCTACCCTCCTAGGTATGCCCGAGGAGCCCACGGGGAGGCCTGAGGAGCAGCTGCACCATCCCTACGCCTCCTTATTAGTCTTAGGCACCTGGCCTCCATTTTGGCTCAGGTAGTAGTATGAAGCACCTGGCTGCTGCTAATGTTTTCAGTTAAAGCTGTTTAACTACAATAAAAACTAATGCTTCACATCCAAATTGCACAGCGGTGAACAGAAGGCAAATTGAGGCTCCTGTATAGGAGTTATCCATCTAATTAGGGGGATACACAATTTAATACACCCACACAATAAGTCTCCCTACTGTTTAAAAACATCGTATCACAAACTCATGGCAGACAAACCTGGCAAAGTATAAGAAAAGTTGTGTTATTGCTAAAATGATTAATTGTGGAGTACCAAATGTATAGGGGTGGCAGAATACACCAAATAAACAAGTTTACTACAAGTAGCCACAACTCACCTTTGGTTATCTGCTCTGTGGCCTGAAAAGAAGACAAAAAAATATATATTAGCAATAGAGAGAAAACTCAGAATAACTTACAATGAAGCAATGTGTATATTTTCAATATTTAAGTGAAAATTATGGGATATGTTAAAGCTGTATCAACATCTGAGTCGCATTGACTGGCTCGGCAGCTGCACGACAGTGCTGGAGCAACTAGCCAGGGCAATCGGAACAAAATGTTCTGGGGCTGGTTTTGCTCATCTATTGAAATGCTAAAAAGGTCCATGTTCATTCCCACTGCTCAACGGGGTGAAAGAGTTCATCGGGATTGTAGCTGGAGAGGGAGTAAAATAGATAACACGAATGCTCGTCTCATACATTAAGAAACACACACAAACAAACTTTCCCCAGCACTGATAAAAAAGGGTCAAGGATATCTAAAACATATAACTGAGAGCAGCAGGCTACGTTGTTAAGCTAACGCTGAAAACAGATGATCCCCTGAAGGAAAAAGTAAATGGGGAGGGGTAGAGGTGGGGGGGCTGCAGGGTAAAGACAAAAGATGAGAACAACATAAAGTTCTGGTTAATGCTTCCTGTGGAAACGAACGTGACAAAAAGCACATGCTCAATCTGCAGCAAAAACACCTGAGCGTACTGGAGATCTGAACTTGGTTGCACACTGCCTAACATTTACAGTTACATCAATAAGATTGGCAGAGGAAAAAAGAAGTGAAAGTGTCTTGGGCGGCATTTCTTTTCATTGCTGGAGGATGCTGGCCACGCATGAACCAACACTGAACTGGGGCTTACAGTATCTGACCATGTATGTTTTGATTAAACGGCGGGCAGAGGCAATTTAAGCAAAAAGTTTTAGTTTTAAAGAGTTTATGTGCGTGTCAATCCAGTGAGAGGGCCCTCCACAAGCTTACCTTTTTCTGAGCAGCTTCTTTCTTTTTCTTCTCTTCTTGCCTTTTCTTTTTCTTATCTTCCATCAAATGGTTCTCTTCTTGTGTTTTTTTTTGCTTCTTCTCACAGCTTAAATACAAAATAGAGAGAGAGAGAGAGAATTTGATGCGAGGAGAAAGATACTGTGCCTCAACAGGTAAACACCTGCAAAAGTGACTTATTTGCCTTTTTTCAGTCGCATTGTTGTATTTGTTGCTCTTCAAGGTAAAATCATTGTTGTCAATGGCTGCTTTTGTAAACACACAAGACTACATACGTAGTACTAATGCAACCACCGGGCAGGAGAATGTCAGTTTGTTTTGCGCTTCCCTCTTAACTAGCATATTTCTTGACAAACTGATGTTTTAAACCATGCCAACCATGCACGTGTGTGTGCGTTTTATTTGGCTCTGGAAACCTTTAGGGAGGCTTTTCAGGTCCACAGATCACAACACAGACGACATTTTGCACACCTTTAATCTAATTGTCTATTCACCTACTACTTGGTAATAGCAAAAAATAGCTAAAAAACATCTGACAATGCCCCATTGTTTCATGTAAAAAGTGCATCCAGCTACTGTAAAGCTACAAGGGATGCACCAAATGTTCGGCCTCCGAAATTAATCGACCGAAAATAGCAAAAAAAGAAGCTCATTTTCGGTGTTCAGCCTAATAAGTCAACAAAATTTACCGAACAATTACGTTGTTAAAGACGCAATAATCGTCATTTGCAGACACTGTTCTGCTGAATTGTCTCCTAGCACATCTACTTCTTCTGTGGCTGACTTCTTAGAAAAGGCAACAAATGGTCTGACCCGCTTTGAGTGTTTCTGTCACTTATTTCTGAGATGGCTTAATCGCACTTAAATTTGGAGTGCACACGTATTCAAGCCTTTATGGTAAATCCAATGAAACGGACCCGTGCGAGTTGATTAGCGACTTTATCCTGTCATTTTCTCTCTTTACAAAGACAAGTGTTGCAGTATGAGAGTCCTACCTGAAGAGAGGCTGTGAAGTCTTCAAACGCATACAACATTATTTATCAAATTGAGTCGGACTTGATAAATTTAGCGCAAGGATACACAATATATAGTTTTCAAAATAATGTGTCTATACAGGATGGAAATAAGATTAATCGAATTATATTCACAGAAAGTATAAACATATTACATGTGTACATTAAAAGTAAATGGAAACATGTAATTTACTTTACCGGACCCTCTCGGGCCTCGGACCCACCACCATAGTCTCTACAAATCCTGAGGGAAACACTGAGTAAAAAGCACATTTTGACTATTTAATTTATGCAATGGTAAAAAAAAGGCAAAATAAATGGAAAAAGTGTGAATGTACTTGTTCAGTGTTTGGTATATTTTTTCATTAAATTCAGTTTTGGCTTCGGCCGAGAATTTTCATTTCGGCGCATCCCTAAAAGCTACTGTATATCAATCCCCCTAATCCCTCACACAGTAAAAAATAAATAAGAGCCAGAAGCCGGGGTTTTAAGGACCGAGGGGAGATGAACTACCTTGGAAAAATATGTAAATCGGAACCAAGTTCCTTGAACCTTAAATGTGAAATTGTACATAAAACCACCATCAGCCTTTTCTCCTGCCATGCCTATGCTGCTGCTGGTGTGTGCCATTGCCTGGCAACAAGCACTCCCCGAGGCCCTGGTGAGCAGTCAGGTAGAGACAGACAGCGCCCTGAAGCACTGCGCTGAAATCAGTTTGGTTGTGGAGTACAGGTTCAATAACGGTACTGGAAAAACTGGATAAAAGGTGAACTTTGATGAGCATCAAAAACTGAGGCGCATATCTGAGTTTATAATTAAGCAATTGAGTCAGGGCTTGGGGTGTGTCATAAAAGCATTGGTTCAAGAGAGCCTTTTTAAATTGTTAAAGAAGAAATATAGAACTGAAAACAATGTCATTTTGCCCTGTCCTGGCTGCTCTTTGACCTTGAAGGCAAATGTAAAACATTCAATCAAAAACATGAAAGACCATTCATAAAAAGTTGATAACCTCGGCAGCAAGACAATTAATAACTATGTTATTATGACAAATAGTTTTTTTTACTGACACCAGCATTGTGTCATTTTCTTCCCTTTACTAAAGAAATTAGGGAGGTACAAAAACAGAAATGCACACCAAGCATTTAAAGAAATCACTTGGCTGCCACCTAAATACCCCTGATCGATCATGTCAATTCAGTACACAGTATGGTCTTTGGAACCATTTCTAAGACAGTGTCTGAGGAGGAGGCAGTGTTGTATTATATTAGGCATTGGGAATGTCAAGTCGGCTTTACTTGTTAACAAGATGTCAGCATTTTCTATAACATAGAAAAACTTTTCAGCTGTGGTGAAAGAGCTTCCTAACAAGATGTCATTGGTCCTGATCAAGATAATTAATAAAGTGTCACCTAAGTTTCAAAGTTTTCTGAAAGGAGCTCCTGTGAATATTATGAAAAGACTGAGGGGGATCAATACAAAGGGTTGGTTTAAAATTTAAGTAGTCATGTGTCAGTGCAGTGCAGTATCCTCAGTCCTTGTAAATCATAGACTGTATATAAAACGGTGTAAATAGGTGAATAAGTCAGACGATACTAATGTATGATTATCAGACCCTGAAGTTTATAATTGTGCATATTCACTGCACATTAATGCGTTCTGCATAGATTATAACATTTGCAGTCTGACTGAAAGTGTGCAGAAATGTGTGATCAATTATCTAAAAACCAACAACAAACAAGATGCCAGTATTGCATCATGGTATACCTATTCTCTGGACTGTGCAGACAAGAGCTGACCCCAATCTGATCTTGCAAAATGTGCAGCTATGCTTTGTGAACTTGACGACAGCAGCTGCTCCCACCGTCCCGCAGTGGCCATGGTCACCCCTGCTCTCAGACTGAGTGGCTAGCAAACAGGTGGCAAAGGGTCAGCATGGGGAAGCCTCCCTTTCACTGCAAAGATCGACCCCAAAGTATTTATTTCTCTGTTCTTTAGATCCTCTTTAACGCTGCCGTCACATGTGGAGAAACTGTTACACGGTCCAGTAAGTCGGGAATCAAATGAGAGCACTGCTGAAAAGGGAAATGTGTGCTCTCAGCTTTCTGTGTACATCAAGCTACACTTTTAGTGGAAAAGTCTATCTTTGCATCATTTCCAACAGCCAATGGATCAGCACAAATCACATAGTGAAAGAAAGACATAAACAACTAAATAAATAAACAGGCAAGTGGAATCAACCCAGCATCCCTAACTTACCATGTACCCAGATAGTTTAGTTAATGTTTTACTGTATTTCTGGTAGTCTAGATGTGATTTAGTTAGTGTCAAACCAGAACCATCCATGGCTGATCTGAATTAACTGTATATCAACTGGAGTTATGTTCATTAACCTGTAGGCTACCACTGCTAACAGATCAAACAAACAAAAAACAACCTGTGACTAGCTATTTCAGCACATTTACATTTAAGTTGAACTCAATATTTCACTTTAAGTACTATCAATAAGCTTAGACATTAACTCATTATCCCTCACTAGCACACTGGGCCTCCTGGGCAATCTCAGCACATGCCTTGAATGCCTGTAGAAGCTGAAAACTGAATTTAGCCAATCCTGCAACACTCCAGGCCTGGTGGTTGTAAAGAGCAGCAATGAGAAGACGCCGCATGATAAACAGGGAGTCCAGATTGTGCGCCTGAGATTAGGTTGTTTGGTATTTGCATCAACACATAAACATACCGCCCCCATATACCAATCTACCATCATTAGCACTTATTTTTACCCTCACTGGTTGGATATGGAACCTACTGGTGCAGCTGCCCTGCTAAATATAGCTGGTGCTGCTCCTTTCAAAGGCATCAGTGGGGCTTGTGTCATGTAGGATCAGAGGATAACAGAGATGCTCTAGTTAATGTGAGCCGCTGTCGGCCTCCAACCCGGATGACGAGAGTGAGTGCCGAGCAAAGCGTCAAAATGATTTCAGTTTAAGAAACATTTGGTCCCTGAGCGGGAGAGAGAGAGTTTCTCTCAGTGAGAGCTGCCAAACATCTGCCTGGCTTGGACAGATGTGCGTCCCTTGGACTCAGTGAGCTGACTGATGGTGAGATGGGGAGGATGCAGTGATGGTACCTCCTGCCCATTTTGATGCTGCAGCACCTCTGGTAATATACAATAATGGCTCTATGTAAATAGGCGTAAGACAGAACTGCACCATACACAACTGACAAAAAAAGCAAATTTCCTTTTGTTAAACAGATAATAAGAACATTAGATAAGAACATTGGCTTAATACTTAATAACATAAAGTCCATGATTCTATAAAAAAATAAAATCAGAGGCTACAACAATGCAGTTCTCGTTGGATGTTTACGCGTAGTAGTGGGCTGAGGTGCATCGTGAGCAGCCGTTTGAGCCGTAATGAGGAAACACAGCTTGTGTTGATATGAAGGACGCAGGTCAATGGGCTCAGCTCTGTTGTGGAATTACACCGTCCTGTCAGAACAACAGGATTAGAGCTTGGTGTCCCTCTTAAAACCAGACACACACTCTGCAGACAGGGTGGGGGGTATACAGTCGGACTGGGGAGAGACGAAAGACAGCCTAATAAAAGCAGGTGTAAATGTGTGGAACACTGAGAGGAGATGGAGAGGAAGGAGAGTCAATGTGTGCAAGGTGAATTGTGGACATGTAAATGCCTAGCTGCCCCACACCGGAGCATGAGGGGGGCTACAATTGATGGGGCTGGTTTGTGTGTATGTGTGAGAGATGGGGGAAGGGGCGCTAGACGGCAGTCGCTGGGCACAGAGCCAGGAATGCCATCGCTGCAAGCCAAACAAGAGCACGGCGAGCCCTTGGGAGAACGCTTGCTAGCAACCCCAGCAGCAGCCGCCGCCACAGCCACGGCAGAATGTGCAGCCTCCTCTGCTCTTCTGCGCAATCGCAGCTTTTTCAACTCACCCTGAAAAATATCTGGGATGTCACAGTATTCAGCAGGTTTCTGAATGCAAAAAGACCAAGTTAGGCAGTACTACCTTTCAAATTGTGTGAGGGCTTACAAACTGCTGGGTAAGCACAGACAAAGTCCTTGTGCTCTGCAAAGAGGATTTCACTCTCTAAAGTACTTGAAGCTATTCTCAGTGTGGTCATGTTAATGCTTTCTGACCCGGCCTGACGACAAGGAAAAGAAAAACTTCTGCTGCACTCCTGGCACTCTCAACTGGCCCTAAAATAACTCGTATGGACACACTCCAAAAGCACTGCCTCTAGTCTCAATGTCAGTTGTCTGCTCAAAAAGTAATGGGAACACTGTCACGAGCCCGCATGAAAATTTATTGGTCCAACAGATCAAAGAACATCACTAACAAATGTCTTATTAAAGTCCAATCACGTAGTTTTCCCACTGTTTCCACATTTGTCTTCATAAATCTAGAGAAAAAAAAAAAAATCAAGCCTCTGTGTGAAGTAGTACGCAAGGGAGAGCTCACATACCTAGCTACAGAAAGACCGATTGTTTGTTACAGATGTTCATTTCTGTAGAGGATGATTGGGAAAATGCTTTTAACTTGCATTTATCAAAAAGAAACAGTCTGATACCCCATTAGAGAGAATTTTATTAAGTTTAATACAGAAAAAGATAGGTGCACTGACAACTGTACAAAAAAATACAGCAACTACTAAATAACCTAAACAGGATGGAATGAAACAGAAACTTATTTCTTTGACAGCAATAAACTGCTTTTTTAGAGAATGCAAGCTCATCATTTCCACAGAGCAGTACGGCTAACCATCTGATCACTGACACCAAACAACCCGCCAAACCAAATGACACAATCTGGCAAAATGCCCCTGAGCCCTGTAGCCCAGCGCTAAACAAAAAGCCATCGAGAGTTTTTAACTGAAAGTGAGGCTATGACCTAAGCTGTATAGTAATCGCAGCATTTAGAAAACTGTTTTTGTTGTCAAGCCCCCTTTGGCGCCTCTCTGTGAACACACACTGCCTCTTTCAGAGGCTTGGGTGCTGACTGGGGCCCCTGACCCGGTAGGGACAGGAATGACCCCCACGCCCCTTTCCTTTTCCACCACAATCTCTTCATCCCTTGCCAGGACCAGGCCCAAATTAGGGACCCTAACACATTAGTAAAACTAGTGGACCTCAAAGCTTACGTCAGCCTGCCCTCTGCATGCATCAGGGTGCAGGCAGTCCCTGCCTGTACACACCGCCTTCTCCATTAGGAGTGTGTACTACTGAGGACATCAAGCTACAGCAGGAGCAGGGCAATGATGGCCTTCTCTATGGTGATGGGAATGCATGAAGCCATCAGTGACATATCATATCTCAAAGTTTGCAAAACTCTCTAATGCTCATGTCAAGTTAGATTTCCAACTGATTTCTATGGGGCTTTATTGGCAAGAGAAACATACATTTAACAGCACCAAAGCAAGTGTGGAATAAAAAACGCGTAAATAAAAAAAATACTTAAGTATTAAACAGCCCGGCTATAATTTCAACTTCCATAATAATGTCAAAGCAATGAAATATTTGGTTAAGACAGATCTCTAATCTCAAACCTCAGGTGGCCTCTCCAACAATTCATTTCAAGCAAAGGCCAGCAACCGTACGTGGACGTGAGTACAGTAATTAAACCCCAGCTTGCTAATGCGTTTACTGCCCATCAGGTGATGTATGTTGGATCCAGGCAGCTCTCTCTGCAGCACGGAGCATGGTTTGCAACAATATCCATGTCAACTCTCCTACACACCAATGCAACAGCGAGCGTTCAGCCAATGCCTGCCAAGCTGCTCAACAAGCAATAACACAAGGGTGCCCTTGAATCATTTTAGCTGTGAAGCCGCTGTGTTTAGAGCAACTAGTCCAGGTTGCCACGTAAGAAAACCTAGAAAACCCGTGCTAAGGTCAGCAACCCATGCACTAACTAAAAATAAACACCGACCACTGCGATAAAGAGCACTCGCAGCGAAGAAAACATTGATGTCAAAGTGAGCTGGGATGAAAATATTTCCTTTCCCATCACACTCGCCGTATGTAACTTCTAAATTCCGCATACTTAGCGAAGGCAGAAAGCGACATGGTGCAAATCTGTCGTGCAAAGCGGCCAAAGGGATTAATAAATCCTACCATGAAGGGTTCAGGAGGTTCTCGTTGGCGGCGGAGCCTCTGCAGCCATTTTGTAGTAACTGACCGGAGCAGCAGCTCGAGACGGTTGAATCGGTGGTAACGGGGGAAGGGGGGAGGCGCTTCACGCTGCCACGTGACCTTCAATAACAAAACAAACTGGTCCCACTTCCCAAATGCCCCACCCCCCTCGTTTCCATGACAACTGCAGCCCCTCCATCACTCCCCTCTCTGCGGTGATGCGCTCGAGCTTGCAGCTGTGTGGCCTCGTGCCTCCTCCCTCTTTCTTAACGATATATAGGCTAGCTGAAGAAGAAAGTCAACAAAGATACGTGTGTGAAGTGACTATTGTCCTGTGGGGATAAGTTAAACAGCAGCATCTCAGCTTGCAGTTTGTGCAACATGGAACCCGTGCTGTGTTTTTACACCGATAGAGGGCACACTCCTTACTGTAAACCAATGTTAGTGCTTTACTCCACACTGTGCTGCTGTTATGGTGTCATTTTCATGTTTGTGTCACTTTAAATGTGCTGTGATGCTGAATCAGTGGTGAAAAGTAATTCAGTATTTACTCAAATAGGCTACTGTTCTTAAGTACAGGTAGGCTTACTATACTTGAGTATTAACTATCAATATTTCACAAAAAAAAGCAAAGGTTAGAAAAAGTCTGAGAAAGGAATATAAATTCTTGTAGCAGAATTTAGTTTTTTTCTTGTGTCCTACACCATTAATCAACTACGAGCCCTCACATTTATCTTGGAGCCTTATGCAGGGGGCTCGACCGCTTGGTTGGGAACCACAGGTCCAAACTTCCTAAGTGAATTAAAATTAGCTCCGCCTCTGCCAGCGACAACATCAAAATTTACAGTCACCACCTAACCTATACATGTATCTTTGTAATGTAGGGAGGAACAGCGCAAATAGGGGAAATCCACGAGGACATGTAGAGAACTGAGGAGCAACAGGTAGGATTGGAGTGCCTGCCAGGCCAATATGTCACCATTCAATGACCCAGATCAGGAGCTACTGTATATAAATACCATTGTCTGTATCTCATTAGCAGACACTGAATCCCACTCTAAATGAGACGTCAGTGGCATCTGATGGCGGAATTAATCTGGAAACATCAAATGGTGAACACACACAAGAAATAACTATGAATCTGATCACAAAGCAGGGGGTGCTTGCAATTACACAACCATCTGTACTCGGTGTCACGGGCATATGGATTATACTGTCACAGATATGCATCACAGCGACGGTGCCAAAACACAATTATTCAGTCTACAAGATGATCGAGTGCAAGGAGAGAAGTGTGTGGAGGGGAGGGGAGGGGAGGGGAGGGGAGGCACTAATCACGCACCCTGGTGATGAATCTTCTGTGTGTCCTGGCAGTAGATATAAATAATCTATTGACTGCATCCTTTTCAGACTTTGTGTGTGTTACATTTCCACGGTGTTCCTCTGACCACATTCTGGCTGATGCCCTCTCTTCATAGTGATTAAAAGATCTGTTCAACAAATGTTATCCAACATGACTTATAGTGAATGCTCGGAAATGGGTTGCTCAAGATGTATTTAGGAAATATTGCTGCTGTAGAGACTGAACTGTAACTTGATTATTTGTCTGTCTGTAAATTCAGCTTGTTGTGTGATGCAATGTACTATATATTTAATTGATGTTGTGCTGAGTATTGAGCTACTTAATAAAAATTGAGCTTACTGTAATACATTGAAAACTAATTCTACTTACCCTGGTTGGGTGGTCGTTGGGAATTGGACTGTGGTCATGGCATATAATTTCATAGGATGGGACAGTGATGGGGAAAAAAATTGAAGACAAATGGGTCACTGGTAGCTGTCCTCTTCTTCACTGTACTTCAGTTATGATGAGCGCCTTTTTTCGTGACTCTGAGCAGGTAGATTTAGATCAAGTGGTGATATTAAATCTGAGAAAGAAAGCAACCAAGTGTCTGCAGCCACACAGTGCAGGGGCAGTAGGGGACGTGTGCATTTATATTTAAAAATGGTTTGTAGATTAACTTGTTAACCAGTTTACACCTGTAAATGTATTTGCTGTTCTTTGATGCCAATTGATGCCAGCGTGGATTAATATCTCATGGACCTGTTCTCTTAGCTCCTGATATTGTGTTTTGCAAACAAAGGCTGAAGAGAGATTTTAATCCTAGAGACAGACTATGCTTTAACCTGTACATGGACGGAGTACCAGTCCTTGGTCAGTGAGCTAAGATATGAATATACGTATATTAGCGATACTGATATTTGGCAACCCTGGCCGTGTCTGCAAACTGACTGTTCGGTTACAACCGTGAAAAAAAAAAGTAGCTAGATAGCAGCTTTCTTTACCATCAAGTCTCAAAGAATGTATAAATAAATGAATGTCTAAATATGTGAATTCTGTATAGTTGTAGTGCAAGTGGCCTTTTAAAATTAAGCATCTCAAATGTGTATGTGTGTGTGAGGCATTATGTGTTAAGTTGCTGGGATCCAGGCAAGAAAATCTACCCTTGCTGTGGACGTTATCAGCATTGATCAGCGCACGCAGCCAGTTAATGTTAATCTGATATGATAAATTATGACCCCAGCCACCTGACCTGTCTGGAAAGAGGGTAAAGTTCAATGGTGAGAATGGGGGTCAATGAAAGCGTCATTTCATGCCATGGAGGAGGCAAGTCCCTTTGACCCCAAAACACCAAATATTCTATGAGATAATTTCTTGCAAAGGTTGCCTGTCATCCAACATTATTTTTGAGAAAAAGGGCATTTAAGATAATAATTCCATTTGCCACAGGGATTAAAACACATTTATCAAGTCAAGACTCAAGTCAAAATGTACCCAACTGCATCTATTGATTCAGTTAAAGGTATTACCTGTGTTGGAAATACAGCTTATGACACACACACACACACACACACACACACACACACACACACACACACACACACACACACACACACACACACACACACACACACACACACACACACACACAAAGAGGTGGGTGCTGTCTTAATAGGCTCATTCTTGTTGAAGATTGCACATGTGTGACAGTAACTTAAGGTAAGGTAGACTCAACTCTACTTAAGTACAAATTGTAGCTATTTTTTTTTTTACTGTACTTGAAAATATCCATTTCATTCTACTTCTACTCCACTACAGTATTGTACCTTTTACTCCACTCTACTTTTTTGACAGCCATTCGTACTATTTACTTCACAGATTACAATTTTACATACAAAACACACAGTGAGCTTATGAAACACGATGCACTGTTACAGATGAAACTTCTCACCAGAAGCCTATATAGTTAAAATGAGCTCCACCCTTAAGCAACTAGAACAATAGTTATGTAACATTAATGCATCAGTTAAAATAATCCAGTAATATAACATATAAAGACACTCACAGGGGAAAAGTTTGCAAGTGCTTTTTCGTTTGATACTTTACACATATAAACATATACAAAAAGTTGCCTGGTGTGTGTAATACAATCATTTTACAGATGAAGATAACACTACTACAGAGCGTACCCCTCCTCCTCCTACTCCTCTTTACCTGTATTGATGCATTTGTTAGAGCAGCTACCTGAAAACCACTGGAGGCTGCACGACTCAGGGCTATAACTTATGTTTGAAGTTTAGTGAGACAGCAGGTGACAGTACAGTTGCCTGGAGCATGTTAGAGTAAGTAAATGATGACATTGCTTATGTCAGTGTCAGTTTTCTGCAAACTGGAGGGAGTCCATCAGTGTGGGTCTAATGTGATGCAGGACACCGGTATGCTTAACTTGGCATCCCATCCTGTTCATCCCAAATAAATTCTACTCATATATTATCACAGCAGATTTAGCAGATTCCCCCCATAATCCAAGTAAGGTATGCGAGGGAGCCAACCACAAGTGTCAGAATGATATATAGTGGGGTATTTTCTCAGAAAAGCTGGGAAATTGGAGGATGTTGGTATTAGGAAGAGGAGCTAAGGCAAGTAAAGGATACATGGAAAGTGAAAATAATCCACAATGTTAAATGGCCAGATATTACATGTATGAAAAATATAATTTTCACAAACTAAAGTAAAAGAAACATTCACTTATTTCATATATTACCATAAATAATCAATAAAACAGAACGGTCTCTCTATCAGCATGGTCAATTTAATAACCTCTGCCAATGATGATTGAGTTCCAAATAAGAAAAGATTAGTTTGAGTGATACATCATAATACATCACCTTACAGATTGTGCGGTAATAGATGGAGAGATAAGTGATGGTGCTTTGCTGCTAATCAGATCTGAGCTGTGTGGGTGAGCATTAGCCCCCCATACAGGCTGTGTTGTGTTTGCAGTGCGGCACTCTGCGCTAATCAGATTTATGGCATGCATAAACACAATTGTGTGCCTTTATGGATTCAATTGAACAATTAAGCTCCGGCAAACATTAGTTTGCCTTCTCAATGTTTTTTCTTTTTGTCTCCACTCTTGCTAAATCTCTGTTTCTCCATGTCATGTTTAAAAGACACCCCCTCGCTTCCCTTTATGACCAATCTTACAACTTCTTATGTGTAGGCCTACTCAGTTAAGCACATACGTACAAACACAGATACAAATGTGAAGCCCATCACTACCACAGAGAGAAGACACGGGGGGGATGAAACAGTAATATGCTATGGAAGCTGGTGTGTTTGTCATTCTTCAAAGTCAGTGCATCCCATTGCTGACTGCACCTGCCAATGTCTCTCTGCTGTTTGGGGTGGGGGATGGCGAGCGTTCAACAGCACTAACAGTATCACCCCACCAACAGCTATGATTGTCTCGGTTTTCATTTGAGATGAGATTAAAGCCCTTGGGGGCAGAATTATCAATCTGTTGTAACATAATAAGTCTTTTCTTGTGAGCAAATAGACACTTGGGCCAACAATGGCCACGGTCGATATTCGTCTGCCACTAGTGATTATATGCACAAAAAGCAGGAGAAAACGAGAAAGAGAGACTAGGCACAGAGAGAGAGAGATAGCTGGAAAGTAAAACCAGTTTTTAACCAGAAACAAATAATGTGTATGTGTTCGTTAACAATCATTTAAAATTACAGCATCACACAGAATACAAAATCTCTGTAAGAGCTGAATACAGTTAAGAAACAATGACGTATACACTGCGTATCTTCTACTATTGGGATCCCAGAAGTATTGGATGGAATAATACTGTCTTAGTAATAGTTGCTACACACACACCATCCTCTTCTCCCAGCGTCCATCTGTCAGAGTGATGAATGTCTCCTTCCTGTGAGTGACCTCCAAGGTCAGCGGTAGTGGGGCAAATGCAGCCTAGCCGCCTCAATTCCCCGGCAGCTACAGCAAGGTAACAGCTCGGGCATAATTCACCACCGCTTGGCTACAGCTCTAATCGCAAATGTAATCAAACTGGCTGGGGTGCTATAGGCTCTGCAGCGCAGGGCTGGACTAGAACAGGGTGGGGTGGGCTTAAAGGAAGATTTGTTTCATTGTTTTTGAAGCTGGGGAATGCAGTCTGTATACACGTGTATGTGTATGTGTATCATGCAACACATTCATGTTAATCTGCATTTAGATTTGCACATAGATGCCTCACACGCAGTTCTACACACACCTTTCTACACAAGGTCTAAAGCCTTTAGTACACCGCATCATGATACAGAGCACTGCACTTACATTGCTGTCAAGTCCACCATCTGCCTATGTGACAGACCACACTTAAGCAGACTGCTGGCACAGATTTACATTTGAAAACACACTGGACATAAACCATGCCTCACTACTCACACTCAGTTTCACTTCAGAGAGAAAGAGAGTATTAAAATAAAAACGCAATAGAAACAAACTGAGTGGGGAATCGATCAGTCACAACCTATGGGAACATACTGTGGGATTATAAAGCAAAACTCCGTATGTCTCACAGTTTGTTCTGTTCCATCATGTCTGCCACTTCTGCCTTGGGATGTGCCTGTAAATTATACATAAGTGTGTCATTACGCACAGAAGCCAATGACAGTAGCCTAATGAATATGGGCAGCGTCGCCTTTTGCAGCATCCCCTCACTGGAGAGATCCCATCTAGGCCACGGCATCAATCTTCCTGTCAGCGCCACAGCAACTGCTATCTATGCCTCGCCATCATAAACTGATATATTATTCATGAATTAGCATTATTGTCCACTTAATTATTCAGCAGGTCTTAATCATCCTGCAGATAATCTATTCCAGGTCGTGGGAAATTAGATAAGGAAAGATAACGTCGTTTCAAGGGTCTCACCGTCTTGAGGTGAACGTGGAGTGTTTTCTGCTTGAGTGGTTGTGAATTTATGAGAGGCTAAGAGTGTGTGGGAAGGGAGTTTTGGGAGAATGATTTCCATTATTTGTAAAACATTGTGTGAAAGGAGGGATAAAGTAGATTAGACAAAGAACTAAACAAGCCTGAGATGTATTTAGATAAATGGGACAATAAGATGAGCTGTGATAAGGATGATGAATTACAATTAGCACCCCGAGGACTGTGCAGCCCTAAGAAGTAATGAGGACATTAGTTTCCAAAATCTTCTGCAAATGAAGGTGGAGACTGTCCTTTAGTCAAAAACCAATAGAAAAACACAATGTTAATGAAATAACATCATTGCATGCATACTTTTGCATGTTGAACTCACTCTAAAATAAAACCCTGTGTGTGTAGTTTTGCCCTCCTCATTTCTTTATGTGCTTCTCTTTCATAGTCCCTCTTGCTGTCCTCCACCTCTGGCTATGTTCGCTCTCTTGTCCCCTCATCTCCCCTTGCTGCAACCATCTACCTTACCCTCTCTGTCCCTCCTTGTTTTCTAGTCCAAGCACATACAGCACAGAGGGCGATGAATCATTCATAGCAGCACATAATGCCCTCGGCCCTCTCCCCAGCGAGAGAGGGAGACAGACAGAAAGGCAGTCGGACAAGCAGAGACAGAAGAGAGAGAAGAGGGTTGCAATAGAGAGGCCAGAAATGAAATGGGTTAAGATGTAAGACAATACACTGTGCGGTAGATTAAATAGATGTAATAGATTGAAAGCATGTTATGGGGAGGCTGTTTAAGACATTTGAAAATTTAATAATGTCTGATTTACTGATATGGACAATTTTCATATTGTACATAAGACTGACATAATTTTATGTGTTTAATAATACCTCAAGTCAGAGCACTTTTCCTTTTTATTAAATCAGGTGTCTATACGCTAGCGTATGTATAGTATTCACACATAAAATTAGGTTGCTGTTTGAACACTCAGCTGCAGCCCCGTCTGAGTCAAAGCTGCACCAAATGAGGCTGAAGCCAATACAAGTACAAGACCAAGATGAATAGTGTTTATTCGAAGCTACAGCAACATATTCAGCCCCATCATACCTTTGGTGGGTGTATTTTTACAAACTCATGTTGTGCAGACAACCTTTTCTCAAACACTGAGAACACGGAGAGAATATACCAGTGTTTCCAAAGTGGAAAAAGATTTGTAATTTGAATGTGAAAATTCCACTCATTTTAAGAGTGACACACTGAAACATGTTGATACAGAAAACTGACAGACAGTGCTGAGGTTCCCAACATTTTTTTGTCTGATATACACCCACAGACCTGTCAGGTGAACTCAAGCACCCCTTCATCGGCACCACTCATCTCATGCACTGTCACCACAAACACATGTTTAGGTGTTACAGATGACTTATTGTGGATATATACAACATTTTAAACCTATTGTAATTTATATTTTTTGTATTAGTTGAACTACTCTACAGTCTTCCCTTGGTATACGAGCACTCCTGGTTGGGAATCACTGGTGTAGAAGATCAAAGTTCTTTAGCTATTTTTTTTAAAAGGGATCTTGGAAAATGCTAAATAATAATATTGGCCAACACGTTGATTCTTTTGAAACCTACTGAATTGGTAATTAAAGGAAGGGGTAAAATTATTTGACAACATCTAACAAACAATATTTAGCAACAGAAATAATTTCTGGCATGCACAGCCCTGTGTGTACAGTAGCATCTGCTAAGTGCACCCTAAGGATATCTATTACTCTTCCTCTGGTCAGTAGGCCTCTAAATCATAACCCTAGTAATACACTTATCATCCCCTGAGATCCCCCCCATGCGGTGCAGCAAGGGGATCAAAACAACACACAAAGACTCTGTGACAGAAGCAAACACATGGTCCAGGGGTGTTGGTTTCTTTTACAGAGCAAATCTGTCCTTGTGTCTGTGATATTATCAGCAATGGGAGAGTTGAGTTGGAAGGTTAGAGGCAGACAGGGAAGGTTAGGTTGGATGAAGCATGTTAAAGCCTCCATTCTTTCATCAGCTCTGTATGGATTTTCCATTTCCCGAGTGAATACCACTCTGCTCGTCTTTCTCTCCTAATCTTCTCTCTCCAGTCGTTTCTCCACCTTTCCACTCTTACCTTAGTTTACCTATCAAACTGTACAAAGAAAAACATCTGTTGCACTATTACATTACTTCTATGCCAGCTCATTTCCCTTGGGGGGAATTAATCACTGAACTCAGATGATGCCGCCGTGTTTGTTTGCAGTAAAAAGCTGAACACTCTTGGGTCATGATGGGACACCGCTATAAACCACTAAAGATCCATTCAGTTAAGCAGAAATGGCAGAAATGGCCAAAATGGCTAAATTAAAAGAGCTGTTTAAGAACTGCTCAAACATCTCTTTATGGCCCCTTCAGACGTTAGGCTGATTTATGGATATGCCACAGTGGGGAAAACACAAATATTCACTTCACAAACATGCTGCATTTGTGGACTGAATGTACTATATGTTAGAAAGAGGCAGACAATAAGCATTAATGTTGCAGTGTTTATTTGTTTATTGGTCAAATGAGGTTGAGACGGACATCTGGAGACTGCAGAGGTTGTTTTATACACAGCATGTTAATCAAGAGGAAGAACCGACAGCCTGTATGGTCAGATGAGTGCTGGAAAGTACCAGAGAGTTTACAAGAAGAGGAAATAGCTTCCTTATTTGCGGCAATTATGAGAATGACGAGTTGTTTATCTGTCCGTGCAGGTAGTTGTGAGCAGATTGCTTGTGTTCAATACAGAAAGGCCCAGTACATAAGATTTTGTTATGACAGCCTAATGCACAGCAATCACACATCCATATTTGCTGCAATTATTTCTGTCATGCCATGGCCCTTTACATGTCAAGTGCTGTACTTCAAGCTTACACTGGTACAGCAACTTACCATCTTAAATTTTTGGCTGCACATCACAGACAAAATACAGAGAGAGAGAGACATCTTGGTATATCCTATCCTGCTGTGAGAATGACATCAAAATGAAATCCACACAGACAAATGCAGCCACAAAAAAAGGCCACACCATGACGCGCCTTGCATTTATGAGAGAAGGAACAAGTGCTGTTAAGTCTTCCATAACACAACACCCTCTGCAACCTACAAAAGCTTATTTTTCCATCTCAAAGACACCAAGTGTTTTCCTGTTAATGCATCCACTCACCAAGACCTCACCCTTTTCTCTCCTGTCCTTCCCTCTCTCATACACAAATGCGGGCACTGAGTGTGTGTGCGTCTATTTGTTCCACTGTTATCTTGACACGCTCTCAAGCTCCTAATTGCTGCACTACAACCGCCGCTGCTGGGACAAACCCTCTAGACGCTCACCCTGTTTTCACTCTTTTCAATGAAGGTCGGAAAAAGAGGGACAAAGAGAGAGGCGGAGACAGTGACAGAGAGATGAAAAGAGGGAGGTGAAGAGAGGGAAAGGGGAGACAGACGCAATGTTAGAGAGACGGTAATGAGTATCATGTGTGTAGGAGAATCTGGGAGAAGAACGAGCAAAATGTGAGTGGATATATAGGAAAAGATTGATATTAAAATATACACACAAAAGAAAATCTGTCAAACACTTGGGAAATTATGCTATTACAATATTCATTTTCATATCAGCCTGAAAAAACATTTAAATTCCACTTAATTTGTCGTCTAGGTATGCAATGTGGCATTATCCAGTGAACAGCGCGAAGGAGAAAAGTAATTATCGTCTGGTGCATCCACGAATATGATCAAATTGATTACTCATTCAGCTTGTGTAATTCCTTACAACAAGCGTGTACATGTAAAGATATTTGATAGATTAGCACCTTTACTGAAAAAGAAATTATTTAATTAACCCCAGTTAAAAGGTAGGCATATACAGGTGTGACAGTTTGTTAAAATGTGCAGTTTTCCCACCAAGTAGTTGGCTGGCTCATAATTTCAAGCCTAAATGGAATTAGGTATTATTAGAGTGTTCGACTATTTACCTTATTAAAAGGGCAGTAAGAAAATCCCCTGTGCTCTCTTTTCAGCTTTTAGGAGCAGGCAGCCGGCTAGACGCCTTGGCCCAAAGGGCGCAGCTAACTCACTCAGTTAAGGCCCCCACCACTGGTTGCCATAGAAATAATGGGATGGAGACACAGAACCTGCCAAATGGGAAATGTCAATTACTGTAGATATGTAGATATAGGCTGGGAGTGTGGAGTATAAGGATGGGGCTCTGGCAGTGAGAGGAGAGGCTGAACAGACGCTGGTGTGTCCACCACCATTTATATAGAATTCTTCTGGACACAGGACTCATCTGTCTCTATCTCTGTCCACTGTCATTGACACGGACATGCATAGTCAGTGAATTAATGCGTCCTTCTTTTCTGTGTGTAACACAGTGGTGATTGGGTGCTGAGTCTGAACGTGAGAGGTGTCAGAGTACTGGAGGGTTTCTCAGGCAGCTAACTCCCCTCTATAATCCACATATTGATCTCTCTACTCGACGCGAGCCACGATCAATACAGGCAATAAAACCAAACACAGCAGCCTCTCTGGGGAACCGTGGCAGACCCTCAGGCAAGATGTGTGTGCATGTACACATACATCCCTCCGTGTGTCAGCAGTGTGTGAGGTGATGGTGTGTATAGTGTTTGTATGTGTATCTGTGTCCTAACACAAATCAGTCAACTGGACAGTCCTCGGTGGCTGTCAAGTGTGCTTCCCTCTCGGGACACTCTGAACATTCAACATGACAAAACAGTCACTGTGCTGCATAAATGATTAGGCAGCTGCTGAGGCTCAAACCAGAGAAGGAGAAGTTGCATCACAGCATATGCTATCATTGCTGATGCACACATACATTGTGAGCGAATGTGTAATTGCACAATCGCAGATGCATCTCACATTAGACACAGATATACAGTCAGTGAGATAGACACACAAGACAGTGAGATACACTGCCACCCGCAGGTCAGTGATACACTGACCAGTAACAACATCTACAATTTCATCTTTCTGATGTTGGGCCACAAATATATTTTCATCAGAAAATGTTATTACTCCTATAATATTTGTCAGAGACAGTCAGCTATAAACTGGACAAGCAAACACGCAGGGATCATGTGTTTTTGCACACACACAAGAAACAGATGAAGTCATGAAACGTAACATGTCCTCAATATAAGTTTTGCTTATTTACACGCACTTGTTTCACATAGCGCAGAGAGACAATTTTCCAAACCCTGAATAAAAATATGAATTAACTATGAAATTACAGCAGGAAGGATGTTTATAATTCACTATCCATCACACAGTTTGTTATTGTTGCGTCCTCCATTTCCTTGGTAATCATCATTACTTTTATTGTGGCTGCTAGCGTAGCATCATTAGCATACTGTATTGCAGTGGGTGAAGGGTGACCTGAGGTGGATTGCGATGCTCATAATATTGTCCTTGGGGGCCAAAACTATTGTTACACAGGCAACACAATTACGCATCTTTTAATAATATCTGCTGGAAATTACACCATCGCAGCTTCAATCAAATTCACGAGGGGTGTGAGGTACAATGGCATAGTATTTTATATTCATGAAAATCTGCCCACCAAAATCACATTTCTGTTATTAGACATCTCCAAGGCCACAGTTAATACTATTAGCAGCAAATGTTATGCATCGTTTTTATGCCGAATCCTATACAGTGAGTTTTTCTAGGGATAGATTTTTGCAATCAACACATTCTGAAGGAAAAATGTCTCCATCAGACTCCAACTGATGCTTGTAAACGGAGAATGAATGAATTTGACCTGATGGTGGGCTCCTGGCCATCCAATCTAATCTGCAGCTGTAGAAATTGCAGCACTGAGACAGAGAGAGGGAGAGGAAGATGTTCAAAAAGAAGGATGAGAGGAAGAGTTAAAACAGGCTGAGCAGGATGAGTACTAAAAGATAGACTGCAAAGTATTTTGAAGGAGATAAAAATTTACAAAGGAATGTGGAAAAAACTAACTTAAACACATGAACAGACAGACAGAGACATGTGATAAAGTAAAGTAGTAGAGTGTTGAGCCAGGCAGACAAACCAAGCCTGTGATATCTTGACAAATCCCAGTGCATGTGCTCTTGAGAGGATTGTGCTTCATTAACAGATAAAGAGTGGAAGAGAAGAAAAAGAGGGGCGAGGGAAGACAGGTCCGCTCTTTGTTCCTCCGCCTTTACTCATTTCACTGTTATCTGCTTCAGGGAGCTTTATTTGATGACATGACCTTTAAGTTACAGGAGCATGAATTGACAATGAGCACAGGTTTCCAACAGTAGGTTGATTTGTATTTCATCTCCTACTAGGATGCTCTCTTATCACATCCCCTCCTGCAGTGGCAAGGATAAGTAAAGGTGTATGTGTGAGAGAGGCAGAGAGAAAGAAGAGTTTAAATGTGTCAAAGAAATAAATGCGCTACGTTCACAAGCTGATGTATTTGAACTGCATTCTTGGTCCGCTAAATGAAAGAAAGTGTCACCGTGGCAAAAACACACAATCATCTCTTAGTTTGACATTTTGGGAAATATGCTTATTCCCTTTCTTGTGGATAATTAGATGACTTGTCAGGTATATATGACTGTGTGTTTAGACAGAACACAAGGCGAAAGTCAAAGGAAAGACAAGAGTGGGAAAGAAAGTGCGGGAATGGCGCAAAGACGAGTCTATGAGAGCTGAAAATGTTTAAAGTTGAGTGAAATATTCACTTTTATCCCGAAGCTTTATGAATCTGCTTTATGAACATACAGGGTGTAGAGGAAAATGGAGAAAGACTCGAGGGATATAAAATAAAATTTTCAGGTGTGAGTTCAGTCAGAGGCTGAGCTAAACATAAAAACAGATGTACACTCAACACATAAAGTCTGTCACTAGCTAGCTTACAGCTAGCATTTGCACAGTAGATATGTTGGCTGTTCTGGGAGAAATTATGGTCCAGTGGTCAAATTCACACCAATGCAAAAATTCACTTCTTTCACTGTCTAAATACACCTTAAGGCTACAGACTGAACACAGGAGGAATTAGCCTGGCCAGTTGCAAGGCAGCCACCGGAGACCCCCACAAGATCCTACTCCAGCGCACAACTCTCTGTAAAATGCCCAGTTGAATTAAACAGACAAGATGTAACGTGTTAACAAGTGAGCCTTTCAGGCGCTGGTAGGTGGATATTAACAGTGGCTGACTAAGTGTTTCACCTGTTTCCAGTATTTAAGCTAAGCTAAGCTACCCAGCTGCAGGCCGTTGCCTTATATTTAATGGACAGATATGAGAGTCGTATAAACTGCTCAGAAAAGTGAATAAACATATCTTCCACCAACTATTTCTTTAACAGAGAAAATTGAAACAGTAGGCGTACATGAGTCAATACGAGACTCCCCTGGGTATCCCTGGAGAGATCAGAGGTCAAGGCTTCAGACACATTATAACCTTCGCAGCAGTTGATCAATAACCCAAATGGCTGCCAGCTAACCTTTGAGCACTTCCACAAGCAAAGTTCATTCCTAATATTTATCACCTATAGCTTTATAATCACAGTGATACTTGTGGGAGGATGGACTGTGATAGATGAAGTCTGCCATCATGTTTTTACATTTTTAAACACCGTTTTCTCTGGGTGAAGCCCTGAGTCGTTGCTGTAGGAAACCTGGTTGTGGCTTTTTAGTAAGAACATGAAATATGCATGGCTCATGGAGAGTGAAAAAGGAGGGAGGGTGTGAAGAGGATGATGAACAAGGGGGTTATTTATAAACCACAGATCAATAACCATTAAAATTTTTAGTTTGGGTTAGATTGTGTGTGTGTGTGTGTGTGTGTGTTAAAGAGAGGGGGAGGCAGAGGAGAAGGGGAGACTATTTGGATCATTATTCCCTTCAGACAATACACACACACACACACACACACACACACACACACACACACACACACACACACACACAAACGTTGCACTTGTGTTAATTTTCAGCGCTGCACAGCCCTTCATTCTGGTGATGAATGGAAGGCTGAGGTCTTTCTATTAAATCAGGTCTCTCTCAGGTGATTGAATAAGAGGTCCTAAGAGAGATTTAGATTGATATCACGCCTCTTCTGTTAGAGAGGCAGGAGCGAACTACGCCGCCTGTACTCAAGACAGCACCTGCTCATTCTTTCTACGCCACTTCTTCTCACTTTACCATTACATTTCCACAATCCCTCAAATATCCTCTGTATCCATATTCTCGTATATACTGTATTTGGATGATAGGTGGTAAAGCAGTCCTGCCATTGTGTACTTACTTAGCGGCCCAACACTTAACCTTGAGCATATCGCCTCTTTATATGCTGTAGAATGAGTTTCATTTTTCATGCAGCATGGCTCTAGGGATGGCAATGTTGGTCCGCCACTTTTTTCCAGACTGAAATTTCTCAACAACTAGACGGATGGACATGTTTGTACACCCATTCATGATCCCCACAGGATCAATCCTATTGACATTGGTGATCCCCTGACTTTTCCTCTAGCACCATGAGGTTGACATATTTGATCATGAAAATTTGTGTAGTGTCACCATGAGGTAAAATTTGTATTTTGTCCAAGAGTAATAACTAACAAAACTAATGACATTCCCACCAGCTTCATGTGCACTTTGTGCACTTTTTAAAATGTTAGCATGCTAACATGCTAAACTGAGACGGTAAACATAGTGAACGTTACCTGCAACACATCAGCATGTTAGCATTATCAATGTGAGCATGGCATGCTGATGTTAGCATTTAACTAAGTACAAAGTTGCAGGCTAGCTTAGTCTTGCTAAGAATTATGTTGATGTGTCACAATGAAGAACACAATGCCTATTTAATGCCTTTCATAGGTAATTTCTTGTTTCTTTTGGGTGTAAGGATTACCCATGAGACCTGCTTGTATCTGCCTCCATCAACAAAACCTATTTACTAAGCTTATGCTGCACCACTCAGCCTCCAATCTATCCTGCCATGATCCTCTGTGCTTTGCCTAACCCCTAATGTACTGAGGCCTGGGTGGGCAGTGAGTTAATTGCCATTTCGTTTGGCATCACGATGGAGACTGCATGCTAAATAGAGCAGTTTCCATGGTAACCCACATTAAACACAATGTCTGAGGTAACAAATGTTTGATGGCCGATTGCGTTAGGTGAAATGTCATTGTGTGGGATGTAAATTTCCCAAGTGAGCTCTAAAATGTCTGGAAAACACCTAGCAGTCGCAGCTCTGAAACCTGATATTGACTGAGGAAGCTGTGGTTTGGTCACAGCTCTGCCTGCAGACAGAAAGTAATCACTGTGAGTTATACTTCATCTCTCGCTCTCTCTCATTCTCTCCTTGATCAAACATTAACTCCACTGGGAGTGACAGACACATACTGAGCACACCTGTGCTCCTCACCACGCCTCTGCTATCAAGAGAGTGAGAGGAACATGCACACAACACTGATGGGGCACAGAAATATAAAGCAAACACAACAGATAAGTCCACCCACCAATAAAAAGGACAAACTCATAAGCACACTGTCCAGTGACATCTTGGTGGGAATGAGTCTGTGCCCGGCTGAGTCCAGGCACAGACTGGGGATGGAGAGGGGATTATAGCCGGATGGCCTATTCTTCTCTCCACAGCAGCCAGACAGACGAGATGAGCTCTTTTCACCATTCCTATCTCGTAGCTGCAGCCCTGCAGGCTCATCCATCTCCATTTCCCACTCCCTGTCGTTGTGTCTCCAGCTCGAGCTCAGCCTTAATCAATCTAATTACCAACCACAGAATGGACCCCGTCTGCTAAACCTTCCAGACCCTCTCAGTGCACTAAACAACCCCTCCCTGCTAGAGCTTGATTAAAGGGTACCTGATTTTTTTGATGGTTTACAGTGAGAAAGAGAGGAAATAGATGGGGAATGACAGCAAGATTTCACAAATAAGCGATTTCATTATTTTAGACACGTGGAAATGAACATTCCTGTGTTTTTGTTTTTTAATTATCTGCATATTTGTGAATATTTAGATTCACATTTACTTAAATTAAGTTGTATTTTTCCATTGTTTTAGTTACTTTGCTGGTAATAATTTTCCCTTTTGTTCCCATATTGGGTTGTGTTAACCTTCCACCCAAGTTGCCATCCTTAGTTTACTTATATTATTTGAGTACTTGTAAAGTACTTTCTAATACTTTCAAATTATGCCCACTGATCTACACTATTATATGTCATGTTTATAGATTGGTTGAGTTCTTATTATAGATATATATTTAGCTAAAATACAAATGGTCATCAAATGTATGAAATATATATTTAAACAAACAGTTACTCTAATTAATTGTTTATGAAACCAAATGAAAACGAATTTTAACATTAATTTAAAATACACAGGAAGACAGTGAATATGAACTTGCATACTTTCTTCTACAACTTACTGATTGTTACAAAGGAATCAAATTACATTCCTACTAGGCCTTTATAATATAAAGTGTGACCAAGCGGGGAGAGATGATTAGTCTGTGATTTCGCTCTCTCTCCCTCTCTGACAACGGCAAGCTAATTAAACTCCTGGCATTTCATATTCATGACTAATTAGCTAAACGAGATGGCAGCTACAAAGTAGGCTGCTCTTAATTATGCCGGAGAATTTGAGTTACACCTTGGTGCGGAGGTGTGTACACTGTGTGTGTGTGTGTATGTCTGTGTTTGTGTGTCTGTGTGCTAGCATCTTGGCAATATTCATCTTGTCTTGTGCCCTGGCATTTTCCAAGAAGCTGACCCCCGTCTCAGTAGAGCCCAAGGGTAAAGGTCACTTAATGCTGCCTGTATATACTGTACAGTACACACCATCAGTGTTGTTGCAGTGTCTGCAGTCTTATTTTATGCCAGGCTAATTATCATGGTGTGCAGTAACTTATTTTACACAACGGCATAAGGGATGTAATGGTACAAACTGTGGGAAACCTTTGCATATATAGCAGTTACCATTGTTGCCCTTCAATCACATTGTTAAACACCTTTTTAGAGCAAAATACAATAAACACAGTGGCTGTTTTTACTGTTCCATTAGGATAGAAAGTATTGTTAAGACAGGAATGTAGGATTTTAACCTTTGCTTCTATTCTGCCATGTCAGTTCACTGCACCTGGACACCCTTGCATGTAGTTAGTGTTAAACTGTCAGAACAAAAATCTTAATGCAGGGGGTTCGCAAATGTCTTGTGAGAAAACATAGATCTGACTGTGACATTTTGGGGTTTCCCTAGAATCTCAACAATAAGCAGAATACTCAACTTCTGGTATTTGAGGGCACAGTTAGGTGCCTCAACAAAAGCAGGGACTGTAAGTTAATTACTACTTTAATGATGAGAGAGTGTCTGTTTTAATTGTCCCTATGTCTGACATTCACAGTATTTGTTACTGTACTTCTAATCATCTGATCTTCTGAAGGTTTTCACTGTGCCATGCTTGGCTTTTTAAAAATGAGCTAACATAAGCTCAGTGTTTTAGTGATCTGCAACTGCTCACAAAATGTTTTAGTGACATAATTAAAACATCAGCATGGCAATAATAACAATTATTAATAATATGAATATTGAAGTAGGAGTAAATGACATTATATGGAGAATGGAAAGCAAAGAGCAGTACAGAGAAAGGCATATTCATTCACTAAAATCTACCTGGTGGGCATATTTGCTAAATGACTCAGTCAAATGTCTGTGGTGCCTATTTATCTTAGATCAGCACATGATTTCAAGTTATTGAGCATTTCCATAGTTGATGGACCTGTTTGTGCCATTATATGTCTTTTCTCAGTAGATTTGCATGGAGGTCCATTGGCATCATGTTGGCTTTCTGCTATTTGTTCATTAAATATGAAAGCTAAATCCAGCAGCTGGTTCGCTTAGCTTAGCACAAGGGGGGAGCAACTAGTATGGCAGTCAGTCTAATGGTAACATCCATCTAGCAGCATCTCTAGAACTCACTAATTAACACCATATATCCAAAACCAAAGCGTAAAAAATTACAAATCGCCATTTTACTGAAGGTTATGTGTCAAACAAGTTTATTGAGCAGTTGCCAGTCAACTAGTCGAGATTCCAGGAATTTTCATAACCCATAAACAGTAACTGTAAAACGGCGAAGTTTGTTAGATATAAGGTGTTAATTAGTGAGTTTTAGAGGTGCTGCAAGATGGGTTGATTCTCATTTTTACACTTCCATATTTGTAGTTTTTGTAGCATTTTGTATTCCTTTAAAGAGGTGGTATTATGCTCATTTTCAGGTTCAAAATCTTAATTAGGAGTTTACATGGTTTAATTTTCAAAAAACACCATATTTTTCTCATACTGCACATTGCTGCAGCTCCTCTTTTCACCCTATGTGTTGTACGCTCTGCTCATGAGCTACAGAGTGATGCATCTTACTTGTACAAAATCTTTGTTGGGAGTTGCACATGCGCAGTTCCCAGTAAGGGCTACTAGCCAATCAGAAGCAGAGAAGGGCGGGTCGTAAGAAACAAGGTAGTGTGATCCAAACCAAAGCCGCTTCAGACTGCGACCGTAACCTAGCAGATGGTAAAAGTTACTCACAAGTCCACAACCACACAACATCACTGTTCCACATCTTTCCATCAGGACCAAACATTGAACTGTTGCCGGTGTTCTGACATCTATGCTACCTTGCCGAAAAATGTTACCGTAGCGCAAAACGATGGACTCGACTCTACTCTGTTTTCCATTGTAGATAGAACCCAGAGAACTCAGAATGTAAAGATAGAAAAGCGGTATGAAAACCTTCCAGCTGTGTTTTCCTCTGCCGTTGTTGCTGCAGCGGTCTGTGTGACGGCGGGAGCAGAGGGCCCTGTGAGCGGGCGGCTGGCCGGCCTCACACACGGGTTGGTACAGGCTTCCCCCGCAGCCACTTGCGGAGCTCCCCAACTCCGAAAATATTCAAGCACATTTTTGTTCCACCATCACTTCTCGTAAAACTGTCAATATTCGAAATCTACACAGCTGATTTCTCATCTCAAAACTTCTCAGAAGTGGATTTAGTGATGAAATTCCATACGAACACTGTAAAATATAAAACTTTCTGTTGCTGGCCTCTGTCTGGCACACGCAATGATGATGCAGTGAATAATGACGATTCTCTCTGACCAATCAGCAGTCTGTCCTGTTTTCACGTCACATTTTAGTATCCCTCAGCTCGCTTGGAACCTCGACGGAGTTGAGGTGATATGAAAAAAAGTACCTGGAAGCAGGTACAGGTACAACATTTCGACAATGGAAAACCAAACAAAGGCGAGTCGAGCCAAAGGGCCTCCGCTCAGACTAGCTTGGTTGGAGGGCGTGCCTGACCCCGCTAGCCGCTTGACAAGCTTTATGACACGTTTTCATTGTGAGGTCACAAGTAAACAAAGTGAAGGGCTGGACTACAAACGAGCTGTTTTCAAGCGGTGCAGAGCAGAGCTTTCTGTGGGAGATGGGAACTCCCTTTGGGCTTTTTTACTTTGCAAACCTATTACATGCACAAAAAAGATACATAACTCAATAAAGGAGAGGGGAAAAGCCAAAAAGCATAATACCACCTCTTTAAGGTTGTGGGACCTAATCACAGGGTTGATTACTCAGCTGTCCATTATACAGGGCTAGTTTAAGAAAAACTGATGTTTTTGTGCTCTGTCATTCTGCCTCCATCAAGCCTGGTCTTCTGTGCCTGCCTGACTGTCTTCATTTGGTGTGCTGGGGTTTAATGTGTGTATCCCTGTGGCAGGGTACAACATGGCCATTAAATTTGAAAAGAAAACCTCTATTTTGTCAGCTCCACAACGGGATAAACACCTCCCTCGGGCCTTAGTCGGCTCCCCACACAGCACAGCTTAGACGCACTGTTCAACCACCAACTCACATTTAGTTATAATATGTCTTTCAGGATGACACATGCACACGCACACGCGCGCGCACACACACACACAGGACTTCTACAGTTTTGTTCAGATGAGAGGTGAAGAATACATTTCAGCAGCCTGGATTAAAAAGAGATTCAAAACAAGTCAGACACACGTCTGTACAATAACTTTCAAGTGTGTTTGTGTGTAAGATCTTTACTCTGTGGTGTAAGATGCAAAGATCTTGACCAGAGAAGACAGACGAAAAGAACGGTGAACAAAAGGATAAGAAGAGAAAGGACAGGTACGTATAATCCCCCCCCCCCGTTCTGATTCTCGTAATCTCAGCCAGAAAATCCTCTTTCATTCTTTACAAGATTCCCAAATCCTGGATAAATCCACAGCAAGACATTAGTGCAGTGCAAAGCCCTCTCTGAGTTTATAGAGATTTGCATCCTTCAATTCTCTCAGTGCCTGACTACTTTCATGTGGTCCTGATGGACAGGTGCCGAACTACACTGCCCTGAAAATGGCACCAGCCTATTGGCTATCTGCACATCAGAGCATACGATGAAATGACGCAGGTACTAAAAACCACAAGGGGGTTTTGTTTTGCATAATTACAAATCATTCATGCTTAACATTACAAAGCATATCATAAAATTTAAGATAAAATATTCATGCAGCCACTGGTTTTAGATCAAGAAACTATGTTACAACTATGTGTATGTGAAACGTGAGATTATCTGTCCCAGTAAATCATTAGCCGCCATGTTGTTGTTTTTTTCCCCCGTTATCACAGCATGAAGACAGCTGAGAGCAGGGACTGTTTTGGAAATATACATTGTTGGTAGTGTTTAAGTTACACAATTTAATTTTAATTGTTTGACATTTTGGGAAATACACTTATTCCCTTTCTTGTCAAGTAACTTCCTGGAGTCTCTGCTGGTAGTCTACCCTGTTTTTAGGTCTTTATCCTAAGCTAAGTTAGCTGACTGCTGGCTTCAACTACATATTTACTGCACACACAGTATAAGAAAGTGACCAGTATCAACCTTCTCCTCTAAGGAAGGCAAGAAAGGGATTAAATGTATTTCCCAGAACTATTCCCCAAAGAGTTGGCTGCTGAACAGCAACCTTTTTAGAGCAAGAAACTATCAATTTTACATGACCCTTTTAACAACGTTGACATTTCCTTATTTTATGCCTTCTGGGTCTGATTTCTTGACAGCTTAGCTCATAAATGCACTACTATTCACCGACCAAGCCAGATATCGGAGCTTCATTGAATGCACAAGGAAATCTTTTCGTCTGCTCAAAACATTGAGATTTTGCAATACTATGAGTGTTATTAGTAATAAATACATAGCAGAAGACATGGCAGTCGACATCCTTGTACTTGATTAATAAAAATGAACAAGAACATATGCATTGTCTCGTGACATTTGCCATGCCCTCTGAACACTTACAACTATTCAATCCAGCAGTTTAATTAAAAGTAGGAGAAAATACTGTACGGGGGTGTCATAGTCTCAGAAATATTTAGCTGCGGGGAATAGGATGTAGATTTCCATCCACTGAATAAAGGACACTAAGACCTTTGGCTTTCATTCTTTGTATCACAGTATCTATGCATCAATTCCAACAATCTTTAAAGCATAATGGGGCCTCCTCATGTGTCTCTTTGAACCCAGGCGTCCTACTTAATGAATGAAACCTTCCAGGGGTCACCTGTAATGAATGGAACCTAAGCAGGGGAGCGGTAAATAGTCAAAATTATAAAACCACACACTTCCTTAATAAAGCAGTCTCAGCTGGAGTTTTGCAGGGATTAGAGGGACAGTGTTTTACCTTATCACTGTCTTTTATGTCATTAGCGTCGCTGTAAAAGCCTTACTGAGGAGGAAATAAGAAAAAACAAGGATGCGAGTGATGGATAGGAGTTGGGTGTATTTTTAGTAGCTGATCGGTTGTAAATATGCACAATCCATGCACATAGCTTTGAGTCATAATAGAGAAATTTAATTTCATGTGGGGGTATACTCTATAATATTATTGTAACACACAGCTAGACCACTGTCTGTTGGTGTGAATGTCTGTGCCTTTGCATGTGTTTGAGTGAAGGATCCTATCCGTCAAAGGCTATTGGTTGGCGAGGCTGGCAGGATCTAATCCACTTCTTTCTGTGTAGATTAGCACCAGGTTAATGGATAGGCTGCCAATGTGGTGTACACACACACACACACACACACACACACACTAAAGACAATCATGGTTCAATAAAATATGGAAAGGGACACCTTGAACATCCTGGAGCAAACAAACAACACGCAAACAGTGACAAGACAAAGTCAAAACAGTGAAAGTCAAATAAAATGTGAAAAACAGGAGCGACAAGTGGAGAGTGCTGAAATCATTTTGTACAGACAGCCTTGTCATCTCCATGGTGCATAATCTCCAAGCCTGCATGCAGATGGGGTGCACAGGGATGGGGACATGTGTGTGTGTGCGGGCACACATCACATCAGGGCGCAGATTTAAATCCAGGGTCTGATTACTTTTGACACACTCCTCCTCTTTCACTCCTGCTCTCTTTTACACCCCATCAGATGGTGAGACAGACAACAGAAAACCTTTATTTCTACAATACAAGAACAATGCTGTTTATTTCCCCATCTTCTTCATGGATCAATTTGTGAGGATGCTGACTTTTTGCCTGGGTCATGCAGCTTTAGTCTCAGCAAAATCATGTACGTAATCACGATTAATTAATTAAAACCATTTACTGGGTTCTTATTTAAAACGAGTATTGAAAAGTCCGCCAGACACTGAGTTTTCAACCAAGGCATGAAGTTAGCGTTGCTTAATTAGCTAGCTACAGGTGATAAATTGGCTAGAAATTAGAAGCCTGCTTTTTTCAACCTTTGTAGAGGCAGAAAGGCAGGTTTGACAGGCATAGCAGCAATAACTAGGGGGGTCAAGAGTGGTCAGGGGTCACTGGTACATGGCGTGGCCACTGGACCTCTAATTATGAGGAGTAACACCCTGCAGATTTAAAAAAAAATTGAAGTGCTCATGGTGTTTCTTTCACATATTTAGCCCCTTTCCATTGTCTGCAGAAAACTGGGTGTCTAAAAATATTGCTCCTGATATGACAGTCATCGATCAATAACAAGCTCTCCACCTGCCTCTCACAGAGGAATGTAGCCAACGCAGAAATGCTTTTGTTGTCTACTGTATAGCGGGTGGAAACTGCCCAAACCTCACAAGTGCGTGTGGAAACTGCAACGAAACAAAACATGCCATACTGTAAGGCCTTAGAATATTGACAACATTTCGAGAGCAGAGACACACAAGAACAAAGTAGAGACAGAGGTGCCGTGGAGACGCAGTGAAGGCGGGGGGATCAGTAGAGCAGCGCGGAGTGAATTTACAGAGGGACCATGTGCTAACATTTCTCCTCTAATAAAGAGCACGTTCTCCCTCTGTCTCTCACTGCAGGCTTAGCCAGGCCGGCTTTATTGGTTCATATCTGACTGATTGACTGCTGAAGCCACAGGGGGAGTGTGAGTGTGTGAGAAGTGGGTGGTCAGCATTCACACAATATTAAACCCTGACTATATCAAACCTCTCATATAAAGAGGAGAGAAAAGAGAGACAAGTTGATGGAGAGGGATCAAAAGCCCTGAGGACTGATGTGCACATGGCAATAAAAGGAGTTTACTTTTTCAGTTAATCTTTGACATAATAAGGGCAAAGGAGGTGAAACTGGCTTAGTTTAAGGTTTGGGCTTAAGGAATATCTCCTTTAATATCCCAAGTGACTTCCTGCTGTAAGATTAGTTTAATTTGGCATGTATGTGGGGCTTTGTGAGGGGTTTATCATGCCAGTCAACTTGTCTATTATGATAGCCAACCAATGGGGAAATAAAAAGAAACACACACACACACACCCCTACCTGTGCTGTGCTGTTTGTGTTGTGTTTGTCCTCAGTGTCTTTGTAGATGCTGGATGGCAGGTCCATAACCTGGGTGACAAAAAGATAGACATTCAACCAAGACTTGATGTTAAAACACTGGGGGTAGCACCTGGACTGTTGTCAAATTTGAGGTGTAATAGCTGGAAATTAAATGAGGGTGCTTCTCTGCTCACAGTTTTCTCCTGGGTGCCTGTGCTTCTCGTGTTTCCTGTCACACTTTCCTTTCCTGCATTCTTCTTTTTCATGCTGGTCTACTTTTTCCCACTTATCAGCCTCTGAATGTAGGAACTGTTCTGAAGTATTTGTGCTTCTGTAAGAGTGTGTGTGTAGATATGTGTGTCCATTCAAGCATCCGCACTAATGCTCATACATTCTTGTTTTACACTTTGATGTTAAATGAATAAATCAATGCTTTAAAAATTTACAAGCAATATGAGGGCCGTAACGGTTCGAGGATGACATGGGCTAACATCAAACTTGGAAGCTCTAAGATTTGCCATGTTTTATGCTATTTATATCATATTGCGTGGATAATGTCCCTAGCAGGCAGGGTGATGTTGGAATGTTGTAACATAATACTGAGGAATAGTCAAAAAAAACCCTGTGAATGCTAAGCATCATTTGAAGCAAAATAATGAGTGTAGCAGGTTGAATGTCGGTAAAAGTTTCTTTGCATTGCTTTTTGTGAAACTTTAGCTTTACTTTAGCTAGGGCTGTTGCAGGGAAGTAATTTCCTCTGCGGTGATTTATTGTGGCTCAACATCCAATACTGGTAAGAGTTTTGCAAAAGTGCAGTTGTTATAGTTGTTAACGTTATAGAAAAAGCCCCTTCTGCTCTGCAAATGGTCAAACTGTAGAAATGAATATGCTTGGCAATGTTGTGTAACTTTGACTGGCACCAGCGGCTAGCTTGTTGTTGGACCGGGACTTTAAATTACCCTTTTTAAACTATGTGTAGTCCTTGGTCCTGTGTGTTCTTTAATGAAGCAATAGGAGAAGATGTTTTTGGTCAAAGTTAATCAGTTTTATTACAACTAAATGAATAAAGCTTCCAGAGCTCTGGGTTTTGAGTCTTCCTTTCCCTGACCACCAACAAGCAGGGTCAGTTCATGATGTCTGACTCGCTATCTCTCCCTGACCCAGTATACATCATCAAGTCATAAAACAAAAGTGTAGGTCAGTGGATGATTGGCCCACGTCCTCTGACCCCAATGTTTCGTCATCCGACTCCACGAATCACCATGCTGTTGCTGAGCAGATTACAAGAGTTGTCCCTGAAACGAGATATCTTGGAGAACAGATCTTTTGTGTCACATTCCAACCCACCCCTCACCCATCTCCTTGTTTTCCTGTTCAGGTGTCATTATCTGATCATGCAGAGACTTCCTGTAACTGCCCTTCTCCAAAAACACACACATCCGGTATAGTTTAATAAATGATAGACCAACATATAAACTTCAATCTATAATAAATCAGAGATCAATATAAGAAAACACAATAATTTTGGTTACCCTGAGTAATACAAAAATCATACCATCATAATCTCTCATTGCTCAAACCATAAAGCTGCAGTTGCTCGCTGGGTATGGAGGTGAGATCCACAGATACACTTACTATGCATTTTTGCTGACAAATTACTTAATTTATCATAAATAAAGCAATTTGCTAAAACAAAACAAACAAGTGTTACGGTTGTGGTCATAACTGGTGAACTTTGATATTTGTTCAGTGTTTGACACCTGTTCCGTTTCTTATGTAAATAGGTCTGTGCCATAACATCAGTGTGATTGGTGGATTATGTCTCCGCTTGGCGGGGGATTGGTGGCTCCGGTTCCAGCTGGTGGCAGATGTTTGGCTGCTCCCTGAAGGTTTGGTATTGCTATTTGTTTCACTCTGTTATAAACAAATTCACTATTCTTTATTGGGAAGATGGGGTAGTTCCCAGTTGTCTGGGCCCCTAGACCAGGCGTAACACAAGGCAATACCACCGTGTAGTTGAGCCACAATTAATCACCGCAGGGGAAATTACAGTATCTCACAAAAGTGATTACACCCTTCACATTTTTGTAAATATTTGATTATATGGGGGGGGGGTTACACTGTTATGCAAGCTGTAGGCTACACTCACTACTTTACATTGTAGCAAAGTGTCATTTTTTCAGTGTTGTCACATACAAAGATATAATCAAATATTTACAAAAATGTGGGGAAATTGTACTTCACTGAGACAGCCCAACATAATAACATACAAAACACGCTCTTTCTCCTCACTCCATTTATCAGCAACCTTTCGGTTTTCTGCTCTGGATTGCATCATTTCTATCCTTTAACCTCCATTACTATTCACCTGCAGCCTCACCTGGCTGTATAAATCAAACTGGCTTTAAAACCCTCTTTTCCAGCGAGCCGACTGACTGACTTTATTTGCCCCATCTCTGATGAAATTTGCAAGCTGTCAGGAGACTTGAGCAGGAAAGTCAAACACCAATCTGGCAAGCATGTCCTTTCTTCAGCACAGTTAGGATTTCCCTCAGGCACATACACACTGATTGGTTCTTTTGGTGTGCGCTATGTCCTGCATGCAGATGACACACACACACACACACACACATATAAGACAAACCGGGCCTATCTTTGCTGCAGTCAGTCCTACAAATTCCAAAACCTCCATAACTTTTCTTTTTAAACAGTTACTTTTAGCATTTAAATCCAACTCAAAACGAATAAAGCTTTCTCAAAGCTGCTCTGGGTGATCCGTTAATTGTGTCACTGTGATCCACTCATAATCCTGCCATGGTTTTGCTAGATAAATACTCTCTATGCTTGTACGATTTGAAGTTTCCTCATCTTACGCAAAAAAAAAAATTCTGCTATAAAAATGCCTCGATATTGAATTCAGTTGAAACCAGTGTGACTAAGCTGACTCCTTCCCCTCTCTTTACTAGCTAACTAATTATAAACGCAATACTTGTTTTTGCCACTATTCATCATGAGCTGAACCCAAAGATCTAAGACTTTCTCTATGTACACAAAAGGCCTATTTCTCTCAAATATTGTTCACAAATCTCTCAAAATCTGTTAAGCCACTTTTCCATTACCAGTACTTACCATCACTTCGTGTAAAACTGTCAATACTCGAAATCTACACAGTTGATTTCTCACCTCAAAACTTCTCAGAAGTGGATTTAAAGTACGAACATTGTAAAATATAACACTTTCTGTAGTCTGCAGTGTTTTCACGTCACATTTTAGTATCGCCTCAGCTCACTTGGAACCGCTTGGCACCTCGACGTAGGTGATGCGAAAAAAAAGTATCTGTTAGCAGGTACAAGTACAACTTTTCCATAATGGAAAACCAAACAAAGGCGGGTAGAGTTGAGGTGAGTCAAGCCGGTACTGTGCAGTGGAAAAGGGGCTCTAGTGAGCACTTCTCCTTTGCCGAGATAATCCACCACCTCACAGGTGGCATCAAGATGCTGATCAGACAGCATGGGTATTGCACAGGTGTTCCTTAGCCTGGCCACAATAAAAGGCCACTCGAAAATGTGCAGTTCCATCACACAGCACAATGTCACAGATGTCGCAAGTTTTGAGGGAGCGTACAATTGGCATGCTGACTGCAGGAATGTCCACCAGAGCTGTTGCATGTGAATTGAATGTTCATTTCTCTACCATAAGCCATCTCCAAAGGCGTTTCAGAGAATTTGGCCAGCCTAAGACACACCTGTGCAATACCCATGCTGTCTGATCATCATTTTGATATGCCACACCTGTGAGGTGGATGGATTATCTCAGTAAAGGAGAAGTGCTCACTAACACAGATTGACAGATTTGTGAACAATATTAAGAGAAATAGGCCTTTTGTGTACATAGAGAAAGTCTAAGATCTTTGAGTTCAGCTCATGATGAATGGGGGCAAAAACAAAAGTGTTGCGATTATTATTTTGTTCAGTGTATAATCCTTTTACACCCTTACAAGTCTACAGGGGGTCTGTTTTAACACTCAAAAGCAGATTTTGGGTGGAGTACCAATTTGCTAAAAAGCACACCTGCATAGTGAAAGAAGCGTGTGGCCAAAATAAAACATGATTCAGTGTGAAAATACACGTTTGTAATGAATACAGCAGGACTTGAGAAGCGTATTGATTGGGAGTCCTCTGGAGGACAAGCTAGTGCAGGAACTATCCATTGACACAATTATGGGAAGTATTGAGTTACTCACTTCACTACAAGGACTTCATCTTCCTCTGTTAACAGAAAGGAAATTCCCCAGTAAGACACACTCTGTCTCCTCCTCCATCTCTTCTCTGCATCCGTCTATCCAACAGATTACCTTTCAATCTTCTCACCTCCTCTTACAGTGCCAATTTCGGTCCCCTCTTCTCTCCCCATCCCTTTTTTTCTTCACATCTATTCTTATCTCTTCTGCTCTGTTCATCCCAAACCCACTCCCATCAATCAACTCTGCTGGCAGCGTGCCATGAGCAGATCTCTACCACCCATCTTCAACCTTCACCCCATCTTCCCTTATATCCCAGTAGTAGAAATTGTACGTGTCGTCTCAGTCTTCTGCCTGAGCATATCTATCTGGAGATTGTTGGGGGTGCCACCGTGACACCAGTTTAACTTATGAAGATCACTGAGACATTCAGCAGGCTGGGTGTAGTTGCATTGCCATGTGATGCCATCACTCCAGATGTTTCCCATTCTAGTCTGTGTAGTTCAGTAGTTCTGTGTAGTACAGAATGCTTTGGATTAAGGTGTCCACCACATTTAGAGGGCAGCAGATAAGAGACCAAAATTCAAAAAGCCTACAGATTCACAGGCAAACAGTATATCCATTCCATGGATACGCATGCACAGTTACAAAGTACGCATACATTCACACGCTCGCTCCGCCGACATAAATTTGAGACTAGTTTAATTACTTACAGTAATTAGCCAGAGGCAGGAGCTATCAACGATGCTCTTCTCTCTCTCTGTCTCACCTCTCTCTTCCTCTGTCTGGATCTTTCTCTCTCAAGTGCTAGCAGTGTGTATGTCAACCAGCATGCCAGTGTTTTGTAGAGAGCTGCACACTCCTGTATTCTTATTAGGACTAGCGACTGGCATCGCTTAGAATTCATAGACCCTTTGCCCCCCCAGCCGTGATTTCTTTGTTTTTGGAATCTCCACTCACACAATGTTTTGGGAATCTTTTCTTCCAAACCCGCTCACATTGATCCAAGCAAACCTGTTTCCTCCCTCTCTGTTCAGTCGGCTAATTGAATTTGCAGCCGACTTTTAATTAACAGCGGGGGCGATTAGCATAAAGTCGGATCATTTGCATATGGTCGGCAGCCCCTCCTCCCCCTACATGTCTGAGTACCTGGCATAGAGCCAAGAGCGGGGCTGGAAACTGACAGAGAGAGAAATAAGGCAGGAGGAAGGGACGGATGGAGGAGGAGAAGGTGAGGTGTCTGCCAAAAAGGAGAAGAGAAACAGCAGATGGGGGAAGGAGACAAATGGGGGCAAACAACAACAACAACAAACGGGGGAGTAAGCGAGGTAGATGTGCACATACACAGTTACACGCATATACATACACAAAAAACAAATGTATGCACAACATGATCACAAACGCGCATGCAAACACACAGGCACAAATTTCTCCACAGATTTGCAATCAAGTTAGCTAATAGCTATACTCGTCTTACAAACAGGTGTTAATTGGTGCCACACTGGATCTATGAAGATGAGCTGGGCAGACTTAATAACACGATAAGGCAATGAGGTGCAATGTAGCGCACTTGTCAAGTAACACCTAGGCAGCTTCATATAGACGTACGACGCAAGAAAGCACACAACTCATGTTAGTGTATGATGAGCCAAAAATATGAAATGTTTACAAAACTCGACTTCTAATTTAGCATTAGATATTAGTAATTCAAACCCAAGCACTACCCTCCCCCAAATGTACTGCTACACCACTGTAACCACCTCTTGCATATTCATGCAGTCACACAGTCTCACATTTTTTGTACCAGGTCTGGCCAATACGCAAGCCTCTATCAATATCCATCTCATATTGCCTAGTAGAATGGTCAGTCTGTCAATCTAGTAATATTGTGTGAGGATGGATAACATCCATCTGCAGTGCAATCTGGCAGCCGAGTGGCAAAGCTGGTGTGGTGCAATCTGGAGCATACACGCAAGTTGATATACTCAGTGTTTAAAATGTAAACATAACGTAATGTAAGGCATTCAAGCAGACATACAGTATCACCACAATCTGCATTACATAAAAACCTGGAATACAACTACAACTCCACATGTGCTCGTACACAAACACTGTGCTAACCAACACAGGTTCTCTCTGTCTGATTTGCCTGACTTCATTAGTATCCAGAAAGAATGCAGCTCATTAATGAATGTCATTAAGGCAGGCGGTGAAGCGCTGGGTGGCTGCCAACAGGGCGACTGCTGGGTGGCATGTAGGGAGGGGACGAGCCACGGCCAGTGCAGATGCAGCTGCTTCTCTCCTGGTTGTTACCAGGAGAGACCGAGAGAGCTGGAGAAACAGAATATGACAATGTGGGGGTCTCAACTTTTCAGTTGAGCGTACGGGTTTACTAGAAAGTCGGGGGCCGTGGGTGTTGCCGCCATGTGCCATCTTAATACTGCAGAGGATGGGGCACGGCAGACGCCATTTTGAGGAGCGATGCAGCGAATCGCCATTTTGAAGTGCTTTGCATGTGGGAAATGGGTATTAATAAAAACCGAACCTACATTACATTTAGACAGTTGAGAGGCTGATTGCGAACTTGTCAGGTCACATGACGGCATTAGTTGCATCAGTAAATGGTATTCTTCGTTTCACCAACCGTTCAGTTTCTCTCACATTCACATGTACAGTGAAAGTGCATTTCGCTTTCTCTTTGTCAAGTATGAGATGAAATCACCATCACTTTCTTTTTCATCCCAGTACTGATATCAGTCAGGGCTTTGTGTTTTCAGCACACATGGACTGGATATAACACCTGAGAACAGAGAAAATATCCCAAAGCTGTAGTTTGTTTTTAGAGCTTTATCTTAAAGAGGGGATTTGAATTCATCTCAATTTAAAATCCTCTCAAATGGACTGAAACCTTTTTCTTGTGCACAAGTCATCCAGACACTCAACAAATCCTTTTGACTTTCAAACATTGAATTCACCAACATCAGTGATTTCACATTTGCCAACAATTACAGATAAAGTAACAAGGCAGAAGAGTACATCCAAAATGTCAACATCCTGGAAACTAAGACTAACACGTCCAAGTTTGGACAATTCTATTTCTATTAATTCATCCTTGAGTGAATTCCACCAGGTTTTAACTTGACATCAGTTAGTCAGCTGTCTACATTCTCCTGCTCCAGTACCTCAGGTCGCTGATGTCTGCACATTCTCACACTGATCCGAGGCCTTGTCTGGGACCCAGGGCTCGTCTTCTCCCATCTCTCTCACTAAGGAAGAAAACACCCACTTATGCATTCAAGTAATTAGTGCTAATCAGCCATGCACTGACCTAGCATGCGGCCATATTGATTTCAGAGGCTAATCAAGGAGAAGCTTAATGACATGGCAATTAAAATGCTCCAGTATGTGAATTTCACGTGCGATTAATTGCTACGGTAGAAAAAAATTATCAAAAGTGTGGCAGCAGTGAATACAGTCAGAGGATACAGAGGATATGGGTTGATGAATTCACGCAATCTGGCTGTCCATCATAAACGCCTCTACAGGCTGGGTATATATAATTTAACCATCTTTAAAGTTTTAAAAGGGAATACGTTTTGTAAATAAATAAAAGAAAGTATATATTTACAACTTTTAATCTTTATTTCTTTAAAATAAGATAAAGGAAAATTTGTTATCAATAATACAAGTACAAAAATGCATCAGAACACAGAAGAATATACAGGACAGAGCATGACAGTGACAGCTTAGGGAATTATATATGCTTCAAAACACAAAGATCCTTGGTATATTATGGAAAATAGAAGAAAAGGTTTGCTGGAAGGCTAGATTTCTTTTTCCAGATAAACAAGGGAAAAGGATTTTAAAAAAAATGTCTATATGTAGTCAACTTGGCACCAACAAAGCTGCTCTCTTTCCAGTTTCAGCCAAAATGCTAACATTCTCCAATAAATAAGGCACTATGAGGGGCCCAAAAGCAGGAAAGGTGTGTGTGAGTGCATCTATGTGTCTGCGAGTGTGTGTGTGTATATAATCTGAATAAGTGGACCACAACTGAAGACTTTCACATTTTATAATCGTGCATAAATACTTATTCATCTTAAATCACTCTTAAGATATTTCTATTAATAAACAATGACATTTATAACTGGGAATTTAAAAAGATGTTAAGGGCCTGACATCCATGTTTAAACATACACAAACAGTTAAAGCAAAAAGCAACTTGTGACAAAAGATAAACTCAAACATATGATGTGCTATTTGATAACCTTTTTTGTTTAACTATGGACAGAGAGCTGAATGACACAGCATCACACTCACAAGAGTGACAGTATGAGAGTCACATGTTGGCAAAGTGCTGCCCAGCACTCTTCCAACATGCTTGTCAATGACAGACTGAATAATGAATATCATCACTACTCACATATGTTGATACAGCTGTGTGCATAAAAACTGTGCTTCTGTTACCACATGAATTCGTATAAGCACTGCTAAAAAAAACCCCATCAAACTTGAAAAAAGTAAGAGTGGACGAGATTAACATGTTGCTCATTAAGGCAGTTCTGACGATGAAAGATATTAAGCGTCAGTCCGTTCTGTTTGGCAGATGCCTAATGTTTGGCACCACAAGTACAAACCAGAGGTTAACTGTAAGATCTGGAAGCAAGTAAAAAAAAAAAATCAAGCTGCAGCACATTACAAAGAATCAAACTTCTCTTCACTGTCTTTGTCAGCCATAGTGAGAGGATAGCATTTGTTAATGAGGCAATAAACTGACATGAACAGTCCGTACGGCCGCCGAATGTCACTGAAAATAAAGTCCCTATGGTAGGCTTTTAAGTTTCTATCCCACCTGTGAGATAAAGATGGATGGAGTGGAGGGCTGGAGTGGTGGGAAGACATTGTCATTGAAGGTCAAAGTCTCTTTGCAAATGAATTAAACCCAGTTAAGGGCAACTGCAGTGAGGCAGGTGGCGTCTACATCTCGTGGGCGGCAAGATGATGTTCTGGGATGCCGTTAGCATGAGCCACCACCGTGTTATTCTCATTGAGACGCCTCACACGATACATTTCATAGTGGATGCTGCTGGTGATGTCCTTAATGTTCTGCATATGGCTCCTGAAAGAAAAACACATACACCCGTATCAGTATCTCAAAAAAGTGAGTACACCCCTCACATTTTTGTAAATATTTGTTTATATCATTTGTTTATATCTTTTCATTTGACAACACTGAAGAAATGACACTTTGCTGCAATGTAAAGTAGTGAGTGTACAGCTTGTATAACAGTGTAAATTTGCTGTCCCCTCAAAATAACACATCACACAGCCATTAATGTCTAAACCGCTGGCAACAAAAGGGAGCCCAGCATCTAAAGTCCCCCTCCACTCAAAATGGGTTTTGCTTATTGTTATGTCCCTTGGATGACTGTGCAGAATGATGTATGTGCAGAGACTGAAAAATAACACTCTCTAACACTTCTCTTTGATATCACGAAATAACTGTTCTTCCTACACATCTTAAATTTAGATTTAAGATAACCTAGTCTGGAAGCCAATCACAGTCCAACACCCAACTTGCGTGTGATGTAGAGTTTTAAAAACCTCCAGTGCATATACATTGAGAATGGACTTTTCACTGAAGTAGGAGACATCTTGTCCAGCAGTTACATTTTGATATTAAAAGTATTTGCATATTTATTTGAATTCTGGATTCTTTAATGGGGTTGAAGGAATGTGTGTAATTTTCAAGATTTTTTAACTAGGTAACTAGGTGGAACAACCATTTCAGATGCAAATTATTATTCAAAGCAGAACACTTTTATATTTCATAAAACATGTCTGGAAGGGATCTTTAAACAAACTGGCACAGCAACACGAGGCTGCATGAAAACAGAATGTAAGACAGACATTAAATTCCCTCACCTGATGAGGAGATCCCGTAAATACGCGAACTCACAGTGGGCTATGTTCTCAACTAAAGGAGAAAGAAAAGTTATTAGTTATCAGAAATACCTGAAAGTAAGCTCAAACAAGCAACCACAGTTGTGACTGAGAAAAAAGCACCAAAAGACAGTTTGGCAGCTGCGGGCCATGATGCTATAAGGTTTCCTAAACAGTCCACTAGGTGGAGACAGTGATCTGGAGTGCAAGGTGCCTACAGAGACATAGATACTGTATGTTGTCTCAACACTATGCAGATATCTGTTGCTAATCTACATAGAGTCCTACTGAAGAGAGAGTAGAAAGAGTAACTGCTCAAAAGATTCCTGCCAGACGTGTGTGTGTATGCACAGCACACTCTGCAGGAAATTAAACTTCCTTAATGAGACACTTGATGGCAGGGTAGAGCCTCATGTCTGGAGTGGATGACATAATTAAATATTAAAAAGATGAAGCCTGCGGTAAGAAGGGATGTTAACAAATCACAAAACTGTTGGCCAAATGATAAAGCTGAATAGGTTTAATTCTCATAAATAAAGCAAAACAAAAAACAATCACACAATAACTATACGTTTTTCACTAGATTTTATAAATTAGAACAAAAAACAACTACAACCATAATGTTTTCCTCTCCTCAACATATATTATTTCCTATGTGAGCATCCACAGTGTATCTTTTGTGGAGCAAAAAGGGATGTGTGGTCTGGGGGAACCATGAAAACTAATCAGACCTCCCCAGACAGACTGTGTCTGCCAGAGGCCGAAGCCAGCTGCATGGCACACGACACCAATCTGAAAACTGAATGGAGCATTGTTGTATTGACTGACTGACTGACTGAGGTCTTTACTCGTCTCCATTTTGTTTTCTAAACAAAAAACACGTACAGGTTAGTTGTGTGCACACTGACAAATTCTGTCCTGAAAGTGTCACTCAAAACAAATTTAGATAGAATAAAAAAGGGGAGAACACAGACTGAAGAAGGGGAGACAGAGTTGTACCTTCAATGGTTCCCCACTTGGTCTTCCTCCCCAGAAGCCTCCTGCCATTGACCTGGTACTCCTGGTCGCTGCCCACCACAGCAAATGGAATCATCTCCTGCTCACAGGTTAACAGACAATGGAGTCCAATTATTCAGGTTTAGTACACTAACATTTATTCAGAATGGATTTAGGATGAGGATAGACTCCTGCTACACATCTCTGTAGGGGTCGGTGTTCTGAAAATGATCCCCTCACCCTGATCTTCTCGTTAATCATTCGGTCCTCGGCATCCTCGTCAAATTCTTTCTGAGGGTACACGTCAATCCCATTGGCTCGCAGCTCTTCCCTGATCTGGTCAGAGAAATGCAATTATTTTTACCCCGTTACAGTTTTGAAAGGATACAAATTAAGGTGTTTAATTGCAGCAGTAATTAGGTAGACACGCCTGATGCTGTTTTAAGAGACATCAAACAAACGTACCCAAGTCTACAGAGTGTACAGATTAAAAATTGGTATTAACACTAATCTGCTTTATAATCTACTCCAAAATTTTGGGCTTAGTCATTAATCGCTGTCTGTCTACAAACAAAACGCAAAAACCTCAAGATGGATGACGACGCAAAAACCTGTGCAAACACCAAGTCTGTCATGCACATGTACAAACACACATGAGCCTGCACAGATAAACCAGGGTTTAGCCTCCTTGTTGCTAATGAGAAGAGAGGAAATCCTGTGATCCTTGAAGAAGCTGCCAATAAAAACATACAAAAGGTAGGAAATGTTCAAAGTAACTGGTAATGAGTGGGATAGAAAGATAGAGATGCTCTTGCTGGAATGGATGTTTTGTGAGAGCGAGGGGAGAGTACAAGAATGAACCACCAGAGAAAACCACAGAACTATCTCCAGTTACTGCACCACAAACATGAAAAAAATACAAGCATGGAGACAAAAAGATTAAAATGTAGATAAAGAGGAAATGGATCCAGAAAGACAGTACCTTCTTTTTGAAGAAGTCCCTCTCTTCTAGGGTGAGTGTGTCTGCCTTGGCAATGACTGGGACAATGTTGACCACCTTACTGAGACGTCTCATGAATTCTACATCAAGAGGCCGCAGACTGAGAGGGGGGGCAGAGAGAGAGACAAAGACAGACAGAGAGAGAGACAGAGACAGAGACAGACACACAGACAGACACAGACAGACAGAGAGAATCATGAATGTGAAAGCCAAAGGATGTGTAACAAAACTCTTCCACCAGAGGGCAGATGTTCCTAACAATTCTTCCAGATGGAGGAACTACTTCACCTACTAGCATACAGTATTTACAGTTCCCACTACTGTTGTACTAGACAATGTGTGTGAAGAGCTGTTTGATGAGGTTTAAAGGACATGTGGTCGGTTTGAGGAGCTCAGACCTTTCCCACAGTTTGACAAAAGCACCTGCATGTGGTTACGGCAGTGGATTCTGGCCTGGCTAACAACACTTCGACAAAGATTGTCCATTGTCAACAAGGACTCTTGTGCACTCATGCAAGAGTGCACTCAAAAAGACAAAAGTGCAAAACTGACTTCATGCTCCCAGACACCCACACAGACTCTCTGTCTCTTCTCGCCCTTCCTGCCTCTTTCCCATTAGACTTTTTAAGGCAATCCCCCAGCAGCTGCTGGCCAGCCCATGTGACATCTGCAGTGTTGGATCAACATGAAACGTCGCTGGATGGGGAACAGAGACAGGGGGCCATTTCACACCAACCCTCTGCCTGAGTAGAGACAGGCCATGACACAAAAATGAATAGCAGTGGAGCGCTTAAATGGCGCTCTATGGTCAACTGTGTGTCTTTGAGTGTGTACTCAAGGCTGACAATCCACAGCTGCTTTCAACATTTTCCCAAGAATGGACACTGCACTCGACTAGAGTTACACAAATGCAAAAGCTATAAAATGTGCTGTGAATCTATCACTTGACGGACACAAGAGACTGTGTGCACCCTCCCCCTAATTTCTTCTACGAGTATTCCCCAACACCCTGAGCTCCAAACAGTGAGGGGCTGAAACCAACACAGTGTGGAGAGGGACGGCAGTTTATGCAGATCAATCAAAGCCAGATGTGTGTGTCTGTAAGAGATCCAGGGAGGGAAATTTGGGACATTGTGCTGCTTTAGGGCCTGGCGAGAGCAGCCCATCTTTCCAGTGTGTCAGAGAGAGTGAGCGAACGTGTGTGTGCATGTGTGTGTGTGTGTGTGAGTTCTGGGATATGCTGCATCGTGCTGAGCGGAAATATGTGGGGACATGTGTGGTTTGTTCAGTATGAGGGGTAAGAAAGCAGAGTGATGTTTCACATTACTTCACACTAAAAAGCTTGAGAAGAATATATGATCTGTTAGCACATGCTTAACACACTGTTACTGCCAGTAACAATGGCAGATGTTGAAGTTCCAATTGATTTATTTTATTGTATTGTCACCTAAGGGCAAGTAAGGTCAAATCAACCCTTGTTATTAAAATATTTGACTGATAATCAAAGTCACTATTTTTTGGGGAGGTATACTCATTTGTTTTCTTGCCCAGAGTTAGATGAGAAGATTAAAACCACTCTTGAATCTGTGCACTAAACATGAAGCTGCTGCCAGCAGTGTAAAAACAATGTGTTAATTAGTGAGTGGGCTGGTACAGTAGGCAGACTTTGTTTCCTTTGGACAGCACCAGGCTAGCTGCTTCCCCCCGTTTCCAGTCTCTACATCAACATTACAAAGGTACCCTGAGGAGTTTCTGGAAAAAAAGGACGCCCGTGCACACAAGTGACAAGATACAAAGTCCTACAAATGGTTTCCCCACTATTTCACTGATCTACAGGTGGCTGTAATGCGCCAACAAAGGCAAAGAAGAAGATTGCAAGCTAGTAAACATGAATTTAAACAATACTGAACTTAAAATCCTTAAAACGTCAGCTTTGCAAATGAGAAAAAAGGATCAACACTTTTGCTAGACCTCAATGATACACACAATGCAATCCAGTGAGGAACACTCAATGGAAATAAAACTTTGTTTATTAACGTTTATTTACAAAACAACTCCACAGGGCACCTTTAAGCTAAATTACCTGGCTTCTAGCAGTAGCTTGATCTTTACCTTACAGACATGACAGCGGTTTCTATGCTCGCATCTAAAAGGCAAGAAAGCAAAAAGGTGTGTTTCCCAAAATGTTGAACTTCTCCTCGTTTAAGTGTCCAACATCTTGTTTCGTTTCTAATCTAAGAGCGACTGATGGCTGTGCGGATTCATTTTAGTGTTGTTTAGTGTTGGGAGAATTAGTATTCAGGCTTTCTTTGCTATGAGTGTGTTTTTCTGTGTACCTCAATTGCAGTGCACTTGTATGTGCTCACGTGTCTATATTTAACCATGTGTCCTTACCAGTGTCCGGTCGGGGGGATGAAGTATATGCAGCAGTGGACTCTGGAGTCCGGAATCCTTTTCTTCCTGTTGATGTTTATCTCCTCTTGCAGGTACGCCTCGTACTGGTCATTAATAAACTTCATGATGGGCTGCCAGCTAGACCATGGCAGGAATGGATTGAGGGAATGATGGAGGAGGACAGGAAAGGGAAGAGATGGACAGAAAAGAGGAAAGGAGAAAGAAACAAAGAGGTAGAAACGAAGAGAAGAGGTAGATGGGTAAAAGGAGGAAGTAGTAGTGGCAGAGAGTGACAGGAAGAAGATAAGGATACAGACGGAAAGGAACAGGAAAAGTAAGACAACAGGAAAAAGGAAGGAGAAAGAGAGAGGCATCTGGTTAGACAGAATTTAAATCTTGCCGTTTATATAGTCAACACAATAATGGTAGAAGTGTAGCGTACCAGTTCTCATTGTTAATCTGATCCCCAAAGCCTGGTGTATCAATAACCGTCAGCTTCATTCTCACTCCCTTCTCCTCGATGTCTGCACACAAAGAAACACACACACAAGGTCAGCCAGAGCCAGCAGGCCGTATACTATGTCTCAAATATTTTATAAACAACTACTGAACCAAGCATTGTAGATGTAAAAGTAGCAGTATTCTGCAGTTACACTGACTATTTCTTGCCTGAAATGTATTCAGAAATAGATTGGAGGGGATAATTGCTGAAAATCTTGAGAACCAAAACAGCTGCCAAATTTGAAACAGGGCTGATTTTGTCAGGCTAAGAAAACAGAAGATTTACAGACTGTTTCAGCCATGATTAAGGTTATTAAAGATAATTAAAATTAAAAAAGATGGATAAGGTACTGTATATGTTGTTTGGAATGACTAGACAAGTATGTTAGACTTAGCCATGGGTGACAAAGGAAAAAGTGTAAATACACAAGGGAAGAAATACAAAAGTAGTAGAGAAGAGTCGAGAGGTTCAAGGAGGTCATACCATGACTGATGGACTTTATTTCGATTGTTTTGGGGATCTTCTCCTGGGTCATAGCCAGCGCTGACTTACGGCTGACTTTAGACTTGAACAGTGTGTTCATCAAAGTAGACTTTCCCAGGCCACTCTGTCCTGTAAGCAAAAACCCAGTCAGAGAGGCAGTGAGAAAAACACATACACACATTCAATGAGTATTTTCCACGCCAGTTTAAAACTCAGGCTGTCAGTTGTTGGGCTGAAGGAGTGACATGCTGCAGGTGTCCGTCTCCACAAACACTCAGCAAAGCCATCAGTATGCATGACTAAAACCCAAACAGACCATCAATAAGACAGACTGGAGTCTAGATTTACAATTTCTTTCCTAAGACAGTCAGGAGACTTAGATAAATGTTCACCATGTGACCGTGAATCCTCTGTACATTGTAATGCAATGTACATTATGACTGCGTCAGAAATGAGATATAAGTAAAAAGAATAGATTTTATGAAGCGTTTCATGCTTCCGTTATTTTCACACAATTTTAAACTATAGGTTTACATGAATGGTTGCTGTTTTCTTGTAAGGACATGACAACTGAGTCTTGAATTTAAGAGCAGATAGAACGCCCTCCATGTAGACGAGGACTGAGGATGACGGCGAGTTAGAGTCCTTGTCTGTCAGTCAGTATCAACCATCTGTGTTTATATGGATGGGAGCATCTGTGACCCTGCACATCATGCCAACATCACCATGGTTAATGAAGACGAGTTAGGGGGGGGCCCACAGGACAGCAAACATTCCCAGTTCAACTTCAGGTTAAATCAACAGTGAGACCATGACTGATTTATTAAGACGCACACTGCATGTACAGGCAGTCAGCAGCACATGTCACATGCTAACATGGATCTATGCAACCAGCATGGAAACCAACAGCTCCAGTTTTTAAATGGAGGAAATTCATACTTTACTCGGATGTTTAAGAACTGATCATTACTACATGCAAAATTCCATTTTATTAACTACAAATCTTTGGCAGAATTGATGGCACAGATTCCAGCCTTCCTGTAACAGCTGTATTCCCCAAAGTGTCTTGGTCCACCGTTTTCCCACTAACAACAATTGCAAAAGCAATGTGGTGCCAAAGTCCCACGCTTGCTTATGTAGAGCGGAATTTGTTTTAAATCTGTTATAAAATAAATCTGGTCACAAGACAAAAATTGTTAGCAAACAAAAAGTGATTAAATATATTCATAATATTGATGATAAAAAAAAAAAGTTATCTAGTAAAATATCTTTTGCAAAATGTGTCATCATGCAACTACAGCACTTAGTCATACAGCGGGGAGAACAAGTATTTGATACACTGCTGATTTTGCAGGTTTTCCTACTTACAAAGCATCTACAGGTCTGTAATTTTTATTATAGGTACACTTCAACTGTGAGAGACGGAATCTAAAACAAAAATCACATTGTATGATTTTTAAATAATTAATTTGCATTTTATTGCATGACACAAGTATTTGATCACCTACCAACTAGTAAGATTTCCGGCTCTCACAGACAGTAAGTTGTTCTTTAAGAAGCCCTCCTGTTCTCCACTAATTACCTGTATTAACTGCACCTGTTTGAACTCGTTACTTGTATAAAAGAGACCTGTCCACACACACAGACTCCAACCTCTCCACAACGGCTAAGACCAGAGAGCTGTGTAAGGACATCAGGGATAAAATTGTAGACCTGCACAAGGCTGGGATGGGCTACAGGACAATGGGCAGGCAGCTTGGTGACAAGGCAACAACTGTTGGTGCAATTATTAGAAAATGGAAGAATTTCAAGATGACGGTCAATCTCCCTCGGTCTGGGGCTCCATGCAAGATCTCACCTCGTGGGGCATCAATGATCATGAGGAATGTGAGGGATCAGCTCAGAACTACACGGCAGGACCTGGTCAATGACCTGAAGAGAGCTGGGACCACAGTCTCAAAGAAAACCATTAGTAACACACTACGCCGTCATGGATTAAAATCCAACGCAGGCAAGGTCTCCCTGCTCAAGCCAGCGCATGTCCAGGCCCATCTGAAGTTTGCCAGTGACCATCTGGATGATCCAGAGGAGGAATGGGAGAAGGTCATGTGGTCTGATGAGACAAAAATAGAGCTTTATGGTCTAAACTCTACTCGCTATGTTTGGAGAAAGAAGGAGGATGAGTACAACCCCAAGAACACCATCCCAACCGTGAAGGATGGAGGTGGAAACATCATTCTTTGGGGATGCTTTTCTGCAAAGGGGAAAGGACGACTGCACCGTATTGAGGGGAGGATGGATGGGGCCATGTATCGCAAGATCTTGGCCAACAACCTCCTTCCCTCAGTAAGAGCATTGAAGATGGGTCGTGGCTGAGTCTTCAAGTCTTCCAGCATGACAACGACCCGAAACACACAGCCAGGGCAACTAAGGAGTGGCTCTGTAAGAAGCATCTCAAGGTCCAGGAGTGGCCTTGCCAGTCTCCAGATCTGAACCCAATAGAAAATCTTTGGAGGGAACTGAAAGTCCGTATTGCCCATTGTATGGAGGAGTGGGCCAGTGCTGCAGTGTGTGCAAACCTAGTCAAGAACTACAGGAAATGTATGATCTCTGTAATTGCAAACAAAAAGGTTTCTGTACCAAATATTAAGTTCTGCTTTTCTGATGTATCAAATACTTATGTCATGCAATAAAATGCAAATTAATTATTTAAAAATCATACAATGTGATTTTCTGGATTTTTGTTTTAGATTCCGTCTCTCACAGTTGAAGTGTACCTATGATAAAAATTACAGACCTGTAGATTCTTTGTAAGTAGGAAAACCTGCAACCTGCATGAAACACAGAACAACCGGCACAACATCATCTAGAGGAAACATACTGCAGGGAAGTGGTTTGGGTTTTATGGTGGCCTGTCTACTTGTGTGTGTGTGTGATTAGCTCTTGTCTAAGGTTTCTGATCAGTGATGGGCTCTGGGGGAAAGAGTTTCGAAGTCCTACTGTGTGCAATGTCAAAACTTGATTAAAGAGAAAACCTGATTAACAGGACACATGTTATAACAGCTGACTGAAGATGATTTGAGATAAACACATATTTAAGTGTGATGGCAACAGGTTGATACTACATGTAAAATGTCCATTAAGAGCCACCCATTAGCAAGAATCCCTAAATTTAAGTTATATTTTATTGGTCTTCATGGAGATATTTTTTTTAGCAATGCTACTATATTCAGGAGCTGTAGCCACCAACAAAGCAGCACCAAACTGTAATACAAGCGCCTTTGTCAAAGGCAATAACAAGAATATTTCTGATGCCCAACATGCATGTCTTTCAGTGTGTGTGAGAGAAGGGTAAGCACCCAAAGATTCAAACAAAACTTTCTTGCTGTGAGGCAACTGTGCTGTTTGACCCTCATGCAAGCCCAAAGTAAATCAGGACATTCTAACTGAAACTTCAGCTAATCTAGACATATGCTACTTACCCACAACCATAATGTTGAGCTCAAAGCCCTGCTTCATGGCCTTCCTCCTCATCTGCTCCAGAATGGCGTCAATGCCCACGTAACTGAAGTCCACCACGGGGCCGCCAGTCTTCTCCCCGTACAGGCCACCCATTGCTGGGGACACCATAGCATCTGGAACCACCGCCTCAGACATGGCACTTCTGCTGTAGCTGGAAATCACCTCCGGTTCTGATTTGACAGAGGAAAGAGAAAGCGTGAGATGAGATTCAGCGGAATGAGATGAGGTCTGATATGAAGGGATTAAGGGCATGAAGGGAATGGGGGTGGAGAGAAGTGACAAATGCCAAATTAGAAAAACGGTGAGAATATGAAAAACAGGTAATGTAAGTAAGATGAGGAAGTCGACAAGAGGCGCATCGCAGAGCATGGTTATGGAAAACAGCCACACAACAGGAAGAACTCAAGCTCCAGTTAAACAACTAACAACTTCACTGTAAACCTTCAAGCTGCAAAAAAACTCAGAGCAATAGCACCTCACACACACTTATAAACACTTATTCACTTTCTTACAAGGAGTTAGATCGATGCAATTCTCATAGCCCATATGTCTGTTAAGTATGAAGCTACAGGCAGCAGCTGATTAGCTTAGCTTTGCATAAAGACTGGAAATGGGGGAAACATTTAGCCTGGCCTTGTCCGAAGGTTTAGGTTACTAAAAGGTTCAAGGACAAAGTTGAACCTTGAACCTTTTGTGTGGATTAAGATATAATGACTTAATTGATCAATTAGTGGGCTTTTGAGGTGCTGGTAGATGGATTTTCCTAAAATGTTATACTATTCCTTTAAGCCTTGTTCACGCTACACAATTTTTTGCCCGATTTGCCGGTTGGTGAGCTTGGCGACAGTCAGGGTGTGATCAGGGGTAAATCAGCAATCGATCGGCGGTCACCAGTCGTTATGTGTGAACTACTCAACGAAGCACTAAAATAGCTCCCTGACACATCACAGACGCCAGCCAGATATCTAGCATGCCAAATATCTGGAGGAGTCAGCCGACTCGACATACACATCCAGCCAATGAGAGCTGGCAGCTACTTTTTAACTGCAAAACACTTTTTACTCACCTCCAGCTCTCTCTGAAGCTCAGTCAATCCCTGCTACCTAAGTGTGCTAATCCATTCTTTCACCTGGATTCTTTGTCTTTATAATTGGTATCTTTATAATAACAAACAACAGCTGTTTCATGTGTAGGTTCTCGTCATTTCCCGTTTTACATTTCACATGTGGTTTCTTGACAAAACTTGGTTTGGAGACCAGCCGTCAGGTGACACAGCCCTTGTCAGCTTGTGTAGTGTGTGATCCCCTTCACCGATCAGTCACGTAGTGTGAACATCATAATGACTTCAAGACTCCCGTCACAAGACGGCAAGTTGTGTAGTGTGAACAGCATGGTCATCGGCCGAGCTGAAACTCGTGTAGTCTGCACGAGCCTTTACTTATCAGCAACGTCATTTTTTTTTAAAGTTATGAATTGGTAGCTCATCAAAATTGGAACGAAGTGGCTGATAAATCGGTTTAGATGTTTTAGCCTGCTTTCTAATCAAAACAACACACACCTTTTAAAACACCTCCTGACTTTCAAACAGAGGGGCTGGCTGGTCTCATGCCAAAACAGACTTTTGACTCAACAGAAAACTATATGAAAATATACTCTGTAGTATTACAGTACTTTGCACTTGGCAGAAGGTCATCCCTGCAGTTTGTTTTGATATTGATTAGCTTAATGTCTTTCTATGAAATGCCTGTGGATGTGTGTCCAATCATAAAATAAATATTCAACCTTTAATGAATTTACTAAGGTATAACAGTCATCAATATGAGTGCAGTATAAAGTCAGCATAGGTGAAAAATTTTGTGTGTATGTTGGCGTCTATATAGTTCATGTAGCTGCTACCCCTCACGAGGCCTCCCTCTCCACAGTGCGGTGTTACTGTCAGAGTGAAAACGAGAGAGACTGCTGAGGCTGAAACCTGATCCACTCACCCAGGGTAACAACCCCCCCCCCCCCAACACACACAGAGAACATGCTTAAGTTTCTTACTTGTCCGCACTCAGCCTTTGCTCCTTTTGATAACACAGCACACTTATAGGCACACGAAAATATAAACACACACACGCGTGCACATGAAAATATAAACACACACACGAAAATATAAACACACACACACACACACAGCTATTGAATTCAGCTCAGGCACACATTTAACCCCACTTGAGAAGTCGTCCAGACACTAGCCAGTTCACTCGTATCACTCGGGAATAAATCAGAAGGGAATGACACCACTGCTGGTATAAAGTCCACACACTTCAAACTGGCACTGCATTGATTAATGGAAGAAACGTTGTGAAGAATAACACTGCTGTGGAAACTCAACATAAGTTTGTATTCAACATTGAGTCTTACTTTTATAATGTGCTCCATTGTGTGTGTGTGTGTGTGTGTGTGTGTGTGTGTGTGTGTGTGTGTGTGTGTGTGTGCGCCCCATAGAGACCCACCTATGGAAGCAGCTCTCCTGGCCTCCTTCACCACTTCCCCATCCTGTTCCAGCAGTCAGTCAGCAACTTACTGCCCTCCACCTCTCCTCCGCACCTCCCACATTCCCTTTACCTCTGCTCGTGTCTTTCTCTTTGACCTCACCCTTTCCTCCCTCCACACACTGATTCTGTCCCATCTCTCATCGTCAGTATCCCCTCTCCGCTCCATATTAGTTTTCTATTGTCTCTTCTGTTTGACTCCCCTGTTGTTTTTTTGCTGACATTACCTCTTTTGCCTTCTTCCTCCCTCCCACTGGCTTTTTATCTTGAACATTATATTTGTTCTCCCTTTTCTAAACTCGCACAACCTTTGTTTCTTTTTATCATATTGCCACTGTTGATGTCATTCCTTCTTCCTTTGTCTGCTCCACCAGTGCTCATCTATGTTCTGTAAACATGATGATGTTGGCCAGGGGCTAGCATACATTGACAGTCAAGGCTGCGACAACTGATCCTCACCTGAGGCCAGATACAGTATCAGCAAAGCATCAAAGAGAATGGACATAAAAAGAATAGGGTTAAGACACTTGAGGTAAGTATCAGTACACTCAAATATCTCCCAACAGCAGCTACACCTGCAAAACACTATTACCATCATGCTTCTCCTCTTTTAAAACAACAGATCTGAACCAAGCCCCCAGGAAGTGCGCCAGCCTTTGAAGCCTATTTTGCATAGCAGCCAAACCGTGTAATTACGACTTCTGGATCCGTCACGTCACGCACACTTGCCAAAAATGACGTTTTCCATGTATTTTTATCGTGAAAAAGATGTCTGTAAAATCAGTAGATAAATGTTTGAGGTTCATCAACATATGTACATTCCAGTACAAACACTTAAACTTATTTAAATTATTATGCCCTAAAAGTTGTCAAATTAACGTTAAATACAGAGTTATTTTCCTAGGCATAATGAACGCGCATCCAAGCCAGAGGACTGCGCTGCCATGTTGGAAAGAGGGGTTAAAGGAAATGCAAGTCCATGGTCCACACAGATTCAGATCCAGGTAAGATTTGGGTAATTTTATACCTGGAAGTAGAGATTTTTTGGCTTCACATGCCACTGAGCAACTTTCATAGGAATGAACAGGGAAGCTGTATCCAGTTCTCGTTATACACTCACTTACCACTGTATTAGGTACACCTGTTCAATTGCTTGTTAACACAAATAGATAATCAGACAATCACATGGCAGCAACTCAATGCATTTAGGCGTGGTCAAGACAACTTGCTGAAGTTTAAACAGAGCATCAGAATGGGGAAGAAAGGGGATTTAAGTGACTTTAAACGTGGCATGGTTGTTGGTGCCAGACTGGCTGGTCTCAGTATTTCAGAAACTGTTGGTCTACTGGGATTTTCACGCACAACCATCTCTAGGATTTACAGAGAATGGTCCAAAAAGAGAAAATATCTAGTGAGTGGCAGTTGTGTGGACAAAAAAGCCTTGTTGATGTCAGAGGTCAGAGGAGAGTGGGCAGACTGGCTCGAGACGACAGAAAGGCAACAGTAACTCAAATATCCACTCGTTACAACCAAGGTATGCAGAATACCATCTCTGAACGCACAACACGACGAACCTTGAACCAGATATGCTACAGCAGCAGAAGACCACAGCTCCTGTCAGCAAAGAACTGAAAACTGAGGCTACAATTCGCACAGGTTCACCAAAATTAGACAATAGATGATTGGAAAAACAACAGGTCTGATGAGTCCCGAGTTCAGCTGTGACATTCAGATGGTAGGGTCAGAATTTGGCATAAACAACATGAAAGCATGGATCCATCCTGCCTTGTATCAGCGGTTCAGGCTGGTGGTGGTGGTGGTGGTGTAATGGTGGGGAGGATATTTTCTTGGCACATTTTGGGCCCCTTGGTACCAATTGAGCATTGTGGCGGTGGAGCAATGGATAAGACTATGCCTTTGATGTGAGAGACCTGGGTTTAATCCCCCACTGTGACCCATCCACCATTGTGTCCCTGAGCAAGACACTTAACCCCTCGTTGCTCAAGAGGCGTGCAACTACTGACATATAAAGCAATTGTAAGTCGCTTTGAATAAAAGCGTCAGCCAAATGAATAAATGTAATTGTATGAATGCAACAGCCTGCCTGAGTATTGTTGCTGACCATTTACATCCCTTTATGACCACAGTGTACCCATCTTCTGATGGGTACTCAAATCATGTCAAACTGGTTTCTTGAACATGACAATGAGTTCACTGTACTCCAATGGCCTCCATGGTCACCAGATCTCAATCCAACAGAGCACCTTGGGATGTGGTGAAACGGGAGATTCACATCATGGATATGAAATCTGCAGAATCTTTCAGAATAAGAATCAGATTTATTGCCAGGTACATTTTTGCATTTTGTGATGCCATCATGTCAATATGGACCAAAGTCTCTGAGGAATGTTTCCAATACCTTGTTGAAAGTATGTCATAAAGAATTAAGGCAGTTCTGAAGGCAAAAGGGGGTCCAACCCGGTACTAGCAAGGTGTACCTAATAAAGTGGCCTCTGAGTGACATTCATGTTGTGAACACACTGAATGGTCAAAATGTCAGAGACATCTTTTTTTTTTAGAGCTGAAAAAATTAACTTAGAAAATTACTCTTCAACTATTTTGAAGATTGATTGTTTTTTGGAAAAACTGAATTCAAATGGTTCTAGCTTCTGAATTGTGAGAATCTGTTGGACAATAGCCTGGTTGAAGACATCCCCCTGGGTTTTAGGAAACTGTGATAAAAAACATTTACAGAGAAAGCAATTAATTGAGAAAATAATCAGCTGATTCACTGAAAATATTTTTATTTGCAGTCCTACATCTTTTTATATCTGGATGCTGCCCCAGCACAATCCATATATCCACAATCTTAAAACTTGAAACCTTCTCCAATTCTGTATCCAGTGACGTATGACCCCGAGAGAATCTCTGGTCAGTTTTTCAACTTTGGAAGCTTTGCATACAAACCAATACTGTACCTGTATTGAATATGAGGTCTTATCCTGGAAATAAGCGCCTCATGTCCTTGAGCACTTCTATAAAAAGCTGTCTGTTCTGTTTAACGTACAGTAAACAAACACCAGTCTCCTAGTGAGAGTGGAAAAATACTAGTCACCAAAAGACAGAGTCAATGGGGGGAGACAGAAAGGAGCAGAGTTCTTGCATCTTAACTAGCTTGTTTCCCCAGACAGAAGCAGCAAGACTCTTCAGAGCATTGTTAACTGTCCTTCATGAATGCACACCGCCCTTTTGCTCAAGTCAAAGTAGAGTCAAGCACTGTAAACGACTTGGCAAACATACAACACACACAAAAGGAACACAAAGCCTTGCACCATTACTGCGGGAAACCCGGCTCTAACAAACAATACAAATAAACCACTTTCATTTTACAGGTTGTAAACAGTTTCAGTCCCGTGTCGTCAATTTCAGTAAACTACAAATCCCACAATGTAGCGATGTTGAACGTCAAGCTGTAAGTGAAGCCAACTGTGTCAATTCTGGTCTTGAAGTCATTGTGACGTTCACACTACGTGACTCAGGAATAGCTTATTGGCAGACATCTGGATAACCTGACCTTTTATCAAAGAGAAGTATTCATACATGCAGCTCTTCCACGATGTCCTGCCAAAGTGCTGCAGACCTATAAGACTTTTGACCTCCACATGAAAAATGTCTGGCCTTGGTGGTTTACCAGCTGGTGTACATAACCCCAAACCCAAGAGACACACACACACACACACACTGTAGGAACATCAGGGATCTGTGGGTGTTCTCACATCATCTGGTTTTGTGTAAACATGGTAGGCAATGAGCCTCTTTTATCCACAGACCAACCAATCTGGCTCCAATTTTTCAAAACAATCATGTTGACGAGTTTATCAAATATTATACTAAAAAGCCTGCATGTCGAGTGAGTCCTTCTGACTGATGACGTATACAAACACTTGCTAACTCAGCGACACCGTTGCGAACAACACTGACCTTAAATGTTCCAAAGTGTGGCTTCAGGTTCACTGCACCAAAGTCAACAAAAAACTGTGAAATACAGTGATCGCAGGAGGTTACACACAACCAAGGGTGGGGGGGGGTGAGGGTTTGGGCAACACATTGCTTGCTTAAATACTAATCTAAGATCCATTATGTTAAAATAAGGACTTATTGCATTTCTGATCATTTGAGAAGGATGAGTGCTTTGACACAGCCTACAGCCAGTGTTGCACTCTGTGACCTGAGGCAGTGCAACGACAAGTTCTGAGTCAGTCATATGACTTGGATAGATCTGACAATCATCATTGTGGGCACAAAATGAAAGCAATTTGGTTTTAAAGCTATAAAAAAACACAATTTCTACCAATTCAATCTGATCAAACCACACCCACACAGTCCTGATGGGGCAAGATTAGCTCAGTTTTTGAGTGTTAAACTAGTAAATAATAACAGGATAATTATTTAAAGGCTTGAATATTTCTCTGCAACATAAAAGACCTTAACTAAATAAGCAACAATCAAAAAATTAAAGATTTGAAACCATATTTTCAGGGGCTATAAATCACTTTACAATCTTTTATTCATGAACATTGTCTGTCATACATCATTGATTTAGGAGTTATTATCCCTCAGCTCTACTTTCTAAAAAGGTTTTCCCTTGTATCAGGTCCAGTTAAGGGATGGCATGGATAATGTTTCCTATGAGTCTGTAGGAAGGCAAAATTTATTTTAGAAATTGTGAAGCAGAGAATGCAAAACATGACTCATTGGGCTAGCTGTGATCCTGTTTTCAATTACAGGCACAAAAATTTTTTTTCTTGCTTCCAGCAGTTTCGGATTACTTTGCTTTTTGTAAATATAGCCAGCAGTCTTCTGTCCCATAAAGCATTTGAGGGGGAGAGAAGAGGAGAAAAGAGAGCGAGGAGGAGTGAAAGTAGTGTAAGTAGTGTAAGTAGTGTAGGGGTAAGCATCAGATAGAGGAGAAACAAAACGGAGAGGACTATTGTAGTGGGGGGTAAAAAAGAAAGTCAGTAAAAAGAAGACAGAGGAAGCAGTGTGGAATGGAGGAGGAGGGGGAGGAAAAAGGAAAAACAACTGTGTGGAGAAAAGCATTTGTGATTTATTCCACTTTCGGTCCATTCCTCACCAAATACACACAGGCCACCAAACAGGGATGTAAGTACAGTTGAAACCAGCCAAACATGTCCCTGTTTGTTGCCTTTTCAAAAGGCAGTGAACCAACGAACTATGAAGAACACTGACTGTGTCGTCTATGTTTAGTGGAGATGTGGTCAAAACCACTGATCCATGCCTCAGCTGTCCGGGGTGTTGATCTTGATAACATGGGGAGCAGGTTAGAGGTCATGTTCCCAGTTTAGGTTGGAAAAGAATTGCGCTGAGGTTAGTCCCCTTATGACAAACCAGTGGTTTGACCTCTACAAACTGACCTGAATCACAAGAGAAGAATCCAGAGAAAGAAAAGGACAGGAAACTTAACACAACAGAAGAAGATCATCCCTAGAAGAGTGATTCACTCACTGAATCCTTAAAATATGATTCTACGAAATTTCCTTTCTTATTCTTTTTTTCCCCTCTTTTAGACTTTTGGGAAGGTACGATACAGTATGTGGAAAGTGCCACCTATTTTCTAAATATACCGTTTAACCAGTGGAGTACTTCTTTTGGTGCTTGAAAGAAAATTAAACAATGTGATATTTATTTTTTCAAATCACTAGCCCTACTTATAATGTATTCATGTTGAAAAATGGTAAACGTGAAACAGCAGCACTTGTGAGCTGTGACTGGAATATAAATGTACTAATCTACTTTGTTTTGATGGCATTCACAGTGAGTCACTTTTAAAGTAATGTTTCTGTGGCCTGAGTTTACACAGGTCCTCCACTATATTCACAATCCTTCCAAGTGGGGAGGTGGCTTGAATGTCCTCTACCTGTCTGGGGCTCCATGTCAAACACACATTAGTGGGCTAATCCACTAAATTGGTTGTCTGCATCTTTGCTCTGGTCTAAAAACATTTTACGGGCCCTCTTTAAAAACATCGGCTCCTCTTCTCCTTTATTTACATTTACCCAGGAAGGACAACGGAGGTCTGAAGGCTAGTCCCATCTTAACATGGCTTCACTTGTTTTGATGGTGACCCAGATGCTTCTTCATAAGTGTGTGGTCTGCTGCAAATCTTATTCAATGCGATAAAATCATTAAAAAGGTTTCTGTGAGGCCCAACCAGTGATTCTTGAGCTTGCTTTTTTACAGTTTGATTTACCCTAAGGAGAGGATTTTGTACCAACACAACAAAGAAACTTGTGAAGAAAGCACTTGTTGCCATTAAATTACAGAATCAATTAGATACCCCAGACCACATGGGTTTGGGACAGACCCAGGAGGGGGACATAAATATGCATACACCCAAACACTTTTTCCCACCCTCATACACTGAAGCCCTTAATAAAAAGGGGGAAATTAGAGTGGTGGTAGTGCAAATATGGTCTGTTGTGTTATTAAAGTCAGTGTTTGTGCAGCAAGGCCCAGTTCCCAGAGTCCGCAACATTCAGCTCTCTGGAGAAATGTGCCTGTTGACCCCTACAGGGTCCAACTCGCTCATCGTGTCACCTGGCACTGGACACTGTGTGTGTGTGTGTGTGTGTGTGTGTGTGTGTGTGTGTGTGTGTGTGTGTGTGTGTGTGTGTGTGTGTGTGTGTGTGTGTGTGTGTGTGTGTGTGTGTGTGTGTGTCAGATAAGTGTATGCTTTCTTCTGTTCATTACGTGTGGTGTATGTCTTGTGTACACTACAATATATTTTGTGATGTCTGTAAAGGAATGATAACTCAGCTTGGGGTAGTCGACGTACTCGATTACGTAACGTCGACTTGCATTACGTGTGTTGAAGTGTTGCTGCATCCCATGTTAGTGGGATTCCCCCGGACAAGCTCCAGCTACAAGACCGCGCCTTCGACAGTCTAAAATTTGGGAGTATTTTAGACAGACACTCAACAATGTGCTGCTCGGTGAGCTCTGTGAATTGGAGATGGTTTCACTGCAGCACAACTGCTGTCCACGAATACGTGAAGCAGCATTAACACCTAAAGCGAAAGTATCCCGGAGCACTGACGGCGGCACTGCAAATCCTGTTTATTTTTCTGTGTCCACACATGCACGGCACATTATCAGCACGAGAACATGTAGTCTATTAAAATGTATTTAAGTATTTCTTCATCGCTTCAAACTTATTTCTGCCCCACTGCTGTCACGGTAACATAACGTTACACCGTGTGTCATCTAACGTTCAGCCATTTTAGATTTTCTGTTTATTTAACGGCCACGAATGAGTGAGAAAAAAGCTAAATCTAACATTACAGACGACCTGTGACTGTCTGTACGTTTTGTTTTTCATTGCTTTGAGACCCCTAGTGGTTGTTTGGTGAACTGCATCTTCAACTGTGGAAGCAGGAAGTGCTTCAGTCCCTCTCCAGATCTTGCCTGAAACAGCCACATATTACTGCTTATTCATGGCATCATCTGTAAGTTACATTGTTTATTAGTGTAAAAGACAGATGACGACTTCATTGTTTGTTAAAAATATATTGTATTTAGATAGTCATTACACTACATTTATTCATTTAGCTGACGCTTTTATCCAAAGCGACTTACAATTGCTATATATGTTAGAGGTCGCACGCCTCTGGAGCAACTAGGATTTAAGTGTCTTGCTCAGGGGTGTGTCACAGTGGATTCAAACCCAGGTCTCTCACACCAAAGGCATGTGTCTTATCCATTGCGCCATCACCACCCCTACACCCCTTGTCATGTGTTTTCTATGTAAGTTAACATGGTTTACTAAATAACAAAGAATAAAGTCAAGTAAAATCAGATGTGTTTGTTATGTTGGCATATGGCAAGTGGTTTTGCTTTATTACACTTACTTTTTACTACGTAACTAAATAACTAATAATGTGACTTATTGGTCTTCTGTTATATATGGTGGTCATATAGCTCTTAAGCTAGGCTTTGTGTGATTGCATTTGTGCATCCTTTTTGCTCTTTTCTACAGTTTTACACTAAAACCTGATTAAACTGCCAAAACCAACATATCAGCTTGTTCCTTGGAGTTTCATTAGGAGAGTGTTTAGCTGTCTGTATAGCTGAGTATACGTTTGTGGGGACAACACTTAGCGAGGACAGAACAGTACAGTCTGTGAATCGTTTCAGTTATTTTCTTTGCCCCACACTGATGCAGAAATACATTGATCATCATACTGCATTACTCAATATTGAAATAAATGTAAGAAACATTTAAAGTTTTAAGTAGCCTAATTAATGTCTGTTATTGTTATTATTGTCATTATTCTAAAGTGCTTCATCAGGATGATTGAATAAAATGTTGATTTATTGATTAGACATTTTCTTGATTTATTTTGGAAAGATTGGCATGTTAATCAAGTAGGCAACTTTTTTTCTTTAGAATACACAAAATTAGTTGTTAGATTAATCGACTAATCGAAAAAATAATCGTTACATTAATCGAGTTGAAAAATAATCGTTATGTACAGCCCTAGCTTGGGGTACTTGGTATGTTGAAATCCCGTCGGCATGACTTTTAATGCCATCAAAAATACAGACACTCCCTTTTTCTATTAAACTGATATGGAGATGCTGTATTGAGGTGATGTATTGTGGTGTATACGCTCAACATAGCATGAAACAGCCTGCCCCCTTTTTTTTGTTTAAACAAAAATACTGTCATATACCATATATCCTGGTCAAATGTCAGGATGGTATGAAAAATAGATACCCCCCAAGCCTAATGATAACTACCTGTCACTTCCCTACAGATCCATCCACAGTATCCATGTCAGTGCAAGTAGCTTCAGCAGCTAGCGTTACTTTGCAAAACAGTTGAGATATGTTGGTAAATTGCAGTAATGACAGTAGAAGCCCACAGGTTTGTCTAGACTGCCAGAGGAATGTGTTCAGTCTCCACACTGCGGTGGAGCACAAGAGAGCTGTTGTCTTTCTAGGCTCTTCAACTGCCTCTGACAGAAGGCAGCAGCAGATTTAATCCATATATTATGAAAAACAAGAGCACTTAACCTTATGGACCAACTCACCAATCCAATCATCATTAATTTCATTTCTAAATGAACATTACATTTATGAAAAGCAATTCCACTGCAATACTTTCATCATGTGTGTCATTGCATTTGACCGATTTATTTAACCTTGCAAAACAGTATTCTAGCCCAAAGCAACTGCTAAACATTAACCTCCAAGTGTGTTCACACAAAAGCTAAATTAATCATTTAGCCTCATATCACATATTATTCGGCCTCTTTGCAAAGAGGCTTGTCTATGGGTCAAAGTAACAATGAAATGGTTTGCTGACTGCAAGCATGGGTCCACAGTGCCAGGGGGTTCAGGAATCTGACCTCTGTCTACAGTCAGAAGAAGTCAAACTCATAAAACAACATTTTCACATGCAGTTGTATATCGATATGCAGCCATACATTAAAAACAAACATCAGCAACAATCCTTTTCAGTAGATTTCAACACTATTCCTCTAGAAATATTTCTACATCTTACAACACTCAAGAGGTAAGTCGCCAGTAGAACTCATGGCAGGTATGTTGTTATTAGTAAAACAGTTTTTTTATTTTTAAAAATCAATCATGTGAAAATGCCCACAGTTGTTACTAAAATCAGTGTTATATCAGTTTTGCTCTTCTTACTCATACTGTATCTAAAAAATAAAAAGCTGTTTTGACGCATGGTTGAAAAAAGTTGCATTCACTCGTTCTCAACTTTCTTTCAGTTTTGAGATGGGATGGTTTAAGGTGACCAAGGCCACCAATAAAATGTTTCTGTGTATGTGTGAACGTGCACAAATGCGTCAGAGAGTCCTTAGGCTCTCTGACACTCCATAATCGGTGGGTGAGAGAGATACAAAGCCTGTCACTTTGGTCCTCTCCAGGCCTCTGGGGCAGTATTTATGGACTGTGACTGACCCACATACACAGTTTAGGAGTACAATAGCAGACAATACTTTCAGAAGAGCCAACTACTGACTATGATGATTAAAAAAAAAAAAAAAAAAAAAAAAAATAGATATATTTTGCCTCCTACCATTTGACTGAATGAAATGCAGATTAAATGAGTCATCAGCGATATCGGCACTTCACCTTTGAAATCGTATCATAATAAATGTCTTTGATGTCTGAGAACCACACGTGATAAAGTAGGTGTACTACTATCTCTTCATACAGTATTACAGTCTTTTTGTTGTCTTTTAGAGGACATGCTTTATTTTTAAATTCCATTACGTATTAACGGTGCACATTACTCACTACACTTATAGTCCTACACTTAAAATAGTTTAGGACTGTTGTTGTTGTTACTACATGATAGTATGTCCTGAGTTACAGCTGGTTTTACTCCCCTGAATATCAGCTGGAGTCTATACACCACTGGTTTCAAAAGTACACTGACAACTAAAACTTCTCTGCCTCACGTTTTACAACCCTACGGTACAATGAACATAAAATGCACACGTCCATGCAAATCTACTAGACAACTCAAACTTGATATTTCAATTTCTTCATTATAGAGCTCCGGTTACATTCATGAAATATTTTGCATTTCAAAGCTATGATGCTGAATTCCACAACAGATACACAATCTTACTCCACAGACTTATTGGCTTACTCACAGAAACACAAGATACAGAAGGTAACGATGACCTTTTCAGCGACCCATCAAACACTGGTGAAAGGCCACAGTCTGTTCTGGCCTGGCAATGCACAGGGGCCACAACAGAGCTCCTTTCATCAGCTCTGTGTGCGTCTCTGTGCATGCTTGTGAGGAAAAACAGAGGCGGGTGACTCTCTAAAAAGGTGATGGGTAGTTGTTTTACATTGCTTTGATATACATTGCTTTGATATTATGAGAGCAATGCCTTATATCCCTCAGGTCCAGCCTAGACAACAAAGCTCAGATGATACAGTGCTAAGGCTCAGCTTTGTTCGAACGGCTGCCACATCGCCAGTTAGACAAGAGCTCAAACAGTCCTTCAACCTTCCTCACTTACACACAGACAGAAAGACTAATCAGAAAAGCAGACATGAAAAAAAACTACAGAGAAACTTAAGATGTATGGGGGGAATAGAACAGCTCAAACAGAACAAAAAAAAAAAAAGAGAATATCCTTAGATTTTGGTCAACATTTGATACACTGCGTTTCCCACTGGGAAGGAATAAGGACTACTTTCCACTGATTAACATTAGTTAAGAGGATTCCTTCACTGTATTTTCCAAAGCAGAAACAAAACTAAATGATTCCCTTCCGCACTTTGTGGAGCGTACTAACCACATGTGGAGCTAACTGTGCGCACGCACGCTCACTCGCTACGTGATCTTGTGATGGATCACTGTCAGAAACAGCAGAACACATCCAGTGTGTGGACAATGTCACTAGGGAGGAAACATGAAGAAACAAAAGAAAACAGGCAGGGGCTGAAACATAATGGAACGTCCCTCTGTAAAGTAAAATTTATATATATAAATATATATATACATACACACACACACACACACACACACACACACACGTGTGTTATGCAAAGACCGACTGATTACAAAGCATGCCACAGAGCAGACACGCACAACATTTAGGGGAAGAAAGAGAGAATGTAAAACCTGAATACTACTAATTATGCACAAGCACGTACACGCACGTACACACACACACACACACACACGTAAATGGAAAACATGCTAAACCTGAGGGCTATAACTGAAAAGTTTCTCTACAAAACTAAACTGAAGAGCCATTTTTCTTTGGAGCCAGCATTTTAACACAGTCACAGTCACGCAGTCACATTTAGATGCATATACACAGCTGGGCTCCTGAGTCAAGTATGGAAGGCATGCAGATATTTATCAAGTAAAGTATGTGAAAACAGTTGACCAAATCTCTTCTTCTAGAGAAGAGGACAAACATGCAAAAAACATTTAAATCATCAACTTCCAAGTTCTTTCTTACAAATTCACACTTCACACACACACCCACCCACCCTCCCCCGGTATGCAAAACACTCACCGTGTGTGAAGCGTGTGTGAATGTGCGTGTGTGTGTGTGTGTGTATGAGTCGTCCCCTGCCAAAGTGCAGCGCTCCAGTGAGAGGCCAAACTCAAAGCTGTGGCTCTGGAAGCTCCCTGCCTGCCCCTCCCACCCATGCCTGTCATGTGACTCAGCACACAAGGCAACAAGACACACCCACTTCCTTCAAATAACCGCCTCCCAAAAAAGGACAACAAAAAACTGCCAACCTGTATGCACAAATAGAGTAAACTTTAGCAGAGATCTAGTTGAACTATGGAATAAAACAGTTTATCATTGTTTAAGGGGTAAAAATAAATGCGCTTAACAGAAAGTGGGTGATCAGGTGTTGGAGAGCAAAAAGCTGTAACAGCCCTTGAGCCAGCTGAATGTCCCTCTTCTAAACCCCAAGGATAATTTACAACCCTAATTACCTGGGCCTGACCCTCTTATCTGCTGCTCAGGCTCTTTATTCATAACATCTCTCTCTCACACACACACAGACCTGAGACACATCACGTCAAACTACTGGGATTCCCCTTGTAATTAAATCTGTTTGGGCTGTGATCAACTTCGCTTGCTTTGTTTGAAAGATACTTCCAAACAAATTAGTGCTCAACACCTTAGGGATATCAGTATTATCCACGAATCAGGGCTACACAGTTTTGGAAAATACTTACTGTATTGTACAATACCCCAATTTCAAACTCCAACTACATTTTTGCAGGCGGAATGATAATAAGATGGTTTATGATAAAGCCATATAATTCAGGCTTTCTTCTCATGTGCTGCAGAGGATATGGAGACATTTGTTCTTTGTAAAAAGGAGAAAATGTTGAACAAGCTGGAGGGTTGCAAAATTCTACAGCAACTTAACTGAAATGTTTTGGCAATAGCAAATAACCTGGCAATAACTTCTTCAAAAACATATTTCAAGTCAACAAAAACCATTACTGACATGATGTAAAAACTGTAGGTATCAATTACAGAACTGACACAGCAACGTTTGAGGATGCAGTCATTTGTAAATTTTTAAAAACAGAACAAGTAAATAAAGTACATTTTCTAACATGAATATGTTTTAGAGGGGAACCCAAAGAGAAGACTGAAAAAGGAGACTCAAACAACGGTTGGAGATTTTTGGTTAACTAGTCAGAAATGGAGCCTTCACTTATTTTTTAAAACCCAAGAGCAAACCAATTACTTTGGCTGATTACTATTCTTTCAGAGTATGTCTATTTGCGTGATTAAAGAGGAGAGGAAACAGCTGTCTCCAGCCTCACAGGAAGTGTAATTATCTAGCAGTGCAGGGGTTTGAGCGCAACCTTACAGTCCCATGAGCAGACATACAGGGCAGCACCTGCATTCCTCCAGATGAAGAGTCGTGTTTCTGAAAAAGCAAGCACAACAGGCTGGAAAGATGGATTTGATTCACTTCATTACACAGACTTCGCTGCCAAGACAAACCTTTCTCCCAGCACACGCTGGCACCTCAGTGTTGAATGCCTGCTACACCCAGTGCAGAATTTCCGCCATGTCCATCTAACCAATCTGAAGCATTGTTATGGGCCTTCAAAATTCAGCACTAAGACAACATATAGTATATAAACACAGAAGATACAAAAAGCCCAACACACAAACAGACAGGCTTGAAAGTGTGATCAAAACCAGGTTTTTCCAAATAAGGAGTTAAAATAAACCCTTGTTATACTCAGTTTTACAATGTGGGAAATGGTACATTTTACCCAAACTCAGGCCTCCAGTCTTAGAACTGTTCGGTCTTTGCCTTCTCTCTTTTCATCTCTCTCTCTGAAACTCCACTTTATTGCCCCAATAAAAACCCTGTGTTTAAACTGGAGATACTGAAATGTAGATGACAGGACAAGAGTTACTAGAGTGAGTTTGCTGGACTCTGCTAGTTAGCGCAACAGCAAATCCCACTGGAGTTCTTGAGATTTGCCCTTTCTCACTGTGTTCTTTACAAAGCTGTGCTGCGGATGATGCAGACATGACCATAGGACGATATTACAGAAGCACTGTGTTAACTCCTACCATACATCTTTACACAGATAAAACAAATATTCTATCTCATATAAGAGGCAAGCAAATGCAACATATTCTGTGCCATTTAATGCAAAACATTTAACACCCAAATTCAGTAAATGTAGAACTTATCTGTGACCTTGAGGCAGAGGGTCATTGCATAGTTGCTATATTGTTTAAAAAGACTGATGAACGTGCTAAGTAGCTTTGTGCAAACAATCACTTGCCAACTCTAAACACAAACTTTTCCTTGCCTCTTTCCCACATCGCCGACCTCTCTGAAGACTCTCAGTCGGTTTCGGGTTCACTAATAACTCAGGCTGGACTTTCTCTCTTTCACACAAAACCCTCGAGTCAACCGTTTTTCTGAGATCCCCAGAGGTCAGAGTGTAGAACGATGTTGCACCCAACATACTCCAATTCCCTGCAGGCTTTACTGTAACTCAGTTTGTGTCAACTCTAAAAGCTGTGTAAATTGACACATGACTTTACAGATGTTATAAAAAAAAAAATAAAAAGGTTAAAAAAGCCCTTTTGTATGATAAAAAAAAAGATTTCCACTCCCTCCCCTTCGAAGTCTCTTCTTAAAGACACTGCCTCCTGAGTGAACCCTGCAAACATGCAGTGAACCAACTGTCATTTGTTTGATCCGACGCAACTTGGCATGTTCCTTTGTTTCAGAGCTGCTGCCGTGCTGGGGAGACGGCCTTCTCAAATAAAAAGATTCATCATTTTGAGGAGAAGGGAGATGGCGTGACAGAAAGCCGATGGCAGGGAATGATGTTTCTAGGCCGTGATCAGCCAAGATGGTGTCATGTATTGGCAGGCGGAGTACAGGGCTGCCTGGCTGACCCCTGACAGCGTTCCTCATAGCTGTCCAAGGTCTTTCATAACACACAAACGAATAGAAGCAGCATGACTCACTGGGTGCAATATATTAAAAGCATCACTGTCCGGTCTTTTTCCACTGCAAAAAGTGTGCAGAATTAAGTGTATGCTATGTATGAACATTTGTGAGTGTCATAATTGTATCAAAGAAAACGCAAGGAGACATCTCGTTCCCTGAAAGTCTTCTAAATTAGCATACAATGGGTTTTAGTGCTTTGAGAGGATGGAAGGGGGGAGTACAATTTGTCAACAGTTGATTTACAGAAAAATTAAGACCAAAGAAGAGAACAGCGAGAGCATCGTTATACAGCAGCATTTGTATGATGCTCTTGTGCTGCCCATGTGAAAGATGTGGGTGGTGACCACAGAGAAACTAAATGTTTCCTTTGTGTGTTTTTTGACTCTCTCTCTGCCTTTCCCAAAGGGAATACTAAAGCAGCATGCAAAGCAGGATTTTTGTGTGTGTGTGTGTGTGTGTGTGTGTGTGTGTGTGTGTGTGTGTGTGTGTGTGTGTGTGTGTGTGTGTGTCACATGAATCCACTTCTCTGGGAAAAGAGGAAGTACTTTCCTGGACTTATAGTAAACAAAAATAAGCACTAAAAACATCTTCTCACACCTCCCCACACTGAACCATGTGCTGTATGCATACAAACACAGAGTGAGAACGCTGACCCGCATTTTGGCATGTTTATAGAAGTAAGCTATAATGGGTTTTAAAAGCAGCACTGACACAAAGATTTTACAAGCTTGATACCTTCCAGGTGTGTGAGACCAACTACCTGTGTGACAGCATCTCCTGCTGGTTGATGGTAGAGTTGCAGCTGTGCAGACAGAGCAAGGCTAATGACATCATAGTTACACAACTTTAACTATTCCTCCTTCTACAGACAAATCACAGGGGACACATTATTTTACTATTGTTGAACTGACATTTTGGGATGTAGTGATAGTGATATTATTGTCACATTTTTATTTCTTGTACTTTTAATGCCAATATATGGTATCATACCTTTCATTGGACAATATTTTCCCATCCATAAAGTGTGATATTTTCATCCTGAAAGAGTTTTAGTACTCCACTTTCAGGCAATGATCCATCAAATAGTTTCCATACTAAACTATCATGTGACTCAGTACACATGGCAACAAGACACACCCACTTCCTTCAAATAATCGCCTCCCCAACAAGGACCAAAAAAAACAAACAAAAAAACTGCCAACCTGTACGCACAAATAAAAGTACACTTTAGCAGAGATCTAGTTGAACTATGAAATAAATCACAGTTTTATCATTGTTTAAGGGGTAAAAATAAATGAGCTTAACAAAGAGAAGCTGGGCGATTAGGTGTTGTTGAAGAGTAAAAAGCAGTGACATTGTGTGAATGTACCTACACTGAGGTTAACTGCCGTCCTTGAGCCAGCTGAATGTCCCTCTTATAAACCCCAAGGATAATTTACAACCCTAATTACCTGGGACTGACCCTCTGAAATTGTTGAAAAAGTGTACAACAACTTAACTGAAATATTTTGGCAATAGCTTCCTCAAAAACAAAAAATATTACTGGCATGATGTAAAAACTGTAGGTATCAATTATAGAACTGACACAGCAACGTTTGAGGATGCATTTGTAAATTTTTAAAAACAGAACTAGCAAATAAAGTACATTTTCTAACATGAATATGTTTTAGAGGGGAACCCAATAGTTTCCATCCTAAACTGCTAATAAAATTCCCAGATGATTCACAGAATGACTCCTCTCTTCACAGAATCATTCCACTAAAAACACAAATAGAAATAATTCGCTTGTTGCATTTTTACAGACATGACCCCTGAAAAACACTGAGAGTACTACTTTTCTTTACTTGAATAAAGAAGGAAGTTGTACAGCAGTATTATCAAACTTCCTGTTTCATGACGGAACATGTTTCAGCATTTTCTTTGGGGGGGGCGGAAATGATAACCTAAAAAAAATTAGTAACACCCGCACTCACACAAACACAGAGATCAGATACCCGACGGCAGCAGACTGACACAGGTGAGCTCTTATTTTCTGATCGCTACTCTTTGATTTACTATGACACTAATCCACATGAATTCTGAAGCATTTAACTAAAGTCTTTCTTGTGCTTGTTCCCTCCTTTGTGTTACTATCGCTCCAATGCAACTGAACAAGGAAACACTATATTTTATACTAAAAAGATCTTGGAAGATTCTCTCGATTACCTCAGGCTGCTGAAACCTGATTAAGATAAAAACATTTTTGCACAGAGCAAGGTCTCCCATCACATGCATTGGAGGCGCATTAATATCCCTTATACATTCTGACCGCACTCTTACTGTCCATATGAGCAGGAGCAATGAAAAACCTGTTTCTATGTTCATATGACCATCTGACTACTGTTTTAAGACAGACTTTAAAATAGTCAAACTATGTTTTAAGTGTCAAAATAAGACATTATAATAGAATATCAAATGATGTAAAGAATAATTAATTGCATCTCTAGTTACAAACATGCATGGTTTGAGAACAGACAGTCTTAATAAATAATGCGAGCAATAACTTTAAATATCTATACAGGATGATGAAGATGTCAGGAAGAGTCACTGGTTGCTGTGTAGCTCTGTTCCTTGTCCTGACCTCTGTGTCGGCTGTACAAAGGATCAATTCGATCAATGCTTTGAAGAGAATCAACTTTGGCCAATCTGTGCCCAAGCACAGTCTTGTGCTGCTCCACTGGTTTGCCAATGTAGTTGACATTGACAATAACAACGTTATCTGGCTGACCTTTGACCCAAACAATGAGGATTATGGCTCACATCATTACGGCAACTTTGAGGAGTTGTTGGACCCACTGCCTTGGGGTTACCGGTACTACACTGTTGGCAATCTCTATCAAGACACACTCATTCAACTTCCATCTTATGTTGTCCGTCCGCCCGATCCAGAGTATGTGGGAAGAAACAGAGACAGGATCATCATTAGAGTCAGGGAGCAGAACACAAGACTGCGGAGTATAGACCAAGTGTATATCACACAGCATTACGAGCCTTTCTGAAAATCAGGGGACACCTTATGATCCAGCTCACACCTACCAGATCACTACTAACCTCTTGAGACAGATCAGAGAGTTTTCTGTGGGAGAAAACCAACAGACACTGCCTCGCCTCAGAAACCGCTTTAGAAGTCACGCTGATGAGTTTCACATCAGAAACACATGGCGTCACCTTGCTTGCCTGGGACTGTTTTTGTTTCTTGTGATCGAGGAAAAGTACACCTGCAGACCACAAAACGTGAACCGGCCACAAAACTACAACAGACCAGAAAATAGCTGTGATGCTTTCGAGACAATAATAATTGTAATAATAATAATAATAATAATGATAATTTTGTTCTGTGGATTTTTCTTGCCGAGGTAGTGACTTTAGATTTTGAAAAAAGAAATACAGGCTTCCAATAAAGATTGTGACACACTTGTTTGTGTTTTGACCATGTACTTACAATGTTCTCTCATTTTACCTGCCTGTAAAAATTACCTGAACATCAAGAAATATTTTTAAAAAGTTTTATTATACCAAGGGAGGTATAAGGGTTTGTGTCTCAACAAAAACACATCTGTACATAGATCTTAAAAGCTCCATTTACTAAACCGCAGTTTGTTAACAGCAGAAATTTTATTTTTTTACAAAAGTATTTGAACTGAGAAAAATGTTTATTGTATATCGTAATGCACTGCTTTAGCATAGTCATAAAGTGCTAGGCTTCATTTATGCAACACTGTCATGCTCCAGCATGTCTGATCTAGTAGTAACGATTTACTGCTGATTCATACTGTGTGTGATAGAGAGAAGATAATGGAAATCGCTTTGATGGATAAATGAAACGGCTTTATGGTCTGATAGCCTTCACTGATAACGTATTACCTTTAAGAAACAGGAGTGCATTTCATTTATGGCGTTTTATTCTCTCTGTAGTGCTCAAGTTTGTGTGCGTTTATTAAAATATAATTTCAGTCAGACCCATGTCAGTGTGTTTATTTTAAGTTCAAGGAACTGGATCAAAACAACTTAGATAAGAAAAACCACAAAGACAACTTTAACTATTCCTCATTGTAAAGACAGACAATCACATGACAGGCACAGATAGAGTAAAGCATACTATTGATATATGGTGGTATCAGCTTTGTATCTATTTTTATTGGTCCAACATTGTTTTTACTGCTTATTTTTTAAACATTTGTTGAACTAGCATGTTATGAGTTAGTAATAATCTTAAATATCATGAAAAGGGCATTTCAACTATTTTGCACCACAATTTGTACTAAAGCTTTTTTGAAGGGATAAAAATATCACCCTTTGTGTAGGAAATATTGGATAAATCAGTATCAACTAAAAAAACAAACAAACAAAAAAAACACCCACTTAAAAACCTATGCATCCTGGTGACCTTATGTTCAAAAACCACCACATCCTTAGTTCAAATCCAGCTTTAGACATTTTGTTGCAGGTCACCTCGTCTCTCAACCCCAGATGTCTGGTGCAGACTACTGCGCACTGTCCAATAAGAGGCAAATTAATAAGATATCGGCATTAAAAAAACAATAAAAAAATAAGAATCCATCAATAATATGCCAACATTTCACTCCACTTTCAGACAATGATTACTCAATTTTGGCGATGAAGAGTTGTGACAGACATGTACTGGGGTAGGACATTGTGCTGTAAATATTGAACAGTGACCTTCAATGGAACACTTCAATGAAAACATGAATTATGAAAAGTAGCAAAACATACATAAAAATGCAGCCTATAAAACATGTGTATGTATTGGTATTTGAATACTAGCTAATAATACACCAGGCATTAGTACTACTCTCCTAAACCTGCAGTCCAAAAAGGAGGCACTCACTAGTTTCCATGCTAAGCCTGCTCATAATATTCACAGAAATAGTCCTCAAGATATTAATTCCACTAAAAACTAAATAATCAGCTTGTGGTATTTCTACAGTCAAAGTCAGTATTATTTTTTGAATACAGATGGAACTTTTCTCCAAACAGCTGTAATAATAAAACTTCCTCTAACCACTAGCAACGCTGGTTTCAGTTTCATTTACAGAGAAACCATAACCTAAAAAATTAGTTACACAGCAGACCGACACGGGTGAGCTCTTATTTCCTCATTGCTACTCTGATTTACTATGACATTAATTGAAAATTGTCAAACTATGTTTTAAGTGTCAAAATAAGAGATTATCAAATGATGTAAAGAATAATTAATTGCATCTCTAGTTACAAACATGCATGGTTTGAGAACAGACAGTCTTAATAAATAATGCGAGCAATAACTTTAAATATCTATACAGGATGATGAAGATGTCAGGAAGAGTCACTGGTTGCTGTGTAGCTCTGTTCCTTGTCCTGACCTCTGTGTCGGCTGTACAAAGGATCAATTCGATCAATGCTTTGAAGAGAATCAACTTTGGCCAATCTGTGCCCAAGCACAGTCTTGTGCTGCTCCACTGGTTTGCCAGCGTAGTTCTCTTCAACAATAACAACGTTATCTGGCTGACCTTTGACCCAAACAATGAGGATTATGGCTCACATCATTACGGCAACTTTGAGGAGTTGTTGGACCCACTGCCTTGGGGTTACCGGTACTACACTGTTGGCAATCTCTATCAAGACACACTCATTCAACTTCCATCTTATGTTGTCCGTCCGCCCGATCCAGAGTATGTGGGAAGAAACAGAGACAGGATCATCATTAGAGTCAGGGAGCAGAACACAAGACTGCGGAGTATAGACCAAGTGTATATCACACAGCATTACGAGCCTTCTGAAAATCAGGGGACACCTTATGATCCAGCTCACACCTACCAGATCACTACTAACCTCTTGAGACAGATCAGAGAGTTTTCTGTGGGAGAAAACCGACAGACACTGACTCGCCTCAGAAACCGCTTTAGAAGTCACGCTGATGAGTTTCACATCAGAAACACATGGCGTCACCTTGCTTGCCTGGGACTGTTTTTGTTTATTGTGATCAAGGAAAAGAACTCCTTTAAGCAAGACAACGACAGACAGGAAAACGGCAGCAGACCCCAAAACAACAGACCGGAAAACAACAACAGACCGGAAAACAACAACAGACCGGAAAACAACAACAGACCGGAAAACAACAACAGATCGGAAAACAACGACAGACAGGAAAACAGACATAATCATTGCAAACGTCGCCGTTTTATCTATTTAACTTTAGCTTTCATAATTACTTTATTGTACACATTCTTTGCTATATATTTTAGATGAGACAGCAGTATCCCTAGATTTAGATTTTAGAAGTATGATGAGGAATATGAAGCCAGCAGGACTCAAAAGTGGATTGGGATCAGTGAATTAGGCAGTTACATATGGAGCCATGACAGTGACTTAACATTTAGCATTGGAAACAGAACCTGAAAAAAACAGTAACGAAAGTCTTGTATTCGTAAAGTTGTATTGGCAGCTAAACAAGTTCCACTGAAAAAGAAACCCCAGGCATGAAAATATCCAGGCTTCTAATAAAGAAGGAATTTTACACACTTGTTCATGTTTTAACCACGATCTTATGCACAGACACGGTTAAGCATACTATTAATATCTCGTGGTATCAGCTTTGAGGGGGGAAAAAAATTGAATTGGTCCAACATTCTTTTTACGGCTTATATTTTGCCATTTGTTCAACTGGCATGTTGTGATTTAGTAATAAGCTTAAATCTTGAAAAGGGCATTTCAGAACCTACTATAAACAATTGGATAGATGTGACTATGGAGATTTATAAGATGGAAAAGTGGGTGCAATTTGTCAAACCTCAGACCTGATTTTGTTAAGATAGTGAACTGAAGGAACATCCGTTTATTTGTCTGTCCCTTTCGTACACTGTACTGTCCTGCAACATGTATAGAATAGTGTGAGACCAAACTGCTACAAACTTCCATATTACTTTAATGTCAACTACTCAACCTCCCTCTCTGGTTGTAAATAGTTATGTTGTGTTATATCTTAAGAGACACTTTATAAAAATGTTGAAATATCCATCTGTGCTCACTGTACTGTTATTATTTTTATTGAAATACTGAAAAGTAACCTTTTCTACAATGAAAACAATTAAGAAAAGTAGCAAATTATACAATAAAATGCAGCCAATAAAAATGTGTTGGGATTTGAATTTGATCTGTGACACGTGAATACTGGCTAATAATAAGCCAGACATTAGTACAACTCTCCTGGTTCCTCACCCTGCAGTCCAAAAGGACACACTCACTGTCAAACTTGGACAGTCTAGTTTCCATCCAGAATGACTCCTCTTTTTGCATTTCTATAGTACATAACTGGTAAAGCAAAAAAAAAAAAAAAATAATAGTATGCCTACTACTTTTCTTTTCTGGAATATAGAAGGAAGTTTCCTCCAAACAGCTGTATTATCAAACTTCCTGTAATGCTTGTTTCAGCAGTTTTGTTTTCAGAGAAATGATAACCTATAAAAAGGAGTTACACCCGCACTCACACAACACAAAAGATCAGACCCCTGACGGCAGCAGACTGACACAGGTGAGCTCTTATTTTCTGATCGCTACTCTTTAATTTACGATAATATCCAACATGACTGGTGAAGCATTTAACTTCTTGGCAGTGTTCTCTCATCTTTATGTTACTATCCCTTAGAGCTGGACAATATGGCCAAAAATGTTATCACAATGAAAATGTCATATCATTTGATATCGATAATTAAAAAACATTTCTTTCAAGTTTAAAGGCATTTTTATTTTTTAAAAGATTGTTGCTCCTGATTGAAAGTTGAACATGTTTAATTGTGGTTTTAAACTATTTATGGCCAGCACATAACACTTGATGCCAAACAGTGGATCATTTAAACGAATCTGAGGTAGAACACTAAACAATTTTGAGAAGATCTTTTTTCAGCAAATTTGCACGAGTGAAATTAAGTATCTTTTTTTTTTAATAGAAAAATTGTGTGCCAATTGGTTTTTGATTCAAGTGCACTTAATCAAACTTTTATTGAACATTTGTTATTTTGTTATTGAGGAAAATCATATCAATCATCATTATTTTATATATCTCAGCCCAATATCTTTCCAAAGCTCTCTGTAGGAACACAACAGAAAAAAAGACTAACTTTGAAAGATACTCACTTGATTACCTCAGGCTGCTGAATCCTCTTATTAACTTCAGATAAACTTTAGAATACATTTCTTCACAGAGTGAGGTCTGTGGCTTGTCTCCCATCTCTTACATTGGAAGCGCAATAGGGCCCGTGTCCACCAAAGCATTTTTTTCCTGACGCCAGCATCATTTTTCCAATTCATTGCAATGGGAGCGGCACGTTTTTACAACATGGTAAAAATGGCAGCAGCGTGACGAGGCATCTTTTCCACGCTGGGCGCTGAGCGTTTGAAGTTTAAAAATGTTCAGCTTTGGGAAAAACGCAGTGTTCGTCACTGTCACTTTTTACCCAGCTGTCCAATCACAGTGCAGGACTCTCATGAATCTCATGAACCCACCAACGGCGAGTTGGTTGGGTCCCCTCGCTCTACGTGTTTCAGCCTTCTCTTCATGCAGAGCAAGGGCCAGAGCAAGCAAGCTTACGTACTTTGTGGTGACATTACATTGTGTAAAATTAGGTAGCGTACTTGCACATATCACCTCCATGGAAATTATGTATCGTAGCAACCACAGCATCTCGAAAAAGACGCTTTGCCTCCAAAGCGTACCCTAGCGCTCCCAGCTAGGCGTTTTCAGAACAGCAGCTGGCATTTTCAGCTGTTAAAAAAATGCTTTGGTGGACACGGGCCCTTATGGTCCCTTTTTAACTCTGACCTAACTCTTACTGGCCAGTATGAACAGGGGCAATGATAACAACAAGCAAAACCTGTTTCAATGTTCATATGACCTCCTGACTTAGTTATTAGAATGAATGAATGATGAGAAAAATAACTTCTCTCTACAGGATGATGAAGATGTCAGGAAGAGTCACTGGTTGCTGTGTAGCTCTGTTCCTTGTCCTGACCTCGGTTTCGGCGGTACAAAAACTCCGTTCAATCAATGCTTTGAAGAAAATCAACTTTGGCCAACCTGTGCCCAAGCATAGTCTTATGCTGCTCCACTGGTTTGCCAACGTAGTTGACATCGACAATAACAACGTCATCTGGCTGACCTTTGACCCAAACAGTGGAGATTATGGCTCACATCATTATGGCAACTATGAGGAGCTGTTGGACCCACTACCTCAAGGAAATGTCAGATACTACACTGTTGGCAATCTCAATCAAAACACACCCATGCAACTTCCATCTTATGTTGTCCGTCCACCAAGGGACTATTTGGGAAGAAACAGGGACAGGATCATCATTAGAGTCAGGGAGCAGAACACCGGTTTGCAGAGGATCGAACAAGTGTATATCACACAGCATTACGAGACGTCTGAAAATCAGGGGACACCTTATGATCCAGCTCACACCTACCAGATCACTACTAACCTCTTGAGACAGATCAGAGAGTTTTCTGTGGGAGAAAACCAACAGACACTGACTCACCTCAGAAACCAATTTGGAAGTAACGCTGATGAGTTTCAGTTAAGGAACATCATAATCAAATGGGGTGACCTTGCCTGTCTAGGACTGCTCTTGTTTATTGTGATCCAAGAAAAGTACCCCTCCAACCAACACAACAACAGACCGGAAAACAATGACAGACCAGAAAACAACAACAACAGACGGGAAATCGATAACAGACCCGAGAGACAAATTCCTTGTGGCCGTGATGTTTTCGCAATCTGCTGTTTTTTTATAGTTATTGTAGCATTAATAATTATTTTTTTGTGCATTTATTTTGCAACTAGATGAGGAATGAGGGAGAGCAACGTTCTTGGATATTGTCTAAATAAAGTTGCTATGGAAGTGCTTTACAAGGACAGTGAGGACCATGAAGCCAGCGGGACAGTGACCTTTTTCTTTTGGCATTGGAAACAAAACCTGAACTGAAAAAGAACACTGGCATTGAAACACTTTCAATAAAAGAATGACACATTTGTTCATGCACATATGTTTTTAAATCACAATCTTTATTTTCTTTTGTTCATGGTTTTCAGCTTCAATTCTCTGTCTGTAGGAGTGTAGGGGAGGGGTTTGAGAGAAGTGGCCAAGCAGAGAGTGATTTAATTTTGTGTACTATATTACCCACTTATATAAGTGGTATTCAGTTTAGATTGAGATTTAGGCTCAATATCTCTTGTCATTAAAAGGACAGATACTTTACACCACTCATCTGAAATTAACGACTCATAATGCACTGGCATGATCAGAAAGCTCCAGGCTTCATTCACGCAACACTTCATTCACTGTCAACACTGCTCTAGCATGTCTGATCTAGTAGTAATGATTTACCGCTGATTCATCCTGTGTGATAGATGAAGAGAAGGTAAATTGTTCAAATAGATAAATGATACAGATAAGTGAAAGGCTTTACGGTCTGATAAGGACTGCTTTCACTGATAAGTGAAATTTACTACATCAAAAATTGTGTGCGTTTATTAAACTAATTTTTCAGTGAGACCCATGTCAGCGTTTTTAAGGTCAAGGAAACTGGAGCTGCTCAAATTAGATAAGAAAAATTATGAAGACAGGGGAGTGTATGTGTTTTTAACAGCAGATATGCCTCATGCAAAACACAAAATCATACCGATGATGATTCAGAGCTTTCCAAGTCCTTGTTTCTAGCCAAGACAGGCAGACCAATCAAAAGGCCTTTGTTTGTGTGAAAGAGATGAACTCCGTTTTAATGTGGTGAAACTAGATAGCACTCAGCAGGCCAGCACAAGACCCAGCAGATAATAAAGATAATAAGTCATCGTTAAAAGCTGTTGCAGAGCTAATAAAAAGGTTCCTCTCAAGAGTGGAGTTCAGAGACAGTTGTTAATGGCAAACAGGCACTGTTATTTGTTAAAAAAAAAACAAAAGCTAACACATATGATTATCTATTCATAAAATTTCCTCAAGAAGGTGTGAATAATACATTTTGTTTGATAACCAGGTCAATGTGAAGAGGGATGGTAATCAGCAGAAAGTATCTTATTCCTGCCACAAAATAAGATAAAAGCTGATGAATTTACTTGCTAAAACCCTGAAGAGAAACTTATAAATTACTAAAACATTTGCAATCATTTGCTCCAGGGTCTCGATGCTTACAATGTAAACAGTAAAATTAGCACAATGCTCATGATACACACTTAAGGTATTTACCAAGATGCTGTTGAATTGCACACACTACAGCAAACATTGAGCCAGGATCAAATATTTTTGTTGGAGATGTGACCTCCCGGCTGTGCCAATGCAGTGGCCTCACTGAAATTAAATTATTATCATCATTTTTTTTAAACAAAGTCATTTTGTCAGAAATTATACCAATTTTCCTAATTGTACAGTTGTTGTAATGCATTTCTTCACCTTATGTACTTTACTTACTTTATTGGCTGTGTGTGAATAGTGCCTCACCCTGCTTTGTCTTACCACGCTGAACTCTGACCACAAGACTCGTCTTACCTACGCTAACGTGCATAGTTCAATATTACCACCAAGAAATAACTGAAATACATAAGCCTTTTCTTTCAAGTGTGTGTGTGTGTGTGTGTGTGTGTGTGTGTGTGTGTGTGTGTGTGTGTGTGTGTGTGTGTGTGTGTGTGTGTGTGTGTGTGTGTGTATTATAGTCAAATCAGGGATGTACACTCATCAACCCAGAGGTTCTTATTTCATTTAGGTAAGTGTATGCATTCAAAATTAAAGCGCCTTTTACCAGATATAATATGTATCGCAGTGGCCAAGACAAATTAAATCAAGGTCAAGGCAAGGGACAGGAAACAAAGATGAGGAGTTTACAGAATCAATGAGCGTCCACATCCTGTTGACGTACCACAAGACTAGATACAGCTGCTCATCATTATAGCCAACAAATCAACCGAAGCGGAGCGAGCCATTGCAGCCCCTTGTACAGTAAGGCAGCTGCCACAAAAACAACCGGCTTATCACCATGTTCATCAGCCGCTCTCCCGTGGGCGAAACACTCAACCTTGTCATCGTGTGGGGATTTATAGTATGTGTACATGCACATGCACGCGCACACACACACACACACACACACACACAGGTAGATCAGGGTTAAATATCACATGAGCCCTCAAGCCATAATCTAATGGGCTACACAAAAACACTCCCACCGGATACAGTGTTGACACAAGCAGCAACATAAGTAAACAAACTGAAAACATTCCCAGTTTCCCCTTCTAAAAAATACAAAATATTTAAGGGGAAAAAAAGAAAAAGCTAATTCTAGTTTTGGGAATGTTGTCAAAGCAGTGTGGTCCTGTCGGTTTAGTTTTACTCCCAAATGACTGGAGGTTACAGTGGGCTTTTCCCCCCCATTTTGTTTTCTCCCTGCAGATGGACTTTCTCGCATGCTTTGTGTCTCTCTCCATGTTGCTCCCTCTTCCCTTCTGCACACCGACCCTCCTCTCCTTCTCTCTCCACCTCCTATCTGCTTCTTCCCAAGCGTCCCTCCTGCAGCGCCCTCCCCCTCCCTCCCTCCACATGCACGGCTAAGCAAGAAGGTAGTAATCTGAGCCAAATGTGGCAGAAGTTGCGACTTAATCCTTTCCTTTTTTCCTTGCTTATTTCCCCTTCTACTGACACATTTCAGATATTTAGCATGCATATTTGTGGACTGATTCACCAATACTGTGGTACCTAAGTAACTATCCTCAGCAAGAGGCAGGAATAAAATGAAATCCCTAAGTGTGTGCAAAGGAAGTGTAGTGGATAGAAAGACACAGACAAGCAACACACAGCATAAAAAGTGGAAATTGGAGGCTTTCTATTTTTATGCAGAAGGTTTTATGACCTCCAGATTTGGAATGTATCACCTCCCAGCCGCCTACGCCTGGATACTGCTCAATCAGGGAGAGAAACCCATGAGCACAACTGTCTCCAGATAACAGTGCTACACAGGCAGATACCAGTGTAAAGATGAGCTGTTCTAATAAGATCAGAGTTAGGGAAAGAAACGCCACAAATAAACACACCCAATTTCACACCATAACAAGCACTAGTATCGAGCTCAAACTCTGTTGAAGCCCACTTGTGAATCAACAAAAATAAATAAATAAAAAACAAAGCATTTGGTCCATAACTCACAGCCTTGCACATTCAGTTATACTGATCCAAAAATGAAAACAAGAGTAAAAGCTTAGAGCTCTGCAGTTCATTACACCCCACTGTAACATAGTAACAGATGAAATAAACATGCTGGGTTTCATGAGCTTTACTAGTAATTCAGCTATAAATACAGATTTGTCCTGAGGGTGGCGCTACTAGAAAGATAATGAGGTAACGTTAATTATATATATAGTATATTTCATGTAAATCCAGCTATTACTTTTCAAGATACTTTCTTGTGTTGCTACAGAGCTAACATTTCCCACATAGTTGTGTTCTAACAGAAGTCAGGGTGTGACCAATGACTTTCTTGGAAACAGGATAACCAAACTCGGTCAGAGATAATCTCTTGACTCTCGACCAACCCTGCCGTCATTGCGGCCTGCAAGACTTGGGGAAAGTAAATACAAATTCCTCCATCAATTCACACAAGGCTTTGTTGTGGTATGACTGAATTTAAACAACATTCAAGAGCCTTGTTCTTCCACTCTTGACCTGGTCTGCCTAAGAGTTTAGTCCAACAGAACAATGACTCACAGAACAGTACGCAGTATATTACCACAGTTATGGGGCATTTTTCTTGATGTTTCACCTCAGTAAAACTAATTCTTATGACGCAAGTTACTACAACAACTAAAACATCCCATACCAAGTTTGAGCTCTCAGCACCACATGTCTGGGAAGTTAGTCAGCGGTAGTTCAAAGGTGGGATTTTGCATTAATTTACATTATGTTAATAAAAAAGATGTAGTATGGCAGTGGAATAACTTCTTCTGTAACAAAGTTGCAGTAAAAATGAACAGAACCACACACGAAAAAGAAAACCCATAGCTACCAAACCTGCTGTTTCACTAACATATTAATAACAGATTCAATTAGATCAATGAAATGAACCCCCCTTTTAGAAAAAAGATAACACACCTACTGCATTCAACACACACACTAAACTCAAAAAACTAAACTCCAAGTGCAAACCCATTTTAATTTGACCAGTGGCTGATTCAAGTTCAAGTGAGTTGGCCTATTCAGTTGCTTGCCTGAATGAGATCTTTTTAAACTGCAGTCGTGGGAGCAGCCCTGGGATTCTCATCATCACCCTCCCTGACCTACATTCACAGTTAGTCTAGACTGACATGCTCACAAGGACTTTTCACAGCTGCATCATAGGTGGAATAAAAAGAGCAGCAATCCGGAATAAATACAAAATAAATCTGTGTCACACTCAATTACACTGTCAAATTTAACAGTGTTCAGTGTGTGGATGTGAGTACACTATGGTTAGTGTATGTAAAAACAGGCCATGCTGAAACCAGTTACAACCAGAACAGATTGAATGAGTCAACAGGCTAAAATGCCTCCTTTCGCAGTTCACTTTGACAGACACTGTTGACCCTGGGCAACCATTTTTCCCTTTAGTTAGTTTAGAATAAATGCTAAACAGAGCAGGTACTCACTGTCTGTTGGTCGGGCTGTGGACAGCTCTGTGACAGGTGACTGCACCCTCTCCACCCTTGGCTCTGCCAGGGAAGGCAGGGGAGCACTAGGTTCAGGAGGCGGGTGGTTGTTGTTCTCCACTGCACTGCCTGGCACCAAACCGTCTGGCTGTCTGAAGACAGGAATCTCTGGCCTCCTGGAGGTCCCCTCAACTGGGCCGAGGGTCGGAGATGGGGGCTCTGCTCTTCTCTGAGGGGGCTCTGGGATCCTTGAGCTTGGGGATGAGGACAGCTGGGCGTCCATTCTCTTGGGAGGGGCGGGGGGCTCATGGGGCCGTGTCATGCTGAGCTCTGCCCGCCTGTTTGTGGAGCTGGAGATGGAGTTGGAGGAGCTGTCCAAAGGAGTACTCCGACTGCTCAAGCTGACCTCAGGCCGTTTGAGGCCAAAGCGGGCAATGCCAGCACTGGGTGAGTTGTCAATCTGCTTGGAGGAGACCTCAATGGAGATTTCTGTGCGGCGGGCAGAGCCTGGGTCAGGGTTACGACTCCCTGATAACTCAATGCGCCTCATGCCGGTGTTTGGGGAACGTGGATTGGAGGACTCGGACGGGGAAGATCTGGAAGACGAGTAGTCAGAGTTGCGGGAGCTCAGGTCGTAGCTCCGCTGGCTGGATGTGGAGGAGGTGGATGAACGGAGGGGGTTGGTGGTACGACGAGAGAGGGGCGAAGGGTGCGTGGGTGAATCTGTCTCCTCCACCTCAAATGACCGTTTAAGAGCTGGAAAACACAGAACATTTGTGGTTAGACAATAAACAGAAGAACCTCTTAGCACAGTGCTGCCAGCACCAGCATCTGTATATTTGACTTTGTTCAACATTAAAGCATCTTGTGATTAAAAAAACAGTAGAAAAAACATGATCAACAAACCAGATAACATGAGTGCCTGAAGCAGTGATAATTCTCATGACTTTTTCTTTTTGTGAAACAAACAGCTTTTTCATTCAGTGGTGGCATTGTACTGAAGTTGAAAGTTTGTTTTGGATCAGACAGAAAGTCATTGATACTCCATACAAACAGTACTGTTGCAGCAACTCAAACCAACAGCAGTATCTTTACAGGCCAGAAATTTCTAGGCTTCTTCAGATGCATAGTGCAATTAAGTTATCACAGAAGGATGATATTATTAACACCAGCTTGATTTAACAAAGTAAACTCAGCACCACAGTCGGCATCAGTCACGCTATGAACAAATGAAACGTTAACATGAAAACATAAAGCGTCTCCGGTTAAAGTGACAGACAGGACCAAATGCAAACAACAAACAAGTTTCCACCAAGGTGAGCGTCACACAGTAGCATTTTAAATGTGGAGGCCGTGAACAAAATTGATGTAGCCAATATATCGCCCAAAACAGACCCCAGTGAACATGCTAATCTTACCGGATTTTACACGCTTCACATATCTCGATAGCATGGCGTTTGTGATTTCTAATCCGCTCGGTGAAAATATTCCCACCAAGCAGGGTTCAGTAATATTGTCCGGTAGCCTACAACACCTACCACTGAACGAAAATGACTCTATTTAATCCTCTGACTGAATATTTCATGAAATTACTTGACACGTTACGTTACCCGGGCCATCTCACACACCTGTTGACATGACGACTATCCAACTGACCACGCCTCGCGAGCGCTCTGATTGATAGCGTGACCCAGCTGCAGAGTTCATAAATTGGAGGTCATAATTTTTCAGGTGAAATTTCCAACGTTAACAAAATTAGATGGCTGACCATAACAAAGCACACCTTTCTCTGTAGGCTACACTCAAATTAACTCTTAGCAGTGCACTTTGCCTTAATTAAAGACTTTACTAAAAACAAGTGCTGGTTACTCTAACCTTGTTCCCATCTAACTACACTGAGAGGTAAAATTGTTAACTGTAAATTGTAAAAAGTGCTAAATGTTTTCACATTTTTGACGTTTTCTTGAATAACTTGTGTCCAGAGAAGTGTGCAAATCAATTGTCAATATCCTACAGAATAGGTTTTTACTATGTCATAGTATTATCGGGTATTACTTAAATACAGGTACTTTGAACAGCATTCATTTGTACTTTTTTCTAGTAGGAGGTCTGAAATCTTCAAGTTCCTGGAACGCAGCATTATATAATTACATTATTTCGGCCTAGGAAAATCAATTTCTGAGTGACTGAATAAGAAACTATGGGGACATTCGGTGTTCTATCAAAATGTATGTCTACCGTGTTGTTGCACTGAAAAGACAGCATAATAAATTAAAGTAGGTGGCCTATAACATAACCAGGCTGTGTTTTAAAAAAGTATACTTACTGTTTGTCTTTGTCTGTGGTTAGCTCACAGTAAATGTATGTTTGAAGAGGAATAGCCTACTCTTGAAAAGTTAAATAAAAACATATATTCAATTTAAAACAGATTTTTAAAAGAATTATATTGCGTTAAGCTGGTAGCACTTACACATTTCTTTTGTACTGAGAGCCTGAAAAATCACACTTAATATTTTATCAAAACCATATCCACACCAACCTGCCCTTTCCCTCCATATCAAATTCAATGTGCCAACCAGAGCAGAGACCTGAGCAGCTACAAGCCCTGGAGCAACACAGCCTCAGTCCCAGATAAACACCGAGCCTGCACAGGCGTCTGGCCTGCTTCAAGGCTGAAGGGCCAAGCACCAGCATGGGAGAAGACCCTCTTCTTAGAACTCACTGTTTTTACATCCTTAATATGTTTTGGCAGGTTTTTCAACAGTTTTCCATTGTAAAACTTTGTTTATAAACGCAGAAAATATTGGGTCAGTCCTGGTTAGATTCACTTGCTGTGAACCTTTTTTCACAGTCAGTGTGATTATGGCAGTTACAGGACAGCAGTTAATGACAGGTTTGAATTACAGGTCAGCAATCCGACTCCTAATCTCCAACTCCAACAGAACTGAGGTTTCTCCAATGCTGATCATTTGAGCAGATCCTCTTTATGTACCCTGAATGAGTACACTATAAGTCACTCCTACTTTATCTGCAGCCACATTGCCTGAGCACACATTCACTTTAACAGCATACTGAAAAATCAGTACTGTATAAGACATACCATGTATACTGTTTGCCCTTTGTGTCTAAGGACCTGGTGTAACGTGTCCTCAAATGTTTGCTATGTCCTCAGTAGGTCCTCTGGATTACAGAATACCATAAAAAATCCTGCATGTTCAATTTTTGCACTTCTTCATTACACCATTGAGAATGACAGAAAAAATTAGAGACCAACAAAAAACATTGTAACTTAGATTGAAAAACTCGGATTGTATATTCACGTAGTATACATCTGACAATAAGCTCTTTGTGTTGCTCACATGGAATCATGTAATTTTTTTTGAGGAAACTGGCATGGCATTTTCCTGGAAGTCAGTTTTGTCAGTGTGCTCTGTTCTCCTTAACGTATAAGAAATAAGCACAGGAATGTCGCACTAGTCACAATGACATTATATGTAAAATCAGCTGTTCAGCTGTAACTAATCCTCCGTCCGGCCCTTAATGACCATAACTTGCACAATTTGCACTGTTCATGGATGTGTGATGCTCAGCTTTTAAGGGCAAGAGCTTGAGCAGTGAAAGTCAGCAGCACAAGCATAATTCAAAGCGCCACAGACCACTTAAAACTGTGTTTGACTGTGATTTTGATATAATGACCTGTTTGCCTAGAATTGTACTAACTGCGCGGTGTGTGCCTGCTCTGTGGCGACAGAAGAGCTCAACACAGTGAAGTCCTCACAGACACAGTGGAGACAGAGGCCCTGTCAGCTATGTTTCTCTCTCTATCTCCATATGTGCGTGTGTGTGTTTAAACACAGCTGTAGAGTAACGCAAACACAGCCTGTTCTCCAAGCTGGTTGGAGCCGAACTCTCTGCTTCTGTTAACGTCAGACCACACTGCATACTGGGATCTGTGTGTGTGTATGAATGAAGGTGGATGGGGAAGTTGAACATTAATATCTCTCTTTGTGTATTCGTGTGGACAAGATGGCACTCTTACTTGCCTACTGTAATATCTCATTCACTGTCAATGTGCATATATGTTTTTGTATGACTATGTACAGTAGGGAGTTTATGTTTTTATGGCAGTGCATGTGTGCAGGATGTGATTTTTGTTTTTTTTCTTCACTGTCATAGCTTTACAAGTGTTCACATGTGTGTGTGTGTGTGTGTGCATGTGTGGTATTAAGGACAAAAGCAGTTGATTCTTCATGCTGTTGCTCTGAGGCGATAGTGATCACAACCCCTCCAACCAAGCTAAGATAATACTAATGAGCACCAATGTGAACCAAACCAACCTCTCTGTCTCTTTCTCTGGCTTTCATTGTTAGCCCTTCCTACCTCTCCCTCTCATTTAACCTGGAATTGAAACAAAATCTGCATAGAAGATTTTTGAACCCCATTCCAAGCGTTATACCATAAACTTGCTATTCGACTGAACTGCCAAATATGGAAGACATTGCAGTCAAGCATGATGTTTTCCAACTAACACTGAGCAAGACATGGGGTGAATTCACTTGTTAAACAGCCAGAAAATCATATGATGATGCTACTCTGTTCTCCAGTGTAGCATGTACTGGATGAGCACCAAATGGACATTCTCTATGCCTCTCTGAGCATGACAGTAGATGAGTCGGGCAGGTCAGCAAGATATATCACTGCCTTTTGTCTTCAGTTGTTGAGGGAAATTAAGAATAACTACAGCATAAGCAGGAATTTTGACAAATTACTAACTAAACTAAATTGGTTTCCGAGAGCTACAGGGTACAATCTCCAAAGTGCAGCTATCGTCACAGTCAGCCATCATCCAACAAAGGTAGTAACTGTACTTAATATTCATGAACTCAAACCCCTTTTTTAATACTATTAATGGTCGACTTTTTTTTAGCAATAGCCATTCAATGTATTTTTAATTTGTAATTACTTCTCTATAGAATATACTTTCCATTGTTAGTGGTGGAGACTGCCATTCCACTATGTTCAAATTGCCAGGAAATGAGGAGTGCATATGTAATTTTCATTTCATCACATATTAGCCTCACTGTTTGTTGTTCACTTGCCCATAGCCATATCAGAGGTGTGTTAAGTTACTGCTAACACAAACGCAACATTTGCTCTGCTGCTACTTCACAAAAAAACATTTAACATGTGAAAGACAGAATGACTTTTATTGTGAAGGAGTCACAGGAAACAGCACTGACAATGACTGTACAGTGAGGTGTAAGAGGAAAAGCTGCAGATGACTGCACACCTCCAACTCCTCAACAAGGTAACCAACAAGTTTGTTTGGCATCTCTGTAAACAGATACACTGGTCACTCTTCTCTTAAACACTCAAAAGTATTTGCTGTAGTGTTAAACCACGTTTGCTGTTACCATTCTAATCACATATGTTGACAAATCAACCAGGACTAGGATTTAAGGCAAACTGTTACAATATATACAGTTGACATGTTCTGTACTCAAATGTGAAGTCACTCAAGCTGGTATGCTCTCTATAGAAAGAGGTTCTCACACAGTAGTCTAAAAAAATCTGCGTGTGAAAATCTGCTTTGGATCACTGGAATAAAATAATTTGGCCCTCATCTTAAAGTCCAACTCTTTTTCCTGGAGGTGTTTGTTACAGTTGTCACACTTTCCATTCCCTGCTGAAAAAAATCCAACTTTCTTCTAAATGTACAAAAGAAAACTTTTCATCACATGCTAGTTGTTTTTAGCCGTAGCATGGAGCCGTAGCATGGAGCCTGTTGATGACTCTGGGGCCTTGGCTCGGGTTGGCATCTGTACAAGTTCCACTCCAACAGGGACAAAAACAAAACAGCAAGGAGCCTCTTTAAAGCCTTACAAAGCACCGCTGTGTTCGCTCTACCTCAGAGTGACCCTCGGTGCTTACCAGTAGCTCTGATCCTTTTGGAGTCATTAGCAGGAAACTTGTCCTAGCTGGTGAGTATAGAGCGGCGTGATAATGCTGATAAGGATGGAGACTGCTGAGCATGGCTATCATCAGCCTCTGTCAGACGACACTTCCTCCCTCTAACACAGAAGCTCTATCAGTGAGGCTCCTCACGGCATTTTTTGTCACAAGACTAAGTTTTAATGGTTAAGATTAATAGCAAATTAACCCCATACTGCTGTTCGATACCAATGCTTTCTGGTAGCACATTATGGGTTACAGAGCACCAATTAACTCAACAGAGTTCCTAAAAAAATCCAGAACCACAGCTAAGTGGCAGTTGGCTTAACAGTTTTTATTTTGAAAGGCGTTTGAGATCCTACCATGATATCTCGTCAGACTTCTTAGCGTCACTATGAGGAGTTTTGTTCTACAAAACAAGTTGTGTTCCCTAATTTAGAAAAAGTACATGTTTTAAAATGTTTTAGGGTTAAATGTGGCCTTTAAATAATTTAGAGAGTAATTAAAAAGCCCCCATGGACAAATAAACATTCTTTGAAACCTATAACCTGGATCATGAAGGTGTCACATCTATAATCATCAATATTTTCTATTTTATTTACCCATTAACATCTTTCACTTTATCTTATCCTTGGCTGTCAAAACATGTGTTATGGTGATGGGTTGGTGAGTGCCATGCGGGATATGTAAAGAGACTCCTCTACTGCTTACCCCGACATTCTCACCCACTACAGAATTCTACTCCTGTGGAATTTCCTCTCACTGGACCAGCAAATGTCCTTAACATGCAGACTTAACACTTAACAGTGGCGGCTTTTCAGTACCATTGCTTGAAACAAGAATCAAAATGTGCCAGATATGTGGTTCACATCTGGTTCATGGGGTATTAAACTACAAAAGTGTCTCGCAAATATAGATATTTTTAACTAGAGAAGGGAACACAAGAGGCTGTTTGCAAAGAGCACTGACCTCTCCACTCCCCTGAAGGAGCTGTAAAAAAAAAAATGACCCTGCATGAATGTGTGTGTTCATTCTGCTGAGCGGAAGGCACAGTGGTCAATGATCTGTGTCAGTTTGTGAGGGTGAAGTCACAGCTGAGGTCATCAACCTCACGAGCAAGAAAATCCTTCAGTCTGTCTTTCTAACCTTCTCACTGATGTCATCGGCTAATTGCAAGATTGAACGAATCCTACGCAGTATCCAACAATAGTGATGTGGCAAATGCATAAATACAAAAAATGTTCTCTTCTTACTTTCATTCACAGATTTACTGTATGGATTACAGTGGCGGTGGCTTGCACAAATTAGAGTCACGTTCTATGAATAAAATGATCCTGTTTTTTCTGTGCTGCTTTTTAAGAGCTCTGATCATTTAACAACATGTAGATCAGAATATATTTGCACGCACACCTTTCACAACATTCAAACAACTGCATGATCATCAGAATCTAATTCGATGATGGGCATATTTGTAAGCACTGAGGTTTGTCAGCATGATGTGAAAGATACATGGGCAAATATTTACACTGTGCACTTATACTGTATATTAAATCACGAGAGCAAAGAATTTTGATCTGTTGTTTTGCTAATCCAAAATAAATAGGCTTTCAGTCATATACTGCACTTTTTAGGCCTGGCCTTTTAGCCAAATCCTCCTCTTCTACATAAGTAGTGGAAAAAGAGGAAAATCCTAATGTAACCTGACTTAAATTTTTACCAAAACAGAACTAAAGTGATTTTTTGCTGACCAAGTGCACAAGTAGAGAAGAGTCATTGAGTCAGTGAAATGAGAATATCCACTATATCAATCAAAAGTTTGTTAACATTAGCCCATCATAAGCAACCAGTCATACCTGACCAAGTAAGGCTGTGGCAGCAAAACCCCCTGACTGTACTGCATTAAGAAAGGGTGTGTTTTCGTATTTGTTTGTGAGAGGAAGATGGTGTTATTTCTTCTTCTCGAAAGTTACATAGTCTTGCTAGTTTCCAAAAAAGTTAACTGACAGTACAAACATATTTTTTTAAGGGAATGTCTCTGAGTGACATTTACTTGATTATGATATGGACACAGTGAAAAGGCCAGTGTGGCATCATTATAGTACCCATTTTGATGTGAGTGAAGGTGGTGTCCAAGCTTAAAGGACCATCCTCTTGACAAAATACACTGTGATTCTTTTCAAAATGTAATGTAATTCAATATTTTACAATTTCTAATGTGGTTAGTGCGGAGTTTTTGATCTTTGAATGTGTGAAAGCACACGATAAAGCACATGACAAAGCGACTATAATTAAAGTTCTTCAAATGATTTACTTTCCAACCCTGATTCTCATCGACTTGTCGGCTCATAAGACTCGCTGTATCTGTGCCATGCTGTACTCACTGAGCCACACAGGGCCATACATCATGGTGGTGACACCAAGGTTTTACCACACACTCAGGCCAACCAGAGGAGCAACACACATCACCGACAATCACAACAGTAACCCATTATGTTGGCGTTACACATGAGCGAGGGATGTCTTAAAGCATGACTTCGAGCCACATGGTTAAAGCACACTTTATTCGCCCCTAATGCCTCTCTTTTCTGAATGCCACTTATCTTTCTGCTCTGTTGCATTGTGTAAGCCAGCGGTGAAAAGACCTAAAGACAGGGAGAGAAGGAGAGGGAGGCAGAGAGATCCACCATACATACCACAAGCAAACTGGTGTTGAAAGAGTAGCACCTCTGGACAAGTGCGGATACGTTCCTAATGGCTATGTGTTTGTGAAAGACAGGAGACAGATAGTCAGATAGACAGGCAGGTTTGGGGAGAGGTGTCGGCCTGTCAACCCCCACCCACCCTCCTCGCATCCACCAGCAGCCTGGCCAACGGGGGAGAGGGGCTGAGGATGGACAAGCTGCTGAGAGAGGAAAAGAGGAAGCACAGCTGAAGGACAAGGAGGTGGAGGCTTAGTGGGAGGGAAGGGATGACAGCGGGAATCTGTGAGCCAGGGGCAGAGAGATGAAAAGGAAGAGGAGAAAAGGGAACGGGGCGGGAGGGTGCCAGGTGTTCCCCTCACATGCGTATGGTCAGTTGCTGTCTCCTGAGAGCTCAACATACAGTATACACACACACACTCATGTGGCCCTCTCAGTCATGCAGGAGAGGCCAAATCAGTTGCACAATTTCTTCTGAATGCTCTCTCCGGCACATGTCGGACTAGGATACATAAATGACACCCACAACAAACACACGCTCATGCATCTCAACAAAAAAGATAAAGAGCGGTAAGAAGCAACAGTTTCAGCACGATTTCCCCTTCATAGCACAACAGCTCGCCGCAGACGTCAACGAGCCTTTCACGCTCTCCATTTTTCCAGATCCGCACGGGCTCCAATCAAACATGTGGAAACCATCTATAGTGTCCTCATGGCAGGGTTAAAGAGTGCCTCGCTCCACGGAGTGACAAGAAGAAGAAAAGCACTGGAGCGGCAGAGCTCAAGAGATAAAGAAACTAACCTTCAAAGTCTGATATGATCCCTTCCAAGTGAGCGTTGACAGTGGAATCAGACATTTTGGCGAGCAAGTTGTGTTTGTGCGGGTGTGTATAATGTGAGAGAGAGGGAGCAGGGTTCCCTTTCTCCAGCAAGGAGAAGTCTTCCTGGGGCGCAGTCCCGCTTTCAAACAAATCCCAAATTAGGAGCCCGTGCAAGAGAGAGGAGGGGAGGGAGGGGAAAAAAACACAAGAGTTGAGCCGCTCACTGATCCAAACCCTTGCTCTAACTCTCCTCTCTTTTTTAAAGCAGCAACTTATTTTTCTCTTCTCCTCCTTCTCAACTTCCAGAGCCTGGAATGAGCGGCTGATGACAACCCCCCGCCCTCCCCTCTCTTTCTCTCTCTCTCTCTCTCTCTCTCTCGCTCTGTAGCTAGTCCCCCCCCCCCCCCCCCCCCCCCGCTTTCTCCTTCCCTCCAGACCTCCCTCCCCTTCTGTAGCCGTCCTCTCAGACTGGTTCCTTTCTGTGACTTGGCTGGTCAAATTATACCCATGCTACGTTCAAACACACTTCCTGTAGGCTCGATCACATGACCAACACTCAGAAAGCTATTACTGAGATTGTTTAAAGCCTTACTCTGCTGAATATGCCAGCATGAGCAAACTGTAAGCACATAAACCAACACACTCACTTCAAGTCTCATTAAAAAAAGACACGTCACCATTAAGACATATCTAACAGTGGGTGGAGGGAAACGTTACAGTAGATTGATAAATAAATCCAGAGTGGAGACAGAATCATACTTTGGACTAATATGGTCAGGACAGGCCCAGGCAGGCGGTCAGTAGCTCGTCTGACATGCTCAGTCGCTCTGGAGGCAGACATCAATAAATAAGTAGCCTAATGACTTAATGACCATGTGAATGAGCCTCTGTGTGTGGGGGTGGAGGGGGGAGGGTGGACAGGGGCGTTGGTCAGTGTGGATATGTGTGTATCTGAATGCATGTGTTTGGGAGAAAGCAGTAAGAGGGATGTGTCAGTATCTGCATCTGTGTGTGTGTATTTCTCCTAATGCGTGTCAAAAAAGCACTATTCACAACTTGTCTCCTGGATTGTCTTGGTAAAGACAATGATGCACAAGTGGATTTTGCTCCTAAAACTGTTCTGATCACAACATAGAAAACTGCTGTCTTACAGTAACCATTGACACAAAGTCACTTCCATTCTCACCCTTTGTGAACTGGAGTTACCCAGCAGACCCACGCACAGTAAGAAGTTGCCCTGAGGCAACTAAACCAAAGGCAACCTATACCAGCCACAGGCCAATGGTTCTGAACCACTGCTCCCTTGCCAATATTAAGCATTTAGTAGTGACCAGACAGTAAGCACTAACAGTAGTAGTAGTATGTGCAAATTAGGAGACTCTCTTCTTTCTCCTTTTGAAACTGCAAAGATATACTGCTCCCAAAACAAGGGCAGCCCTGAGAGGATAAATGAATCGAAAAATGCATTTGGAGAGAGATGACTATAAGTAGAGAGATGTGGGAAATGATGTGGATTTAAGCTGTAATAAATTCCTCAGTAGTTGTTGTCCCATGTGTGATTTATCATAAAGTGTTTGGGACTGAAATCTTGCATGTCAGGCAAGCTTACCGCCAATTTGTTGCTTACACTGGAATCGAAGTTTGCGTTTTGTGTTGATTTAGGCATGTTTACTGATCATAAACACAGATGTGCGCCACTGCACAAACACACACTAACACACATTTTTAAAAACAAATGTGCGGCTTTACTGTACCAAAACTTGCAATCTGAGATTCAATTTACACCATATTTCCCTGCTATTAAATGATTCAAAGTATGTAACCCACGATATGTGTGAGAAAACATCATCAATGAATATTTCTGGTTTACAAGAAAACTGAACCCGTGCCTAAAAGCCAGGACAGGTTAAAACTACTTTTCAACCTTTCTTCTAGATACTAAAGACACATAACTACCGTGTAAGTTTTCTTCAAGTGTGGATGAACCCCACAATACATTGTGTCACTTTCTCCAGCAGGGGTCAGCGTTGCAAATAAAATATGTCACTTATACGCAACAGTGTTGGTTGTAGCAGTGTCACTAGCATACAGTAATTTGATCTGGAGACAGATAAAGATGGAGACATGAGGAGAATCCTGCTCCGGACACACCCTCAACCCGCAGAGTCTGTCCTGCCAAAACACATGTGTGTCAGATTCCCCCACTCCCTGGCACACACTCATATTCAGACACACACTGAGCTGCATGTGCAGGCACACACACACACACACATACAAACAGCAGATACACGCAAAAATACGAACATGCAACACATGCATGCACTCAGCACAGCACCCAACCCTTTCACTGAAACACACACACAATAAAAGCACACTTCCTTCCACTGCATTTCCTTGCAAGCCCCAACAAGCCCAGACAGCGCTAATCCAATCTGCTGTAACAACTGTCACACTGGGTAAAAGGCTAGGAGTGTTCTTCGCCCTGATCTGTAAAGAACTCTATTCGCATCATAGCACTCATAGTGATGCAGTATGCAATGCACTGCTCTGAAAACAATTTTAATCTGCCATTAGCAGAACACATGCCTTAGATTCAGTACGTAATGACCGTAATGTTTGTGAAAGATTATACAAGGCCATGTTGATTGCATATATCAGCGTTGATATCTTTAGCTTCTTATGGTGTGAATCCTTCTTGGTAAACTTTATTATTGCATCATGGTTATCTTCCTTATGACTAAAGGGAAGGAGGGATTTCTTCTAAAAGAACAAATCCTTCCCTGTCCTCGCTGATGGTGATACAGATGTAACGCAGTAGACCCAACAGTAAACATAAGCGTTATTAACCCAATAATGTATTCATCATGATGAGATAGAGATGTTATCTGTAGGATTTTATGATTATAATTTGAAATTAGTTTTTCACAGTGGTGATAACTGTTAAATCCAGATAACAAAACCCTTGGGGCCCTTGGCTTCCTGTGCATTAGTGTATTGTAAATTATTTGAATAGGTATCTGCTGGTGTTACATTGCACTGAAGCATAAGATGAACAGAGACAGAGGCAGCCTATACTGTTTAAAGAAACCTAGACCACCACCACTCTGAAGTTAGTCCTGCCCACATAAGACCTGAAAAATGAGAAGCGCAGAGTGAGAGGAGAAGAGGATGACTTTTATAAACGGTTTCCAGGCTGGCGTGGCAGTTGCTAGGGCAATGCCAGGACACATGCATAAATATGTTATGCAGATATACACAAAGCCACTAACATGTCCACATGCCTCGGTGCCAGTCCGCCCCTACCCTGAAGTCCGGCCTGTGTCAGTGGAGAGACGTCTTGCGATCTCTGGAATCTGAGATGCAGCTCCGAGAAATGTTTTAATGGTAACCAAACCCACACTGAGCAGTGGGAAGCAAGGATACACCTGACTACAGCTACGTCAAATGCAGCTTCGTACTATAATAAAAACAGCCTTATTTGTATAGATGCAGTTGAAAAGAAACAATGTATGGTTAAAATACCAGATTCTGACCATCAAAATCTCTGCAGAATTAATAAATCAGTTCTCATCACCAGTTAAGTGGCAGATGGAAAATGAGAAAACCTCCTGGAAGAAATACGACTAATAATAAGACTAATCTATCAAATTAAAACATTTCTATACATGGAACGTTTAGAGGTTTTTAGAGGTGATCTAGAAAAACTGAACTGATGTAAAGTGTATGTTGTCGTGACGAAACACATCACCATTACAGCTGCTGAAAGTTGCACGTTATATGAAATATAACATATATAGGCCTATGTACAATATATGTGTGTATTATATAGTGACTAATGATTAGTGTTTTGATTCTAGTTCGTGTCAGGCTTAGACAGTCATTGTTATTTCAAACATTACCAATGTCAGCTACAGAGGAAACCCCAGCTTCCTGCTGAGCTCATCCTAAAACAACAAAAGCTGTGTTGGCCTGGATACATACAACTCATGAGTCAGGCTATATCAAATAAGCCATCTGGAAGAGGTAGAATCTGTGCGTGTTGTATGTAGGTGAGGGCGTGTATGCATTACTTGCATTGATTGCGTGTGTTCATTTGTACGTGTGTTTATTTTGTATGTGCCTAGCTAGTTACTGCAGCTCTGTTTACATGACAACATCCATAATAAGCAGCTTTACCTGGGGGAGAGGAGAGCTAGATGGACAAGACATGAAGGAGAGGAGGGGAAAGGCGTGCCAGTTCTCTCCCCAGGCAGAGAGAGAGAAAGAGAGAGAGTTAGAGAGAGATGTGATGGAACCGTGAACCCCCATGGCTTTAATGGAAACTAGGAAGTAGGAAGATTTCTCCCTGCTGTGTGTGAGAAAGAAAGAAAGACACAAAGAAAGAGAGCGGCGTTACCATGACTAATGGAATCAGCAGCAGTGGTATAGTGTAAACATAACCAGAAAACTGCCTGGCTTTCACTACACTACAGTACTGGATAAAGTAATGGATGGCAAGGGGAAGCACTGCGGTGAGAATCAGTCCAATATGTAAAGATGTTAAAACAAAAAGCTCAAGGTGATTAGTGTACAAACATAATTACTCAAACAATGTCAGAGTCTATATTATTTGGTGAGTTGTAAATGTTGTAAAGACAGTAAAGCAGCAGGTCAGACAGTTTGATAATATTACAGACACACAAACACACACACACACACACACACACACAAACCCTAAAGTATATGCACAGCTGTAGTGACAGCAGCTGCCCTTAACAAAATGTTAAACAGCAGCATCCAGCCAGGCTCTGCTAACTTTTATCAAATACAGCACCTGTTGGAAACATGGCTCGACTGCACACCACACACACACACACACACACACACACACACACACACACACACACATACACACATACACACACTGTCCAGCCAATTGTGCCTGTGCATATGAGTGAGTGTATCGACTGTCTGCACACATGCTGCTGCCTGTGTGTGTGTCTTCCCTCACGCATGGGATGGAATGGCTTGGTAAATAGAGAGAGCAGCTGTCCTCCATCAGAGATGACTCTCAACGGGCCTCTCTCTCTCTCTCTCTCTGACTCTCTCTCTCACTCTGTCTTTCTCCCACCTCCGCCCTTGTCTCCATCTCTCCACCGGGATATAACCCTGTTTAGTGCGTCAACAAGCCAGCATTGTGATCGCCATCCTCGCTTGTCCTGCTGCACTCACATATTGTTCTACTCAGCAGGTTGCCATGGCAACACACACCAGCAACACCAATCGTGTCTCACCAGGAAGCAGCATGACTGCAATAATACTTCTCCTTAAACCTATATGTAGGGTCATATTCAAAACAAGCAGGCTGCGGCAAAGAAACCAACACAGAAAATACAGAAAACAACACTTGTTGCCTTGTTTGAGTGTTCACAACTGAGAGACCTAAAGAGTTTTTTGGGTTACTCAGCTCATCACCTCCACCTTGTGGGAGAAGTGTATATTACATATCAAACAGACACCTTTAGGACAGATTCAAGATGACTGACATCTTTCACTGTATTCATTAAAAAGGTTCATATGAGGCTAAACTAGCTGAGGCTGTTCTATAAGTCATGAGCCTGAGACTTCAGTCAGAGCTGACTGTGGCTGTGTCATCCAGACTTTCAGCATGCATCATCAGCTGACCTCGCTGTGACTGGAATGAATGGGACGCGTCAGCCCCTTTAATCTTTCTTCACAATTTGCTGATGGGCAGTTTCCGTTGAGAGCATCATCACTGTTGATTCATGTGGGAAGAAAACACAGGAAACACACACAGCAAACAGCCTATAGACAAACAAACTACTTCACATTGACCCAAAAGCACACTGACTGGCACACACACACAAATACCCTACACATTAGAAAGAGTGAATACATAAATGTGAACTTTCAACCAAAACTGAAATATCCACTAAGTATGTCCTGCTGAAGCTGTTAGGGCTCCCTGGAGGTCACACCTGAAGACAAGGGGCCACAGAGAGAAAGAGACAGAGGAGGGTGATACCTCCATCACACACACACACACACACACACACACTGCAACAACCACTTTTTTCATGCCTTTTTAACAACACTCACAACAGTCATAAAAATACCATCAGGAAGCAGACAGCGTTGCCTCACTAACGACTTCAGCATAATGTACAACACACGCACACACAGACAAACCTAATAACTCAATGTGCATATAGTTTACGTCATCCAATGGAGAAAACAACATCAGAGGGGTAGAATAAGTAAGGATTTGTATTGCAAAGTCAGCTTACTTATTGCTAGTGGACTGAAGCAGGCCTTTCTCTGTCCTGCTAAAGGAGGGACTGACTGATGGCCGAAGTGGGATCAGAGCCACAAGGGACAAGAGTAGTACTGTTCAAACAGAGCTCTTTCCTGTTTTCACACCAAAGAAGAATGGGAGAATGCAGATGGAGAAAAGAGAGAGAGAGAGAAATGCCTGAGAAATAAGTGCTGTTTCTGTGTCACTTCACCACAGAAACAGACATCCAGAAAGTTTTCTTCTGCAATCGATGTCTTTCTTTCATGAAGCTAACGTGAAAAATGAAAATAAGTCAAGACAGGCATGAGACAGGGACGGGAATGCAAAAGAGGTGGTGACTGAGCAACAACCTGTAAAGACAAAAACATTTAAGTGGAAACAATGGGGCAGATGGGTGGAGATGGTGGGCGGAAACAGAGTCAAACACAACAGGCACAAAACAGATAAAAGGCAGATAAACCAGAACAGGTCGGCTAAAGCTGCTACACAAACCCTGCAGAGCTCCCAGCTCCAAACCCCAAAGAAAACATGCAGTCAGCAAACAGGACAGAATGAGAGAGTGGAAAATACCGTAGAGGGGAAAACAGAGGCAGGCTCTTACAGAATAGACATTCGATCACAGTAAAAAAGCTGATTGAAGAACCTTTAACTACACTTTGTTATCCATTCAGAACAGAAGCATGAGCTCATCTGGGCTGGCAGTTTCCAGAGAGTTTGTCTTACCTGAGAATTTGTCCCCCTCCATAACCAGATCACTCCCTCCACAGCCACATGTAGTGTCTGCTCTTTGACTCCACTCTCTCCCTCTCTCTCTCTCTCTCTCTCTCTCTCTGTCTTTTTTTGGACTTCCCTTTCTCTCGTCCTTCTTTCCCTCCCTCCCTCCCTCCCTCCCTCTGTTCCTCGTTCCTCCTCTTCTTACTCTCTCTTTCCTTTTGGGCTCTCTGTTCTCCCTCCCTCTTTCCCCAGTTTGATTCCTTCAGTGTGTCTTGCTAATGAATTCAGAATTACGACATCCCCATGTGCTGATCATATGTTGCATTCACCCCTCTCTTTTTCTCTCTCCTTCCTCTGATGAGACCAAAAGACTGAAGCAGCATTGTATCTCGAAAATAGAAACCATTAGCTCCGCCATGTGACATGGACAGCCTCCTTACAGACTAAAATAACCCGCTGGACTTGCAAACTCTTCCGTCAGCGAACTTATAATGTTCCCTTGTGTGTGTGTGTGTGTGTGTGTGTGTGTGTGTGTATGTGCGCTGTGGCCTTGATTCATTTGATACCAACAGCAATCTTGTCAAACAGGAGTGAAAGACATTCCCCAAACTACATCTAGACTTCCTCGTGATGAATCAGATACAGCTCTGCCTTTGTAAACGTGTGGAAGGATGAAGCAGAAGCAAACTTGGGGAACTCTACAAAAACACACTTCCCAAAACTGTTTTGAAGGGTTATTACAGGAGAGGCAGCATGCGTATGCTTGTGCTACTAGTGAGGAAAAATGACAGCAACAGCGAATAATCGAAGAGAGGGAAAAAGAAAGAGGACTAGTGAGTGTGTGTGTATGTGTTACATGACCCGTCTCTGTGTTCAGGAAACTCAGGTGACCTCTGACCTTTGGCACGTCACTCAGTGCGCTGGAGGTCAGCGGTCACATGGCAAGCGTCTGAGCTCTGATAGAGACATCAAACACACTCAGACAAGTCAATCTGATGTCTTGTGCAACACATATCGCTCCAGCGAATTGTGAATTGCAGGTTGACCTGTGTGCATTTTTTGTGTATTCATATTAGCATTTAGCGTGTGTGTGTGTGTGTGTGTGTGTGTGTTTGTATTTTTTCTTTAATTAAAGCCAGCTGCCTAATTTCAATATATTGGGTGATAAAGGGAGGTATATTTGCAGATTGGCGGCCCCAAATGGCCAAAATATGTAACATTGATGGCTTGCAAGTTGCCACAAGTAAAGAGCACACAGTTTACAAACCAAGCAGGAGGTGTGGGGAAGGATTAACACACACCTCAAAATTAATTACAGATTAATTAGATGGATAGTCTTGATATCTAAACAATAACAATAAAAAAATTAAGTGTTTCCAACTGAGGCAGTCTGTCATGTTTTACACCAAATAATACAGAGATGAGGGAAGCAGTTCTGAATGGAGCACTCACTCACTCCCGTTTATGAAATACTTTCTCAAATTCAGTTTGTTCATTGCCAGGTTCTTCTTTTGGATCTAAGACAATAAGGTGAACACATTTTGACATAAAACCTTGCTATACGTGGATTAAAGAATATAAATATTATATATGTAAGTATACCTTGCAGAGTTATTAAATGTAACAATATTAATCATTTTTATTTCATTACTGATCAATAAAAATAACCGTAAAACAAGACGATTTTTTTTTATCACCTTGGACACAGCTAATTCTGTTCAGCAGGATCTGCTGACTGCCAGATGGGAATTAACCACACACAGATCAACAATAGGAACAGTGTTGGATAGACCTGTGTATGTGTGTGTGTGTGTGTGTACATGAGGTTACAGTAAAGTATCCTCCCAAACACCCCCCTGCCGGCTCGTAAATCTGCCCTGTTAGCAGATGTTTTGTATGGGGCATCTCCCTCTAAATGCCAATGTGCACATACACACACACACACACACACACACACACACACACACACACACACACACACACACTGTGGCGATTGCATCGAAGTCAGGAAGATCATACACACTAGTACCTCAAACCCCTCACTAGTGCCTAACATGACCTCTGTGATCAGACATTACACCTACAACTTCCGTAGACTTACAATAGTTACAGAGGCGTCAGGCACATGTGGTGTGGGTGATATCTGTTTCATTTAGGTGTCACACTGACATTTCACTTTATGGTGTAAGCACACATACCCCACACCAACACTACACCTGATAAAGCAAAAGTAACCTCAGGTGTAGGAGCAGGTGTGGTGTTGAGTGAAGCTGCAATGGTCAGGTGCACTGCACTATCGAGCGACCTCTGACACTTACATTTACAGTTACATGTAGAGGCACATGTGGAGCTGTTGCGTCTAGTGTGACATATCAGTGCAGGGCTGAGTGAAGCTGAAGCTGGCAGGTGTGAAGCTCTATGCTGCGACACCTGATGTGACACCTAACACTTCCAATTTATCCATTGATGCAGTCTTATAGGAAGGCCAATTTATCCATATCCATATTTATCCAGAGAAACAGAGAGGAAAAGAGCTATTTAGTAATGCTACAATGATGCATTTTCTATTAAGTAGCTAACGTGATGTCGTTCTGTTTTCTCCCAGTAGAGTGGGATCACTATTTCATGCTCCAGACTTCAGTCCAGGACATGAAACAGTACCCTCAGTGTTACCACATCTGACATCGAACGAAGGTCGATGACACAGACTTATGTCATACTTAACAGGAATAGTGAGTGATTAAAAGTAAGTGGTGGATGACTTTGACAATGACAAAATTTGGATGGACCTGTGCCTCTCTAATCCAATCACATGCACATACGTATTTGAGCCTGTCTAACCCCTTTCTCTCCTGTTTTTCAGTTCTCCCATCCCTCCCCCATAAACCCTGTTTTGTCACCTCTTTCAGTGGGCAGCACAGTGGCCCAGTGGACCGTACTGTGGCCTTACAGCACAAAGGTCCTGGGTTCAGACCTCGCTCAGCACAGGCCTTTCTGTGTAAAGTGTGCGGTTTACTCCCACCATCAAAGACATGCATGCTAAAATCCTTAATTCTGCCAAAGCAATCATTTCTGTCTTTTCTCTACAACAGGGGGTTCATAAGCAAGCAACTTATCTAGACAGGCCCCCACCCTGAGTCTCAACCCCCAAGTTCCTAACTGGGCAGGCCACCAAACCCTTAACAACCTCCTTCATCCTTCCATTCTCGACCCCTCCATCCCTCCATCATAAATACTCCTCATTATCCAAATAAACTACCTTTTAATACCTCACATTGGCGTGGTCTTTGTTAGTGAAATGGGTGTTTGCACAAGGTATGCATGTACTAAATGTACGAAAAGATAGATGAATGGACAGATGAATTTATAGATGACAATAACAGAGGGGCAATCTACTTACTGGGACTGGTGACGCCAGATCCCTCTCTTTCTGTTCTCCTTGACCGGGCGCTGGCTGATCTAGCTGTAAATAGGGACAAGGAAGGAAAGACATATGAGTAAAATCCATTCATCAACGAGACGGTTGGCATTAAGAGAAGAACTGACACATATTTTCTGATTAATACTTCACTGCCCACAGTTTCAATGTTCTGGGATTACTTCTAGAAATATTAAGATATACAGAGGACCAGCCTGTTTGGCAGGTTGGGTTTTTGACTGTTCTATAAATTAGCTTTTTAGCTAACGCTCTGCATAGGAGTTACTCCACATTATCCTTCAGGCTAAATATTCTAAAGTTGTCACCCCATGTTTGAAAGATCACTATCATTGTTTGAAGGAAAGCCTAACATTTTCTAAATTTCATTTGTAGTTTGTTAGTATTTTTATACGTGGAAATTGATGTGGAAATAACTCAGAGCAAACTCGCATGTGGAATGTATGAAGTAGCATAGTTATGGCACAGTGTGACAGCTCTTCAGATATAATGGCTTCAATGCTAATGGAGAACCCTTAAATTTGCTTTGGCAGGTGATTATTATCACATAAAAAGTGCCCAAGCAATACACATGATAAATGTCAGGCTTTAGAGACAAAGCATTAATAAACAAAAGCTAGTAAATGGCAATGACACTTAGGGCTGGTAAAAGCAAAGAACATCCTCAGCTCTGCGGGGGAAAATGTCATAAATTAAGCATAGGTTATCTTCTAGTATTGATTTTGTCTTTTCGAAGGAGTGTTAATTGCAGGAAACAACCAAGGATAAAAAGCAAATAGATATGTCTCTATGCTGACCTCAGTTACCTGATACTGTTCTGGTCAGTGTCCAGTAGGCTTAGAATTTGGAAAGCCAAATGGTCTGCGTCCTCATTCATGCTCATCTAACCATCAGGTCCTCCATGACACTGGGTGGTTTAGGAATCAGAGGAACACCACTTCCTTTTGGCTGACAGTCTGGTCCCTGACACTAGTGGAATGCTCCTGATAATCTCACATTGATCTGCTCTGGCGTGTGTGTCTGTGCATGAATATGTGTGTTAAGTTCTGCTGAATCACCAGCCGTTGCATGAGGGGGGGTGGGGGATGAGCCAAGCGGGAGCACAATTGTCTGTTCAGATGGGTGATTCAGCTCCATTAGAACAACAGTGACGTCCGTTTTCTGTAAAGTAAATGACTAAATATTAAAACTTGTGACTGAAGTTTTAATATGTCATGGCAATATTCATACCAAGAGCAAAAGGATCACAATAGAAATAAGCTTAAAACACATGCTTAAGAGGCCAGCCTCAGATGCTTATGTATTTTGAGCCACGGCGGCCAGAGGTGGTGAACCTGTTGGTCAGATGTGAGTCAGTGAGTCAGGTTTGTTACAGACGTTTTGCCACGTAATCTTGCACAGACATTCATAGTCCACAGACAATGAATCCCTTGACTTTTCCTCTAACGCCACCAGCGGGTTAAAATTTATGGTTTTGTGTGGAACTACTGGATGGTTTGACTGAAATTTGTTTTTGTTGGATGAACTGTGATCACATATATAATAAGTGTAATGACCAAATACCTGCAAAACTAGTGACATTCCCCTCAGCCTCGGCTGTACTTTGTGTTTAGTAACTAGCAAATAATTGCAAGCTAACAGGCTAAACTAAGGCAGTGAATATGGTAAACATTATGCATCAACGTGTTAGCATTATCATTGGGAGCATGTTATCATGCTGATGTTGGCATTTGGCTCAGAGCACCATTGTGCGAAAGTACAGCTTCACAGAGATGCAAGCATCCAGAGGCTTCTTTGATCAGTGAGTACATTAAAAACATAAGTCAACCTAACAAAAGCTTCAGTTGTGAAAAGAAATCTTTATCTGCCAACAGTTAATTGTACAAAAGTTTCATGTGAACAAAAATAAAAGTAGACCCACTATTGTAACCTTCTACTTAACTACTTGACACAATATATTGATCAATAGCAGTGCTTGATGCTGAGAATAGCTTAATAAAACAGTTAAGTGATTAGCTCGACTGTTCCCGGAACAGGTGATGGCACAATAACTTTATAAGATGCTGCATCTCTCTTCAACCACACAATTGTTCTTTTCTGTTCTCCACTACCACCACCTCCCACTCCACCCTGTCCTCTGTTCCTCTTCCTGCATCACTCCAGTCAGTGCTGTTCGGATTAGGTAAATTCATCTGGTGTCTGGTGAGTCAGTTGCCCCATCCTGTTTTTAAGTTGTTAGAAATACTTCCTACCGCAAATCATTGTGCAACATGACATTCATTTTCTGCCAATAAAGCCAGCAAACATAGTGGTTTTCTTCCTGTGTTGTCACTTGTTTCAACGCAAAGACAGCTGGCCCGAGGGAAAGGGAATGAATGCGCCACAGTGTGACTGGAAGATGTGAGTAAAGCCTCTGTAATGTGTGTGTGTGTGTGTGTGTTTGTGTTTGTGTTTTTGTGAGAGAGAGAGAGACACTCAGCAGAGTGAGGAAATTTGAAGTTGTTCACTTTTTGAGAGAGGAAAGTAAATAAAAGAAACTACTGTAAGCGATTATGCAATGTGGAGCATTTGCTTCCCTCTGTTTGCTTTTCTGTAGAAACTCCTTTATTAATTTAGCATGCCTCTTTCTGTCTGCTTCAGAGACAAACAGACACCGTGAGCAGTGGTGACTGTTTTCACTTGGGTGGCACAAGTGGAGGCACTGACTCATGTAGCGGTGGCATGAAGAATGTGCACGCGCACGCACGCACACACACACACACACACACACACACACGTCAGAATAGCATTAATTTACTATCCACTACTCATATCTACTTTTATAATTACTAACATAACAGTTATAGACTTATAGAAATTTCTTTAAAATTTGTATTTGAAAGATAAAAAGACCGACCAATCACAAACCCAACAGAGAGACACCATATAAATGTATGCGGTATAAGATTTTAAATAAATAAGCCTGTATGGACAAAATATCTCTCCAGCAAACTAGTTATTCTCAAGCATAACCCAAACCTAAAGATGCAAGAACTCACAGTAGTGTCTCATGGTAATGGTCTAAAATCAGTTGTCCTGAACGGTTGTCCTAAATGTACATAAACAATGAAAATGTTCAACATCAATCATTCCAGGTTGGACAGCAGAATCACGGAAAGGATATTAGTCTCTCGAGTAAGGCAGCTGTGTTAAGCGCAACTGTTTTCACCAATTACATATTACATTATAGATATTGCTGTTATACATAAAACTTGATAATAATCTTCAAAACACATTTAATTAAAACATACAACAATGTTCTTCTTAAGCAAAATCATTTTTGCATAAGCTCATTTCTACTTCCCTGGCACACAACAGCCTCTGCACAGTTTGCAGGGAGGAAGACAGTAAAATAGGAAAGTAAATAAAAGTGAATTCATTCAAAATGTACATCACGCCATCTCATGTGCAAACTGACTCTACAGGGCGATATGTCATTGTGGTAGGGAAATTATACTTGCCCCCAGTTATTTTAGCCTGTGTTTATGCCCCAAACTGGGACTCTACATTCTTCACCAATTTTTTTTCTCACTTACCAGACTTGTCATCACATCATCTTATACTTGGCAGTGACATTAACTGTGTACTCTCTCCTCTTTTAGATAGGAGCATTTCTAAGAGGGCATCCCTGACAAAGTCAGCTTACTCTATTCAGCTCTTCCTGAAGACCTATGGTGTAGCGGATGTGTGGCGGTTTCGTAACCCCACCTCTAGGGCTTACTCATTCTTTTCCCCGGTGCATAAGACGTATTCACGTATTGATTACTTTTTCCTGGATAAAAGAATTCTGGTCATCTCGGATCATGGTCCCTTAATCATGAAAATGTACATTCCTAATACACAATCTACACATCGTTCATGGCGGTTTAACCATCTGCTGCTGTCAGAAGTTGACTTCACTAAGTTCATATCGTCTGAAATTAAAATGTTTCTCGACATCAATCAAACCCCAGGGATGTCGCCATCTACTGTTTGGGAGTCGCTAAAGGCATATTTAAGGGGTCAAATTATTTCATACTGTGCAAATAAAAAAAGGGCTAGCACTGAGCGTATTAAAAAATTAACAGATGAGATATTAGAGTTAGACAGGCTGCATAGCCACTCCCCATCAGCAGATGTAGTTAAGAAGCGCTTGTCATTACAGACAGAGTTTGATCTCCTGTCCACCCGACATGCTGAATACCTTATTTCCAAATCAAGACATGGTCATTATGAAAATGGGGAAAAGTCTGGCCGTGCACTTGCTCACCAGCTGCGCCAAAGAACTGCTAATCAAACCATCCCTGAAATTAACGATGAATGTGGTTTAAAATGCACTGACAATGAGAAAATCAATTCTTGTTTCAAGAAATTCTACCAGTTATTATATACTTCAGATGGGCCCACCAACCCTGCTGTCCTAGATGACTTTTTTAAATCCCTGACAATGCCTTCTGTAGGTGTAGAATTCTCGGCTGAACTGGAAAGGGTTTTCTCATTTAAGGAGATAGTGTCAGCAATCGGTGCCATGCAAAGTGGCAAATCCCCAGGGCCAGATGGCTTCTCAACCGAATTTTTCAAAAAGTTCTCTGACCAGTTATCTCCTTTGTTATTGTTAGTATTTGAAGAATCTTTAGTCACCAATTCTTTGCCCCCAACCATGCGTCAAGCAGTCGTCTCTTTATTACTTAAAAAAGATAAAAATCCCCTTAATTGCAGTTCATACCGCCCTATTTCATTGCTCAATACAGATGCAAAGATTCTTGCCAAGATTTTGGCGCGTCGTCTTGAGAACATTATCCCCTCTATTATTTTGTCTGACCAGACAGGATTTATAAAAAATCGTTATTCATTTTTCAATATCAGGCGTCTACTTAATATCCTTTATTGTTTCGACTCCGTCCAATCCTGGAAATATCGAGGTGATGCTGTCACTCGACGCTGAAAAAGCGTTTGATAGGGTGGAGTGGGACTATCTTTTCAAGACATTAGAAGCGTTTAATTTCGGCCCTAAATTCATCTCCTGGATCACACTCCTATACACGCTCCCAGTGGCTGCGGTACCCAACAATAACTTATCCTCCTACTTTGAGCTGAGGCGGGGTACGAGGCAGGGGTGTCCTCTTTCGCCACTTTTGTTTGCCGTTGCACTTGAACCACTAGCATTAGCCCTGAAGCAGTGCCCCACCATTAAAGGGATACACTGGGCGGGTTCGGAGCATAAAGTGTCACTTTGGGATGCGGATGACATGTTATTATTTATATCTGACCCCCTCTCAAGTCTTCCTGAATTATCGATTCTACTCATAAAGTTCGGAAGAATATCTGGTTATAAAGTTAACTTTCAGAAAAGTGAACTTATGCCTATCTCTTCTGTAGACAGATCATATTTTGGGTCAATCCTTTTAAATTTATTCCTATAAAAAAATTAAATATTTAGGTATATGGGTCGCACATAACCACAAGGATCTTTTTAAGGCTAATTATCATCCCCTCTTAAGCAACCTTAAACAAGACCTGGAGCACTGGGACCCTCTGCCTCTCTCCTTAGGAGGGAGGATCAATACAATTAAGATGAATATTCTCCCTAAATTTTTATATTTATTTCAATGTCTTCCTATCTATCTAACAAAATCCTTTTTTCCAAATTAAACAGTCAGATTTCATCCTCTATATGCCTCAGATAAAAATATATTACAGAGGCCCCGTGCAATGGGAGGTATGGCACTTCCAAATTTTATGTATTACCATTGGGCCGCTAATATAAGAGCACTGCTGTATTGGTTGAGAAATGATTACACGGATGTCAATAGTACTGAATGGATGGTGTTAGAGAGGGCATCCATTGGATCTACCTCTCCTGCAACTTTATTATGTTCCAAATTACCTTTCAAACAGCCTATTTCAGCCTTCACCACTAATCCAGTTGTTATCCATTCAATTAAAATCTGGAACCAGTTCAGAAGGACCTTTAATCTCACTGATCTCTCACTTGTTACACCATTGATAAAGAATCATATGTTTGTCCCATCAATGATGGATGAAGCTTTTAATGTTTGGGCAAGAAACGGAATAGGTACATTATCTGACCTATTCATTGATAATAGGTTTGCCTCTTTTATACAATTGCAACAGAAATATGGTCTTCAGAAATCACATTTCTTCAGGTATTTACAGCTTAGAGGTTTTGTGGCTTCTAATTCTGACTGTTTCCCGTTGAGTCTTTCTGAAACTCTGCTTGAAACAATTTTAAAATGTAAAGTTGACATAAAACAGGTAATAGGCAGAATTTACACATTGCTCAATACACATAACATGAATAGTCTCGATAGCCTTAGAATCAAATGGGAAACAGACCTAGATGAAACGATTCCAGAAGAAATATGGCAAAAAATTATACAGCGAATCTACTCTTCCTCTATATGCCTCAGACACGCTGTGGTTCAGTTTAAAATAGTGCACCGTCTCCATTGGACCAAGGATAGATTGTCTAAGATTAAGATGGATATTGACCCTACGTGTGATCGGTGTAGGCAGGCTCCTGCCACACTGCTGCACATGTTTTGGCTGTGCCCTAAGCTACACAATTTTTGGCAGTCCATCTTTGAGGCATTCTCTGGAATATGTGGGAGAACAATACACCCATCTCCTCTGATTTCACTGTTTGGCGTGGCTCCGGTGGATGCCACCTTTTCTGGGTGTCAATTGAGCATGATGGCCTTCTGCTCTTTGTTGGCTAGGAGGCTTATCCTGTTTAAATGGAAAGATGCTTTCCCCCCAACATATGGCCAATGGATTAGGGAGGTCATGAGTTATGTTCACTTAGAAAAAATTAGATACACTGTAAGAGGGTCCACTAGAAAATTCTATGTCATTTGGCAGCCATTTATTTCCTTCGTAGATATACTAACATATCTATGTAACCCAATTATGTGTGCATACCTTTGTTTTTTTTTGTTTTTTGTTTTTTTCTCTCGTCGGTTGGTTTGTGTGTTTGTTATTACTTATTGATGTTGTCTCTTTCTTTTGTTTACCTACTTATTTTAATTATATATGTATGAATCTGCCGGGATGTATGAAATTTTTCTGGGGGTCCAGTACTTTTGGGTGGGGGGTACTGGGGTGGTTTGTTTGTATGGACAGGAACTAGATTTGACTATCTCATGTGTGAATTGTATTCTCTTTGTTTGTTATATCTGAAAATAAAAGAGACCTTGATAAAAAAAAAATTTAAAATTCATTTGGCAGAGGAGACTGGATGCCTTGATAAGTGGAGATGCCCTCATTATTTTGAATCTATGTCATGCAAAGAAAAAAATATTCAGAATAACCTGTCAGCAGCAGCAAACTCAACAAAGCACTTTGTCAAAGCATTGAAACACAAAACACATCTGTCCATGTCCTGCTATGGAAAAAGGTAAGAACATCTGAGCTCTTGTGGAAACAGGTAAAAATTTTCAACCATCTGCACAGCAAAGGACACTAGACAACAGAGAGACTTGCATGACGTTCAGAAAGTAATGTGACTTTTTCTGAGTTGCTTCCAGTATGTGGAGTATCACAAACTCTGACTTCACGGTAAAAGTTAATCTAAAGTTGACGCAAATGTGACAGAGCTGCGTCATTGTTGATTCAGACGGGAAGTAGGCCTATTAACTAAATTTTTGGACTTTTTAAATTACTAAATCACTCAGACTGTCAAGGCTGCAACAGTCAAAGAGTCAACGTCAACCCTTTGTCATGCTTTGAGTGGAAATCTTTAATCTGCAATAAGCGATAAGTGATAACACCGTCAGTCTGTTGTGTGTGAGTGTGTGCATATCCAAGTGTGTTTTAGAGCTTTGTGTGGAAAAATTACAGAACAAACAAGAGCCAGCCAAATCTTTCAAGCCTAGCAGCCAAAAAGCATGCTTGTACCTATTTACTCTTTTAGTTGAGAATACAGCTTGAGAGAGGTGAGGTGTGAACACACACACAAACACACACATCCTTACAACACAAAATGCTTCCAACAGACCATGCAAAGTTTACCATTGCACAAAGCAGTGTGCCACAGAGGACGTAACAACATATGAGCTTAAATACAAGCTAAAGGAGAGACACCTGCAAAGTTGAACAGTATGTTGGCACAAAGGTGTGCATGTGTGTTTGTCTATGTGCAGAGTCTGTGGCTGTGCTCACCTGCTCAGTCTTGTCTGGGGCCACACACACACACACACACACACACACACACACACACACACGCACACACACGCACACACACACACACACACACACACACACAGCACACATATCACAACTTGAACAGGTTTCATAAAACTCTCCCAGAATTATGATCCATTTCTTTTTTCCCCTCCAACAGGTTGTGTAATCTTCTGATGTCATATTTGCCATATGACACTGCTATGTACAACTGAGGTTATTATGTGCACATGAAAAGAATGAACCCAGTATTTTATGGAAAAAAACAACTGCTGCAAGTTGTGTTGTGGAACAGAGTAAATGCATAGCTGTCTGTGTATTTACTATAGGGGTCAATTGATTGATGTTAATTACACTGCTCGGTGAAACTGTGTATGTGTGTGTGTGTGTGTGTGTGTGTGTGTGTGTGTAACATGACCGGTCAAGTGCATGGCTATGCCTGGACAAACATGTCAAATGATTAGTTTCAGCTGACATGTTTATTAGGTCTCAGATGACTAGAGAAGGTAAACAGAAGGCAAAGGGTGCAGCACTTTAACGTACTTGAAACACAAGAGCAATCACACACACACAAACACGAACAAAGGTTTGCAAACAGATACACATACACGGGTGGAGTGATGTAAAAAACATACACTATGATGTATGTGCTGTCTCTTTCGCACACACAACTCTCTGAGATCTTTGCGTTTGCCAAAGGAGTTCACGACATGAGGAGGGCAAAGGAGGTGAAGGATCTACCTCCACCCCACCCCTTTAACCCCTCTTTCTTCTTTTGCTTCCACCTTTCCCTTTAGGGTGTTTAGATTAAAACATTAATCAACTGTGTGGAAGAAATTGTGCAAGTGTAGCTGCAACTTGATTGAAGAGGTGTTTTTTTAAACCTAATAAATAACAAAAAAATTTCCATCTGCCCTTGGTTACAAAGCCATTGTTACTAAACACTGTCCTCAAGCTCTGCCTGCCTTATACTGGCATGTTGAGGTGCGAGAGCAGATTTCCTTGACGTCTCTTCTGCATGAAGCTCCAACATTAACATTAAATAAGTTTTTTTGTTTTCAAATGAGATTAAAGATACAGTGAAATAAGATATACATTTTAAACGTTCTAATCCTGTGTTTATTGGTAAATTATCTCTTGTTATCTGCTAAATATATGTATATAGTACATAAACACACCTACACCTACCACACATCTAATGTTTTTAAATCAAAATCCCTTTCTTCCTTTCTTCTTTCTTCCTGTAAATTGTTAAAATATTTTGGATGAAGTAAACAGTCCTCTTCAGGACTTTATATTTCTCCATAATGAGTTTTAAAGGAAATTTTAAAGGATGTGTTATAAATCTCTCTCATAAATATACCCCACAAACATATTTAGTGTCACTAAGAAGCCTAAAGACAAACCAGCTAAGGACAATTCTCATACATCAAAATTTTGGTTAAGTCAAAATCCCACCTTTCCCACCTCTGTGTCTCTGCTCACCCATCTGCTCCATTGTGTTTTTATGGCCCTCATTACACATGTTAAGGGTATGCTTCACAACTCCGCCTGTGAAAGAGCGAGGAGCGGATGGACGGGTCGAGAGAAAAAAGAAAGCTAGCAAAACTAAATGGCAAGACAGCCATTTGTCAAGATTGTTTTTACAGCCCAGATAAGGCCATTACCTGGATGCATTCCTAATGAGTAAGGACCACACCACACACATCTTGTCGAGGAAAGACATTGACCATGACCCTGAACTGCACTCCTCACAACTGAATGGACGTTGTTTCGGCGACACCTTTTCCTACCTCTGCGCTTTCAGCACAAACCTATTCCTCACTCAACACACTCACTGAAAACCAATGCAGCTTTGCTACGCACACACCTATACACACACACCTCTCTTACTCTTCACAATGCAAACACAAGCCCGAATCATATCGTACAAAAGCCTTTTAAGCCAGGGCTAGACAGGATACCACAGCAGTCTATAAAACAATACTGGTGTGGCAGATAAGGATCAGCCTTCCTTCTTGCAAGGCTGTAAAAACCCACAGTCAGTTAAGTAGTCCATAGAGCTTTATGGGTTGAAACTCCCCCAGGAAACATGTAGTTACTGTATGTCATAGGTGAACAACTGAGTGGTTGAGCAGTTGTGTCTATGCTCTATGTCGCTTGTGTTTTTAAGAGTTTTAGCATCTGTGTGTTCACAGGGATTTCCATATTGGCATCCATCCATCATTCCATCTTCCATCCAACACTGAAGCAATGCGCATAGTAGCATGAGCAATGCATGCGCTTGTACATATTCATGTGTTTGAGAATTGGGTGTGTATGAAAACTCCAGCCTAACTGTGAAAAAGTACTGTATGTCATCATTATCTATGGGTTATGTTTATTGCTTATAACCAATCTCTTGCTGTACTGTTTCTGAACTATCATGTGTAATAAAACTGATCAAACTGAAACTGAAATTGAAGTGAGTTCGGCGAATGCAGATAATTGACCAATTAATAATTAATCATTTAATTCACATTTAGCAGACGCTTTTATCCAAAGCAACTAACTATCCAAATAGGAAGCAATTTATGCTGAGCTAGCCGCTGGGTTCAGCACAAACTGTGTTGAACTTTGACCGTGGTGTGCACGCAAGTACGTCTTGTGAGGTGCTGTGCGTTGCACAGCAACAATCAACTTGGCATGGCACAAGCCATTGAATATGATGGGTTTCATAGCGCAGTATGTCTGAAAGGTTGTGATTTAGCTGAGTGACCTTTGGTTTCTCTGAGCGATACCAACCAGCCAGCAGAGGTAGTTGAGCGGAGCGCTCGAGAGAGGGCATGACTAATGCCTGGATGTATGTGAGGGCGGTTCCACTGTACCTATAGCACTGTCTTAAATATGATGCGAACTACTACAGGGAGCCAGTGGCGATCATAGATGAGGGGGGTCCCATGCGAGAACTTTGGTAGATTGAACACGAGGCGTGCTACAGCATTCTGTATACGTTGCAGAGGAATGGAGTCCAGTCAGAAGCGAGTTGCAGTAAGAAGGGAGATGATAAGCACTTGGACCAAGAGCTGTGCTGATTCCCTTGTGAGGAAGGGCTGAATACTGCAGATGTTGTAGAGAGCAATTCTGCAGGATCGCTAAAGAGTGGTTGCTTTGGACAACAAGCAAGCCTCACATGCCGCTAACATGCATTATCTTGCTAATTCAGGAGCGCTATCTCCACTCTGATACGCTCTCTGAACAGATATGAATCACTAACATTTAAAGTGATTGCAAGTTGCAATAAGATATTTATTCATGTCACAACAGGATAAGGTTGCTCTTGCCAAACAGTGGAGTTGCAGTTTCTTGTATGGACACTAATATCTTCTTACAGACTTTTCCCTTCAAGATTAGTGGTAAAATCTTTCTAATTAAGAAAAATCATATGGTCACTAATTTCAATGAATACAGGTATTTGAAATGTGTGCCTGTGCATGCATGTTATCGTTGTAACACCCACATCTACATGTTTCACCACACATCAGAACCACTCAGAGCCTGCCATTATCTTTTTACAGGCTCTCTCCTGGCCTCAGGCCTACAGTACAGGCAGTCTGTTGTATCAGTTGACACCCCCAGCAGCAGCAGCGGCAGCCAGCATCACAGAGCTGCATTCTTGGCTGCAGATAATAAACACAGAGCGGAGTGGACACTTCAGAGCAGGCTCCACACGGCTGAGAGGGGAGGACCAAACACAGCAGAGACAAGACATAGACTGCAGGTCTCCTGCAATCAGGGGAACTCCACATTCCAGAGGATATCAATGACACTGTGTTGCAAACAGGAGTATAGTGTAGTACAATGTGGTGGAGAAATGGATAAGTTTAACATAGTTTTGTGATTAACAGCCTACTTACCTCTAAAGAAATACAGATCGACTGTCCACTAAGCCACATACCCTTTGTTACTGTTGCTACACCTGTCAAATGTCATATTATAAATTTTACAATGACGACAGAGATTTACCACTTAAAATTCCTGGTATTTTTTAAAATTTGTGGTGGACAAAGGCAGGCTCATTTCTAGCTGGCGATCAATGTCATTAACAGCTTTAGATAGCACGCCATTTAAGCTAACATTAGCTCTATGGTTGAAAACTTTGTCTGACTGTCAGAATTCACAGCTGACTCGTTTTAAAGGGCATTGTAAAGAGGTTTAAAATATGTAGTTGATGGCACCACCTTCCAAAGTAGTATTGCTCTTACTACATCTCTACGCACATCATTTTAACACGTGGAGAAATCCAAATTGATGGACTCGCCATGCCTAGTTATGGTTGTTAAGCTATGGTCAGGGTCACCCCAGGGCCCTATGAGCATGTGTCTCTTAAATTAACATTGTAAGAGATTGGTATGGACTAAGGAGTATAACACCAGTAAGCTGTACAAGCAGTAGGTGGGTGATTTCAACATACATTGAACATTTGACCCAAGGGAAAAAACATTGCTGGGAACACGAAACCCTGTAAAGGTCCTCTGATTGTGCTTGGGAACATAGATATGTTCCCCTTTGATTAGGGTCTAGCAAATGGTCAATTAGTAAAACTTCAAAACCAGTAGTGAAGGTGAACATTTTGTTCGTTACAGCTTGATTTTACTGAAAATACACCATCAATTCAAAACATTTGAAATCCACATTTTGGTGTTTTCATTGCCAGTCTGATATTACACCTCCAAAAACACTTCAACTGATGTGTTCTCTATCCTCACACTTTCCTTTCTGGCTTCTGAAGCTTTTTTAAAAGATTTGTCCCAAAGTCAAACCTGTAGCTCCACGTGTTTCAATACCTTATTCGTCCATTATTCACAGGCTTCTAGGAATCCAAATTGAGGGTTAGACTGTCCTCGGCATGCTCTGCTAGATGACAGGGCAAATATGTCTCAACACAGTTTATAGCTTGACTTTCAAGTTACCATCTAACAATTGCTAGGCTCAGAATCAAAGCCTCGCTGACTCTTCAGTATAAACAGGCTGAAAGCCATAATGCAGCGCAGAGTGAGGCATTTGTCACACAGGTAGTGGAATTAGGTGTGTATGTGTGTGTTTTGAGTAGGACATAAAAGCACATACCAGGAGGAGTACTTGGAAAATAATGACTCTGTGTGTGTGTGTGTGTGTGTGTGTGTGTGTGTGTGTGTGTGTGTGTGTGTGTTGGAGTGGGCTGTTATTTATACAGGTTACTCATTGATCCAGATGACTTGAGGGAGTGGTGTACAAGGCAGGGATCGGCTCCACTAGCAGGGTTCAACTGCTAGGGGTTACATGAGTGAACACAGGCGCGCGCGCACACACACACACACACACACACACACACACACACTCTTATTCATATATAAAGCCCCACAAAAAATGAATATACACACACTTCTATACATACGGTCTTAAACTCATAGAGTTCAGATGTGCCAGATAGGCAATCTGCTTGTGTGTGTGTGTGAAAGGAATTTGCGTACAAAACATACACATGCTGACACACATGCCGACCTTCCTCTCTGAAAGTCACCCCTCCACATCTCTGATGCTTGTTTAAACAGCCCTACACGTTAGAGAGGAGGGCCTTTCACAACACACACACACACACACACACACACACACTTTGTTATTAGACTATTTTCCCGAGTGGAGATCTAACAAAGAATGTGACAGCTCCGCACACGTCGCACGGCAGAGGGAGAACACACACACACAGACACACACAGGAAGAGGAGAGGCAGCATGACCCAACATGTGCTTGGCTCGGATGGAAAACCGTCGGATGCTCCATCTCCCAAAGACTCTGGGAAGAGGAGCCGGGAAAGGCATTCAGTGGGATAGGGTTGTGTACACTGGACTGAGCTGGAGCTTAGGGGGGGGGGGGGGGGGGGGGGGGTCAGAAGAAGATGGACTTGATTGTTAGCAGTGCTGGAAAGAAAGGGGGAACAGGGAGATGATAAAGAAAGCGTTGAAGGAGAAGAGAGACGAAGAAATGAGGGAAGAAAGAGATAGCAGTGATGGCTTGTTTGATGGTGACATGGCAGCCCTACTGGTTGGTGAGGCTATCCTTCAAACGAACAGGCTGGCTGGCAGCAAACATCTCTCTGCTGAGGTGTCTGAGCAAGGAGCAAGACGGTAACATTAGACTTTCCCTGCACAATCAGTCTAATCACAATATAGTCTTACAGAGATCTTTGATAAGCTGCTGGCTGTCTGACACCCCAGTTACGATAACCTCCTGCTTTACTATTTCGCAATAACCACAATCAAATCCAGCCAGTCCTATAGTAAACTGAACCAATAGGCATGTCGATGCAGATGCATAAATCAAGTCATTCTTCAGGGTATTAGTGTGGGAGGAGTCAAGTGACTACACACTGTCAATCAAAACAGATTAACAAGCTAAACATCTCCCGATTAGAGTAAACTGTATACTTAAACCAACTATAAATGATTCCTGCACAACCGGTGTGCAGTCCATGTTTTCAACCAGCAGCAGCATGCAGGCAACATTTTACTTCCCTGTTAGTTATCTTCTTCAGAGCATAAAACTCTTTAATTTTTGCCTGAAGAATGAGCCCAGCGTCTCTGTGTCACCTCTCTGTCATGATGTCATGTGTAGGGCTGCAGTCAGACATCATCTGGCCTTTGGACTCTAAATGTTTTACTACCACACCCACAGATCCTTGTGTGGGCCCTTTCTTTGCAAAGGGGGAATTCAAAAGAAGAGTATGAAATATTCACTATGTGGGAAGGAGCAGGGATGCCAAACATATTCATGGTTAATGCTGTTAAACATTTACCTGAAATGATCCTTTCTTCCTCTCTGTTTCCAGCTCTCAGTCACACGCATGCGCGCGCACACACACACACACGCCAGTGCTTTACAAGGTGGAGCGTTTTCCTTTAATTTGTCTACAGCTACAGCCTGATGATATCTCATAAGAAAACGCACCTTTAACCATTGTCCCGTTATCACAAAGCTGCAGCTTACCTGGATATGAAGATTTCCTCATGATTGCAGATGTTTCCTGTCTTAGTCCTTGAGTGGAATTAGCCTATTATTTGCGAATATTAACAGTTGATGAGTCTCTCCGGGTTCTCAGTATGTGTCAAAAGCACGCTTACATCCGTAACCTTTCCCGGTTGTTGCTTTTTGTGCGCTCCCCCCTCTCTCTCTCTCCCTCTGTGCCTCTCTTTCCACTGCCACTCCTGGACGGTCAGCTTTCTAAACGCACCTGGGCGCAGGTAAATTCACTTCTTATTGAACTTACTGGACGTATTCCCGTCTTAATTCCCACAGTGAACCACTTGGGGAGACAGTCTGTTGAGAATGGATACAATCACACCTGCGCTCCTGACTCACGCCCAGTCCAGGAGCGGGAGTGGTTTAGTCTATACTGTACAGTAACTGGAGGCTCAGAGTAGGAATACAGGCATGTTTAAATAATATTTGCTGTATACTTGTGTTGTGCTTAAGAGGACTATCACAGGCAAATGAATGAATTGCAGCTTTTACTTTCAGTAATCCTGAAAGTACACCTGAAATGCTCGGGTCTGCTGTGTTGCGCAACATTTAAAGCGGGCATGCGCGCACTTGAACGATATCATCCTTAAAAAGAAACCAATAGAAAATTTGTATATAGGGAATCCCTGTCTTTGTACATTAAGAGAGATGTATAAAGCTGTATAATGTACAAAGAAGCATGTGCTATCACCCACACACCACGTGTGTGTGGCTTGTGTGTGGGGTTGGGGGGGGGCATTTTGTTAGTAGTAGTTCGTAGCTGGTGAATTGTTGAGTTAGCCCACATCTAATCAAATGTTCAGCTGTGCCCACAGCCTTTAACCTTTTGAAATTCCACATGTCAAACTGTGGCAACCTGTTTCATATTCATAAGACCTGGATTCACATCCTGCCAAAGAGCTGCAGTTCTGATCTGTAGGGACCTCTTGTGGTTTCTGCTTGCTGTAGTCCTCTTCCTCTCAGCACTGATCTCCACTCAGTGCTCAACAGCTCAACAACAGTGTTCTCAAAGCAGATACATCATCCATTAGCTCTGATGAGTTATTCATTCAGGCAGAAGGACTCAAATAAATGACACAGTAATAATTGATATAAAGTTCACGGGATGTTCAGGTGTGTCCTTCAAGATAATTCAGAGAGCTAACGCCCAATCTTTCCTTTGGGTCTCATGAGTGGGAATAAAAGTATGCAAGCGTTCACATTTAACTTACTGAGTTGATTGGCCAGTGCTTTCCCTCACGTTAAAACGTGAACAACCAACTATGTAAGTGCATCACTTACTGGAACTGATTTGAGTTTTCAAACAGGAAAAACACCATGGCAGTTCTCTGATTAAACAATTTCACCAAAATACCCTTTGAAATCATTCTCTTAAAAATATATGTTTGTCAGTAGCTCCTTTGTTGATGTTTTACACAGTGTTGATACTGACATTTTAAAAAAACACATCAGCGCATCTGTGATTGTTTTGCTCTCTATAGACACGTATTTAGCACCTTAAAGCAAAACTGTGTAATTTTTGTGGAACATCTGTTGCCCACAAGAGATGATTAAGGGAAAATCTTAAACATACTCAGAAGTGTCAGTTGTACATAAATATTTACCTAAAGCTTGGTAACATGAGCCACCCTACTGGTGATTCTTGAACAAGTAAGGCTGTAGCAGCAAAATCCCTGAGTTTGTTGAATCAAGCGAGGGTGGGTTTAAAAGTTTAGGACTTTCATTTATAAGAGGAAGTGTCTCTTCTTTTAAAAGTCACATAGTCTCGCTTTAAAATGTGGGTTTGCGAGGAAGTGGCACAAAAAAAGTTGAGTGAGTCATCTGTTTTCAGAAACCAGATGAGTGTTGTGCATCAACAAGAGATGGATCGAGTGTTTGTCACTGTGAAAGGTTGATGCAGCTCTGTTATGATGAAGATTGGCTGCTTTATGCCACTGAATCCCTCTGAGGATGAAAGAATGAAGCCATTTTCAGTGATCACATTCTCGTTGCAGAGTTTCTATCCTAAGTCTCTAACTAAAGGATTTAAGCACTGAATGGGATAAGCATCAAACAAGTAACATGGTAAAAGAAAACATGTACCTGAAGAAGAAAATTAGAAAAATATCGGGCCACCTTTAAAATGTCTTTAATCCAAAGCGTAGGTCACTGCAGTGAAAAGACCATGTTAGTCAGTTTCCTTTGCGTTCGTTAAGTCTCCAAATGTGGGATGCCCTGGATCACAACATCAGGAGACATTCATCTCTGCTTGCCAGCAGCAACGGGAAACCTCATCAGGCCCATCTGCAGGAACAGGATAATATCCTATAACTGAGGTTCAGTGTCTCTTTTTTCCAGATGTATCAGACAGTGGGGGCTGCAACATAACTGTAGGACTCCAGAGGCTCCATCTCATAATGCAGGATCACTATTATGTTATTATTTTATCTAAGTATTGCTTTGTAAAAAAACAGAAATGCACAATATTGTATATGTGAATAAATACATTTAGCCACATCTTTAACTGCCATATTGCACATAGTCTCTATTTTTCTTTTATAACTTGCATATTTTATCAATTTCATATTTTTATATTTATATAAGAATATGTCTATATACTACGTCACCAAAGCAAATTTGTTGTTTGTGTAAAAACTACTTGGCAATAACGCTGATTCTGATTCGGAGATTTAGTGTTGATGGAGCCACAGACATTATGGTTGTAACCCAGCTGCTGACACTGAAAACGATTTCTTTGAAAGATAGATGGAATGATCAGGTAGGTTACACGCAGAGCCTGCTGTACGTAACGTGCTGAAGAAGAAATGATCAAGCTCTTACTGTACATTGCCTTCGACCTTTGCATTTGGCCATAAACACATCCTGCTGCTCACAGCTAATCTAGGCCACTCACCGCACAGGCTCTAACCAGAAACATCTTCTGGTACAAGAGAGTGTACTGTACTGAGAGCTCTCACACTTTTAAACATTATATGACTTATGTGGAAAACACTAATCAGAGACAGTTTGAAACCAAACACTTTGGATCAAAAACCTGTTTTCACCCAACACCTACCTACACCTCTAAAAGCCCTTAGTGAATGTCACAGTTTCCGTTCTTCTGTAACAACTCAGAAAACATGAGAAGGGGGTGATGTAGCCACATTTCGAGAACCGTTTTATTACTTTACTCTTGATAAACAGCACCTGTGTGCATGTGGATGATCAAAACTGATACCAAAAATAGATACTGTACATTAGGCTTCAGCGTATGAAAGGCATTTCGTTTTTGTAAACACATGCTACAGCACCTATTGGCTGTGTAAAACTCTGGCAGATGATTATCTGAGTGTTATACAATATTTGTGTACCTCAGGTTCTGATGTACCATATCTTTCAGTGTTTCCTGTTACAAGTTATGACAAGCATGGAAACTGCTGCAATTGCATAATCAGGAGTTGCCTACACTTGCCTAAAACTTTGTCTGAATTAATACTAATGGGTGGGAAAATGGGACGTTTGAGTTTAAAAAACCCCACAACGATCACTGTGACATCAAGGTGTATATGTTCTTGGCTTCTTGCTATAAATGTGCTTACACTGTTTTTCTTGTAAGAAGGGGTCTTAGTTTCCGTTTGTGTGCTACCACTCACCTCAAAGCACAGTTTCCATGTCTCGCTTGAGTTTTACAAGTTGTTCAAAGTGGCCTCCCTCAAAACACACACACACAAACTAACTTCAGAAACTCACCTCTTGACACTTACCCCAAATATGTGTGTAAACATACATTTCACACCTAAATGGTTTGGCTGCTGCTTGGTGAAGGAAATAAAAAGTCACAGTTTGTGACCACATAGACGCGACACCCAAGTAAACAGTCTCCTGTCTTGCGTGCGGCATTTTTAATGTTGACTCACACAGCATCTCTCGACACTGAGTTTGGATGAACTGTTTGATTTACTGTGTTTGACGATGCAGTGTTCGTATTAGTGAACAGGTGCGGTAAGCTCAACATGACACTGGTAATAAATCAGTTTACTGTTGTTCGAAAGGTTGTTTCTTCTTGTGTGGTTCACATTAACTGAGATAAAATATATTTTTTTTACAAATACAGTATAGATTCTCTAATAATTAGAAACAATTGACTGGATTCTCCTGCATTACAATAAAATAATAATCTATCAGTCGTCACTTCAAAAAACCACAGTGACAAATGGATTGATTTGATGTGGGCTATTGGTGGCTGACGGTGTGCGAGAATTCTAACCACAGACTAGTTGGCTAATAAATATGAAAATAGTATAAATTGTTATTTGTATAGCTTGTCTATTGCTCTGATGCTATCTCTTTTACAGTAAGTCAATTCAAGTACAAGTTCAAAGAAAGACTCAGTGATGTCACTGACTCATGTATTCACCTGTTCACGTTTTTGGTCATCCTCTACCCCCATACTGTTTAATATATAGGTCACACAGACTTTCTGACTTTTTGCCCTAACTTTTCTCCTTTAGTTAACAGCATAAAGTCAGACTTTAACTTTTGGGAAATATTACAAAAGAAAATATTTCTGGTTAAACTGTTTTTCGTTTTCCTTTAGTTGGACTTGAACGGATTTTTTTTATTGTGTCACATCATGGCTTGGTGGTGGTGCCAGAAAAGAGTGCACATCCCGGCATTCTGAAAAGAAAAGAAGTAACAAACGAAGATATTTCATCATCCTAAAGAAAAAAGTTAAACAAAAAGTTAATAATTTCAGACATGGCTACAAATCCCACAAATGTTTTGTTTTATTTATGTAGACATCAAATTGCAGTCTTTATTAAAACACTCAGTATCTTTTATTGCATTCAAATGAACACTGCCTTTAGTAATATAAAAAAAAATCTTCAAAAAGTGTATTAACTTTATATAAAACTGTAAGAAATAACATTAAAGAAAACATATTTACATAAAAAAATTGATGTCACGATCACATGTCAGTGCTTTTTTTGCCACAGAAACAAACTATGACTATTTTCAAATGCAGTTCTGTATTTTCATACATCCTGCCGAAACCATTGAATGGCAGTGTAGGTGTTCCAATGTCATTACTTATAGAAATTCATGGACCCTATTGTCTTAACTGTCTTTCACTGACACACAGTCAATCATGTGCAAGGCCTTGAAGAGACGTCTTGAGTCTCTGAGTATGTGGGAGGAGGACGTGGTGAGTTGCTACATAGCTTCACTTGAATCGCCTGCACCACAGGGGTGCAGAGATGGAGTTTCAGGTTGCTCGCTTGCAGGCTGACGTCTTCATCGTCTCAGTGTTCCACGCATGTCCTCATAAACATCATTGGTGGCGACGTGCCTCGGTTTCACTGAGTTGCACCGAGTCTTAACCTGGCAACAACAGATATTGATGTCAACATGTTGGGTTTAGGGCTGGTTTATTAGAAATTAGAAATAGGATTGTGATTAAACATCTGTTTTGCACCTTCTTTTTACTGAGGCTTCAGTGAGTTATAGAAAAATACAATCAAATAAACATACACAGGTACCAAACAAAGCAAACATACACTAAAACACATGGGTACCTTGAGGATGGTCCATGTGAGAAGGAAGATCATGATGCCAAGCAGCACAGCTGTAGAGATCACAACAGCCACCAGAACCATATTCTTATTTGACGGCTCACACTGCTGCGATGTATCTGTTTTAACTGATAAAAAACAAATAAACACAAACATAAATGTGTTCATCATCAGAGACTCAGACTGTAAAGCTTTTATGTTTTCATTAATTTTTCTGATAATGTATTGTTTTGGAGAAATTACAAATGTTCCGTTTAGGTAAATTAAGTATCAGACACTCAGTAGTCGTATTTGAAATCCGTGCCTTTACTTCCTGGACTGAACACATATAGTCTGTTAATGCTTGAATTAGTTTGTACCTTTGAATTAGTTACATCAGCAGCCTGCTGTTACAATGTGTTGTTGTAATGCACATGTTGGCCTTCTATATACTTGCTGGATCAATCATTGTTAAATTGGCACTCAGAATAAAACTTTGTCCAATGGGATGAGTTGAATTGTAAGAAGTCAAGGTTCTGTGTGATAACATACCTTGACGTCGCTCACCTGTCACCACCAGCAGCACGGATCCATTGCCTTCTGTGGTTACGAGTGCAGCAGTCCCCTGGTCAAACCTTTTGTATTTGCACCAGTATGGTCCCGTGTCGTCAGAGGTCAAGTTTTTGATGAGAATGTCCATGTTGGGGAATACTCCATTTAACTGAAGTCTACCCTGGAATTTTGTGGCAGTGGTATTTTTGCCTGAGTCACCATCTATGTGCAAAACCTCATTTTTCTCACTGAGCCCTTTCTTCAAAATCAGGACCTCTTGGTTCAATTGGGACTTAGGTAATCTGCACTGGATAGTGACAGCTCCTCCAGTATCTCCCCATACGACTCCACTGCTCTCTACATGGATGGACACAAAAGCTTGCACAGTTATTAATTTTTATCTGACTTTACATTTGAATTCACCCTGCCTTACATTATTTACTACAAAATACATGCCATTCTTTGGCGTTGTACATGTAATCTAGTCTTACCTGGGTCACTCAGGGCTGTGCAGGAGAGACAAAGGATTGTTATGAGCTTTACCCAGACAGCAGACATGCTGACAGTGACTGTCACACAAGGTGCACTTCTAACTCTTCAGTCGGAAATGTGTTTGTGTTTTAACCCACATAACCCAATGCGATTACTACACGTGACCTAGAATAGGGGTGTCTGATGTGGGGGAGAGCAGGTGAAAGCAGACATCTTAAACACACTTTAGTGGGAGATTGACATACTTTAAAAAACAACTTTTCTCTGACGTTAAACCATTCATTGGTGAATATAAACACTGGACTTTTTTTATACTTCACTAAAGCAATAGGCAAGATTTTATCATCGCTGATATGTTTTGAGAGGTTGCACAAGCACAACTGCAGTGTTTAACGTGCTCCTGTTTTGCACCGACAATGCTTGTTAGTGGCAGAAAAACAAAGATGTCTGAGGATAACCAGAGTGCTTGAAAACCCAAGTAGATAAGATCCAGTTCTACAGATTGTTTTTGTGGTCTTATTTCTAATAATTTTACTCTTATAAAGAACTTTGTGACCTTGCTCTGTGAAAAATGATATATTAAATAAAATCACGGTAAAAAGAGTATATATTATTTTTATCTTTAGAATGGCAGTGTATTGATAAACATGACAAATAGGAAAAAGAAAAGAAAGATGAGTATATTCTGAGTAGATACACTTATATACAGAGAGCAATCATATTGTCAGCCAATGTCATGTTTCAGCTATGAGAGGAGAAACCACTTCAGTGGCTCAGTATCACCAACTATGACATAAAACAACACTCACTTATATAAAATAAACTTAAAGGGAAGGTGACAGACAGATGCGCAGTCATACCAGATTTGAAACAGCTTTATGAATTCATCATTACATACATTTATTACAGGACGACACATTTTTTCAACTTAGGCATCACCTGTTACCTAGTCGACTCACGGCTGTGCAGGTGAGACAAAGGATGGTTATGAGAGTTAACCAGACAGCAGACATGGTGACGGTGACAATTATACAAGTTTTACATGAAATAGAAATCAGGAAGTCTGGTTTTGCTTAGGCAGCAGGAGTCTAGACCAAAAGGCTACAAACAACAACATGTGACCCTTAGGTGTGTGAAATCTAAATTTTAAGATCCAGACAGACAGTTTATATACAGTACATTGCAACGTGAGATAGGCAGCTCTAATCTGAACTACTGACTGCAATAATAATATAAACGCATAGCATTAAATGTAAGTCTCAAAAACAGTTTTTCTCAGAGGTCACAGAACTTGCTCTGAAAGTGAATTCATCACTACTGTTCTTCATTAGACCTCTCTAAAGCATCAGACACATGGAAAGACATTAGCGTTGGTTGATATGTTTTTCAGAGCTACAGGGATAGGATGTCAGTGCATATTTCACGCCGAAAGTAGGTCAGAAGTTTAGTTTTAGCATAGGGTGCAAGGCCACTGTTTTACAGCGTTTGCACTGCCCTCTAGTGGTGGAGAGATGGAGTTTCAGGTTGGTTGCTTGCAGGGTGGCAGCGTCTCAGTGCACCGAGTCTTGGCCTAGTAAAACAACAGATTTTGTTGTCAACATGATGGGTGTAGAGCTGTTATACAATAAGTAACAGGATTGTGATTAAACCAGGGGTTCTTGACCTTTCTGGCAGTCCAACCCCTTTTTGAGGTTGAAAATATTTCCCCACCCCCAGGTTAAGAACCACTGGATTAAACATCTGTTTTTGCAGCTTCTCTTTACTGAGGCTTCAGTGAGTCGCATACAAACAATCATACAAATAAACACATACAGGCACCTACAAGCAAACACACACTAAAACACATGGGTACCTTGAGGAGGATCCATATGAGAAGGAAGATCATGATGCCAAGCAGCACAGCTGTAGAGATCACAACAGCCCCCAGAACCAGATTCATATTTGACGGCTCACACTGCTGTGATGCTGTCACCACCACCAGCAGCACGGATCCATTGCCTTCTGTGGTTACGAGTGCAGCAGTCCCCTGGTCAAACCTTTTGTATTTGCACCAGTATGGTCCCGTGTCGTCAGAGGTCAAGTTTTTGATGAGAATGTCCATGTTGGGGAATACTCCATTTAACTGAAGTCTACCCTGGAATTTTGTGGCAGTGATATTTTTGCCTGAGTCACTGAGCCCTTATGTTTTTCAGAGCTACAGGGATAGGATGTCAGTGCATATTTCACGCCGAAAGTATGTCAAAAGTTTAGTTTTAGCAGAGGGTGCAAGACCACTGTTTTACAGTGTTTGCATTGCCCTCTAGTGGCAGAAGAACAAACATTTCTAGGTGTTCATGATTTAGATGTGTTTATAGTCCTATGCTAAAAAGAACAGGTTACAAGGGTAACATTTGACTTTAAGGCCCCATCCCCATTTAGCATTTATAAGCACTGAATAAACTCTGATGCTCTGATGTATGAAGAACAATTTAAATGGTTGATTTAAAAACAACAACAATATACATTTTCTTTCTAAAGACTAAAAAAGATGGGATTGAATGACTAAACTGAAATTTTACGAGAAAAGAACACAAGAACTGAACTTCCCTCTGAATATGTCCTCGGAAACCCATTTCCTCAATACTCCTTGTGGTTGTAACAATAGAGCACACAGAAAACCATAAAATCACTTTGACACTAGAAGTCAGTCATCCTCTTTTTGCATCAATATGCGCTGAAACAAAATATCACATCATGTATTTACGTAAAATCACATGTACCTATTGCTGACAAGGATTTACTAGACACATGATGATGACCATTGTAGTTTGAAGCTGAAATGACCTCAACAAACTCCATTAAGTTGTCACTGTCCTGGGAGAATTGCCCACTCAACATCAATAACATCAATAAAGGCTTTCACAGTCTTTTAAAAAAAATACACCTACCCCCTGCTCTCTCTTCCTCCCTCTGGGACAGAATAAAAAAAGGTCCCTGTCCATCCCACCCCTCCTCCAGTCTCATCCAGTTAAGAAGGTACAATCTGAGCCAGAACAGGCGCTGCAAGGAGGGCTTTTTGTGCTCCCTTTGTCATTACGGAAACTGTCCATTTGCCAACCAGTGCTTCCTGTTTAGGGCTTCTGGTGGGCGGGAGGCGTTGTATATTTGAGGCTGTGGGATAATCAGGAGGCTCTGTCTCTGGTCACAGAGAGGACAGGAAGACAAGAACAGAACATAGGGAGATCATTTATTTAAACAATTTATTGTTTCTTCAGGTACTCTGGTGGTAGATTCATAATTTTGGGGGGAACAAGTCAGTGTTTTTAACCCGAATGTCTTCTGCATGAGATACTAAGCAACATATTAACAAATCTCCTCCTGCAGCTCTCTCCTTGAGTAGTTGCTCAGTCAGAGCAGTATGACTGATTGGGGTTATTGATTGACTGATTGCTTTTGCCATGTCACTCACAGATGACTCACCTCAACACATCGTCTTCCTCTAGAGATCTCCCTGAACACACACACGCGCGGCCTCAGCTGGAGTGCACATGGCTTAATGGCTCTGTCAATACACTGAAGTTGCAAATGAGCGAGGATGCTTACACATTCATCACAGACATCAGTTAAATGACTTGGCATATGGCTGTGGGGGAGGAAAATGATAATCTCCCGTCTTTCTAGAAAGATTAGAAGGATGATCAAGGGGGGATAGACAAGGGAGTCTGTTTCTAATGTGGTTTTACTGATTAGCTGTTGGCCAGGCCAAAAGAGCAAACTGCAGTGTGTGAAAAATAAAATTGCAACTGTGCAGCAAACATTTTGATCTTAAAATGAACACTGGGTATGACTAGTCACTCCTTTCATGTGTGCACATTTCCATATGTACATCGGATTAAAAAGACTGAGGAAAGCACCAGAGATCCAGTCTGACTCTGCGTCTTAAGTTATAATAGAAGGCACAGGACTTTCCCGGTGGGTACAGCACTTAGTGAAAACAAGCTTTCATTGACTGCACTCCAGCACCCTGGCATTTCTCCAGGGCAGGAAGTTCTTTTTCTGATCTTGAGTGACCTCTGCATGCCTTTCACGGCAGATGAGGGCTTAAACGCACCGCCGTGTCACAGCACTCTCCACAGGCCGCTCAGGGTTTGGCTCTTGAGTAGTAGCTCTGGAGGCAGAGAACTATTTTGATAGAAACCTTTCCTCTGTTCTGACTTTTGTCTGACACTGGTTTGCAGACATGCAGCATGCACAATATAGTGGAGACACTGTTTGGTTAAGCCCAAGGTGAGCACAGCATGAAGACTTGCACAAAAGTACTAAACCCAGATGCTCTGGGTCAGCACAGCCTGTCAAATTACCAATTTCTGTCATTCCCCATTATTTCTCAATAGTTTGTCATCGTTGCTAAAAGATGATCTCCCATCTAGACCCCTGCAGCTTCACAGTAAGAAGCTTACAAAGTCATCAGGTCAACAATACACTGCCATTTATATCATCATGGAGTAAAGAAAAGATGACTTCAAATCCAAGTGATTGCAGGGTCATGTTAAATCAGAAGTGATCTTTCCTGACGGTGTTTAGGTGAGTAGGCAAGAGAATCCAGCTGATCTGTATCTTTATTCTTGGTTGAATACAGTTAACTTGTTTAAGGACTGAACTGAGGTCTTGATAATATAGTTCATTCTTGGGGCTGGATTTCAGCATCCATTTCTATGATTATTAAAACATCCAAATTACCATTAAACAGCCAGTTCATTACCTGTGTCATGGTGCTTAAGGCAAAAAAGCTCAGACTTAAGACAAGCATTTCCATATAAAGCCATCATTGAGGGGTGCTGTCAATGGTAGTGTTTCGTAAGTAACATTACATCTTGCACGAATCACTTTACCTTTTGAATCCGACTCCTAAGACTCAACATAATGTTATGCCTATCTTAGATCAAACACTGTGAAGACTGCCAAATATCCAGCGTATGATGTCATAAAAAGATAGTGCAGTTTCTCTTTTGGCAGAGTTGGAGGCGGCTTTTGCGATTACTTTGGCTGGGCAGATTTCCAGTCAGAGAGCCTGTGTCTGCTCTCAACGGCCGGAGCCTTCAGGCTCCACCTCACTGTACATAAATAATGTTCTGCTCCATGTTGAACTACTTATGCCCATGAAAACTGAAAGGAGAATCAATAGCACCAGTGATTTTATGTCTTTAGTGTCATACTTTCTGCACGGCTATCTACATTATTTTATGTTTGTCACTTCTGAACTTAAATATTCACCATGGCATGATCAAATATTCCTACAAGATTATTTATTACACGACTGTTACTACATAAAATGAAAAGAAAACAAATCAGGCACCGCAAATTAATATCAATCTTTATTGTATTTAGAAATCCACGCATCAAATCTTTTTTCTTATTTTTTCCTTTTCCATTTACAACAGGGAAGAATGAGGGACAAGCTAAACGTCATGCCTTTCCCAGCAGGCGCGATGCACTACAGGATGGGCTGAAATGGAATGGGTGTGGGGCGGGGAGATACATAAAGTGCTTTTGTCAACAGTTTTCTTCTTTTAATACAAAAAAGGATCAAAACAAAAGGTTAGAGGGTGGAGGGAGAGGACGCAGGGGTCCATGGACGTGATGACATGAATGCATGTGAAGTAAGTGAAGGAGGGGAGAAGGTTGATGTGGAGGAAGAGAGTGGTAAGGGGTATTTATCTTTAAAAAATAAAAATAAAAAGTGTTCAAATGAAAAAACAAAAAAACAAAACAAGTGGTCTCAACCCAGGATGAGGCTGGACTTGCCACCAGGTGGGTTTCTTCGGCTGCCAGTGGCAGCGTTGGCACCTCCCGACGGGGCCGAGGGCTGTGGCTCCTTCTGCTGCTCCTCTTGCTCCCCCTCCACGTCGTCAGGACACTCTACAGGCGCAACAAAAAGACAACACTTTAATGCAAAGCATGTGAGTGAGAGTGGGCGAAATGTAATGAATGTTATCACAGTCTGTTTCTGGTTGGCAGTATGTGATTAGGGCAAAACAGTTTACAAAATGTTGAATATATTTTGACAATGTCACAGTAAAACACCATGTTATCCTGTTAAACTGTGCTTGGGAGTGAAAAAGTATACACTAACTATAGTAGATGGTAATACAACAGTACTGCCCTGCAAAGGCAGAGAGCATTAACTACTGAAAGTTGAAGAAAGGGCTTAAAGTTTTCAGCTAAACTGGTTAACAGATCAGCAAGCAACATGTTCTTTCAGCTTTCCACCTAAAATGTGTTCATGATAATCTTGAAATCAACACATTCTTTTATTTACAATTTAATACATTTGAAAAAGTGATTAAAAAGTAGCTTCATCACACAAAACTGGTGAAGTCCACTTGAGTCAAAGGCTGAGAAGGTAGTTGATGCTACTCTGCTAATCTAGGCTAGTTAGCTTTTAGCAGGAGTGGCTAAGCTGTTTTTATTCTCCATGGCTGGATTAAGTGGCTGGCTTATTTGTGGGATTCCAGACTAGATTACCAAAATGTGAGTTCATTAAAATTGATGGAATCAGAATTACAGGAAACAGCTATGGGTAAATAGAAACTAAATTTAGCTTTAGCCAAGGCTAGCTGCGGCCATGTCACCGGCTAGATTTAACTGCAAATTTACCATGCAGTGAGTCAGACTCTTAACTACATTTTGACTGAATATGTAGTCACTGCATTTTGGTTTTGAAGGCTAAAGTACTTAAGTGAGGTTAGCCAGTTATGTAAAATAAATTGCAGTGCTGAAGCACAGCGCTCTCGTTGTCCATTAGTGCCTTGATTACTGTAGAAAGTGCAAATTCAAGGGGACTTTTCCGATTCAAATAAGGGCAACACCTTACTTTTTCAAGGACTTCAAAATCTTTTTTTAGGCTGAATGCACACTCAAATATTCTCAGCTTGACATCAGAGAGGCTGCTGTGACAACTGCATTATTTATAGGTTTATAAGACTGGTGCCACAGATATTAGGACTGCACAGGGCAGCCTGGTGGATCCAGAATCTAGCGTATGTAAACTCTCCAGACCAGATTTACTAAGGCTTTTGCTCCCGTTTTTCCAAGCGCAAATGTGGCACAAACTACCCCAAACACACGTGCTGTATTTAACAGACGCACCAGCCTGGATTTGCAGTTCATGTGTCATTAGTGAGTGTTAGCAAGCTGCGCCTCTCTCCTCATTGCATATGCATTAAAGGGAGGGTCTTGCAAATAACAAGAGGAGGCATGTTAACGGGATGATTAAGTATTCAGCTGGATTTACTGAGGTCACGCTATTTGCAACCGTCAGTTTTGTAGGGAAAATTCTCTGCCTCTGAAAAAAAAGGCGTACACACAGTGCAGATGGGATTTACAGGAGCCACAAGGACTGTTGTAGTAGCAGAAATAAACGTTTATTAAATCTAGACTAAAATATAACTAAAACCAGGTTATTAGAAATGTTAATGAAGCAATTAGGCTTTAATATCAAACAAACAGTGGACTGGAAATTGGAGTTTGCTTTCATCAAACTTGAATTTAATCTTAGCCATCAATGAACTGAACTAAACTTTTATTTGTCTTGTTAAAACATCTGAGTGCACACTTGGCTGCATCTACCTCAGTAGTGTGTACCAATAATTTTTGGACGAACTTATGAACGTTAATACACATATATATAATACACTTCAAAGTGCGGCCACATTCCAATCACATTCAAAAGCACGGCAAATGAGTGAGCTTTGATTTCTAAATGCCCACAGAGATGTGCGGTCAAACCCTCCATTATCCGAGGAGCCAGCCTTTCTCTTACAAACGTGCACCTGGAGGTTAATAAAAAGCTTTTCATACTAAGTGAAGCCTGCCATCAAAGAACAGCTGCTTGACTACAGACCATCAGGCCATCATGACAGAGGAAAAACACATCAAAGAGATCATGTGATGTTGACTTAGAAAGAACATCTGTACTGTATCTTAAGAAAACTTATGGTATGGTCACCAGAATCTGATTCTTTAAAGGCAGTGAGAGTGGATTTACCTGATTTGTTATAGTGTACCATGGAGCTATTCACTGAATAATCTAAGTCATGCTCTACTGTTTAGACATAGTGGGAGTGTGAAAGAAACTTATAAAGCCTCATTGTAAACGGTTCAAGAGTACAGGACACTTACCATCATTTGCTTGTTCTTGGCCATTTTCACCCTACAATGAAAACACAGGACAGGCATATCAGACATCCCCACTGAACCAAAGTGGCGTTTCACCTGCATGTAAAGACTTCTTCCTGTATCTGAATCCTATTACTTCTACTCTGTGACAACACAGTGTCCTGAGCCAGCTCCTCTGCCAAATGTTCTTGGTGTGGGTACAAGCGGCTGTGGCTCAAGAGGTAGAGTGGGTTGCCTGCTAAGAGGTCCGATCCCCCGGCTCCTTTCAGTCTGCATGTCAGAATGTATCCTTCCAGTATCCAGGCAAGATACTGAACCCCAACGTGCTCCCGATGGCTGTTCCATCGCTATCCGACGCTATACAAGTACAGACCATTTACAAATGTTATTTATGCCACAAAGCCAAAGCCTTATACCTCAATTAAACTGCTAAATTAGAAAAAAAAAAATCTACCCATGTCAGGCAGTGAGAACTGGCACATTCCCAGAATAAAAATTAAACCTCCACAGGGATTACAAATGTCAGTGGATAATATCTATCAAACAACATCCTGGGTCCGTTTCAAATAGATGGATAAAGCCATCCATCCACCAGTGAATTTTCCACTGAACTCTTTAGATTTATACTTAATCTATGAATGTGTGCTTTTCAGCCCCAAACCAGGCTTTGGCTCTGTTTTGGAAACAGCGCGTCAGACTCAATGAGAGGTACCTCTTGTCTCTGGTTCCAGACCAAGGCTGCCCCAGAGTTGTGGATGGTGGTCAGTTCCGGCTGAGGGTTCTTGGGGAAGAGAAGAGGCTGCTGGCACCGCCTAAGCGGGGCAGAGGGCTCCCCACACAGGGTTCCTGTAGGTGCTCCGGCTGGGAAGGTAAGAAAAGAAAAGAAGATTAAAGACTGAGCAGGGTGTAGTGCACTAGCTGTCACGCCAATTTTATTATCTTTGTTGACCAATCGCTTATATTGAAGCAAGACAGGAAACACAAGAGACAAATGACAAAACACAACTCAATCTTCAAAGCAGCAGTCTTACCACTCAGACACTAATCCAATTAGCCATAAAGCCACCCGAGACCCCAATGTTTTTGACCCATAAGGCAAACACGCTCGCCACAAGATTCATCTTCTCAGATTTGACAAAACATCAGCTTTATGAGGGAATTTGACTGAAAAAAAACACGAGGCAAAAAACACTGAGAACCAACAGGAAACATCACCAAATCCGCTTGGGCGTCTGCGACGGACCCAGAAATGTGGTGGAACCCATCCAGGCAGACAACCAGAATGCCAGAACTCACATAACCCTGTAGCGTCTGCATTCTCCTTTAGCAGAAAGAGCATTAAAACCCAGTGTTTGGCCCGCTGTGGGGAAGCAGACTGTACTAACCAAAGCCACATAAGGTAACAGCCCAGAGAGCCAGGGAGGGGACAGACCGTCTTTGTCATGAGGGGAACAACGCTGCTGAAGAAGTGGAGGAGTGGCCATTGTTGTTAAATGGAGTGAAGTGAATCAGCGCTGTTGCCTCGATCACTCAAGAAGAGCTCCTTCATTATCTGGCTCCACATTTCTGAGTCTGGCCAATTCTCTTCTGGACAGTGAGCAACAAATCACAAATGGAAGGGAATTAAACTATATTCATGGGCCAGACAGTGATGCATTATGTTATCATCACTACAACACATAGCCTTCTACTTAACCTTATAGATCTCTTGGGTCCATGATATAGATGTATGATAAGGCTGAGCTCACTGGTCAACAAGCACGGACACAGGAACAGCAGTAATGCTGCTGCTGGTAGTCTTGGCTTGCTCTCTGATTACAGAGTGCTCATCATGTGGCCAGAAGCTGAGGGCACAAACCAACAGCTCTGGTATCTGAAAACCCTAAAATCCTAACCAAATATAACAATTACATTTGCATAGTTTTTCTATTCAATTTTTAGTTCTTCAAATTTACTAAAAACGTTTTCCCCTTTACTCCTGCTAAGGCTGGGCAATAAATACAATAATGATAATTATGTTCATATAAACATATGTTCAATAAAGGTTAGCATTTAATTTTCCTATTAAGATATTTATATTGTTGAAGAAAAGGGACTGAAAAAAGATTTTACTTAATTGTACTAATTTGTGGAAAAAACATTTTATCAATTGTTTTGAATATTCTACCTCAGATTTGTGAAGTGATCCACTTGTTTGGCATTAAGTGTTTGTCATGTGCTGACCATAAAGAAAAGTTTAAAACCACAATTAACCATCTGGTTTCTTCAGCTTTCCACTCAGGGGCAAATTTCTGCCTTTAAACTTGAAAGAAATAATGATTTGACATTTATCGTGATAATTATCGACATTGAATGATATGAAATTTTTTCATAAAATGACTTTTGTCCTTTTCGCCCAGCCATAACTCCTAGTGGTAACCGTGAAGGTACTTTTAGGTTTATTTACTCGGGTTTGGAGATATCAGTTTCTAAGGTTGCTGCAAACTATTAAATGGAATTAAATGTCAATAAATAAAGCTACTTTTCTACTACTCTTCTACTCGACACAAACATGTATTTCCAGAACTAATGTTCTCATCACTCTGGATACTCCACAGACCTTGTGAACAGTTCTCATTGGAAATCTTTTTTTTTTGTTAAGAAGAAGAAAAAGAAATAGTCCCCCTGCAGATTATCTAGGGTAAACAGGACATTGTCTGAGGTCAAGTAAGGAAATAGATATTTGATATACAATATAACCTCTGTTTATAGTCTATGGAGACCATAGAGTGATCAAAGTGTGACTTAATTGCAACATCTTCCAAGCTCTGTGAGTGTACTCATTGTTGCAAGAGAATGTCTCACTAAAAAAAAGGCTAGCAGTATCCGTTAAAGTGGGACAAATCTGAGAAGGCTCCCCCGAACTCAAACCAAGTGATATGAAAGATGCTTTTAAAAAAATATCTACACAGGACTGCATGCCAAAGCAAACACACCTGTTCATCTACACTAGGAGTTCATACTCAGGCCAGACAGATCGCACAATGCTTATAAAACCTGTTATAGTAATAAACCTTGCTCATTCAGTCAAAAACAAATATCCTCATCCTCAACTATGAGAAGGCTCCCCCGAACTTGACCCAAGTGAAACAATGCAAGGCGGAAAAAGGCTTCACTGTCAGCAGCTGCCGGCTGTAAAACGTCAGACGCTGAAGTAATGAGTTTAGGATAAATTCTTCATTGTCCACACAATCAGAAAATTTGATACACCGTGTAAACTGTTTTCTACAAATTGGCCAGTGTGAAAACATGTGATCCCTGCCTTTAGTTTAACTTCAACACCCTGAGCTGAAGTGCAATCTTACGGCTGTAGGGCTTGAATTTCCCTCTTTACGCACTTTATCAAAACTTTGACCTTCAACCAAACAAAAAAAATGCAGCTCAATTACAAGCAATAAAAGATAAAGCATACTGAAGGGTGAATTATGATTGGCTAAAGCTTTACCTAGATCACAAACATACTGGCAGGCGCAATAATGTCAGACAACATTCATTCTTCATTCAAGTCTCTGTGTCTGTATGCTTTCAGGGACCTTGACAACTTAAAGCCATTTACAGGTCTCCAATCCCCTGCTGCAGCCTTCCTTGTGTACTCAAAAATAAAACATCCTTCTTGTCTATACAAGGCCACATATTTCACCAATTGACACATTTTTAACTGACCTACCCCCCCTCCCCCCTCCCTTCGAGGGCTGATCCTCATCCTCATTTAACAAAGCCTAGCTTCAAATTACCCTTATGCAAGCACACCAGGGCTTTTGGCTATTGCACTTGTGGGATGTTCTTTCTGACAACCAAAATGGAAAAATACTAAATAACACTACAGTTTGTATTTTTCCCTTGCTCTTGTTAGAAGAATTAATTCCATGGCGCTTTTGGTTACTTAAGGCTTCTGCTAGTTCTGTCTAGTTTTGCAAGACTGAACTTGGCTAGTACATAAGTGCTTACACGCCCTTCCTGGTGCAAAACTACAACCATTGTTAATGTTAAAGTGTAAATCACAATCTTGTTTTCATTCCTTTGGCTCCGATATTGACACAAGAAAGGAGAATGAATGAATGAACGAACTAAGATAGCTTCGAGTGATTCCAAATTGACTTACTGGGTGGATTGTTCCTCCGATGAGCATGGGGGTCCTCAGGTTCTGCAAAGATGCTGGAGGCCATCTTGCTCTTGCGCTGGGGGGTCGAATCGTCGTCTGTGCCGAGGGAGAAGCTCGAGTCCCCGCCTGGCGGTCGTAGTACCCTGAAGAGGACAAATGATGGATTATAATGTAATTTGACTGACATTGTGCTATCGTGCTCCCATCAGCCCAGTCTTCAGGCCAAACTAAGCCACATGGCCTTCGAGGCACATGCCACTGATCAGCTGCAGAGTGCAAAAAAAAATAAAATAAAAAAGGACAACGAAATCAACAGTCAAATAAAACATGAGAATGCCTCAAGCTACTTACAGCCTTCTCCCTACTCCACCCTAACTCTTTTATACACATGCCACACACACAAAAACGCACGGGCTACCAGCAAGGTCTCTGGCCTCCAAGTCCCGGCTGTCAGCCTGTTAGACAGACAGTCACAATCTCTGCCCGGCAGCTGACACCAGTCGCATATAATCACAGAGTTAGCTGGCTAGCTGCTGCCTCTACTCAGCACAGATTCCATTCGAGTGACACAAGAGGGGCTGATGCCTGGTTGCATTGTTATCCCAGTATTAACTAATTTGATGCCCCATGTGGGTCAATATTAAACAAAAGGAGGTGAAAAGTCTGAGGTCCCCAGCTAATATAGGTCACGCAACAAATAGACTGGGGTAAAACAATATAGAAAGCCTTATGCAGACCCATGTATGGTAAACAAAGCCCACTTTCGACCGACATTCCTCCCCCTCCCCAAGCTGAACAAAAAGGAATACGATAATGAGTAGGGAAACACTTTTTCCTTGCTGTGCTGAAGGACAGTTGGGGTGGATGACAAATACTGACGTGTTTGCAGAGCCCCTGCTGGACCCCTCCCTCTTTTTTTCCAGCAAACTCTCCTCTCCTCAGGATCCCTGCAGCCACCAGCTGACACACTGAGCAGCTGTCCAAGGGCCAGGCGGGCAGATGGAGTCCAAAAAACAACTCGAAGGACAACTACAAAGAAAGCAACCAGGGGGAGAAAATCCACACAGCGTGGACTGCACTGGCATGAATTTTCTCAATCAATTCTTGTAAGACGCACACTAATGTCCAATCACACTTGGTTGGCTGTGATAGTAATGCCTAAACCAGACTTCACTTCCCAGCCAGATTGGATGAGCTCATGCTTTCCACATGGACTGCGAAGGGGGAAAAGCCTCTAGCTGCCTGGCAGCAGACCCCACCCTAGAATGAAACAGCAAATAATATCAATGAAGTGGCATTAATGTTTTGTAGCTTCAGGCAGGCGAAGCTAGGGCAGGGAGCTAGGGCAGATACAGCTGAGCACCAAAGATGGCATGTCTGATAAGGCAGGGTGGGAGGCTTTTGATGGCCTACTAAGCTTTCAGCCTAATTCTGCGAGACTTGCTGCTGTAGGGGAGGCCAGCAGCAGAAATGACTAGCATCTCGTAAAAGGGGCATTAAGGAGCAAAAGCTAAGAGCTAAGGAAAGATTTACAGGCTTAGCTAGCTCAAAGCCCCCACCCAAGCCCCCGCATCATCATCAGAAAACAGCATGCGACTTCAAAATGCTTAATGACTGACCGAGATGTGACTCGTGCTCACTCAGAAAAGGCTACTAGTACCAGATCCCCCTCAAAATGTGGTGTAACGTTATATGCTCTAAAACCATGCTCTATTATGGAGGCAGCTATAATTTAAAGTCATTTTCTTCGCACTGTTTTCACTGCAAAGGGGCAGGAATGCATCCAGACGAGACGCATCCCTTACTGGAAAGCTATGACTGCGTGCTTGGAGGATGAGTGGCCCTCTTAAGGTGTTTTTCCATGTATATAAAAGATTTAACAGCCCTTGCGCGTCAGACGTCGACAATAGCGTAACGTTAGACATATTAAATGAAACTACAAATGGACGTTATGTCTGACTTTCCCTTAACTTCCAACCAACAATGAGCCCCGTCAGTGATAATGACATGTGCAGACCAAAGTCTCGTCTAGGAGTCTTCCTGCAATCAATCACATATCTGGACTCTTGCTATAGCTGTAAAATCCACAGTTTAACAGAATAAGGTTTAAGTTAACAGTATTCTAAACTCTAAAGAGCAGCAGAAAAAGTTATTTTGTAGTCGACCACAGCCAGACGAGTACTAACTTTGCTTTGACCACCCCAGAAAATAGATGGAAAAACGTCCTTTCTGGTCTCTCTCTTTTCTTTCTTAAACTCTACATGCTTTACATTAATTAACATTACTCTAGCTACATAGCCCAGTAAGGCTAACTAACTTAGTGCAGCTAAAGGCTAACGTCAACCGTTAGATGGTGCATCAGTAACCCAATGAGATTAACTTAATTAGCAAGACTGTGTGACAGTTTAGCTAAATCCAGACGAATCCACCAGCGGGCTAATGCGAGGTAAAAGGCTGCATTTAAGCAAACGCAGGGGGAAAAAAGAGGCGTCTGCTAGCTGAGAGGCTTGCCTGCATCCCACTTCTTTTGTTCCTCCGTGAAAAAGGTTTTCAGCTTCTTTTACCTGGAACTGCTTTTCGCGCCGGGCTCCATTCCTTTAAAGGTAGTTGTCGTCGTCATCTTTATGGAGTATTTCGATGCCTTGGCAGATAAGAAGCAGTCAATGAGAAACTAATAATGAAAAAAAAAGTCCTCCGCCTTCCCCGCAGAGATGCGACAGGATGTAGACTCCACCCGACACTGAAAAACATAACCAACACCAGATCCGCTGGTTCTGCGGTGCCAGCCCACTAGACCCAGCCCACCAGCGGTAGGCCCGCTCTGATTGGACAGAACATCACAGAACGCCTCTCTCATTGGACAGAACCTCGCCTCTCTTGTTGGTGGCAGGTCTGGGCTTCATGTCAGTGATCAGTCCACATCCCAGAGGGCTTATTTCTGCCATCTAATCGATTGGCATTGATTATGACAATCTGCAAACTGCGATGTAAGGGCAACCAGCACACAGAGCAGCTTATTACCTAAGGCTGTGAAACTCCTTAATTCATCCTCAGCACTCCACCATGTAAAATTGTCTTATTTCTATATATCATTTTTGTATATAACGTTTGCTCTTGAGTTGCGTAAGAGAACTACAAACGTCATCTCTTTATACAACCCTGTGTTGTAAAATTATAAATACTGACTCTAACATCTACCTGTATACTATACTATTTATTCGTAACTCTGTTGCTGTTCAAATATTATTCATGTTGTTCATATTTATCATTATATATTGTTTATACTGTATATATCATGTCAACCTACCTCATATAGGCTACATAACACATGCACTTAGTATTTATTCAAGCATCCTCCATTACACTATTGTCTTGCGGTCTACAAATGTTTTTGTTTATCCTATTTTTTTGTTGAGCTTTTTGTGTTCATGGTTGTTCCGTGTATGTACAGTCAAATCCCTTGCATGCACACACAAACCTGGCTATTAAAGCAGATTCTGAAACAAATCTACCTCTTAAATAACACTGTGGGCAAACTTTGACGTTTAGCTAGTGAAGAACTTGTGATCTTTTATTATTTATTAATTTACTATCTGGGTTTGTGCTCACCTCGTAGTTCTAACAAATGTATTTTGTATTGGTTGCATTTCTGCCCTGATGCGGGTCAAACAATCACACTGGAAAGCCAGACAAAATTAGTGGAAGTTTGGAAAAAGACAATAGCTTTATTTTAACAGGCATCTTAATAGACAAAACAGATGTTTATTTAACCGAAACATCTTTTCAGGCTTCCCAAAAGTTGAAGCGTGGCCTAGTCAGACGATTAATCATAATTTTTTTCTACACATCCACTACTATATAAAATGTATAAAATCAAATAAATTTTCTGAAGATAACTGAAACCAAATGGCAATCCGGCCCCACTCCCAAACTGGGTGTACTGGTTGTACTAAGTGATAGCCAGTCCCAAAATAGTACATTTTATGAATAGACACTGACCCAAGCCTAGACCAACGACATTTGATTGGTAAAGTGGGTTAATTCTCACTCTTGCCAGTCCCATCTGTCTGCAACCTTAGAAGAAGCCCTTCAAATTGGGAAGGGAAGTCCTTAACATTTACCACAATACAGCATCAACAAACAAAACCTGAATTCATGGTGATCTGGATGTGGTTTATGTACAAAAACAGAAAAGTAACAAGGGCAAGAATGAAAATATATACTATACAGCAGTTATGTGTAGCAGAAAAATGACTTCTTCTGCATGGAATTCTGTTGAGATATTAGGACAAGTTGCAAAGAAGCAGCCGCTGTGTATTACAGGCCCGGGAAGGCTGGTTGTGTTAAGGAGGAAAATGGTGATGCACGTGGCTGTGATTAAATCAGGCCTCCTGTCTGCTGTTGAAACACGTCAATTGTGTCTTCATCTTCCATTTCCAACTGTTAAGAGAAAAAAAAGTTATTTAAACAGGTGTCAGATGACTTTTGATAAGTCTGCACTTCTGCCCAATCTCTTTGCTACATTTCATAGCCAGTCGGTCAGCATCTCATGTATCTATTTTTCAGATTGGGGGGAGGGGGGCGTATCCCCTATACCAACACAAATTTGTTGTTTGCATACTCAATATGACAAGAACTACCATTATTATTACTACAGCCTTTCCTACTACTACTACTGCTGCTACAGACTGTACTACTACAACCTACACTACTACTACTACAACAACAACAGACTACACTACTACTACAACCTACACTACTACTACTACAACAACAGACTACACTACTACTTCTACAGCTTTACGACTATTACTACTACTAAAGCCTTATGACTACTACCTAAACTTTTGCTTTTACAGATACGACAGCCTATGATATTACTACTACTACTACTAAAGCATAGCGCGGGGGGGGGGGGAGTTACACACTTTATCTCCTATTTCAAGTAGCTAGCTTTAACTATTTAAAAATGATAAAATATTCTTTGTATGGTTCATCAATGGTGATAAATTATCCGAAAGTCCCGCAATGTGCGGACAACTCGGAAGCTGGGGCTCTGTGTAAGTGTTCCTCTTCTGACACACACACACGCTACGCCTTTATATACATTTACGCACTTTAAAAACATTTATTGAAAGCCTTATTCTTTTTACATGTTTAGTTACAGCATTAAACGTTGAAATGTATATTGTAATAGGTATTGTATATTAACTTATTGGGAGAAAGGTCGTAGTTCTATGTAAAATCAGACGTTGAGCACCCCCATATCGCCAAAGTGGCATGATCCTTGTTTCGCTGCGAAACTTCGACTGTGAGATTGACAGTCGAATCAGGCTCCGCCCATCGAATCTTCGGCTATTCAGGGTCAGCCCCTGAGCATATACTACTTTTTCTACTACTACAGCCAATACTACTACTAGTTCTACTAAAGCCTATACTACTACTGGTAGTATTCGGTCCAGTGGCACACAATCTGTATTAACAATTTGCATTAGCATAGGATAAGACAATACACAATAGAAGAAGATAATAAAGCAGCATGCAAAGGGGTTAAAAACTAAAAATAATTTAAGAGCAAAAACTGCAGCAAGCATATAAACATCTGTCCAAAGTGTCATATTCAACAAGTTCAAGAACACAGCAACTAAAATTTAGTTTGATGTGTTCTGAAATCCTGAGGCATCTACACGCTCCCCGTTAGCATGTCCTCACCTTGCACAAAGACCTGGTGTGTGTCTGGTTTCAGCCTGCGATCATGCCTATCACACACTGTGGTGTGCTCTGTATATTTAACATTTTGTTCTGAGTGTCTATATGTCCTGCAACTGCATTAATCAAGACAATGTTTCCACCATGTATTTAAAATTTTGGGTGGAAAAAAAGGGAACACCAAAAGTCAAGAGCACTAACATGAGCATCCCCATGACATGGCATAGACAAGAATGCATGAAGTATGCGTATCTTGTTTGATAAGGACGGCACAAATGCATGAGCACAAGTGATGACACATGTGGAAGAGCGTGAAACTTGTTTGAGCCCACATAAACCCCACAGCGTGCCCTATGAATGTGTTTTTTTAAGCACACTATTTAGTCTATTTTCGGTAGCTAAACTCGTCTTCACGCTTACCTGTGCTGGTGTGTCTGTCTCATTTATTGGCTGTCCATCAAATCTGAACCTGATTTGCCTCATTGAAAGTCCCTGGAGAGACAAACACATACAACTTTTGTTGTAAAGAAAGCCTGAACCAACTTTTTGAACATTTAACAGCTTCACAAAGAGGTAATTCGAGAGGTGCACACAACGAAATCATATGTTCAAGGGAACAGTAACAGCATAAGGGGAAGGCTTGCAGCTTAAGTAAATATTCTCATATCATGACAGTGGCTGTGACTGATATTTGATACATGGAAGCTGCATTTTCCAATGATTGTAATAAGCACTTTCTTTGTTCTATGCTTTCTTCTGTGAACTTTACATACATGTGATGTAAAATTCGACAGCTGATGTGAGATTCCAAAACAAAAAGCAGTTAAATCTCTAACAATATGGACTACATGATGATTTCACCAATAAAAAAAAATTTAAAAAAAGAGATTCACTGTAAAGTAAACCAAATGACTTCCCTCAGCAGAGATTTTCATGGACATGTCTATTCTAAAAGTCAAAAAATGAATATAAATATGATATTTATAATATTGAAAGCCTGCGATGGACTGGCGACCTGTCCAGGGTGTACCCCGCCTTGCGCCCGATGTCAGCTGGGATAGGCTCCAGCCCCCCCGCGACCCTGTACGCAGGATAAGCGGTTGACGATGGATGGATGGATGGATAATATTGAAAGCAACAATTGCCTTGCTTAAGGAATACCCGCTGAAGTTTGCGGGTCATAGTAAAATAATGAGTTTTGCCCTCTCTTGAGGTGAAACATGAATAAAGGGAATAATGAAAAACATCTGGTTTTCACTGTAGTTTTAAAAATGAGCTCCATGACAAACATGTCTCCTTTGCCCTGCTGGCAGTCAAAGGAATAGACAACAGTGGTATTGGGTTTCCATTCTTCTTCCATTCTCCATGCGAGTTGAACCCTCATTTGACTTTCAGATAAAGAGGAATGTCAGAGGTTATGTTTCATTAGATATGCTCTTCTTAACTCTTAGGTATAGATACTTCAGAACGAACAAAGTTAGCGTCAACCCTCAGGAATGTTTTTGTACCTTTAACCGTACAATTTGAATAACTGAACTGGCTCTCATCCCAATGTTAACACATTCGAATAGGACAGCATTCCTGCAAATCTTTATAACAAGGTGCCTGGAGAAGGACAACTTCTTAGCTCATAAGTGCTGATGCAAAAGATGAGATAATTTTTGTGATTAACATGTGGAATCACAGGCAGACAAGTAAATAATGAGGTTTGGTTTGGGGCTAGGAAAAAGACCTGTGCCTGTGTTTAGATTTGCATTGCTTCTGTGGCCCTAAATGCATGCGAGCAGGAAGATAAGAGCTGCATCATAGCCAATAAACAATGAACAATAACTCTTTCAGGAAAAAATGACTGAAAACGTGGCCGTGATGAATAACTCTTTAATGAGCATCATCTGGCTTTTATTTTAGGTTTGACCTTTTAGCATACTGCAGTTTGTTTATATGTCTTGCATGTGATGTATCTGTTGGATACAACCTTGATTTCTCTAACATAATGAACTGTGACCTTACCACAAAGTAAATATCTGCAGTCAACTAAAACATTTTTACCACATCATTTACACACCAAGTGGGACTTTTAAATTGCCCAGACACAACAAATCGTTTGCTTGAGGTTAACATTATTTAGAAAGCTGTAAAACAAAATTTTAAATTACCAGTTACTAAGTGCATGCGTGATAGGGCAGAAAATAATTACTCTTATCATAGCCTTTTTTGTTTTCAAACAAGATTAAATATTTGCATTAATCAAAGCTGTTGCCATCAAGCAATTCCAATCATTATTTAAATATAATGTAAATGCAGCACAATTTGCGTCATAGCTCTTCGAAGCCTGGCTCCACACTGTCAATACATTCTGAAAGAGACCAGTGAAAGGGTAAATATTCAGGCCAAAAATATTCCAATGATTTTAGTTCATTTTGACGTGCCATAGTGGGAAAAGCTCATGTGTAATTACTAACTTTTATAATGGCTGCATTGCATTAAGGTGTGCCAGTTCCAGGGCTCAGTATTGTGCAAGCTGGCTCACTGCCATGGCTAACCAGGACACGTCAATGGAAGGGAGCCACTGTTAATGTTATTACTTATTTTTTTGAAAAGTCAAACTGTTGAGCACTGCTTGCAGTGAAAAGAGGGAGAGAAAGTGACTGTCATTTACCCCACATATTGTTCCTAAAAGTCCATCAACCGAGAGGATGTATTACATGCAGTGGGGGTAAGTTATAGTGGATGTGCTGCACCTTTTCATTCCAATAAGATAAAAAAGCTAGAGGGGGAAGTTCGTATCTAAACAGTACAGACAACATAGTCTCAAAACTACAGATCCATTTAAGGCAAATTCAGAGAAACCGTTTCTACTCAGAATACAACACTGTTTGTTCCTTCAGTGGTTGATATGCTCACCTTTAAAGCATAACAGTTTAATAATAAAGGAAAGAGAGACTGGGATATATTTTACTCCTGTAATATGCTTACTTTTTCACTGTTAACATTTTCTTAGGGGCTGAAACAACAAGCACACAGGCAAGGGTGAATATCGAAGTTATCCTTCTTTGAATCATTCACTTTGTTACAGATAAATCACCAAGTAGCAGCAGCATACCCAGTGGCCTCTACATATGTTATAGAAAATGATAGTCAAATTGCTATTGGTGTGGTATGTGGTGAGAATTGCAATAATTGTCCTTTGTTACACCTGTCTTTTACAAGTCAAAATGTCTGCAATGAAAAGGTCGTTTCAACTTTAGTTCCACAACACAAGTACACTCTGCAATACCTCTGTGCCCTCCAGTTTGGGAACCACTGGTATAGGAAGTAAAGCTGTAACATCACCCTGAATGCTGACATTGTGCCATGCCCACCTGTCTCTCGCAGTAGGCCTTCATGAGTTTGATGAGCGGCGTGTGTCTTTTGATCTTGAACTGCACCACAGATCCATCCTGACCTGCTACCTTTAGGTTTATGTGTTCGTTGCTTTCTGTCTTGACTCCTTCCTGAGGGGTGAATTCAGGGAGAAAAACACAGTTCACACAGGCATGCAGGGAACCAGAGCTGGAATAATTAGCGGACAAATCAGTTAGTTGATCGACTTAAAATATTATTGGGAAAATCAAATTTTGAAAAGTATGCAAATTGTATCAAAACACCATTAATTTCCTGGTTACAGCTTCACAGATGTAAAGAACTACCATTTCTCTCTTTTTGTAAATTGAATACTTTAATCCCCCAGCAAGTGCAAATTTAAACCAGTCTGGGCTCTTGTAAATAATTATGGGCAAATGTCATTATTGTTGACCTTTTACAGACTAAACTACACTGAATGAGTAATTGATTAATAAAAACAAAATGAAACAGACACAGTGACGTACGTGGTTAGACAAAGAGTTACAGGTAACAATGACTTCATACTTTCCCTTCAACATGTCATTAAGGTAAGTAGGGCAGTATAATTATATGTACTATAAAGTTTCAACAACTTTCCGTATCCCCTTAGTACTTGGGTTGACTTATAAGCCATTGCTGACAATGTTGCAAATAATATTAAATATACAAATAGGATTTTTCTGTACTTGTGCTGTTGCAATAACCAAATAACAAAAGATCAGTAAAAGGCTTCCCTTATCTTATAATTAATTACTGTGAGGTTTAGGTAAAAATGGATTTCAGTAAAGTTTAACTTTCCTGGGACACATTGCCTTTGTTTACACTCTTTCAGTGTCTGCAAATTCAAATCAGTACAAGATTAACCACAACCTGATATAAGCAGAGACATACCAAGAAAGGCAATACTGTACTTTCAGAGGCAAATAGCAATTCTACTTAATTCTTACTTCTACTGGTATAACCTTATTTACAGTCTGTGGGTATAACGTTACCCCTGCTGAGTGCAAACACGCTCTCCCATGTGCACACACACACACACACACACACACACACACAAGCTATTAACAGCGCACGCCATTACTCACACACACGTTGGTAAATTGAGGCATGCACCGAGGATGACACCAGCTGGTTGGCTGAGAGGGGCTTCAGCAGAAAACGATCTGCGCGCCTGCGGATGCGCGTTCACAAACCTTCCGGTCTATCAAAGTAGGTATAGATAGTAGTTGAATTTTAGCCCCAACTTTAACAAGGTGAAACAGAACATGTGAAAATGTCTGTTTTTTTCTTTGAGCCTCTGTGCCACAGACCCGCTGAAACAAACTGCTATTTTGATACAATGGATGTAGAGACACTCACCTTTGGTTTTTCATCAGCCATGGTCACTCTTTTGGCGCTTCTCTACGCTGCCACACAAAGAATACGAGTACGCGCACGTCCTCGTTCCCGTTTAAATTATTTGAACAGAACGTGCGCGCTCACGTGCCAGTGCGCGTGCACACCACCGGGCTTTGAATGGCTACAGGCAGTCACGAGGGTGAAAGCGCATTCTGGCCATGGGCGGGAGAGTCCCAATGCGCGTTAAAGAGGCACTCCGCAACACATGCACGCGCACAGCGATGTTTTTCGTTTTGTTTTCAGGTTTGTAGCATAAGTTAAGGCTAAAGTCATACCATAACATGCACCTCATCACCCTGCTGACCTCAGATCAGTGTTGCATGGTTCAGTCGGCAGCCCCATACAGTACATTACACATAGTGGGATTATAGTATTTGCACTTTTCCCACCCCCCCCTTTTTTTTTTAACCCAATAAATCTCAGCGGCCATCTTGTTTTTTTGTCTGATGATGCAGATCCACTAAAACTATATTAAGTACTTTTGCATATAGAGAACATGTATATTTACATAAGCCAAACCAAAACAAGGATTCTTAACAGAATCCGGTGAATTTCTTTTTTTTGTACATTGATAACAGAAAAAACAACAATTCCCATATTTTAATCATTCATTACTTCCCTCTTGTATGTAAACCTGGTTCCCCAGAGTAGTCATGTTATTGATTATTTGTGTTAATTTTTTTATTAACTAAGTATGCTGTACTTATCTATCTACATAATGTCGGGACAAAACCACATCAGGAGCCAAACCAACAGAGCAGGTGGAAAACCAGGCAGGACGAAGGGCAGCCCTTCAGTGACGTCATCACACTTGCGCCGTGAGGGCTTTCGAGTGAATGACTGAGGCGCGTAAGCCTGTAGTTCATGGCGTGAAGTGTTCATAGCGGAATAGTTTAGTAGTTTAAAATTTCATTGCGTTGATACTGTTGTTCCCTGATGGAGGAGGTAGATGTTGAGCCGGTAATCACCGTAAGTAACCGCTGTAGCTCTGCTTTCTCCCTTTTCTTCTTTTACTGAATAGCTAACAAAGCTAACTGAAATGTCTCTAGCTAAATTGAATCATTATAATATTTGAAAGTCACATAACGTGTGTCAAAAACAGTGAGACACATTTAACGTTATTAACAGAAATACATACAGTGTCAAAGTAGTAACAACATAATCCAAAAAAATAATGCTAGAGGACTTGTTAGAAAGTATTCAGTCTTATTTGTTGGTTAGTTAAATGAGTAACGTTAGTCTACTTGAATTAGGTTTAAGTAGTTACTAAAAAGTAGGACACTTTGCAGAAATGAAAAAAGCTGATATTAAATTCTAACCTTAACGACCCTGTCTTGCTTCTTTAAATGCAGAACATTCCTGCAGCGAGTGATGGGAAGCATTTGGGATTTGCATGGGGTCCTGGTGACATCCTGGTGCATGAGACCCTTTACAAAGCATCAGGTACGTGTAGATGTTAATACAAGCCCCTCTCTATGTTTTCACACTCTCTTGCCTAATGTCACTCTTCTATCCTTTTCTGTCTTGTATTTTTAGGTGCTACAGGATCAGGCTCCCCCTTCATCCACGAGGTCAGGAAGGACGAGGACATATATTCCCCCATTTTACGCAAACTCTTCAACGAGTCACATCACATCTTCGTTGGCCTGCAGACAGTTAGAGAGGACCTCCCCAGCAAGAACAAAAAACCCCAGTAAGGCCACCTGATGGACAAGACCTCTGATGAAGATGAAGCACCCACATAAATGATTACATATAATGATTTGTCTCTGTCTTGCTCCTTAGATTTGTCAGCATCAGTAAAAACTATAGATCTGTGATACGAGCCTGTATGGAGGAGCTTCAGCAAGTTGCAGGTCAGATGTTTGTAATAATTATTTGACAGGGACAGTGCACAGATTTGTTGCTGTACCAGAGTTGGCTCTAAGCTAATTTACATATCAAGTCCCTGGGCAGGAAACGGACAATAACATCTCTGTTAAGAAATTAGTACTCATAGTAAAACTTTGATACTTTAATCTTCGGTGTGATTACTCATCCACTTTTTCTCTTTTCTGCAGTTTCTGCAAAAGACACAGGAGTGGCCACGCAGTATGGAAATCAGGTATGCACTAGTACTGTATGTGTATCTGTTCCACGACATTACATGCTTAGGTGAAAAGTGGACTAACACACATACTTCTGTGTATTTGTTTGTGAGTAGAGCTAGGCAATATAAATCCGTTTTAACATTTATTATCTTTTGGTTGAATGGTATTGTGACAGTATAGTAACACATAATTATGTCGTATAATTTGTGATAACATTTTATTTGAAAACTTAAACACTTGCTCATTACTTACAGTAAGTAAAGGAGCAATTAATGTGAAGGTGCTAATGCAGAGGAATAAATATTCATTTTAGACTGTTGGATTATTTTGTTTCCATTGACATGGTCCTAACCTCAGTCTCTGTGGTGGTGTGACAGGTGTCCATTCTGTTGGCCATTGAACTGATCTGGAATCTGTGTGAAGTGCTGTTCATCGATGCTGCTCCTGGTTAGAGTTTGACTTTGTGCTTGTGGTTTATCTCCACAATATATTTTATAATTTTTGCGACTATGAAAGCGCCCAAATAAACAGGTCAGCTGTGTGCGTGTGCGCGTGTGTGTGTGTGTGTGTGTTTGTCTGTGTCCTTAGCGGGCTCCCTGTTGCTTCACCTCCTGGACTGGGTAAGGTTACACAAGGCTGATGTGGATGAGAAGGCCAGAGAAGTGCTGCAAAGTGAGAGCCCTGCTGAGCACCGTGACTACTGGGATGTGGTAGGTGCAGCATACGCACACATTTATGTCTTTGAATCTATAACAGCTATATGCACACCTAACCCCGATTTTGAGCAGATATGTTCTCTTTCCCAAAACCACCATTCAGAGTGATCCTCATCTTTTTACTTTTTATTTATATTGTATTTTTTCATGGAGCTCCAGTTATAGTTATCACGTGTTGCATCTGGGCTGTGCAGGTGGTGAGTTACGTGCTGCAGGGCAGGCTGGAAGAAGCCAGACAGATGCTGGTGAAGCAGATCACGCTACAGCCTGCTGCCAGTAACATGTACAAGCTGATGGACACTCTGCTCAGCAAGATGCCCTTCTACAATGTAAGACCATCTTTCAATGGTTTATCTTATTGTTTAGCTTCAGTCGGCCTTGGCAAGATGATAGTTTTTATATTCTTGACTTAGTCTAGAACTAGTTCACATATGGTTTGGTCTCAGCTGTAAATGAAGTTGCTTTTATTTGTCAAGTGGAAAAGGTGCAAAAAATCATTTCCTTTGGCTAATCGGTGCCGGCTTATGACAATCCACATGGAAGAGGATAACTTTTTTTATGTGTCATTATGCCAAGTTTGTGCAGAAATCACACACATGAATGAAGTTACATCTTCAGGTATATTACAGTTCAGCAGATTGACACCTCAATGTTCAGCCTCAAAAACAACCATGGAATCAAATCAGCTCCTCTTCTTGCAGAATATACTGTAGTCTCAGAAACAGTTGAACACCATAAGCTTCACAAAACTAGTTTTGATTGCAGTGCTGTTGCATTAAATTCTATTATGTTATTGTTTCTACCACAACTTTTATGTAATGCATCCTCAAAGCTGATCGGCAGTACTATTACTGTGATTTGAAAAAGACCTGTGTTGGCTATATTAACAAGACTTTGAGTTCAACATCCATCAGATTCTTTGTTTATTTTAACCTGGTGTGCTATGAATAAGTCGTAACACTGTATTCTAACTTCCTTAAATTCCTTTTAAATAACATAATGTGCGGGGGCGGAGTAATCATAGGAATGAGCTAGAAGTTTCCATAAATATATCCACACTGACTGTGTGTGTAAGTGAGCAGTCATTAGGCACACCTCTCACCAAAAACAATACAGAAACATTTTGTAAGTGTGTCACACATTTAATGTTAAAACTACATATAATGTGTATTTTGCTCATGAGAGAGTTCATCTCTGGTCCTATCCTCCTGACACACCAGTTCCTCCCTCCCTTCACAGATATCTTACAAACAAAGCATTTATGTTCATAAAACACAGGGGTGGCTTTTGCATAATTCAAGCAAAATGTTAGCCCTCAAAACAACGATGGAGGCTTTTACCTCTGAGCTTTTTTTATGTTAATCTTTCAGCCTGGTGGCACCCAGACGCTAACAGAGTTTGATGTGAAGTGGAGAAACTGGCATGAGGAGGTGGACCGCTGCCTGCAGGACAACTCGTTTGCCAGCAACCAACACCTGGAGCTCATCTGCAAGGTCAGTGACCCTGAACCTTCAGCCGCCCTAGCTGTATCTGAAATGATATCCGTAGTCTACTGTATAAAGCAGTGGGAAGTCCTGTTTAAGACATCCGATGTAATAATGTTTTGTTGTTGTGTAAGTTCTCCATAGATCATACTTCCAAGATCTTTTCTCGGGCATATATTTGACCATGTGAGGTTTTAAGACTAGAGTATTAATCCCGCACATTTCCTCACCTGTTTTTTCACTTAATTTTAGATCCTAGTTGGGGATGAAGACACTTTGCTGGAGCACAAGGAACTGTTGAGCACCTGGTACCACTTCCTGGTCACTAGACTGCTCTTCAGCCACCCAACAGTCAAACCCACTGAGTTACACTACTATGCACAGGTACACTACACTAACAGTTGCTGCACCTCTCATCATTCACACTCACTGCTGCTACATTCCTGTAATTTTGTGTGTGTGTGTGTGTGTGTGTGTGTGTGTGCGCGCGCTGCAGTCATGCATGACCATGTTTCTGGACTCAAGGAGCGTCCCAGAGCCGCTGGACAGCATCTTACTGGCTGCCTTTGAGTTTGACATCCATCAGGTCATCAAGGACTGCAGGTAACTTGCAGGATTATGTCCATCTATATACACACACAATACAGTATATACAAGCCACGCACGTGTTTGTGCCTACATGTCTATGAACTTTAACTCTTTGAACACACTGTTTCCTCATTCGTCTCTTCAGCATTGCTCTCAACAACTGGTGGTTCGTGGCCCACTTGACAGATCTGCTGGATCATTGCAAACTCCTCCAGTCTCACAATCTACAGTAAGGACCGTGTTTGACTTTAATTTGGAGATGTCAAGATTGCACACGTTATTCATATAACAATTTAACTTGTCATTGTGTGTGTGTGTGTGTGTGTGTGTGTGTGTGTGTGTGTGTGTGTGTGTTTGTTCAGCTTTGGCTCCAACTTGAGAGAGTTTCTCCTGTTAGAATATGCTTCTGGTCTCTTCACTCATCACAGGTATATCATATACTCAATAATTGACTATTAATTAATTCAGTGTCCTAGAAGGTGATGGGTCTCTACAAATGTCTTGTCTTATTGGAAGTTTTTCTGTGGGTGTGTTTGTGTTAAGTCTGTGGCAGTTGGCCGTGGACTACTTTGACAACTGCCCGGAGTTTGGCCGCGTCTACCTGGAGCTGCAGATTGAGCGTGTTCCTTTAGACACAGAGCGCAAAGCCCTCAAGGTGCTCAGGATCTGTGAACAGAGGCAAATGTCTGAGCAAGGTAGCACTTTCTTTCTCAGTGCTTCTCTCATTCTGTAGTATCCACTTGTTTTACGTTTTAGAATTTCACACATTTTTTAATTTCTCATTCTCATCCAGTGCGGAGTATCTGTAAGATCATGGCTATGCGGGCCCTGAGGAACAACAGACTGGGCTCTGCTCTCTCCTGGAGCATCAGGGCCAAAGATGCTGCCTTTGCCACCCTCATTTCAGAGAGGTTAGTTCCCTTAATGTACATGTTCCAGATGTTTGCCTACTCTGTCTGTGGCTGTGCTGGAACCTTTAGAAGAAGAACTTCCTGCACTGAAAAAGGCCTTTTTAAACTTTTGTGTGTGGTGTAGTGTCTTTTTCTCCACAACACAATTCCCATTAGGGATGCAGTTTATGGATTTATATCAGTTGATACTGATAATATCTCATGGCTGATAAAATTTCACATTTTTGTAGTTTAGAAATAAGTTATTAACCTGTAGTGTATGCACACCTTTAATATTCCATAGCTCTGACCACAAATAAATCAAACTGACATTACTATTAACATAACAAACACAGCGAAGAGACTCCTTTAAATGTTAATTTCATTTTCAATAATAAATAATAAATAAATTTCCCATTATCAACTGATAATTTATCAGCCCAGTATATATTGTGCATCCCTAGTTTCTACCATGAACTCTGGTCCAAAAAGCTGCTCCTTGTTCCCGTCACTTTGTGTCTGTCCAAACTGTCCCTTGCTGTGCTGATATCATGTTTTCTGGGGACGCCTTACATGTGGCCGATTTTTAAAAACAAATCAAGCATTGTAGTCTGTTCAAGCTCTCAAATAAATTACAGCTTGCTGATCTCCCTGTGAAAGCACTTTGTTGTATGGTTGCTTCTTTAAAAGTGTGTTTGTGTGTCAGGTTCTTACAGGATTACTGCACCAGAGGGACCTTCTCTGATTTGGACCTGATAGACAACCTGGGTCCAGCAATGCTGCTCAGCGACAGACTTACTTTCCTTGGTATGAACAAGGGACACACACACTGCAGCATTGGTAGCACTGCTCCACATGTGACGCAGCCTTTGTAGTGCTCTCACAAGTTAAATTCACACATCAAGTCAGGGGACATTCAGTCAGGGCTAATTGTCTCCTGGACTGCTTCCCTTACAGTTTCTCATAGGCTGAACAAATCAGGCACTGCGCTTCCACATTGCTTCACAGTCATTCTAAAATAACATACGTAACCAGGCGCTACCAGATTTTTTTGTAGATATAAATGATATCATCTATAAGTAAATATATATATTATATATATATATATGGTAAACTTTATTAAACTGTCCGTTTATAAATAGACCTCTGTATTTATGAAGATGCATACACAAAGACTTGTTCGATGGGTATTGGTATATGATCTGGGAGGAGACAAAAAAACTGTTTAGTAAAAGCAGCAACTCAAACTGCACATTTATACTGTTAGTTATACTGCACATTAGCTTGGTTGTAATCAAAACGTATTAACTTGGGCCAGTGTTGCAGTTTGGAAACGTTGCTCTCTTTTCATTCTTCAGGGAAGTACCGGGAGTTCCACAAGCTGTACGGAGAGAAGCGCTTCCGTGAGGCGGCTAAGCTGCTCCTCTCCCTCATGACGGCCAAGATCGCCCCCCGAAGCTTCTGGATGACTCTGCTGACCGACGCCCTGCCGCTGCTGGAGCAGAAAGAGGTCAGTCACCACGAACTGTGCAGTGTACTGTGTAGAAAAGTTTTATCATTATCATCACAAGATATTGGCTAAGTACAGGTAAATACCGAGTTACATTAAGATATAGATTGATGCAGGTGTGATACAATTTTTGTTTGTTTTATTTAAATTATTTTGTAATTTCTTTAGATAAATTAATAAAATATGCTATTATATTAAATTGCATAAAACTTCCAAGACGACATAAAATGCCAAATAAGAGCTGCAGGTAAGGATTATTTTCAGTATTGATCAATCTGTTATCATTTTATCTATAAAACATTGGAAAACTCCATTACAGTGTCCAGAGGTTCAGGTGATGTCTTCAGATATCTTCTTTTGTCTAACAGTCAAAACACAGAGTTATTCAGTTTACTAAATATTTGACATTATTGCTTGAAAACACCATGAAAGATGAACTAATCATAACAAAATAGTGGCAGATTAATTTTGTGTTGGTCAATTAATAGACTGATTGTTGCAGCTCTATACTAGGTTGTAGCCCAACATTCTTCATATACATTTATTGAAGTTTGCAGGATAGACATACACAGCATCAAGCTTTAACAGTGGCTGTCAGACTGAGGATTTTTCAGTGTGATCAGATTCATAATTGCTTCAGTTTAGTTAGCCACTCCAAATAAAACGGCATATGGTTTTAGTTTAGATGTTGTACTAAACAGAAATAATGTCCAGTGTAAGTATTTTCATGGCACAGACTTAAACTTTACATAACAACAAATGTTGCAGTTTCTTTTGCTTGCAAAGAAGTTGGTCTGTGGACAGTTTTAGCTAAAAGATGGCTTTGTTTGTCGAACTTTCAGGTGATCTTCTCAGCAGACCAAACCCACGAGCTGATGTTCTGTTTAGAGGAGCTAACCTCCTCACTGAACACCACAGCTCCCGGCACAGACCGACCCATGCAGGTAGGAATCTCCTCACACAGCCTTTTATCCTGCGCAGGTGATGCTGTTGCTTTGATTCTTTTCATTTTTGGCAAAAAAAGAGCTTTTAGTTGCTGGCGAAACCTCGAGAGGAGGTTAGGTTCACAGGATAAGTTGAAAAACCGTCAGTTTCTCTCTAACTCCTCCCCTCCCGCGGAGCCTGAGGCGGCTGTCTGACACACTGTTTCATTTCCTCATTCATTCTGTCGATATCAAAGCACATATCTGAATGCTTTTACATCTTTAAAAACTTTAAAATCCCGGTTAGATAGGCTATTAGTTCTTTACCCAAACATGATCTTGAACATGACTACTTTATGATCAATCATTTTCATTATTACCTGCTGATAGTCTGTGTTTTGACAGCATTAATAAAATACGAAATGAGCAAGGTTTTATTAATGTAAAATGGATATCTATAGACACATTTTCCACTGCAAAAAAATTATTAATAGGCTAACCTGCTGGGTGTGACTGTGACCCAGGTTAACGAGTAAACTGTCTTCTATTTTCATAATCAGGTAGCCGATTGCCACAGGCATTTTGTCCCGTCGGGTTACACCTTAATAAATATAGCCTTCCTATTTAAAATCGAATGTAATGGGCTGTAGCACTTTATCATTCATTAAGGAAAGTCCAGTCTGGTAAATGATTAATGAGCAACGCTGTGTAGTAGCCTAATAATGTTAATGCACTGATCCTTCTTCCACTCCTGCGTTGTAGAGCCTATCGTGGTCTGCGTTGGCACGCATTCGTATTACTAGCTCCACCCAATTAAATTGGGAGGCTCTGCCTTTATTTACCCGTTGCCATGGTGAATCGTTGTATCGGAGCTCCATTGATGATGGCTTTTTTTCATCCCCAAGCACGCACTTCCATCAGGCTCAACATACTCAGAGTTGATTGAACTTATTCTGATCAGCTGTTCTGGAACTGAAAATTCTGAGTTTCCCACCTCAGGCTCAATCAACCCAGAGCTCAGGGATAAGGTCAGAGTTTATTAAGCCTGCTCTCTGAAACAGGGCCCAGCTCTACAATCATTGCTCTGCTGTATTTGTCATTTCAGGATGAAGACATAGAGCTGACCAAAGTGGAGCTCCTGAGACTCGCTCTGGCCAGGAATCTGGCTATGGCCATAGTCAAAGAGGGAACAGTGGAAGCATGAATGACATTAAAAAGCTCGTTTGCAATTTTTGTACTGTACATAAAATTCAAGTAAACAAAATGTGCTCTTTTCATAATAAAAGGTTTTCCTGATGCACATTGTTTTTAAATTGGACTTTGTGCTACCCTGTATTCGATGAGTTAAAAAAACTCTGAATATCAGACATCAACTGAAAGAAATATTTATTTTTTTCATGCAGCAAACACATGGCACATCATACAGTATGTACAAACCTAACACTCTCTCGAAATCTACACGTCACATGTTCACATAACTTGTCACACAACAAACGATAGGTACATTACATACTATGTACATTAAACACACACTGTTCTCTACATCCCACATAACGACGAGTTGAGGACTACCAGAGAAAGGGACCTAAGGGATCATCGGTTGGACTGATTCATGAAAGTGTGACAGTTCCACTATCACGCTGCAAAGTTACCCGCCTGTTGACAGATTTCCCTTTCCAGCTACCAAATTTAAATTCCGATTTTTCAGTTCACATTTTCTAGGTTCAGTGATGCACTGAAACACTAAAACAGGAAATAATAAGTGTGACAAAAATACTCCAATACTGACACTGGTAAATATGTGAACATGGATACCCACTGCTAAATCCATGACTGAAATGCTGAAAACCTGTGCAAATCGCCTTTATTAATTTTTCAACAGAAAACAAACTAATCCACGAAATAAAGCCAGAGTTGGCCTCTGCAGACTCAAGTCATAACGACATAATAATAATAACCATGTAAAGTGCAGTTTGCTGCCTTTACAGCACAAAATTCAACATTGTCGGTCCATTAATCTAAAACGAGGCTAAATAAACTAGTTACTCAAAGGTTCAGTGTGTAACCTTTAGTGGCATCTAGTGGTGAGTGTTATGAATTGCAACCTGTGGCTCATGGTGCATTCACATGCACCTCGGATGGTCCCATTTTTTCCGATTTCAGAGTGTTCATGTGCTCTTAAGTCGGAATGTGGAATCAACATGGATGCTACTCCAAAGATGTGTTGGATTAGCATTATCAGAGCGTATAAACACGCAGACAGCTAGTTCACTCTACATGGACAGCAAACTAACTGTATAAACAATATAACTGTATAAAATATGTAAATGCAACACGTGATTTTGCACTAATCAAAGTTCTGTGTACTTCTTAATGTCCCATGTACACTTTATTTCTCTTTTTGCAATAAAGATTTAAGGAGTAAAAACACAAATACACCATCAGTCGCTGCTCACCACTCCAAGCGCGCAGACGAAACGGTGGCTGACATGATGTCTGCTCCTGTGCTAAATAATGTGTGGGCCTCCATCTGTGCAAATTTCTCTTCTTACTTCTAATAAACCAGATCACCACCACCACCACCACCACTACTACTACTACTTCTTCTTTGTATGTATTCAGCGTAGTGATGAAACGTGCTCTGCAGCGCTGTTTGTACATTAAGGCTTCTGTAGAAACATGGCGGCACAACATGGCGACCTCCATGTAAGAGGACCTGCGGTTTATGTAGATAGAAATGGCTCATTCTAAGGTAATAAAACATAACGATTCATTATGTATGGTCTTTATACACCGCTGTAAACATAGTTATGTATATTGTATTTCATGTCTGTCAATAGATCCTCCTAAATATTACACACTGGACCTTTACGTCAAAAATCACAATGGATGAAATAATCACATTACAGTCAACTATCTTCCTGCAGCAATGACTATGTGACAGTACTTTTTACTTTAACAGATATTTTCCAGTTTAACTCTACCAGATCCCATTTCCACATTTCTGGATATTTTCAAGTATATTTTCCATGGGCTAAGACACTGCTCAGCCAGAAGAATAAATAAAAGAGTTTGTCTCTTAGGCTCTGTTAGCTTAGCGGTTCATTTCTTTTTGTAATACTTTGTTATCCTGCAGTGCATCCTGTCTGTCCAGTCTGAGGCTGAGCTCTAATGCACTGATGATTTATATACATTCACATCTGTTATATTTATCTTGGGGGAAATCCATTAAAATATTTTTCTCAATACTGTCAACCTGTAAACACCATGGCTGTCTTACGTGTCAGTGTATATCTTTAGTTTGTTAGCTATCTGCAGAAAGGTACACAAGCACTGAGTAAATAAAACTTTAGTGTCTGCTGTTTGCTTCTCACTGCCAGTAATAACAATGGCCAAACAAAAGAACAACTATAAGGAATGTGAAGCTGAAAGGTAGAGTGCAGCTGAATTTCCCCTCCTTTCTCTCTGGGATGGATGTGAACGCACACACTCACACCCCTTCATGGAGCATGAACTGGTCTGTCCCTGCTGACTGGTAGCAGGCCTGCGCATTGCTATAGATGACCCCATGTCTCTTGTGGGGGGAACTGATCGACCTCTCCAACCTCGTTGCACGGACGGTCTCCTAGTGTGAAAGCCAGCTTGTAGCGCAGACGCACCTTCTCCTGTGAAGACACACACACACACACACACACACACACACACACACACAGAAGCATTTTCAGCATCTATCCAGAACCTCTCTGTCTGACTGGTGTGTGTATTTATGTGCTTAAGTGGTATTATGTCACCTACCTTTGTTGGATTGGCCAGCAACATGATCTGGGTAATGGAGGCTGGAGGCTGGATAGGGTTAAATGGTGCCAGTTCTGTTCCTGATGGAGGCTGCAGCTTCACCTTCATTGACTGGTGGGGGATGAAAGGAAGAGTCAGCACTGTTTCCACAGGCAGTGTTTTTTCGCTGGGCGTGGACGAGGCATAGCAACACAAAGAATTTATTTCCCACTAAAAGATCTCTGGAAGATGCATATTTGATTTGACTAAGTTAAGAGAGGGGGAATGATTACAGGGACCAGTTAATCTTACAATGTACACAATGACAGTATTGTTTATAAGACAGACTTGGAGAAATGCAAACTAAGATGACAGGCCAGTTGAGGAGAGAGAAGGGGCACGATGCCCAACAAAGATACCAGGCGGATCTGTTAAAATATATTGTATAATGTCAAATATGAATAAAGAAAAGGAAACATAAATACGTTCATAAACAGTACACGGAAAAAGCTAATAAAACCTTTACGCTCCCTCAATGACAACACAGCAAATAAAAGAACACAGGAAACACACAGTGTGTCCAATGACCTTGAGGCACCCAATGCTAATAATGTGATAATCAAATATGCCGATGATACTAACTATCATTGGGCTGATTACTTCAAACGATGAATCTCATTATCGCGAGGAGGTGGAGAATGTTGTTCAATGGAGTAAGGAAAATAACTTGCTTTTGAACACTTCAAAAACATGTGAACTTGTTATTGATTTTTGTCACAATAGGAATCATGTGCCTCTTACTATCCATGACTCCGATGTGCAGATTACTGAGAAATGTGAATTTTTGGGTGTGACTCTTTCGCATGATTTGAACTAGAGCTCTAATACGACTAAAATTGCTAAGAAAGCGAGACAGCGCCTCTTCTTTTTACGTAGGCGTCAAGAGTTCACTCAAAACACTAAGATTCTTTTGAACTTTTGTATGGTTTGATAATCTCACCTTGAAAGAGAAGAAGTCTTTGAACAAAGTGGTTCGCTCAGCCAGCAGGATCATTGGCTCTACTTTGCTGCTCCTGGAGGTTACATATAAAGCTATACTTTTGAATCGAGCTTTAAAACTTGCTAATGATGCTTTAGGCCATCCTGCAGGGGCCTTCTTTGAGATGCTTCCCTCAGGGAGAAGGTATCACTCACATCACACACAAATGTTCTACCGATCGCCATTTCAACAGTTTTTTCCCCAAGCTGTGATCACTTTAAACAAAGCACTTTAAATTAGGCACTTTATATCTTATGGATGGATTTTATTGAATAGTGTTTTATTACTGAGTTTTATGTGGCACTTGCTTGTCTGTTTTATGTTATGTCTTTTATGTTTTTTATGTGGTGACATTGCACTTTGAGCTTCTTGCATATTCTTTTCCAATGTGGTTTTAAACTGCAAATGGCTAATAAAGTGAATCTGAATCTGAACCTGAATGAGCAGAGGAGTAAATGTCTTTACCTTGGGAACAGCAGCTTGCAGTACAACATTGTAAACAGGCAGGGGCGCTGTATTAAGCATGGACACCACCATTACCAACACGTCGGGCCTGCCTGGGGGACAGTCAGATGCAAAGTTGAGGAGCATGCGAACACCGTCCTTATCGTAGGCCGTCACAGGCAGCACTTTACCTGAGGACAGATAGGGCACAGCCAATCAGAAACAGGCAGACATCAGGTGTTTAAAGAGTCTAAATCCATCTATGTATTTTTTATAGTTTGTCATTCCATTAACCAGTCAATCATTCTTTGCTCCCGCTCTCTTCTCTCCTGTCCTTACTCGGTCTGATGGCCTCCAGAGGGACGTGCACATTGCTCAGGGAGGTGTCTGTGGGTCTGGCCGGGCTTCCCTGGAGGGGAGGGTGGCAGGGGGACAGAGAGCGGAACAGAGGGCTGCCCGGGGCCGAGCCCAGGCTCTGGGCCTTGGCGTGGGACAGAGCGGGGGAGCTGGGCATTGTGCCCTGGAGAAAAGAGGTTGAGGAAGGAGAACACTGCCCCGGTACGAGGGGAGGTGCTGCTGCAGGCGTTCCAAAGCTGCTTCCTCTGGCCGTCATCTGGCTGGACAAACTGAAAAAAATAAAATAAAACAAAACTTGATGGATCACTATGGGACCTTAAAGTACTGCAGACTGGTCAAATAAGAGCACCATTTAACAATGTATCCAATAAGAGCATAATAAAAGAAAATGCTATGGAATTATACTGTGTTTGCTATTATCCAAACTGTTAGAAAGTATTGATTTCCAATTAAACAGTGGAGAGACAAAGGCTGTACCACTTGAGATCTGAAAAGCCCATCAAGGCCAGGTCCTGCAGGTTCTGGAGACTGTGTGTGGCAGCAGCTGGTTCAGCTGGGGGCACCACTGGACCAGAAAAAGCTAGGCTGCCAAACATATCCACACTTGAAGCTGGAGCCTGCAGGCGGAGACCAAGATCATTTACCCTCTCGTATTACACACTGACTAATGAGCTGTGGTTCGGTTAAGGTTAAACCATTTTAAATGTACCTGCAAGGACGTCCACTGATTGGACAGTTCGCTCAGCTTAGGTTTTGACTGGCTGCTCAGAAAGGTAGGGGGGTCGTTCAGTCCTGAAAGAAGGTACGGGCACTTGTATCGTCAAAAGAGAGAAAAACTTCTATCTTAAAAACAGGTTTCTTTTTAGTGCTCTCACAAACCACATCAAGGAAATGGCTACATTAAAGTAATAGTTCAACATTCTGAGAAATATGCTTATTCGCCTTCTGGTGGACCGTTAAAGGAGAAGGTAGATATCACTTCTCACGCCTGTTAAATATATGGCTACAACTAGGAGATTGTTAGCTTAGCCTAGCCTGAATGTTGAAAACAGCTAGCCTGGCTATATTTGAAGTTAACAAAATCTGCCTACCAGCTCCTTTAAAGCTCACTTCTTAACACATTATGTCTAATTTGGGATTGTAAAACAGGAAATTGGCCATAATACTGGGGGTTATATGCCAGACTATTTCTTGGCTGGGAGCATTTGGAGACTCCAGGAAGTCCCTACTTCAGATGAAACAAACCATATATATGTTTTTAGTGAGCTTTAAAGGTGCTAGTAGGATTTTGATACCAGTGGACAAAGCCGGACTCTCGAATTGTTACTTTAACTCAATAAGTCACGAAGGGAAAATACTACCTAGAGACAGCAGCTCATCATCGAGGAGAGAGAGCGCGGCCGAGGCCTTGTCGAGGGGGGGGTGACTCGGGCTGTTGCTCTGACTGCCATGGGAGCCGGCTAGGCGTTTGGGAGGAGGAGGTAGGACAGGGATAGAGGAAGCCATGGGATTGGTGGAGACAGGATTTGAGGGCTGGGAGGGAGGGGCAGCAGGTTGAGGGGGACTCGGAGTGTCAAGGCCGGCGAGGTCGATCAGCGTCTCTGTTGTCTCTGGGTAGTGACGTGGAGAGAATGAATGATTGCAGCAGCTGAACTGATTACACAACAGCAGGGTGTCTGGAGCAGAAAGCGTTTTCATGTAAAATGCAAACACGTGCGTGATTATAAAATGTCTCTCACCACTCTCACTGTGACCAGCTGTGGGTTCCTCACTGTCACCGTTAATGGGCTGCCCCTCAACAATCTTCTTATAGGAGTTGATGACCCTGGAGAGGTCATCGCTGGCCTGCAGGATGTCACCTGAGGAGTCATCGGACAGAGGTTACACATTACACATGACGAAACGGCCAAAATGTAATGAAGACAGGGCTTCTTCACGTAAAAAGACAACACCAAACCAGCAAACCTAAACTGCCGTCGTTGTCCTCCGTCTCAGTGGCCATTTTGAAAGCAGCACGCCTCAGCTTGTCACAACGCCCGTAGAGGTCCTGAGAGGAAATACAAAGGAGGTGCTGTATAGTTTCACACAGCTGTTAAGTCAGTTTTTTCACTTAAATATCACAATGCAAACATATAACTTTCAGGCATATATGAGATTTAACCAAGACTCTTAAGTTACTCAGATCTCATGAGTCTGAGGACCAAATGTCTGGAGTTGTTGAACTTTTAAAACCCAAATCATGTGAGGTTGTAAAATGCACAGAGAACAGTGATTGTTTACCATTCTGACTGCCTTTGATTGCATTATTGTAAATGACACTGAAGGGAAAATAGATGAGACGACACGTGTGCCAGTTGAACTTTCTCTGGAGGATAAGAGTTTGAATTTCACTGTGCAGTTCTGGATTAGAGTTCAGTATGAGCCAAAATGGTTGATTTCAGAAAAGTGTCACTATTAGACACAAGAGAAAAATCAAATGCTACAAGAGGGAGTTTTAGATTGTAGAGAAAAGGATGTGTGTGTGTGTGTGCACGGACACACACCTTAATGATCTCCTTGTCTGAGTCAGTGGAGCTGTCTTTATTGTAGTGGGACAGCATCTCCGTCAGCAACTTGACATTGATGTTCACCTCCTCCAGCGTGTGTATACGCTTTGTGACCTTGTGTACTCGTGCTTCATCCTGACAGAAACAAAACACAAGACAAAATGTACTATATACCGCACATAGAAAGGGTCATGTCATAATATGAAAAAAAAAAAACACCTTGGCAGAAACTCTTGGGCCAAAACAATTTGAACAGTCTAACAGTCACAAATCCGTTCATTCCACGTGTCCCCATAGCAGAGAGCAGCTTGTAGGTACATTTGAAATCAATATGATGACTGTTCAATATTCAGCAAGCCATTCTGACACGTCTTACCTCTTTCACCATGTTTTTGATTAGTCTGTTGGCTTCCTGCAGGTCCTCTGGATTTTTACTCCGGAGAAGCTCAGCAAGCAGCTACATACACACACACACACACACACACACTTGTGTAACGCATTTCATTTAACGATGCAGCTCAAAGAGCTTCACAAAACATGATCACAATAACAACAGATAAAAGGCAACAGAAGAAACAAAAAACAGATTGATAACGCATCAATAAAAAAGGGAATGATACCAGAAAAGTCAACCCAAAAGAAAACATAAGTCTTCAATGTCTTTTTAAAAAACGCCAATAGAGTTTTGTTGTTCTAAGGGGAGGGAGTTTCATAGTTCAGGGCCATAAAAACAGAAAGCAGCCTTGCCAGATGTCTTGTGGGACACTTTAGGAAATTCTAAAAGAAAACTTTGTAGGTGAGTAAAAGGGCTTTAAAGTCAATTCTAAAAGACATAGGAAGCCAGTGCAGTGATGCCAGCAGAGGGGTAACGTGAGCTATATGTTTGTATTAGTTAAAGTTATGGCTGCAGCGTTGTGAATTATCTGTAATTTTCCAAAAGACTTTTTAGGGAGACCAGTAAAAAGAGTTGCTCTAATCTAAGCGTCTTGCAATAAAAACATGTGTCAGCATCGTTCCTCAGATTATGTTGTTGCAACTTTGTTGAAATGAAATGATGATGGCCTTCACTTCTTATTTAGAGAGGATTTATGTTTTTGAGTTACTTCACATTTAAACTACCTGTTCTAATTTGTTTTTTCTTACATCTCTCACCTTGCCCATGTCCTCATTGTCAAACACTGGATGTTTAGGGCGTGTCGGAGGAGAAGGAATCAGAGTCCTGTCCAGCGGTAACTCTGGGTCCCGTGTCACGAGGCCTGGTGGAGAGAGTGAGGACTGGATTGATAAGTTTCCTTTGAGGCGGATGTCTTTTCACATGCATTATGTTAAGCATCTCAACACACCCTGCCTTCTCAGCGTCTGGTAGGCTTCGCTGATCTTGGTTTCATTTGGAAATGCCACCGTCCAGCTGTACAGCATCTCTACAATCTTCATCTTCACTTTCTCAGGCGCGCTGCCACCCATGTACTGGAAACAAGAGGTGATTTAAAAAAAAAAAAGGTTGGATAGCAGGACAAACAGTCAGCAGATGTTTTATTTGCATGAAATACGGACCTATTCAGAGACTGCTCACCTTTGGTGACACGACTTTAATCAGCTCATTTAAAAATCTATATTTTCCAACTTCATTATGAAACCTTCTCCCGCAGTTCTTCATACACGCCTCCAATACCTGTACATAAAAGCGTTAAACCAAAGTGCTTGCTTCAGTAGTTGAGGACAAAAGGGTGCTTGTTGACATTAAGGTGAAGTATTTCTTACGGTCAGAGCCTGAAGAGCTTCCCATTCTTGTGGTGAGTGGATTTTGTGGACGAGTAGAGTTACAGCGATCTGAGGACTGAGAGAACAGATTCCAGATGAGAAACTTTCTCTGAGTTGACAAAAAAAAAAAGTTTGTGAAATACTTCACCAACATACCCTTCCAGTTCCTTGTTGATCTGATCACAGAAGCCAATGATGTACTCCCAGTCCTCCTGTCTGTTTGTTGGATGGGTGGCTTTATCTGTTGGAGAAAGACATTTTAACTGCTGTGTTTGTGGAGTATTATTGCTGTGCACACCCTGCTGTGAATATGGCCCCCAGTGAGTCTTGTGCTCAACATAACAATGCAGTAATTGTTATCATTCTTCCTCTTTGTAGTTGCTGATGTAGTGTTCATTGTATTGGCTGCTCTTTCATCATTCAAACGAATCTGTTTTTTTCTGTTCAACAGCTGCAAGTATTAAGCGGTACTGAGGGACAACTATCTGTACAGCTTCAACAACCACTACACACGCTGAGCTGTCACTGGTAAATGTAACCCAGACAGTGTTTATTTTAGCTCTCCACCCACCCTGCTAATGATGCAGACAGCAGACTGTAAACCAGGACCCTTTACCAGCTGTGAATCAGCCGGAAAGCCCGCTGACAGCCTCCGTACTAGCGAAGTGACTGATCTGCCATCAGGTGCAATGTCTCTACCTAATTATCCATACTATTTAATTCATAAAATGGGATTAATCACTCACTGAGCCAGGATTCAAGCGACTCCCCTTCCTGGTACGCCATAGCACTAAAAACATCGCGCGATGTCACCGGCGACTGCGCGAGAGTCCAAAATTATTTTTCGGAACTATTGAAATAAAAAACAGTATCTACCATTGTTTAACAAAAATCATATTTTGCCTCAGTGTTGAAATGAAAATCAGCAGAATGCTGATTTTCAATGCTGCTTTTGGAATTTCTTCAAGGCGTCTGCAGGTGATACTAATCTGGGGTCCTCACTGACGCTCGCTCACATTTTCAAGATGGCTGCTTCCATAGCAGGATTGTTAAAACCTTGGACACCGAGGTAATTATAGTTTTTATAAAGTTATAAACAATTATTAAGTGGTGTTAGCGGTCTGTGTAATTTTACTGTGACATGAGAACATTTTTCCTGCCATTCAGTCCAAACTGTAATTTAGCGAACGAGCTCTTCTGTTAAATAACAGCACCGGAAAGATTACACTAATGTAACATTATAGTAGCAACACTGCAATAAACTATTTACATTATTGATCCGCTAATGTCTTTTTAGTCAGTCACAATGATAATTTACTCAATAGAGTGTCCAAAATAATGACATATTACCATCACACGTTAACAGAATAGAGTAAAATGTCTTCAGTCGGCTTCAACCGATGATTATTTTCTTTTATTTCATTGTTTCACATTTAAAACCTCACAAAAGAACAACAAAAAAAAAGTCACAACTTTCCAAAGCCTAAGGGGACGCTTTCTTATGTTCTTGTTTTTGTTCTAGACCACCATTCAAAAACCCAAGGCTATTCAGTTTATAATATAAAACTTTTATGTTGTTCTTTACAAAATTAGCTAAAATGGCCATCAAGATTTCAAAATCCAACTTGCAGTCATCAAATTTCTCTTTTTTGCCCGACCAACCCAAAGAAATTAATTGACTATTGATATTTTATACAAAGAAAACAACAACTAAGAAAACCAGCAAATTTCCAAATATGACCGTTCACAGCCAGTGAAATGGATCTCCAGGCACACCAGCTCTCCAAGTAGATAACTCTCTCACATGTCCTTTGGTTTGCAGAGTGTTCCTGGTGAGATGGAGCAGATACAACCCTTACTATCTAGAGCCAGAGGTCAGGAAGGAGGCCTACAGCACACCAGAGACAGAGCTGAGCGCTGAGGAAAAGGAGCAGCGGGAGCTCAAAGCGATCAGACCCATCAAGGCAGCAACCGGCGGAGTCAGCAGCTCTGTTTTCAGCGACCCAGTCCTCAGGTAGAATAAACATCCCAGCTCACTGCAGGAGGGTGTGCGTCTGAGCGTTCATGTCGGGTGATCACTTTTGTCTTTTTGTGTTTTTCAGTAAATTCATCAACATGATGATGAAACACGGAAACAAGGTCCTGGCCAGAGAGATCTTGACGCAGGTGAGAAAGCAAACACTGTCTCCAGTGAAGCTCAAAGCTTTGCTGTTGGCCTTGTAACATGAGTTACCACCATTTCTCTTTCTGCTTCCAGACCCTGGAGAACCTGAAGAGGAAACAGGTAGAGAAATACCACAAGGCTCCAGAAGGGAAGAAGGAGGAGATCGAGTGCAACCCCTACACCATTTTTCACCAGGCTCTGGAGAACTGTAAGCCAGTCGTTGGGCTGGCCAGCATACAGAAAGGTGGAAAGTACTACCAGGTCAGTGATGAGGCAGATCAGTGCTGTTAGATTGATCTCTTGCACCAACAAAGTCTAATTACATTCTGTTTGAACCCCACCCAGGTGCCCATCCCTCTCTCGGACAACAGACGTCGCTTCCTCGCCATGAAATGGATGATCACGGAGTGCCGGGACAACAAACACCGACGCATGCACATGTATGAAAAACTTTCCCAGGAACTGCTGGCAGCCTCCACGATGGAGGGCAACGTTGTCAAGAAGAAGTATGAGCTGCACAAGATGGCCGAAGCCAACAGAGCCTACGCTCACTACCGCTGGTGGTAGGAAGAAACGGCTCAGGACTGAAACACTGTCAACTCAAACGTTTCTTCAGAGTGACGGCCTGGACAGATTCAGTGACACGTTCTGTTGCTCAAAGCCTGATTGTAAATAGTTAAAGGCGTGAAAATCCTTTTGGTGGAAGGAGTGTGCTGCAAAAATTGCTGTAGGACTACAGTGAAAAATAAAAAGGTAACATTGTGTTACTTTGTATTGTGTACTATAAACATTCATCATTTGTATTAATTAAAACACAACACAAAACAGAATTAAGGAAAAACTTCCAAGATTTATTAGAACAAATACATTTGCATTAAATGTACAACCCAACCATAAAAAATGGTATTGAGTAATGTAAAAATGTTGCAGCAGTGTAATAAAATATATAAACATGTATTGCAGACAGTACTGTGCCCTGTCATTAAGGGACTATTAGTGTCTACAGCTTTCAAGCTGAGTTATTCCTATTTTAACTCTCAGGATGATCGTCTTTAACCTATTTTGCCAGTTTGTTTTGTTGACTTGGTCTGAATGTGGTGACAAATCCCACAGTTTGTATGCAAATCGTTAACGCAGCTAGAAAAAAGGATTTTGGGAGATAAACTTTTTTTTCTCTGAATTGATCGGAGGTTGATTTGTCTGACTGCTGTGAAAGCCAATTTTATATTAAGCTTTACTTATTTACATATTATTACAGGTGCAGCTTTTCAAAATAACGACATTTCAAAAGCAATGTAATATTTGAACCACATGGCGAGTGTCCTATGCGTGTCGGTCTGATTCAAAGGCACAGCTTTGGGTGTAAAGCCGTCACCGAGTGTCAACAAAAGGTAACAACAGACTCACAACGTAAAACGGAGCTCAGCTACATCATGTTTCTAGTGCTGGTGGAAGCTGAATTCAAAAGGAAAAATACTTTTCTATGACTTAATTTACGCTGGTAAGTGACCCGTGTATTTGTGAATAGAGGAAAATAGCTACTCCTCCAGCAGTGGTGGATAGTAACTAGGCATATTTACTCAAGTACTTTACTTAAGCACAATTTTGAGGTACTTGTACAATTTAGAGGGAAATATTGTACTTTCCTTTACAGCAGTACACTTGTTTGATGACTTACTAGCTACTTTGAAGATTCAGATTAATAATCCAAATTATGATTCATTAATAATTCTAATCCAATAATATAACATGATTCTGAAATGAGTCATTCTGCATTAAAACTTCTTTTCCTGTACTTTTATGCTAATACTTTTGTACTTTTACTTAACTCAATTTCCAAGGGCAGGATTTTTACTTGCAATAGTACTTCTATACTGTGGTATTTCTACTTTAACTTAAGTAAATGATCTGTGTACTTCCCCCACCACTGTCCTCCAGCACATCAACTTTTAAATTAAGATTTTAATCCTCGTCGAGTCCCCCATATTGGACGACGCCGTTCTTGTTATTTTGGCACGACTTGTTTAAAAAAAACTTGCAAATAAAATCTGACTTATCTGTAGAAACACAGTTTAAATATGAACTGTAACTAATCTCTTGGTATTTTATTTGAGTTGTAAAAAAAATTAAAAGAAGATCCCTGAATTAAGACAACGCTTCTTCTGACAACTGATCCTCAAATACTGAGAGGCAACAAAACAGTAACAGGAATCCTACAAGACAAGTTAGGCAAAAATTCCTCTGAACTGCAGTTCAAACCTTTTGTAAAAGATCAGTTCTACACTAAAATAATTCTAAGTAATTCAAATATTGGTTTTCAATTAAATTAAAAAGTTGGTCACACAACAATAAAAAAAAAAAAAAAAGTAAAAAAGACCAAATCAGCTTGCTTCTGAATGGAATGTCTGTTTCAAGCCCTTTGGATTTGGTCAAAAGTAATAAGTTGGACTCAAAACAGGAATGCCTGCAAGATTAAAAAAAACCCATAAAAAATATATTCGGCTTCTTTATCTGTAAGCAAACTTTAAAAGAAACTCCTTTTAAACAAAGTGTACCTGAATGTGGCTAAACCTCGTTAACTTAACTTCTTCTCAACTATTGCACGTTCCACCTACACGGCACCACGTCTCGGTAAATATTATCACAAGCAGGGAACAATCCAGCAAAATCAAAGTCTTTTTACAGTTTATGAACCACTATCTTCACAAAACCCTCCGCTGATTTCCTGGAGGATGTCGCTGTCCGACATGAAAATGCTGGTTTTATAATCAGTGGCGACTATGGAGAGTCATCCAAGGTGTTTGACGGCTGGCGAACGCACCTGTATGAAACAGCTGCTCAGCACCCTGCGACAATCCTAGTCGGCAATTTCACTGTAGTAGTACTTGTGGGCAGTGCTGCTGAGCATCCAGCCTCCGGCCCTGAACTCCAGGATCTCCAACAGCAGCAGGCGGGTCATGGAGGTCAGGCCCTCCTGAAGCAGGAAGCCGTCACGCAGCAGGAAGAACAGCTCGTCCATCCGCTGACTGTTTACCTTCTCCAGCTGCTCTCCGATGCGATGCAGCTGCAGCACCAGGCAGTCCACCTGCAGGGGGAGGTGGAGGAGATAAACACAAGTAGTTAGTTTTAATGTAGGCGTACATTAAAAAAAAGTGCTCCTAAATACTTACAGATTTCCTCACATGCATGATATCTACCATAATCAGTTTTGGTTTTTTAAAAGAACAGTACTGTCCATTATCAAGGTAAAGAGTACAAGGTTTAAAAGTTTACAGTTTACCCCTTTAGGTTTATTTAAAACAGATCCAAAAAAAGAATTTAAAGGGAAAAATAATTTATCAAATGAGCTTATAACCATATTAACTGAATATAACAAAAGGAGACATAACTAAACATTCTTTCTCACCTCCTCCTCATTCATCAGAGCATCGGGTTGGGCCAGCCTAATCAGACAGTCAAACACAGGATGGACCAGAGCCACCATCGGCATGTTGTTCACCTAAATGTCAAGACAATCACAGAGAGTGCTTACAGCCACCGACTGTTAAAAAACCTTCATCAAGGCGAGCAAGATGCTGCATTTACACAGCAGCAAGAGAGGCAGTGCACGGTGTCAGGAAATGTACTTCTGCTCCACTGAACACAAGACTGAATCAAAGAGATCACAAGGTAGAACATTCAAGCATTTTACTTTGATCCAGAGCAATTTAACAGTGCTGCTTTCTATTTAAAACTTTATCATAATAACATGATCAAGTTTAAAATGTCTCAATGGATAACTTACTTTGAGGTAGTCGAAGATGTTGCAGATGAACGTGACATAGCACACCCACTCCTGCAGCGAGCGCCCCCTCGTTTCCTCACGGCCCTTGAATTCCTGCTGGAGCCGGTTCAACAAGCTCCTCCTGAACACATTTCCGTTGCTCTGCTTGGCCTCGGCCTGCACGAGGTGACCAAGAGAGGTCAGATAGAAGATGGGAGTATGGACAAAAAGTCAGGATGCATAGCGGTGTGGCTAAGCTGGCTTAAAAGCCTCCTGTTGCTTGAGTGTAAACTACCGGTTAGGCATTAATAAAATAAGAGGATTAAGACTTTGGTTAAAGAGACGCAATCAGGAGTTCTGCTCTTAAATCCATCTGCCGCAATGGTGCTCAATGTCTTCATCAATCCAACTAACATGGACAACAACTAATGTTAAATGGTGATGGACAACCAGCCCATCAAACGGCAAACAGTATGGACCTGCACGATGGTGTAGCAGATGCGTCCAGCCTCTTTGCTGAACACCTGGTCCTTCAAAGACTGATCTACGATGATACTGGATACCTTCTCCAGGTTCACTGAACTTGGATCTGAAAGAAATAAAAAAATACTTACAAAGAGATTGTTTGAGATGTTTGTTATTCACACACAGTGGGTGCTGGGTTGTTTAAGTTCCAGCAACATGCAAATGCAGGTAAGGTAACCTTTCAATGCTGTTTTCAACAACATCTGTGTGTCCAGGTCAAATGACTGGATCCTGTAGTCATCAGTAGAGTTTTCCATTATAGATGGCAGCACCCAAGATCACACCTGAGAGCTGTCCCAGCTGTGAAGATCAGACAATACTTTTTTAAACTAAACATTTATAGTGGTCAAAATATGACTTGTGTTTTCAAAAGAAATGCAAGCTTGTCACAGACAGACCGAGGTTCTGCTTCCAGCCTGGGCACTAACTGCATTACAGACAGAGACCAGAGAACAATTTGTGTGACAACAATAACAGCAAAATCCTGTACTGTCATCAAACTGCTCCCCGCAGCTCATTCACTGAGGGATAGGAGGGATTACATGGGCAAACCCAGGTCAGCCAAAAGGTCACACAATACCCCAAATCAACAGATTTAACACACAAGAACAATCAGATTAATACCAATACATTAGCCATGTACCCATCACAAGTAACGTAACCTACGCTACATGTGTCGTAGACGTTACATCTATCGTTAGCTAAGTTACACCTTAAGTTGGGTAATAACGCTATTTATCGTTGAGTTAATGAGACCAAATGTGGCGTTCACACAGTTTTGCTATCTTGTTGTCAACACATTAATAGCAAACACTGACTATGATGAATTAGCTAGCTTGTGTGCCTCTGCAGAACCCCAACGTTAGCGTTAAGACCAGTTAGCGTCAAGTTTTACACCCAATGTTCACCTACGTTTACATTACAAACGGCCGTCAAGCGAAGGACACGGGTTAAAGTTAATTACATATCAAGTTGGTAGAAAATCCATCTTAAATCACTTACATTTTTTTTAAATGAGCGAAATTTTACTTCAATTCTTGGCATCTAAGCCGTTCATATGCAGACGTTGCTCAGCAGCCTTTAAAGCTGAAGTATCACGGCGAGAAAAGTCCCTCCCTCTCTTCACCTCGCCACAAAAAAACGTAACCGAGAACGAAATAATGGCAATTTACGTCTGTTTCGACCGTAACGACCCTTTTATCGTAGTCACAACGCCTACCTAACCAGTCTGTGATCTAACCATATTTGCGTCAGCCCACAGACTGTATATAAAAAGCCCCATATACTGTATGTTCGTGGTGGAAATTGTTTCCGCTGCGATTTAGCGAGACAGTGAATCATCTTACCGCAATATTTCTGCTTTGAAAGGTGTACGCCCGCTCGATCTGATCCGGAAGTAATATTTGCAATTTCTGGCGTGCAGTTGAAAGCTGGTTTCGTCGTCCTGTGAATGTTAGATTGTACGTGTCGGACTTCAGTACTGTAGCTGTAGTAGTGTTTATGAAGGACTTCCTATAAGGTAAGTGTCTACCTGTGCCCCCGCTGCTGCCATGTGCCTCGGTGCAAAGTGAACAGTTGTGTGTTGTTATCTTATATTAGCTAGTCCCACTGCATGTCCTCAACATGTGCCTGTTAACTTTATCTGGACCTCCTAACGTCACATGTATGCACTGACATAATTTTATTTATTATTTAAGTATCCACAATGTCCATCGAGAAGACAATAAATTCATAAAAGAAATTGTTAATATTGTGTCATAAATGCAACTACTGGGTTAACAAAACACCAGCCAGATCCAGTATGCTGCTTTTACATTTTAAAACAGAAAATCCTATAATTCAGGTCATCAGATTGTCATACTAATATGAACAAATCTGTCAAAACATGCAAAGACTTGTTCTTGTTTGAAAGTAATTAAATATATTTACCTAAGTTAACCTAAGTACAGTTTGGAAGTACAAACACTTCAGTGGAAAGGACCATTCTGAGTACATTTTGTGGCTTAATACTTGGCTTAGGCTGGTGGATAAACAAGACATAACGTATGATTCACTGCCATAGTTTGAGATGCATATATGATGTTTTGATATATGATATATTTTAACCATTTATCTTACAACTTGGATAAAAGCTTTTTATTGAGCTAACATCACAGAACAGATTATTCATAATTTCCGTCTGCAGTGTTAACAGGAATCTGAGGCTGTGCCGACATGGTGGGCTATGACCCCGGGGCTCAGGATGCAGGCCTCGCACCAGAGGAGGCAGCGCTGGCAGGATCAGCTGCTGGGATGGTCACCCGAGCTCTCATAAGCCCCTTTGACGTGCTTAAAATACGATTTCAGGTATGGATTTGTCCATGTATGCTTCTTATAAAATATATTTGTACCAAAGCAAAATACAGTACGTCAGCTGTGACCAGACCATTACAGTACTGATTTTTAAATTAAATATGGTGGTGTTTGCCTGCTGTATGTTTATCAGTGCTTCTTTTCCCCACAGCTACAGATTGAGCGTGTGTCTTCAAAGAGGCCGGAGGGCAAGTACTGGGGATTATTTCAGGCATCCCACTGCATTTATTCAGAGGAGGGACTCTCTGCTTTCTGGAAGGGCCATATTCCTGCACAGCTCCTCTCCATCTGCTTCGGGGCCGTCCAGGTAGAGATAATAAACAGTAACAAACAAGTAAACTTCTCAGAAATATCTATATGACACTATTACCTGTATTTACAAAATTTACTTAATTGTGGTGTGATTTGCAGTTTGCCAGTTTCGAGTTCCTGACTGAGGTGGTCCACAAGATGACGCCATATGACAGCCAGACAGCAGGAGTTCACTTTGTGTGTGGAGGTTTGGCCGCCTGCTCTGCTACAGCGGTCTGCCAGCCTCTGGACACACTGCGGACACGCTTTGCAGCTCAGGGTAACCCCAAGGTAGGACCTGCCGCTGCCCATATACTGTAGCTGTCAGAAAGTTTCTGATAGTAGTCAAGATATTGTCACCTCAGATCATAGTCGTAGTTTTTCTTCTATTTTTTTCTTTATGGATTTGATGAGTGGTGGTGGGATTTTCCTCCGAGCCTTGGTATCGCTTCATTTGCTGATCTCCTACGCTAACAGCAGTTTTTCCCTACACTGGGCTGCAAATAAAGTGTGTAAAGAAAAAGTCTTTTAACCATAGACTGAACCTTCACGTTTTTTTTTTGTTTTTTTTTTTAAAGCTCATCATTGTGTATTGTGTATATTTATCCTTCATTGACAGCAGATATAGTCATTCATAAAAATAATGATAGTCCTATTCTCACTTCTGCATGAACATTCTGTTGCCAACAGGACAATTGATAGAAGAATTATCATTTTCTTACCAATTTAAGACCCTACCTAACCCAATTAGATATAGTATAATTTGGACCTGGTTTGACTCGGGTTCCAGGTCGGGTGGACCCGTGAGGACTCTGGCTGGAATTCAACCAGGGAAGCCACATTTACATGGTATGCAACTTACTCATCAGGGTACTAGGGCACCCTATAGCACCCCCAGTTTGAAGTTTTAACAATCTAAGGAATTATGCTAGAATTAACTAAGCAACTAAAACAGTATATGTTTTCAGAAGCATTATTCAAATGTGCTTCTTTTTGTAATGATCATTTATTTTGGCTGTTGGGAGACGTTATATAGGTATAAACTAAAACTGGGATTGTTGCGTCAGTGGATTGTGCTGCAGGAGGCTGTTTTAGTCCGCACCATCAGACTTATTGCAAGCACCGTCACTGCTGCTGGCTATAGTAGCTCGAAAGCTCATCAAATTTAAGCAAAAACATAGGTTAATCCATCCATTTTCTGCCTCTTATCTGGGTCCTATTCTTATCTACTGCTGGTATGTACTAAAAAAGTGATATAATCTGCTTATCATGGCTGGGCTTTAACTTTGTGAACCCTGCTGAAACCCCGTATTATGCTTCAGGTATACAGGAACCTGCGACACGCTGTGTCTACAATGTGCCGCTCAGAGGGGGTACTGACGTTTTACCGCGGCCTGTCTCCAACACTGCTGGCAGTGTTTCCTTACGCTGGGCTGCAATTCTATACCTACAATATCTTTAAAAAACTGTTGGCTCCACCACCCAAAGCTGGAAAGTCAGGAGGTCAGTGGAGATCAAACTCATTGTCCCGCCCATGGCATTTATTACACTACATCACACACGTGAAGTATTCACAGTTTGAATTCCTGTGACCTTTTATGCCCCCTTCAAGGAGACCTGAGAAGCCTTGTCTGCGGCAGTGGAGCTGGAATCATCAGCAAAACAATGACATACCCCTTCGACCTCTTCAAGAAGAGGCTGCAGGTGGGGGGCTTTGAGGCAGCCAGAGTTCACTTCGGACAGGTAATCTCTTCTACAACATGTCTCGCATTTTTGGAGCACATATTTTGGGCCGAATGTCTAAGTATTATCTCCTGTTTTCCGACATGCAGGTACGGAGTTATAAAGGCCTGGCGGACTGCGTGGTTCACATAGCCAAAGAGGAGGGTGTCCGGGGCTTCTTCAAAGGCCTCTATCCCAGCCTTGTGAAGGCTGCGCTGTCGACAGGCTTCACCTTTTTTTGGTATGAATTTTTCCTCAATGTCATGTATGACCTCAAGGACAGCTGGAGGACAAATGGCCTCACCAAAGAATCAAAGGAAAGATAATGAAGAAAAAAAAAAAACATTATGGCACAATCACGCACATTGGAAATGGACTCACTCCTTGATCTTTGCTTGCACTACAGTAAAATCATTGGGTCCATGTTCATTGGTGGTTTCTGTTGTGTTTACATGTAAGCATAGGAAAACATAAATTTATTTGTTGTCATTACACCTCGTGTTGTACAAGCATTGTTTTTTTTTTAATATGTATTTAATATTTTAGTCTGGGTTAAGGTTTGTATTATAACATTTTATGTTGAAACTGAACTTTGCTCAGACGTTTAATTAATGGGTCATAGCTTTGCCATTGTTGATTCATATTTTCTTGACATTTGGTCAAGTTAAATTGGAAGGATTATTCAGCAAAAATTGCTTTGTGTATGCGTATAGACAAAAACACGAACACTTAAGTGAGCGTAATATTTATTATGTCATGTGCTGTGGTGGGAAAACAGCACCCTTTTAACTATAGGCCAAAGGGGCCACTAATTAAATGTTTACAGTTAGTTTAGGTTGTTGTCACTATAATATCATCTCAGGTCTTTATTTTTTAAAATAAAAGTTATTTTAAACAGACCGAGTTGTGCGTAGTCCATTGACAAGAGGATACGTGGATGATTGTGAATCAATAACAGGAGTCCATGGATTAATGCTGCTTAATGTGTGAATACTATTGTATTTTTAAAGGTAAACCTGTGCAAGTGTCGGCGTGTGACATACAACACATTATTGATTACACAGTAGTATTTAAACGATTAACTATAGTGTAAGTAAGTATGTAGTGTCATCTAGAGGTGTGGACTTCAGTCAAACACACCTGTTTTACTATATTATTTTATTAATGGTCTTTTCATTACATTTGGTTAAAGTGCATAATGACTTTGTTTGGGACTTGACTTGCCTGTATTGACCTGGAACTGGAAATATCACCAAGTTGCTTGTGGAGTCAACTGTGTTATAAAAATATCACAGTTGCATAGTACAACTTGTTTTATAGCCTACCAAGTATTTTATTAGAACGATGACAGAAATGTTCACAGTCTATGACTTAATTATTTACTTTTGTGCAAAAACGAAAGTTTTTACTTAATGTTTGTGTGTTGTACATCTGTATGGATGGTGCTTCTATTCTCAAAAATAGTAACTGCAAGAAATCTTATTCCTTTTAGCAAATATGATGATAGGAAAATGCATAATTTTCAAAATTGATACTGTCACATTCTCTCAATGAAATGAAATCAATAATCTTGATATAACAGGACTTTAATGTTCGCATTACACTGAGTCATTCATGATCAGTATAATCAAAAGGTTATAGGGCTAAATACATCTGATCTGGATTTAGATCTAGTCAAGAGTCTCTGTGTTAGTCCTTAAAAGTAGTATTGTGTCTTTTTACACATTGGAAAGCGAAGCGAGTTTTGAGTGAATGTGTGAAATGTATTTTGTAGCTGTCCCTTGAGCAACTATGAGTTTATTTGCTTTGTTATATTTAATTCCATTCCCATAAACGGTATTAACAAAGACATCTCACACAATGAATAAATACTGCAGAATTTAATTTAATTTAATTTACTGAATACAAAACCCATCAACAGTATGACAAAAAACGGTACAGTTGAAATTAATAAAGCAGCAGAACAACATGCAAACCATAGGACCCAGTCTGTAAAAACTCAACATCAAGCATCGGGCCCAGATAACAAAGAAAACGGAGAACATTTAATTCACTATTATTTAAAAGCAGCCTCGGGAGTCAAAATCATGCGATTACAGAAGTCATTTACAGACATGGTGGCTGAGAGCACTCACTATAACAAACACACACTTGAAAGAGACAGAGAGTCCTGTCCTTTAAAATACACAAGAGCAATTTCATAGCAGCATCATCACTGGATATGATATTCTTTTAAAAGTACTGGCATTTTACCGGTTAAATAATGTTCATACAGTGTATATACAATAATACACAATTACCTGACTGTGAAAACCCTATCACTCAACTGACGCAGCGGCCAACAAGAATCTGTCAAAAAGTCCCAACCACATAAATAGGTACGTCAAACCACAAGCTCCAGTTAACACAGCCAGAGACTCCGATGCTCAAAAGGTAAAGCGGAAATAAAAACAAACTCTGTACATGTAACGTTAATGTGCAGTGACTGAATCTTAACATATCTTGTCAACACACCCTGAGCTTAGATTAAAGTAAAGTGATACTCTGTGGGGAAAAACAATTTCAGGAATGTACTGAATGCTATACTCAGTCTGACTAATATGACTCCATACTGTCTGATGCATGGTGCTGGCTGTCTGTTTTCTGAGGAGGAGAAAAGAATGCGGAGCCTCCAGCGGCTTTTTGTTAGACTCTCAATTGGATGCTCTATACCTTTACACTTTGCAGTACTGTTTGCTGTGGAGATCAGGCTGCCTGTCTGTACCTGTGAAAGCAGTCTGAGAGCTGTTGGCTTTGCTGTAACACCGGCGAGTCTGCTGAGGGGGGCTGGGATCACCAGGACAGTGAGAAGTCTCCTTCACTTCAGCTGGCTGAGGGGGCATTGTGGGATGTGCTGGGCAGGCATCCTCCGCTGATCCACAGGTCGAGGGCGTTCACCAGTGGCACAGCCCTGCTCTCATTCTGGCTGCGGACTGGAGTTCCAGGAGAAAAAGCTGGGCAGTTTGAAGATTGAATCCCTACGGCCCGGATCCGGCAGGGTCAAGGTCTCCGGAGCTGACTTCTTCCTGGGGCGGTCCTTTGGCACTGACAGGAACTCAGGGGCTTCTGTGGAGAGGGGAGTGGACGGGGCACTGTTAGGGCCACTGCGGGTGCTGGATGGCAGGGGGGTCTCTGAGATGGTGATGGCAGGAGGGAAGCTACCAATCTTCAGGTTAGTGGCTTCTTGTGTGGCACGTTCATACTCCCTGACTTCCTCCATGGTCATGTCTGTAGGGATAAAGGCATTGCATCAAATGGATGTTGGTTGACAATGACCCCATAGATGTTAAATAGCTGGGATTCCCTGCCAGTCAGTCAGAACTGAATAAGCCAATTGGATGAGAGGCGAAACTTCTTTGAGTATCTTTAACCAAGTACGATATGCAAAAATAAACAATGGGACTAACGAGCTAAACGTAGGCTAATGGATAAATGGTTGAAAGGTGCAGCTTCTGCTGCACCAAGTGATAGTAGAACAAACGCAAACTTTCATTTTCATTTATTTGTTTATTTGACAGGGACAGTGCTCATTAATTAACAGTAAAATAACTGTAAATGAGCCAGTTAGCTCAACAGGCTAATTTTCATCTGTTGTCCCTGGCCAGTTATTATGAAGGCAATCTAAAATGAAGATTTAAAATGACATAAAATGACTTATTACAGTCCACAAGTAATAGCAATATATACAAAATAGTAATAAGACAGATACAACACACAACAATAAGTAACAAACAACATATCAGCAAACAACATAGGCAAAACATAACGAGAGATTAAAAAGACTGACAAAAGACAATCTACAAACAAGCAACAAATCTCAGTAGGCAGTCAGTAGTCTAATGTGCACATATCTGATTATCAATTAGCCAGTTCTTAAGATGACCAGTAAGAGAACGATAAGTATTTGCCTCTCTTATCAGCATTGGCAATAGATTCCATTGTTTAGATGCTGTTACAGAGAATGCTGACTGACTAAAAGCACTTTTTCGAGTGGGAATGAGACAATCCCCTCTTGTGATACCTCTGGTGACATGAGTGCCTGCTCTCTGCATAACAAATCTCTTCAGTGGAGGTGGGGCAGTGCTATGCAATATCTTATAAACTAGACAAAGGTTACTATAAGTGATCAGGTTTTCCCAACTCAGAAGTCTATGGGTATTTAAGATTTGACAGGTGTGAAAACTATTAGGTTTCTGAACTAAAACTTTGATAGTATGTTTATAAAGACTTTGGAGTGACTTCATTGTGGATTTGTTAGCCTGTGCCCAGCTTGTCAAACAATATGTAAAATGCGGGATAATCATGGCATTCATATATATCATAGCAGTTTCAAAGCTGAGTGATTCCCTAACAAATCTGAAATTACTTAAATTAAATCTAACTCGTTTGCACATACTTTTCACATGAGTTCTAAAAGAGAGATACTTGAGCAAAGCAACCAAACTTTGACAGTTTAATTGTATGAAAAACCTGAAGATACAAAACAAAAACGTTTGGGAAGCAGTTAGAAGGCACATGGACTTGTCATCGACTTGTCATTACATCTCTGTAAAAACCTACGTAAGCCTAGGGATTCTTCAAACAGACAGCTGCATAGCATCAAGCTGTTGTACAAAGAAGGCTCCTACTGTGTGGTTCAAAACCAACATCCATCACATGGCTGAACACAGTTTTGTACGTGTGCTTGTGATTAAGTACATGGTCCCATCTGTGAATCTGTTGTTGCAGTGGCTTCTACAAAGATAATGATAAAACCATTTAGTATTTTAGTAGGTTGCCTCTAGCAAGGTGGTTAAAAAGCAAATAAAATAATGCCTCAGAGGAAAAATGAATCCTCAAACAGTGGAGATGAAACAAAGGTATCCAGTTGAACAAAAATATCCACAAACAAATGAGAGACCCATCTACGTATGTGGCTTCATGAAAACAGACAGCCTCATTCATTTGAAAGATGCTTCACTGTCACAAAATACAAAAAATGCTAGTGTACCAAAAATAAATAGTGTGACAGCAACAGCAAGGAGTTCAAAGGTGTAATAATAAGAACACTTAAATGTGAAGTAACCAGTGAAGACGCAGTTTGTGGCAGATGTGGAAAACTACTGATCTAAGGTATAGCCGGATTTTAACATGAATGTTTATGCAGGCACCACCATGTCAATTCTGGTTCTTACTCCTTGTTCAATTTAATAATAATTCATATTTAAATAGTAGGCTAGTGCTTTTCAGTTTACTCAAAGATGATTGACAACATAAAAATAGCCGTGCTAGACCCTTAAAAGATGCACTATCATTAGCTGTATCAGTTTTATAACACGTTCTATGAGGTATACTCTGTTTTATTGCACTTGCACTTGTGTGTGTACTATTTACTATAATATTTACTATATATCCATTTGTCTGTAGTGGGCAGCAACAATAGGGGATGAGTCAGTGTCTACACACAAACCTAACCCTTGTTTCATGAGCAATGCCATCACTAGTAAACTTACCAATCCACTCGTCCACCCAGGCAAAGGCCTGCCGGTGTCCTAAAAGCAGGACATCACGAATCACCTAAGCAGAAAAAAAGAGAGGAAAAAGAGAAGAGATCCCAGAGGAAAGAAAGGTAAAGAGGGACAGAAGCAAGGAGGAAATTCAAGGAGAGAGGATGTGAATCAGAATGAGTTAACTCTGAAGGCCAAAGAGAGTATCAAAACATTTTTATGTTGTAAATGTTTCCGTTCACCCCTGGAGGAATGTGATTAAAATGAGTCACTCCCAGTCTTATGTGAGTAATGGCCCTGCCTGTGTGTGTGCGCCTTGGGCAAGGAGAGGACAGGGACAGTTCACCCCAGGGACAGATGTGGTAAAGCGAAATGGATTTGGGAAATGGGAGATATGAAGTTTAAACTGTTCAGCCAGGGTAAAGGGAGGTGGTGCAAGGCAATCTGCAGGATGTGAACAGGGCATCTGATTTGGTTCACAGCCAACTGGTCATGTGTTACATGTTTTCGGAACAGAAAATGTGCCTCTGGCACTGGCGCCGGTCCACATGGGTCAGAAAGTTTGAGTGAGTAAGGAAAGGGTATTTCTGAGAGGGCATCCACAACAACTCCCCACAAAAAGAAAATTCACACAAGAACTTTTTGATCCTGACCTTGTGTACAAACTGCTCCACACGCGTTTGCAGGCCCCAGACTTCAAACTTGACTGTGACAAGTTTGTAGGAGCACATGATGGGGTCTTGGTTGTTGATCCATCCTTCCTGCAGGACGCCTCGGTTAGTCTTCTTTGACTTAAAATACCGCAGGTCCTACAAGGTCACGAGACACCGAAATCAGAAAAAAAAAATCCTATGTCATTATTTCTGCATGAACATGTCTGCAAAAAGACAAGACCATAAATCCTCTTAAAGGATTACTTAACTGTTTTTCAACCAATACCTAATTAAAATGTTGTGTCCCATCATTTATCTCTCACACATACACACATACATCCTGTTCCTATATGACAGGATCACCTGCATTCATTACGAGACTCATGCAGAGCAACAGCCAGGCTTCACAGCGTGAGCACCCAACCACAAACGTTTACATGCATCAGTCACTGCTCCCTATAGACTAATGCTGTGGTAATCATTTGTCTTAGGGTCATGCGTCTGGCTGTGAGTGTGTGCCGGGGTGATACAAAACTCTCTACATCCCGGCTGGGAAAGCACCTGCAGTGGAGGCCTGTTGCATTTGTCCGCACATAAAACGTGCCATAAAGTTTATTGGCAGGAAATGTGGGAAAAGATGAGAAATGCTCAAGAGAGCGTGTCCTTTTTAAAATATTGTCAGCATGCCAACTTATATTTTACTTTGATGGCTTCCAGATTTGCTGAACCATTTTCTCTGGAATTAATATACTGGTGTTAAAAGTGATATTTCACTGTGAAAGAGCCTTTACAAATAAATACTGCAGTGTAACTTCTGACATTCATTAAAACATGTTGTTTTTACATTGCAGTTTTTGTATGATTAAACATACAAGATATATGTTTAGTCTGTGAGCTTTAAACATGCCACTATATATAATTTCTTTCCTTGGACAGAGCCAGACTGTTTTCCTCTGTTTCCAGTGTTTGTACTAAGCTAAGCCAACCAGCTGCTGGCTGTATCTTCATATTTAGTGCACAGACATGAGAGTGATATTGATCTAGTCAAGTCAATTTTATTTATATAGCCCAATATCACAAATCAGCCTCAAGGGGCTTTACAATCTGTACCGCATACGAGCCCATCTGATCCTTAAACCCCCGATTAAGATAAGGAACCCCCCCCCCCCCCCCAACAAACCTTTTAACAGGGAAAACATGGAAGAAACCACAGAAAGACCAACAGAGGAGGGATCCCTCTCCCAGGATGGATACGTATCATGATGACAAAGCTATGACAAGATTGTAACATATATGAATAATGGTTCTGGGAAGATATCGAGCATTTTCAGGTGTCGCCAAACAGATGGGATATACTCATCTACCTCTGGAAATAAAATTGTTCCCAAAATGTGGAGCTATTATGCTGATATTGATCAACGGATGTCTTTCCTTTTTTTAATTTGTAAAACACTTTGAGCTGTGTTTTGTGCACAAAAGGTCCTAAATGAATAAAAATCATGATATCATTTTTATTTACTTCTATTTTTTCATAAATGAGTCAGTAAAGAGTATGTTTGCAACCATTGTCTTTTTGAGGTGTTGGACCTCGCTGTTAACTGTGGTTCATTCATGTATGACACTGGTCTCTGTGCTGCAGGTGTGACTCTGGTGTATGCAAAACCCATTTGTGTTCTTCATCAATGATATTTACATCGATCACATGACATCCACCTTTAGCTCTGAGTGGATGAAAGCGGAAGATCATAAAGCCTGGTGGGACGTGTGTATATTAGTGTGTGTGTGAGTGTGTGAAAGTGGAGGTGTCAATAATAAAACACCACTGCAGTGACATCATGACCCCTCTTGATTATTAATAGCTCCGCTTTTTATCACAATCACACCCTGACAGATGGGCATTCACGCACACACACATACAAATGTCAAATCAGCAAAAGCTAATGTCCATCACCTCCCCCATACATAAACATGCATGTCCCTCGCTTCCATTACTCTGAAGAGGCAGATGGCCAGCTGGTGGTCCAAAATAAGCTGGTAGAGAAAGATAACACACTGTTCTGTTTATCTGCTCACACGCCATCCCTTCTCTTCATTCCTCATTTGTTGACTTTTCTTCTCTCGCCTTGTTCTTCTCTGTTTATCTCCATATTCTCTCCTCTGTTCTCGCTCATTTCTACCTTCCTCTATATCTACCACTGGGGCATGTACATGTAATTATTCACTCTGTGCTCCACTACACACATATAATCATGAGCGTATCCTGAGGTCAGTGACCTGACTTCCCTCACCTCTGACTCCTTGTAATGCCGTTCGGGGATCTCATCATAGGCGATGTCCACGAACCACACCTCCGTTTCCTCGTCTCTGGACTCGCTGCCAAAGATCTGAGGAACAGTGAACAGCTCTATGTGTGAGGAGGACAGCCAAATCAATAATGCACTTTAGTGGTTGACAAATGGTGTGGGACGGTATGCTGTGATTTTCCCGGTTACTTGATACGGCAGTGATGGGGCTGGAAGTGTGTGTGAAGCTGAAAGGACAATATTTGACACGAAAGCAGAGGTTCAAAGAGGCTAGGCAGGTTTGACAATAAGATAATGTTCTGTTGGTCTTAAAAGTACAGAGCACAGAAGACATGATGAGCACCTTCCTTCCTTCTGGCTTTACCTTCAGACAATACATTAAATAAACTGTGAGGATGACTGTGATTCACGCAGTCAGTGACACACCAAGGTGCCTGTGATTTCTTCCTGTGTCTGACTCACACAGGAAAAGCAAAGCAATGTTGGCTAGTTATCCGCTCCTTTTCAGAACAATGTCTCCTGCGTCAGAGGTTTGATCGCACCTTCTGTATACTTCAAATCTTTGTACCGGTGAGGCAGAAGGAAGAAATAGGCATGAAAAGGTTATTAAAAGAGATGAGGGAGAAGAATAGAGGATGAAAAACAAGAGTCTGCACAAATGGTGAAGAAGTGGGGGATGTAAAATTGAGAGCAGAATGAGCAAACACTTTAACTCGTCTGCACTCACTACTTAAAATCCACACGTTTACGATCAGTTTCAGTCTCTGAAACCGTCATAATGGTTTTGCAGCTCTTATGAGCCCCCACTAAGTGGAGCTGCTGCCTTTCAGTTTTCAGCCACAGTAGGGATCGAGGCAGTATTGCATAACCTTCAGACTTGCAGCTACTGCCACCAAAGTGTTAAGTGGTATCAAAAGAGAGGTGGAGAGCGAGCTTTACACGGCAATGAAAGAATCAACAAGACCAAGAGTAGCTTGTCATGTTGCTGTAGGAGAAAGTCAACATTTACTTTTTCTTAAACAATAGTTTTATTATTGTTATTTGCTATATTACCATGCTTTCGATATATGTACTGGGCTTTGGCAACAATGTTTCATAACTTTCAAACCAATAACATTCATTAAATAAAACTGAACTGAACAGGGTTGCTTGTGTGAGATATCAATGTCAGGCAAATGAATCTGGCTACTCAAGAGCAGTAAATAATAATGTTACCCAAAGAGTTGATTGTGCTGTGTGTAAAAACTCAGTTATCTAACCTTCACTTAATAAAAAGACTGCATTATGAACAAAATCTCACAATTAAATGGTGGACAATGATGCATTAATCCTCTGACAAAGATAATTCACCAGTTCAGATTTGGAAGCTTTGAAGTGAAAAGATCTGTGAGAATATAGGAAGATGGGAAGAAAAGGCAATAACAGACAGCAGGTGTGCAACAGGGGACTGGCAACGGTACAAGAAATGAGATTGTGTGAGAAAAAAAAGCAAACCTGAAATATGCTGCTAAGCCATGTTTCCTCTTTCTTTGTCAGATCTACCCATACAATACACTCCCAACCACACGACACCCCGAACTCTACTCACATTATCATTGCTGCCTTTGTTGTCCTCGTATTTGGATTCTATGTGGATGGAAAACTTGGGCAGGAAGGAGCACTGGAGGGGATAGAAAAGACAAGCCAGTGAGAAATTGATATGCACAGTGATAACTATGTTGGATGATAATTACATAGCTTAGTTTTCAGAATGTAGAAGAATTCCTGTCAACTGATCCACAGCATGAGACGTGAGACTAATTGTGTCTCTGCGTCTGTGTTTTATCTTCCAAACCAGATGAGCCATAATGATTATTCTCTCTTGCTGTTTAGATTTACAACTGCACCACACAAGCTGCCTTCCTCCTTGAGCACTACACACACGCACACACTTTGTTGTCTTTGGCCTTGTTGACTGCTGTTCAGCAGCTCTTAAACACAGCAGTTTGATTAGATAAAAGCTTAACGCTTAGAGTTATTATGCAACCAAAGAGTGGATGATTGATTACATGAGCAGTTGATGTACAAGACAGTGTGTGTGTGTGTGTGTGTGTGTGTGTGTGTGTGTGTGTGTGTGTGTGTGTGTGTGTGTTTATGTACGGCATAACAGGACAGAGACAGTACGACGAACGAGACTATTGAAAATAAGAAAAGATATATAAAGGGAGGGTGCGCATTGTAACTGTAATGATTGTGCACAGTGCAGTAAGCCAGTACTGGCCTTGCGAGTTTTAGAAGGCAACAACAAGAACACATAAACCTTCATCCTGGAGATGACAATGTCATTCACAGTAGACTGACTTTTTACTGAGCTTTTAATAGACATATTTATTTCCTCACCATATTTCTTATCATCCAAAGAATCTTCACGAGTGTACACCTCACAAACCTCATGGACTGATGCACACACACACTTCTCATAGTGTGTTTATGTGAAGTGGTTAATTCCATTAATCTGTTATCATTTGCTTTAGCTTTTCTTACAAAAGTTGACGAATGAATTTCTTCTCATGCAGACACTGAAAACTGAAACTCGACGAATGCTGTGTCCCAAATTTCTCTTTTGTACTTACACTCGGAGTATGTTCACACTGATAATTATGCCAACATGCAGTGCACTATGAGTACCCAGATGGTGTACTCATAACAGTCAAAAAGTTGGGTACGGAACGCTGAACACTTCTCACTTCTCACTTCTCACCCTCCATGGTCGCCATCATCCACAATAAGCGTCACCATCCTGTTGTCGGATAGAAGCCATCACTATGTTTACTGTGTATATTTGGGGTTAATGCTGGTTGTAATTCACCATTACAAAGAAGAAGAAGAAATGGTCAAATGTTGCCATCGTCATTTTTGTTAAGTGCACAACACTATCAAAACACTGTCAAAATTCACATACTACGCAAGTAAGTACATAGTGTACACAGTATACTATATGGAAGTGTAGTAACAGAAGTATCCGTAATGAGAAACAGCATTAGAGTCTAAAGCCACTCTAGCGACTAACATGCTCACAATGACAAAGCCTGACAAAACCAAAACATGCCATTGTTACGCAGGTATTATGTTAACCATGTTTATTATCTTAGTTTAGAGCATGCTAACATTAGTTAATTATCACTAAACACAAAGTGTTGAGACTGATAGGACTGTCATTTATTTTGCAGGTATTTGGTCATAAATATAAGTATTAGACAAATAAAACATTTATATCTGATGGTGGTGCTAACAGAAAAAGTCAGATTACAATTCACCCTGAGGAAGGACCTGAGCGTGTGTACCAAATTTCATGGGAATCTATAAATTAGTTTTTAAAAGCCACGTGCTGGTGGTGGGGTGTCAATGCAATCTAAATATGAAATGACTTTGTAACATAACTATTTTGAATCACAAAGTCACTGTCATTGCCGCTGCCAATCATTATCCTCCAATTTTGCATCATCACCACCCACCTTGGGCTAATCATAATAAAACATATCCAACCTTAATCAGTCCCATGAGGCAGCGTGATTACAAAAGCACCATCAACACAGACTATAAACATGTTTGTTTAACTTGTAAGTGGGCTGCTGTCTTGTTAGAGGCTTTGTAAACCTACAGCATAGAGTTACAGAAAAAGTAACTCATACACTTTCAGATCAGCTGGCAAGACCTTCCTCAAACCTCCAGATGTTCCATGTATCTGTACAGGCTCCGGGGAAAAGAGCAGCCTGCTGCTGATGTTATTTGTGCTTCATTGATGTTTCCTTGCTTAGACATAAGGTGGGCAGGCGAATGTTCCTCCAGTGTCCCAATGCTAATCATTAGTGCCTTTTCTCAGCTACACTCAATTAACCATTTATACCACTGAGAGCTGTGGGGGTTCTTAATGTTTATAAGGGGAAATCTGTTTGATTAGTTGATATTGACAGGCGGACTGGTGCAGCTGTGACTCAGGCATTATATCAGACAATTGGTTCATCTATTCATCTATGGTCAGGAGCTTTAGAGTAGTAAATGAAAAAATTTGATTTCAGAGAGAAGCGGCAGAAATTTGATTAATTTGCAGGGTGTCTGGGTTCACCCTTAGGGACATGGTGAGGAGCTTAGATATCCAGAAGGAGCTTAGAGTAGAGCTGTTGATCAGGATTCTGATCAGGATTCATGTCTCTCTACAGAGGTATATCCAACTGGGAGGTGACCCCAGGGTCATTACATAGACTGCTTGGCCTGCGAACACTTTGAGATTCCCAAGCAGAAAAACATCAGGGTTCCTGCTGCCACCATGACTCTGACCCAGAGAAGCAGTGGAAAATTAATGAATGAATAGTTGATGCTGATTACTACTCTTGCACATAACAATGTACAACACAAAATAATCATAAAGTCAAAAGGAAAAACAAAATGCAAAATTAGGAGAAATATACAATATAAAATCTTCTGTTTGGATTTAATGGAGACTCCAGATTGCCCTGTTTTGTTTGACTGGTGTGAAATTACATATTTCAAATGGTTGTAGTTAAACGTCACTATGGAAAACGCTCAAATCTCAGACAAGATGGCGTTTCTGTTTCTGGATTAGACTTCATTTGCTGTGAGCACAATCTGATGAATGAAAGACTAATAATAGGCAGAATGTCACAAACGTGCACAAGTCTCTCTCTATATATATGTCTCACACACACACACACACACACACACTAGTTGTGTAAATCACAATTTAACTCATGAAGCGATACTTTCACAATATGTTGCCCATGACAATGATGATAGGTAGTTCGTTAACAGGCATGGCTGAGGTAGTATTTGGCTCTAGGGCTATTAAGTTGGGTGCTATTTCAGAGCAAGCAGTGTTGTCCGAACAGGGACATTGTGTGTTACAAGATAAACATACAAGGCAGTTGTGTATGATATAAAATTTCAAAAGTAGTCATCAGTTATATACTCATATCCTGATTATGACTATTAATGAAATGCATTTTATGTAACTTAATTCTCATAGGGTTTTATGAACCTCTGATATGTATCATTATAAACAGTATTAAACTACATGCAAACACACAGCAACATAAACACACAAATGCCATCATTCAAATGTCAACCAGCCATTAACTGGCAAAAGAATGAACTGCCAGGAAGCCGAACATTTCCAGGAGAGAAAAAAAATCAAAGAAGGAAACAGCTAATGTGATATTAGGGCTACACTAGTTTGTTGATGCATGGCTAATACAAATACAGATGTGACAGATGGTACAGAAAGACATTTATATGTCACGGTTCAAGTGAATTTCTTTTGGAAACTGGATTTTGTCAGATGAGGCACCTTATGCATATTTGCCATCCTGTGCCACTCTCACCTTTAACCTCTACCGCTGACTTACATGTCAGCTTTTGCATAAATGTATGTGTGATTTTGTGTGTGATTTTGTGTGTGCATGTGCGCGAACACACTGAAACTACTCACTGTGTACTCTGATCATAGTTCCAGCGGTGGCCATCAGTATAATGGACAGTGAGATGTGATGGGGAGAGAAAAGTAGAAGACAGCAAAGGAATCAGTCAGTATTACAGAGATAAGAAGAGAACAGACGAGAAAAACTTATTTAGTTCACAATGGAAAAAAGGCCATTAAGCTTCAGCAACATCACTTCAGTCCCAGCAAACACGCATTTATGGAGTCCATTTGGCCATGACACAGTCCGATTTTTTAAATCTATGTGACAGTGATGTTTGTCACATGGACATACTTTCCATACAGACAAGCTGCATGTCCCTCTGCATGCTGCAGTGCTCACAGTTATTGAAAGTTCAACAATACCATGAAGCAATGTGTCATCTGCAGACTGATAGTAGTTCATTATTTACAGTTTTTTTTACAATTGGTAACACATTTCTCAATCCTGAGTTCACTTTATCAAAAGTCTTCACAGTCAGCACAAAAGAAGTCACCGTGGGCTAAACTGTGGAAGTCTTTCAATGGCTTCGACACAAAATGTATTCAATGACCACATCTTTCGAAATTCATGAACTGTTTATTCATTTCAACTCCACCATCACAACTGTATTTACACTCTATTTTGGACATTATTGCATACTATTGTTCAGAACCTAACATAACACTAAATGTATGTAAATTATACTGGCATTTGCTACATCTAAAAATAAAAACAGAGAAGAACAACCAGAGCTTGTTCCCATTTTAGCAGCGCACCTACTCAGGCGATTATGCTTTTCGCCGTCATGCCACATATGTACTGTAAAAGGGCAAATCTTTGGAATGAGTTTTTGTCAGTAAACATGTACCCAGCCAGACACAGAGGGAGACTCTATAGAGGGTCCTCAACCCCACAACTTTCCACCTTCCTCATGGCAGTAGAAGGTTTATGACCACCAGCCACATTATCCAATATCCCTCGTGGATGTAATGAATGTTCTGTTACGAATGTTGTACGAATCTGCCAGGGATGCATCAGGCATGCAAAGAGATGCTTTCCAAGACAGAACATGAGGAGTGATGTGGGTGAGAACTATACCGTTTATAGCTGTTGCTATTGTATCTATAGTGAATTCATACAATTTGTTTTGCATTACTAGAGTGACTTTAGGAAATGAAGCCAACTGAAGCATTTCTGATTAATTTCACTATAAGGTAGTCCAACCCCTGTAGTAAAGAGGTGCAATTATTTATAAATAAATAACACAATATTAAATAAAGGCTGCTTAAGACATTAGTAATATATATTCTAATGCTACCGATTGTTAGTGTTGTTTTAGTTCATTGTGTTATGAGCAGATAAAAATGTTGTCAGTGTTCTGGTACAAGAGCTGTTTCTGACAACTGTGTCAAGTGTTTAACTCTTGTGCTGAGCTGCATGTCGGTAAAGAGAACTGTGTGAACAGTTTTAAAAAAGGGAACTCAGTACAGAGAAACGTGTGTTACCAATTGATAAAAACTGTACAGCAGTTATGCTTCGGCTAAAAGTTTAACACTTTCAAAAGTTGTCAACAGGCTGTATGTACATCCAAACAGGAATCCATCTACACAACATATTGGATGACATAAACGAAAGAGCTGTCTGGCACATTCACAAATACTGTCACTATGTTTGTGTCAGGTTTGTTGTGAAACCTTCAAACCTCAAGGATATTTCATCCTGGCATTGCCAGATGATAAAAACACCACTTAAAGTGTCAGGTTTATTCGGTGTGCCACAATATCGTATGAATAGCTGCAGATCACAGGTTCACTTATATCTTATGTAACACGTCACACAAACCTTTGACAGTATGATTGGTGTAGTAGTACACTGGCACAAATAGGAAGCTGTTATTTTTGTGTGCAGGGTTCATGTCATACTTAAGTAGTCATTACAAAGCACTGTGAATTAATGTGTCCTTTTTAAATGTACCAGCAATAAAAAAAGTGCAATCAAAGCACCGGGTGAGGGTGTTTTAAACTTGAGTTTATGTTTAGCCTCACACTCTTAATCTTCCAGTTAAATCTGCCTGTCCTCTCCCCATCACCTGACTTCTGTCTCGCCGTCCCTCCCTCCCCTCTGCTCATTGTGCACTGTGTTGGACAGAATGTTGCTTCCATATCCTTTTGCCCTTCCAATGATCCCATGTAATTGCAGTCAGCAGGTGAACAGAGCTATGTTTGCAGAGAGCTACAGAAAATGGCTTTGCGTGTGTGTTGTTCTAGTACAGATAAGCAGTAAGCCATCCTATTACAGGGGGAGATTCTTATTAAAAGAGATGTTTGCTGTCTACGCTTTTAAACCAATGTTAATTTTTGTAACATTATATAATGTTCCATAGGTGAAAACAGCGGGACAAATGAGTGTACATTGGAAAAAAAAGCACAAAGATGTGTAATTAAAGCATTACCTGTGATAGTGTACGGGTAATAGTTCCAAGCCTTCTCTGTGACATAGAAAATTTTAGGGACCACTGCTCTGGCCCAACTGGGCAGCTTGCTGAAACACAAAGAAAGAAGAGTGGATGGATTTGTAAACTGAAGAAGAACAAGAACAAGACAGATGAGACAAATAGCTTGTGTGCTGTACAGTCAAAGTAGTCCCCTCTTAAAGTTGCTTCACTCCTTCGGCCCTATGACCCAGAAAAAGGCAATGACAAGCATCCAGCTGTGTGAGGCCATGATGACCCCTGGGGAAGTTGATTACACTGATTAAACCCTGCACCCCACAGTGGAGTTTTACCAAAGCTTGCACGGTGATAGATACAGAGAGGGAAATGGAGGGTGGAAAGTGCAGAGAACTAGCTATTACTCAGCACAAATGGATTCTAAATGCTGACAGTTACGGCCAAGTAGCTGAGCACCTTATTGGGCGCCCAATCAAAATGCAAATGATTACTGAGGAGGGTGAACAACAGGGGCCAAACCAAAGTTAGCTGGAGGGGAAATTGCCAAGCCACATATTTTAAAAATGCATGAATTGAGAGGCAAATATGAGAGATTTTCCTTTTGAAACGTTGACACTTATACAGACTTATACAGAGAAAAAGTAAGTGCAGACTGCCTCATTACTGAGTCCTGAACAGACCAAGCCAAATCCCATTTGATCCAGATTTCTGCAAACTGAATATCAGCCAATCAAGCCAGGCAAATGCCCCCATAATTAGACAAAAAGTCATCATTTAGTTGCACCACATTTCACTTTCTGAGTAATTCACTTTTAAATCAGCTTTTGATTATATTCACTCCCACTTTATCACCCTCTTCCCTTGTTATTCCTGCATGCAGCAGCGGTAATAGAATGTGGAGATTATACTGAGAGTATGTATGGACCACTGGGACATGAGACGGACGGCTCCCTCTGGTCTCTCTCCAATGGACTGTCAAACAGCCAGGGGAATGTCCACACACAGCAGACTGGTCACATGTCCTCACACTGCCTTAAATACAAGTCCCCACCCACACACACACACACACACACACACAAACTGTAGCTATAACATGGTAACAGGTGGTTTGTGGGTGGAGAGAAGCAGGCACGACGTCCGACAGTGACTGCTCAAATTATCCATCACTTACACTGAACTCATCTCTCTCTGCCCCCCCCCACCCCACACACACACACCCACACCCACACCAGCCTAAACCCTCCTCTCCTCTGAGTTTGTCAATGACACTTCACATTTCCCAAAGGCCCACTTACTTGTCAATTCTGACCACAGAACCTCACCCTCTCTGCTTCTCATTTCTCCATTTAGCTCTCTGTTCGTCTATGTCTCATTGTCTTACTTTTGGGGAATGAGCGGCCTAGTCATCTATGGCAGTACTTGATTCCGCTCAATGCGGACTTTATCTTAACATACCAAAATAAGCCATAATCATTCTTCAGTTTGAGAATTACAAACTAGATCAGTGGAGTAAATGGCGCACCAAAGGGCCTGTTATTATAAGGATGGTTACATTATTGCTCTATACCCCATCATAGCTCAGTTCAGAAGGAGTTATTAGTAATGTATGGGGACAAAGTGTTAAATCAGAGAAAGAAACTATGACATAATATAGATATTATTGTGTTACAGGAATTAAAAGCCTCCTATTTTGTCTCTTGTGTTGTTTTTCATATTAGCATAATAGCTTAGCCACTGCTGTTTGTTGTAAATTTTCTGTCTGACAGCATGATAGTCCTGGAAACAATGCAGTAAGATTTGAGAGTTTGAACTTGATGTATGAGTTGTTGGATTCATCATGCCCTGCTGGACTAAACTGTGAAACCCTTCGCGAATTTAAGTCTAAATGTCCACGTGTCTCACCTTGGTTCAGTTGTCCATGTCCAGGGCTGGACTGGTAATCTGGCATGCCGGGCAAATGCCCGGTATAACGTAAAATATTTATTTAACTGTAAAAAAAAAAAATGGGCCAACGATTGGCCCATAAAGCATGGACAGCGGCCCATTGATTAATTTTCTATACTGACATTGGGCTGGCCCAATCACATCTCTTACTAGCCCCCACCCCCTCTTCAGAGGAGGCCGCCAAATGGGCGAAAATAACCGATATGTTTGCTACCGGGGCTGAAGTAGTAGCTTCAACGTCAGCTGCAGTACCCTGTGTAGTGCAGGCACTTGAAGGAGTAAAAGAGCAGTGGTGGCCACTGACAGGCAGAAGAGGAGGCGTGTGATAGCAAAACAGAGTGACAAAGTGACAGTGCCGAGAGAGAGAGCAGGAGGAGAGTGGAGGTGAAGTGATAAGCACGGAATAGCTCAGCCTGTAGGGAGGGGGCAGGGAGGGAGGGTAATTTTCACTGGGGACGCTGGGGTCATGTAGCCACCACTTTTTGAAAGCATTTGTTAAGCAAGTAATAATAATAACAATAATAAGCTAATGATTACTGCATTATATTTTACTATATTTTTACATTGTGAATTGTCACCTGCTACCTGAATTTTGTGCTTCCCTTTATAAAAATGAAGACATTTCCACCACAAATTGGTGCAGAAAATGTCTCCTGAATGCAGGAAATTAAATGTTTAATGCTCAAAATAATAATAAATAGTAGGTCAATTAAAATATATTCTTGTCTTGTAGTCATGGACACCAATCTAGTGCAATGTCACGTCTCATGTCATGTGTTTCATCACACCCCTAATCTGACCCCCTAAATGGAACAATGGTGTATTGGTGAGGGGTGTCCGACCAATTTTGGTGGGCCGCCTCAGCCAAGCACGTTCCTTGCACGAACAAGATATGGAATCTACTGCTACTAGTCTGTTAAATCGATAATGTCTCACAGCTTTGAAATTCTCCAACTCATCCATTTTGTTTGTCTACATCAAATCATTTGCGATTGTAGATTTAATAAGGGAAATCAATGAGGCTGCTGTCCAGGCATTCAGTCATTCCTTCCTCATCAGTGTACTCAATGAAAAGTCCACATATCTGTAATATTTTGTACGTAATATTTTACATATTTCTATAATATTATAAAATATTTCATATTTTTTGTGTGTTGACGGGGTCACATCCAGAGCAAATTCACAAATGAGAGCCAGGAGACCACACGTCAGACCGCACACAGCTGCTAATTCAATTCTAATCTACATAACAGAAAACAAAATACTCAATTTCATGCTTATCAAGTTTAACAGAGCACAGGGGCAGCTCTGAGCTGGAAAACAGGCTTGGAGTGAGATGAAAAGGGACACCTAAATACATTTTTCCCTTACTCACTCTGGAAACAGTGATGCTTAGTGCAGCTTGCAAAGTCTTATGATCTTTGAAAAGTGAATATGTGAATATGTGGCTATATATACACTCAACTATTTATTTTTATTTTTATAAGACAGCCAACAGATGATGACTTAAATGCATCGTTACACATCTAACCAATGGCTAATCTTTGTCTTAACACCAAGGACTGCAGCAACAATGAGTGTCAGTGACAGCTATGCAGTGAAAAAACATCACATCATCTTTTCTTTGTCACCTCTCTCCTGACAGCTTTAATCAGCAGCAGCCTAATGAGGCGGCCTGTGATGGAAGGCTGAGGATTGTTAGTGTGAGATGAAATATTAGAAGAATATCAAGTCCTCAGCAGAATTATGTGGGATTTGACGTCACAAATTTATACACATTGTAAATGATTTATTTAATTACATACATACATAGCACGTGGAAGGCACTCACTTGTTAAGGTAGATTCGTTTCTCGGTGAACTGGCCTGATCCGTGCTCAGGGTCCTCGTACGGCTCATTCTGGACCACCTCCACCCCCTCCCCACGTTCACTCTGTTCATGACTGTGTTTACTGATCATATACAGCTGGCCAATCCGGTACTGAAAGACAGACAAACAGGTGACAAACAAAGAAACATGATATTAGATCAATTGTTTTATATGACTTTTGGAGACAAAAAGTTAGGAGAAGAAGGCCATCCTGAAACATTAACATTGTTATAACAGCAAACATCTGGAGTACAATTCCGATGAAGCCACTCTTTGAATGGAAACAATGCGCTCTTGCTTGAAATTCAACAATTGACTCAACAGTATAATTTTATAGCGGCCATAAAAATAAATGCAGAAGGGAAAATACCAGGATTACAGCTCTCACTGCATGGTCCTGACACCTGGGCACAGCCGTCATAACAAAAGAAAGCTGGGGATTAGGAGCTGTCAGCAGTATAATGACAAAGGCCTCATATCAGGTCAGGACCAAGCAGCACAACAATAGTAACGACAGCAGCAGTAGCCAGTTAGGTGACCACAGGACCTTGTGGCACATCTGCCAACATCCACATCTTTCACTCATCACTGACTGACCCACTTGGCCTGATGACAATGTCACTTTTGGTCGCCTTGACAGGCTGGACTGGGACTGAGGCGTCACACGGAAACTATTTTCCATACATTTGGAAAACGACAAGCGTTGGAGTAAGGGTGCTCCAGGACGGAGATTTCCGACTGCTCGTAAGCCTATTTCCGGGCCGAGGAAATCAATCTGGCTGAGATGGTGACTTATGTCGTTCTGCTGGAATGCCAAGGGTTCATTTAGGACTCTGACTGCCACACACACACACACACAAACAAACAGAACTCCAACCAAGGATAGCTGTGTTAAGCTAACGGAAAAAGGGCAAGGACTGCCTGGGATGTTAACTTGTGACTCTACATCTAGCCACAAAAAGCAAGGAATGGAGAGGAGAGATATGTGATAGTGTAGTAGGAAAAAAGCAGAGCCACTGAGTTACCAGTAAACAAGCCCAGGGTGTAAGTTCTTATATCACAATGTCAAATGTTTCCATCTGCCAACCATGAGCAAGGCAGGGAGTGAGACAGAGTATTCCCAGCTAGAATTTTGATGGCGGTGTGTTTCTAAATGAACAGCTGTTGGAGTTTAGCATAATTTTTTCCACCGCAATGACACCGTCACAGGCCAGGCGTAATAAAAGAGCAACCTTTATTTAGTCACACACAAACGCACATGACAGACATACATAGCACACGGACAGTGAATCCGTCAGAATGATTTATGCATACAACAACCAGGAAAGAAATTCTAAGGATGAATGGATAATGGCTTAATCTCTACAGTAACTCAAAGCCCCTCAAATCATTATTTCTGTGTTACTAATGAATCAAATGATTACCTGTAGGGGTAAATGGGTCAAACTGATGAACCAACAGAGAATTATCGCTCAACTCTGAGTAGGGCTGCCCCCTAATAGTCGACTTAACCGTTAGTTAATCAGAAGATTTAACCGACTTCAAAATCATTACCGCTTGTTGTTAACATGCGGGGTACTTCATGCCACTTGTAAATGTATATTTTGAAGCCTCCTCAGTACAGTTTTGTAATTATTTGCACAGTGTTAACTAATTCAACTAAAATAATAAACATGCGACGAGTGGATAATGGCTTGAACAAACGACTAGTCGAGCAGGAAAATCTTTAGTCGGGGGAAGCCCTAAGTCTGAGGTCCTTCTCAGCTCTACAAAGTGTTTCAGTACATTAAATAAAAATTTTGTTTTACATGGATTTTGGTTTTGTCTCACCGGTGTCATTTTCAGAGGCAAATTGACTGTACACTTCCTGCTCAGCACCAAACAGCAGATAGACAATGTTAGTGATTAGCTGGTGAACATAGCGGAGTATTAAGCAGCTAAAGAGACAGGTATTTCCTTCAGGAGTTGGATATTTGTCACGGGGACACAAAAAGGACTCTAAATAAATACTAAAGTTGCTCCGTGTCTACTGGATGTGTAAATAAGCCACTGTTTGATATCATCTCCAGCAAAATCCTCATATCAACTATAGGGCGGTAATACGTCGAGGTTGTGTTTACAGCTTGTTGTGCTGCCCCCGAGGGGCCACAAATGGATCATGTTGGGTTCAATAAAATCATCAATAACCCCTTTTCCACTGCATAGTACCAGCTCGACTCGACTTGCCTTTGCTTGGTTTCCCATTGTGGAAAAGTTGTACCTGTACCTGCTAACAGATACTTTTTTTCGTATCACCTCCGTTGAGGTTCCAAGCGAGCTGAGGTGATACTAAAATGTGACGTGAAAACACAGCAGACTACTGATTGGTCAGAGAGAATCGTCACATTTCACTGCATCATCATTGCGGGCGCCTGACAGAGGGCAGCAACAGAAAGTTTTATATTTTACAGTTTTCTTATGTAATTTCATCACTAAATCCACTTCTGACAAGTTTTGAGGTGAGAAATCAACTGTGCAGATTTTGAATATTGACCTGCGGCAACCCGCGGTAGGAGCTTTTGAGGCCGGCCAGCCGCCCGCTCACAGGGCCCTCTGGTCCCACCGTCACACAGACCACTGCAGCAACAACGGCAGAGGAAAACACAGCTGGAAGGTTTTCATACCGCTTATCTGTGTTTACATTCTGAGTAATGTTGAAACTTTTTAACTTAAATCAAGAGACAGCTGTATGTGGGTCGCTGGTGTGTGTGTTGCATTGAAAATTACGTTGCGGCGACCAGCTACATTGACGGGTACTATCTCTGGGTACTATCTGTAATGCAAAATGGAGCACGGCCAAACCGAGTCGAGTAGAGTCAAGTCGAGTTGAGTCGAGTTGAGCTGGTACTGGTAATGGAAAAGCACCAAATGTAATCTGAGTAAAGCTGCAATAGAATTTAATATGTATGAGGAGATGCACAAGGGGAATAGCCTCAAAAATCATGCTAACACATGCCAAATACGTTGTATAAAAAAAAATGACAGAAAGGAATAGCAGTCACAAGGTGAAACCAACCACAAGGCACATACTAAGCACATAGCAGAATACAGCAGTTTCAAAAAAGCGGCTAATGACCGAAAAACAACTAAGACTTTGTCACTGTGTTCGCAAAAGTGAGTTAGTTATTTCAAAGAAAAAAAGAGGACAGAGGGTTGAACGCCATACACAAATCTCCCTGCGAGATGAAAAGCATCAAGGCAGAGTACTCGCTCGAGAGGACCTCTGAGTGCCACTCTGATCATATTGATGGCTAGCAACATTAATGTATTAACATTAAGCACCATCTTTCCTGTTTCCATGTGCTTACTCAGAGTTCAGATACACTGTGTAAACACACAAACACAAGGTTCTTCCTACCTGCCATTGTATTCAGCCCCTGTCTGCTGTCCTCAGAGCCCCTGAGAGCTGCAGCTGATGAATGAAAGGCTGTTTTCATTGTTGTCTTTGTAAATCAGGCTCTAATGACTAGGAGAGAGAAGTGGCCTTTGCTCAGGTTAGAGGGGCCATGGATGAGCTCTTTGTACCTCTCTTTCTCTAAAGATAATAGAGCCATTGGGCAGGATCAGGGGCTGATAGCAAAGAGAAAAGATGCTGGATCACAAGCTCAGGTGTATAATTTCTCTTCCACCTGTCAGTTGATTTATCTTCTTACCTTCGCACTCGCTCCCTAGACGCTATTTCCTTCTTTTTTGCTTCTTTTTCTCCTCACCCCACCTCTACATTTCTGCCTCATTTCAACCTGTGAACTCCATCTCTCACTCTCTGCCACCAACCTTTCAAATAGCTCATTATGTTAAAGCCACACACAGTTTAGTCATCTTCAGCGCTCAGTTGTTGCCTTCTGCCATATCCTCTTTACACAAGTGTATTGCAGAGTATCATGACCCACGGAGCCCCTTCTATTGCCAGTTATTACATGAGTTTGAGAACTAGAATATCACTTTTAAGAGGGAGACTGGCAGGGCGAGCTGACCTGTGGAAAATCATGAAACCAAAAAAACATCTTGATATTGGTCCCTCTACTTCCTTTCTTTCAATACCTCTGTTTTCACACCACAAATTCCTCAATATTACATAGTAACGAGTGCACACAGACAGCTGGAATAAAGTTAAAAGAGAGAGGAAGGAGGATGGGGACAGTATTTCAGGTTAAACAACAACAACAACAACGCAGTAGTTTGACATTTTTTAGGAAATGTTCTTACTTACTCATCTACCATTAGCTAGTTAGCTCAGATAGAGGTCCTATAAGCTGACTCTGCCTGGACTGGGAGCTTAAACAAAGGCATTTCCCAAAATGTCAAACCTTTCCTTCAACAAGTAAATAGTACAAAAGTTACATTTTCACATGACAATATCAGTACCTTGAACAAGGTGATAACAGTACATTTAAATGTAGAACATAGGAATTACTGACACGCATTGTGATCTTTGGATATTGAGAGCAGTTTCCCAAATAAATGCAACCCCTCCCTCCCTCCATAATATGCATATGAAATGTAAAATACCATTTAAAGATAAAAGCATTGAGCCTGTATTGTGATCAAACTCTCTGTGTCTCTTTCTGGCTCTCTGTTCTAGCAAAACAGCAGGTGGTAGGGAGCTGTGTTCATTGTGCTACAGCCAAGGAGTGTGTTAGTGTGAGTGTAAGATAAGAATCCTGACAGAGACACACACAGACACACACAAGCACATAAGACAATACTGGGCACAATGTTTAACATGTAATTAAAATTCATCCAGAGACAGGGTAATTACTGCATTGTATTCTTGGACAAATGACAGTGCTCCTGTTGAGATAAATAGCTTCTGCTTTTAGGTGTCCATTTGTGTGTGTGTGTGTGTGTGTGTGTGTGTGTGCTCCTTCAGACTAAAGACCAGCTGAAATGAATGTAAGTCTATCTAATGTCCCCAAAAGTGACATAAGTAAACGTACGTGTGTGTGTGTGTGTGTGTGTGTGTGTGTGTGTGTGTGTGTGTGTGTGTGTGTGTGAATAATGGAGAGATCAGTATCTGTGTCTATCTCCGTAGGCACATCATCCTAAATCTAACTCAGTATTCATGCAAAGGGGATCAATAGTCACAAAATATATTATTATTAATACAATTATTGGCCCAGTTCATTTGGTAATCACTGTGTAATAATTTATATGTACATATACTAAGTGTTAGTATATGTATACTATTAGTCCCTGGAGTTCAACAATAAGTATAAATAAGTATAAAACACAAAGGTTCTCAGTTATTCCTTACATAATACCATCATTTGTTATATCTTTGTGAAATCCATCCATATTGTTGGACATCAGTGGGCGCACTCAGATATAAACACCACGCCTCTCACAGCAGATGCACACAAACCAGGCCATATGAAACTGTCCAAAATGCAAAAGAGACATATTTATATTTGCTGGCAAAGGTTGATCCTAATTTATCAAACCATGTGATAACAAACATTGTCTAAAACTTGGACAGAAAATACTCACAGTACTTTGAATAAATAAGCAGCAGCAGTTGAATCCTCGAAAAAGGTGTCACCATGTAAGCTTGAAACAATTAAGTAATTTCCACTCATTTCAACTTAACATATTGTGTATGTATCAGTTCACCAAACAAACAATTCCACAGTAAATTGGGAAGAATTACGCTGAATATTGCATGCCATTATCTAAACATAATCAGTATAATCTAAACTGATCCTGGATAAGCACAACAGTAGACATATTGTTAATGGATCTGCAGGTGTACAGCACACATGTCTATAAATTCAGCTGCCCACAAACTGACTCAAAATCTCCCAGCAGATGAAGAACACAACACACAGTGCAGGTTAAGGGGTAAAAAGAAAACCACATATGTAATATTGTCAATAGACTCTCTTTCATTACCTCTCCAGGCTCCCTACACCATCTACTACACTATGTAACATGGCAATCCCCGGCCGGACATCTATCACGACACCGTTGTAATTGTTTATGGCACCAAAATGACTCTTCAGCAAGCAAGTTATACGAGAAGCAAAAACTAGCTAATGTACATTGTAAGTTCTTTGGAAGAAGCTAGCTGGATGCCATGGCAGAGGCTGCGAAGAAATCATAGAACACATTGTCAGAGGAAGTGAGTCACGAGCAAGGGCGTCACTTTGTGTTGAAAAGTGATGGGGACATACGGGCTCAGATTATGGGTGTGAAGAGACACTTAGGTCGCGAGACATCGCGATATTAACGTTACGAGAACGAGACGAAAAGCTCCTTAAACAGTGTTTTTAAGACATCCTCAATGCTGATATATGAGGGAAATTTTGATCATTAACCACATTGTTTTTATTTTTTAAAAGGAAACACAAAATTCAGGTAGCACATGACATTTCAAAATATATAAATATAATAGAATATAAGTCAGTGCAGCTCTCAGGCATGCTGTGGTGAGTTCAATGTTTCTCCTGTAGATAAACTTTTCTCATTTAATATCATCCCTGCTGAGGCAACACATATGAAGGCATGATTTAGTTGTCCCTCCTCTTTTTTCATGTTCCCAGGGAACAATTTACTGATTGGTGCATGCACGTTTTTGGGTCATTTAATAATAGTAGCTTGTTTTTTCTTGGAGAATGCACATTTGTTTCTTCTACATTTTAATTGCAATGCATGTTTTCTGAATGTTTTTTTTTTATTTTTTATTTTTTACAAATTATACTTTTAAAAAAGTGGTGGGGACATGTCCCCAGCGTCCCCAGCGTAAATGGCACCTATGGTGACGAGCAAGAGTGAGAGAATAAATATCGGACTGGCTTTAACTAGTTGGACATAAGCAAGCAGAACAGATGCCAAACTGACCTTCTTTCTGTTGGACAAGTAAGTAATAACTTATTAACTCGCTTGCTATGTCTTGTGTTGTTGTGATTGCTTGATGTTTGAGTGTGTTAGCAAGTTGTAAACATGAGCAAAATCAGCCAGAGGTTTCACAGACAGGTTTAGCCATAAGCTATGTCTAGTTGATGTTAGCAAACATACTAGATAACACACTTGGACATAACGTTACTGGAAGTGCTCTTGCATCGGTTTTTGTCTAGATTTGTTGGCTAGCTTGCCACCCAAGTTTCAAGGAACATTATGCTGCTGCAGGTGGAGAGCGGTTCCGGTGTCGAGCAAGGTGAGCCGGCATCATAACTGGGCTCAGCAGCCTCTATGGACATAACGTTAGCTAATAGCAGAGGAGAAGAGGATAGTTTTTGAACGCACTGTAATCATTATCAAATGCATGTGTACAGCTGTCCTTATTTCTGACAGCAATGAATGACACTGAAGCTGCAGGGGTGTCAAAACACACAAAAAAACACATCTTACATAATGTAGCTTTAATCAAGACAGTCAGTCAGTCAGAGGAGGGCACACACACATATTCTTGTACTTATGGGGACAGTTACTTAACCCCTGTCTCTAAACCTCCAGGCTACATGTGACGTCTAAACTGACTACTTTCTCCCAACCTAACAGTAACGCAAAAGTTCCTTCAGTCTCGAGCTCTGAAACTATAACTTTTTTTCACAAAGACTAAAGTACAACACACACACATCACACACTGCTGTTTCAGCAGAAATGCGGGCACACTGTTGAGAGCGAGTTCATGTGACTGACTGCATTTGCTGCATTCACGCTGATGCAGCAAAATGTGAAGGTTAACTGCCTGTAATGGTTTGATAAATTCACATGTCATAGCAGTGTTAGTCACATAAACAACGTCAGAGGATGCCAAGAAGCTGGATCAGGTAAGCAGTGTGTTGTGGAAGCTCAACACTACTGTGTGACAGGTTACAGCATGATAATATAGTGGCAGCGCCATTTCTTCAGGAAGAACTGGAGGTTCAGATACTACCCACAGAGGCACAGAGTATGTTTTTGAACATTTAATTGTTATTGCTTGCTCCCTCAAGTCAACCTAAACTGAAAGGTATTTTGAGACTCTGTAGATTCATACATCGGTAGCAGGAATTCATTGTGCAGAGGTTGTTGTCTAACATTGGACACTCCTCCTTCACAAGATATACAGGGGTAGCCATGGTTCAAATTATGGGGAGGGATGCCCCAAAAGAGGTAAAAACAACAGTTCAGAGGGTCTTTCTTACCTCTAATTGTAAATATTACAATGTATTTCCCATATTCATGCCATTATATTTAAGAATCTTGAAATGTGATATCAGATACCCCTAAAATGGACCATTCCATTTCCTAACCTTTATATTAGTTGAAACGTCTTGTCTGCCCACATCACTCAGTGCTCCAGTCCAGTCCACCACAAGCTGGTGGAGACACTGTAAGTTATTGTCAATAGTTAGCTATACTTTAATACACTTAACTTTTTTTTTACCACTATATCCACATTTTATCTAATTGTCAGATAACACTGGTTCTCAGGCATGAGCAGTGAAATAGAGGATTATGGTAGTTATTGTAGAGATACATTTTGATATCAATATAGAGTTTGTTTTCACTCTGGAATTCAGGAGTTTCACCAGATAAATGTTAAAGTCCATGTTTGTTATTTCAAATGTATTCAGTTTGAGTTTTACTTATGTACCGCCAATTCATAACAAAAGTCATCTCATTGCACTTTTTATATAGAGCACGGAAGAGATCCAACAATTCCCAATTCCCCAACAGTGTATGACTACTGCTTTATTGAACCCAGATTACACTGAATTCACAGTCAACATGAGCAAGAGGAAAGGAGATATTTGCTAAAAAAAAGAGCAAGTTGAAACTTACTACTTGAAATGATAAGAATTAGGAATTAGAAATGATAATGCAGAGTGTATTTTATGATAATGTCTTTGGTTCTGGTTCAGCATTGTGTGGGTCTGTGTTTGAGTTTTTCGATGGTCTGCTGTTCTGTGTTGTGTTTTGCTCTAGAATACTTGGTGACCTCTGACTACAGAAGTTGTTGTGTGGTATGGGGCACCCATCAACTGGTGTAATGAATTTGATTTATCATACGGACTGATGACATTAGTTGAATAAGAGAAGATATTGTAAGCATTGTCGCATGTACCTGCGCTGTACTGGGTTTCCTAAATTGACTCCCCGGTTGTCGGCTGTATAATTTGCACCCTGGAGGTAGCCATGTGTCCTTGTAGTTAAACACTAAACAGCACTTAAGTTTGAAAAAAAACATGACCACATACTAGCCTATACGGTATATTATTCATTGTTTGTGCTTCTTTAAGGGAAAACTGAAGGGGGGTCAGAGTGGAAAATGTAAACCTCCATTGTAGGTTCATATCAAATCACCCAACAATATTAGATATCTGTACAGATATTGGTTTAATGTAAACACCTCACCTCATACACCTCATTAAAATGGAGTTATAATACAATAATAATAATATGGAGTTATAATATAATATTAAAATGAACACAGCCTGGCCATAGAAAAGGGTCGCCACAGACTGAGCTGGCTACCACAAGAGGACAGACTCTGCTCCCAATGTGACAGAGGACAGGTAGAGACAGAGCTGCACTTTCTAACATCATGCCCCAAATAATAATAATAATAATAATAATAATAATAATCTTTATTTGTAGAGAACTTTTCAAAAACAAGTTACAAAGTGCTTTAACAAGTGTAAAGACAATAATACCCAAGAGACAATAATATAAAAACAATACAAGATAAAAGCATGAAAACATTGAAAAGACTAAAATACACGTTTAAGATAAATATAAAATTAGTAAAATATAATAAAATAAAAGGGATAAAATAAAGTCAAATAAGATCGGGAAAGGCTCTCCTATAAAAGTATGTTTTAAGAAGGGACTTAAAAGAGTTCACTGACTCAGCTGACCTGATTTCCTCGGGCAGGCTGTTCCAGAGCCTCGGGGCCCTGACAGCAAACGCTCTCCCCTTTAGTTTTCAGTCGAGACTCTGGAACAGACAACAGACCTCTGCCTGAGGATCTCAAGGTACGTGCTGGTGTGTATGGGACTAAAAGGTCAGAAATATAACAAGGCGAGAGGCCATGAAGAGCTTTAAAAGTGATCATAGAATTTTAAAGTCAATTCTAAAACATACTGGGAGCCAGTGTAATGAAGCTAAAATAGGGGTGATGTGGTCATATTTCTTTGTTCTGGTTAAAAGCCTGGCAGCTGAGTTCTGGACAGTCTGGAGTCGATTAATAGATTTTTGTGTTAAATAGGTGAAAAGACTGTTGCAATAATCCAGGCGTGATGAGATGAAGGCGTGTAAAATAGTCTCGGTGTCCTTAAAAGTTAGCATAGATCAAATTTTTGCTATATTTCTAAGTTGATAAAAACATGATTGAACAAGCTTTGTGGTGTGCTGCTCGAAATTTAAATTACTATCAAACCAGACACCAAGGTTCTTTGCCACAGGCTTAATGTGATTTACTAGGGAACCAGCAGATGGCAGTATTTGATTTGCCATCTGCTATGACCCGATGACCAGGATTTCTGTTTTGTCTGAGTTCAGCTGGAGGAATTATTGACATCCATTTTTTAACTTCACAAAGGCAGTTGTTAAGTGAACTCAGCATTCCAGGGTCTGTGGATCTGACGGGCAAGTACATTTGTGTGTCATCAGCATAAATATGAAAAGAAATGCCATGTTTATGGATAATATGTCCAAGGGGAAGCAGATACAAGGAAAACAAAATGGATCCTAAGACCACCCTGAGGCACACCATATTTAACTGGACAGAACGAAGAGACATAGTTGTTTACAGACACGCAAAACTTCCTATTTGACAGGTAGGATGAAAGGGCAGTACCAGAGATCCCCACCCAGTGCCTCAGTCTGTCTAACATGATGTTGTGATCAATGGTGTCAAAAGCAGCGCTAAGGTCCAGGAGTACCAGGACTGAGCACATGCCATCATCAGCAGACATTAAAAGGCAATCTCAGTGCTGTGGTACTTCCTGAAACCTGACAGAAACTTTTCAAATATTTTGTTATTTTCCAGTACAGTGAGCATCTGTTTGGACACAATTCTTTCTAGAATCTTTGCAATAAAAGGCAGTTTTGAAATTGGTCTAAAATTTTGATGGAGGGAGGGATCTAAACCAGGTTTCTTTAAAAGTGGGTTCACGCAAGCCGTTTTAAAATAATCAGGGACACAACCAGTAGATAGGGAGCTGTTAAAAAAAGAGATCAAATAGGGCCCAACAGAATCTATTACTTTCAGTAAAAACTTTGTAGGTATTACATCAAGTGGGCTGGAGGACACTCTCATTTGTGTCAGTCTCTCATTTTTAAAAGCTCAGACAAGTCGATGGGATAAAACTGGCTAAATCTCTCTTGTTGCTGGTGAGGAACCTCTGAGTAAGAGGCTGCGGGGGTAATAGAGGCTCTGATTGACACGACCTTATTGGTATAACAATATAAAAACAATTCACAGTCATCATTACTTCCAGCTGAGGCACAAGGAGGGGTTGGGTTTACCAGCTGATCCACAGTCTTAAACAGAAACCTGGGGTTGTGTTTATGTGTAGTAATGAGTTCAGAAAAATAGTGTGTTCTTGCATCCTTAACCAAGTTATTGTATTTAATTAATAAATCCTTCAGACTGAGGTAATGGACTTGGAGACTGGATTTTTTCCATCTCTGCTTTCCTGCATTCCCTTTTTAGGCTGCGAATGCTGTCATTTATCCAGGGTTGCTTACTAGCTTTAGACGTAGGCCTAACCTTTAGAGGAGCAGTAATATTTAGTGACAACAAGCAGATATAATTGAAGTGATCGACCAGATTGTTGGTGTTGGAATCAGACAGGTGTTGGCCTTGGCTCTGAAAGAATGTGCAAAACTTTGAAACACTTTGTTCATTAAAGATGCGAGAACACACGGAGCTTGGTGAGGCGGCATGTGTAGCAGGCGAATGGCAGCTAAAAACAATACATCTGTGGTCAGATATGGTCATGTCCACTAATTCCACAGAGGAAATGCTGACACCCAGGGTAAAAACCAAGTCCAGTGTATGACCACGGTTATGGTTTTGCACTTTAACATGTTGTTTGAAGTTAAAAGAAGTGGCCATATTTAAAAAGTCAGTTGCATTAACATTGGTGGGGTCATCAACATGAATATTAAAATCGCCACAAAGAACAATTCTGTCATAATTTAAAACCAGAGTAGATAAAAATTTAGGAAGTTCTGATAAAAATCCTCCAGGCGGTTTTGGGGGGCGATAAATTATAACAAATATGATAGTTGCAAGAGTGAGAACTTCAAAGGAGTTAAATTCATCACAGTACTTGATGACATTTTAAATTTTTCCTATACACGCTCACTAGCCCACCACCACGACCACTGACCCTCGGTTGACTAAAGCAATCATATTGAGGCGGACACAGTTCAGCTAGCTGGCTATAGTCATTCATTTGCAACCATGATTCAGTTAAAAACATAAAATCTAGATTTGCAGACAAGATAAAATCATTTAAGATAAAAGTCTTACTTGACAGAGATCTCACATTGAAGAGAGCCATTTTAAATGAGTTTGTTCTGGGTGCTGGAGTTGGTGCAGTTGTCCTAATCCTTAAGAGAGATTACTATTATTTCTGTGTGGGATGTGCACATTTCGGTTTACTGGTCTATGCGTGATGATGACAGGAATAGAAGTCTTTGGAACAGCGCTGGGAGCAGACGGCTTTACATGCCAGCAGGTGGAGACAGTTGTTTGTGGCAGTGAGGCAGAGATCTGTTCAGTGAGCGGTGGTGTGTCCAGGTGTGCTGCATGAATGATTAGTCATTCACGTAAGTCATGTGTGGACCGCACCACATGCTGTATGTGAGCAGCTAACATTTCTGAGCCCCCGTTTGTTTGGGTAAAGTCCGTCTGTCTTAAAAAGAGACATTCTTTGCCAGAAAATATTAAAGTTATCGACATAACACACACCGTGAGCCCTGCAGGCAGACTGGAGCCAGTCGAGGAGGCCAAGGAGTCTACTGAAGCGGCCACCACCGCGACCAACTGTGGGAATGGGACCAGAGATAAAAACGGACTTTCCACACTGCTTTAAAAAGTTAAAAAGACAGTTCAAATCTGATTTTGTCAGCTCAGACTGCCGAAGAGCTGTGTCATTTGTTCCGACATGGACTATCACTCTTGTGATGGAGGGCTGGAGCGATGGCATTAGGTCCTGGAGTTTTTTTTAAATGTCAGCTGTGGTGGCACCGGGGAAGCAGTGAGTGGTAGCGTTAAAGAAACGGATGTTTCTGGTTATGGAGTCACCAATTATTAGTGTGGTTGGGGAGAAAAGAGGACGAGGAGATGCCGGCTATGGGTTTTCAGAGCAGGACTGAGCAGAATCTGCTTCAACACTGCGTGCGGAGTGAGGATGGAGTGTGAGCTGCCGAGTGTTGTGTTGGAGTAGCAGTAACATATTCAAACGAATACAAATTCATATCAGACACACAGAAACTCCCCTATTTACTGGGAGAAATGCCCAAATGTGAAATAATTACTGCAAAATATATCTCCTCATGCCATGAAGTGCGGACAACCAGTGGAACCTCAGACTGATAAATAATTGTACAGATTTTCAAATTATTATTATTCTGATCATTTGATATTTTAATAATTGTTTTGTTTTTATATTTGACACTGATTTTTTTTATTTTAATTTTATTATTTTTTAATCAATTAATAGTTTCATTTATTTATTTTATTTTATTAATTTATTTTTTATATATTTTTATTTTTGAACACACACACACACACACACACACACACACACTTACTGTTTTATTTATTTATTTTTATTTTTAATATATATTTTTTAACACACACACACACACACACACAAACACACACACGCTTACTGTTTTATTTATTTATTTTATTTTTAATATATTTTTATTTTTTAACACACACACACATACGCTTTGATTACTTTACGCTTTAATTACTTGTTTAATGAAATGTATGGGGTTGATTGTTGTATGTATGATGCTTCAGCAATATTGTTGTTACACATTCATGCCAATAAAGCTAATTTGAATTGAATTGAATTAATAGATAGAATTTAATTTGTTTTGAGAGGTCTTCTAAAAGCCACTTGCCAGGAGCAAAAGCGTGCATTACATAAACTACGTCAAAACGTGTGTAACTTATTAATACTGATCGCTGCAGGCGGGAGAGAGCACACTCTGCTGTGCTTCCCTCTCTACCTCTGTTCCTAACCACCCCTCTTATAATCCTGCATCTCTGCAGTGTCTGTGGTCACCAAACCAAAGATTACATAACGTCAAGATCACTCACTACGGATCCCTCCACTGTGCATCATATTTTCTCTTACTCCCTGCCTGGCAAGCACACTGGGTGGCCTACTGAAGTGATGTGTTTGTGCATGCATGTAACAGAGAGAGAGGAAAAAAGGTTAGGAAAAAAGGAGACTGGATTAGGAAGAGTGTAAAAGACTAGGAGAGATGATGAGCAGGAATACAAGAGCAAAAAGAAGGCAGTACTGCAAAGGATTGTTGAAACGTTACATAAGATGACTTGATTGAGGACAGCTGTCGCTCTTTTGCCCTTCCCACTACTTCAGTCCTCTTCCTGTGTTTATGATGTATGTCACTTTCTCCTCTATCTGTCAGTTGGTCGACTGACCAGACCACCACTCTGGTATAGACTGAAATATCTCAGCAACTGTTTGCAGACTGATTGCCATGAAACAGATTCAGGGTACTTTTGGTGAACATTAGGGTTGACATATTTTGCTTTTAGTGAAATATCTGTACATCTACAGGGTGGATTGGCACGACTTTTTGTACAGACATTCATGGTTCTCTGGCTTTTCCTCTAGAACCACCATTTGAATGACATTTGTGTTACTGAGACAAATATCACAATTACTGGATGGATTTGCGTGAAATTTAGATTCCAATAATCGCCATTTTAAAACATAACGTTACTAACAGAAACAAATTGTTGTGATCAACAACTCGTGTGTGTTCTATTAATACCAGGTGCTATCTTGTAAAACTGTGCAACGACATTGGTATAATTTGACTTTAAGCGAAAGGTACACATTGTTCCATTCGTCCCTACCATGTGGGACAGATGATACACAGGGGTGGGACGGAAGAAACACAACAATATACATTTTGTTTGCTAATGTTATTATTGTTTTTTATTTAAAATGCTTGACAGGGTCCTTCTTAATATGTAATTGCAAACATATTATGTGCTTAATGTTCTTAATAAAAAATATAATAAATATAACTTTTAGAACATCAAACAGTTAATGCGCATTTGGATTAGATCTCCACTGCCCTTTTTATGGTTTTTATATGCAGCCTGTTCTCGTTATCCACTGTGAAGACCCCATTATTTGGCTGTGAGTATCCTGATGGTCTAGCCTGCCGCCTAGTGGACTCCGCCACCCTCCTGCAGTATCTAAATAGGGTAGAATGGTTACGTGTCGGAACGATTGAAACAAGTGTTTCACAACATTAACCACTTGTTTTATTTTGATAGTAAACTGATGTTGCATATTTATTGTTGCTAACCTGACCACGGAGTCCTACACGCCCAGACATTACGTCAAAGGGGCACCCACGCATTTAAAAAGCTATGCTAAGGGGTCTTGACCAAGCATCCATATGTGACGAGTTGTGAGAGAATGGATTGGCAGACCAAATCAATCCCCTTGCGGGAAATGAATAAGAAACCAAAATCACAGGTGGATGCTAAATAGGGTTGAGCGATGTCTACAAAATTGGCATTGGATGATGTCTACAATCATGATGCCGGCTCAACATTGTGATGTCTGTCAGCCATCAGTGAAGGACGATGGCATCGTCTATCGGCCCAACCCTAATGCTAAGGTGTGATATGCATTAGTAGTAATGCTGATTTTTGATTGATGTAATTTGTGTCACAAACATATGCATGTGTGGTCACACACACAAACACTACCAGCAATAAACAATATTGTCAGTCTTCACCTCTACTTTTTCAAAGGACCAAGCCCTGATCAACAATCAGGTGATTTTTTCACAGGCCTCCTTCAGTTGGTTGATAAACAGCACTCCCTCCATATTACATAAGCCGTTTGTCCCTTCTGTTCCACTCTGGAGTGTTTTGGTACAACTTGATTTTCTGGTTACTTGGGGAAAACCATCTCATTAATTATGCATAGATAGAGAGAAAAACAGTGTACTTCTTACAAACCTGCTGAGACAGAGAGAGATGAGCATGAAAAGCAGAGCAAGGGAGAAAGAACAGAATTGACCACATGTGTTATCTTAGTTTGGTCTTGCATAAAATATCAGCTTCTCCATCTACAGTCTACTGTAATCTGGGAAAACTGTGCATCCCTACTGCTGATGAGAAAGGGCTTGGCAAACTAAATAAATAAAGGCACAACTGTAAAAAGAGAATCCTGTAAAAAAAAACAGGAAGTTGGCATGATGATAATCATAAACAAAGAAATACAATTTGAAGTTTGTTTGGCTCATGTATCAGGAAATGGTTTTAGTTCCTGCATTGCTTTACTCTTGGCAGAGTCACACCAACAGTGCCAGGTGCAATAAGGGCAGGTACAGTACATCCATTACAGAGCAGATCCAAAGAAGACTGGTCTAAGCAGCAGAAGCAAAAACACAGCAGTTAACACTGTACAAAACTGCATTCAGTGGAAATGTTCATTTTAGTCAAGCAATGACGTGTGACACTACTTTTTGTTGTGTCCATATGGTTTAGTTTTAAAAATAAACAAACATATTACTAGCATACAGTACATTCTTGTTTTGAGAATCAAGTCTAAAATGATTTGTTTTAATCAATATGGAGAGAATATCTGGGATTATGATGGCAAAAGCTTTGTACCAAATTATTCAGCTTTCTTAAAAAATGTGAAATTTTCAGTTAAACACCCTGTAAACTAGTTCGGCATTTTCTTGCATTACAACTATTTCATATAAAAAAATTAATAATGGAACACAAATCTCACAGTTTAGTTATCTAAACTGTAGGTGGATAGTCAGGTGGCGTGGTGGTGCAGTGGTTAGCAATGTTGCCTCACAACAAGAAGGTCATGGGTTCAAACCCCGGTGTGTGGAGTTTGCATGTTCTCCCCGAGTCCGCCTGAGTTCTTTCCGGGTGCTCTGGCTTCCTCCCACCATCCAAAGACATGCAGGCTAGGTTAATTGGTGTCTCCAAAATTGTCCTTAGGCGTGAATTTGGTTGACTGTCTATTTGTGGCCCTGTGATCGACTGGCGACCTTTCCAGGGTGTACCCCACCTTTTGCCCCGTGTCAGCTGGGATTGGCTCCAGCCCCCCTGGTTGACGATGGATGACTACACTGTAGCTCATTATATTTGATGCCTTGATTTTGTAAACTGTTTTACAGAGGCAAATAATTGAAAACAAATAATTTAGGCAAATAATTTAAAACCTCAAAGTTCTTGACGATAACTTCAGTGGATATATATATATATATATATATATATAGATATATATATACTGTATATATATGGATATATATACTCTCTCTCTCTAAATATATATATATATACTGTATATATATGGATATATATATGTGTGTGTGTGTATATATATATATATTTAGAGAGAGAGAGTGAGACAGAAGATTTTATTGATATTTCTATTAAGTTCAATATGAAGGTGAAGGCAGTTGTTTTTGTAAATTTAAAAAATAATCTCAACTTAAGTTTATTTATATAGCACTTCTCACACAATACAATTGATCCAAAATGCTTTACAGCATACAAATCCAAATATTCAATAACTATGGTAAATCATTCTGATTATTTAAGGCCTTGACGTGCAGCCCTCTTTCTTTGAAGTGCAGTTGTGGACCATATAGGTCTTCGCTACAGTTTTGTTTTTTATAATTTTTTTCTGGCTTTATTGCCAAAATACAGTCATTGGAAGATGAAGAGGGGTTTTTGGATTAAAGGGCAGCAGACCACAATCCACCCGGCCCAAACAACCGTACCATGCACCACGGCGGGTGTGTCTGGGTAGCATGAAGGAACTTCAAATTTCGTTTTGTTATACAGCCTTGTGCTGTATAATGACTAATAAACAAAATTGTATCTTGAATGTAACACCAGCCTACAGCCTGGCTCACAATGTGCAACTTGATCAATGATGACAGAAGAAGGGTGCTCACTGATGCTCATGGACACTGAAACACTTCCCTTCACAGCTGGAGGCTCCCCCATGTTGAGAAACACTACTCTAAAACAATTAGAGAAAGTTAAGTTATTAAAGATATGCAGGTTACTAAGCCTAATTCATATTGATTCCTTATGACATGACTGCCTGGCCCAATACTGCTCTTTCATTAACTCCGGGGAAGAACAGGCCAACATGTCAATAAACAGATTTTATTTAATGCAAACACTTTATTTTGTGACAGTGTTCTTACAGTTGAGAAAGTTGATAAGCAGCAATGAATACATGTCAGTTTCACTATTTCCATAAATCTTATCTTCCTTCTGTAAAGCCCCACCCACCACCCAATTTGGGCTGAACGATTTTGGAAAATAATCTAATTGCGATTTTCTTTTTTACCAACATTGCAATTGCGATTTAATTGGGTCTGGGACGATTCGTCGACGTAATCGGTTACGTAAATACGACGCGTCGACGCACGTAATGCGCAACGACGCGTCGCTGCATCCGGTGGGATTCTCCCACAAGCTCCTGCTACAAGACGTCGTCGTGTTTACTTTCTGTCGCCACACAAGCGCTGCACATTATCAGCACGAGGACACGTTTATTGCCTTCTAAAAGTAATTTCTGTCCTGCTGCTGTCATGGTAACGTAACGTTACACCGCGTGTCATCTAATGTTCGGTCGTTTCATATTTTATGTATTACTCAATATTGAAATTAATCCATGTCAGAAACATTTAAAGTCTTAAGTAATGTAGCCTAATTAATGTCTGTTATTGTTATTATCACAACACAGCATTGACGTGGAAATTTCATTTTAAGATTTGCTACTATTGTCATTATTTTAATGTGCTTCATCAGGATGATTGAATAAAATATAGATTTATTGATTAGACATGTTTTAGATAGATAGATATACAGATTAAACATACACTGTTCTTTCTTGTAGGCCAGGCCTGTTTTATGATGAAATTAGGTGATGCTTTAATTGCATGAATTATTATTATGAGCAATGGTGGAGAAGAAGTATCAAATTATTATAATATGAGAAAGATAATTTGAGAGTCAAGTCATGGCATTAAATAATATGATATAACATTATACACAACCACCAATTAAGGTCCTTATCTCAGTCCATCTCTAATCAAAAACCTCAAAAAACACTCAGTTTGAGGTTCAATTTAAAAGTTGGCCAACGAAAATAAAACCAAGTGACGCCTCTCGTCTTTAATAGACAAGCTTAGTAATTCTCCGACAACACCGGAGTCCCCCCGCCCTCCCCCGCAGCCTCCGATGCAGGTAAGCAGTAGGCTGTAACCAGGCTGTAACTCGGGACAGACGGGACTTGTGAGTTTGGTTTGAAACGCCGTTACAAAGATAGTTACTGAGCTGACTGGTGGCTGTGTGTGTGACACAGGCGCCGATCACCACAATACGCTTATCTTACTACATGTGTCTTTCTGTTGTACATTTGTCCTGTCCACCAAAGCGGCGGTTGGCCAGAAGATTTCACCCACCAACAACACCAATTTACCCGCGGTTGGCGGGTGCCACTTTCATTCCCTGTGTGACACTAAAGTTTCTGTAGTGTCAGCTTCTGTCAAGCTTAAAGCCATTGTACAACAACAAGTCAAGGGACTGCTTTACTGTCGCACGTAATCGCAGCCTTTGCCATTAGAAAATGCAATTAATCGTTCAGCCCTACACCCAATAGTGACAATTATGAGAATAACCATCACATCATATCATCATATAGATGGTATGTGCTGAAAAATGGTGTTTGTTCAGACTGCTAAGTTGCTCCAGCTGCAGGGAGTTGTTCCACGGGAATCGACCCTTGTTCTGTTAAAATGAGGAGTAGAACAATAATTTACCACAGTAGAAAATATATAACAGTAGTATTGTAGAAGTGAATTCCATTTACAATCAATTAACTTTACAATGATCAATTTCCTCTTATTTCTTCACCTTGGTAGAGAGTGGAGAATGCGGCAGACTTTTTCTTGTAGTAGATGAATCCAGAGCTCACAATCACAAAACCAAGCATCAGACCACACAGTCCCACTACAATTTTAATCGTTCTGGCACAGGAAGGGAGGGGTCTAAAATTGTGAGAAAAAGATGATTTTATTTATACATTTTCCAATTTCTTATCCTACATAAAATTTGCATCACAGCTGCACACTTACCCCAGACGTGAAGCGCTGGTTCAGAGAGGGTGAAGTGTTCGACCACGCAGGTAATTTTTTCTCCTGTAGTCGGGGTGTGCTCCAGGTAGGAATGAATCTGGTAATACCAATCCCCATCAGACATCACTTCAGAAGAACTGACACCTGAGGTCACTTCCTGCCCGTTCTGCAACCACATTACTCGGATTTGTTTCGGATAAAAGTTATAGGCACTGCACACAAGCATGGGTGGGTGCTTCATTGAATTCAGCTTGATGGTGGGTACAGCTGTAAGATTACCTGAAAAAACAAGTTATTGTTTCATATCTTCTATTGGGTAAAACATCAATAGACCATTTCTGTTTCTGGATAGCAACTTTTTTGATCAGATATACATATTGTCATGTATCAAAGATGAGTCTGTGGTGAAATATTTGTTCATGGGAAAAATGTCAGCCATGAAATAAGTCTATGTGCATGACAACAGTTCTTTAAAATCCATATAGTACATTTGGTTTTAAGTAATCTTAAGAAAAATGCTCTTACCTATTTGTTGGATGTAATCTATGATGTCAAGACACAGTGATTTCTTTTCAAATTGTCTTTGTCTTGCGTCATCGGGATCACTGTTCCAAGATGGCTCTATTCCGATTGCAGAGGCTGTGAATCCTGTCCAGTTGCCTCTTGTGCTGTTGTACTGGATCATTAATTTCTTGTTAAAAGTATCTGTAATGATATACTCTACATCTTCTAAGCCTGGACCCCTGAATGTACAGCATGCTCTGATTTGTGAATAATCTTCGTCCGAGAAAACTGTAATATGAGAGACAGAAATGTATTCATATATATTTTTTTACTATATCATAACTAAAACTAAAACATTTCACTGATGCATACAAATAGAGGAGTAATGTAACTCACCTGGACTGAAAAGAGAGAAAACCACACAGAAAAGAAAACTGTGACTGCACATGTTGTCCCACGAGTAGGTAACTACAGGAACAAAGCTGTTGTGGTGTGGAGCTTTTATGTGTTCACAGATACAGGAAATAAACACAGGTACAGGTACACTGAAATGTCAACAAAATGAAAGAATACACCCACCTCTTTGCCCAGACCGGTTGAAGTGCTAAAAGGACAAGCCAGAAATATGTAGGGGGAAATAAGCCTACCAATCACAGTTCTTGATGTCTGTGTTGCCGCAACCAGTAGTTACATTTCACTAGCAAGGACCACACAATCAACAGATACGATTAAATAATTATTGATGATCGAAACAGAAAGATTTACAAGGCTTGCATTTGCTGAATAGACATTCAAAAACGTTGTGGGGAAGCTACAAGCCGTAACACCAAGCCGTAGCACCTGGGCACGTCGTGCAGATTTCCCTATCGGGAAGATTTCCCAGATTTTCCTATTGGAAGAAGGAGATCAGGACAGAGAAAGGGGTGGGGGTGGGGGGATGCAGAATGCGAGAGCAAAGAAGAGGAGATGTAACGTGTGGATATTTATGGAAATGCTGGCAATGATGTGATTGATGTGTGGTCCCGCTCCTGAAACTCTGCTAATTAGCTCCACTTTTGGGGAGGTGCGCGTCAGGCTAGGGACGTGCCTATGGGGCACAAATATAAATTGGCCTTAAGACTTTTGGTGAAGGCAGTTTCAGAGACGCTCATGTCTATAACATTACTGTAATTTGCATGTCTTTTGTATCAAAGTTACATTATTGTCTAGCAGCAAATTTGTTTGAAAAAATTCGCTAATTCTTGGTCAAATTATTTTTGGGATACTCTGAACAGAGACTTATTTCATGCAAGGAATGACGTTCTCACTCATCTTTTCCTAACACTGATGCTTGCTCGTCTTAAAAGTCTGATTTTCCAAAAACACAACCATTAATACCCAACCTTTAGCAGTAAACTAATGGCAGTCATACTATGCCGTGAAATCAAGACACTTAAACTGCCACTGTGAAGAATCTCTAGAACATTTAAAATCATGTACTGTAGCACTGAAATGAAACAAAACAGTGTGTGGTGAATCAGCATAAAAAGGAATGAACTGTCTTTGAATGATTTGTCCAAGATAAGTTAATACTGTAGTCTGAGGATATGACCCAAAATACGGCTCTGAGGGACCTCATTGCAAATGATAGTTTAGGTGGAAAAGAAGTTATCAAACTTCGTTGTAAGGTAGTTATTTAAGCTTAATACACATTTATATATGCTCCTACAGTCAATGCTCAATGACTCAGTTGCAATTGGGGACATTTATTGAGTTAAAAATGGTATAAAAAAAACCCAATGACCAATAAACACAATCAATTTAAACAAGTGACAACACAAATAAAATTAAATAAAATTTGAAAAACAGCACAAAAGAAAAAAAATCAGTGAATTACAGATGTTACGGCTGTCCCAATCAGCGATCGGGGTACAGGCTGATCAAGGCATTTTTTAACTGATGGTATCGGCTTCATTGAGCACTAACCAAAGCCAGATCCTTTGTTTTGCTTTACCTGTCACACAAGTGTCATAAACAGAGAGCAGTTTGTGGCAGGGTGCAGCTAAATATCTGCCGTGTAGAAATATTTTAAATTAAAAAATATAAGCTGTCCAACAGCCACTTGTAATGTGCAACGTGAGCATTTCGCGGTGGTAAAAAATAAAAAATATTCGAGTTGAGTTAAAAAAACACTTGCTTGTATCGGCTTTTCAGAGTGTTGTGTGGAGAGGAGCGGCTAGAGCGGACGGACACAGCCGCTGCTCTACAGCTACTGAGTGACAGGGAGCTCTGGAGGAGAGACAAATAAACACCCGCAGTCGGACTGGATTCTGCTGTAATATGAAGCTGTTTACCAGTGGGATGAGCTCAGAGTTTATTTATCTTATTCAGTTAACTTTTTAATTAAAGTTTTTTGTAAAATATGTGTCCAATACTTGATTGCTTCTATGAAACAAGTAAGCAAAGGATAGCCGTGGTCGATCCGAACGCCATTTAGAAAACAAGCATTTTAAAAGTTGTTTGATTGTCATCTTGTGGACAGACCAGACAAAGCATGAATTCACATGTTAATCACATTGGATGGGCGAGTCGATCTGTGGCTGCTTGACAGCTCATTATACACAAACATAAGAGTGATCAGTATTTTAAAAGCATTTTCAATGTATCAAATTTTCAAAAAATCTGTTTCAATATTTTGAAAAGCTTTGACAATATTTTTTTCCCATACCAGATACCAGCATCTTCATTTCCATAGTCCTCCACTCATTTCACTCGTTTCTTAATAAACTGTGTGACTTCAACATTTTTCACTGTGCACTTAAATGTCTTTGTGTGCTCCTAAGGTAAAAAGGTTAGCATAGAGACATGACTTGGCAGAGGACAGTTGAAAGGTATCATGAAACAAGTGAAGAGAGAAAGGAGGATGACATGAAACAAATGTCACTCGACAAACAAACCAGGGACAATGTGATCACAGTGCTGGATAAGGTTTACGTCTTAACCTAGGCCTCCAGGAGGCTTGGACACCGGTTTGCTTTCATAAAAAAGAATATTCCTGCAGCAACTCCAAGAAGTCCAAGACTCAGGCCAAGCCCACAAAAGACAGATGGACCTATACTGATCTCGTTTGTTTCAACCTCTGGGGAGAACAAGAGAAAAATAATTAAAATCTGAAGTTAAAAACACAAATCTTATTTCATTTCATCGACTTCTACATATCTATCAGAGCAGTCAGGAGAATATTAAGATACTACAAAACTAGGGTGACCAGTCGTCGTGTTTTGACTTTCATGTGTGTTAATGTTCATTGACACTAAATGTACTGGTAGCCACGCCTCCCCATTCTCATCTGGTCACCCTATACAAAATATTAAGTCTCTCACCCCAAAACTTGGTCTGAGGCGTCTCCAGTGAGTCATGCTTCACAGTGCAGCTGTAGATGTCTCCTTCCTTTGGGACAAAGTCCAGAGTGGAAAAAACATAAAATGTCCCATCAGGATTGGGTAAGCATCTGATGAAAGGATCTTCCTCTGCTACTTCTACATCATTCTTGGTCCACTTTATGTTGATGTAGGGAGGAAAGAAATGGTTGATGAAGCAGATGAGAGTGTTCTCTTCCTCTTTTTTCACTTCATCTCTGGGGTAAATGATCATTTCTGGTTCCTCTGAGGGTTAAATTCACACATAATAATGATAAAATGGTGTTCTGTTAATGTTATATATTTTTGTTAAAACATGCCAAATGGATATGGTATCTATGTTAAAGGAAGACAGTGAATGTAACATCAGTATGTTGAGTATCACTTACCTTTAGTCTTTGTTGTAGCTGACTTGTCTTTTTTCCATAAATCTAAAAAATATCTGCACGCAAATGGTGTGAGTGTTGCATATTCGTAGGCTCCAGCAATCTGTAAACTTGTAGGCAGTCGGCTATCCCAAAAAAGGACTCCTTTTTTAAAGTCTGCATAGCATACTTCATCACCATCCATTGTCGCACAGAATTGAGATTCGCTTGAGTCAGAGCATCCATAGGTGTAACAAAATTCATAACTTCCTAGAAAAATGTAACAATCCACATATGAATTCAGAAACAACTGTTTACACTGGTAAGACATTCGATCCTATTTTATATTTATACAAAAGGAAAGATTTTTACATGTTCGAAATAAAGATATCAATCAATCAATCAAAACAATTATTAGTAAATAGCCATACTTACTTTGTCCATAGATGCAAACTGCTCCTGAGAAAACAAGCAACATCTTGAAGTACATATCTTCTAGTCTGTGTGCGGTCAAAGCTCTTGTGTTCTTTGTAAGAAAAGTTAGACTTCTCAAGGTTGACTGTGCTCGATGCAAATGTTTCATAAAACACATGATGCTTTGTGTTTGTTTTCTTCCTCATACTTTGACATCTCTTCACATCCTCATAGTTTTACACTTCCTCTTCCTTCTTTCTTTGTTTATTACATATAGGTTGTCTATAGGTTAATTATACAGTATCTATACTGTATTGTACTGAGATACTTTCCATCTGACCCGTTTCAACTTCACCCGTTCAACTGACACTCAAGTGTTTCAGCGGTGGAGCGTTTAGCCTGCCCTAAGTTGTTGACATGTTGTTAATTTGTCATTCTGTGTGCTTTAACTACAGATAACCGCTCTCCGCTCGCTGCATGGCTACATCCACATGAAGCATTTCAGAATAAGAACATTTTGCCTGCCTAGTTTTGCTGACTTGTTCAGATCTTGTTAATTTGGTTAGTTGTCCTTGCTTTTTGTGCTTCTATTATGGTTATTGCTATTATTATTATTAAGTAGGCTACATAGTTAAATTGTTTCTTTTTTGTCTTTTTTAACTGTGTTTATTGTTGATATACAATCGGGAGTCTTATGTCACAACAGCTGCAGAAATATTTTATAGCACCCTCTCAAAACACACACACATACAACCAGACACACACATGATCTTCACAGGCAGTCAGCCAATGTTGTTTTACTATGAGATCAGTGTCCATGACCTCTGTGCCAAAAATAGCTGTCACACAAGAACAGTGTATGTAAATGAAAATCCCTCCAAAACTGACACAAACTAACATGTGTATGTGCATGTGAACACAAAGAGAATATAATATTGGACACAAGGTCACCATGTGTTATGTTTGTCTAGTGGTGAAAGATGAGCAGAGCTAATATATAACATAACAACAAAATGAAAGGAGCTGCAATTAAATAGTAATTTGGAGAACAGAGAATAACTCCAGATCACAGGGGTCTGCTGACAAAAGCAACAGGCGCCAGAGGGTGAGAGAAGAGGAGCCATGCTGCTGGCCACCTGCACCCATGGCACTAACCAGCAGCCCAGGAACGCTGAGTCAGAGAAACCAGGCATGGAGAAATACACACGAAAAAAATATTGTGAAAGTCTTTGTGGAAAAGGAAAACATGAAATGTGAAGAATGCCGTAATCACTCCATGTTCCACAAAATGAGAGGCTTTTCATTCCTTTTGAGTGGGTGGTTTTGTAAAAGCTTGTCCAATTTAGTTTTACCAACTCTTTGTGCACATGCTTGCCGACATAAGTTAAGTCGAAGAAGTTCTCCTGGTAACGCATTCTTCTTTCTATCTTAGTTTGTTATGCACAAGCACTCTCAAGTTAAGCACAGCCAATTTTCTGAGTGACACATCTCCATCACAGGAACCATCTTTGAAAAGCTGAGATTTACTAGTTAGGAGATTGGAGAAACAGAAGAGAACAGTTGTAAATAACTTCAGTATTCTCAATCAGGCTGATTACATTCGAAAGAAAAAAACATGGTCGACTTGATGGGAATGTTGTGATTGTGTGTTCCTTACAGATATCTGAGTCACTCAGAAAGGGAGAGGAAGTGTTTTTTAAAGGATTTCTGATGGTGTCTGATCATAAGCGGAGATAGCATGATGCATGGGCCCAGGTATGTCATTTGATAGAAGACACAGCCGGGCATGAGGAGCTGCATGCAGTTTGCTTCCAATAATGACTCAGTGGACTTCCGGAGTGAGTCTGGGGTCACGTAAACATTGTATAAATGACAGGTGGGCTCTGTGATGAAGCTTTGCCCCCACTGTGCTGAGAGTCTATCTCCACCCAGTGTCTGATGTATGTACCTGGCTAACTTCTGTATGGGTGTTAAAATACAACAAATTACAACAACACACAGACAAACACACACACCAAGTTTTACAAAGTCAAAGTAGACATAAATGCACACATACTCAGCCCATCTGGTGTGTCGGATGAGTTTCCACCGCCGTGCTAAAGTGCTGAACAATCTACATTGTAACTACACAGACCCATTTTCTACAGCTGTTTTTCAGGCAGATTTTCAGCTCTTTCAAAATGCATTAAAGCTGCGTAAATATTGTAATTAAAATACCTGAATGTGAGATGACAACCGGTGTTATTAATTGTGGAAATCTCTTCCTCTGTTAAATTAAACGGCTGTGTGGGTCAAATAGGCTCTAATCTACAGACACACCCTCACACTCAAACCTGACACATGTGTGCACACTGCGCATATACAGAAGGTCACTTCATCATCAAAGAGCTTTCTAATCAGTTGTGAGCTGCTGATGTTCCTATAGCAACCAGGGACACTTGTATCTGTTATTGTGGTATGCTCATGCATGTGTGTGTGTGTGTGTGTGTTATGGTCAAAATAAAATATCGATACTCTGCAGGATTCACAATTTGCACACAGCCTTTTTACTGTGTGCAGAGAGAGCTCTAAACTTTACACTGTAATTGCGTCTTGGTGATGTTGGAGCTGAGTGTTTATGCTAGTGGAGTATGGAGTGAGCGTCTCCTTATTACCCTTTGAAAGCGAACACTTTCATGATAATTGTGCAGCTCATTGACTGAATCGGTTGAATCTCTTGCTTTGATTTGCTAATGGAAACATTTTGATCGGTGGCACACGCACTTGTTTCCCACCCGCGTCTGCATAAATTACTTGTTGAGATGGATGTTTTCATGCTGTGATCAGTTAGAAGTTGCATTTTTTCTTCTGTAGTAACTGCCTTGGGGAATCAGTGTAATTTTGAATATAGCAAATGACTGATCCACGTCACTCCTCACATACAGTCTGATCACATGTACAACCCAACACCACAATGCGTCCTGATACACTGATGACATTTTGATGTGGCATACCCAGCCGCTCCTCTTCTTATGCTGCATCTCTGTTAACACCTGCCCCATAACTCTAATGACACATTCACAATGTGTCAGCACAGCTTCTATTCTCAGTGGCCATTGTTTCTCTTCGTTTATACAGGATGTTGACAGAAAGTAAGGTTTTAAGGGACTTGAAGAGAGGAGGTGGGGTGCGGGCAATTAAGAGTTTCCTGTTCTGATAAGGTGAATGATGTTACCTTCCCATTTAACAGGTGGGAGTGCAGTCCATGCAAGTCTGACAACTCCATTGTCCATCTCTACAAACCTATGTGGACAAACGTTTATTATTTCAATTGAAATTCCAGTCACGATTCGAACAAGCAGTTGATCAGGTATGTATTAAATGTAATGCTGGAAAGATGTGTAGCCAGTATTGACAGTGTTTAAATGCCATGTCCAAGTCCTTATTGTCCTGATACCCTCATTAATGATTTAAATCTCACAACACCAGGATTTAGGGCGGCACGGTGGTGCGGTGGTTAGCACTGTCGCCTCACAGCAAGAAGGTCGTGGAGTTTGCATGTTCTCCCCGTGTCTGCGTGGGTTCTCTCCGGGTGCTCCGGCTTCCTCCCACCATCCAAAGACATGCAGGCTAGGTTGATTGGTTACCCTAAATTGTCCTTAGGTATTGCCCTTGATTGTGAGCGGTTGTTTGTCTGTGTGGCCCCACCTTTTGCCCAATGTCAGCTGGGATTGGCTCCAGCCCCCCTGCGACCCTTAATTGTTAACTTACCTTATGTGCTTTTCTGAAAATTTACAAAAAGTTTATACAACAAGATCATTTGTAGAATAGCAGATCTCCAAACTCCACATTTTATAATTTAGTTTCAAGATTTAAGGACTGTATGTAAGACATAAGTTTTTCAAATATGGAGCGGAATCAGTCCAGAATGTATTATTTTAATTATATCAACTGTATTGTTTGTAGAATTACAGGCTACATCAGCTATTAATCTGCTTTTTTCAAAGGCACAGACAAATAATGTTGTCCTGCCTTGATCAGAAAACACTTAGTGTCAGTCTCTAGAGGGCATGGACAAACAAAATAATCTGTCTTTTCGTTAATGTGTTTGTGTAAGTTGTAGTAATGTGTAGCAGGGCTGGACAATAAAACAATAATGATAATTATCGCAATGTAATTTTCCTTAATAACATTTTAACAAATGTTCAATATATCGTCAATAAATGTTTGTTTTAACTCGTTTGAATCACGCACAAATTAGCACTTCATTTTTCTATTATGATATTTTTTTTGTTGAGGAAAAGGGACTGAAAAAAACTACTCATTTTTTGAAAACAAGATTTTATCATGATAGTTTTGAATGTGTTACCTCAGATTTGTGAAGTGATCCACTGTTTAGCTTCAAGTGTTTGTCATGTTCTGCCCATAAATAATTGTTTAAAACCACAAATAACCATCTGGTTACGTCAACTTTCACTGAGGAGCAAAAATCAGCCTTTAAACTTGAAGGAAATAATGATTTGACATTTATCGTGATAATTATCAATATCGAATGGTAGGAAAATGTTTTATCGTGATAACATTTTTGGCCATATCGCCCAGCCCTAATGTGTAGTGTTAACGGGACTTGACATTCTTGTTCTCATAAGGGAAATGTTAATTATAGAAATGTCCTGAGCTGATCCAGGTACAAGCAAAGCGAGCACAGCTGATCTGAGATTAAAAAAATCCTCCCTTTGCCTTTATTTCAGTAGCATTCTCCTGATACACAGCCAACAAGATACTCCAAAATAAAATCAATGAGGCTGCTATTCGCTGGAATTAAAGCAACATACCTGTACAATGGGCGAGAAAGGGACCATAAAAATGTTTTCTCTAACCCCACATGGCCTCTGTTTGAAGCTCAGTGCTGCAGTGTGGAGTTTCAAACACAATGCCAGAGGCCGCGGCAACAAGACACAGCAGATGTCAAGCTTTGGCATGACATGCGCTGTAGGCTGTAGAGCAACTGACTGAGATTTAAGTTCATTTTCAAGTAAATGTATCACAGATTCATTGGCATCAGATAATGGACTTTCTTTTACTGGATGCAAAAACTGGCACTTTATTGTGGTTTTCAAGTGTGTGGAGGAACCCAAAGACAATCGGCTGACTGCTGTTTTGTGCACTGCACTAATGATTTTCTAAGACGCTGCTCACAGATGTTGCTTTAGCACATCCCCCATCTTTCTGTTCACACTGCAGCTTATGTAACTGCCACCAACAAGATCGTTCTGTCCCTTTTTTAACATTTATTTATTTCCTTTAATCAAATGGTTTATTTGCTTAATGACAATGTCTACTATCTTCCAGGACCTTTGTTTTCAATAGATCAGAAAGATCCGACACCAAGGCTTGCTGTTACAATGCTCAACGCCTGTAAAACTCCAGCACTTAGTGATGCTTAGTGATGTGGCTTTTGTCATTTGAGAACACTAACTAAAAGGCTTATTTGCTAAATGAGCGAATGCATGGTTTGCAAAGTAGACAGTGCTTGTGGAAGTTTATTTCTCAACATAGCATCATCTTGCCCTTAGTTCTCTGTTAAAGGATAAGTGGGCATAGATAATAGACTGAAAGATGGATGGGCATCATATTATCGTATCGTATTTTCATCCCCTTTGTCTCTGTCTTGCTCTCCCTCTAAACTGTCAAGCAGCAACAGATGTAGTTCTAAGATTTAAAAAATAATAAAGAATAATACAACGCCTTGGTACAAACATTCCTCCTTTTGCTCTGCATACGGCTAAATCACATGTTTAAAAGCGTTGCTTCTGTCTTGGGTGGTACAGGCATGGACTTTCTCTCTACCCTCAGGACACTGTAATTTCTCGCCTGTCCACCGGTCACCCTGGTTCCCATAACCTCCAGTCACCTGACCAACTGTTCCTGCACAACTGCTCTTAATTTAGTCCTTAGCTCTACTAAAAATATAAAACTGTTGACCCTGGACGTTTCCCACAGCATTAATGTTGCTACGTAACTATTGCAGTCAGGCTATTTCTGCCTGCTTATGTTCCAGTATATAACCTTGCCATGAGTTCTCAGTATTGTAAACTTATCTTTTATATATAAACTAAAGCTTACAGCGCTGTTGATGGTCTGCCCTTCTTTCCCTGTGGGAATTTCAGACATGTCTACTGTTAAATAAAAAGATTGACAAGATTAATAGAAGGACTTCTTTGATTCATAGCAAATACATGGAGGCAATATTTAGTTTTACGTAGCCTCTTTGCGGGCAAAGAAACAGCTGGAAGCACTGTGTTTTATGGACATAGTACCTGTCTGTCTAGACCCTCCCCAACAGCGGAGAAAGCAGCGACAAGGGCCACAATTTAATAAGAAAAGGCATTACAAATTCTGGGGAAAACATGCAAATAATACAACAGAAGAATGAAACATCAGAGTTCTCCAGCCAAACTCCAACCACAAGCATCACTACATGCTATGCTTTTTAGACCACTGGACGTATCTTATGTCTTTGGGATCATCTAACTAACAAACAAAAGGGCACTATAGTTGCTGCTGGTCACAGTTAAACAGATCACTTTTTTTAAGTAGACTGCATTACACTCTTACACAATCTATTTACAGGCCAAGTCAGAAAACTGTGTTACTGCCTTTTAAATCTGTAGTGTTCTCTTTAGTTTAGAAAAACTCTGCAATCTGAATAGTAAAACAGGTAATAATGTGAAAAGAGAGAAACACAGAGACAGATTTTCAAGAAGCATGAACAAAGACAGACCAAGGATACAAACACAGCATATGTACACATGAAGAACATGTAAGTGTTCTATTTCTCACTTTGCTGTATAACATCTCAGCGTTGCAGACTCAGAAAGAAAGGTTCTCAGCTGGAAATGCACAGAAAATTTGCTATATAATAACAGAAAAGCCATAATCTGAGACAAAGACTGTGAGCGCAACCTCGAAAATACCGCCAGGGTTTCAATTATAAGCACAGTGCTGTCCTATGAACCAGCAGGCTGGCAGATGGATAACCATAGAAGTCAGGCAAATTAAAGCAATTCAAGTAATGGTATGCAGATAAATAACCAGACTGCAGGTAGAGAACTGACTCGTCACTATCAAGAACAACCAGTGGTCGAACATACTGTAAGCCATATAGAATTGACTGTTGTGTTGAAGATATACTGCACATAAACAGCACACATTAAGTACAGACCATTGAACACAACAGCGAGAGCAACTAATACAACTTGTGACTGGAAAACAAAGCAGTTCAACAGGAATGTGCAAAAAAGTGGCAGAGAACCAATCCGTTAAAATCTTGTAATACACCATCAAATGTCACGAGTAAGTGACATTCAGAAAGTGATCTGGAGCTTACAACAAATATGATGCTCTTGTTCCCTCAACTTATTCTCTAAAGCTCATTACTCAGGAGCTGATCAAACAAGCGGTGAGAGTAATTCAACTGCCGCTCAGGTGCAGGAAAGACACTCTCTTTAACCACTGGCTGGTTAATTAACTGGAGAGGAAATTGCATGGTAATTGATGAGGCAATGAAAGCTCTGCTCAGCTTACTCTCAAAATGAGGTGAATGAAATGAAATGTCAGAATGAATCTTCCAAAGCTGTATGTGAGATTTGTTTTAGGGGGTACTTAAGATACGATTAGACAATCATTTGGTGGAGTAATTTATCCCTATTGTGAAACTAGTTTGCAGAGTACTAGCTACCAGCTTCAATACGGTAAGTTACAGTATAAAAAAGGGACTTCAGCAGGAGCAGTACACACACCCAGATGGGCTGAGTTCAATACATTTTGTCTAACATATTTAAGAAATTTGCTTATTCACTTTCTTGCTGAGAGTTAGATGTTAAGATGATACCGTTCTCATGTCTTTCTACTAAATATGTAGCTGGAGCTAGCAGCTGGCTAAGCGCTTAGCTGTAAAACTGGAAACAAGGGAAAAGCTAGCTTGGCTCTGTTCAAGGGTATAAGAAAATCCACCTACTAGCACCACTAAAGCTCACTAACTAACATCTCGTTTGTCTAAACAGTAGAAAAAGCAAAGTGTAAGAAACAAAACTTCACTGTTTTATGGGGAGATATGTGCCAGAATATGTTTTGGCTAGGAGCAGTAACTTCTGGTCTCCACTGGTTGCCTGCTCCCAGACACAAAAGAGCCCCACACATAACTAAACTGTGTCACTTTTACCCTTTGGTTTTTGTACTGATTAAACAAATGAAATATAACATGTTATTTGGACAGAGCCAAGCTAGCTGTTTCCCCCTATTTCCATTCTTTATGCTGAGCGAAGCTAAGTGCAAGTGCATGATGATCGTTGTACAGTATATTCTGTGTATCAAGATGCTAGTCACGCTGTGGGGATGCCACTTCCTAGAACTCCATCGATATCTGTATACTCTGTGCATACAGATGCTTCAGAGATCATAGACCTTGCTGAACAATTACAGGGGCCAAAAAAAAAGCATGCTGACTTAGGCAGACTCAATACACATGCATTATCTCTCTCTCTCTCTCTGGCTCATCCTTTGATGTCTGGCAGATCATCTGAGTGAGCATGTTTCTCTCCATCTGGTGTGTGTGAGCCAGGTCACTGTCTGGCTGAGCCACGAGCTCCTCTGGGACCAACGAAGGGGCAGGCTTCTCATTAGTCAGAGTGCAAAGGCTCCACTCTGGGGACGTAAACAAGATCTTGGGTCTGGGCCTAGACTTGCTGTGGGGCATCTCAGAATGCAGGGACACAAACAAACACATGGAAACCCCCAGAGACTGATCTCACACTGACTGGCTGATGTCACCTTTATCAAAACAGGTGTCTGTCTCTCATGCTGCAGCACAGAAGCAGCTTCCATGGAAGGTGTTTAGTATCATCAAGCACTACAACTATGCAATAATGCAAAGATCACTGCGAGAGAAAAGGCTTGTACATTTACGTATGTCATTGTCCATATTCCTTTTTTAAAATATTTATCAATCTTAACTTATTGGTTCCAAACTCAAAAAAACACATCCAACACAACTAGAATTGGATGTGAGAAAATATTCTGTTAAAGTTTTTTTCTGATCAATAGTTCACCGATATTAAAGAGGTGGTATTATTCTCATTTTCAGGTTCAAAATCTTAATTAGGGGTTGTACCAGAACAGGTTTACATGGTTTAATTTTCAAAAAAGAGCTACAGAGTGATGCTTCTATTTCGTATAGGCTTCACCCTCTAAGGCTATTGGGTTTACCTCTTCCGCGCGCCTGCGTGGCACTGAGAATTTTAGTCTACGCCCAGACACAGCGTGGGCCTCTCCTATGTGCGCACATTGTATATATACAACGGTGAGACCCAGCCTTCGGCTTCCATTTTTCTTCAGCACTGAGCTGTCTAATGAGCAGAAGATTGTCTAAAGAGCACTTTCCAGCCGGAAAACAAGAAGAACGATGTCTTCGCTGCAAGGCGTGCCTCGGACAGGAGCACGCCGGCCGAGCGCTCACTCTCGGTTCGCACTGCTACTAGGTTACCACGGCGAGGTAAGCTAATAGGGAGCTAACGTTGAGCTAACGGATAGCTAACATCACGCTCACATGCGGTCTGCCTGGATCAGCCAACCAGGGAGACCCTGTGTGTCCACATTAGCTGCAGCAAATGACATTTAGCAACCGGTTTCATTGCTGCTGGCCGACCCTCATCAGTCAGAGCGGACCACTGGTAAGCTATGGTTCGAAAAAGAGTTGTGCGAAATCTTGTTGCTCCTTTTGTGGAAGTTGTTGAACAAATGCTGTCTGTGCCTGTCTCAGTCGAACCAGCCACTCCAAGCACACATTTCCCAACCTGTGTGAGCCACCTGGCGTTAACCAAGTGGCTAATCTGCAGCTTGAAGCTCAAAGCAACAAGCAGTACACTCTTCACGATCAGAGGTCCCTTCACACACCCCTCCCCACAGAAAGTGTATGAGCCCACGATTTTTCTGACGAAGAAATCTGCCGGGCAGTGTGTGATGCTGTTGACATTATGCACGTTCCCCCGGCAGTGCCTTCTGTGCGTCCAGGGGTTCCCCCTCGGTTCACAGAAGCCAGGCTGTGTCAAATGAGCCCTCGAAGCGGTCATTACACTTCAAACGGACAGGATAGCACTACACACAACCCTGCATGTAGTGTTATCCTATCGCTGCTCCACACATTACGCACGTTAGGCATGGCAGGCGACAGTGACGCTGGGGAGAATTGTGTTTCTTGTAACTACAGAACACATTGTGTGAGCCAGCTGTGGGTTAGCCAAACAGCTAAAAAGCAGCCTGGGCTTGCTGCAAAGCTGCACATCCTCTCTGCCCTTGCCCCCCTCTCTGACATGGTCAGGTGGCTGGCCTGAGCCCACATGTACGCCTCCCCCTCTTCCCTTGCCGGGCGAGTGGCGCGGTGATGAGCCCCCGCCTCCTTCCCCTTACCAGGTGAGTGGCATAACGGACAGGCTGCAGCTGGCCAGATGGCTTTCATGCAGTCTGGCTCCGATGCCACAAGCAGAATATTTCCTCCTCGGCCCGCCACTGTCTCTACGAAGTCAGTGGCTGCCGTCACACTGAGTGGACCGGCTGCAGCTGGCCGTGTGGTCTTCATGCAGCTTGCTCCAATGTCGCAGGCAGACCATTTCCTCTGTTGCCTGTCCCTGCCCGCCCATCCTCATTGGGGTAGCGGCATGGTTATGGGTTCACGGGTGTGGCTGCCCCACCTCGTGCCTCCCTCCCCCCACCGGGGATGCGGTACGGCAGGGGACCCACGAGGACGACTACACTACCTCGTGTGGTCCATCCCTTCAGAGACGCTACTCGGAGTGGCTCGCTTCCTGCTCGATGCACAGATGGATGGACAGCCTGATCCGCTGGGATCACAGACTGGGCTGAGTTCAATACATTTTGTCTAACATATTTAAGAAATTTGCTTATTCACTTTCTTGCTGAGAGTTAGATGTTAAGATGATACCGTTCTCATGTCTTTCTACTAAATATGTAGCTGGAGCTAGCAGCTGGCTAAGCGCTTAGCTGTAAAACTGGAAACAAGGGAAAAGCTAGCTTGGCTCTGTTCAAGAGTATAAGAAAATCCACCTACTAGCACCACTAAAGCTCACTAACTAACATCTGTTTGTCTAAACAGTAGAAAAAGCAAAGTGTAAGAAACAAAACTTCACTGTTTTATGGGGAGATATGTGCCAGAATATGTTTTGGCTAGGAGCAGTAACTTCTGCCCTTCGGTTCCCTGGCCCCGCACACTTTTTCCAAGTGTGTCGACGGCCCTGAAGCTGCTGCGGCAGTCTGGCATTAGGGTTGTATTTTACCTGGACGACCTGCTGCTGCTGGCGCTGTCCCGGGACGAAGCGGTGGTGCAGGTGGCCCAGCTAGTCACACACCTGACTTACCTGGGCTTCACGGTGAACTGGAAGAAGAGTGCTCCTCTCCCCTCCCAGAGACTCACTTATCTTGGCGTGGTACTGGACTCCTCTCTCTGGAGAGCACGGCTCTCTCAGGAGAGGGTGCATGCTCTGATGGAGCTGCTTCAGCATGTTGTTCGGTCATGAGGCTCCTGGGCCTCATGTCAGTGGCTTACGTGGTGGTTCCCCTGGGCCTTCTCGACATGAGGAGGCTGCAGCGGTGGTTCATCCGCCTGCGTGTCGACCCGGTGAGACAGAGATGGCGCCGTGTCTCCATTCCCCTGTCTGTGGCCTACTGGCGGGACCCCCTCTCTCTCTCTCGGTCGGGGTCCCCCTGGGCAGGGCCGCAGGCCTCGCCACCTAAACGCGCTGGAGCTTCTCACGGTGTGGATGGTGATCCTACACTTCTACCCTCTGCTAAGGGACCAGCACGTGCTGGTCCACACCGACAACAGGGCTGCCTACATAAACCGCCAGGGCGGGGTGCGTTCGGCGCAGCTACTGGGTCTGGCCAGGCAGCTGCTCCTGTGGGCGCTCACTCACCTTCTCTCCATCAGAGCAGAATACATCCCTGGCGTGCTGAACAGAGAGGCGGACATCATGTCGATGGGAGGCCCTCGCCCAGACGAGTGGCGTCTCCATCCCGATCTGGTGGCCCAGATCTGGCTCCGGTTCGGCAGGGCAGAGGTGGATCTGTTTGGCAACAAGGAGAACATTCAGTGCGCCCTTTGGCTCTGTGGCTCCGTCGTGCCTCAGGATTCCAGCTATCCTGCGCCCTAACCCAACGTTCATGCCTAAAAGCATGAGCTCCTTGCAGTCGCGGGTCATCACCCTCTCTGGCTTTTTCCTCCCCCCCATGGGTCAACGGAGGATGCCACGTCCCAACTCCTCGCGTTGTCCTGCTTAGCGCCGCCGTTTGCAGCGTCTGTTTGTGCACTACAGGGAGCAGTCCAAAGGACTTCCCCTGTCGGCGCAGCGCCTGTCTCACTGGCTGTGCAATGCCATTTCCTAGGCTTACGTGTCTGCCGGTGAATCTCCCCTGGATGGCATCAGAGCGCACTCATGAGAGGCGTCTCCTCCTCAGTGGCGCTGCACGGTGGGATGACAGTGGACGACATCTGCACGGCGGCCTCCTGGTCGTCCCCATGCTCTTTCGTCCGTTTCCACCTGTGGGATGTCACCCGTCTCTCTCTGACTCACTCAGTACTGAGTGTTTTGGCTGAGTGATCCTCCTTCTGAGGTTTGCGGTGCGCCCTCTCCCATGGGACGGTGTGGGGGGGCGGCCACGTCACATTTTAGTATTCCTCAGCTCGCTTGGAACCTCAAGGAGGTGAGATGATACGAAAAAAAGTACCTGGAAGTAGGTACAGATACAACATTTCTACAATGGAAATCCAAACAAAGGCGAGTCGAGCCAAAGGGCCTCCGCTCAGACTAGCTTGGTTTGAGGGCGTGCCTGACCCCCTGCTAGCCGCTTGGCAAGCTTTATGACTCGTTTTCATTGTGACGTCACAAGTAAAGGAAGTGAAGGGCTGGACTACAAACGCGCTGTTTTCAAGTGGTTCAAAGCAGAGCTTTCTGTGGGAGATGGGAACTCCCTTTGGGCTTTTTCACTCTGCAAACCTGCACAAAAAAGATATATAACTCAACAAAGGAGAGGGAAGAAGCCAAAAAGTATAATACCACCTCTTTAAAAACACTCAGCTCGAGCACAACCTACTGACTGGACAACAAACACACTTGGACAAAAATGTCATTTTCACTGAGATACATAATGTAGCTCTGCTAATATACAGCACTGTACCTGCCATGAATCTTTGGACTGTATATTAGTCAAATGAATGGTCTGCTGTCACTGTGAAAATCAAATTCTCCCATCAAACTATGTCATATGCCTGTTTGACAAATACACTTCTGAAATATTATGAATGTACCAATGTAGGTGGCAATATAAATAACACAAAGATGCACAATATGAACAGAAACTGTTCTGGGCAACAGAATACTCAGAACATTGCATATTATTTGGATGAAAGAAAAGTGGTAATACCATGAAGAGATCTTCATGACAGTGTCTCCAATTTGTTTTCTCAGAAACTTATCACCATCACCATTCGTAGATGAGATTCTCCTGAAGGGCCTGTTGAAGATTGTTGGCGTCTAGTCATGTCTTTGTACAACAAAGCAGTCCACTTCACTACCTCATATGTATCTGAAGAGGAGCCTGTTGCCCTCATGCTGCAATTCAAGGGGATCTTGATTCGTGACTGTTATGGCGTGCCGTGTAAGAAATGCATACAATATACCCAGGACACCAAAACCCTAAAAGAATCATTTCTCCTCATTAATTCAAAGGTAAAATATAGTGTGTGAGATGAAGATGGTTTTTATCATGCATCCAGTTTTCACAGGAGAACATTATCAGTACAATATGTAATTTAAACCAGTCCAGATGACAGCACTACTGAAAGATATTAACCACTTCAAAATTTCCCTGGCTTGTACATGATACACTGAATTAGGAAGGGGGCAAAATGATGATTAGAAAATAATTGTCTACTGGCAGCAATAAACTGTTTTAGGCGGGGAGAGATCCACTTACTCATCCAATCACTGTTTTGTCAGTTTTCTAGTGTGTTAAGAGTTAACATGTATAAACCCTCTGACATCATATCTGTCTCTGACACACACACACACACACACACACACACACACACACAATAAAAACTACTGATACACACTACTGATATTGACTGTATGATTTCTGTGTCTTTGTGTGTGCTGGCTTGTTCTGCAAAAACTGAATAGATATGATAAACCAGCATCTTGGTAATTAGCCTACACACACATGAAACTCACAGAAACAGCTTCGACAATCGATCAAGATAAGGATCAATAGACTTTGGGTAAAGCCATTCAACTCTGATTAAAAGTACAGATGACTCCAATTTCATCCTCAACCAAGCGAAGAACACAACAGTGGGCTTTATGTTGCAGTGAAGGATTCAGTGTCTTGAGCACAGCTGACTGTTACCACTATGGTAACACACGTATTAGTTTAAGTGCACTGACTCCCTGTAAGTTGCAGCTCACGTCACATCATGAACTAGGTTAAATCGTGTGTAAAACCTATGACACATAAACTAAATAAAACACTTTGACTGGAAAAAAACAGTTGTGTAGGTTAAGGTAACACTGGAATTAATCAAAAAGACTATTTGCCTTTACCACAAGAGTGCAAGTAAACGCACCCTAATACCACCATTGTATGTAAACAATACATAAACCCAGAGTGCCCAACTATGCGATTAATGTCACTCCATAAAAAGGTAACAGTAGAGCTGATAAAGGAGAGACAGGAGCAGGACCAAGCAAAAATAAATACAGTCACAACTGAGCTGAGCACTGAACGTTTGAGATATCTTATTTGAGTAGTAAAATGTCAAAACACAGCAGCATTACTGGATTGTGAGGCTGTTTCTGTGTCACTGTGACCTAAGGGGAATTTCACACTTCTCTCCCTCATCCTTTCTTTCACTCTACCCATCTCCAAGCACAAATGCTGACGGTGAATGTGTCTCTACTTAATGAAACGTGACCACATATGTGCATTAAAACCACATTCCAGCTCTGAGTGCTACAGCGTGCACACACAGCGGTTGCATAAGCATCAGTTCCTGCAACCAAAAATCAGGAGTACAAAGGTGAGACCTTATAATAAATATGTGGCCATGGCATAATAAAAATGCAGAGTGGAGTTTTGAAGAGAAGAAACTGTGACCAGAGGTAGAAAGCAATTTGTATTACTCTTAACCCCAAAAATGACTGCACGTTTTGTCCTTCACTATCGTGCCTATAACAATCACACGATTCCCTCCGCTGCTGCTGCTGCTGCTGCACACAGTCCCTCTTACAGTACTGCAGCTCTCAGTAGCCTAAAAGAGACAACAGCAGCTCCACCCGGCGGTGGCTGCCTGATCGGTTGGAGGAGCTCAATATGTCCTTTGGTGCAAAACGATAAGAACATCACTGACAACTTTGCAATCATCGGTTCCCTAGTAAAAACTACAGTAAATCAAACAGAACGAGCTGACCTGCAGATGCGAGGCTCCTGGCCACGGAGTTGAGAAGGAAGGAAAGACAATCAGCAGGATGCGAAACATCATGAAAAACCAAGAAAACTTCACCTACCTCCTCCACCGTGAGAGGCATGCAGATGCGGTACTCCTTCATCAGCATAGTCCTTGCACAATGGTGATGGCAACACAGAGGAAGATGCAGGTTGTCAGGACTTCAGTCTTGGGGGCGATCTTGCAAAGCAGTTATTCAGTAGAAATCATTTGAGGCCACCACAAATTCACTCGAGCCTTCCTGACTTGTGCATCAGCAGCACCTCCTGCAACGGTTCCCTTATGCCTACGTGAGTCTCCACACACACCCGGTCCGAAGTAGCAAGAGGGTCTTCCAAAGGCTAATGCAACACCGCTGTAAAATCAGCACTTTCCAGTTTTATAAACTACTCAAACGGCATCAATTTTGCATCGAAACAAGTCTCTTCCTAGAACAATCGCAGCTTCAGGCTGCTTCTCGTAGTTCTTGTAACCGCGCGCGCCCCGGACATGGATTGAGCCTCTCGTCGCCCCTGGCTCTTCAGACGTAAATGCTCTTTGCTTAACTGTGTTCACTTCAAAGCAGTTGTCCAAAATATATCAGCGTGCCTCCTGCTCCTTTGAGTTTTCCTGACAGCTCAGTCCAGGGATGCGCAACCGTGCGGAGTCCAAACTGCGTCAAGTGAGCGACAGAGAGACAGGAAATAAGGTTTTACCCTCACCGTAAAAGTGTCACAATGAAAAACGATGCAAGCATGGGCCTGCTGGATAAAAGAATAAGTAAATGTGAAAGTGTACTATAATTCAGTCGGAATGTTTTGAAGCAGTTTTCAATTGATTCGTTTTCAACACACGTTCAATCATATCTTATTTTGAAATAGCTATGTCGCACAGGCAGCGCATGTGAAGAGGTTTAGGAGCTCAAGGATTTCAATACACATACACAGAATGAAAACTTATGAAATAACAGAGAAGGTGAATCGAGTTTTAACGGGTTCTGTGGGGTATCGCAGCACGTCTGTCTCAAAAAAACATGAAAGAAGTAAGCTGCTGACATGTAACAATAATGTGCAGCAATGCATAAGACCTATTAGGTCTCGTCCCAATGATCCTCCTCTCCCAGCGCCACAGTTCTGACCATAGACTGTCTACAGTCTCTGGTTCTGATCTGGTCGTAGAGCTGACCTTGGTTCTGATCTAGAGCTGGCCATGGTTCTGAAATTTATCCAGGATTACAAATTTGATGCTTGAGTAAAAGGGTTTCAGCCTTAGCCAGCTAAACAACTAAAGATAATTCCTCATGTTTTTAAATACTTTATTTTAATTATAAAGGGGTTATAAGTTTTGATAATGCTTGATCAGTTATGAGCCATTAATATGGACAATTTTTGTGTTGCCAAGTTGTGGAAACTTTCTCTGAACGCTGAGTCATTAATATCTATTAATACAAGATCTCTTCACTTTCTAATAAGCCAACAAATCTATCTCATTTTAATAGCTATTGGAAAGTTATTGTTGTAAATCATTATTAAAGGTCAATGTCAATGCATCATTAATAAAGGGTCATCAGCAAAAGTTGAATATCAACTGTATTTGGAAATGTTAAGAACTCATTAATAAAGGTTTATCACAAAAGTCACTGTTAGAAGTTATATGTTTTTGTGGTTGTTCTGGTCCAGAAGTGTTGCAGCCCTTTTCCAGAAGGTCAGAGGTCAAACTCTCCATTTCAGGAAACCTGATGAATTTAAAAGCTAAAAAGACAAAGCAAGTGTCCTGGTGAAGGAGGAAGATAGGCAACCCCAAAGTTGTTTATATATTAGCTTATGATTCATATAGCTTTCGTATTTGTTTAGAACCATTGATTAAGCCATTAGTTGCAACTTATAAAGCTTTATTGTGTCTTTTTATATTGCGTATTGGGAGGATTAAGCATTGGTAGGCTATTACTATATGCTTATATATGCCAATCTATTCTTGACTCTGTTCAGCTATGTGTTTGGTCACTTACCAGGAGGTGTATGGTCTTCTTCTCCAGTTTAATCTTCAGGTATAAGTTGTTGTTTGTCTGCTAGTTTCTTTTAGTATTTCCATGTGGAAGTGCTGTTGGTAACTTAGTTGCAAACAACCTTTGAGCATAACTTTAAACTAGCATTAGGTCTACCTATAGGGACCTCGAGCATTGCTGAAACTGTGACCTAGGTTATCTGTTTTGTTTAAACCTCATTTCTTATAAATGAATCTGATATAAATTAATGAGGGGGAATTACGTTAATACTGTAAATCACTATTTTCAGAGGAAAGTCAGAGCTCAGGCTCACGAAGGACCTGCAGCCAGTGACCAAGAAAGCTGTTTATCCAGTTTTATAGTGGTGATGGTAATACACACAGCATATCATAATGGTCCTCGTTAAACTTTTTATTTTTGTTTCAAAAACATGTAGTACTCTTTTCAAACGGCAGATGTCACCAGATATCTTCATTTCAGTGGTCAGAGTTTTAGGGAAGATGAGCGCTTGTATCTCATAGGCTACATTGTGCGTTTAAGTAGGCCGAGCAGATTGCTTGATGGGAAGCAGGTGAGTGATCATGGATGGGAAGCATGTGAGTGAGTGACCCAGGATCCTCAAACACGCCCCCCTACCGCAGACTGTGTGAGAGAAGAGGAGAACACAGACAGACAACACATAACCAAAACCACCAAGCATCCTGCAGCCACACCAAAAGGTAAAAATAAATCAAAACTCACTCATTCACATACCAAGAGAGGGACTAACAGCAGAGTACATTTGCTAACAATTTTATGGATCGAGATCCTAGACTTAAGTCATCAGGGGTCTTGAACATTGTCCTGAAATGTATGGCCGATGTAAACAAGGGAGTATCAGGCTGATGGTACTGCATTACAGGGCAATGGCTCACTGTTGTTATCTGGTTTGGTGTGGTGAGAGGAAGTTATATGCAGAGACCGTGGGCTATATGGATGCTTTGAAACTCATCATCGACACTGAAAAAGAAACAACTCAGTGTTCTAACATCCACAAGTGGCAACTGCTATCACAAATTGAGACTGACCGGACGACAGGTCAGCGAGGAGATGTCCTCATCCCCCAAGCCCCAATAACAACAAACCCTTACGGCACAGACTTACTTCATACGAGGGCGACTGAGCTTATATTGAAGATCATAACCTAGCTGGACCCCTAAGTACAACGACTAATTGACAAAGTACCGTCTGAAAGTCTGTTAGAAGATGTGAATGCAGCACTACTATCTCTACTGAAACCATAACTGAGACCAATGAGCTGATGTATGCCACAGCAACAGTGATCCTAGAGATGCTCGGCTATTAGACCATAAGCCACAAAGAGCATTATCCCACCTGGAATAGAAGGCTAGAGGCCAAGATCAAGGCAACATGGAGAGAAGTTAGTCAGCTCTCAGAGTTACAGTAAGGTGTAAGGAACGGGCTACCTAAGAAATACAACAAGCTGTCTATACCTGAGGCACTGGAGACTGCCAAACAAAGACTCTACCCGCCTAAGGAGATACAAGAGAGAAGCAGAGGCCAGAAGAATAAACTGGATGTTCTTCACTGAACCATCCAAAATGTACTGTCAGTGGCAGGGTAATAACACAAGATCAGATCCCCCCAGGGCTGACACCGAACAGTACTGGAAGAACACATGGGAGAAGGAGGCATCACCCAACACCAATGCTCAGCTCACTTTACCACAGTTCTGTGTCCGTGTATGAAACTAATCGAAAACACTGTCTGTCAAAGCGTCCACACAAAAAAGAATGGCTGGTAGTGTTGTTTTCAAAAAGAGTTTCTAAATGCCTCAGTTCACTGAGATCCCCTCACTGAAGGAAGCCATCTCTGTTTTGAGTGTGGAGAGCGAAGCTTGTGTGTGCATGATTCAGAGTCGACCTCTGCCGTCTGAGTGGTCAACCAATAGGTGAGAAGTTGACCGCTTGAGACACTGTTATTTGCATAATGAGGCAGAAATGCATAGATAAATGGAAAAGGGGGAGACAGAAATAAATACCTTTGGGAAAATAAATAGGGTAGAAAATGCAAAGGAAGAATGAAACAGACAACAATATTAAAACAAACACGTAAATAAATAGATTTTTATAAATAATGAAATATAAAGGAAAATAAATAAATAAGGTAATACACAGGTGAATAAATAAAGAATTTTTGCCTCATTGTATAATTTAATTAATGCCTACATTTATTTTTTAAGTATTTTTGGTGCATTTAATAGGATGTTTATTTATTTATTCATTTTTTAATTTCTATATTAATTGTGTCAGATACAGTCCTCCATAGTTGAGAAGAGTCAACCAACTTTGAAATCATTTACCGCTTCTTAGCAGGTCGCTTTGTAAACCCCTTGTAAAATGTATATTTTAAAGCCTCCTTATTAGGGTTATGTATTTATCTGCACAGTGGTAACAATGATTCTGATTATCATTATTTGTCAGCCCTGGAACTAGCTTTGGCAATACTGTTGTATTAACATTCATGCCAATAAAGCAAATTTCATTTCGACCTGACTTCTTTTCTCCGTGAGATGCAGTAGTGCATGGATCATGCATAAAATTCATCCAGCCAGAGGGAATGATCACCAACTGTTCACAGCAGCACAACGCATTGTAGGTATCAGAGAGGGAATGGGGCGTTGGGGCGTACAGGGCACAGTGCGGATGGTTGGTGATTGTTCCCTCTGACTGGATGAAACACGATCTGCTGGCATGTCCTTGCGTCTGAGTCATTCCAGCTTACTGTATCTGTTTCTGTTGGGGTTTCCCAAAGCAGTTTTTCAGGTGTGCTGTCCCAAGTACTTGGTGCAATCTTAGGCAGGATGGTACATATGATTTCCACATACTCGGGACACACTGAATGAAATAAACGTAAAGGTTTTTACGCAGTGACTGCTTTCCCTCCCGACTCTCCATGGCAGAAACCATTAAAACAGGCAAAACCCTCATTTAAATACTGCCATCTCCAATGTGTTTGCTCCTGTTGTCAGCTACACAATAATTCTTAGTTAATCACCCATAACAGGTACTACAATTGCATGTGTAATATTTTAGAATGCACACGCAATTTAGTAGTCTTTATTCGGAATTTTAGTAAATTGGGCCCTAAGTGTGTAAGCTTTAGTGGCATCTAGCAGTGAGGTTGCAAATTACAACAAACTGTCTAGTCTACTCCCCCTTTCAAAGAGTGTAGGATATCCACGGTGGCTGACACAGGACCAAAGGTATAGTCTTTTAAGACAGCAGAGAGTAGCCAGTCAAGAAATTAGGTTTTGTTAGGTAGAAATATTAAGAAATTATATTTACGTTATTATTCAGTAAAACCAATTCTGAGAAGTTTTGAGGTGAGAAATCAACTGTGTAGATTTCGAATATTGACGGTTTTAAGAGAAATGCTGGCGGAACAAAAATGTGCTTGAAAGTTTTCGGAGTTCCGCAAGTGGCGGCGGGGGAAGCCTGCGGTAACCGGCAGGAGTAGCTCGCGAGGTCGGCCAGCCGCCGGTCACAGAGCCCTTGATCTGGTCCCACCGTCACTCAGACCGCTGCAGCAACAATGGCAGAGGAAAACACAGCTGTAAGGTTTTCATACCGCTTATCTGTCTTTACATTCTGAGTAATGTTGATCCCCAGGTCAAAAAGAAGTGCTCTTAAAGGCACTGAAAATATACTAGAAATTCACATAGTAGGCCTATGCTACATTCATACTCCTAACATGCTTACTACAAGTATATTACAAGATATATTCTCCTGAGCTTTAACATACTTCTCAAAAGTATACTTTGAATAAATTGGTAATAAATATATACTTAATTAAACTTTTAATAAATATGCTTAAATAAAAGTATATTTTTACAACATTTTAGTCTATTTATTAAAATATATTTATTTACCTCTTAATAAATACTATATAGGTGTACTTTGTGGAAGTACATTGTTAAACAATTATACTTTTAGTAGGTTAAAAATATATTTATGCCAAACATGCTTCATTGTGTAGGGTACTTTTTTAATCAGGTAAATGGCTAGTTGAGGTCAGAGACCTCTTTCATAAGGGTAACCTGGCCCAGAAGGAAGCAGCACATGTTGTTAACTTAACAAACAACATATAGAAATAAGCATACTTTAAATCATAATGCAGTTATACTTGTTTCTGTTTGTAAACAGTAAACACATGTGTACACAGGGGAGAAGTGTGTCCCCCACCGCCCAGCCCACTAGCGCAGTGCATTCAATTTGACCAATCAGAATCAAGGTTTTCAAATCGAGGACCCAATCACAGAACGTGAAAGTCCGCTTCACGAAAGTTAACGTGTTTATTGTCGTTGAGAGAGGGAAGCCAGAAATCATTACGTTTCTCAGGTTTCCTTTGTTTTACTTTACCGACTCAGACGTGTAAGGTGGATACCACAGACATAATAAGAAAAGAACACAGAAGAGAAGAATATCCGGTCAGATCCCTGCAGAAGTTAAATGTGAGAAGAGCTAAAGAGGCGTGCCTGGCAAGTACAAGCAGGAGAGGACAGACGCAGAGACTGCCAGCAAAAATCGTCTTTCTTGGTAAGTTTATTATTGTTAGTAAGACAACACAATTGTGTAAGTTAACTAAAGTTGAGCTCACTCTGGCTTTGGAAATATTTTCCTTGGTGGATAGTGCTGGTGTGCATTAGCTAATGCTAGCACGTGGATTAATATATTTGTTAGCTAACGTTAGTTAGCATTTTAATAGCTTCATAATCGAGACAGCAACTCTCGTCTGCCTTAAACAGTGTTGGGAGTAACGCGTTACAAAAGAAACGCAATTAACGTTACAGTAATGTATTGTTTTTAATGTTACTAAAATTTCAGGAACAATCAACAGTCTCAGTAAGGTTAACCCTGTTGCTGGAATTTGATGCATGAGATTTTAACAAGGCAGGCCTGTGCATGTGTGTGTATGAGCCCTCAATTCTGCTTTTGCACTGTTAAAATGACCAGTGAGATCGGTATCCTTGTAATAAATGCTACTAATATGTTGCTGTCTGTGTGCTAAAGAATAGTTCACATTTTTATAGTCTACCTTAATACTCACATATCCATGTTTACAGGAAGTTATTGGTCACTGTGATCATTATTCCTGCCCATATATTCTGTAAAAACATCACCACAGTTGTCATTTTTGTATAAATTCATTCTAAAGTTTAGCTGAAGCTACTATGAATCATCAGCAAAGCATCTGCGTTAGACTATTCAAAAGTGGATATCTTCGGTACACTGTTTTTTAGAGATTTCACTTCACTGCAACCATGGAGGGGGTAATCATTAGTGACCAATAATAGGCTTTATGCCGAGCGTTACGTGACCAAACCGGAAAACGGGTCTCCTGACTTCCAGTTTGCTTCTATTTGGTACTGACGGCGAGTCGGCGACAGCTATTGACTTGGCCTAGCTAACCTAGTTAGCCATTTTTACTGTTGGCGTTTTTATTTTATTTTAACATCTGAGTGTTGGTGACAAGAAGAAAATGTCAAAGCCAGTAAAGTACCAGAAGCGGGATAATCCCAACAGTGATTTCTGCTGCGTGCCTCAATGCACGATGTCAGGGAAGTTCAACTCCACCGTGAGTTTCCACCACTTCCCAAAGGAAGAAACCATAAGAAAAATATGGATACATAATGTGAGACGTGATAATTTGGTAATTAAGAGGACCACCACAGTCTGTAGTAGACATTTCGTCTCCACGGATGTCATTCAAGGTGGACGACGACGCTTGAAAGAGGGGGCTGTGCCCGTGTTGTTCGCCTGGAACGACTACTCTCTGCCCGCAGTCAGACCAAGTGTCTGGGATAGAACACAACGACCAAAGGATGAATCAACTGAAGAGGAAGAGATGGATGTTGAACTGTTGCTTCAGTGCCATGATTAAAAAATTATTTTATTTAAAATATTGTTATACATTAAAGGGGCATTATGTAGTTTCCAGCGGCCACTAGCGGTGCGGTTCTAAGATTGCAAGCAGGTGTATGCTCGTACGCGTGCTCGCTTGAACTCATGAGTGAGCATAATCAGAAACTCAACCGCTTTCATACAGAAATCCTGCAATAAATGCAGAAACACCAGGAGGCAGGCTGTGGCTTTTCATTCAGACATGTTCAGGCTCTGTTACTTCAACGTTCCCATTTCAGAGGCAGATCAACCGCCGTACCTTTCATTCAGCGCAGCGAGCTGCATATCGGCACAGTCCTCCCGGAAAAAGGCAGTGACAGCGGCTATACACAGGCAGAGCTGGAAACTCAGGTAATCTCCCACTGCAACGTTACAGTAATAGTTTTATCAGCTGCAGGTTGAACTAATCCATGTTTGTTACATGATCACGGTACATTTACTGCATTTAGCTGACGTGCTACAGCATTAGCTCGCCTGCTGCTTTCAGTAACTATCTTCACTATCTGTGAATCTGTCACCGGAGGCTCAGAAATGTCAGCACAGCTAAATGTATTGGATGATAACGAAACGGGTAGTGAGACCGCAATAAGTAACTTTACTGTAACTAGTGTTAGTGCATGGCTCTTCCTCTGTGTTGTTGTGACCATTTTGTTGCAGTGTTGTATATTATGTGGGTCACGTTAGTTACAGTGACTGAGGTGGAGAAGCTATGTACCTGAGTATTGGTACAACCACAATAAACCTAAACTGAATGTTACGAAGCAAACAGCGGCTGAGCTACTGTTGCGTTAGCTGGCTGCTCCTGGCTGCATCACTATAGGCTAATGTTAGTAAACAAAATGCTCCACATTTTCTTTTTACCGTTACATCCTGTCTTGCAGGCTAAATCAACAGTGGTATACAGGATAGTAACATGGGATGTGTTAGTTGTTCAAGTAATATGGAAAGCGATATAACACCGGATAACATTAGCAACTGCTTGGCGTTAGCTGGCGAGCTGAACGTGACTTTCTCTGTGTTTCTCCAGCTTTACTAATGCTCACTTTGTTTTTACTCAACATCATCTGAACCTGTTTGGTCTGATGGGCAGCACATAAAACTTTATTGTTGTTTTGTATCCTTACGTGGAGCCTGTGTTTTGCTGTGTGCCAGTTTTTTTATGGTCTTAGTGGACTGCATGTCGTTAGCTACCATGTTGTCGCTGTAGTCTGAGAGAGGCTCAGGAGCACGCACAGGGCTGAATCTGACCCGGAGACCTCACATTAAAAGCAGAATAGTGGCTGATACAAGCAACGGAGAGAACAGGCGTGTGCTTCATTTCTTAGTGAGTTTTGAGCCCATTGACAATAAGGCAATGAAAATTTTATTAATTTGATTGAAAAACTTACATATAGCCCCTTTAAGTAATTGGCTACTTCACAAATTGACTGCGATGTTAATGTGAAATGACATGTGGACAGCACAGTTGTTGAGCAAATCTGAATGTTTGTGTTATTTGTTGTACCTGTTTAATAACATTTTATCATATACAGCTCCTTGGCTGAATGTACAGTAGTGTTTATGTAATGTTTTTGATCATGTTATAATGGAAGAACTGAGCATTAACTGGGAGGGGTCCCTTGTGGAAAACCATTTCACCTGAACCTAAACGGTTAGCATTATCAGAACAGTTAGACATGATGTCATATTGTGTCTCAGCAACTTTAAACAAAATAAAAAATCTGACAGTGGTTGTTAATTAATTAGAGGTAATATTGCTTTGATATAGACAAAATATTTCCTTTTCTCTTCCACAGATGCTGTGTGATAAAGCAGTTTCCAAATCCCATAGAGTCTGCAGTCACAGAAAATGCAACGAGTCCTACTCAAAGATACCGACCCTCCACTCCAAGGATAAGGATTGTGACATTTTTCAGTTTCAGTTTGGTTCCACCATTTGTACTGTAAGTTTGTGACGTAGTACCTTCACTACAGTTGAGTAAGCGCTTGGACTGCCATACCAACGAGCCTGGCTCTTTGGTGTTGCTGTCAAAGTTGCATGTTTGGTACCCTGTAGACCTGTGTTCAAATCTGGGTAGGATGACTGCTCTCGCCTTTGACCGCATATGGTGTCAGAAGTGGGATGGCTTGCCGTGAGGTCATCTGAGCCGTGCCCAGAGTCTGAACCGTCTGAGGGACCACCATGGGTAACATTAATGATGGGATGTGTATAGTGTACTTTTCAGTAATACTGATCATATGTCATCATTCAACTGATTTTATTTTTATTTGAAGGTATTTTGGTCAAGATGTGATACATGCTTCTGTACCTTTTAATGTACAGGAAGTTATTATTGTAATGTACACAAAATTAAAGTCTTTTAGTTGTCTGTATGTGTGTGTGTTGTAAAATTGATTTTTATTATTATGCTAAAAGGGCATTTTGCAAGTTATTTTTAAGCCATTAATAATGCATTATTCTCATACTGAATGGTTTCATAAAGCAGCTTCCCAAGATATTAATAGTGGCTCTTGGAGTATACTAGTAATAAATTACTAATGTGCTGAAATGCTAATAAAAATGTTCAGGGAACACATTTATGTGAAGTTTACAATATATTTAAACTGTTCTTCAAGTATAGCACAAAAGGGTATTTTAAGTTAAATTTTAAGAAGTATATATAAATTACAGTAAAGGTACTTAAAATAGGTCCATTTTAACACAACTAAATATATTAAAATATATTGCAGTTATCTTAAAGTTGACATTAATGTTTCTAAAATGACACTTAACATACTTTAATTTGTTCCAAAACACATTTAGTATACACTTAGTATAGTACAATTAAAATATGATAAGTGCATCCAACAAAAGTGCTACTTAAGTATATTTCTTTTTTGCTTGGGGAAACTCTTTAACTTAAATTAAGAGAATTGCTGGTTTGTGTGTGTGACTTGAAAATTACTTCGCAGCAGTTGTGTGTGGCGTCTCTATGACGACCAGCTACACTGAAGGGGTACTATCTCTGGGTAGGCCTACTATCTGCAATGGAAAACAAAGCCAAACAGTCGAGTCGAGGTGAGTTGAGCTGGTACTGGTAATAGAAAAACGGCATGTAACACTTGCTTTTACTTTTACTCATGCCATTTACCATTATCTCCCCGATCGGATTTTCCCTCACTCATGTCATTGCCAATACTTCTTGGGCATTCATCCTTCTGCTGGTGCCTACTCCTTCTATTGTGTTGTCTACAGGTCAAATTTTACCCGTTTTCAAAAAGTTTTGTATGAAAAATATGGTTTTCTTTCATGAAATTACACCAAAATAACATGGATGCTTCCACACTACGCTCTAAACAAACAAACACCCCCCCCCAAACTGGTAATGAGTTGGAATGAAGTTGGCTAAGAAGGTGTAACACAGAATTGGACGATAAGTTAAACTGGATGCTTTAAAAGCAGGCAAGCCAGACCGGGTCAATTTTGAAGTGCATGGTCGACGGAAGAAAACACAAGGGTTAATCAAATACATATTGAGATACACATCTTGTGTATCTTGTCATACAGCTTGCTTACCAACAGACATACTGTATAAACAATCAGCGCAAAGCAACCATTGAGTGGACCCCCAAAAGTTTTCAGTCTGGTGTGGGGGACAGAGAGCAACCCCTTGTCCATGGACAGGGATGGAGAAGGTCCAGTAGGTACACAGGAGCAATGGCATGGTTAAGCAATAGCTAACCACAGGCCGTAGTATACAACAGTTAAGGGGCGTTGTTAGGCCCGACGTGCGCATCAAAGGCTAGAATTATTAGAACTATTTATTTATATCTATTTGCACGTTGCCGGTTGTTGTGCAGCCACTAAAAACTGGTAACTTGAACTTAAATGATAATATGCTTGTGTAGCATGGCTAAATTAGCTATGAATTTTAATAAATTTATGAGAATTAATACCCAGTTATGAATTTTAATATTCAGAAAATATCAAAAATCCATAAAAGCTCTCGTTAAAAGGGCACCACCGGAGTTGTTATAATCCTAGAGTCTCCGGACCTCTAGGTAGCTTTTAATAATTATACAATTATTACTAGTGATCAGTTAGTTAATAATCGCTCAATTATCTTAAATCAATCAGTCAGTCTCATATCTAAAGGGTCACTTCTCTTGGCAGGGACGTGGAAATAGGCAACACACACAGTTCTTGATTACAGTGAATTTATTAACTAACTAATGCGATATAAAAGGGTGGTTAATACAGGGAAAATAAACAATGGCTGAACAATGAGAAATGGAGGTTCGATTGTGGGAAGCATTTGACTCATACGGCAGAGGAGAACTAATGAAAGTAAGCTATGAGTTTAGGAGTAAAAAGATTATTAACATTACTGGACATCCCTGACCACAGAATGTTTGTTAGGTCTTACAGCTTGTCGACGGCCTACTTTGGCCTGTGGCACGGGTCCCACGCTAGCTGCCCGATCCTGCCTTTTGCTAGGGATTCTCCGTGTCTGGCAATTCGGCTGTTTTCAGGTTTCCTTCGTTGCCGTTGGCGAGACCACGTGGCTTGGTCTGACCTCGGTGAAGTTGGCTCGACGAACAAGCTTAAAAGGGAACTTGGTCGTTCCTGAATTAGTCCAGTGTAAACTTAACAGACTGATAATTTTAACAAAACAAAAGAAAGAAAGAAAATAAAACAAACTGAGGGGCAGATCGATGTTGTGGCACTTCGCGTGTGTAGCTTCAAGTGAACAAAGGCCTGTTGCGCTGGTCGAACTTTTAGGGCGTTGCCTGGAGAGGTACGCCGGATGCGTGCCGAAGCGTCCAGAGAGCCGAGTGGGAGACCAGGGCACAAGGAGAGGAGAAGAGCAGAGCAGAGCAAAAGCGAGAACGACGTCGTGTGTCGCTATTTTGTTGCCTGGGGCGTGGTTCCCCCAGGGAGCGTTTCAGGTTTCCTGAGGGACTGCCTTTCTAAGCTTTAATGTCTAAAAGAAAAGAAATCTATTTGCGCGTATTATAATCAAATATATTCCACAATCAAACCTCAATGGTCAAACGGTTGTACTGTTCTAAGTTAAGCATTTGGTAACGGGAAACAATTGTCACATTATTGGTCAGGATAAGTGGGTGACATTTATACATTAACAGCATTTCTGACGATGGTATGTAATACTTATTTCGTCCACTTGGGGGAGCTCAGGTTACATGAGGAAAGCTTAGATTAACCCAAAACAATCTTTCATTAGGAAATTGGGAATTCAGCCTTAAATTCAAGCCGGCAATTAATAGAGTATAGTATGACATTTCTTTATCATCATTTCTAAAGGAATTTTGTGAGAAAGTATTGTGAACAAGCATTGGTTACACATGACGGAGTGTCCTTAATCTTGCTGAAAATAAAAAAACTGCAAAAGTAACTTATTTAGATTCTTTTCAGCCCTAATATCAACAACAGATAGCAACAACATGGTAACATAACTACTCAAATAGAGGCAAACGTAATCAAGTAAATAAAAGATTTAATTAAACTTAATTAAGCAAGGTCAGTTGCCACGGTTACATGTGTGTGGGAGGGGGGGGGGGCAGTTTAGGATTTCCTGCCCCATCCAAGGAGATTCTGATAGGCTGTTCAGGGAAATGCTAATCGCGGGTTAATGTCCCTTTGTCCGCATTATCAGCTTTGTAGATCAAAAAGGTGCCAGTTTTATGATCAGGCTGCTCAGGCATAGCACTTAGAGAAAGCAACTTTCCACCCCCCTTCCGTTGGGGTCTCTTTAGCAGTCTGTTGAAGTTGATCTTTAACCCCCCTGCTCCTCTCTGGGAGAGGAAAAGAGGAATTTGGCGTAGCTCCAAATTTATTTAATATAAAATACACAAATCCACACCGTTGTCCCACTACACTTGCTACTGTGTGCCGGCGGCCAGCAGTAACCTACGTAAAATAATAACACTTTATATTTATTATACCTAACATAAAGGGCGGAATTGCATCTCTCCTTGAGCAATAGTCTTTTGAACAGGCTATTGAAACTTAAACTTTGTTGCAATATCGCAGACATCTGGGGCAAGTAGTGGACTGTTATGTGTGTGTGTGTTTGTGCGTTTTTGTGTGTGTGAAAGAGGGAAATGTTGAATCACGTAATAAGCAATGATTTCTCTCTTTCTCTCTCTCTCATTATTTGTTTATTTATCTATCTCCGCCAGTAAAATCAGATCGCATTTTATTACCAGGTGTAAATGGGGCCACAAAGCTCAGATTATAACTCTAACCTTGTTTGTCACGGAGTGATACGGATCTGTGCAAAGGAATTCAACGTCCTATCCATTGTATACGCTCATTATATCACTACTATGAACCAATCAGATTGCTTGATTTGAGCTACCAGTTTTATAAAGTGATTTATAGGTGAGGTGGAGGACTTTGTAGGTAATGTGAGGCCAGTTAATGTGAGCATATGGGTGATGTGTTGCCAGGGCCTATTTTGAGTGAGAACTCTGGCAGCCGAGTTCTGTACATATTGTATCCTGTCCAGGATTTTGCTGGGTGATGACAGAATCAGTTGCATTTATTATGAGTTATAATTGATAAATAAAACAATGACAAATAAACACAACAAATTAAAACAAGTGACAACACAATTAAAAAACAACTGGGATTATGTATTTTGTCACACTTTGTCACAACAGCACAAGAGAAAATTCAGTAAATTACAGATGTGCAAGTGATTCAGCTTGATTCATACACATTTCCTTTTATAAAGATATTTTGGGCATTTTCACTCAATAATGGGCAATTGACCCTTCGCTAAGCCACACCCCGAATACAAAACTGTCCAATCACAGCACAGTATAGGACTCGCTCTAACTGAAGTCCGACACTTTCATGGCTGCACTCCATTCACTCTAATGCAAAAGGAGTCATTTTCTAGCTTTTTTTGGCTGTATTTTTCTAACATATGGTCAAACGCTGTTCCTGGGGCACTTGTAATAGTTATAGTCGCTACCCAGAGAGGTTGATAGGAGAAGTATGATTTATTCTCTTTCCAAAACCAAAAATAAATTCAGAAAAATGTCGGCTGTGGATTGTTCCTAATGTGATGATGGTTAGCTAACGCTAGCTAACATCCTACTCAATGGAACGTAATGAAGCCCTTCTGTTCTGCTTTTTAATGACAACAGAGGACTACCCAGCTTTATAGGAACAGTGTTGATCCTTAATATTGTTGTCTTTTGTCTCAATCGTCGGGGGATGCGGTGGTTCACTTGTACTGTGTGAGTGGTAGGCTTTAGCTTCTATCTTTAATTTTTTTCACGTCCGTTTGAGTCTTAGCAACTGTAACTAAGGGGGGCGGGGCTTAGCAAAGGGTCAATTGAGATATGACAGAAAACAAGTGAAGACAGAAAGGGGGGAATGGCATGAAACAAATGTTGCAGGCCAGAAACAAACCAGGGACAATGTAATCACAGCTCTGGATATGGTACACGTCTTCACCGCTATGCCTCCAGGAGGCTCAGATAATGTTTTCCTTTCACAAAAAATAATTCTCCTGCAGCAACTCCAAGAAGTCTCAGGCCAAGTCCACAAAACACAGCAGGACCAATACTGATCTCATTTGTTTCAACCTCTGGAGAGGACAAGAGAAATGAATTTTAATCTAAAAACACAAGTTATTTCAACTGATTGAATTCTACATTTCTATCAGACCTTCAAGAGACTATTAAGATACAACAAAACATTAAGCTTCTTTGTTCTCTCCCCAAAACTTGGTCTGAGGTGTCTCCAGTGACTCATGCTCCATAGTGCAGCTGTAGATGTCTCCTTCCTTTGGGAGAAAATCCAGGGTGGACAAAACATAAAATGTCCCATCAGGATTGGGTAAGCATTTGATGAAAGGATCTTCCTCTGATACTTCTACATCATTCTTGGTCCACTTTATGTTGATGGAGGGAGGAAAGAAATGATTGATGAAGCAGATGAGAGTGTTCTCTTGCTCTTTTATCACTTCATCTCTGGGGTAGATGATGATTTCTGGTTCCTCTGAGGGTTAAATTCACACATATTTTAGTGTGCTGTTAATGTTCTATATTTTTAATGGATACAGTATCTTTGTCAAAAGTGAACAGACAGTAAATGAAAAATCAATGTGGTGAGTACAACTTAACTTTAGTCTTTGTTGTAGCTGACTTGTCTGTTTTCCATGTCTGTAAATTGCCTTTGCACTGAATTCTGTTATGTACTGCATATTTGTAAGCCCAGGAAACATGTAAACTTGTAGGCAGTCTGCCATTCCAAACAAGATCTCCTTTTTTAAAGTCTGCATAGTAGATTTCTTCACCATCCAGTGTCATACATAGTTGAGTATCGCTTGAGTCAACTCCCTGGAAAAAAGTAACAATCCAGACATGAATTCAGAAACAACTATTTATACTGGTAACAAATTCATAAAAAGGTTTACAAATAAACTTGTGAACGTGGCATTTTAGTTCATATTTCATTTTAGATACAAAAGAAACAATTATAGGAAATAGCCATACTTACTTTGTGCATAGATGCAAACGGCTCCTGACAAAAAAAGTACAATTGTGAAGTACATATCTTTTAGTCTGTTTGTATTTCAGTGTGCTGTCACACCTCTCATGTTTTCAGAGAGAAAGATGAGACTTCTCAGGGTCGACTGTGCTCGATGAAATGTTTCCTCATAACTAAATAAATCCCATAAATGTTTGATAAAACATGTGACGCTTTGTGTTTGTTTTCTTTCTCATGCTTTGACATCTCTTCTACTCTTCACATCCTCATTCCTTCACTTCCTGTTTGGCAGGTTAATAAATGAGAGCAGTTTCCTCCTTCAAAACTGGAGAAAATCACATCAACACCATATTTCATGTATTTGAATGCTTCTATTGTTTTATTTTATGCTAAGTACTTTTTAGTAAATAAAAGTAAATAAATCCTCCAAAATTGTATGTAACCTTGTTATATATTGTAATGTAATAGGGTGGATTACATTACTTAATCCTTTCAATGCAAGATAAATGGCTAAAACTTTATCCAACAAAATATTATAAAATAGTGTCAAATGAACAGGGCTCCAGTTGCAGTTACTCAGATAATGTGACAATGTAGTATTACCATGTATTATAATAAAAATTTAATATTTACTCTATATTTATATTTGGAACAAATTTTATTCAAATGTCAATTAAGGTATTGTAATTCATTCCCATGCATGCTGCATAGCTCTTCTGCCAACAGCGCCGGGGTCTCTCTCCCTCTCCTCGAACTGTGTGCAGGCAGTCAGTGACTGACGTGTGAGACAGGCGGCTTCTCTCTCAATCTTTCTCTCCTGATCTCTGGATTAAGATGTTCCTACAGCTTGTGAACATGTAAATAGCTTGTTCAATCTTCTCACTTTGCAGATTATGTATTTATTTTTTTATATTTTTATCTCTCTTTCAAATGGCATAAGCTAAGGTGATCTCTCCCTCACATCAATTGTGAGTGCAATATTTCAGTCCATGGTTCATAGGACTGCCATTTCAAGGACGATGGAAAGACCTTATAAAGCTTAAATTCACTGAAACTGTTGATCATATTCGTGACATTTAAGAAATTAGGTAGACTATAGGACTGTAAAGAGAAACATAGGAGACATGGATACAAATGTGTATTGTAGTTAGTGTTATGTCACAACAGCTGCAGAAAGGTTTTACAGCACCCTCTCAAAACACACACACATTAGGGTTGGGCCGATAGACGATGCCATCGTCCATTGGCGATGGCTGACAGACATCACGACGTTGAGCCAGGCATCATGATTGTAAAACCCCCGCCCCATTATTATTTTTAAGTATGCTTTGCAGGTGCCTCGGAATTCCCCCACACCCTGACACAATCACTCACACCTACACCTAATCACCTCAGCACTCAGCCAATGTTATTTTACTATGAGATCAGTGTCCATGACCTCTGTGCCAAAAATAGCTGTCACACAAGAACAGTGTATGTAAATGAAAATCCCTCCAAAACTGATGTATGTGCATGTGAACACAAACAACTGTGTGCAAATGCATGTTCAGGGGACACTAAATTTCACCTCATCAGCAAAGCATGATTTTGGACACGAGGTCACCATGTGTTATGTTTGTCTAGTAGATCTCGACTAGAATTAAATAGCAGTTTGGAGAACAGAAAATAACTCCAGATCACTGGGGTCTGCTGACAAAAGCAACAGGTGCCAGAGGGTGAGAGAAAAGGAGCCATGCTGCTGGCCACCTGCACCCATGGCACTAACCAGCAGCCCAGAAACAAGCTTGTCCAAATTACTTTTACCAACTCTTTGTGCACATGCTTGCTGACATGAGTTAAGTTGAAGTTCTCCTGCCGGCAGGTTAAGTGTCACCTGTCACGTGAGTCACCACTTTAGCCACCCGGAAATAAATGCCCGTCCGGTCAGCTCCGAGCTCTCTTTCTGCTGTTGCTTCTGCATGGTGTGGTTGTGTACCGCTGCTCTGTTCCGTCGCTCGAGATTGATGCTCTGTGTGGTCCGTGCTGAGTCTGTGAGGTCTCTGGGAAAGATGGCCCGTGAAGCACGGAAATGTTTGCAGAGATTCAGAGCACAGATTGCCACTGCTGCTTTGCCTAGTCTGAATTATTAACACACTAACATAGCCTACCTGTTTTTATTATTTTTTTATTGTTACGACCTGTTTTAAAGTGTGTGAGGAGATTTTATTTCTTTGAATATTGTGTTTTGTTTTAGTGATCTTTAATTTGGCTTTGATTTCAGGAAAACTATTGACATAACATTTTAACCATAGAGACCTCCTGATAGTGGTTCGGGTTGTTTTGGTCCAGAGGTGGTGACGTATAATAGGTGGCTCATTTTAATAACATTGCATGTAAGTGTGATTTGGGTTTTATTTTGTTATATTGGCGTGTTTAAGTGTTTATTTATAGCCCCTTTTGTAAGATCCACACTGTAGAACTATAGACTGCTGCCACTCTTTACCAATAGTTTTCCACGCATAAACAAAACTCTACTCTCATATTTTGTTTTAAGTATTATTGGTCGTTTATCCTTTTATGTTTTTAGCTTATTTTTATAGTTATGTTTAGTTTGCAGTTGTTTTATTGTCTCTGTAATAAATTATTTCAAGTTGCTCAAAGGAAAAACTAAAAGCTAAATGTACCTTATTTAACACTTGCCAAACGGCTATTCCGACATGAAAAACACTGAGCTGCAGCACACACCTCTCCTCTCCCTTCCAAACACTAGCTACCCTCCAGGCAGTCAATGGACATAAAGTTGTTACTGTGATGTAGAGACATAGCTCAGTTATAACTTTATGGATGAAAGATACATTTGTTACAAATTAATAACTCCCCACTCTGAAACTCTTGCTCCAGTCCATGTTGCCAAGCTGGTCGGCAACATGTACAGTTGAAAAGAAAGCCATGTTTACAGGCTTCTCATTGGCCCGCCCTTCTGTGCTTCTGATTGGGTAGTAGTCCTTAACTAGGAACTGTGCATGTGCAACTCCCAACAAAGATCATTTACAGACAAGATGTATCACTCCATAGCTAAAACAAAGCCTTCACACACAGGGTGAAAAGGGGAGCTGCAGCAATGTGCAGTACGCTAAAAACTATGGTGTTTTTTGAAAATTAAACCTGTTCTGGTACAACCCCTAAATAAGATTTTGAACCTGAAAATGAGCATAATACCACCTCTTTAATGGAGATTGGCGAAATTGAAGAGAACATTTGTAAATAACCTAAGGATTCTCAGTCAGGCTGATAACATTCAGAAGAAAAAAACATCCCATGGTCAACTTGATGGAATGTTGTGTGATTGTGTGTTTCTTAATTGAGTCACGCAGAAAGGGAGAGGAAGTGTTTTTGAAAGGATTTCTGATGGTGTCTGATCATAAGCGGAGATACCATGGTGCATGGGGGTGGCTGGCCTAGGGCCCTGGTTAGGTGAGGGGCCCCCTACGTGTGCCTCGAAACTTATGTCAGTTGATAGAAGATGCAGCCGGGCGAGAGGAGCTGCATGCAGTTTACTTCCAATAATGGTGCAGACGGACTCAGTGGTATTCCGGAGTGAGTCCAGGGTCACGTAAACATGGTATAAATGACTTGGTAACAGGTGGGCCCAATGCTGAAGCTCTGCCCCCACTGTGATGAAAGTCTAGCTCCGCCCAGTGTCTGATGTATGTACCTGGGTAATTTCTGTGTGGGTGTTAAAATACGAAAAACAACAACAACACACAGACACGAACACACACACACACACCAGGATTTACAAAGTCATAGTAGACAATAGGGGTCGACCAATAAGCCTGGCTGATTATCGGCGCAGATATTCAGCATTTTTCCAATAATCTGCATCGGCCATTTCAAAAACAGATAGCCGATATAATCAATTAATTAAAAAATGCCCTCCTTTGGCTCTGATGCAGCCGCTTCTCTCAGTCTGTTCTGACAATGCAATGTCACACCCACAGTACTACTACTAATAATAATAATAATCTTTATTTGTAGAGCACTTTTCAAAAACAAGTTACAAAGTGCTTTAACAAGTGTAAAGACAATAATACCCAAAAGACAATAATACAAAAACAATACAAGATAAAAGCAAGAAAACATTAAAAAGACTAAAATACACATTTAAGATAAATATAAAATAAGTAAAATAGAATAAAATAAAAGGGATAAAATAAAGTCAAATAAGATCGGGAAAGGCTCTCCTATAAAAGTATGTTTTAAGAAGGGACTTAAAAGAGTTCACTGACTCAGCCGACCTGATTTCCTCGGACAGGCTGTTCCAGAGCCTCAGGGCCCTGACAGCAAACGCTCTGTCCCCTTTAGTTTTCAGTCGAGACTCTGGAACAGACAACAGACCTCTGCCCGAGGATCTCAAGGTGCTGGTGCGTATGGGACTAAAAGGTCAGAAATATAACAAGGCGAGAGGCCATGAAGAGCTTTAAAAGTGATCAATAAAATTTTAAAGTCAATTCTAAAACATACTGGGAGCCAGTGTAATGAAGCTAAAATAGGGGTAATGTGGTCCTATTTCTTTGTTCTGGTTAAAAGCCTGGCAGCTGAGTTCTGGACAGTCTGGAGTCGATCAGTAGATTTTTGGGTTAAACAAGTGAAAAGGCTGTTGCAGTAATCCAGGCGTGATGAAGGCATGTAAATTGGGGTCTGTGTCCTTAAAAGTTAACATAGATCAAATTTTTGCTATATTTCTAAGTTGATAAAAACATGATTGAACAAGCTTTGTGGTGTGCTGCTCAAAATTTTAATTGCTATCAAACCAAACACCAAGGTTCTTTGCAGCAGGCTTAATGTGATTTACTATGGAACCAGCAGATGACAGTATTTGTTTTGCCATCTGCTGTTTGATTTCTGTTTTGTCGGAGTTCAGCTGGAGGAAAGTATTTGACATCCATTTTTTAACTTCACAAAGGCAGTTGTTAAGTGAACTCATTCCAGGGTCTGTAGATCTGACAGGCAAGTACATTTGTGTGTCATCAGCATAAATATGAAAAGAAGTACCATGTTTATAGATAATATGTCCAAGGGGAAGCAGATACAAGGAAAACAAAATGGGTCCTAAGACCGACCCCTGAGGCACACCTTATTAACTGGACAGAACGAAGAGACATAGTTGTTTACAGACACACAAAACTTCCTATTTGACAGGTAGGATGAAAACCATTCTAAGGCAGTACTAGCTGATTGGTTATAAGTAACGGGTAATAGCCTATCAACACTGACTATTGTGCGGAAGTAGCCAATAGAACGAGCGAGCCACCATGCTGCAGCCCCTCCCCTCCTGTCTCAGCAGCGCTCCTCAAATACACACACACACTTGGAGCAAAATGAGCGGAGATCACTGTAGATTACACAAGTTGACTGTAACTACGCCCCTTACTGTAAATAAGTGCAGCAAAGACAGGAATACTAGTAAAATGCTGATACTGCATCAGTACAACAAGCAGGAATGTGCACCAAGCGATATTTAATCTGTTCTGTCTCATCCACCGCAGCTGTGTTTTGTTTTTACATAAGCACCTGTGCTAGATCGGCTAATAGCTAGTTATAAACAAGGTAAATCTTTCTGGTTGTAGCCTGTTTAGTTGAGATGCTACTTATCTTTAAGAGGTGGTGTGCTTTTTGTCTTTTTCCCTCTCCATTACTGAGTTATATACCTTTTTTGTGCATGTAATAGGTTTGCAACGTGAAGAAGCCCAAAGTCCACCCCAAAGTGAGTTCTTATCTCCAACAAAAAACTCTGCTCTGAGCTGCTTGAAAACAGCTCGTTTGTATTCCAGCCACTTCCCTTTCATCCTTGTGACAACACAGGCAGATGACTAGCAGGCCAGGAAACAGGCTGGGGGCTAGCCGCTGGAGCGCTAGCAGGCTGGGAAAAAGGCAGGCTTGGAGAGTGGCTGGACGGGCTGATGGTGCCAAGCCTGACTGATCGGGACTCAGGCTGGGAAACCGGCTGGTGGCTAACTGCAGGAGTGCTAGCAGGCTGAACCGCACTGGAGGACTCTAGAGAGGTTGACATGACAGTCTTGAGAGAGTCCATTTGAACCAGGAGGTTAGCCACACCCAGAGTCTTGAGGAAACCTGGGATCCTCTCTAAACTCTCTTCAAAAGAGGCTATAGCCCTCAATCTGATGCCATAGTCCTCAAAGGTACTCAAAGAGAGCGAGAGTTTGTCCATGGCATAGCTCACCACGCTAAATTCCTCTAGAGACAAGGGATTGTCCGTTGGGTCCATCGCTGGTCGGTTCATTCTGTTACGTTCAGTGGTGGTTATGGCAGAGTTGAGCAAGTTGGAGGACCCAAACGCAGGACACGTAGGCAAGCAGGTAAAGTTCAGATGTTTTATTAAAAGGCAACAAAAGGCGAGCACACTTACAAACTGAGTGGCTGATGACAAAGTCCAGAAACACAAAAGCTGTCCAAACAGAAACAGAAATCCAACGGTGCAGGGAAACACAACGAGGGATCATAACACACATAGAAAGTACTGAACCAACAAAGACAAGACAGAAACACCAGGATATATATACACACGGACTAACGAGCAGGGCGGGAGCAACACAGGTGACAGAGATCAGGGTTAACGAGGGACAGGCAGGCAGAAAGAGAGGCAGAGAGAGAGAGAGAGAGAGAGACAGGCAGAGAGAGAAAAGGGGAAAACAAGGACAGACATGCAGAGGGATCACTGGGGTAACAGACAAGAAAAGGTTACTGAATACTAGACAAGCAGACATGGGGCAGAGAGAATAACCAATAAGACAGAAACACACATGTACAATGAACAAGAACTCAAAAGGAGAACACAGAGCTAAAGTACAAAGGAGACTAGACCCAAAATAATGTAGACAAGGAACCTGAAGTAAATACTAAACCAAGAACCAAGGTGCAGGAAGAAGAACTAAGATGAGAAACAAGACAGTGACTAAGAAACTAAAAACGAAAGAACCAAAATAATAAACTAGATTACAAAACTCCAAACCAAGACAATATCAAATAAACAGGAAAAACAACAGTACAAAAACCAAATCCTAACACTTGCAGCACATCACTTCCACAGATATTATGTATCTTAGCAACCAAAGCGTCTCAGTCGAAAAAAACCCGCTGCGCCTCCAAAACGCACCCTAGCGCTCCCAGCTAAGTGTTTTCAGAAGAGCGGGTGGCGTTTTCAGCTGGTAAAAAACGCTTTGGTGGACACAGGCCCTTACTCAGTATTTTGATGTCAGGAATATAGTTTATTTAACATGTTCCATTTGTTTCCAGTGAGATACTGATTTTATATTGTTACTTTCCTGCTGTAAACTTTACTTTTGTTGCTGCTCTGAAAACAGTTAGTTATGATAACAATATTAAATTTGATTACTATTCTGAATTTATTCTTTTTTAAATAACATATTTTTAAGTAATTTTAGTAATGAAAAACCAATAAGAGTATAGATAAAGAACAGAACCAAAAAATAGTATCAATAAATGTATCAATAAAATCCTAACAATATAAACTAAATACAATATAAATGGCAGTTGGTAAAGACAAAGTTTATGATAATTTATCACTCATAGTTAACAAGTCCATCTCTGTGATGGATCTCTAATTCATTTAATTTACTATTTCAAAGATTAAACATGACAATTAACTTTAATCTGCTTATTTTAACAAAGATTTGTGTTTTAGTTTGTGTTATTCAATATTTTGACTTTATAAGATTTTTTACAATTTTTACAGCAAATGTATATCGGTTCCACATATCGGCCATCGGTCTAATTGGTTACTAATAATCGGTTTTGGGATCGGCCTGAAAAAAAACATATCGGTCGATCCCTAGTAGACACACATAAATGCATACATACTCAGCCCATCTGGTGTGTCGGATGAGGTTCCACCACCATGCTGAAGCACTGAACTTTTTATCTACATTGTCACTACATGGCCAGATTTTCAGCTCTTTCAAAAATGCATTAAAGCTGCGTGAATATTGTAATTAAAATACCTGAATGTGAGATGACAACTGATGTCATTAATTGTGGACCTCGCTTCCTCTGTTAAACTAAACGGCTGTGTGGGTCAAATGGGCTCTAATCTACACACACACCCTCACACCCAAACCTGACACATGTGTGCACACTGCGCATATACAGAAGGTCACTTCATCATCAAAGAGCTTTCTAATCAGTTGTGAGCTGCTGATGTTCCTATAGCAACCAGGGCCACTTGTATCTGTTATTGTAATATGCTCATGCATGTGTGTGTGTGTGTGTGTTATGGTCAATACATTAAAATATCGATACTCTGCAGGATTCACAATTTGCACAGGGCCGTTTTACTGTGAAGCTGAGAAGGTTAATGCAGAGAAGGCTCTAAATGTTACACTGTAACTGCGTCTTGGTGATGTTGGGAGCTGAGTGGGTTTATGCCAGTCGAGTATGGAGTGAATGTCTCCTTATTACCCTTTGAAAGCAAACCTTTTCATGATAATTATGCGGCTCATTGACTGAATCGGTCGAATCTCTTGCTTTGATTTGCCAAAGGAAACATTTTGATCGGTGGCACGCGCACTTGTTTCCCATCCAGGGACGTGCACACTTTGCACACGTTGGTGGGCAGCAATGGTAATTGATGAGGCAATGAAACCTCTGCTCAGCTTACTCTCAAAATGATGTGAATGAAATTGCTCCATATTTGTATAGCGCCTTTCTAGTCTTTTCGACCACTCAAAGCGCTTTTACACTACATCTGCATTCCTTCCATAGATCCATAGGGGCACACCAGCAACAACACCTCGAGCAAAGACAGCAGCCGATTTCTTTAGGGGCATTAAGCACCGGGATGCCCATCGTCCGCTCCCATCAATCACTAACCTGACCGCACAAGATGGTCCATTTCACAGAACCATCCGAAAAGTGTTTGTTTGTCGGAAACCGTTTCGAAAGGACAGGCAACCATGCTGTTCTTATCTGATGCTAGCAGCTTACTGCCAACCGCTTAAGTACAGTTGTTTTGAGTTTGCAATCATTACGAGCTCAGTCATTTCAAGCTAACTTCGAGCTAACAGCCGTTTCGAGCTAACTTTGAGCTAACAGCCGTTTCGAGCTAACTTTGAGCTAACAGCTGTTTCGAGCTAACTTTGAACTAACAGCCGTTTCGAGCTAACTTCGACCTAACAGCCGTTTCGAGCTAACTTCGAGCTAAGAGTCGTTTCCAGCTAACTTGAACTAAGAGTAGTTTTGAGCTAACTTTGAGCTAGCTAACAGTCGTTTTAAGCTAACTTTGCTAACTTTGAGCTAACTTTGAGCTAGCTAACAGTCTTTTTGATCTAACTTTGAGCTAACAATGATTATCTAGCTGCGTCATTTTTGAGCAAATAGTCGTTTTTAAGCTAAGTCGTTTCAAGTTAAGTTATTACATAGCTAAGTTTTTATCTAACTCGCTAAGTCGTTTCAAGCAAACAGTCGTCATCCCGCTGAGTCGCTTCAAGCAAACAGTCGTCATCCCGCTAAGTCGCTTCAAGCAAACAGCCGTCATCTCGCTAAGTCACTTCAAGCAAACAGCCGTCATCTCGCTAAGTCGCTTCAAGCAAATAGTTGTCATCCCGCTAAGTTGCTTCAAGCAAACAGTCGTCATCTCGCTAAGTCGCATCAAGCAAACAGTCATCATCTTGCTAAGTCCCTTGAAGCAAAAGTTGTTTCAAGCCATAGTCATTTCATGCTATAGTCATTTCATGCAAACATTCCTTTTAATCTAACTTCGAGCTAACAATCATCTTGAGCCTAGCTTAGCTATTAGTTGTTTTCAAGAAAACATTTGTTTCTACTTAAGTCATTCAATCTGACAGTCGGTTCCTAGCAAAGTCTTTCGAGCAAAACTAGTTTCGAGCTAACATTCGTTTCGAGCTAACATTCGTTTCGAGCTATCATGCAGCTAACAGTAGTTTTGAGCGAACAGCGTTTCGAGTGAACAATCGTTTCAAGCTAACATCCAGCTAACAGCCATTTCCATTCATTTTAAACCATGTCATTCCGAGCTAATGTTGTCTCAAGGGATAGTTGTTTCGATTGAACAGTCGTTTCAAGCAAACAGTCGTTTCAAAGCAAGTCACTCCAAACAACCGTCAGTTTAACCTAAAGTTGCTTTGAGTGAACGGTCATTTCAAAATTAAGGGGCTTTGGCACCGGGATGTCGCTCACTCCGAGTCATCACTAACCTGACTGTATCAGTCAGTTCGTTACATAGAACTATCCAATTTGTTGTTGGAAACCGTTTCGAGTCGAGTTAGTTTTAGTTGGGTCATTAGGCACCAGGATGCCAAAACCCCTTGCACCCCACATCCATCAATCTTTGCAGGTTGCTCTAGTCTGGGATTCTGGCACCAGGATGCCAGGATTTCCAGCATCTCATCTTTACCAGTCCAGCAACTACATCTAGAACCTCCGACACTGGCACCCAGCTTTCCTCCACAGCCCTAGCAGCACCAGGTTATTTCCATTTCTAATTTCGGTCTTTCCTCTTAACCCATTACGCCACCATCAGCTAATCCTCTTCCTCGTCATCCTAACTCTTTCATCTCCTGTTCTTCAGCTCACTAGTCTACTCAAACACATTGTAGACTACATGAGATCTTGTTCTTCGTACCATGCCTTTTCCTCACTAACCACCTACTAAAAGATCCCTCGAAGGGCACCTCTACCCGAAAGGGAGAACATCCACCCGGTTGAGAGAACTCACTCCTGAAAAGTTTGCGTACACTTTCTCCATACACTAAGATGATTACATGGTCATTATTCTAGATCAGGTCCCCAAGTCAGAGGCATGGCTTTACCAAAAATCCACATCCACACTACTTCCAAGCCACATCTTGCTTCAGTGGTGTAATCAGGGCCCACTTGACTACACAACCCTAACATGTCCCCCAAGTGGTTACTGGTCTCATCCTGCTTTCCGGCTCCAATGCCACCGCTCCAAGCTCTCCGTTTTTCTCCAACCTCCTGGTTCCAAGGTCTGCAGAGAAACAGCAGGTCTCCCATGACCCTAGAGACATCAAGAGACATCTCAAGACCCCTGCAGTCTTCCTCTTACAGCAGACTTGCTGTCCGGCTGCATCCACACCACCTGCGCTGAGTACAGCATCCCTCACTTGTCTTGAACCTTAAACGTTACGTCCACACATGCTCTCTTCGGTTTCATTTCACTGCATCTCCTCTTTTCTTGACCTTCGGCGTAATGCCCGCATTTCAGTCATTCCACAAACAACACTGCTTTCTACCAAAGCGATCCGAAGTCCAGTCATCTCTGTACCCTTTAAGACCCTCGTGAACTATAGGGAATCCCGGCGCACAATCATGTCATATCGTCCGAGACCGGTCTAGTAGCTACTCGATTCCAGTTCTACCAGCAGTTCTGCCAAAGTACTCTTTCGTAAGGCATTTCTCCCATCCATTACTTCGGTCACTCCATGATCTGAGATACCATTCCGCCTACCGCAGCATCATTCCCGAGTATCTGATACAGATCATGTGCTGCTGGTCTTACCAAGCGTACCATCACTACACTTCAGATCAAAAGATCCCAGATTACCCAGTGTTCTCTCAAATAACTGGAAGCCTTTTGGGGGTCCGTTGTGCCCGGGCGTTACGGCGGATTTCCCTATCTTAGCTTCTCCACAACACTTTTGAATGTTTATTCAGCTACTGCAAGCATCGTACATCTTCTGTTTGTTTATCAATGAATCATTAATTGTTGATTGTGGTCCTTGCTAGAGAGGTGGTGCTACCAGCAGAGTTTCAAGAGCGGGACCGCACATCAATTACGTCACTCCCGGTATTCCCATAAATACCCACACAACACATGTCCTCTTCTTCGCTCTCGCATTCCGCATCCCTTTCTCTGTCCAGTCTCCTCATCTCCTATTCCTCTCCATAGTGTTATATGGGGGTCTGTTGTGCCTGGGCGCTACAGTGGATTTCCCTATCGTAGCTTCCCCACAATGCTTTCGAATGTCAATTATTACGACCCCTCCCCCTTCCGGCTTCCTTTTCCTGCAGGAGGCTGCAGGCAGGGAGGCTGATTGGGCTAGGCAATCACCTGTGCAGCTCTACCTTCAGAGCTTATTTAGCCAGGACTGATCAGTCTCTTGCCTCTCTCCTCCTAGGCTGACGTCCTACCGGGTTTGTCTTGTGTTTCTTCTTTTGTTCCTGACAACACACACATACACATCTCACTCATCCATTCACTGCTGACACAACTGATAGTCATACTTTGCCACACCACATATTATTGCTGATCATTTGATTCTTCTTTTACTTTTATAATAAATCATACTATTGCCTTGCAGACCTGTTGTGTCTCACCTCCTTTCTGCCACGGGCTAAGAGCTGGCTTGTGACACAACTTTTTGTTCTTTTTGTCACTCCATAAAAAGGTAACAGCTTTGCAATAGTAGGTTCCCCAGTAAAAACTACAGTAAATCAAACAGAACGAGCTGACCTGCATATCAGAGGCTCCTGGCCACGGGGTTGAGAAGGAAGGGAAGACAATCAGCAGGATGCGAAATATCATGAAAAACCAAGAAAACTTCACCTACCCTCTCCCCCGTGAGAGGCATGCAGATGCGGTACTCCTTCATCAGCATAGTCCTTGCACAATGGTGATGGCAACACAGAGGAAGATGCAGGTTGTCAGGACTTCAGTCTTGGGGGCGATCTTGTAAATCAGTTATTAAGTTGAAATCATTTGAGGCCACCACAAATTTACACGAGTCTTCCTGACTTGTGCATCAGCAGCACCTACTGTAACGGTTCCCTTATGGCTACATGAGTCTCCACACACACCCGGTCTGAAGTAGCAAGAGGGTCTTCCAAAAGCTAATGCAACTGATGTAAAATCAGCAGTTGCCAATTTTATAAACTACTCCACTGGCATCAATTTTGCATTGAAACAAGTCGCTTCCGAGAACAGCAGCTTCGGGTGGCTTCTCGTAGTTCTTGTAGCCATGCGCGTCCCGGACATGAATTGAGCCTCTCGTCGCCCCTGGCTCTTCAGACGTAAACGCTCTTTCGTTTAACCGTGTTCACTTGAAAGCAGTTGTCCAAAATATATCAGCGTGCCTCCTGCTCCTTTGAGTTTTCCTGACAGCTCAGTCCAGGGATGCGCAACCGTGCGGAGTCCAAGCTGCGTCAAGTGAGCGACAGAGAGACAGGAAATAAGGTTTTACCCTCACCGTAAAAGTGTCACCATAAAAAAAAATGATGCAAGCATTGACCTTCTGGATAATAAATATAAGTAATAGTGAAAGTGTACTATACCTTAGTCGGAATGTTTTTAAGCAGTTTTTAATTGATTTGATTCAATATTGGCTTGTGCATCACAGGTTCAATAAATCTTATTTTGAAATACTCTGAATACGCAACATTGGCCACCGCACAGGTAGCACATGCAAAGAGCTTTAGGATCTCAAGGAATACCTATGAAAAATCAGAAAAGGTGAATTGAGTTTTAACGGTTCATGTGGGATATCGCAGCAAAACCTTGGACGAAATAAGCTGTTGAACTGTAATGTGCAGCAATGTGCAGCAATGCAAAAGATATTATCATTAGGTCTCGTCCCCTATGATCCTCCTCTCAGCGCCACAGTTCTGACCATAGACTGTCTACAGTCTCTGGTTCTGATCTGGTCGTAGAGCTGACCTTGGTTCTGATCTGGAGCTGGCCATGGTTCTGAAATTTATCCAGGATTACAAGTTTGCTGCTTGAGTAAAAGGATTTCACATAGCCTTAGCCAGCTAGACAACTAAAGATAATTCCTCATGTTTTTAAATACTTTATTTTAATATATATTATTCAGCTTTATAAAGGGTTTAATTTGTAACTAATGACTTTGTTGGTTAATAAATTATTTGATAATGCTTAATCTTTTTTTGTGTAGATTGTGAAAGCTTTCTCTGACTGCTGAGTCATTAAAATGAATTAATCAAGTCATTAATAAAAGTTCTCTCCACTTTCTAATAATCCAACAAGCATTTTGGCTTATTTAAAAGTTATTATTAAAGAGTGATAACCATAAAGTCTGCAATTATAAGTCATTAAAAAAGGGTCATGATTTTCTCACTTATTAATAAGGAAAAAGCAAAAGTTAAAAGTGAACTGCAATTGGGAATGTTTAGAACTCATTAATCAAGGTTTAGTACAATAGTCAATGTCTGAACTTATGGTTTTTGGTTTTTTTTGGTTGTTCATAAATGAATTCTGGTCCAGAAGGTCAGAGGTCAAACTCTTCAATGCAGGAAACCTGGTGAATTTAAAAGCTAAAAAGACAAAGCAAGTATCCTGGTGGAGGTGGGAGTTTGGCAACCCCAAAGGTGTAATAGCTTATAACACATATGTAAAGCATTCATTTTTTAAATTTGTTTTAAGGAGATGACACTTAACAGGGGTGGGGGGAGTATTTTTGATCCCATGTCATTATAATTAGTTAGTACTTTCTTTTTTCATTTGTACACAACAAGATAAGGCTTTCGGGTTCTTGGATAATTGTAATAAAGTCAATAGTAACTTTGCAGGAATGGTCTACAGCAAGTATGTTTTTATGTTTCATTTTGCTATGCATTTATCTTATGTAGAATTTCCTTTGGACATAGAAGGACAGCTGCTAAGTCTTTAAACTCAAGTTAAATTAACTAAATAATTGAAGATTTGAGCATGTACTGTACGAATTACCAGTAAGAGAATAGGTACACCATTTGGCAAATTTGAAGTTGGCTGTATACATATATATGGTTATACCTTCAAAAATGGAGTGATGTCTTTAAGCAAGAAACACAGAACATAGTGTCTTTAGAACATAGTGTGGCCTTTGATTATTTTAGCATATAGCACTAAAATCAAAATTTCTCTCTGTGTTTCATTTCATGTCATTTTATAGATTAAAAAAGTTGGCGTGGGATATACCTGATAAATTGGCCACTAATTATGTATTAACACAGATCATTTTTAAGTGTAATTTGGAACCCTTGTGCCAAAATGATTGATACCTGTTCCACAAAAATAGATAATTAAATTGTCAAAAATAATACAATTCAAGGACTTTTCCCACTAAGATTATACACCATATGGCATAGGGCATTTGATTTTCATACCAGCAGCAATTTGAAAGGTTGGTTGTTCTTCCTTTGAGGTCAACTAAATTTAGAATAATTCAAGCTACCACTCATGAGTAAATAAATAAAGCTGTGGGCTGTCAGTGTTGTGGCTGGTGGGATCCAGAGTTGGTGAAGTAAACCTTCCCTCTGTGTTGTAAAGGAAAAAAACTGAAGTTCTTATGTTTCAACTCAAGAGGGTGCAATGCACTCGCATGTGTTATGAAATACACTGCGTATCTTGCACTGTTAGTGTCACAGAACAACAAGGCAGTGCAGAGGCCAAACCCAACCAGAGGCACTAGCACAGACATTGAAACAGATTTATGTGCACAGAGCATAAACATCTGAGCATGCACATATTAAGGTCTGTCTGTGATTTAAACTGCATCTCTGCACACACACCAAAGAAAAACACTTTGCACCTACAGTAGCTAAGAGACTCTGAGGGATTTTAAGTTTACGATATTATAAAGTTTAAAGGTAAGCTGAGTTGGAAGGAAATAACCTATATTACTTCAACTCTACATCAGCACATAATTTTGTTATGGTTTATCCAGTATGTGAGAATTAAATAGGGAATTTATACACACACGTACACACGCAACAGTTGACATCGGTTGGCGGGTGATGCACTCTGTTAAAGTTACAGTCTTCAACGTACTGTTCTCCAGCTGGCTGAATTAATTACATACCAACACAAGGCACTCACACTAACACACACACACACACACACACACACACACACACACACACAGACAAGAAACAAAACAAACAAACAAACAAAAGTGATTTTTTTGGTCTGAGTTGCCACTAGACATTATGCTAAGCTGTTTGTAGTGTCAAACTGATGACACCCACCAGTTAGACAGACGCATACATATATCTGTTCACACAAACACACACACAAACACACCAAACTCTGTTTATTCCAGCTGGTATCAGAGTGTCAGCATAGAGGAGACACTGTTGCTAAGAGACCTGGCTTCCTCGCCTCTCGCCACACAGCATCATTAGTTTGCCTTTACTGTCACTTTCCTAACCTATGAGCCCAGTCAGTCCACTTTCACTGTGGAGAAGTGAGCTTGTTTATCAGTTTGTTCAATAGTGGGGGTTCGGCTGGAGCCTATATTAATGAGGGGTTTATTGGAGTCATTCATCTGGGAAAGAAAACACTGGTGTTAGATGGGTGTCACAGGGCAGCTTAATGATTGCATTAAATCCAGGTGAATAGATGTGTGTTTAATGCTTTTACAGATTTTCTCAATAGCTTTGGCACATTTCTTGAAGTTCTCAGCACTGAAGATGCATTTTCCAAAACAGCTCGTAAGTGCAGCAAAACACTATAGTTAACCTGCAAAAGGCTGTAACTCACTTAAAACTATTAAAAACCTCCGATTTATGTGTCAAAATGTACGTTCCTTTGATATTAAGTAAAACCAAGGTGGTCAAAATGTTTAGATGCTTTGTCAGAATGACAGTGGACTAACTGGTGCTGATTTCAAGAGAACATTCCACTTTATAATGCACTTAGATTTGCATGTAATGGGAAGAAAAGCATTTTTCTGTCTGCAATGGTTACACAACACAGTCAAATACAATAAACAGAAAAACGTATTTTTACTGCACTGCACAGAGCAAAATCTTGGAGCCTATCAATACAAAAAAAAAAACATGTACGAGGGCCTACTATAGGCAGTAGTATACTACAGTACCAAAATAAAGCTACAGTGTTGGGAATCCTTTACATCCTGCCGTTCTGCTGTTACGTCATCACAAGCAGCATCCATTGCTGCAAGCAAAGACATCTAATTTTGTATTTGATTGCATACTTTACACTTTCACGCAGAAAATAATTCCTCAATAGGATTCAAGAATCGAGATGACGTCACTAGGATGGGCGCTGACTTTATCCCAGACAATGACAAGGCCATTTCTCACCAAAACCCCAGTCATTCTCCATGAGGTGACATATGTAGAGGGTATCCAGGAAAGTCTCAGAAAGGCAATGTGTTGTACAATACCCGTACTCATGACTAACACCAGTAAGCTAACTGAACAGCATATGCCATTGGTTGAGCTACTGTAAGGTGTGAGAAACTTCCCATTAGTCAGTGAAATTTTTTGAAAGTTTCCCCAGACAGAGAAAATATCAATTTAGCAGACTTTACGACCATTCCATATCAATGCAATTTCTCAAATGTGTGCTTGGCAGATTTTAACTGCACAACGCAGTGTGTGAAGGATTCCCTATATTGTTTTAATGACTTCAACCAGTTCATTATTGAGAGAGGACGGGTGATGAAGTGGCTGGAGGGTGTAAAGTGATTATGTCAAATAATTTGGAAAACATGGAGGTTGCCGTTCTCAGCTGTGTGTGTTTTCACCACAGGGGTTCACACATATGTGACTGCTGCTTATCAACATATGATACGTGCATGGACACACATATACACACATATACATATGCACACTGTACATAGCCACAAAATCCACTTATTCACACACTGTCAAATGCACACAGTGAGGGGGCAATTGAAGGTAGAGAGATGACATTAACGACAACACTGAGGTGAGGTGACAAAGTTTCTCTGCAGATAAATTGCTGTCTGTCTTCATTGCCACACTGGGACTAGTGATGTGTCAGTCTCTTGCTAGTTTCTCCAACATTGCCAGCCCGAGCTTTAACACACAGATACGTTCATATACACTCAATTGCCAGTTTATTAGATACACCTAGCTAATATACAGTTCAATAATACAACAGTGCAATAAATCTGACCTGCATGATGGTTATAATGTTCAGTTTTTGTTATTTTGTTTCATGTTACATCATACCTATTCAAGAGATTTATAGAGTTGTGTAATTATTTAACCATACTATTTCATTAGTAGGGTGTTATTTTATACAACTAAGATAGTTATTCTTAACATATCCGAATTTTAGCCATCAATATTTCAATGTATTGCAGATGAAGAATCTTGTTTATTTATTTGCACTAATACACATAATTACATTATTACATAATAATGTAAGTGGTACTAAATGAGGAGCCGCTTGGGAGCCAAAAGAGCCGGCTCTCAGAAAGAAAGCAGAAACTGTTCCTTGCTCTCTGAGGCCTGTTGTCAGAAGTCGAAAAGGACTTTGACCTTGATTGGTATTTGCATACATTCTAACTACTGTAGAGATTAATGGGTGTCTAATCAAAAGTACAACAAGTTTCTTCTTGATGAACGCAGCTAAATAATTCTCTGTTTTTCTCCAGTGGAAACGTTTTCTTAAAGGTTAGTCTTAAAGCGGTCGGCACGACCCCAGTTTGGAAAAGCAGACAAGAGTACCAAAATAGAAGTTATGCAATGCAATGCTGTGGATGGGGGAAGCAGCTAAAATGTATTTTAGCCACCCAAAAAAAAGGATCACATGAGAAAACCCCCCCAACTCATTATCACTTTAAGTGTACGCCATATTTAGAATATTTTCACTTCTTTACCTTGCTGTCAGACTGCCATTTCAGACTGGGAACTGAAGCTGTATATCCAGCTATGCCCTCTTTAAAGCCAACAGACTCCTTTGCAATTTCACCTCGAAGAACACGGAAGTTTACTGCAGCTGCAATCGGTTAGGTTGTTTGTGTTATTGTGTGACTTTGGTGTTTTACCATGTCAGTTACATCTAAAGGCGGATCTGTTGATTTACCATAAGATTAAGGAGAAGTCGAGCACTTGCTCACAATCAGAACAGAAAAACAAACAAATATGCTCTTCTTCTTTTGCCACATCTGCACTCATCCTTATCAATCATGCACATGTAACCTTTTAGAGTGGAGATTGACGCCTCGATGTCACGACAGTTTCCATGGATACACTGAGATCCAATCCACTTTTCAGCTTTCCCGATTGCTGGTCTAAAACCCAAACATGTAGGGAGTGGCAGTGCTTCAGGAACCAGCATTACCAAGAAAAAAATGCACCAATCCTATAAATGAGGCACCCATAATGTGTGTTTTTATGCAGGTAATTTCAGGTTTTCCATTTCCCAATCTAGTGGGTCAGACACCCATCTAGGTGTCATGCACATTTCATTTAGAGCAGAAGATTGTCTCTTGCATAATGTATAATGAAATCTGAACTTATTCGCCAGTGGTGAGATATGGCTGTGAGAGATGTGTTTTTTCATCTTGGGGCTCAGCTTGCATTTCTCCTCAGAAGATTAAAGAACAACTGCTGCAATATCACAACTATCAGGGTGTGATGTTGGAAGGGAGGAGAGCGCTGTGAGTGTGCACATGTCATATGTGTTTGGTTCCTGTGCACGTGTGTACATCATGCACATATAGCATGTACATGACTCTGTGTGCAAGAATTTCATGTTTTTTACACAGTGCTTTGTCACAGTGTCCACAGTGCATTTTAGGGCTGCTGATCATCCCCTGCTCACAGCCAAGCTGCTGCATCCGTGTCACTATGGAGACACTGGTTGCTATACATCAGCCAATCAGTGCAGGGTAGATGTTTAAAAGTTTTCAGTGTAAAGATTCGCTGTGTTGTTTGGTGTATGCTGAGGAAGTTAATATGTTTCTCTACGTGTCACTTCTGTCTCTTCCTGTTCGTCTCCACTGATGGGTTTCCATCCATGTTGTTCTCTTGTAATGTGATGATGTCCAGAAACAGAAAAGCAGAATGGTCATGAAAAAATTCAACACAATGTTCTCATCACTCTGAAAAAGGTATCACCACAACTTGGAAATGAAAAGCTGTTTTGTCGATGAAGGAATCTTTTAGGAAAAGTGCAGCGTGCCACATTCTATTGAATAAATAATAACTGACTTGGTACAGGCGGTTCAGTTAGAAGTTTAAATTCACCTGATGGTTGGATGAAAACATATCTTGTCTTTCTCTCTATGTCCTATTTTTAGCTAAAAAACTGAGTTGAATTTTCATTTACTTTAAAAGTGACTCAGCCTTTTACTTCAGTGTTATGTTATTTGTATTATGTTTTAAGCAAACTGTCCCTTTAATGTTGCAACGTGACTTTGTGGTTCAACTTTGAATTACCATAATTACTGTTGTTTCATTTAGATCCCAAGATAACATGGTTAAACTTGGAGTTTCTTAACAACTTGTGTGAATATTTTGCTGCTCATGCTGCTTGCCCATCTGGACACTAGTAGTGTTGTTGCTGTGTCCCCAGATCACAGCAGGTAACTTATTAAATTGTTTTGCAATGAAACTAAAGGATTGGCGAAAAATACAAAATCAAACTCGCTCCAAAAACAGACTATTTTTCTTAAACTGACCATTAAGAGGATTAGGGTTGCCCTTCAGAAGATAGCGACAGAAAGAACAATAGCAGAACAGTAGGAAGAAGCTGAAAAGTATTAATGAAAGGAAAGAGGAAGATGTGGGGAAGAGGACAGGGATGAAAAGGGAGGAGAGGGAAGAGCTCAAACAAGTTTGGGTGTGAGAGATGGGAAAGTGGAGTTAATGATCCTTCAGATGGAGGCTAATGAGTTCATCCGCAGGGCTCTAAGGTGCTGTCTAGACCGTGATCAAAGTTAGACACACGCTCACACACATACGCCTCCCCTCATTCCCCCTCTTTCGCCTTACCTGTTGAGTGGGACACACCATGAATTGATGAGTTCCTTCCTCCAGTATAACTGATGTTAAACAGCTTGTCTCTAGCTGTTATCAGGTAATTACTGTACTGTTTGTAAATAACAGAATTCAGGTTAAAGGTTAAAACCCAGGTGTGACAATAACCCCTTTGTTAATGTTAATGCTCTAATGGGAGTCACAGTGAGAAAATGACTTAAACCCTATATTGTATGCTTTGTTCCATGCATCTCTTTTATCTTTCTTTGCTCTTTAACTTTTAGTGACCATTGCACTCCAATTGTTTTGCATTTCACTTAAATCTTTCAGCTGTCTTGTGTTATGTAATTTTCACTCACAAAGAAAGCCTGACACACACACACACACACACACAGATGATCACATTCACATTTGGAAATACACACTTAGACATGTGAGGACGTTAACACATGTGACAAGCACACATGCATGCACACACACAGGCAAATGTGACTGTCACTGTCTGTGACATGTGTCGGTTTCTTCATGGACGTGCTCATCATTTGTCTAAGTCCATCGAGTGGAAACAATGGGCTGAATAATGGCACAGAACAGTTTATACCGCTGTGCATCACCCTTTCGAATACTTACTGTCTAACAAAAATAAAGCATAACAGATGAGAAAAGGATATCAGCTTGAACTGTCCCAGAGCACATAACACAGACACAACACAACCCTTCAGTTTGATTTTGTGATGAGGGTGGATGGTTGCTGGACTCAGCACAGAAATGTAATCAGAGTAAAGAATGAGGTTAGTGTGCTGCACAAAATTTGCTTCAGGTGTGAAGTGAACACTTTTGGCCGGACTGGAGCTCATCCTATAGTCCCAGAGATACAGAAGAAGAAACCAGCTGGTGCAGAATGTTGCCATGCAGCAGATGCTTCTGAATAATTTCAACTGTGTTGCAGATAAAATTTTGAACACACACGCCATGAAATTACTTGAGATTCATTTTCTAAACATAAGTAGTCCATAGAGTAAGCTATAATGAAATGTAAAGCGCATCCATCCATCCATCCATCCATCGTCAACGGCTTATCCTGCATACAGGGTCGCGGGGATGTAAAGCCCTAAAATTTTAATTATTTATGTGTGAAGGATTCAAACATTATTAAAAGCACTCCTGATATGTTTAAGTATATTGCAACTGTAGTAGCCTATACATATATACACATTATATATAGTAAGTGAGTCTGCAGAAGGATTGATTATATTTGAGCTGCCAAACAAATACACCCCTCCCTTCAGTGCTCCTTCAGAAGCTCCACCCCCCTAAATTTAAAATCTCTGAGGTTTCTCCAGTGTTAAAACGCCTTTGTCCTCCCTTGTCATTTAAATTTCTACTCTATATATAATCTTCAGACATTTTCTCCTTGGCAGTCCTCACAGTGCCTGGAGTCCAGCATGTCTGAATGTGCCAATGTATAGAACTCTCTCTTCCACCGCTTCCCTCACCCCATCACTCCTCGCCAACAATCTGGGTCTGGGTATGCGTGCCTTTCAGAGCGCACGCAAAACAGAGAAGCAGCAAACTGTGAGGAAATATTCATTGTATTGGATTACAATACTACGCCTTTAAAGGTTTTAGTGGTATCTGGTGGTAAGGGTTGTGAATTGCAACCAACGGCTCATTCGTGTGCTAAATAATGCATCAGTGGTCCATTGTCCAAATTTCCCTTCTCTTCTTACTTTTAACAAACCAGACAACTAATTCTACTACTACTACAACTACTACTACTTCTTTGTACATATTCAACGTAGTGACGGAATGCGTTCTGTAGAGCCCGTTTGGGCTACTGAAGAAACATGGCGGTGTATGTAGATAGAAATGTCTCATTCTAAGGTATTAAAAACATAAAGGTTCATTATGTAAGGTCTTTATACTCAACTGGAAACATAGTTATACATATATATTATATTGATTTCTGTCAATAAATCCTCCTTAATATAACACACTGGACCTTTAAGTACAAGAACCAATATAACAATTAAAAAAAAACTCCATTACAAGTACAAGTCATGCTTTCATGGGAATATAAAAGTATTATCTGCAAAATGTACTTAAAAAGTATTTGCTTCAATGCATATTATTGTTCTAAGTGGCCCAGGTGTAGCTTGGTAGATACAGTTAGATAAATCTGGGGCGTTGTGAGATGATTACTGGGTCACAACAATCACAAATAAGTAGAAACTTTTTTTAAATTCTCAAATCTAAAATCTCAGCTTTTGTGAAATACTGGATCATTTGACCTCTTTGGGCCTTGAACAATTATTTAAATTAAACAAGAGGTTTAGACAGGAAATTACTTTTTGGTAGAACTGCTAACAACTCACCTGAAACCTATGACCCTCAAGTAGACACTGCTGTGAGGGGTTTTATGTTGTTTTTTTATGAGCTTATCATATGTTTTTTAATGTAAATCGTAAAGCTGGGGTAAGCAATTCATTTCAGAAGTATTTTTGTTGTATTTGCTTAAATTCTCTTAACATCCTGACAGAAATCAATAAATCAAATGAAAATGTGTAACAACAAAACTTGTGTATGTGGGTTTTTATGCAATTACCAAATGTAAAAAGTACAATATGTAAAATGGAATTATTCAAGTGAAGTACTTCAGAATTTTATGTAAGTACACTACTTGAGTAAATGTAGTTACTTTCCACCATACCTATATCTAGCTGATGTTAAGAACTACATTTATTTTTCACCTAGGTGCATTTTGTATAAATGTCATAGCTCTGTAATTAGTTAATTAGTTATTTTAAAACTGTTAAAAACAACTTTTCATTCCTTCGACAGACAACATTTTAAATCATAAAATGTCATGGTCAAGAACTGTTGAAGAATTAAAAGTACAAAACAGAGCGAGTGCTCTAAAAAAACAACTTGAAGAGGCAGATGGAATTAAATACATGTAAAATAAAGAGCTGGGCACATACTGTACTCATAACTGTGACGCACACACTTGATGCAAATTGAGACAAAGTAAAAATAAAACCAGTGGCAAAACAGGATTGATCACAGGTGGGTGGACAACTAAGCAGGGTAAAGCAACATGAGCCAGCATTAATCCCACAGTTTCCTTATTGGATATCGTGCAGTTAACAACTTTTGTCAACCCTGAAACAGCTATGCACGTTATTGAGGAAATGCCCTTTAGCCATGGTTGCCATGGCCCGGGTCGCCATACCAGAGGAGGATGTGGGACGGCTGATGAACGGCATGAGGGGAGCATGTCAAACTGAATCAGTACAGAGCATTGAGAGACTGGCGGTGTCAGCTCCAGTAACACAGCTCTGATCAGCTCAAGGCACTGAGAAGAGAAAGAGAAACCGTCCATGAAGAGAGTTTAATTTTGTGGGAGAGCAGAGGTGAACATCTGTGTGTGTAGGGAAGTATTTCTTCTACTCTCTCGTTCTGTTCGTTCGCACAAAAACATGCAAATGAATGGTGCTCAATATTTTACAGGCGCCAATAGCTCTAAAAATTCAAACATCCCCTTGTGCCCTTTTCGCCAGCCAGCACAATGGCGTGATCTCTCTCCCTCCTTCTTTCTTTCTCTTTCTGTCTTTCATCCTCCCTCTTTCACCGTCACCATGGTGACTACGGAGCTCATACCAAAAAGCAAGCATATACTGTATAATGAGAAAAATTAAAATTAAGATTGAGAAAACTTTGGCCGTACTCATGTGCTTTCCTCCCACGTTGCCTATGAGTGAGTCACAGGCCTGCATGATGGAGATGAGCAAGTGAGAAAAATGGTCTTTCTGCAAGCGTCATTCAAAGGTACAACTAGCACACAGGCAGCATAGCACTGCCCTTTTTTCCCACCTTCTTTTTTGCAATCTATGTGGCGAGTGTAGAATGCTTGTTTTCTTTTTTGGAAATGTTGGTTATGTCTCATTCTTACCTCTGTGACAAAATTCAACAGTACAAATGACACAGTCACCCAAAAGTTGAGCCACTCTCACCTATAAAAACAAACTGCAGACTGCTGACCTCAGGGAAATTCTGTGAAATGTTCCCATTGTGCATTTCCTGAGACCTCCAGTCCATATTTCTGTTTATAAACAGACTGGCTTAAGTCAGGGGCAATGCCAAGGGGGACCAGGGGGGCCATGGCCCCCTGGTACAACCGCTGCCCTTCCCCCAGCGCCCCTTGTGAGTCACATAAGTTTCTATCTGATATTTTACAATAGGTACTATTTATTCAAATGAAAATGACTATTTTTAATAGTTAATGTGAAAGAAAATGACACATGCATAGCCAGCCAACTGCTTTTGACCATCTGTTACTGCGTCACATTATGAACCCCCTCGGCCCCAAGATTTTCAGTGGCCACCCCTATGTAAAATGTATCAGCCTTTGCTCAAAACTTTCACTTCCTACAAGTTAGTGATGTAACTTTTGGTCTGACAATGTAATTGATTTTAACTTCCTGTTTGCTCAGTCACAACTTATCCTGTTATCAGAAGGTTGATAAGCAAACTAATATCATTGTCCATTTCTCCTACAGACATTACCTGTTATTCTTTCAATTTCTTCAGAAGTAAAAATAAAGTAAGACAACATGTATACAATAATAAAATTAAAGACAAAGAGACTTTGACAAGGGGAAAGAAAGAAATTGCTGTCACACTATTGGTGTTTGACAAAAGCTCCTAACATACTTTTCCAAAGAAAAGTTATAATTTCCGTGATTACCCATAGATGACTTCGTCAGTACCATTCATTTCTTCTCTTCCTGTCTCTGCTCTTCTCTTATGTAACAGAAAAAAACATTATGGCAATGCTCAAAACTATTATTCCACAAGGGCTGGACCGAATAATGCCTCTGTGCGTGTGTGAGTGTGTGTTTTGGGCAATTATTGCCTGACCTTTTCTTCTACCTCTCCTCCCTATTGATTGTGAAAACAGACTTAGATTAATAATTCACAAAAACACAGTGGGAGTTTTGACTACTCTTGTTGCCCATGGCAGCAAGACCAGAGCATGTGTTTGCATGTGTGTGTATCCTCCACTTGCTTGTGAGTGTGTGTTGTAGTGAGCATCAGTGTGTACCTGCAAGATTTCTTGTATTTGTAATAATTTTACACTAACTCAAACCCTCTATACTGTAAGACTACTATATATATATATATATGTACACACACACATATATATATATATATGTACACATATATTAAGGGCTGACCACTAATAGTTGATGGGCGGAGCCTGATTCGAACATCAATCTCACAGTGGAAGCTTCACAGTGAAACAAGGATCATGCCATTTTGGCGATATGGGGGTGCTCAACGTCTTATTTTACATAGAACTACCAGTTTTCTCCCAATAAGTTAATAAACAGCCTATTACTACATACATTTAATGCTGTAAATAAACATGTAAAGAGAATAAAACTTTCAATACATGTTTTTAAAGTGCATAAATAAATCCAAAATTGTCACCCTAACCATGTGTAGGCGTAGCGTGTATGTAGTGGCAGAGGAGGAACACTTGCTGAAGAGACGGAACCCCAGCTGCACTGGTGTTGTGCCAAGCTGTCTGCACCTTGCAGGACTTTTGGATAATTTATCACTGTTGATGAACCACACAAAGAATATTTTATCGTTTTTAAATAGCCAACTACTTGATATAGACCTGTGAGGAACCTCGACATGCATGCAGTTGTCTGTAGCACGGAAGGCACGCAAAACTCTGTATGCAAGACCGGTGAATGGCAGGCGAGAGAGAGAGAGAGAGAGAGAGAGAGAGAAGGGAGAATCGCCTCGCACAAAAACACACATGATTCGAATATCAGTCAACTATAGGCAGGACTTCACGATCTATCCGCCAACTATGTAAATCCTTAGTTGGGGACAGCCCTATATATATATATATATATATATATATATATATATATTTAATCGTTGTTGTTCAATATTGTTGTTGTTGTATTGTTGTTATTGTTGTTTTATATTTTGTCAATTTATTTATCTACACAATATTCTCTTCCATTGCAATACGTCTGCACAACGCAAACCAGAGTAATGTAGATGTAAATATCTGCCATATTGTTCTTTTTCTGCAAACAGTTGTATTAATTTTCTCTATTCTTTTATTATTATTCTATATTCTTTATATTTGTTTATTCCATATTTCTACATTTCTACATTTATTTATGTCAACTGTATGTCTCCATGTAGCATGTTATCACCAAAGCAAATTCCAAATGTATGTGTAAAACACTACTTGGCAGTAAAGCTCTTTCTGATTCTGAAATGATGTCTCTTATGTCTGTTTGGTAACCATGTAGCTGGAGCAAGCAGCTGTCTATCTTTAGCTTAGCATAAAGTCTCAAAACAGCTAGCCTGTGTCTGTCCTGTAAGAGTAACTGTAATAAGATCTTCTTAATCTGTACATAACTCTATTTCTCAGCCAGGACCAGATATCGGGCATCCAGTGAACACTCTAGATAGTAACTTAGGCTACCCTGTAGAAATTACATTTTTTACACTTCTGTACAGATTAAACAAAGAAACAAAACAAGCCAGGCAAACTGTTTCTCCCTTTTTTGTCTTTACACTAAGTTAACCAGCTGCTAGCCTCAGCAATGAACTGCGCTAATATTGGTTGTCTAATATTATCAGTCTTCTTGTCTCAGTTTTCTTGGCAAGAAAGCAAATAAGCATATTTCCCCAAATGTCTTATGTTCCTATGAACACTAATCATTTGAGCAACCTTGATTAAGGCAGTACTGCTGACAATATAGTGGAAACATATTGATATGATTATCTTAATGGGTGTAACATCAGTATTAGCCAATAATATTTCCTCAATCAAATCACTATTGATTGAGATAACAATCATCATCAATAAGCATCACTGCCGGTAAATAACAACACTTTTATTGTGTAATAGCCCTATATAGAGATTTCAAACACTGTGAACCCACAGAGAGGGTTAAGGGGTTGGTATGTCTAAAAAAAAATCATCAAACAGCATCTCAAACCCCCTTCCCCCACCCCATCTGACAATTTTGTATTTTTCCAAAACCAACAATTAGACAATCATGCCCACTTCACTCAGCAATTGGCCAGGCGTGTGGAGTCAAGAAAGTATGCAGTATAGTAGTAGAGAAATGCAACAAAGGTTACCAGCTGGACTCAAACCGGCTCAACATCACAGCTCATGGTCAGCAGGTTAACCTTCAGGCACAGTGTGCAGGATATAATTTTTTCTCAAGAGCTTTCTTTTCATTCTTCAACCAACTACTTCTATCAGTTTTCTAGTGTTTAAATGAGGTCTTTGAGGAGAGACTGTCCAAAAGTGTGCGCCATTATTCCCCATTTGTGTGACTCATCTCATTCATCTCATCTTGCCCCTCTCTTTGACGACATGCTTTTCGTTCTGCCTTGAAGTGTGGACATATAGACCTTTAGACATGTTCAGACATCACTTTGCACTAACAAGCTTATTTCAAGCATACCCAGGGGCAGCAGAGATTATCTTTACTTTCACACAGCCCCAGAGACTCTGAGCATGCTTACATCATAATTTTCCAAATGTTCAGTTTTTCCCATTCACACAAAAACACAAGGTTGGCATTCTTTTTCACAGGTTAAGTGTGGACTGTATTTTAGTATGTAGGGCAAGTAACCTTAGACAAATTATTGTTAATTGTGCCCTGAATTACACGAATGGTGTTTGTCATTTGAAGATAATTTTGCAAGTCAAGAAAGTAGCATTTTGTTTTGGTTGAAAACCGCTCAATGAACTACATCTCTTGTCTCTCACAATATACGTCACTAACATGTTAACACTGTAATAATAATGATAATAATAATAATAATAATAATATATTTATTTGTAGAGCACTTTTCAAAAACAAGTTACAAAAAGTGCACAGACAACAATACCCAAAAGACAACAATACAAGCAAGAAAACATCGAAAAGACCAAAATACACGTTTAAGATAAATATAAAACTAGTAAAATAGAATAAAATATAAGGGATAAAATAAAGTCAAATAAGATTGGGAAAGGCTCGCCTATAAAAGTATGTTTTAAGAATGGACTTAAAAGAGTTCACTGACTCAGCCGACCTGATTTCCTCGGGCAGGCTGTTCCAGAGAATCGGGGCCTTGACTGCAAACGCTCTGTCCCCTTTAATTTTCAGTAGAGACTCTGGAACAGACAACAGACCTCTGCCCGAGGATCTCAAGGTGCTGGTGCGTATGGGACTAAAAGGTCAGAAATATAACAAGGCGAGAGGCCATGAAGAGCTTTAAAAGTGATCAATAAAATTTTAAAGTCAATTCTAAAACATACTGGGAGCCAGTGTAATGAAGCTAAAATAGGGGTGATGTGGTCATATTTCTTTGTTCTGGTTAAAAGCCTGGCAGCTGAGTTCTGGACAGTCTGGAGTCGATCAGTAGATTTTTGGGTTAAACAAGTGAAAAGGCTGTTGCAATCCAGGCGTGATGAGATGAAGGTGTGTAAAATGGTCTCGGTGTCCTTAAAAGTTAGCATAGATCGAATATTTGCTATATTTCTAAGTTGATAAAAACATGATTAAACAAGCTTTGTGGTGTGTTGCTCGAAATTTTAATTACTATCAAACCAGACACCAAGGTTCTTTGCAGCAGGGTTAATGTGATTTACTAGGGAACCAACAGATGGCAGTATTTGTTTTGCCATCTGCTGGGACCCGATGACCAGGATTTCTGTTTTGTCTGAGTTCAGCTGGAGGAAAGTATTTGACATCCATTTTTTAACTTCACAAAGGCAGTTGTTAAGTGAACTCAGCATTCCAGGGTCTGTAGATCTGACGGGCAAGTACATTTGTGTGTCATCAGCATAAATATGAAAAGAAATACCATGTTTATGGATAATATGTCCAAGGGGAAGCAGATACAAGGAAAACAAAATGGGTCCTAAGACCGACCCCTGAGGCGCACCTTATTTAACTGGACAGAACGAAGAGACATAGTTGTTTACAGACACGCAAAACTTCCTATTTGACAGGTAGGATGAAAACCATTCTAGGGCAGTACCAGAGATCCCCACCCAGTGCCTCAGTCTGTCTAACATGATGTTGTGATCAGTGGTGTCAAAAGCAGCGCTAAGGTCCAGGCAGGGTCCGAAATTAACACCCGCCAAGCGCCAAATGCGGGCAGATTTTCCCGTTTGGCGAGTAAATTTCAAAAGGCTATCCGCCACACTGGCGGGTGAATGTTCATACCAAAATAGTAATGTAATAATCAGTGTTTTCCCTACAATGTATTCATCAGCACCGCTGCAAAATCTTTCCATGATCAGTAATATTGCGACATTCACTTACACTCTTACACTGAGACACGCCCGGCCGCCCGTTTTTCCAAGCGCGCCTCTGTTCATGGTTGCATAGCAACGTCGGCCACGCGAGTGCTTGTGGAAAGGAGAAAGCGCGGTACGAACTGCAAAGTCACCGATCTGCAGCTAGCTGCCGCTTATTAGCTGTTATGTGGCGACATTTACCAGGAGTGAGCCAACCTTTAAAACGAAAACCCACAGACGAAAAGGGGGACGAATTACATAAAAAAGAAAGTTTTGTGAGAAATGGAGGTTTGGAAAGAACGGAGTTTCAAGAGGCTGGCTACAATATGATTCTGACGCGGTCGTGATGAGTTGTTCTGTGTGTCGCCAGTATGCTAAAGATAAAAACAGAAACAACTCATTTGTCATCGGAAATAAAACGATGAAACTTGAGAACATTTGTGACCATGAACACAGTAAGTGTCACATTGCCTGCGTGTCTGTGTCTCTGGCTCAATCTGAGCCTCTACTCTCGAAAACTTCTGTGACAGCGCTAATGGCGATGTCAGAGCAGACCAGCAAGAAGATGAAGCTACTGTTTAGGACTGTACATGCCATTGGCAAGAAGGCCAGGCCACTTTCTGACTTCGAGTGGATGTGCGAGTAAGTGAAACTGTTTTTCCTCCTGTAATGTTTGCTAGACTAACATTTTATATGAAGCTATGGTAGGGTGACTATCAGTCCTGTTTTCCCAGGACATGTCCTGTTTTCACGTCCTGTCCTGGCCGCCCTGGCTGTTTTTATTTTATTTTTATAAATGAATAAATTTTCAAAAAACTGCTGGGAAAGATCAGCTCTACAGCAAAATATATGAGCAAAAATGGAGGATGAGGAAGAAAAACAGGATAAAGAGGAAGAAAACTAAAGATATAAATATATTTTGTTAGTTCGTTTTTGTAAGTTTGTGAGTCGTCGGATGACTATGAGGTTTAAGTTCTGATAGTTTTACAAAACCTTCAAATGTACTGTTATGAGCGCTAGTTCCACCTCTTCCATGTCTTACTATTTGTTGCTCTGTTTTGACTTCTATGTACACTTATTCATTAAAAATACCATATCAATTAAATGTACTGAAATTAATGTATATGTGATTTGGCCGGTAAAAAATATGCTTGGCTGGTGGATTTTTTCATCTACCAGTCCCCGTGGCAGGTGAGCCAAAAAGTTAATTTCGGACCCTGGGTCCAGGAGTACCAGGACTGAGCACATACCTTCATCAGCAGACATTAAAAGGTCATTGGTGACTTTAAGCAGGGCAGTCTCAGTGCTGTAGTACTTCTCAAAAACTTTTCAAATAATTTGTTATTTTCCAGTACAGTGAGCAGCTGTTTGGACACAATTCTTTCTAGAATCTTTGCAATAAAAGGCAGTTTTGAAATTGGTCTAAAATTTTGATGGAGGGAGGGATCTAAACCAGGTTTCTTTAAAAGTGGGTTCACGCAAGCCGTGAAGTGATCGACCAGATTGTTGGTGTTGGAATCAGACAGGTGTTGGCCTTGGCTCTGAAAGAATGTGCAAAACTTTGAAACACTTTGTTCATTAAAGATGCGAGAACACACAGAGCTTGATGAGTAACAGGCAAATCGCATCGTCATGTCCACTAATTCCACCGAGGAAATGCTGACACGAAGGGTAAAAACCAAGTCCAGTGTATGACCACGGTTATGTGTTTGCCCTTTGACATGTTGTTTGAAGTTAAAAGAAGTGGCCATATTTAAAAAGTCAGTTGCATTAACATTGGTGGGGTCATCAACATGAATATAAAAAATCGCCACAAAGAACAATTCTGTCATAATTTAAAACCAGAGTACATAAAAATTCAGGAAGTTCTGATAAAAATCCTCCAGGCGGTTTTGGGGGGGCAATAAATTACAACAAATATGATAGATTGCAAGAGTGAGAACTTCAAAGGAGTTAAATTCATCACAGTACTTGATGACATTTTAAATTTTTCCTATACACGCTCACTAGCCCACCACCACGACGACTGACCCTCGATTTACTAAAACAATCATATTGAGGCGGACACAGTTCAGCTAGCTGGCTATAGTCATTCATTTGCAACCATGATTCAGTTAAAAACATAAAATCTAGATTTGCAGACAAGATAAAATCATTTAAGATAAAAGTCCTACTTGAAAGTGATCTCACATTGAAGAGAGCCATTTTAAATGAGTTTGTTCTGGGTGCTGGAGTTGGTACAGTTGTCCTAATCCTTATAAGATTACTATGATTGCTGTGTGGGATGTGCACATTTCATACTGGTCTATGCGTGATGTTGACAGGAATAGAAGTCTTTGGAACAGCGCTGGGAGCAGACGGCTTTACATGCCAGCAGGTGGAGACAGTTGTTTGTGGCAGTGAGGCAGAGAGTGAGCGGTGGTGTGTCCAGGTGTGCTGCATGAATGATTAGTCATTCACGTAAGTCATGTGTGGAGGACCGCACCACATGCTGTATGTGAGCAGCTAACATTTCTGAGCCCCGTGTGTTTGGGTGAAGTCCGTCTGTCTTAAAAAGAGACATTCTTTGCCAGAAAATATTAAAGTTATCGACATAACACACACCGTGAGCCCTGCAGGCAGACTGGAGCCAGTCGTGGAGGCCAAGGAGTCTACTGAAGCGGCCAGCACCGCGACCAACAGTGGGAATGGGACCAGAGATAAAAACGGACTTTCCACACTGCTTTAAAAAGTTAAAAAGACGGTTAAAATCTGATTTTGTCAGCTCAGACTGCTGAAGAGCTGTGTCATTTGTTCCGACATAGACGGGAGCGATGGCATTAGGTCCTGGAGTTTTTTTAAAATGTCAGCCATGGTGGCACCAGGGAAGCAGTGAGTGGTAGCTTTAAAGAAACGGATGTTTCTGGTTATGGAGTCACCAATTATTAGTGTGGTTGAGGAAAAAATGGGACGAGGAGATGCCGGCTATGGGGTTCCAGAGCAGGACTGAGCAGAATCTGCTTCAACACTGCGTGCGGAGTGAGGATGGAGTGTGTGAGCTGCCGAGTGTTGTGTTGGAATAACAGTAACAGACCTGAGAGAAGGGCTACCCGACGATGCAGGGTAGAGACGGCCTCCGGAGCATCTGAGCACAGCCTCCTTCAGGATCCTGCATAGGGAAGTGGAGGTTTTTGACCGGGATGACGGCCGCCGATCAGGCCCAGTGGCAGACCGGCAGCCCAGCCGATCACCATTTGCTGCCAGTGCAGGAGATGTAGCCGGTGGAGGAGATGCAACAGTGTTGGCAGGCACTATCAGGGAGACTCGAAGCTGCAGGTGCATCCGCTGGATGGACCGGAGTGTCGTCAGACAGGGCTGCATAGCGGTTGGAGAGGCCGATGTGCGGAGGAGAGGCAGCCCCATCCGAGCCTCTCTTGCAGCCACGGACCACCACTTCAGCCCAGGTTGACTGATGCTTCGGAGTCGAGCAGGAGGAAAGCCTGGGAAGGCCAGAGGGGTCCCATAACACAGTGTCCTGGATGTTGGCGGTTGCGCTAAGAGAAACAATCTGTTTGGCTTGTACTGAAGCCACATCCATAAAGCCAGTCAGCAGGGAATCTTTCTCTTTGATTTCCTCTGAAAGTCGTCGAATGTCTTCCATAAGGTCAGCAATCTTTTTGTTCGCTTTTTTAAGGAGTGTGCAGTCCTCATGGGGCGGAGTTATCTTGGCTAGCATAACGTTAGTCGCCGGAGCTTTGTTGTGGTCAGTAGCGTTGATAGCGTTTTTACAGTCCTCTAGCTTAAAATTCACGTCGGATGACTAAAATCCTTTACCTACGTAAAACTCAAATTAAAAACTTAAGTTAAATAAAAAGGATATAAAAAATTTAACGTAAAAGTGTGGATTAAAACTGGATAAGAGTCCGGTTTAAGACAGAGCTTCCGACAGGTAGCTACAGACGCCAACGCATGCACAGAGTACAAATGTAATGCTAGCTAACATTCATTCCTTGGTTGCTACTCGCTAGGTAACTTAACTATGTTCCACGCACAAATGTATCTCACATGATGTGTTTAAACCAACGACTCTTGGTCCTTTCATTACATAGACATCTAAGTTGTTTGACGTTAGCTTCAGTGACGTTAGCTTCAGTAACATTAGCTTCCATCATTGAGAGAAAAAGGTATGAAGTCACATTTTGGGTTTGTGGTCTTTGTAGGCTATTTGCGTATTTTCAGTGTTATGTTTTTACCAGTTTTACAACAAACTGACTTTCTTGACTTGCAAAATGATATTTTAAATTGAACATTTAAAATGGGATCAAAATATTTGTCGCCATTGACAACTGTGGTTGAAGTGGAAAATAAACTACTACTATAGCTTACTACTAGTATAATATTATTCCAGGTGGACAAAAAAGCAGTTTAATTTTTGTGGGTTGTTTTCCATCTTGGCTAAATCCTTGTGCAAGAAAAATGCTCCACATAGGCGGTCTCATCAGTTTCTTCTGAAAGGTGACTAAACGGGAGTGAACGCAGAAGCACAATTCAGAGACAGTAGTATAAGGCAAGTTCCGTTTATCGTAGTCAGACAGGCAGGGTCATAGTACCAGGTTGGCAATCCAAGAGAAAGGCAAATAAATTTAAATCCGATAGGCAGAAGATAGGTCTGGGAAACAGGCATAACAGGGTCCGGACACAAACAGGACAGAACAAACAAACTATAGACCGCTGGAATGCTAGGCAGAAAAAGTCATAACATTTCTAGTGACTACTGTCCAAGCATATTCTATATCAAATGTAGAAACACTTCTTCATCTCCTTATCTTTCACTTCTTCAGAACATTCATATGTTATAAATACAACCTCCCCTTCTTTGGTAAAATACCACTTGTCCTCCTCATTTCTTTTCAGTAAACATATGTGATTTAGTCAAGCACCCTCAACCCACATCCAGCTCCTCTGCCTCCAGGCCAGAGTTCAGTATGCACAGATGAAGCACTGGTAGCACATCACACTGGGTTGGATTGCCTATCTCCTCTCAACAGTCACTACCGATCCAAGTCATTAGGCAGCAGAGTGCCTGCTTGAAAGAGCACTGGAGCAGAAAGATATTGCAGAGTGTTGGAGAGAAAAAGCTGGTAAAAAGAAGGTGGCAAGGAACCAATGGTTCACTGTCATTGTCTGTAGAGGAAAGCGTCAAAGAAAGGAAACAGAGGAAAAGGAGATTAATGAAGAAAACACAGAGGAGAAAGGGGAAGCACTATCATGCAGCCCACGAAAGAAAATAGAGAAAAACATCAGAAAAAAAACAAACGAATTCAACTCTTTGGTTGAATTCAGTGAGACCTTTTTGACCAAAGATCAGGACCAGGATAAAGTATCAATCCTGTCAATTTGATCAGTAAAATAATATCAGCAGAAATAATATCATCAACAGCAACTCATCATTTACAATAAGAGACGGGGAAAACTAAAGATAATGAAAAAATAATGTGATATACTTACTGTATATATATATTAATATATATAGGCCTGCAATGAACTGTACCCCAACTGGCATTGGCTCCAGCCCCCCCTCCCCATGACCTTGTACGCAAGATAAGGGGTTGACAATAGATGGATCAGTTTGTTAAAATATTGTACTTTGAGCACTTTGTCTTAAAGAATTGTTCATCATCTCTTTGCAGGATCATGTTTTCTTCTGTCAGTCAGTCTAAGTGGTCAACTAATGTCCATCTTTACATTTTCAGGATGTTTCTCTGTGTGTCTCTGTTGCTGTCATCACTCTTACTCCACACCATGCCCATCATTTCAATTTCCCTGTCCATCCAACTTCTAGAAATCTAACTCTGTGATTTTAAACATTTTTGCCAGCTCATACTGTCTCTGAGGGACACGGCTGAATGGAAAATGCTTGTACCATACTGCTGTGTGTATAGAATAGTAACAGCTTTGACAGCACTCAGTCAGAGGTCAGGAAAGGGACTGACAGCTTTACATTCATAGCAGTGACTCAAAGGATCAGATGACTCCTGCAAACATCAGCTTTTTTTGTCAACAAACACACACAAAGGTGAGACAAACCAGTGGTATTTCTGAGACTACACCTAACAGTGGTCATGTACAGAAACATTTCTAAAAAGGTTTTAATTCACAGCAAAATATACTCTTCTTCTTTGTTTCCATTAGTATTCAGCACTCATCATTTCATTAAATCATTTTCTAACAACCCAAACTAAGATTCCATAACTCACATCTACATGCATGGACTATGAAAATAAGGTACAACCTTATATTCTACTCACTATAAACACTGAATATAATTTGGATTTAGCACATTTTTCGTAATGTGCAAATCTCACATTGTCTTTGTCCCTGCAGAGATCATTATGTCTACTTATCTAATATAATATATGATTCAAAATAGGTTTTCTTTTTCACAAGGTGCTAATGAAAGGTTTAAAATGACAGTTCAGTTGATAATGAAATATTATATTATTGGTCTTACCTGGAGCTTCTGTGAATAAGAGATGAGTGAGAGGGTGCAGCACACAATTGTGTTTTCTCCAGTTTCTCACCAATTACTCATGAAATCAATTTTACAAGTATTTCCCTGACCTTTTTCCACAGAAAAAACAATTACAAATCTAACAAGAATTTGATGTTTGTTGTCATGGTAAATTGAAGTTTATTCATAATGGGATTTTTTTTTTGGTCTGTTTTTTGATCTTTTAAGCAAGTTTGAATTATTTATGGACCCACATTAGCATGTGCAAAGTTTAAATTATACACATGAGTGTGTACAGTCACTCAGAATTATCTGCGAGCCTCCAAATGCATCCACTGCCAATTTCCATTTCCATTTCTATCTGTCTATTTTGTGCTCAAGCAAAGTATACCATGTGTGACCCATAAGCACTTTTGTGTATGTTACTTTAATTGCCATAATATTACACATTGTTTCTAATATGTATGGAAAGAATGTTTGAGCAAACAATATGAAACAAAATCATGACAGAATTCCAGGGATCAAAGCCAATGTAGGAGGCAGATAGTACATATGGATGTGTCTTAGTGTACCCTCTGCCCATGTTGCTCTCGTTGCTCTAAGGTAAAGCTCTAATGAATGATTTAGGGAGCTGCATGCATCTATTACATCCACTTGTGAAAAGCCCTGACCTGCAGTGTGTAAGCTCTCCGGAGCATTTACAATGGGTTTGTCTCTCAATTCAACCACATTTCTGGCAGAGAGGTTCCTAGACTGAAGCAACTGAATGTGTGAGCAATGACACAAGGTTGAATTCTTGGTAAAGAAAATACTTGAAATGGCATTTTTATTTTAGTGCATCCATTGGCTCTATCTAGGTAAACAAATAAAAAAAACAGTATGGAGGAAAGACTGTAACCCTGCTGTATTTTGTGTGTATTTCCACAGTATTGGAAACAGGGGGGGACTAAAATACATCAGTACATTTTGGTAGAAAATCAATGCTAAACCCATGCGGAAAAATCTGTGAAAAAAAAAGTTAGTCAACATCAAACAGCAATGCTGACCTTTTTCAGTAGTCAATTTTTATTTTACATCTTTTGAAAAAAGACAATCATGGACATATACAAAGCATTAAACAGAGCATTTTCAAATCTAAAATAAAAAACAAATCATGTGTACTTTTTAAAAGAAATACTAGGTGAGTCTTTTTTTTCTCAAAAAATTTGGGCATTTTGTGTATGAAACTCCTACAGGTTTTTATTATATACATTGTATTAAACAGCTCTTATTTTTCAGCTGTTCATTTAAAATACAGGTCAACAGCTGGTTCCTGTGAAGCTGAAAATGTTGGCAAGAGTTATGTCATAATTTAGATTATATAAAATAGTCAATATAATTAAAATATCATACAGGGTTTTTTTTCAATTTTCACAAAAAACCTGTACAATGACCAAGTAACTTTTGTGATTGTGGTAAGAAAAATGGAAATGTTCCTCTCAGAAGGACCTGAGAGCTAAATGTAATCATTTCTTCTTATGTTCCCCTGTGAAACAGCGTCACTTTAATTTCACTGCACCTGCACCGACTGAATGACTTCAGGCCAGAGTGACTCACTGAAAAATAACATGTTAGATGGAGATGACTGTTTCACTAACAATATACAGAAAAAAAGAGCCAAATTAAAATTAGTGCTGTCAGGTGAAACCTGATATTTGGTGTTTTAATTGACAGTACTAGAACTGAAAAGGTCAGCTACGATTTGAAAATGAAAATAATTAAAATGTCACTTAAAGAAAAGTCAATCTGAATGAGGTTTTCATCATCTAAAGAGCAGAAAAAAACCTTAAACTTTAAGGTATAATTTTATAATCATAGGAAATGCTTAAATGAAAAAAAACTGTGTCATACCTATCCTAAATATTGTAGCTTTAGGCATATATGGCCTCAAAAGAAAAGTAAGAGAATACAGAATTGCAAATAAAGAACATACGTACCACAAACATCTATATCTTTTTCTAAATGTCATGTTTGATGGATGTTTATAATATATTTTAGGTGATGTTGTGCATCATAACCCACATTTATGTGGCAAAACACCCCCTTAGCTACTGTTACTATGCCTTTCAAGCTTTCCATTTTCACACAGCACAGTTTACAATGATAACGAATGCAAATTAATTGGATTTACTTCAAAATTTATAGTAATTTTCACAACAATGGTCCAGTTCTTCTTTTCAGACAAAGACAGACAAAAGCAGGCAGCTGTAGGTAGCTAGCTAATTAAGCTAACATTAGCTGTGTCTTAAATATGCAGGTGGCTACATGCTAAAAAGAGTGAAGCTAAAGCTGCATTTAAAAAAAGAACCCACCACTGATACCCTTTATCTATGCCGTATGGTACAGCCCCATGCACACTGCCCCAACAAATGGAGAAATCTTTAGCTTGATAGTCCTGCCTACCTCATTACTGTTACTAAGCTAGGATAGGAAAATTTCTGGTGTTTTGATAATTTTTATAATGCCCACTTAAAGCAGAGTACATTTTCTAACAAGTAAACATAACCCAGAGGCTCAGCAAATAGACAATATTATGGAACAGAGCTCCTGGACTTAAGTCATCAGGGGTCTTGAACATTGCCCTGAAATAAATGGCTGATGTCAACAAGGGAGTATCAGGTAAGTGGTCTCTCGCTCAACAATCAATGGCACAGACTGATGGTAGAAAGTCCTTGGAGAAAAAAAAACTGCAGTAGCCCATTACAATTGATTCACTTTAAACAAAGCGTCACAGGGCAATGGCTCACTGTTGTTATCTGGTTTGGTGTGTACCGTTTTAGTCCAGTCTTTTTTCATTTTGACTGGTCTTTTGTATTCCTGTGGAATTAGATTTATTAAGTCTTTAGTTTTGATCATGTCTTGCGTGTTCTATATATAAAACTGTATCTGACTTTAACTTAACTTCCATTAAAATGACAGATACAGTAGGATCAACTGCAGTTGGACATTTCAGGTTTACTAATTTTACATTCTATTTGTGAACGTGATTGTCCAACAGTATGACATTCATTGCACTGTAATATGTGTGAAAAAACCCTTAAGTGTGGCACTTCATACGTTTAATAAAGTGTCTAAAGGGCGATTCAGTGTGTTTCACCTAATTTGCTACAAATAGTTTATACTTTATACTTTCCAAAGTATGCAATACCATTCTCCAGATTGATCCTTTCTCCCGGTGTCCACTGACAGCAGTTAAATTTAGTACAATACCAAAATCAGTTTGGAAAAAATGTAACATTGCTTCAAACAGGTGCTGTATCAACATGAACATTTAGTTGTTTTTTTCATTAAATTGAATTTTACTTCCTAATGCAGTTGCAAGAAGGACCCACTTGGTGAGTTCAGGTGCTTGGGGAAAGCTCCAACATCCTAAACTTGAGACACTGCTGCCGAAAAGCAATGTGTTTATGAGATATGTAGTCACAAAACCAGACACCAAACACAAATCATAAGCACGCATACACCTTTTAAAAAAAGATATTGTGAGTTTGGCAATTTCTTGCTTTTAAAAAGGTGCTTTTCTGCAGATGACTCTTAAGTCTGCTATGTTACTATTTAGTACTCAGCACCTAAACACACCAACAAGGAAGAGTTTTCAAAACATTTCCTTCTTTTAGCAGCTATGTGGAGACAACATGAACTACATTGTTTTTGCTGTGGCTGGTTTTCTTTCACAAGGTCTCCAAGTTGATTTAAATATTTCACCAGCATCAACTGAAACCAATGGACATGGAAGGAGGGAAATTAACCTTTCACTGCTTTGGAAAAGCTAAAAGATGCAAAATCAATTGTACTTTTTTGTCATATTAACTGGGTTTCAGACATGCCTATTGTGTCACCTGTGGTTAATCCAAGGTGTCAGGCTCAGCGTCCATGCAGGTCTCCCAGGGGTTACGTGGCATGTGAGGCATGGAGATGAGAAGCAGGGCGCCTCCACTGAGGATGAGCAAGGTGAAGGAGGCACAGGCACAGGTAAAAGACCAGGAGTAGTAGTATTCAATCCAGATGGTCTCATCACTGTCGATCATTCGCTTGACAGACTGGCGCATTACCTCGACAGAAATGATGATGCAAAGACCTGCGTGCCAAAACAGAAAGGAAAAAGCAGATGCTTCACTCGCCTTCGTGGCGATTGTGGTGTCATAAGTGTTCCATCAGGTGCTGTTACAATTCCACATTTCCACTGCAAGATTGTCAGTTTTATTTTAACTTTGAGTCTGTGACAGTATATGCAATGCTAGGTGGGAGGTCACACCTATCAAAATTAATTTCACACTTAGATATTTTAAAATGTCGCCCCAAAGCTACATCAAATCTGTCAGCGCTTGCCACCTTAAATTAGCTGCATAAGTAATATTCATTACCACAAGGAGAGGTGTCCACGATGATGACAATGACATACCCCATTTCAATTTTAGCTGTAACACAAAGACAAGAGTACCATACAAAGCCTGATCTGTGAATCATTATCTGCCATATCTGACCTGCAAAGGCAAAGAACATCCCAGCAGGCCGGAGCAGGTAGTCCCGCCCCTTCCCGAAAGAGAAGATGACACAGAGGGTGCCCAGGATCATGAAGAAAAGACTGAAGATGGCGATGGCTGCTGCTGAGATATTGTACTCTGAGGAGGGGTTTAAGAAAAGGGTAAATATATTTGGATGGATGTGAAAGGAAACAAATAGGGATAGAGAAGACGCAGAAATAAAAAAACAGTGAACAGTGAGGAGGCACGAGTGAGTGAGAAGAGAGGAAGAGAGACGGCAAAGTGGTAGCGGTTCAATATTGATAGAGTGGGTAGGAACATAAGGGGAAGGTTGCACTATCGTTTACATAATAATTGTTTCAATATTGCACTCAGACGAGTTATGACACAGATAATTAGCCTTTAAATTAGCCTCACTTTAAAAACAACAGACATTTATCCAAACTGGCTATAATGCCATTTGCATGACAGATAAGATCCTGCGGGCTTATAACAGGATGATTACAACATCTCTCTCTACCTCTCTCTCTCTCTTCCCGCCTGCCTCCCCTCCTGTCTCTTTGTTAGATAAAGATCATCTACTCTATCCTTCTCCCTAACACTCCAACTGTGATAGAAATGATCCTCGGAGCAAAGCACTCCATTTCAGCCCCCCAGACTGTGTAAAATAACCTTACACTCAGTATCTCAAGTGTAGGTCTGTAGTGTCTGTTTGAGGACTGTTTGCCTGTGTGAGTATGCATGTGTGTCAAAGTCTCTGTGGATGTTTTTATGCATGTTTTTGCTCAGTCATGTTCACTTTTGCATTGTGTGTTATCTTCCATCAACAGATTTTCAGGCAGTACAAAATTTATTTTATTTTTTGTATTTTATTCTATGTAATACTTTCTCCTGGTATATACTATGATTTTCTGTTGTGAATCTATCCTGTACATCAAATGCATGTCTGTCCGTTCTTGGGAGAGGTATCCCTCTTCTGTAGCTCTTCAGGTTTCTTCCATTTTCTTCCCTGTTAAAAGGTTTTACTGGGAGTTTTTCCTCATTTGAATTGATGATCCAAGGACAGAAGGTGAAGATTGTAAAGCCTTGCTGACCTTGACCTTGCTGTTTTTTTCTGCACACCATGTTTCGCTTATATATGTTGTTATAGTATAGACAGTGAATTGAGGTAAAGGGATATAATTCTTTCTCCATAATATTCTGTGTCTTACGTTATGCAGTGAATGTATGATCCTGCCGACGTTGTACTATGTATGAAACACTGTATAATATGTCTTCACTGATTTCACCAAGACGTAACCGTGTTCTATACATCTGCTGCAATCTGAAAAGGATCTGTAATTGCCTGGCTTTATGAGCTGTGTGTTCCCTCGTGCTTGCCTGTGTGTTTGTCTGCGTTTGTCAGAAGCTATAAGGGTCAGCCAGCCAACATAGGAACAGAGGAGCTGTTTCCTGGAAATACTTTGCCACAGCAGGGAAGATGAGAAGATGAAAATCAAAGGGTATTGGAACAGATATCTTTCTTATCTGATAAGATATGACGGTGTGCATGTGACTGAGTATGTGTTTCCTCATTATATTGACAGAAAAAGAAAGAATAAACCAGACAGCATTAACAGTGACCATGTATTTGAAAACTCTTACATGTGACATACAGGCACATGTTGCGCTTAGATTTTGGGATATGTGATATCTGAGCATATATCCACGAAGAAAATGTTTTCCCTGATGAGAAAAAAATGTAACCATTTCTAGTAAAATAAAGAAATGGTTTCCTCCCATTTTATTTTACTAGAAATGGTTACATTTTTTTCTCATCACAGACAGACAGTTTGGTCTGAAAAAAACAACAACCTGGATCTGTTTTAACATGTAGTCTGGGTGGCAGTGAGGAGGCACCCACCTTTCTGGGTCTTGACTTCAAAAACTTCAGCTTCTTCCCCCGAGGTAAAGTGTTTGAAGTAGGAACAGTTTTGGGCTGCAGAGAGAGAGAAGAGGATGAGAGCGAGGGGGTGAGAGAGTGATAGACAGAGGGCAATGAAACATGAGGTGGAGAAAGAGCAGCTGGCTCAGGTTGTATCTGTAGCTCTGTGTGTCTGCACTACCAAATCAATGTAAAAATTCTCTCAATGGATGCAAGAAGGGACCTAACAAATGCACTGAAATTAATGAGATGCAAACTTATGAAAAAAAGTAAATATTGGTTTATTAATGTATTTATTTTAGCCTGGAGTTATGGCTTGGCCTGTCACTGCTAGTTTAGTTTAAAAGTAATTAGATCATCATACATTGTTCAGATCTTAATAAACCGTATGTCTTACATTTCTAGAAACTGTACATCTCTGACTAAAATAAATTTCTAGAATTGAAATTATCCATTTGTATGCTCACAATTTTGAAGCAACATATCATTTCTAGATCTGTAAAGAATGTGCAAGTTTTGCACTTCCTCTTTGGCTGTTTCATCAGATGTACATTCAACACCGCCTCCAAATCACAGCAGTGTTCTGTGCCTTGCTGTCATCCAAAAATAAAATATCTTAAAGTCACTATCCTCCATGTTGGCTGTGTTTACTTTTTCAGTTCACACCCATTTCTACACAGGGATCATACATTTCTGCTTGCTTGCCCAAGCTCTAGTCCTTTGACCACAATTGTCTATATAACTCCATATAGAAAAGCCATTGACGGGAGCCGTCATTGCCCACACATCAATCTATCTATTTGCTGTCTCTAAGGGCAGCTGAGCTGGGAGGGGGGGTTGGAGAGGACGTAAAGGCCAAGTGAGTCCCTCTTTCCTCCACTCACCATCCTTTCTCGCTGAGATTAAATCCATAAGGCAGACAGGCGCTCTCTGTCCACACAGAGATGCACAATGTTTGTGTGCTGGCGTCTGTGTGTACACCAAGCAGTTCTCATTCCCAGATCGTCAAATACAGACGCTTCGTCAACGCCCCTCTGCCGACTGTGTATGTGTGTGTGTGTACCACGAGCTGGTTGTTACCCAGGATGAGAAAGAATCAAAGAGGTAACCTAGCAACAGGCTGCCGCAGGTCTTGCCTAGTCCTATCTATTTACCCATGTAAAGGCATATCAAGAGGAGTGTGTGTGTATGTGTGTGTGTGTGTGTTTGAGGGAATGGACAGGCCGGTGGTAGGGAGAACCGGAGGCGAGGTCACAGTGCAGCAGCTAGAATCTGTAAATATATTATTTTCATTAGTCTTCATGAGGTGTCTTTACCTCTGGGGCTAAGCTAATCTAAGATAATATGTGTTTGGGTGTAGCTATGAGATTTACTCCAGTCTCTATAAAGACTATGATCAGCCCAACACACAAAGACAAGACAGAAAAACCTTTGTTTTATACAAAGGAAGCTTCAAAAGACTGGACTTGGTATGGCTATGGTTATGCTCGATCCCGATGAATTAATAGGGACAATGTAGAGAGCAGTGAAAGAAAATGAGAGTTAACATAGTGGTTAATATTTTTAGGTTGAGTAATTGACCATTCACTAGCTATGGTCTCTACTGCAATCTCTATCAACTCCTGAGGGATACATCTGGCTCTTTAGCTGCTAAAAGCTCCACAGTGTTCACCAGTTAGTCACTAACTGTGTCCGTCTGCTTCTTGCTGCTGAGCAGGTAGTGTACAGTGGGGTTTTTAGAGCTCTTTAGCTGAAAACAGCTGCGACCTTTAAGCCAGTGAGAGTGAACAAATAGTAGAGTTACTGTAAACCAGAGCAGAGCTGCAGACAAATAAGAAATTAGATTAATCGCTGCAAGCGACCCTCTCATATTGTCCCATTGTTTTCACATCTGATAATTTGATACATTTTTATTGTAAAAATTAGTTATAGCTGGTTTTAGCAGCTGTAGCTAGGTAGTGTAAGCTAATTTAACACTAAAACGTGTTTTCTCCTGCATTTCATTCAAAACGCCAGTAAAAGGGTCTTAAATATGCATTTAATAGCCACATACATGATGTAATGGTAAGAGACTGAGATTAAAGCAGCATGTCACTGGCAAAACATAATTTAAAAGATATGGAAAGAAGCAGCCATAGCACTATAATACAGTATCTTAAATAAAAATGAAGTTAAAATGATTTCTGTTGTAATAACCCTTTTTGAAAGCACTACAGAAAAACATACTTGCAACACAGTGATTAGATTTACGCTTTAACGTTTGTACTTTCAAAGGTTTACCTTCACTTTTATGAGAGAAAATGATTTGAGGATGCGGAAAGTATACTGAAGACTTTAGCTAGCATAGGTGGTTTTCCGCAGTATGGGGTGTCGGGTAAGGGATGGATCCAGGCATTTCACATCAGTTACATTGGCAGAATTAAAACTGCTCTCGTAGTAGCATTACAGTATGTTATGTGATTTCAACGTTTCGATTAATTACAAAATGGCAAATAGCTTTTATAGATGACATATATGGGTTCGACTGCAAATGCACAGGCCAAATCAAGCCTAATGTCAGGGACAGCTCAAAAGTCTATTCTTTAAGTTGGTGCTAAAACAGACAGACGCCAGGAAGAGCAGTTGCCCATTTGGGATTCATCCAAATTATTTAAAATTTTTTACTTCCACTGCCTCAGTATGCTAGGCCAAAAAGTTGGAAAACTTTCACTACCTTTTGTTGCCAAGTTCTGCCTTTATGACACAACATACTGGTGGAGTTTGCTGTTACTCTGTTACTAAACAAACCAAGCTGAACTACAATTTGGAAGCATCATAAACAATCACGTTTTGTAATGAATGTAGAACACACTGCTCTGAAATGTTTAAAAACAAATCTTTAACTTTAGACGGTGAGCATTAACTGAGGAAGAGAACATCTGGGTCGTATAATTGGCCTTGCTGTCCTGCTAATGGGGGGATTTAGTTCTGGGGGAGAGTGATTAGAACGAAGTATTGCCTGCCATTTTAGTTTCGCCTATTTCCATTAAACTCTGCTGCCCCCTCCTCTCCTTGATATGCAGCTTCTCCTTTCCTTGCTCTCCATCCTCCTCTTTCCAGCCTTAGACCTGTCTCTCTCTTCCGCCTAAACTTTCTCTTTCATTATTTTCTTTTGCAGTTAGTTTCTATGTCCCTCCTTCCACATTTCCAATTTTATTCAAGAAATGTTTAGAAAAACATGAACTAGCATCAAACACTATTGACTTTTAATTGAATTATTATGGTACGTCTTTGTTTTTACCTATAATGACAAATGCGCATTTGATCTTGAAAATCACTTCTGTATCTTTTGCAGGAGCTACAAGATGGGTTTTTGAGGTGATAGGAGGGGGGGCTGTTCTTTTTCTAGCCACGCAGAATGACCGAATTCTGGGTCAATGTGAATAGGATGGGTGGTGGTGGTGGTACTTGAATGGCTATTCCACAAGGACCTCTGATAACCGGGACACAGCAGCACAGGAGAGTCTTCACGGCCTGATCTCGTATGTGCGTTTATGTGTGTGTGTGGCCTGACCTTTATCATTAAATTCAAAACATTTAGTTTTGACTTTCATCATCTCAAACATCCCATTCTGTAACTGATGGCAGGAGTTATCTCTGCATTTCCTGTTATGTATATTATGTGGAGTGATTCATTCAAATTTTGAACCTGATACTTGTTTTCTGAATGCCAATTGAGCACCACACCTCCACAGTTTTGGCTCTGCACCCAGAGCAGGAACCTGGCACACTACAGAGTGAAAATGGTGGTTCAAGGTGACATCAGTGCTTTTGAGGGTTTGAATTGGGGGCGCAAGAGGAGGAGGACGTTTTATTTTGAAGGTGCAAGTGCTCTGGTGTTAAAATCTTTCCACTGTAGGACTAGAAAAGTGATGTTTGACCACTTGGAAGCTCTAAAACATCTCTGATTATAAACACCTCTTCCTGGCACACATGCACACAAAAGCACCATTTATGCTCTTTATTTCCCAGCCGAGCAGCATGATGTGATCCATAAAGGGTTTGTTTGATTTTTACAGCACTCAAGCTGTCATGCGTCATTTGTGGGAAGCTAATTTCAAAAGTCATTTTGGTTCACCGCTTTGCTACCGTTGTTATGCAACCACACAAACACACAAAAGCAGTGTAATTGCGCCTATATGAAAAAGTGTTTGTGTACGCGCCTCTTGTCGACTAATTCCCCCTCTGTTTGGGAAAATGCAAATGTGTGTTATTAAGTCCAATCACCGCTGCTTGCCGGGGTATACTGTTCGTGAAGGATGTAATATGTTAAAGTGCACTCTCTACCAACTCGGGTTTTTTGCTTGTGTGCTAAACACTTAACCCACAACACACGTTAAATTGAGAAGCAGACAAAGTGACGCTGGTGTGGTGTTGTTAGCCAGTCAGCCACTTCATTACGCTCTAAACTCAGTGGCCAGTGACTTTTGTAGATCTATCAAAAACAGTATTAGAGTTATCTTTGACTCCAGAACCTCACAAGATGATGCATCCTACAACATGAAGGTAAGAAGTAGATGTTAATGATGATGATAGTGGTGATATATTGTTGTGGTATTGTAGGTTGAGTTCTGGAGTATTCAATCTATGGGAAGAGTCAAAATGACTTTTTGATGAAGTCCATGTTAAGAGGCGTTAATGTTGTTAACAGGTTGCCTGGCTTGTTAAGTGCAAACACTGACTCATTAAAAAAAAAACACCTGTGAATTTATCACATGTGAAACACTATCTTACATTTGAAATTTAGACACATAGTGTGCAATCCAGCCAAGCCTTCAGTACTCAGGCACGCTGCCACTCCTGATATCACTCTATCAAGTAGAAAGCAAATGGCTGAAGCCAGAGAGTGGCTGTATTTTTCTCAGGTCCTCTCTGCTGTCAGATCGCACCAACCTGGCAGACTGAATCAGACTGACCTACTGGGTGCCAGCAGCGAACACACCTGTTGAGAAGAAACCTGTAGACGCCTTTTCTCAGTCACTGGAGAAGGACTACCACCTTCGCCTGGTGAGGATGGTCACCGAAACCCATTTTCTGAACAAGAAACTGTCATCCTCACATTATGTGGGTGTACTAGACGGCACAGAGGAATAGGACTTACACACCAACACACTCACAGATCCATTTCTGACAGCACCAGGGCCACAAATGGAGAGAGATGGGCTTGTATAACTAAACTATTGAGCCTGGCGTAGGAGCAAATGGCAGAGCTGCGTAGCCATATCACTAGATATTTTATGGTAATATCAGAGAATGACTCATTTACCTTCATATGACAAGTGTTGAAACACTACTGTGGTTGTGGGAATGTAGCCAAGGGGGTCTCTGACAAAACAGCTGCATATTTCTCACAGCACACTCTGACAGGTGGCAGCAGACTAAGGGAGGGTGGAGCCCTGTGCGCTGAGCTGAACTCCCTTTGCTGCTGGAAGTAAGACAGGTGAGAGCCATCTGACAACTCTAGTCTGTCAGATGGCTTCTCTCTTGTCATCCCTGTCCTTTGCAGGTCGCGTTGCGTTTCACAAAAGCAGTTGGGACTCTGAAAAGATATGACAGTTTTACTGCTGCTGTCAGGTTGTGGAGGTCTCAAATGGATCGTTCATCATATCTGAGTTTTGAGTCGGTCAGCTACAGTATGCTCTTCATACATTCCACAGGTGATTGACCTGTGTACGGGGATAAAATATCTCCAACCACTGGTCTTAACAGATAGAAATTTCGGTCCACATATTACAAAAAATGTTGCAGTGTTTATATTGCTTTCCCATATTTGTATTTGTATTTTTTAACTACAAGTGTACATTTATTATTATCTTTCCATCTTATTTTACATATCTGTATAAATATATACATATGTTTTATGTACATGTTTCCCATGCCATTAAAGCCCCACTGAATTGAACTGAACTGAATTTACACCAAGAAGATGCTCTGGAGGCCCTCGTCACATCCTTATGTCAGGCAGCTGTCACAACTCTTGCCTGTCAGCTCTCTCTCTAACAGCCCTCTTTTTCTGGTTCTTACAACATGTAATACTTGAAACAGTATCACCTCCCCCCACTGAAAGACCCCCTCCGGCTTTGGACACTGTAAATGTGCTCCCCCTTTCCCCGTCAACAGAGGCATCCCTGCCTCTTTCCACTCAAGCAGACTTCTGTTTTCTTCGCCAATCCCCTTCATCCCTCCTGAGTCTCCCAGGTGTACTCTAACTCATGAGTTGAAGCGGGAAGCCACACTTCATTAAGTCCTGTACTGATCCTGAGGTGCTGGAGCTGAAGGCTAAGTCAATGACAGAGTCAGAGTGAAATATCTCTGTTACGCTGCAAGGCACGCACACACAGCCAGAGGCCAGCGAGACACTGTTTACCCCCAGGGCTGGCTCTGTTCTAGAGAGCTTGTAATTAAAGCTACACGGCCATTTTGAAGAAGTAGAGTTTTGAATACAAGACAGAAGGCCTTTGACTGACTTTTTGGGGGTTTACTTACTGTATGTAATGTCATGCAAGAAGCGGAAAGAACTTTTTAAATGGACTTGTAGGTCAAAGATCACTTTTCTACATTTTGACACAGATTCTGCACCAGGCAGTCTCTTCCACTTTTTAGATTTACTTTTTTTATACCGTGTAATTGAGTGAGAGATTGCATTTAAATATTGTGTAAACCAGGGTTTATCAATGGCATCAGAAAAGACTGCTTGAATTAGGTGCATGCATTCTCTTAAGGCAGTCTTGTGTCTGGTTTGATCAAAGCCAACGTCAGTTCTGCTGCTGTGAAACTGTGAGCCACACTGAACAAGATACGTAGAAGTTAATAGCATCTTATGATCTTACATTTTTGTATAGAGAGTCAGATTCTCAGTGCTGACAAATGATGCAACACTTCCTGTTGTGATCTGAGAAATCACGCAAAAAAAAAGGGTTAAAGAAAATTTAGAGGTAAAATGGATTTTATTCACATGTTACATGGAGAGTCCATCAGCCCAGACAGAACGGATTCATGTTTACGTCATGTTAACTGTCAAGCATAGCAGGAAAACTCTTCAATTACACACTTGACTTCAGCTGTTCGACTGTGCTTAATTGGCAGTCTGTTCAGAGACTTCCTCTGTGGAAGATAATGATAGTTCACCGAGAAGCTGGCCATAGAACTGTTCATTCAGTCCAAACACACATCTGTGTGTGTGTTTGTGTGTGTGTGTGTGTGTGTGTGTTTGAGGAGTGTGCCTTTGTGTGTGAGAGGAGAAAAAAAGAGGAAATGACAGACACACAGATGGAAGGCTGAACAAAATTGCTCTTAAGTACAGACACTTCAGCCTCAGACTCTCTTTTCCTCCTTTACCTCCACTGAGACTGTACGATATTGTCAGAGCAACAACATTTTTGGTGTGCCAAGATTTATCAAAAAAAATTTAAAAGTTTGTTTTTTTCTGTTTCTGGTGCATATAAAGGGCTTAATCATGGGCTTAAAAATGCAAAGTGATGGCAAAGACACCAGTTTTGCATAGCTGAAACACACATATGTCAAAGTCAAGAATGAATTCTAACTGTGATAAAAGTAAGTAGACAAATGTGGGGCAGCTGTGGCTCTGGTGGTCCAGGCTGCATGTCAAAGTATCCTTGGGCAAGATACTGAACCCCGAATTGCCCCTGGTGGCTGTTCTGCCAGTGTGTGAATGTTAGTTTCTGTTTGAGCACTTAGGCTCAGGGAATGAATGGTGAATGCAGATGTAGTGTAAAAGCGCTTTGAGTGGTCAAAAAGACAAATACAGAACATTTACATAAAAGATACCACCGTATACAAGTCCATTTTTTTCTGTTGTTTTTGTCAGTTTTGACCTGTATGTTTACATAGATGCATAAAACAGAAATGCAGTATAAAGATTTCTTTACTTTCCACCAACAAAAGTCTATTTTCCCCTTTCTCTGTCTTTCTACAATGATCCACATGACAAACTCCCTTTGATGACAAATAGAAATGTTGAGGCCATACATAAAGTTTGTCACCTTCACGTGTACCTTAATCATGAGCACAGCAAAAAGCAGGTTTTTATTCAACAACAACAGTAAGATCAAGAGCCTCCATACCTCCAGGTAAGCTGATGGGGCCGCAGCCTTTGCCCTGAGGGTCCTCCTCCACAATGAAGATGCTCTTCTTGCAGAGCCTCCAGAGGCCAAAGTGGGCCGCCTCGCAGGTGGCATTGAGCTTCTCCACCCGGGGGCTGAGCACGGCCCAGTGGTCAGTCACCACCGCCGCCAGCATCGACGACATGCCCACCACGATCACCACGGACGTGATCTTGACCTTGGTCGCCTGCTCCTCAAACATGTTGCTGCACCGGTGTGTATGTGTATGTGTGTGCGCGTGCGCGTGTGCGCAGAGTTATGGATGTGTTTGCGTGCGCGTGCCTGTGGTTGCACGTGTGTACGCGTGTACAAGCAAGTGAGATGCTAGTGTGTGTGTGTGTGTCTGTGGAAAGGTAGAGTGTGCGTGAAAAGACAGTCAAGGTTGCCTTTGTCTTGTGTGTCTTCAGTTCCTGGACGTTGGATGTTGACTCCAGAGGTTCCCCCGTCTTGTCTACAGCTTCACTACACTACTTCTGATGTCCTCTCCTCTCTCACTGCTCTCCTGTCCACAGCTCTGTCTTTCTCTGCCTTGTGCCTGGTGCTTGGTAAAACGGGGCCAGATAACAGTGCCCTAGTTTCTACCTCTCTTCCTCTCTTCCTCTCCCTCCCTATTTGCCTCTGGTGGGCTAAGGCCATTTAGCCTCGGGATAGAGATGCACTGGGAAGTGCTTGCACCTATTACACCTATTTGTCAGGTCAAGATCAGACGCTTTCATTTAAAGTTTAGACACAGTGTATTGATTGTGAGTGTTCCAGTTGTGCACAAACTTCCAGCAAGTTTCAACAGTGCTATTCGATATTTCATTGCCATGCCAGATACTGATCTGATCTGATATCAATCTACCGTTGATCGGGAACATTCTCTGTCACATCTCTTTTATAATCTTATGCAGTCCGATTGTTTTCCAGCTCAATTGTCTCGGGCACTGTGTGTCAGAGGACACCTGGGGGGGAGATTTCCTTTATTAGTTGTTGTCTGAATGTGCTGATCTACTTACCCAGCCAATCAGCAGTTAAGGCTTGAGACAAGGGTCCCAACTGATGCCAGCAGCTGATCCAGATTCAGGAAAGACAAAAAAAAGGGCTTATAGGAACTTTAAATATGCTTGGCAGCACTGTAGAGAGAGTTGTTGATTTTTAAAAACATATTACTATATATATTTCTGTGTTTAATGAATTAGCCCATATGTTAACTTTTGAAGATCTAAAAAAATCAAACAAGTGGCTGTGACGTACTGCAGGCTGCACATGAATGTTTGATTCCTTTTTATAAACCAACATCTTAAGACTTTAAATTTTATCTTTAATGATATATTTAAATAATAATCTGATTCGGAACACAAATGGTGTTGACGGCTTTACTAAAAATTGATATCACGCAATTTGAGGATGGGGGAAAAAAACAGCAAAAACCTGCCACATCTCAAAGGCACAATCAACCTTTTCCCTATGAAATACTTGAGTAAATGGGCACGCTTTTTATAAACCGCAGTGCCCCACTTTAGACAGGACTCTGGCCCATTTTCAGCTCTGACAACGCTCAAGCAGCTCTGGGTTTTAAACACAAGAAATGGCAAGGCATTTAAAGAGCTAGAGGTAAAGAGAAAGTCTGTCAAGAGAATGCAAGATACAATGCTGAAACGTGTTTGTGTCTGTGAGAGTGTGAGAGTGTAAAACAGAGAAAGAGAGGTTGTGGATTGTTTGTATACAACTGTGTTCATGTATGCAAAAGAAGCACCACAGCATTATACTTTTTAGAAAATGAATGCAATGTGCTTTCTGTAAACCCCATCAGTAGCTAACTGAACCAGGAAATTGATCATTAAAGAGAAATCATCTCACTCACTAGCTTAAAAGATACCCCATGCTGAGGGGGTTGAGAGGAGATGAGAGACAGTTGTGTTCATTATCAAGTTACACCTGGCTGCATTTGCAGCAAAAGTGCCTTTTCTCCCAGAGGACAAATCCCTTGCTGAGGCTGTGAGTGCTGCCGCTTGTCTCTAAGAGTGTAATAATAGTGTCTTTCAGTGAAGCCTGTCTTACTGGGTGACCCTCTGACCTGTTTCATTTGCTCACGGTCCCCTGGTGACTTGCGGAGAGACCAAACACCTTTCAGCTGCACAGTCTCCAAGCAACAGCCACCAGTGTGGATGACTGTGGCAGCATGTCATCAACGATATCAGTGTGTCATACTGGAAGGATCACCTCATGACTGCATTTGGCAAGAAGGCACCTCACCTGTGACGGACATTCGCTGGATTGCCATCAACATGACCAGGAATATTACTGGCAAGCTGTCAGTGCTGGAACTGTTAGAGCAGTGAAACATACAAAATCACATCTGCTGAAATCAGTATTGACACATCTAAACTCAGCAGTGATTAACAGCGATTACAGCTGCCAGCTTCCCTTGTTAGACTTTTCATTCTAGGGTGAAAAACAACATTTACTGGTGGCTAATTTTACACATAGCAGAATAGATTGCACTGCCTTCAGAGGGACCCGACTGTATTCATTTGCTAATGGCAGGCAACATTACTCAATCTAAATTAGATTACCCATGCCCCGAGGCCATTTTTATGAGGGTCATAATAATATTCTTCTCTAAAACAACGGGATCGGTGATGCCGTCCGCAATCATTTGACCCAGCAAAAAGCTTTAGCTGTCGATCTACATGAAGCAGGAGGTCAGGTTATGTGGGACGGTGAATTGTGAGTTAATGAGCACACATTGAAACGAAATGAAATTAGGTGGAAACTACAAGGGGCTGATGTAGCGGTTGTATGGCAACATCAGTTATTACTGTCAAAAGATAATTTCCCCAGCTAGATAAACAGCTCTGTTTCCCTTTTGTGCCAAAATTAAATCTCACCAGCATGATTACAAACTGTATATCAGACAGGGCAATGTAGTTGTTCTCTCATATGAGGCACGCCATACCTTACTGCATATGCTTATCTAAGTAGTGGTACTACTAATAGAGAGTGATCTGTGCTTTTGAACTATGCAAACAGAAACTGCAATATAGGTGATATTCTGCTTTACCTTGCTGGTTCATAGCAGACCAAACACAGAGACCTTCAAAAAGCAGGAACAAAAAAAGAATTTATTACTGTAACATGGAAAAGCATTCATTCTTCCTTAAGAAGTAAAAACATGTTAACTTAGCAAAATAATTGAACTGCTGTTCTTTTCTTCAATATATATATCTTCAGTATATTTATGAAATTCACACACACATTGAGAATATAGGGGTTCTTTACCCACTTACTGATTCAACAAGGTGACTGTTGGGATTTTAAAAAAGGCTTTATTTGATCAGGTGGCATCTCTCTGAGCAGCTTTTTAACATTTTGATCGAAGAGTGCTGCCATCAGCAAGATGCCAACTGAGACTCCGTGGTTGAAATGGCTCATAGCTCACTCTGAGATGACAGTGATTCAGTGTTATGCAGCCAAACTGAAGAGGCGTTCAGGACTCAGAGAAGGTCAGCTACAAAATTCTGATTGAAGCACTGCAATCAAAGGTCTTCGACGGAAATCAAGCTCCATTGACATGAATGCTTATGGCTGTAATTATTTGGCCTGAATCCTATACATTTTGTATACATCTGTATATGTATTTTTTATGCATAGCAGGAGGGTTGTCCTGTTAACATTACATTACATTACCAGATGTGTGGCTTTTTAGCCATGCTAACAACATAGCATCATCAGTCTGTTGGTCGCTTGATCTACTACTTCCTGACTGAAATATCTACAACTATTGAACAACTATTGGATGGATTAAAATGTCTGTACAAAATAAAATGTTGTACAGACATTCACAGTCCTACTGACTTTGGTGGTCCCCTGATGTTTCCTCCAGTGCCACCATGATGTAAAATTTTGAGTTTGTCCAATACTTTGGTTTATGACAAAATACCTGCAAAACAAACATCAGCTGTACTTTGTGTTAAGCGCTTATTAACAAATGTTAGCATACTAACACTCTAAACCAGGCCTATTCAACTGGATAAATTCTATTTACAAATAAATACAATTTAAAATCTGAATGGAAAAAAAATCACATGAATAATAGACATTTTTGCAATAAATCCTTCAAACTAGCAGAGCACTCATGTGCTGTCAGTAACAGCCAATAGCAAACATGCATTATTGATTATGAAAGCCCTCCTTTACATGCTGCTGTTCTGGCCCATGAATCCCATGAACAAACACAAATGCTCGTACCTCCTTGACAAATGAGCATTACTGTTTGCGGATTGCTCCCACTTCATATGACCTTCTCTTCCATCACTAAATCAAAAAATTGCAATCGCTCTCATTAGTAGCCTATAGGTGTGCAGGCTAGGCCCATCTGTGTTTTCGGATTTGTGAGGGTTATATTGGAGAATATTGAATGGATGTGGTGCTGGTTAGCTGATGATTGTCTGTTTAAAATAAGTGAAATAGTTAATTGAAGATGGAGAAGTAGACAGAAAACATGAAAGAAGGTTATGAATGTTTACAGGAAATGCCGTGATGTAGGTAAGAGATGTCAGAATTTACCAAATTATATGCAAAATGGCTGGCAGGATGTGTAGGCAAAGAAAATATTAAATACTTGGCCTAATTAGTTGAAGATGAAGAGACTTATTTATTATCTTTTTTAGTTTTTGATTGAGCTACTTTTGCAATCTAACAAAAAAAAAGCTTTGAAAATGTGGTTGTGCGTTGTGTATGGATGCAGAAAATGCAATAAAGATAATATTCTGCTTTTCCTTTCAGCATGTTAGTGTTGTCTTTGCGAGCATGTTTGCATGTTGATGTTAACATTTACCTCACAGCACCACTGGGCCTCACAGAGCCCCTAGCATAACTGTGGACTTTTTGTCTTGTTGTAAAACTGTAAAAGACAAAGCACAACAATATAACCCTGATTTAGTTTATTTGTCTATGTACAGTACGTGTTGGGTTGTAACTGGAAAGCGATGATGAGAAAAACAATTTAGGTTCAGATGAAATAAAAATGCTTGTTTGATTGGAACACTAAAAGCAGGAAATACAGTATACAGCACATTTACAGTTTCTTTCCCCGTGTTTTTTCTATTATGCAACCAATTAGCGCCTCCCTTCTAAACATCCGTAACGTCCACCGTTATTGTCTTGTGCTTATTGAGGTTATTTTACAACAATAGTAAGCCAAAAATGAATATTACAGCATATAGTGAAGTAAAGCTGCTGCATACGCATGAAATAGGAAATCTAGTTTTGTCTGCTAAATGTATTTATTGTACTTCACCTTACAAAACAGAATATTTAACTAGTTTGACTGATAACAGCAAAACCAGTGAGTGCTTACCTGAATACAGAATGGTAAGTTGAATAGCATGACCAATGCCATATCGCATCAAGGCATTATTATTGAGACATTGTTCAGTAAAATAATGGTTTGAATCCTCTGCTCATGTCTTTGCACATTCACATTGTTTTTTTTTCTTTTTTGTATTTTTTATTGTACTTTTATATACAACTTTACAGCTTTACATTACAAACAAACACATTTTGATATTTTCCCCAAACTGTAATATAAAAGATCTAGAGTCTGGATGGATCATACTGACGGCTTTCTTTTACATCTGCTCAGCCTCACATATTAAGTGGTGTCTCTAATGGAATATCAAACACACTAAATACAATCAAATACTATTCTGTGGTTGAGTGAGTGAGCTCGCCAAACCCGAACCATCTGAATAGCCCTAAGACTGAAAAAAATCACCCCAGCTGGTTCTTGGAGCAAGTTCAAACAATCACTCACAGCATTTACTAAATACAGAAATGGCATTTTTTTTTTCTCAACTCATTTTCACCAGGTTTATCTTTATCACTGGTCCATTTCCCAGCACTGCCATGAAGTAGGGAGAGGACCTCAAAGTGTTCAACCTGCCACAAGAATACAATATTTCCTGAGAGAGCCAAACAAAAGAGCAGTGATGGACGACAACACACATACACACACACACACACACACACACGTCTGGTTGCTGGAGACAAATCCTTCAGGGACGCAGTTACAGACAGCTCCCTCTGCTTCTGTCTGGGTCCTCTGTTTGACATGAGAGGCTGGAAAAGGCAACCAGATGCACTCACAGGCAATGTGACAGACGGACAAACATTCTCCGCCTGGCTCAGATCCATTAAACACTCTGGATATGCCAGGCTTCATTTTGAGCAAAAGGAAGTCCTGACCTGCGCCATTTTCACAGTTCTGGGCACCCCCCTTTTTGTCAGCTGCTGTTCTGCTGTGACACAATGTCACATCCATCAGGGGGTGTGATGGAAGGATGGCGGACTGATATGAAGTGAATAAAAAGGGGCCAAGGTGTTTCACTGACAAAAGGGGACATTTTGTTCCTCTGACAAATGTCAGACAAGAATAGGATTAAGGACGAGGCAGCGAGGGAGACAAAACCTTTCATATCATCAGTAGGACTGGATGGTCGACTTGTACACTAAGCTAAAATACTAAACATTCAATACAACTCAGCAAGTCAATCATTTGTAAACACACTGACTCCCGCGCAATACTCCCATAAAAAAAGACGTGTTAAAAATATTTATAATTTGAGTTTGTTTAAAAGGCCGTACATTATTTAAAATGACAGTACTGAGAGAACCTATGATTAGAGTATAAGGCAAGAACAAACTGGTTATGAGGACACAATCCAAACTTTGGCGAGAGGTCGACACTTTATAGCAATTGCACACACAAATGGAACACTTTCAAGTTGAAGGGTACATTTCATTTAGCACCTTGTTAAATAATTTACAGGTAGAATACTGCTGATTGGCACCTCTCAACACTTCACTCTCAAGTTTACCCACAATGTTCAGTCACCATTACACAAAGAAGGGCTGTGATCCACAAACTGCTCATATAAATAAGCATTTCGACAGCTGAAGGAAAACAAAATTTCGCATCGGGCACAGCACAGACAATGTAACTCTGCTGTGATGATCCCTAAAAGCAGATAAATGACTCAGGTTCTGTTAATTGGCTCATCTTCTGTCCAGCTGATTGTCCTCTCTTCTCTGGCTCTAACAGATTGTGTCCTGTTCATCCACTTCCAGGTGAACCGCGGGCCCAGTAATGTGCCTCTCACACTGGTGTGGTCCTGCGATTCACTCCGTCCTTTAAATCATTGGGGAAACAGTTATGAACCTGGAGGAAATCGGCAGCGGCCTCGTGTTCAGGGCTGTACGTGTTTTCCGTCACACTGTCCCTCGCCAGGGCGTACATGGACAGCTCGTCCAGGGGCCCACTGGAAGATGGCGCCCTCTTCAGACCCACCACTGGCGAGTTCTCCTGCGATGCCTCCGTAGAATGAGAGCTGGCACGCGATGTCCGCCTACGGTAGCGGAAGCTCGGTATCCTCGAGTATGGGGAAGAGGAAGAGAGCGTGCGGATGAATTCACGCCGTGCCCTCCAGCGAACCTCCTTGTTTCTCTCAATGTAGATGTTGATAGCAAGGACCGCCACAGTTTCGGCCACGATGAAGGAGAGGGCGCCAAAGTAGAAGGACCAACCGTAGGAGTAAGTGTACTTCTTGTCATCATCACGTTTATCATTGGGGTCTCCGGCATTGCTGGAGATGTAGACGATGATGCCAATTATGTTGCTCAGACCTGATAAACAAGAGAAATAAAGAAAAAAGAAGTAGAAACAGGAAAAAGAAACTGTTTGATTCAGTCACATGGGATGAAATAGTCTAAAAAAACAAGGCAGAAAAGTGAAAATGTGAAGGAACATATAAGTGATCCATGACATTATCCAGTAACCACAATACCCATGAACTCCCACTGTGTTGATAAGTTGTTCATCAGCCAATGATTACAAGACTCTAATCACTACCGAGGTCGTTAATGACATGGGTCCTCATCACTTGTGTGTGAGGTGTGTGATGAATGGAGATCCTGACCTTCAATACCGAGTTCATCTTTATGATTGCACCACTGATGAAGTGCAATATGTGACCACAGGTGCCACATCAGGCTTGCCATTTTTCATTTTAAAACCGCAGCTCTTACATGATTACTCCTGGTTGGGAACACGGTCGACAGTGTAATCCTCCAGCTCACCTGCAGCTACAAAGAGAATGCCTGCGCTGAGGAGGACGTTGTTCGTCTTGTTGTAGACTCGGCCCACCCCGACACACATCCCTCCGAGCATCAACAGGCAGGTACTGAGGATGGGGAACACGCTGGAGGCACGAACTATACCTGCGGTGACGGAGGAGGGAGCACATGGCAAAGAGGTCATTAATTGGGTAAGTAATTAAGTCAATGTAAATGGTTTTAACACAATTCATTAATCAATATTTGATTGGACAAAAGAGAAGGTGGTTAGTAAAAGAGGAATACAGATTAATCAAACCATCAATCAAATTAAAAGGCAATTTATAGATAAAATTACATTATAAAATTACACACACACACTGTTTTAAAAAAGAATATGGACTCTTTTAAATAAGTAGAATTTCCATTATCCTGTTGAGCCCTCGTCTATCCAGTCCCACCTCTTCTCTCGTCCATTTTTTGAGAACTCCATTATCTTTTATACTTTGGGGCCTTGTTGTGATAAAGCTTTGCTAATTAGCTGTGGGACGTAACAAGAGCTCTCAATGACTATCACCTCCCCAGAAATGAATCACTGTGCCATTTTACAAGTGTCCAAGGATGGATGAGCTCATTCAACTGTAAAGTTGAATACGCTAATGGACTGAGTGTGGACTTTGTCCAAAGTCTGAAAAGTCTTCTTTGTTCTTTTCTGCCTATTAGTCAGATACTGAATGTGCCTTAAATGAAGGTCCTCTGCTGATTGAATATTCCCATTTTATATCAAACTAATTTCAATCTATGTACAAGCTGTGCCATTTTCATTTTTAACCGGTTTTCATAGAAATATACAAACTTTTATGTTGCAAGAAGACTCTTCACCACAATTTAGAGTAAACAAATTCCTCTTGTGGTGAGCACAGCCAATAATGTAATACAGGGTAGAAGAAGATGTAATTAAGAAATTTATTATTTGCCCTGCAAATGTTACAGCATTTTTCATGCCTATAAAAAATATTTCTTAAAATTTTAATAAGCAAATAATAATGAGCTTTTTCTATGTTTGAGCTCCAAGTCTGAAACCACAGTGCCAAGCTACCTTATGTGGGGTTGGAGCGAAACTGATTTGCAAATAAGGAACATTTCATTCAAGAATGAGAGTAAATTAAAACTCTTTTGAAATTGGGAGAATACGACCTCACAAACTGTCCCATTATATAGCATGTAAGTATTGCTTTAAAATACTTTGTCTATGTAGATTCTCAGTCATCCAGGTCATAGTTATCCAACGAAGGTTAAAATCAAGGGCGACTGGACTTGGTTGAAGATACTGGAAGACGTTTCGTCCCTCATCCAAAGGACTTCTTCAGTTTGAAATACTTTGCAAGAGGAGTCAGACATCCCAACAGACAAAAAAATAAATAAATGAAAAATAGCATGCATGCCGTCACATTCCTCAGCTGCCTTTGTTCTGCATTTTTTCAGTCTCTGCATAAAAGAGAACTGCCTGTTTGGAGACTGCTCTCAGAACCAAATAATAAGACTCTGAAGGTCAGTGGACTTACTGCACACCCTTAAAAGTAAAGCACAGACAGCCCTCACAATGCCAGACAAAGAGGACGAGTGGGGAGCACTTACGCAGCAGGTATTCAGAGCTATCAGTGTCGTAGTCGTTGTCGTCGGGGAAATGGTTGATCCTGTAACAGCTGCCTTGATTGATGCCTGCAGGAGAAAGACAAGCACAAAGAGTCTCCATATAAACAACAACAATGAATTATATATAGTCCACCTTACACATCAAGGTGCTATAACAGTCTGATACATGTCCAGCAAACAAATACATGCATTCACCGCCTTTTGAGGTAAGCTGAAGTTAAACTGGATGTATTTGATGCTTGGGGGTTATAGACCTTTCATGTGACTCTATCAAACTCCAGTTGGCTTCAGCTTGTTAAAGGATGTGTGGAGCCACAGTTGCTCCCTACCAAGTGACCTGTTTTCTTTTGTTAAACTGTGTCCACTGGAGTAAGACACTCGTGTGCTCTTGTCTCTGATGAGTTTTAACAGTGCTGCTTCTTCAGAAAGAAGAGGCAAAAGGAGCAGCATGAAATAGAAAGGGAAACACAGCCCTTCTGATTAATTAAAACTGAACTTTGTCTCCATTCAGGCAATTGGATACCACAATCAGGAAATTGTTATATTCTACTATTTTCCCTTTTTTCTTTCAGTGGTGTATTTGGACTCTTCCTTAGCTTTTGTTGGATGGAATACACTGGACAAAAGCGACATATTCTCTAGGATTAACTTGTTAACCCTAACCCTAACCCCATCTCTAACCACAAATGAAACTTAGACCTTTGACCTAAACTCTTTAAAATCCCACAAACTAAAGATCACAGCTCAAGGAACACATACTAGAGGAAGAAAACCAATTAGGGGAGGTTGTAGTTTGTTTGTTTCGAGGATCAGTGCATACGCTATATAGTGGTGGGATTACGATTGCATTGCCCAGAGGGATTTGATGGGTTGTGGTGGGTATCCAAATCCAGCTCAGGTCAATGATTCATTGCTGAGAGGAACAAGAAGCCGGTCTGAACAACAAAAGACCAATGCCCAAGTGAGTTACAATAGGAGAATGGAGACAGAGAGGTTAAAGCAGAGAGAAACCTGTAGCTGTAATTGAACAGGATTTTAAACAACACCTTGTCTAGAGAGAAAGGGGATGGTGGTAGGGTTAATGGTTGTGCTCCGTGCAGGGGTGGTAATGCAGAGAGCTCTTTGCCTATTCATTCATCATTTGGGCTGTAAATACCCTCAACAACATTCACCAACGGAATTAAAGGTGTGCTGGGCTGTGGCTTAATTTCTTTAACATATTTTAACATGGAGCATATCTATGTTTTTTGTGTGCATTATGTGTTCATGTGCATATTGTCTGCATCCCAGATTAAGGAAAGCAATTGACCATTCACTAAGCTCCCCCAGCCTTAATTACTTTTGCCACGCCTGTCAAGCAATGAGACTTCGATTTCATATAAAGGTGGACAAATGTAGGCTTCTCATTGCTAACCGATTTTGCTAAAATGACATCAGCAACTGGCAGATTTCTCAGCTGTAGCTAGCCATGCTAATTAAGCTAATGTTAGCTCCACGAGTTGGTTTAAAACAGTGTCTTCCTGTGGGCTGACTCATATTAAAATAACAACTCTGTAACAAGGGTCTGTAATATGAGCTTGACAGCTACATACACGATATTGCGCTAAAACACTGATTTACAGCTGTATGTGCAGGGCATTTATAGGAAGGAACAGCTTTGCTCTTGTATTGTGTGACAGATGTAGAACTAGTAAGTTATGGTATTATATGTATGAGAAAAGAAAAACGTACAGTATCTGACTCTTTTTAACATCTAACATAACATTTATACAGAGTTTAACAAAGTGGATGTGCAGGTTGTGAGTGGGACATTTTTTCATGTAACTTATAATGCCACAAACTAGTTAGATAATTAGGTGTACTCATTTTTTGCCCTTGTGTTTTTGGTTTTGAAAGGGATAAAAAAAAAAACCCACCACCCTCCAAACATGTTAGATGCCAAGTATCTTCAGCCCTGTGCACACTGCCTTTAAAATTGAAGAAATCCAAAGCTTGACAAACCTGCTGGGGCTAGTTATGATTGCTTAGCTATGATTGGACAATCACTGTTTGGGAGGAGTGGTTTAGGGAACGTCAATTGGCTCATGTCAAGCTTTACATAAGCAACAAAGACTTTTCCTAGTCCCAAGTAAAAAATGCCCCAATAAGTCTTCTTTTCGTGTCTGATGACCCACCAGGCAACAGAGATTAAAGCTAACCTATCACTACATTTCAACCTTCCCACTGACTGACTGTGCTGAAGACTGACAGACACCTGGCAACTCCATTTCCCAGATGCCAAAGGGTCAACAACCATCACTGTCTGTGCCACAGCTTTTAAGGGCACGCTTGCTTCCATTAACTAGGTCTGGTGCTTAATAAAGGACATCAAATTAATTAGTGTCAAATCAGTCAGTGGAAATGGAGCACAAGTTTCTGTGTCTATTGTCACTGATGGAAAAAAAAAAGGGTGATGGGCTATTTTAAGCAGCGTTATGAGACTTTGTGCCGTGTGAAATAAAACACATGTGGCTCTTGTGGTTAGATCGAGAACTGTGAAGATAACAAAAATACAGACACCTTTGATGTCTTAGTAATTTCTCTGTAAATACTAAATCATGCTGCAGTGCCAGGGCTTGCGGCAGATTTTGTATGTGCATTGTTGTAACAGCGTGTTTGTGTGCTGCTGTCTCTCATTTCAGATACCTCTGTTAGTACACATCCATGTAGCACACTGTGTGCTGAACAGGGTAGTGTTGCATCAAATCAAACAATGCCATCACAACATTTGACCACTTCTTCTTTTGCTTCTTCTTTTAAACCCACTGGTGGCTTGTTTGCTCACCTCACTTCAATACATTTCATTAAAAAATGAATATGCTTTTATCTTTACTTAGTTCTACTATAGCAAACGCAACAGCGGCACCATCCTCTGCCATTTTCAAATTTGACCATCCACTACAACGTAGCCAAGATGGCGACCGTTGAGGGTGAGAAGTGTCCAGTGTGCCACACTCAACATTTACTGTTTACCATGCAGGTACTCATAGTGCACTGTATACTTGTCAGTGTAAGTATGGAAGAGCGCAAAATCTTTTTTCTGAAATGTCAGACTGCTTTTACACTTTTTTTAAAAACTGCACAGAAAAAAACACATCTTTAACTGTGAACACAGAACTACTATTCATTTTGACTTTGACACAATATTCTCCACCCTCTGCCCCCGTCCAGATCTGAGCTACTCCAGCCGGTCTGACGCCTCTGTCTTGTCTCCTCTGTGTGTGTGTGTGTGTGTGTGTGTGTGTGTGCGTGTGTGTGTGTGCGTGTGCATGTCTGATGGAGAATGGATGAAATAAAAGACATTATTGCATCTGATTGGGAATCTGATTATAAGTGGAGGCTTCGAGGCTCATAATTTATGAGTGACAGTTATCAGTTTAATGTCTACGTTTAGACTGTGTGTGTGTGTGTGTGTGTGTGTGTGTGTGAGAGAGAGAGAGAGAGAGAGAGAGAGAGAGAGAGAGAGTGTGTGTGTGTATGTGTCTTTATACTGACTAGCTGGGAGGGAAGGAGAAGAGGAATGATGGGGATGAAAACAAGATAGGAGGCCACATTAAAGAGGGACCCACCCAAAAGAGGAGAGCAGGGAATCACCAAGAGAGAAATCAGGAAAGGCAGCGTTAAAGGGCAAAATGTGGATCGTACAATGAAGGTTGGAGGACAGAGACAAAGGTTGGGCCAGACAGACATACATCTGGTCACACGCATGTTCCACGCATGTGTGTAACGAATAAATGCTTATCCACAAACTGTTGTGGACAGGATTGGTGTTGTGACATACTGAGAATTAATCTTACACAGTCAACACATTACTGGGAAATAATGGGTTCCCCGGAGTTGCAAAGCCCCATGTTGAGAATCTGCTCCTCTTCTCCATGGTAACCCCTGTTAGCCTTTAATAAGCTCATTTACATAAACAATCTCCAAGGATTCTTTTCACGTCTTTTGTTTTCTAATACCCACCAAATAAGCAGTGGCACTCCACCTGGCAAGACCCCTTCCCCCTTCACATATCTGTCACCGCTTATTGTAAACACATTGGACACATGCACACAGACACGTGTGCATGCAAACATACACACACTCTGCACTGGGAGCAGCTGTCACAGCTGCGATGCTACTGGCAACAGGATGATGCACATCATAATTATTTTGAATTGCTCAGCCAATAAGGAAGCAGCCTCAGTGGAATACACCAATAGCACACACACGGCAGATGCCCCCACTTCCGCATTTTAACACTTCAATAGCTCTGCAAATAGATTGATGAATAAACTAATCAAAAGTTACTTTAATATTACATTTCACTAGAACTGCATAGCCCCCGGGGGGTGATATACTTTCAGTAATACTGCACAAATCAGGTGTACAGCTAAACAGAGTAGCAGCACCCTTTGCTTTTGTTATAATCCACGTTGGGTTGAGAGTGTGAACACTGATGAGGGAGAGCGCCTCGAGGTTTACAGCAGGTGGGATGATTAGGTTTTATGAAGCTGTAAACAGATTGAGCTCTGTTACTGGGGGCTTGATATCAAATGCAGACATGTACTGTGCACACAACTCACACAGCGACACATACATTTATTACTTTGGAAGCAGGGAACGCCAGAACAGAAGAAAAAAGCATCTGTGTAATCAAACAAACCCCTCCAATTTTTGTTTTCATTCCCAGTGAGGGTGAAAAAAAAGCAATTTGGCGAAAGACGTCAGTGATTCGGTGCTGATATGACAGACAGTTGGTTAATTAAATTGTCACCAGACAGTAATTTCTTCAAACACAGCTCTGCTTGGGTAGATTGTGCATGTGTTTCCAAGTTGTTGGAAGAAAACCATCACACTACATGGGGTGCCATGTAAACTGTTATGCATTGTCACTTACTTATAAAAATGTACATATATAATGCATTTGGATTCTCAGCATGATGCCTAAGATTTTATTGTTGGAGCACTGATTTGGACAAAAGGCCTATAGCATTGCAGCCTATTGGTTCTCTCTTTCATAACTTGAAAACCTGAAATTGTCTCACTTATGAACATAGATGTATATAAATAGATTGTTGCTGTTTCTTACTTCCAGTCTGATTTTGTTACTTTCAAGTGTTGTTTGTGTTTATTATAAAACTGCAAGGACAAATCCCTGCCTTTTTTGAAAAGGGTTTCAGATTGGTACTCTGATTTAGAATACATCCCTTTATCCTTGTCATTTTATTCAAGGTAACGGTGCATTTCATTTGGTCGCCTGTCAGTGGTGTCATTTCTCCTTAACCCCCTCTAGTTGCAATAACTTCTGGAAAAACACGGGATACATCAGAGAGTGAGGAAGGAAGTTCTATGCTCTTTATTGTTATTGTTCTGATGTGACATACTGTGTGTTTGAATAAAAAGTCTGACACTTTGGGAATAAACCTATTTGCTGTCTTGCCGAGACTTAAGTGAGAAGATTAGATACCACTCCTGTATCTGTACGGTAGCAGCTAATCAGTTTAGCTTAGCAAAAAGACTGGAAATAAGTGGGAACAGCTAGCCTGGCTCTGTCCAAAGTCAACAAAATATGTCTACCAGATTGGTAGCTCAGCAACACATAGTATCATGTTTGTGTAATCCCTACAAAAACCCAAGTGCAAAAATGGCAGTTCACCACTGTAAATGTTATGTGCCAATAAAATGATTTTTGCAACGTTAGGACAGAGAGATGATAGCTGTTTACCTAGGTAGTCTTTGTGCTAAGATAAGGAAGCGAGCTGCTAGTTGTAGCTTCACATTTAGCATACAAACATGAAAGTGGCATGAATCTTCTCATCTGACTCTCAGTAAGAAAGCCATTTCCTGAAAATGTTAATAACTTGCATATAACTCAAAGGAACTTTATTTAGGAAGAGAAGGGAAGAGAAATGAAATGCATCCAAAAAGGGATGGGAGTTTGAGGCTATAAAGGGGGTGACGGGGGGGGTTAATTAAAAAAGTAGAACAGAATAGCAGAAGAGAAAGCCATGAGGCGGATAAAAGAATGATGAGAATGGAGGAGTTAGACCTGTAAAGAGAGCGTGCAAATCAAGCAGAGGAGGACCGAGTGGCTGAGGTGGAAGTTGGGGTTTGCTTGCTAATTAGTGCCCCCACATAGCTTTTCAGTGGTCGCGTTTTAATTAGTCTTGTGGCGCATGGCGGGAATGGCAAAGTGACCCCCACCCCACCTAAACAAACCCGTCTTTACAAAGGCACGCTTACACTGTCCCCCCAAGAAATTCAGCTGCCTCGCCGCTCACGCCGACCCACCTCCAGCTAGGATGTTTACTGTAAATATGTACCTGCTAACTGGATTAGTCATAATGTTATTCCTCATTGTCAGAGTTGCTTTTATTTACGTGTGTCAGACATACGCAACAGCCTTTTGATGCAATGTCGATTGTGATGCAAATTAGGCACACTCAGAGCTATCCTGGCCTCGCAACATTCATGTGGGAAAACAAACACTGGGGGGAGGTCCACAAATGAGGGTAGTCATACTACCTTACTGTAAAGTAGCATATGACCCTGCCTGCTCCTTAAAGGTCACGCAGGCCTGCTGAAGAAGCCCGGTGAACGCACTCACTATAGGGAGAGGAGAAGAGTGAGGGGCTGAAGAGTGGCTGCTATGTGTGTTACAGCCGATGTATCGCTGAGAGAAAGACATGTTGTCGCTGCAGTCTGTTCAGCCAAACGTGGTGATGTACCCCAGCAGCTGTGATACACACAGAGCTGTCCCCGTCAATAACCCAGTGTGTTTGTCATTATGACCGGTTGGATGTGTGTTTGTGGAGGGGAGTGTGTTTGTGTTTGTGTGTGTCTTCCTTCCTTGTCTTCTCCTCTATACTCATGAGTCCCCATGACAACTGAGCCACCGTCCAGCATCTTGTAGTTTTAAGTAGAGGCACAGAAGTGAAACTTTTAGCACCGGGAGAGAATGATATGATAGGCTGGCCTTTGTTTGTCCAAATTACGCTTTTAAAAAGAAGTCTCACTGCACAGAGCCGGTCTTTGTCCCCAACCATATCAACATCAATTCAGTCTCTACACTCAGTACAGTTATTTACTTCAAAGATGGGAAATCATGCTTGACATAATAGTTGGCTGGCATTTGTAATTCATTTTCAGTTCTTAGTGTTCTCGTGGGATATATAATGCAGACTGTGTCTGTCCACATCATAGACAGGTGCCCACCCAAGCATGACATGATAAATTTCAAGAGTCATAACACACCGGGATGTCCTTCTCATGTGTCTGAAGCGTCCGTCCTCACCACAGGACAAGCCCAGAGACAGTAATCATTGATGGCAGCTGAATCACTTCCTGTATGTGGGCTCTGGTGACATTAAGTCTTTACAAGTGTGAATGAAAGCAAGCTAATCTTTAGAATAAACTGCTAAATAGTGAAAAGCACCTGGTCCAAAAACAAAACTGATTTGACAAAGGCAATAAAAGCATCTCTTTTTGTTCCTTTTTAGGGGGCAAAGTGTAAAATATTCAGCTGCTTTTGGGGAAAAGAAACAGACTCTGATGCCTTTTCATAAATAAATAGGCTAAACATCATGGCATCAATAAAAAAAAGACAATACATTCAAAAGACAATACATAATATCAGCAATAATCTCTCCAGAAATTTTTGTGTCACATTTCATGGTAGCTCCATTGTACCTGCCTTGTGCGCTGTGTTTGGGTTGGACACCTCTTCATGTGGCCCTATATACATTTGCCACAAGTGCCTGTCTGAGTTAACCAAAGTCCTTCTTAATTCTGCTGTTTATAAAAGCTAAATTAATGTTTTTAAGATAGGGGTTCAAACTATAAGCCCTCATAAATTATATATAGACAGATTGGCAGGCACATTCTTTGACAAATCAAAGTATGTGAGTGATTTTTTTTGTATGTGATGCCAGCAGTGCAAATACATTTAGTCTGTTGGTGTTTTTTCAAAACGTCTCTAAACAAATTCTGCAGTAAGATATGTAATTTTTATTTATTTGCAAATATATTTCTATCTCTGAGTCACAACAGACGATTGATACTTGAACATATCCATCTAATCCCACCGACTAATTCATTGATAGCTGAGGTGAGAAGTCAAGAGGTGAATTAGTTTCCGTCTGCCTCTGAAGTAAGACGTCACTGTCAGCGCACCTCCGTTTCAAACATCATAATTATCTAAAAACACCTTCCAAGAGGATGAAAAGATGATGTTTACCTCATGTTCTATTACCAAATAAAATGTTTTTCTTTCCATTTCGCTTGGACAGGACGTGAACTCAAGAGTCATCTATTTTTAAATCACCGGGCATGTTTCCATAGCAATTTCAAGGATGTTGCCAAGCAACAGCATCGGATACAATGAAGACATGAATGAAAGTGGACTAATCGCGCGCGCATTTCCTGGCAGCTACCGGCTTAAAGGTGAATGGGCTCAGACGCGCCGGCTCGGCATCGCCTTCCTTCGCAGACTATAACACAGCCGTTTTTACTGTGTAGGCCCATGCTTGAACAATGAGACCTAACAGCTGGAAGACAGCTTGAGATGAGCGTTTGGCGGGACACCGGCCGCTTGTCCCTCGTTAATCAGCTACTTCAGCAGATCAGCGGTTTTAAAATCAGTAGGTATGCGTATCAATGCTTTCTCCATCCTAGCCTACTTGTAACCTCTAAAAGTTGTTCCACCTCTATGATCATTTTCTTGTTGTGCCACCCTCTTTCGATTGAGACATTTGGCGCGCGTAAAGGTATTGAGTCCTTTTGTGCGCTCTAGTGTCCGTGCGCACTGAGCAACAAAAGACTCCTCGGAAAAAACAAGAAAGATTTCAAACTATTTGTTGTATGAAAAGAACACCGGACCGTGCAGTCCATGTTTCATTTGCTTGCACATGTTAACGGCGGCCATGCGTTGGAGCAGGCTTACCTTCAATACAGCAGATTCTCCATAGCCCGGAGTGGGTGAGGTCGCCCTTTTTGGTTTTGGGCTGCGATTGCGTCTCGTCTGTGGTGGCATTGGTGGTGTTGCAGATGTACGCCCGCGAATAGAGCCAGTAGTCCGTGCCGATGGCAATAGTCATTAGGCTGAAGGCAGCGAAAGCCCCCACGGTGGCCAGCAGCGTTTGAACCCCGCGGTCACACCAAGCCATGGCGTTTCATACTAGTCCTCACTCTCACCGGTCCAACATGCACTCACCGGCGCGCGTCAGGGCGCGGATCCTTTGGTCATACTTATGTGCGTCCACAGTCTTTCTGCTGCTCCTCTGCTAAAAGTGTAGCCCAGAGAAAGAGGAAGAAGAAGTGGGAATATTGTCTCAAACGTTCACCTGCTGCTCAAACCCAACTGGTGGCTGCTGTGAATATGAGAGGACACCAGTTGTGCCCACTCCAGAGGCTCCACACAGACTCGGAGCTCGCAAAACAACAGGACAGCAGCATCGTGGAGCAAATCTGAGTACTTCAAACCTTCTCACCAGTTCATGCTTCTGGTTCCCACCCGTTATCTTTGTCTCAAACACTTTTCTCTGTCCCAACACAGACTGCGCCCCTGTTAAAACCCATTGCAAAAGAGGACTACGTCAATGGCTCTTAAGTGAGACCACACCCTCGCCAAATCTAACCAATGAAAGAGATGTGCTGTTGAATAAAGAAAGAAAAAAAAATGTGTATGACATTACAATTTCCATTCGGGTCACATGCATTTAAAACATGTGGAATATTTGGAGGGGGGGGGGGGGGGGGGGGTAATTAGACAAACAACCTCTTTCTCTCATTTGAGATATTTGGACACTCCCCACTGAATTCAGAAGCTCTGAATATTACCAAACTCAGTCAGCTGTGAAGATGGGGGGCAGGTGGGAAATAATGAGAGCTTTGACACAAATGGTCATTCTCTGTGGTGCACTAATGCCACACAGCCAATCCCTCACAGAAGAGAGCATTAAAAAAGCAATAAGATGCTTGGTGAGTGTCACAGGAGCCCGGGATCCTGATAGATAGATAAATAGATAGATAGATAGATAGAGATGTACAAATACAGACACGTGTTGCTCAGCAGTTCTAAGTCAGTGTGTGTTTCAGGAGATTCATAAAAATAATGCGAATAACAGACACACTCACATGAACCCTCCCTCTACTTCTGATTTTGATCATGGAGCTGACAAATTGGTTTATTAAACATGCAAAAAAAAAAAACACAGCACTCATGCCCATGTGAACACCAAATTAGAGACATACTTAATGCATCTCTGAGCCAGATGGGAGGTTGTCAAACCAGCGGGGATGGCTTCGACTGGCAAAGTGCCTCAGGCTTGATAAAAAAAACAAAAACAACTCTTGATGTTACTGCTAGCCTCGTTTCTGTAGAAATCTGGTCAGCTAACTGGCTAATTTCACCCAATTTTGGCAATTTGTGTAAAACTAACAATTCACAGATAAAAGCTTTCAATAAACCGAACCACCTGAGATAACTTGTACAACATTCAGACGGCCTTGCTTCAACTCAGTGAAACTGTCTACAACTGTCATTGTTCTTATAAGGCTAAAACACGAAATGCCCTCAGGACAGGACAAAATAAAAAGGTAATGGACGCAGGGTTTTATGTGCCTTAATGTTATGTAATAATAATACAATGTCATATTATCAGAATCAGAAATACTTTATTGATCCCCGGGGGGAAATTCTGTAAAGGGAGGGGGAAGGGGATATTTGTTCTCTGCATTTAACCTATCCTATTTAGGAGCAGTGGGCTGCCATCGCATGGTGCCCGGGGAGCAGTTCGGGGTTCAGGGCCTTGCTCAGGGGGCACCTTCGGCATGGGTCATGCTAGACTCAATCTGGCAACCCACCGGTTTCCAAGCCAAGGCTTAACAGACTGCCCCCCCGAATATTATATGGACTATATGGCAAGTAGTCTGAGCAGGAAGAAAGAGTGGTATGAGATTAGGACAATTCTTTTTTAGAGCCAAGTTCCCACATGCTGCCAGATGAATTAATGAATACAATTAGGGTGTCAATTTTAATCTGTAAGGTACTTCAAATCTTTAAAGATCCCCTCCAGACGTATTTGAAGATGAAAATACTCCTAACATGCTTGGAATGATAGTGTCTAATACGGGTTTTCCATAAAACAATTATGTGTCCTGCCTGATTGTAAGTAAACACTCAGTATAAAGTATGTGCACAAGTATATGTGGAAAGTTTCACATTTCCACACTCACACATGTGTAGGTTACATACTGGACCACGACTGGCTCCCAAACTAGTTGTGATGTCCCAAAGCAAAGCTCGTACTTCTTCTTGCTAAATTCAGACTTAAGGTGTGCAGATAACTGTCAGCAGATGAATGTGAAAAACAGCCTCCTAGTGTCAAACTGTGCACATGCATCATTCTGCACAGTGAAACATCTAAGCAAAGTTAATTTTTTTTTATGCTATTAGAATCTACATATGTTATCGATTATGTAAAGCAATGGTTGATACTTTTTTTTCTTAATTTATAATTTGCTTATTTCTGTATATGCCCCTCAGATGCGTTTTTATGTAACTACATTTACTGCAAGCTACTGTACTTAGGTACAATTTTGAGGTACTTTACTTGAATATTTCCACTTTATGCTACACTTATGCCCCACTACAATTTGGATGCCAATATTGTACTTTCTACTCCACCACAGGTATTTGACATCATTAGTTGCTAGTTACTTTGCAGATTCAGGTTGTTAATACAAAATATAAATCAAGTAGTGGTTTATGGTGAATTATTATGGATTAAACTACAGCCACCAGTTTATAAAGTAGTTGAAATTAGCCCTACCTTTCCCAGCTGCATCATTAATAATCATGCCCCCCCCCCCATATCTGCCACATTGTTCTTTCTCTACACATTGTTCTATTATTCTTTCATAACTTGCATCTGTTTATTCCATTTTTATTTATTTTTACAATATTACAGGTTAGTAGTGAAATTGAGTTTGTAACTCCCTCCTTTCTCCCTTGTAACACCATTATCACCACATTCTGCACAATGAGTACTTTCACTTTTGCTACCTTAAGTATATTTTGATGTCAATACTCCTGTACTTTAACATTTAATGCAGGGTTTCTGCCTGCTTTGTGTGTCCATTAAAAGGTTGTGGCATTTTTCCTTCCGCAGCCCTGATGGTGGCGCCAACTCGCTGCAATACTGGAGGAAAAGGAAATGCTGGTAAAAGTACGACTACCATGTATGCGAGTAAAAAACACAAGGACAGGACCGTGACGTGACGGCGTGGGCGCCCACGTGTGTAGGGCGCATGCGTAGTGCTCGACCGTGCCTTTTCTGGTCGCTTTCGCAGTCTCTCAATGCACATGTGCAAAACAAAACAGTGACGACGGTGTTGGCTCCTTGTTCGTTTCCTGGGCAACATCTGAACAAAGGCCTGCCCCTTTTCATGAGGATTTCTCTACCGCCATCGTTACTTTACGTGTAATCACGATTACTAAATCGGATTACGCTACTTTTATTATATTTCAAGACGTCGGTAACAGTAGAGATAGCGTCCGAAATGGATGTGGATCAGCATGAGACCTACGGTGAGACTAAATCGGCCATGCATACTTGGCGATATCGCCACCATTTCACGTACAAGGCAGATCAAGGAAAAAATATCATCGTCCAGTGTAATCTATGTCTGCCGAGGGTCAATCTGCTGTCCACGTCGAAAACCTCAACATCAAACCTAAAGAAGCATTTAGATGTAAGTTACAGAAAGTCGTTTCCCTGGCATTATTTCCTGTACCCGTCAGCTTAATGTTTGAAAGAGTCATGAATGAATAGCTGTCCTGCTGATGAATAACGTTACATTGTAGCTGCATGGTACTCGTGGCGCTGGAGGCTCTTTTACGTTCAACGTCGCTGGGAAAAAAAAGCCCCAATCATTTTACTTTGCACAGGTGTTTTTTTGTGGGGTTTTTTGTCATTGCAGTTGAAGTTGGCAAACTTATGAAAACTCAGAACACACAAACGGCACACCTCCAGCAACTAACATGAAACTTTGTCGGATGTTCTGCCTTTCAGAGAACACACCTGGGCTGTGAGGCCAGGCCTGATGCCAAGAGGGGACGGAAGAGAGAAGAGCACAATGGAGAGGAAAGCAGGCACTGCCAGCTCAAGAAACTCAAGGCAGAAATCATCTCCAAATGCTTGACCCAGGCAAAGATCGATGAGCTAGTTTTTAACTTCATCGTGGAAGACTGCCAGTCGTTTTATGTGCTAGAGCAACCCGGCTTCAGGAGGCTGATTGCAGGCTTAACTGAAGGGCTAAAGTCCATGGACAGGGTGACCTTGTTTACAAAGGTGGACCAGGGTTTCTCCAGGATGCGGGAGGATCTGATGGCGAAACTCGCCAACATCCAGTACGTGTGCACCACAGCCGACATTTGGACAGCCAACAACAGAAGCTTCTTCGGGATGACCTGTCACTGGATCGATCCAGGCTCTCTGGAGAGGAAATCCGCCGCTCTGGGGTTCGCGCGGCTGCAGGGCAGGATCACGTACGACACCATCGCCGGACGGATACATGACATCCATGTGGCGTACAATATTGAGAGCAAAGTTCAGACCACGGTCACCGATAATGGCAGCCCCTTTATGAGCGTGTTCAAAGAGTTTGCGGTGGACAGCACGGAGAGCGACGACGACATTGGGTTCTACGAGAACGTGAGCGCCGTCCTCGAGGGGGAGCCGGAGCAGGACATGCTGCTGTTTCTGCCCACTGTGCAGCGCTGTGCATCACACACCCTCGAGCTGATTGTCACTGAGGACTTTTGGCAGGCTGTGTCACAAGGGCCCATGTGCCAGCTACATTACAGCGTGATGGCCAAGGTGTACGCCATATGGAGCAAATGCCACCATCTCCAGGTCGGTATGGATGCTGCAGAGGAGATAGGGAAGATGGCACTTGTTGTCCCTGCTGTCATACGCTGGAATGTGGAGTACTGTGCTGTGCAGAAGATTGTCTCTCTCAGTGAGCGAGAGCTGACGGAGCTGTGCGCCCGCCTGGAGGTCCCGCGCATGCAGCCAGAGGAGATGGCCTTCCTGAAAGAATATGTGACCGTGTTCCACCCGCTCGCTTTTGCACTAGAACTTTTCCAAGCGGAGCAGAAATGCTACCTGGGTCTGGTCATCCCGACCGTACTCAGTCTGAAGAACAAGTTAAATGAGCAGAAAGACGCAGCGAATTACTTTGGCGACGTCGTCAACGCCATCGTGGTGGCAATTGACGTGCGGTTCCAGGAGCTGTTTGACAGCACAGAAGCAAAGATTGCGACGGCGACGACTCCACAGTTTCGCCTGTGGTGGATTGCGGCGTCTGAGAGGGAGGAGATGTGCGCCCTGCTGGCCACAGAGGCGTCCCAGGTGGAGCCCTGCAACGTGACGCTGCGTAATGCAACCGAGGCAAAGTCCAGTCGCAACTTGTCTACCATTGAATCTGAGGATGACTTCTTCAGCTACGGGCCAGTGAAGCCTGCCATTCAGATCCAGCAGCGGGGAGTGATGGAGGAGATCCGCAAGTATGTCGAAGGGACAGGGAAGAGCCTGGAGTGCCTGCAGGACTTCCCCAGAGTGAAGCAGCTTTTCCTAAAATACAACACCACCTTGCCGTCCACGGCTCCTGTCCAGCGTCTCTTCAGTCAGAAAGGCAACCTGGTCACCTCACAGAGAAACTTTCTGACTGACGACTACTTTGAACGCATTCAGCTCTTGAGATACAACAGCAACGTGTGCAATTTGGTGCCTGAGTGAATATACTGACAGTGACTCTCTCTCTCGCTCGCTCAGCCTTTTAATTGATTCAGAATCAAACCACATTGTGCTAACATCCTTACAGAAAACCGCTGAGTAAAATCAAATTTTAGAGATATCTGTTTTCTTATATTCCTCCCCTGCCTGTTTTGGTAGGCATTATATCTCCCGCTCCTGAATGGCCTAATGAAAATATCAAATTGACAATCATGGACAATGGCATTCAAGGACTGAATATACTGACAAAAGCATATTTCTATCTGTGCTATTGTTGTGATTTAAAGTAGCCACAGGGTTAAACTGAAGTGATTGTCTTTTATTTAAGGTAGTTTTTTTTTTTTCTACAGCTCTTCAATGACAATGCATCTCCCTGTCTGTATGTTTTATATCATATATAAAGAGACAAGGAAACAGCCAGTTTTTCTGTGTCTCGCCTTTTTTCATGAAAACCATTTTGAAAGCAAATGTAATTGGATTAGCGACGGCGCGGGATAGGCTGCCTTATTTGCATGCAGCCCCGACTGCATCAACAGATACTGATTACTGTTTCAAAGTAGCCTGAGAATGTGTGTGTGTGTAAGGAGACGGTACACAAACACCAATATTTCCAGTGCTGCCGAGTCCCCAGTGTTTTCCTCACCATGTGCCCAGATGTCAGTTAAGAGCTTTCGTCTTGGCAGGCAGCCAACAGTAGGCTGTCAGAGCATACAAATACACACGCACATAGTCTGTCTGGACCTGAGCTGTCGAAAATATGACTTTTCTGAAGATGCGAAACCCTTCCAGTGAGAGTGTGAAAACCCCAGGGATTTGCTTTTCTTTCATTTCAACATAGTATGTATGACTCCATTTGTATATATTCTCGTTATGTGTAAATGATCTTGCCTGCAACTGCCAGAAAGGCAGAGAAATTAAACTCCCATCAGTGGATTGCTGTGAAACTGATCCACCAAGATCTACTAAGACAGGGTCTTGGGATTCTATTCAACAACGCATAAGCTGATGAGGACAAACTGCTGCTTGGACAACTGATTCCAGGGAAAGAACACAGTAAATGTGCGTAGCTAAAGTATTGCTGCAGAAAATGCAATTGTCACATTACAAAAGAATACAATTCTAGATGGAAATTGCACAGCGTTGAACAGGATGAGGCAGTAAAAAATAGAGTAAACAAGGAAATAGCGAACAGCAGGCTGGTGTCGGACAAAAAAAGCTGCAGCAACTACATTACACATGCTTTAATATACGTCACCAACTGCTGCATGACTAAATCACATTTGAAGTTTAAAAAGTACTTTAAGATCGTGGACACAAACAATTTGTAGCTTTTAAGATAATCTGGTTGAGTTTTCCGTATTACATTTAGAAAACTATAGCTCCGTATCTGTGAGAACATGTAATGAAAATGTTTAAATTAAGGTTTTTATATGGGCTTAGATTTTTTTCACTACTTTCACACCGAGTGAATAAGGGTCAGGAAGTATTAAATGTTGTATATAAAATAAGTTCTTTAAGTGACATCGTTTCAGCTGGAATGCAAAAATCTGACCTTGATCTGCTCTCACAAAGACGAGGTGTTTTGGAGATATAAATTACAAACACTGAAGCCAAAGAGTCTGAATGAGGACTTCCCCCTCAGTGTAATGTTATAATTTATAGGTGATTACCTCCTCTTTATTTTTTACAAGCCAGGTGGAGCAGAGATTTTCTAAAAGGTGTGCGTTCTTGTGTATCCCTGCTTTCCACTTCATGTATGGTGGGATTAGGTACAGCTGCGTGGGGATAAGACCAGCAGGTGAAACAAGTCAATGGATGACAATATGTTGTCAGTTTATAAATGACAATCCCGCCACCCAGTTGGACTTCGGTACGTACCACTTTCTTGAGGAAAGTGTTTTTAAAGTTATAAAACAGTCGAATAAAACACACCCCAGGCCCCAGTTCAAAGTTTGATCCAAAGTGAAAGTTTTAATGATTTCTGAAAAACAAATGGTACAAAGTATTACTTCTGAAAACCCCGAGTAATACCCGTTACCACACATTAACAGACACATTTAGAACAGGATCATGTTAGGCACAAAGTGGGTGGAAGGTGTACAGTGTGTGTTAGACTAACAACTTCTGTCAGTACCTTTGATTAAGCCATCACCAAGCCCTTGTCTTAACAGGCCTCTTATGCTTCCTGCCTTGCAAAATATAGCCTTAGAATCTCTTATACAAAGCAGCATCACGGAGATAAATACTTAAGTTACTTTAACCGTCATCCATTTTGCTTCAACGGAGTCTTTGTCAGTTCAGTGATATAGTACACTAAGGAAGGAAGCATTAGAAGGTGCTCTAGACATGGCTGGGATAGTTTAATATTCTAATGCCCTTCTCTCACTTTGCTTGGGTAAGAAACTCCTCTGGAGTCTGGACAGCCCCAGTCACTGCAGAAGCAGCTTGGCAGAGCTGAAGTGTCCCAGGTTCTCACAGGACTTGATCCAGCGCTGGACATGAGCGGGAGCTGAGGAGGCCGAGCCACTTTGCAGCACGCAGCAATAGCAGGCAATGTCGGCCAGGGAGAACTCTGGCCCGGCCAGCCAGGGGTGGCGGCCCAGAGTGGAGTTGAGGGCCCGCAGGACGGTGGCCTGCTCCTTGGCGCTGCCCTCTGCCAGCTGGAAGAAAGCTATGTCCACCCAGCTGTCCACCAGCGTGGCGAGAGCAGGATCACTGGGGTAGGGAGCGAGCAGCTTGAAGAGGAAGCGCGCCACGTTGGCCTCGCCCTCGATGGGACACATGTTCTGGACGCTGAACTTCATCTGCAGTTTGGGGACTGTGGATTGTTCAAAATATAAACATGTCTCATGGTAAACAAGTAATTACAACATCAAGATCGTGTCAATATGATATCATGTATACAAAGCTTGCAATGGATATAAAAAGCACTCCTAAAACACAATGACACAAATTTATATTTGACTTTATGTAATTAAAAAACCTTAACATGATTTTTGGCAAATTAAAAGGCTGCAAAGATTTATTCTTTATAATTAAATTACTGGCATATTACAAAAAAAAAAAAAAAAAAGAAAGACATTCTGGTTTAATCACACTCATTAAAAGCCACCTACTCAAATGGCTTTGTGTGACTGCAGCTGTTATAATTTGTTGTAACAATTTTGGCAGGGCAATAGGTGTTGTAATTAGTTTTATAATCTCAGAAAAAGAAGCAAACCGCCTACACACTTTCACAAGAAATGACATCTAAATTAAACAGCATGGTTGTATCAGGACTGCCTGGCACCGGCAAATAAAAACTGGTATAGGTAGAGCACAGACATACTAAATTTTGCCTTCTGATTTGATTTAAAAAGCGCTCTGTGCATGCAACTGTTAGTACACATTAGTGCAAGAATGCATTTGTTGCACTCCCTAAACAAGTACACAAGGATAAAATCCTCTCTTCCGCCTCACTTTGAGTCTTCCTACACTCCTCGTCTTCTGCCCATACCCCCCAACACACACTGCCTTTCTCACTGTTCCTTACCATTTTTCCATATGAGGGTGAATCCCAGCTGGAACATCTGGCGGGCATAGCTGTTTGCGTGTCGTGGGCCGAGGCAGGACAGGAGCTGTGACGGCACACTGTCAACCGAGGAGTGGACATGGACGGTGGAGAGCACCCGATAGCGCTGACACAGCAGGCTGTGGAGCACCAGCAGGGACAGGGGTGGCTTAGCCGGGTTGGCGTTTATGACGATGTCGCGGAGAGCACCGAGGTCCTTGTGGCATAAACAAGAGAAAAGGAGGTAAATAGGTGCAGCGTCCAAAATAAAAATAGTATTACATTTGTCTACCATTACTAAGCTTAACAAATAGACTGTAATCAGTCCACACCCTCATATCTGCTTTAAGACGACTCCCAACATTAGCAGGTTCTGCATGTTTGCATAGTATTTATAACTTGTAATAACAGGGTGTGATCAGGAAAACATCTACAGACTGCTACTGCCACAGAGAAACTGCAGTGACCACTAGTAGATGGTTGATGTAGGATAAAATCTAGCCTCGCTAATAAATACAGTTTCCACTTGTGCTGATGCCTGGAGGCAGAGTGGCACTCTTCCCACCATATTTCTCACCTTGCCCAGTAGTGTGTCCAGCTCTGCGACACCTTTGAAATTTGTGGAGCTGGAGCATTGGGAGGAGAGGCTGCTGCTTACTGTCAGGTCAAGATCAGCATCTGGGGTGGTCACCGTCTTGGCCAGGCCCTCGACAGCTGCTTTCAGCTCGTACAGTTTTCTCATGATTTCATCCTGCCGGGCCTCCAGTGCTTTGACCGCTGGGTCCACCTCGCCATTCTGGGGAGACAGAGAGGGATCGCTCAGTTTGGCTGAAACCACATTTAACTGACCTTGCACAGAGACAGTACTGAGAACATATTTAACATATTAACAGTCTGCACACCCGCCACCCGGTTGGACTTCGGTACGTACCACTTTCTCGAGGAAGTGTTTTTAAAGTTATAAAACAGTCGATTAAAACACACCCCAGGCCCCAGTTCAAAGTTTGATCCAAAGTGAAAGTTTTAATGCTTTCCGAAAAACAAATGGTACAAAGTATTACTTCTGAAAACCCCGAGTAATACCCGTTACCACACATTAACAGACACATTTAGAACAGGATCATGTTGGGCACAAAGTGGGTGGAGGGTGTACAGTGTGTGTTAGACTAACAATTTCTGTCAGTACCTTTGATTGAGCCATCAACAAGCCCTTGTCATAACAGGTCTCTTATGCTTCCTGCCTTGCAAAATATAGCCTTAGAATTCCTTATAAAAAAGCAGCATCGCAGAGATAAATACTGAAGTTACTTTAACCGTCATCCATTTTGCTTCAGCGGACAGACTAAACCATCAGATTAGGTTATATACTGGCGATATGTTCCACAAAATCTACCCCAGGAAGTATCCACATACTTCCATCAAAGTAGCAACATCACACTGCGTAAAAAAATACTCCACTATTAGTAGCAACATTAATAAAATGTACACAAAGTATCAAAAGAAAATGTGTTCAACACAGAAAAATATCTTCTTTGAGAGTTGTACTATTAGTATTATATACTGCATTAATATTGCCAATGCATTAATGTGCATTTTACAGTTGCAGTTGGACAAGGTAAAGCACCACTGCACAGCTACTACTCAAGTAAAGGACAAGTACTTTTAAAACTGTATTTGAGTTCAGGGCTTGAGTAAACAGTTAACTGTTACATACCAGTACTGCGCAAATGGAGTAACATTAAGGGTCTCCCATGCACAGTCCCACCATCATGACTTATACTTTGATTTGCTATTAATAACGATTATTAACAGTTAATGCATCAAGTTGTGGGGGAGACAAAATAGCGTAACTTAAATGGTGTCGGCACTTTATATCGTTTAATAACCTTTAAATGTTGATGGCCGAGACGTGTAATTAGTAATTGTAGCATCAGCCAGAAGTAACGTTACTCATTGTCCTGACAAGCTAATAAGTTAGCCAGCTAGCTCGGCTAAAGACAGCTAATGCTAAAACACCGTGCGCGTGTATCAGTGCGTGAGAAACAAGACGACCTGCGCGCAACAACGAGAGCCAAATACAAGCCAACTAGTTGAAAAAATAAACTATGTCGAAATGAAATGGGTCAACAGTTACCTGAAGAGCGTGTTCAGAGGGGCAGCTGTTCCCTTGCTGCGCGTGGATATTTGGTAACTTGTACATGCAGGTTGGTAAATCAGTCTTTATGTGACCACCACAGACGGGCTTTACCTGGTACATGGGCATGGTGGAGGACAGTTAGCGGACTGTCAGAGACAAACAGTTAAAAACAAAAACAAAATCCCGCTACACAGGGGTCCTCTGGGGTGCAGCAGCAGCTAACAGCAGCTCCCGGCCACACAGGAAAGAGGCCGCAGTGACGTCACATCCGGTGAAAGTTAAAGACGACTTGAAGTAATAGATAAAAGATAGACAGAGAATAGATCTGCATGTTAGATTATTAAATTGTAGAGGAGATGAGTTTTTAATTTAGTTTTTGCTTTAATGTTCACACATTCACAATCGCATTACATGCCACCACACGTCTCTCTGCATGTACCACCTCAGATTGCACTAGAGGACGCAACAGCATCATTTCTCACGGCCCATCTTTGCAAACGCAATAGAGGAGGTCAGCTGTCGGCAGAGGGCTGGCGGTATAAGTACTCAGATGAAATACTCTGTCACAAGTAAAAGTCCATCCATCGTCAACCGCTTATCCTGCGTACAGGGTCGCGGCAAGTAAAAGTCATGCATTAAAAATCTTACGTAAGTAAAAGTACAACAATATAATAAAAACATAGCCTACTTAAAGTACCAAAAGTAAAAGCACTCATATGCAGAATTATTTCATCATAATTATTGATACATTAATGTGTAGGTTGCATGTGCTAAAATTGGGACTTAACTTCACTTACTTTCATACTTTCAATAACTTTATTTAGTACCAGATGGCTTAAACCTTAATAATCTATTAGTTGATTATAGTTCGCATGAATAATCTGAAGCTGCAAAGTAACTAAAGTAATCAAAAAACTGCAGTACTTGATTAACTGTACGCTACTTGGTTACATTCCACCACTGCACACTGGTGTGAACTTGTGAACTTAACCATAACTTTACAAAGACAGACCTGATTAACTGATGATGATGCAAACTAAGGTTTAGCTGACCATTTGAATGTTGTGAAATAATTGTATTTGTTGTATTTGCAGATAGTGAATATTTGTTCTATGGTATGGTCCTTGCTAGTGATCAAAATGTTTGCTTTCATTACAAGTGACCACATGCAGTTCAATGTAAGATTTCTTGTCTTTGATACAAGAGAAAACATCTTGTGAGGTCTTTTACATCTCCTATTAGGGCAGCATACCTGCGGTGACGTCAAGGAACAGGGCGTGGTCAGAAGTGCAAAGTTAGTGAAATCTTCAACCCACAGAGAGCAGTGCTGCTGCCGGTTTCTGTCATTCAGTGTGGATTTACATTTTGATGAAATTAGTTAATCCATTTAAAATGTTTGCAGTGAATCAAGCATGGATCCACGGTTCCCCACAACGTGCTGTAAAATGAGCTCAGCCTTGTGCAACAGTTTGACCAAAAATAAGGAATGTGAAATTCTAGTCTTTTTGCATTTAAAAAATACACAGTCAACTTCTCAAGCGCAGTTTTAGCAAGCTGTTTCTAACCTCATAGCCCTTTTATGAGCAGGTGCTTGGTAATAAAATTGTCAAATACATATATATGTAAAAAGAAATTCCCCCAAGCACAGCAACAACAATCAGGTGCTGGTAGATAGCAGGATGAGTCTATGAGAAGTCAAAAAACAAACTGCCGCACACTGATTTGACTTTACAAGAGCATTGTGCTGGCCACAGCACAATGCTCACACATCCACTCGCACATGCACACGTGGGTACCCATGCAAGCTCAAACACAAGGTTTAAAAAAATGTCACAGTTACATACATACAGTACAGTATATATATACATATATACATATATATATGTGTGTGTAAAGTCAAAAAGCAAACCGCACACTGATCTGACTTCACTACCTTTATTGTGAGCAATTGAAGCACATTGCTTCTTCAGGCTCACACAGTGAAATTACAAAAACACTTACAGGTGTGCTATGTAGACCATCTATATATAGACAACATGGGTAGACAGACAATTAATGAATTCATTTTTGTTGTATTTCTTTCCTGAATGTGGATGGTTAAATGTTTTTGTGTCAGATGTGTTTGAACAATGTGCACGTTTGCCACAGCTATAGTTCCCATAAAGCTATAGTAAAAGCTAATTAGTTTGAGTGGGTTCTTTATACATGGACCTGACAAAAAAATCTCTGACATTTCTGCCTCTCCTGAAGCAAAAACGAGGTCTAGACACTGCTAAATGGTTCAAATTTAGGTCACATTCTCATAGTGTTTATTTATGATCTGTTTAACTTGTCTAGAGATAGTACAATATTCTGACACAAATGTTGTTCTGTTTTCAACAGGTTTAGGGGAAGGCTTCAATAATTCTTTCCTATATTTTCTATTGGTTTCTTCCACAGCCTGGTCAATAAGTGCTTGTCGGTTCCTTTTCGATAAATAGATGTCTCTAGTTGTCTGTGATCGAAAGATTCAGAAATTGAACTTTTGTCAGGCTGTGTACCATAGTGAAATGCAGAGTTGGATAAGTGTTTGATGTATTCACTAAATCCCCTAAGTTCATCCTCAGAACCTTTAAACACCATGAGGATATCATCAATATATCTTTTAAAGAACGAGATGTTGTTTACAGAGAGGTTATTATTGAAACTATGTCTGTCTTCCCACAAGCCCATGAACAAATTAGCCTAATTAGGGGCAAATGGTGAACCCATCCTTGTACCTTGAAATTGCAAATAGTACTTGTTATCAAACATAAAATAATTAGACTTCAAAATAAACTTAGTGAGTGTCATAAGCAATTCCCCTGGAAGTGTATCTTTTTGGGCTTCAAGATAAAAGTTCACAGTGTCAGCCACATATGAAGGCACTGTCTGATAAAGAATTCCTGCTGGCCACGATAGGTCTGCCAGGAGGATTTAATAAACTTTTACGTATCTTAGGCAATAAATAAAACACAGGAGTGAGAGGCTATTCAATTTTCAAAAAGTCATACTGTTTCTTAGTAATCCACCTTTTATCTACCGCATCTTTTAAAAGAGCATAAGGCTCCCATTAGAAATGGGAACATGGATTATGCCATTGCTAGACATTATAGAGAGAAAAACCCTGGCAACATTAAATTTATTGGCATTGAAAGATTGAGTCCTAATCCAAGAGGGGGTAACTTGATTAACCAACTTTTGAGAAGGGAAGCTTTTTGGATTCATAAATTGATAACAATTGAACCTCATGGACTGAATGAGACACTAGATTTGAGCCCATTCCTGTGATGTTGATTATTATATGTCAATCTTTGAGGTGGGTTTTTCCTTCAGAGAAAGTTAAGATACTAAATGTCCTACCCTCCCTTGTAGGGATATCTGATAGAGGTAGGAACGTCAGGCTATTTTGCCTTAAGATACTTATGAGTTCCTGTAATGTTGTAATTCTTGTCACCTATGTATGTTTAATTTTTAATATATAAATATATATATATATACATATATATATATATATATATATATATATATATATATATATATATATATATAATATATATATATATATTTTGTTTTGATGTTTGTTGATCTGTTTGGATAATTATTACATTCTTGCCGTTTATATTATAAGACTTTGTATAAGATGTTGATTTTATAGATTGTATATACATGAGAAAGGTGTCATTGAAAAATGGATTGTGCTGGTCACATGACCTGCACAGGGTCTACGTGGCAAACCTGTAAGTTTTATTGTAATTTCACTTTGTGAGCCTGAAGAAGCAATGGGCGAAACGCATTGCTCACAATAAAGGTAGTAAAGTCAGATCAGTGTGTGGTAGTTTGTTTTTTGACTTTAAACACACATATATATATACTGTACTGTATGTATGTAACTGTGATGTTTTTTTAAACCTTGTGTTTGAGCTTGCATGGGTAGCCATGTGTGCATGTGCGAGTGTACAAGAGCATTGTGCTGTGCAGCAGGAATATAAGTGAACTTTTCCATAGTCTACCATGACAATTAGTCCACAGTGGAGTTTTGAACCGTATGACTCATGTAGTCTGTCTACTTCTTGTTTTCTTGTGTCTCGCCTGACATCAACCGGCAACTCTGCTGAGGTAATAGGCAGATCTGATGGCCAGACTAAGACCTAAGCGTGAAACTGAGACTACAGAGGAAGCTGAAACCTGACAGTTCACAGTAGTTCTTTAAATCATGTAGGAACAAGGGACATGGAGTCTGTCAAGGTGTAGGTAGCATGGGTATAGGGTGGGGGTGACATAGGCCATGTAGGTGCTCAGAGACAGTCTTACTGGGTCACTGACAGTTAAAGAGTGTGTGAACTGATAGAGGGCAATGGATACTTTGCTTTGAGTTGCTTACTGTGCCGTAAAGGAATAGTTTACATTTACATTTTAGGAAACTTTTTTGCTCTCTGGCAGAGAGTTAAATGTGAAGACTGCTATTATTCTCATACCTGTCCGTTAAATGTACAGTCAGAAGCTGGTTAACTAAGCCTGGAAAGACTGGAAACAGGGGGAAACAGCTGTCCAAAAGTAGAAAATTGGCCTACCAGCACCTCTAAAGCTTACTAATTAACATGTTATATGTTTTTTATTTAACTCACAAAAACACAACAATTAGCAGTTTTACCGTGGGTTATGTGCGTTCTTTTTCTTGACTGGGAATGGCAACAGATCAGAGCCAAGAAATTTTCAAAGTAAGCATATGTATGTGGTACACAGGTTCAGTGCAGTTATTGAATCTCACTAACTTTGAAGATTAATATCAGAGTTTTCAATGCATAGTTAAGGTGCATTAAGTGATTAGAAAAGGGAAAAGGAATCGATCATATCCCTGCACATGTGAAGTATGTAGTCTGTGTGTGTGCTGGGATAGGATGATGTTGATACTCGAGGATTTGTTGGTTTTACACTTATCTGTACAGCTGTAAGGGGTTTATCCTCATTTGTTGTTTATCCTGTAAAATATACCATCATGAAAAGCTGGTGAACAAGCATAAAAGGACAAAACAAAGCAAATACACTAGTGCAAAAAAAACTGTGATGTGACGTAAACCATGTTTTCACACGCAGACGCTTGTAAGTAATGTCTGAATTTTTGAATGCACTATGGGTGTAATCCAAGCTTATCAAAGTGCTTTTTAGTTGACTCTGTGTATCTAACTTGACATTTTGTGGATGTTGTAAAGTGTTTACCGACCAAACGCCACATAGACACAAACATTCTCCAACCAGACAGTTTGCCTCCTTCAGTCACCCAGTCAGAGTTTGTTCTGGATGTCCTGTCGCCATCTTTAACTGATTGTGCCTTCTCATTTGGAAAAGTCTGCAAAGTACCTGTTCACAGCTTCACGAAAGCATTACTCCATCTGAGGTTGAGTCAGCACGTGTAACAGCTGCTCAGGGGTTTAAGCAGGGTGTGGCTTCTAGTTTAAATTGCAAACTTGCATTGGTGTGGACACAGCTCAATGTATAAAACGCATCAATTGCCAGGGGAGAAATAGACTTCCACGAAGGCTCTGTGTGTATCTGGAGGGGCCATTGATATGTGCATGGCCTATCATTCATTAATGAATGGAAGCTGCACACAGACATCATAAGTAGAGGCTCAGGACTTTTGTTTGTTGGGGAACAGAGGCAATGCTGCCATCCCCTGCATTATGGATAGAGTTCCTGCGCAGAGCTCACAAAGCCCATTCAGTCATCCTAACACGCCAGTTAAATCTTTTACGATGTTCCTCACTGTTCAGACTATCAGGTAGCAACATCTCTGATACCTCCAGGCTCCAAAAGTCTAGGAACGAGTCAAAATATGAACGGTGTGTTTGTCATGGCAGACACGGGAATGCACAGCAGACGTCCAAACAGTTCAGCTTCCCGTTACCTTGTTTGCTCAAGCACAATTTGTTATCAGTTGAAGATGTGCGTCACATTAAAGTTTCACACAGACCTAATCAGTAAGGTGAGCCTGACACTCCTTTCTTGTTATGAGTTTTTGGTGACAATGAAGCAAAGGCATCAATTATTGAAGTTCCAAGCAGACAAGCGGGCTAGGCCCACAGTATGTGTAAATCCTTCAGCACTTATAAAGACAAATTACATGGTGCAGTCTTCGCAGTCGCAGTTTTAATATAAAGGTTAATTTATGTTAAGTTTACTTTCTTACTTTACCTCCTCTAGTAGTTAATCCTTTGTTTGTTACCCAATGCTGCATCCTAACATTTCAAGGTAACTACTGCCGCTACTACTATAATTACTACCACTGCAACTCTACTCTACAGAATACTTTTATTTTTTGTCCTCTCTCTATTATTATAATACAAAATAACACTCTCACTGCCCATCACCACTCACAAATACACTAAAGGTGCCAACTGGAACAAAACATGGATTCAAAGTGATGCCATTATTTGTTCCACAAATTACCTTCTAGAAAGAGGTTCTTTAAAGAACTTCTGCAAGTGAATCCTTAAAGAACCCCCAAAGGTTCCTCAAAGGCCCATCAAAAATGGTTTTCCAAAGAAGGTTCTTTAAAGGAACCATTTTCAATGGTCCTTTTTGGACCTAACTGGTTCCGTAAAGAACCTCTTTTAAATGGTTCTTTATTAATTTTTCAGAATATATGTTTTTTTGAGCGTTTTAAATCAAATTATTATGGCAAGGTTGAAAAACAAGTACTTGAGCATAGTTTATGGATGTTTATCAACACTTCATTACAAACAAGAAAGGTATTAAAAAGGTCAGCTTCAGAGGAGCACAGAGTACGTCCAATGGACCTGTTGGCAAGACACAAACACAACATCAATAACTATGAGGGTGAAAATTTACCCCTAAAACCTTAAATTAACTTGTGGATCCTACTAAAAATCAAGAAACAATGCACTTAACAGACACATTGTCACACAAAACGTGAAAGCTTTGCAACAACCAGGCTTCTGTAAGGTTCCAAGTTAAACCACCTTTGGACCTTTTACATGCCACATACTGTAATTTAATACCCATTTCCCACCGTCATCATACCAGCCAAAGCATGAACACATGATGAAAAACAGGAACATAGCCAAGACGTGATCTTGAACTCCCAGTACTCCACAATAAAGGATTTAATAGCCTCCTTCGGACACACTTTTGTATCTGGTATTAGTGTCTACAGCAGGCAAGAAAATACTATAAAATAACATCTTTTGGAGGAAACTTAAAACATTTATTTTCAAGACCTGTAAAAACCTGAACAAATGCATACAAATTCATATGTGCAAACCTTCAAAGTTAAAAGAAGAAACCATCTAGAAAAGAGACAAAGATGTAAAAAGTGGCAACTGTCAGACAGCTTCATATGTCCAAAAAACAATTATATTGTACTTGAAAGTGCTGCACCAAGAACCTGCTCTCAGTATCTTTCGGGCTTACAAACGCCTAACTCCATTTAAAGTGACATACTAAAGGGACATGAAGTGCATTTGCACAGCTATTGTTACTCTGGTAGTTCAAGATATATACCTCCAAAAATGATAATGTTCTCCAGCTGACCTGAGTAGGCAACACTGTAAATCTGATGTATTGCCAATACAGCCAACACTCACAGCCAAGGAAATGTCAACCGCTCCATTTCCCATTATCATTTTGTGCCCATCCATCTGGACATTCACTTAAGTGCAGTCACTCAGTGGCTCTCCGTCACTGCTGTTCAGGGTGATGGTGTGGGTGTTGGGCTCAATGGATCCTGACACAACACATTCAATGCTTACAGCTGTACTTTATGAGATTTGGATGTTTACAAATTTAATCATTTATACAGCACCTTTTCTGCAAAGTTACTATACTCTTCTCAAGCTATTTTTCTAAATATCTACAGGCCCTCTAAATACTTAAATTAAAAAATAAAATTGTTTTGATGACTTTGGTGAACTGCTGTCTATAATCTGTATTGACTTTGACTGTGTGGTTATTGTTGGTGATTTTAACATCCATGTTGACAACCTCCAGGACAGAGGGATTAAAGAACTTTGTTGTGTTCTTGATAATTATGGACTGACCCAACATGTGAAGGCGCCCACACACAATAAGGGGCACACTTTGGATTTAGTCATCTCCAAGGGTCTGGACATTTCCAAGGTTGTGGTGACTGATGTTGCTCTCTCTGATCATTCCTGTGTTTTCTTTGAAAGTACTATCTGCGTGCACACAAATGTACAAACAGAGGTGATCACAAAACAGCATATCACTGAAAACACTAGTGAAAAATTTATTGAGGCTTTCTCCTCGACACCTGCCCTCTCATGGGTCTCAGTGAATGAGCTTGTAGATAATTTCAGTTCTAAAATTACAAATGTTAATGATGCCATTGCACCAGCCAAGGTGAAGGTGGTCTCTGGTAAGAGAAGATCTCCATGGAGAAATGCCACACTGGTTACAACTCAAAAAAGAGAGTGTCAAAAAGCTGGTTTTGCTGGTGGCGGAAAACAAATCTCCAGGTTCATTACGACATCTATAAAGAGAGACTTCGCATTCATCATTTAGAACTGAGAAATGCAAGGCGGTCCTTCTTCTCTGACATCATCACCAAAAACACTAATAGTGCACGTGCCCTGTTTGCTACTGTCGACAGGCTAACCAACCCTCCTGTGTCTGGAGCCTCTGAACTTCTATCCACCAGGGCCTGCAATGAATTTGCCTCCTTCTTCACAGACAAAATTCAAACAATTAGACAAGCAATCAGTGCCTCCATATCAGTTACAGGATATGTCTTGTCCCTGTGTCCACTTAAAAACAATTCATATAGCATGAGACATTTTGATTCTATTAACAATAAAAACACTGGAGGACATAATACAACATCTGAAATCCTCTTCATGTTGCCTTGATATTCTGCCAACAGGTTTTTTCAAAAATCTTTGTAAATGCATGGCCTCAGATCTTCTACAAATTGTCAACATGTCTCTCCTCTCAGGTTTTTTCCCCACAGGCCCTGAAAACTGCAGTCATTAAGCCACTCTTAAAAAAAAGCAATCTAGACAGTTCACTAATGACCAATTATAGGTCCATATCAAATCTCCCATTTTTAAGTAAAATCATTGAAAAGGCTGTTTTTCAACAGCTTAGTGCTTTCTTGGCACTAAATAACTGTTTTGATGTCTTCCAGTCAGGTTTTCGACCACACCACAGCACTGGGACGGCTCTTGTTAAGGTCTTCAATGACATCCATTTAAACACTGACAGTGGCAGAATTTCAGTCTTAGTATTATCGGATCTCAGTGCTGCATTCGACATGGTTGACCACAACATATTACTAGACAGACTAGAAAACTGGGTTGGACTTTCTGACACAGTACTAAAATGGTTTGAATCCTACTTAAAGGACAGGGACTACTTTTTGTCAATAGGTAATCATACATCTGAGCTGACAAAAATGACGTGGAGTACCCCAAGGCTCCATTCTGGGGCCTCTTTTGTTTAACATTTACATGCTTCCACTGGCTCAGATTATGAAAAACAACACCTACCTACTTACATAACCATTTCACCAGAGGACTATGATCCCATACGGGTGCTGAGTAACTGTATTGAGCAGGTAGACAATTGGATGTGCCGGAATTTTCTTCAACTGAACAAAGATAAAACTGAAGTTATTGTTTTTGGAGCCAGGGAGGAACGATTGAAAGTCAGTGCTCGACTTCAATCTGTAATGTTAAGAACCATAAATCAAGCCAGAAATCTTGGTGTAGTCATGGACTCAGACCTGAATTTCAGGAGCCACATTAAGACAATTACAAAGTCAGCCTACTATCACCTGAAGAATATATCAAGGATTAAAGGACTTATGTTTCAGCAAGACCTGGAAAAACATATCCATGCATTTATCTTCAGTCGACTCGACTACTGTAACAGCGTCCTTACAGGGCTCCCTAAGAAATCCATCAGACAGCTGCAGCTGATTCAGAACGCTGCTCGAGTCCTCAATAAGACCAAAAAAATGGATCACATCACTCCAGTTGTGAGGTCTATACATTGGCTTCCTGTATGTCAAAGAATTGATTTCAAAATCCTGCTGTTAGTTTATAAAGCACTAAATGGTTTAGGGCCAAAATACATTTCTGATCTTCTGCTTCGTCATGAACCATCCAGACCTCTCAGGTCGTCTGGGGCAGGTCTGCTTTCTGTCCCCAGAGTCAAAACTAAACAAGGAGAAGCAGCATTCAGTTATTATGCTCCATATATCTGGAACAAACTCCCAGAGAACTGCAGGTCTGCTGAAACTGTCAGTTCTTTTAAATTAAGACTTAAGACTTTTCTTTTTACCATTGCTTTTAATTAAATATTTGAGATTTTTATTTTTACCACTGCCTTTAACTAGTAGATTGATAACTTACACTGCACTGTAACTTTTACTGTCCTGTTTTCTTTTTCTTTGTTTTTAGCTTTTTACCATTGCTTTTAATTAAATATTTACACGGTGAGAAATGAGTAGGTAATTGAGTGAAAAGATAAAGAGAGTGAGTTGCTTTTATGTTTTATGTAAAGCACTTTGAATTACCTTGTTGTTGAAATGTGCTATACAAATAAACTTGCCTTGCCTTGACTTGCCTTGCCTTACAAGGTGCTTAACAATAAAATTAAATATAACAATACAATGAAAATACGATAATACAGTGAAAATAAACAGTAATATAAGGAAATAATAATAATGTAGTAAATTAGAAACATGGGTTAACAGAAAGACTAGTGCAGCAGTAGTAGAGGATAGATTCAAATAAAATGGATCTTAGGATTTATTTTAAGGTGTTTGCAGACTGTGATGCTCTCAGCTCCTCTGGCAGGCTGTTCGAGAAGCATGGACCATACACACAAAGTGTTGTGTTTTACTTGTGCTAGAAATAATGCTGCTCATGAGTCCATGAGTTGACACCATGTTAAAAGAAGACTCCTTAGCCTAAAAAACATTTTAAAAAGTGTTATTTGTTTTTAGAACAAAGAATATTCTGAGGGCAATAACAAATCTTAAATCTTAAAAAATATCACATAAAACAATCGAACAATCTCCCTTTAGTTAAAAAGTTTTGGCTCTTTGTCAAATCAAACAACAACAAAAAATCAAGCAAATCAAAGTTTCATCTTTTTCTTTTTAAACTGTATTTTGTATATTTAGTACTTCTTCCATGAATGCGTCTGTTATTCTAAAACTGACGAGAAATACTTTGGGGATTAGCGCCAAATGTTAATCAAGCAGCTGGTCATGTGGTTACACAGTGTACACATACAAGCTAAACAACCCATTAAGCCATCAACATGGATGATACCAGGAGAAAACAGCTAGAATTTCCTGTATGAGGAATCATAAGCAAGTAAAGTGACTTGATTTTATTCTTTTGGCAAATAATAATAAATGGTATGGTATATTATTATTATTATTAGTAGTAGTAGTAGTAGTAGTAGTAGTAGAAGTACTAGTAGTAGTAGTAGTAGTAGTAGTAGAAGTACTAGTAGTAGTAGTAGTAGTACTATTATTATTATTAGTATTAGTAGTAGTATACACTTTCATTTATAAAGCAAATTTCTTAACAATGTTATGAAGTGCAATACAAAAGGAAGTATAACCAGACAAGGTAGATAAAAGGCCAAAGGAGCACAGAAGAAGAAAAGAGAATAAAATGACATAGGAATTATATCTGTGATTAAAGAGCAATTTTTTTTTAAAATGCACAGGGGTTAGTCAGAAATTGCAGAAGATTTAGAGTGTATGTGACCATAAACTGCAGACTGAGAACCAAGCTTTACATAATTGTCTTTCTAACAAAGGATTAGTGTAACTATTGTGAAAATTATTGTTAGCCAGGTGTCAGGCATGTTAAAGAAGTTCTCGGAGACTCGTGATGACTTATTGAAACTTGGCCGAGGAGACCTGGGCATCAGTTTATAGAGTTTAACACCATAAAGAAACCTTCTTTGGTCTGAAATATTTATTTTCTGCTTTTTCCTTAGTGTCTTTCCCTGCAAGGCTATCTTTAACTGGCCTAAATCTGAACAGCCAGTGGTTTCATGTCTTTGCTTCCCATCGGAGACTGTGAGTCTGTAAATGTGAATGATTCCAAGAGAACACTGTTATCTGCTGGCCTGATGCCTGACTGTCTCCATATCGGTCAAGCTGTCGTCATCTCGACAAGACAAGGCAAAGAACTATGGCTGGGAATTTCAGGGAGCAACTGCTGGGGTCTGCTAGTGACCCCAAGACTGACCTGTTCCTGGGCATATCTTACCTGTTACCTGAATAAGGCCTACTAAGAAAAATTCACAACATTACTACATTTAGCTGACACTTTTATCCAAAGCGACTTACAATTGCATTATATTTCAGAGGTCGCATTCCTCTGGAGCAACGAGGGATTAAGTGTTTTGCTCAGAGACGCATTGGTGGATGGGTCACTATGGGAATCGAACCCAGGTCTCTCACACCAAAGGCATGTATCTTATCCATTGCGCCATCACCACCCCATGTGAGAATCAAGTATCCACTTACTGGCCTGTTGTGGTTTGACTGCACCTGAATAAGTGTGTGTGGACATCAGTAGGGCACCCTCTGTCCATCAAAATCGTCTATATAGAGCAAATTAAATGCAGTTATGGACAACTGTTATAGTTCTGCCACTACTAGCCAAGTATTAAAGTTATATCAATGTAATGTTACGGTAGTTAGCAAAAATGATCTTACTACAAGTTACTTTTGTATTTGATCTAATTGCTGTACCTCTGCAAACTAGACAAAAGATACAAGGTTTCTATTCACAAATGCAGTGATGTTCCTGAATCAACTGCCTATAAAAAGGAAAGTAGCATAAAGTATTATTTAGTAATAGTTGAAAACACACTTAGATAGGTTCCTTAGCATAACTGAAGTTGTGGTTAATTGTGTAAATATTAAACTGTAATAACAATGATTGATTAATAGGCAACATTTGCTCTGATAACTGTAAACCTAATTATAGCAGTATATAGGCCACACACAAACCCTCATCATCCGTTCCTCTCTTTTAAGATTCCTCTTACACCAATTGGACATGGATGCATTACAGATGAGCATTCCAGTCCGTCAAATATGATACTTCCAGGACATAATCAACATGAACAGCTTGGTAGGTTTGTAACATAAAAAACTACTGTAAAACTTTCAAACCTAGTGCCAGTTAGACTCCTGTCCCTTTTCCTGGCCTGGTGTGGCTGCTTGTTTTGACAAATAAACACAGGTCTCTATTAGACGTCTGGTCTGGTTTTTACTGAACTTCTTTAGATGTGTAAAACCTCTTAAAGCCTACAGAGTCACTTGCTTGAGCTTGTTCTAAGCTGCTTAAATTGTGCATAAAAATATCAATGTAAATAATTTTTGCAAATAACTTTTGTAAATAATAATAATAATAACTTTATTTGTATGGCACTTTTCAAAACCAAGTTACAAAGTGCTGTACATTGAAACAAACTAAATGAAAATTAAATTAAAAATCAACAATAAAATCAGCATTAAAAAATACGATAACAGCAATAATTCAAGTTTATAAAAACGACATACGATAATAGTGAGATTTGAGAAGAGATTTAATAGAGGCCACTGAGTTTGCCTGCCTAAGATCTCCGGGCAGGGAGTTCCACAGCTGAGGGGCCCGAACAGCAAAGGCTCGGTCACCTTTAGTGACAAGACGAGACTTTGGAACCATTAGTAGAGCTTTGCCAGAGGATCTCAGGCATCGGTCCGGCTTGTAGGGAGTTATCAATTTCCAAGAAGGACATGTTAATCGTTTAGTTCAATTTATGTAAACAATTCAGATTTACCATTATGTGTATACAAGAGACACTAAAAAAGTCAAATTGTTATACAAGTAATATTAATACTGGTTGAAATAAACAATTAGTGGCCTATTTCCCATCTTTGCTGAGCAAGAGATTTGTGCGAAAGGAATTAAAGGCCTGTCCAAAATATAGGCAGGGTGAGTTTGAAGCAAATAATCCCCTCTAATGGAACTTGAGAACTTTAACCTTATGATTGGTGAGCACAAACAAAATGTCTGCTTAGGGACCACTAGGCAGCTTGCATCTCTAGACACGAATCACCATGACAAAGACTACTTGGGCACAAAAACCAACAGCATAGAAATGGAGTTGCTTGCTATTAACCCCCCTGTAGAGGTCACAAGGGCACCAAGGTCAATCGATGACAAAACATTACTGGAAAGCATCTGAGTGGAGGTTGTATGCCTGCTTAATGCACTGCCTGTCTCAAATGGCTCTCTGAAGAAGAAGTACGGGAAACATCTCTTTTTGTTTTTGAAGGAAAGCTTTGTGGAAATATTATCTTGAATATTTCCTCTACATTTGTGATTGAAGTCTCTGACACCAACAATGTATTTGCGGTGCATGCGCACTTTCTTAGGAGCCTGAATCTATGTTATTCCACTGCCAAACAATGTTGAAATGGACTAATGATTATTGCATGCTAGTGCTGAACAATTTTGAAACAATATCTAATTGCGATTATTCTGACTGATTTTGCAATAGCAATGTGATTTGGGGAATTATCATTTATACATAATTATTCTCATTTTCATTGAAACACATTTTGAAATGAATTATGGTGTGTTTTGTTGATGTTTTCTTAAGTCCCTAGATTATCATGTGGAGGCCAGGATATCTCTGCAGCACGACAATATTTAATTTAAAATGGTATTTTGACACAAATTTGACCTTCAACAAATATTGCACCTCCTGCGATTTGATCGATTGCAATAGGCCATATTGCGATTTAAAAGAGATTTTGTTTAATCGTTCAGCCCTATTACATGCTATATGGGGTGATATTCGAGTCTTTACTGTATGGTAACATTTTTATCAACAGTGGCAAGAATCTGTTGTGAAGTACATTTAACCCTCATTTAAAGCAGCCATTTTCTCTTGATTACTAATTTGAATGAGATGTCATTCCAAGTTTCATCTTGTAAACATCACACACATCAGTCATTCAGTAGAAAATGTGTCTTCTGATTTGGAGATTTTAAGGAATAATGGCAGAATTAATAAAAAAAAAATAAACAAGTGATCTAATAAACTAAACCATGACCTCAAATCTTCCATAATGCTGAAGTAAATTTCTTCTCAATAAATGTGCATAAAGTTTTAAAGACAAAATGTTCTTTTTGTTTGTTGTTTAGTTCTCCGAATTATTTATCTGGTAACGTTTATCAGTAGAATGAGTTGATTTGCACAATTAAAAACATCTTTGAAGCGTACTTGTACTTGTTGTAGACTAAAATAGTACTTTTTTTAATAAGATATTGGTATTGTAAAATATCAGAACATGTTCTTCAAGTATAATTACAGAATGTTGTAACTTACTCAAATAAAATCTACTTATAGTAATAAAAAGTAGTTCGTAGTACTTTTAAAGCTCTTTCAATATATTAGTTTATTTTCTCCACAACATCTATATTTAAATTATGTGTAACTTTGAAGCATTTTCAAAGTATGTTTTTAACAATGCAATAATAAAACATTTAAATTTTGTTTTAAGTGTGCTGTGGTACATTATTATGCTTTTTGAGTTTTACACACTAAATATGCATATAATACTATACAATAAATACATTTGTAAACAAGAATCAAAAAGTGGACTTTTGCAATTACACTCAATTTCAACTGAAAGTGTATTTCACAGCAATGTATTTATTAAAATACTATATTACAATTTTATTTTAAGTGTGATCAAAGTTTAGTTTGAACTGTCCAGTCCAACTATGCTTAAATTTGCAGCTGTATTTAGATTTTTTCAGGTGGAACACTGTCCCGTCGAATCTGAGAAGTGTGTGCACAGAGAGGGTCATGGTGCCAGTTGCCAGGTGGATGAGGTGGATAGATTGTGTTTCAAAGACAATCTGGCAACTTGTGTCAGACTCACATCCAAAACGTGAATCTGTGTATGACAGTGATTCATGATAAAGTTTGAGGGCCATGCAAATTATGGGTTTTTCCCGTAAGAAACAACAAACAGGAGGGTGCTGGGAGATGGCCTTGAAGTACGGGAAAATCCCAGGAAAAAACGGTTTGGTAGGTGTGCACCTCCCTGCCCCAGGAACCAAGGTGTTAGTTCATACAACTTCAGAAGCAGGAAGGAAATGCTGGTCCGAGCCAAGGTATGATGACTGCAACTCGCTGTTGCCAAGAGGTTGTGGGTTGAGGAAGTAGTCTGTCACTTTCAGTGTATGTGCTGGCCTCAGTTACGAGGACTGGCATAGTGTAAGCTAGTTCTTCTGCAACGTATCTCAGACTAGAAGGTGTGTCTATCTGCACGTGTGCGTGTGTATGAATTTGTGAGGGAGAAAAAGAACATTTTTGAAATTATAATCAGTGTAACTGAAAAATATAACAAGTGGACCTCATAGAACACATTAGCTAGTCATACACTCATGCTTGATATTTATTGTATTTATTTTATTGTGTGTGTTTCTTTCCACTATCAAACAACCACCCCAAACAATTCAGAGGTACAGTTTTACATTTCACATACAGTAGAGCTCCAACAACTGAAAATTAATCAACAACTATTTTGATAATTGTTTAAGTCATTTTTAAGCAAAACTGTCAAATGTAAGAATTTCTTGCATTTCAGGTAGCCTATTAAATACATTTAATATTTAAGGTTCTGGACTGTTGATCAGGCAGAACAATATATGTCAAGATGTCAATTGGGAATTTGGAAATTGTGATTTTTCACTGTTTTCTGATGTTTCATAGACTAAACAATTAATTAAGAAAATAATCTGAAGATCTGCAAATCCATAATGAAAAGAATTGTTGGTTGCAGCCCTAATTTCATTCTATTGACTATAAAAACCTTTAGTACTTTAGTACCTTTAGAACCACATATAGTATATGAAGAACCATCCCCTAAATAAAGAGGGTTTTCAAATGGTGATGGCTCTTTGTAGAACCAGAAAGCTTTTTGAAGAACCATTTAAGAACCATTATTTTTCTGAGTACAGTTCCTCTAATAGATAACAGGTTAAGGAATATTCCTCATCCCCAATATGTATTTATTTCTCATGACCCCTTTTAATTATCTCAGAAATTGCATTATTAAAGTGCATGATTTACTACATTATATAAATTTACCCTGCTCGAAATGACACAATTTTTCCATCAACAGAATAAAAAGTACGAAATAATGCTTTGAATTGCTATTTTAGCCCATAACAGACAATAGAGACATCTTTTTAAGGCAGTTTTGTGACACCATATTAAGACCTCCTCCATGTTCACCTTGCAGTGCAACAACTGATGTTTGTCATTACTCTCACATTCTCAGCCCAACAGGACTGTCGGACATTATTGGCCTGTCAGAGCTGCGGTCTCCCAGTGAGAAGCAGAACTACGGTCTTTCTCTCCCTCTTTCCCTCCCTCTGCCCTTGACTCCGGGTAATCTGCTTGTCACATTATCTTGTACTGCTGTCCCACAGCTACACATCCAGCAGTCAGTGTCAACCTGTTGGCTCACATTTCCTTCCTGTTTGCCACTCGCGTCTCCTGACCCACAGGGTTCACGCCTCCATTGTGTGTCCCCTGGCTTGTGTTACCTACTGGCTTCCCCAACCTTGTCCCACTTTCAGCACCGCGCCCCCTCGCTCCCATTTTCACTCCTCCACTGCAGAGGTGAGGCTCAGAAACAGATGATTTAATTACTGGTGTATATTTCTGTGCATGCCCAATGTTTTGATAGACAACATTTTATTGTCTGTTAATGTATTTGATTAATACACTGTAATAGTCACATAAGTGAAAAAGCAAAGTTCAGGCAAGAGGAAGGTTGTGTTTATAATAAAAGGCAGTTTTTGGTTTAGCTCATAATGGGGCAAACTTGAAGTAAAACAACCAAGTTCATTCAAACTATGTAGTGGTTCATTGGGGTTAAAAAAACCTTTTTGAACAAAACATTTTTTTTGTGAATTTCTTATGAAACATTGTGAATGTCTCTGGCTTTAGTCACGTTTCGGCACTTAGAAATGATTTACGTTTTTGTCTGTCATTTAGGTACAGAAATGCCCTTGACTGATATTCTCTGAAATGGTACCATAGTGGCTTCATCATATTTATGTCACTTTATATTGACAGTGAAATTTAAGAGGAACACAGGCTTCTAACAGACAGTAAGAACACTCTTAAAACCTCTATCATTATTACAGCACACGGTCCGAATCAAACAGCAATAGGTATGACGGCTCATCCTACACTTGACCACGACCTCATGCTAATAACAGGGTATGCCCCATAGTTCTGAGTAGCAGGTGTCTGCTGTAATGGTCAGGTTCTCCATGTAAAATACAGGTAATTGAAATGAGAGTAACTGGAAGAACGTGTGGCACTCTGTATTTTGGTGCCTCTAGTGAGAGGGTGAATCGTGAGGTAGTTGTTAATTTTAATCCCATGAATCCCTTAAGTGCAGTGAAAGAGACGGTCAATCTTCTTTCTGTGCCTGAGCGTAATAAAATCATTCTTCCTTGATATCGTCCAAGCAAGCCATCCTGAGCTGTCAAGGAGACCTGGCAAAGTAATACGTGTAAGGCTAGCATTTACAGCTATAGCATTCTGCAGAGTTTGCATCTCCTACAATATGCATACTTGAGATTTATGTGTGTTTGCGTGGATGGCCGTCTGTGTCTGATTAGATTTGTGTGTGTGTGTGTGTGTGTGTGTGTGTGTGTGTTTGTTGCCCTATCATGAGCAGCACTAAGGTTCAGCTGGGTTTATTTACAAAGCTGAGGTCAGGTGTCACTCGATGCAGCCGCAGTGACACTCAGGTGGTCATCAAGGTCACAACCTCTGCTTTTTCCCAGCGCTAGCTCTATGACTGTATAAACTCACACTCTCACACACACACACACACACACACACACACACACACACACACACACACACACACACACACACACACCTATACTGCATATGTTGTACACCTCAATGAGAAACTCTGTGTTTTCAGGACATGTCTCACTTCTCATATACGTGACCTTGCCTCATATACCACTGAGTTAGTTTTTGTTATATGCATATGGCGCACCTGGACCAGTATGTTGTGCATAAATGGATTCCCACTTCCTAAGGGTTAATTAGACCATCTTGTGCATACGATACATTTCGATGCTGCCTTGGCTACCATACAGTATACAAAAATGTCCACTTGAATAGAAATAATGAAAAGAGCCACAGGACTTGGATTTTATTATTTTATTTTCTCAGTAATTTGGTAAATTGTGCATTTAATTGGGAAATACAGCTTTACAATCTGTCTAAAACATATGAAAAAGAAAGAGAAGAAAAACATGATGATGTATGTCCATGGACCAGAGAGAGTCTTGCAAAATAAAAAAATATAGTAAAGGTTTCATCTAACTAGATGGAAAATGACTATGCGAGAGCCTTTGAAGCAGTGGAATAGGGGTGGGTTCGGGGAGTCAGATTAAGTTGACATGGAGTCCAGTTGTTTAGGACAAGACCATGGCCTGGAACTCTGTGGAGAAAAAAAACAGCATAAGTCAGATGGTTATTTACCTCATCTGTCTGACACCTGCCTCACCTGCCTCAACGTAAAAATATTTTTATTTGATATATAGAACCAATGAAGATATGAAATCAATGGAAAGAAAGAGAGAGAGACAGCATTGTGAAGCTAAATTTCAGTGCCACTGCTCTCAAGTTAATGGCTTGTCATTAATGTTTGTCTAATCGATTAAACTAAAATCACAAATGGTCTAAATAAAACATTGTGCAGTTTCAATTGCCTCCTGAACAATCAGACTACTCTAGGAATACCACTAATTTAGTCAGTCTGCATTCTAATTGAAAATGTGGGAAATTGTTCCCTAAACATCGTGGTTTTCCAGTCACACATACACACACGCAGGTCGCCGCATAATGGGTATATCAAATACAGCAGGTACAGCTCCTCTCACCCTCTGCTCCAATCTGGCCATCGCCATCGTCATCAGCAGCACACAGGAAGTTCTTGGTCTCCTTTTCGGTCAGAACACGAGCCCCAGGATTAAACCTCTGGAGGAAAAACCTGGTATGCATAGAGCCACAGGCAAAAGTTAGAGTAACAACTGGATAGATAGCAATCTATCCTAATGCAAATCTCAAAATGCACACGGGAAATAAATGAGAAGACAACTCAACTGTAGGTCTATTGAGTCTCTTGTAATTTCCTACAATCAGATTTTGGTGCCACCATCTGTATTACTGTACAGCCATAAAACACATCTTATGGACAGTCTTTGTACAGCTATGGACAGTGGACAGTCTTTTTGCATCTGCTATGTTCTGAGGGTTGTAAATATAAAGGTGGATGATGACTGCGCTGCTATTGCTTCGATACGTTTGAGGTACAGTGTGGAAAACAATGTGAGTTTGTGTTGTAAATTTCATGTCAGCCCTGAATAGGTGGATAAACTAATAAATCATGGTTGGATATCATCTTCATCAACAATAACAATTTTATTATTATTTTATCAATTATTAACAACAACATTATGAATTCTCCTGTTTGAGGGACCAGCAAATGCAGCCACTGACTCATAAGATCCTCAAGGCCCCCCAAAAAATTCTGTAGTTATTGAACTGGCTGCTCACTCACTTGAGCTCTTCTTCCTCAATAAAACCACTGGCATCATTATCCAGGATCCCAAAAACCTTCTTCACATCCTGGGGGCTCTTCTTGGTGAGGCCACAAATCTGGAAAAACTTCTTGGGGCAGAAAGAGTCCGGCGCTGGATGGGAACAGAGAGCAGAGTCAGTGAAAGCATGACATAAATTTCCATATTTTGTATCAGTCTATTTTTTTCTCTAAACTAGAATCAGGACAAAGTCGCTGTAAGGTCAGTTTAAATTATGGAGACAAGATGACACGTGATTAACAAGGTATTATTAAGTGTAATGTAAGTTACGTTCTTACCCAGAGGCACAGAGCATGGAGAAAAAAATTGATCTTGAATATGCAATTTTTTATATTTTAGAGGTTTGAATGGCAAATTTTATTTTTACCTCCAGTGATAATACAAACACGATCAAATCTGGACTCTCTTTGGCTTATGGCTTGTGCACAGCTGATGCTCATAAAATAACTTTAAAAAGTCATACTGTACTTTACTTTGCCCCGTGTGCATTTATGTATCCTTTCATTTCAACTTTTTGCAGTCTTCCAGCAGGCTAACATGGAGACAACCCTATTGTCTGGTGAGTGCATATGGTCCAGTAGTGTAAAGAATAAAAAACAAAAGCAGTGAAGGGAGCAATAATGATATTAGTGGAAGACGATACCTTGGCAGTCCTTGATAGCACTGTCGATGGCATCAGCGGAAAGGATGGATGAGAGTGACATTTTATTCCTGTAGGAGGAACGACCGTAGTGAATTATTAACGCATTTAGCCAGGTACAGTAGCAAATCTTCTAACTTGACACTGACAAAGAGCAGAAGGTGTCCAGGTGACAATGATGACACTGAGAAGTGCAGTAACTCACCAGGAGAGAACAAGAGGCATATAATCCTTAAATCTTAATAGGTTTCTATGAAAGTCAAAATGTAAAATATATCCTGCAGAAGCCAGAGAATCTGTCTCTGCAAAAGCATTTAAAACAAATAAAAAGCAGCCACTTCACACCAAAAGCAACCTCCTTGAATCCACACAACAACTTACCGTGTGATGGGGGGTTCTTGCCCGGTCGGTGATCCAGCAGAGGTAAGGCTATGTGGTGAATGCTGTCTGTCAAGGCGGATTTATATAGGTCTGGTTGCAGTGACAATAGGGATTGCTTGAGTTACCTGTCCATGGATCAAATTCTATCTGCCCGCCCCTGATCCAAGTTCTCAGCTAACTAATTAATCTTTACTATTTATAACGCCCAGGGACACAAAGACTGGACCGTGGACATCTGTAACGCCCTTGCAAATAGCAAATTAAGTTAAAAAGTGCATTCTTCTCCTCCTGCACCACTCCCTCCTGTCAACCCCTCCTCCTCTCACCTCTAGAATTATACAGCACAGTACATGAAGGGAGACTGTAATGTGAAATCTCTCTCTCCTTTTCTCCCTCTCTTGCTCTTTCTGTCCCCCCCACCACCCACCCTTTCGTGCAGATATCCTTTTACAGGCAGCCGTCCCAAAACGAGCACATCTGAGCCACATACACCACTGCTAATATTCCCTATTATTACAATAGAGGTTCAGTTATGGGAAATTAAATGTAAGCTGACACTGGACCTTTCGTGTCATATGTGTTGTAGTCTTGCAGAAGGACCATGTGTGCCATGTCAATACAGTAGCATTAGTGCGAGGTTATCGACTCACCTACACAACCTCTATGTGTCTGGTGGACAGGCATTCTGTGGTGCTTCACTTGCCCAGATCTGTTTTGGACATGCAACATCTACCTGCCCTAGTTGCTCTGATTCACAACAGATGTGGTTCAAATTATTTCCAACCACATGTAATATAACCCCAAACACACATAGCTGCTCTTTGCTGAATGTCAGGGACGCCGGTGTTTTCTAACTCTTTCATACTGAGAGGTGCAGTCTGGCAAAATTGCTTTGTCAACTGTGCTGATTAAGGGGCCTGAGGTCACCCTCTGCTGTCAGTGTCCTGTCCCATCTTGATGGTGATGATGATGCATAATGTACAGTGTCCCAGGTATTCACATGCACCATTAAAGGTATAACAGTCAGAGGTCAAACAGGGCTGAGGACCGGCTTCATTTCTACTGGAGTTTGATCATTTGTCCCTTTTGGTCACTTTGTTTCTTCCAGTTTTCTGGAAGTCAGAGCTGCACACTGGACTTTTTTTGTCCAATTTGTCCAGTTTCAAAATGACCAATTAATGTCTTTTCTGAGGGCATTTGTGGCCCCCAGCAGGTCTGACACACAAACAAATTCAGGGGTCATTAAGCACATTCCTGGGAGAGTGGTCAATGCAGCAGCACACCAAAAAAGAAGGTTATTTCTCTCCATGATATAAGGTTAGTTGAAGGTATCCATATGGAGCAGTGTGTATGTGTGTTGAGTAGAAAGAGACATGCACTGATAGAAATGGTTTATGTGTAAACATTTTCAAATTTCTAATCAATATAGGCTACACAATATTAAACCAGCAACTGAAACATTAGATGCTCAAGTAGATGCACCATGGAACCTCGACTGAAAGTGTCACCTCCCAAAGTGTATCTGGAACCTGACACACAGGGGTTTCACAGCAGCTCCCCGGACACTTTCCTCACATTAGAATTCAGCCACTTCATGTGCGTGGGGCATCAGCAACTCTTGGCAGGCTGCTCTCTTCCATGCGTCAGCTGGCGACCATGAACTGCAGGTAATGTTGGCCCTGGTGCGGTGTCATGACATGTGCTAAAGATCCGCTTAAACATTATTTAAAGGCCTAGGGCCTCATTTATAAAACTCTGCAGAGAATCCACAGTAAATGTTTGCTAGCATCCAAATCAGGGAGGGAAAATTATGATTTATAAAATCTTGCAAACGTCTGCCAATGTGCTATTTCCTTTTATAAATCCCAAATCAACTTGAAATTGCCTGTACCAGCTTGAGCCCAACACATCACCTACCGCTACCACTACCACAATTATCCATAAATGGTTAAAAGAAACCCCTTAATTGATACTGATACGTACATAAATGCCCATGAGAATCTCTATGTATGTCTCTGCAGAAATAATATTAAAATAATAAAAGCCCTGGCATTACAAACGAGGAAAATTTTTTAGTGGCAACATGTAGTTGCAGCTGTCAATACTGTAAGCTCTGAGTGCCAAACCATGTCGGAGGTGAAGAAGTGGTTCGACCTCAAAGTTAATGCCAAAAAGCACCTGACCTCTCTCCCTTTGATGAGAGTATGGCATAAATTTTCGGGGAAGCATCAGTTGCTATTGTGGTAAGAGAGACACAGACGTGTCTAATGATGAGATCGCAGGTGAACCAGGTTCAACCCAAGGCTTTGTGTGTCTTTATGTGCCCAAAATCTAATCAACATTTTACTTTTTTTTTTTTTACACTAAAACACTCTGAAGACTTTACAAGATTTTTTTAACACATGCATAGTTGTTCATTTTCACTTCAGTCAAGGAGGTGGTAGAAGATGACAACAAATGCTGAGTTACAAACACAAATAGATACAGTTACGGCAATGTCACTGTGGAATTGCGATAAATAAGAACATTACTGTCTCAAACTTTCTCCCCTCTCACACACACATACAGACACATTCACCCACACGCACACAGACACACACAGACACACACAGACACAAACAAACTTAGGTTGTCCCTGGTAGAATTATTCCTGATGCCTTTCTTTCAGTTACTTATTTAAATTAATTATTATTCCAGCTCTCGTGGCTGTGTTGTGTTGCTTATTTAGTGTGTGTGACTGTTTCTTGTTTTCATTGTTCTCTTAGTTGTCTTAATATGTCATTAATATGTCAGCTGTTTATTGCTGCTGTTCGGCTGGTTGTCTTTTACTATTATTATTATTTTTATTGTTTTTTTTGTTTGTGTTTGTTTGTTGTTGTTTTTCTCCTCCCCAAGTCCCCCTCTCTGTTCTCTTGCAGGTTTCGTTGCTTTCTGCAATTGGTGTTTCCCACAGCTTTTCCCTGTTGTCCCCACCCTCCATCCCCCTTTCCCCCTTCTCTTGCAGGTGTTGTCCTTTCTCTGTGCTGTCTGTTTGTGCCCCCCCATCCCGTGTCTGCCCCCCTGTCCGGCCCGGTGACAAATCAATACATAATTAAATAAATAATAAAACAGACAAAGGAGTATTTTAATACTCTCTTGTTAAAGTAAAATCTGTCTGGCACAATATGGTATCCAGGTCATTATACTCTATACCAGGCTGCTGGGCAGGACAGGTTTAAAAAAAACAATAAAAAAAACTTTCTCCTCAGATAACTTATAGCTTATTGCATGCAGGCATCCCGATGAAATGGTACACGCATCCAATGTCAATGTTATTGTAGTGGCCCTCTTCTTCTCTCTTTGGTTTGGGGAATGGAGTGAGGAGTAAGCGCTTCAGGGAAAAGCCGCTGTCACCTTCAGGAATTTTAAGTCAGTCAGTAAAACTTAAACATTTGCATTAAAAGTAAGTGGAGGTACATAGCTCACTGAGTCTTATCTTACACAGTAGCCAACCATCATGCATAGCTCCAGCTTCAAGCCTGCTTCATACACTGCTGAGTCTCACTGTAATTGAATCAGGCCATCGAGCAACTACTTCCATTGGAATCACTTTTGCTTCACAGATAACATGGACGTTGATTGAATGAAAATGTCTTCATTTCACAAATTCCTGGTTAGGTGCCCTTATTGCAATATGAGTGCAGTCAACTACACCGATTACATTTGGGAAAGCGGACATTGCTGCAAATTGCGCTTTTATGTTGCCCTGTTCACCTGCAGTGTAGGGAAACCATATGTATCGCTGGGTCATTCCAATTAAAACACCCTCTTCATCCAAAGCCGGCCACTGGCAAAATCCTCCAACAGTGCTGCAGCCATCACCCAGCTCTTTTATAACCCTTTCTCAATTGGTGGAATTGAATACATTGAATACCCCAGTTTGGACTAAAATTTATTGGGAAAAAAAGAGAGACATTTCTTTTCTTCCATGTGCTTTATTTGTAACAAAACAATCCTCAGGTATGAATTTTCCACTGACAAGTTTTATTATTAGCAGACCTCTGAATTTTATATGGACTCCAAATAATTGAGTGAAATTGTCATTAGAACATATTTTCTTTAAGTCACTACTTTGCCTGCAAAATAGAAAGACTGCGACATGTATTAGAGTGCAACAATTTATTTAGTCTCATTTAATTAATTTCATCACAGTGGTGCCTGTTTCTGTGCAACACAGATGTGTCAGATCTCTCCTTCTCTGCTACACTTCCCCTGTTCTTGCAACTGTAACTTCCATTATCTTCATCAACACTAGACAACAAAAAGGGGGAAAGAGCACCTGTGTTACTTTAGGGCTATATGATTCCAGTTGCCACAGTGTCCATGATACATTGCAGTCCCTGGTGGAGAGCAGTAATAGTGCCTGTCTTTAGGTAATGGCAAAAAAATGTTTAACAGTCAATATGCTATTTTAACGTTTTATTAGGTTATAACTAATCAAAACTCAGGTTTAGTCTAATTTTCGGGACAACAAGGTGAGTGGTTGCTATAAGCAGGTGCACCCAGAGTCCCAAGTCAGAGTACTGACCGAATTTACTTGGCATTGTTGAGTATCCTTGATTTGCTATTAGAGCAGCCCAGGTTATTATGGCATGATCCAGACTTCTCTGAACTCTACTCCAGCATAGTATAACAAATAGGTTTCAAGATTAGTAAGGCTGTTTAAGCCAAATTCCTACCCTATCTATGTTATGTTAGTGATCCTCAACATTTGTTGTGTTATGGTTTCACAATGATGAAGACAGAACAATTGAAGTTAAACAAAGTGAAACAGGATAATTTTTCCCAGGGCAACTGCCAGCCTAAGGCACACCTGTGCAATACCCAGGCTGTCTGATCAGCATCCCGACATGCCACACCAGTGATGGGGATGGATTATCTTGGCAAAGGAGAAGTGCTCACTAACACAGATTTTGACAGATTTGTGAACAATATTTGAGACAAATAGGCCTTTTGTGTACATAGAGAAAGTCTTAGATCTTTGAGTTCAGCTCATGATGAATGGATGCAAAAACAAAAGTGTTGCGATTATTATTTTGTTAAGTGTAGCTACTGTAAATGGGAAAATATCTCCCTAGGGCAGCATGCCACTGGACCCTGCTTAGGTTTGGGCTAAGCCCCGAATGTTTACGTCTGCCTCCGCTTCTGTTCATTATTGAACAAAAGCATGTATCTCCTGTGGTTTGTCATTGTCAGCCTATCCTAAACCTGATATCAGTGCCAACTTGTTAATGGGGCCCCTCAACAAGTGATGCCTGATAGTCTGCTGTGAAGTTCTTGTGAAGCTGTACTTCTGAGCAGGTGAAGAGAAACTCAATCATCTCCTCAGGCAGTGTGTGAAAAAGAAACAGAAGACACCTGATCGAGAGCAGCGGTGCGACTTTACACACACCCGGTGTCATGCACCATCTTGATACCTCACAAACTATACTGTTACTGGGCGATCATTTATTCTCTTCTGTCTGGAATGGGACTTGAAGTAAGGGAATCAAATGTCCAAACAGTTGTTGTTTTTTATTGCCAGGTGAGTTACTGTAACGTCTGTCCCAACGTCTGCTGTTAATGGACGTTACTCCATCTAGTGGCTGCAGGATGGAGCTGCATGGCTGCACACATGCACACACACACTGTCCCCTTGGATATATCTAATTGACAAACTGCATTCCCCAGGCCCTAACCCTAAACTTAACCATCACAACTACATGCCTAGCCTTAACCCTTACCCTAACCTTGACCTCAACCTTTACCTAATTTTAATCTGAACTCCAAAAGCACGTTTTAACCATAACCCACAAAAGCAGACCCTACACATGGGGACCTCTCTTTGTCCCCACAGTACCTCTCTTTGTCCCCACAGTGACATGAGTCCCCATTGGTCAGTGTGCATTCAGGTTAAAGTCCCCACTGAGATATAAGAACAGGAAATACACCATGTGTATCCAGACTTAACCTATAGTCTATATTTAGGGTGTGTTTATGTGTATGTGTGTATTTATTGGTCATGTCAATAAAGCTCACTGAAATTGAATTTGGGAGAGATTGATAGGCTCATGAATGTGTCAGGCTGTTGTTCACCAAGTGAAAAAGACACAAATTCAAGGAGACCGTAGCAAAAGAATATTTATTCTCTTTTTTTTTACCGTTCGTTCCTGGAAAGTGCATTATAGATTTTACAGTAAGCAAAATTCATATTTAAGACATGAACACAACCGAGCGACATTCACAATCATCATTTTTGGACAGTGTGTTGCATAGGAGGAAACGTTTCTTAAGCATATGTATAAAAATTATTTATATTCAGATGAAAAGGGTGGAGGTCTACGTGGGCTTTGTTGTTCCATCAGAGCAGGTGTTGTTGGTCAGTTGCCATTTTATGCCTTAACCATGGCACTGAACTCTGCAGAGAGACAAGAAAACACACAGTTGGCATCTGTTTTCCACCATAAGCACTCTGCATGACAAACAGTTGATTAGAGTCCATACCATCAGCGCCAATCTTGCCGTCACCGTCGGAGTCCCCGGCCTTGAGGAAAGTCGTTGTCTCGGCGTCGGTCAGTGCGCGTGCACCTGCCTTGAAGTTCTGCAGGAACAGCCTGCGGGCATAGTCAGTGGTCAGTTCATGGTACCCATCTACTTTAAATAGTAGCCTACTGCACAACAAATCGATACTGATGGAGATGTTATCTGATATTAAATTGTTTTGATTAAGAATAGCATTCATCAAAAGATAATAAAAGATTTACACCTATTTAAAAATATTATCATTACAATGTAAACGGCCCTCCAATATGGTAAATTATTTGGAATGTAAGTTTAAGCAAAACAGGTGGCTAAAGAGATGCGTCAATCCCCATAGTCTGGTAAGAACACACATATAACCACTGTTATTCACTTATAGACATAATTGTGCAGCTGATCTCAGAGCAGAAGTTGCAAGAATGTCTTCTTTATGAACTGGTCAGACTTGTGTGGATGGCCTATCATAAGGAAGAGGCTGCCCCCTGGTGTCTGGTGTGCGTGTGTGTCTTACTTCAGCTCATCCTCCTCAATGAAGCCGCTCTTGTCCTGGTCGATGATGGAGAAGGCCTTCTTCACGTCCTCGGCGGACTTGCCGGACAACCCGACTGACTTGAAGAACTTCTTGTGGTCGAATGTGCCAGCATCTGAAATGTGAATGCAGGATGTCACTAAAGAATCCACATTGAGTAGCTGGAGAAAAAAGCATATCGATGCTCCAAACTACAAAAGGCACACATGGAAGGCTTTGATTTTATAATTGTAACTTGAGGAGTCACCTTTGCACTGTTCCAGGGCTGCAGCGACGTCAGCATCACTCAGTACACCTGCGAAGGCCATTTTGATCTGCAGAATCAAATAAAAGCTTTTACTTTTATGGCTAATTAGGCCATCTTTTCAGCATGACATATAGCTGACCATATTCATATTTATTTTATCTTTTAGATTAAATAATGAATCACGTTAAATATACATTGCTTATCGATGTCAATATCATTAAAACATCAGAGCACCACTCCATCATTTGCGCAAAAGTTTGGTCTGTTGCCAAAATTAATAGCCTACTTTAAAGAGGTTCTTATTAAATACCTAGATAAAAATAAAAACATTAGTCAGTCCACTTTTTTCCTGAGTGGCATGTTTGATGTCCGGTCCCAGAGGATGAGGTTGACATGTGCCCCCTATAGCTACTGCAAACATAGATGCAGGCACAACGGCATAAAACTATTTCTTTAGATGCGGCATTCCGATGCGAAGTCCATATTAAAACGTAAAATAATGAGGCTAATGTTTTCTCAAAGATGTTGCATGGACCCCGGGCTTCTTTTCTCCTTCCATTCACACTCACCTCTGGTGTCTTTGCTTTGTAGGGTACAGATGATACAGACAAGACTCAAGAGTCGACTGCAGTGATCTTCCCGGTGCTCGGTGACCTTTTTATAGTTCCACTCTATCGAAATCCGAGGCATAAGGTTAACTGACACCGCAGAGAAGGGGGTGGCGAAAATTCATTCGTCCTGTAGCCAGACAGCGGTCTAGGCTATTTTAAGTTTCACAAATGAAGTCGCTTAAAAGGTGCGTTTGAAGAAGTCTTTAATATCCCGCAATGCTAAGAATAGGACTGTGCACTGCTTAGGAGGACGAATTGCAAGTGCTGCTGGCAACACACCCGTATTCAGGAGGGTGGAAATGGAGCATGCATGGGTTAGAGCTGGCGTAAGTGGCGTTAATTGGTTGTTTTCACTCTTTTCGTGTAACATTGTTGTTTTAGAAGGCATGGATTATTGCAGTCATAAATTCACTTTAAGTCTTCTTGGGGGTTTGGTTTCAACAAGTCGTTCTGTCATTCTTATGAATAAGAAAAACGCTTAGGCTATAGGGATGTGCAAAAATACATTATTCAGTTTGTGAGAAACAGGTGATTTTGCTGTGTCTACATGTTAGTTGCCTCACAGCCCAATCAGCATGAGCCATATATTTTTTCTAAGTGCAATCCCTTGTTTTTCGTCATATTTAGCCTGTGTCTGTAGCCAATAGTGGGCTTACAGTCAAATCAAATCAAGCACATAGCAGCCAGTGTTATGGTGCACAGAACCAGTCAAATTCCAAATTTCTATCAGTCCTGTTTGGACTGCCAAGTCAATTTTATTCTACATATTTAAATGTATTTATTAGGCCTATTGTCCATATTCAATACAGTCAAAGTGGACTAAGGGATTTTAGGAAACACGCCTCTTGTGGATTGCACATAACCCCTTTTCTTTGTGTTATTCTAAGAGCTCAAAAGATTTAAAAGCACAATGCAATGCTCATTCTGTTTGGCAAAACTCCCAACAAACTGACATTGTGTACTTGTCCTGCTGAGAATAGCTTTGGCCTGCAGGTGGCAACACTGTCCTGTAGGGTTAAAGGTTGAGGAAACAGCAGGGTACCGTTACCATGCCTCCCTCTGTTTTGACCACTGGTTGAGAGTAACAAGCTCAGGGTGTCATCTGATAGTGTCGAGGGTTTACAAATTGCTGACTTGCATTCATAACTTCCTCTGGAATTGTAATTTGACTTTAACTTGTAGTTTTGACCTATTTAAATGTATTTATATGCCAATATGTGTATATAACATCTTCTAAAGAAATATGGCACTTTCCAAACACTACAAGTAAACTAAATTAATAAGTTGTTAAGAACCCCATAAGACCATTAAAGATCTGCATCTATGCACCAGATTCAACCTGCTAAAAGGTTGCTGATGCATCAGAGGCTGTTAATAGTCCTGCTGTTGCCACAGCACATCATCTAATTGACTACACAGCAGTTGGTGGAGAGAAAGACCTTGGAACAGACCAGCTAATTACACTATGTGTGACAGCTATCCATTGCAAACCTCCCTGAATCCAGGAAGTATGCAAGCAAAGCTGCAAGGCCTTTCCCACTGCGTTTGCCAGGACCTGGCCCGAGTTCAGCACCTCCAGAGTATTCAATATACCTGGCAGGTGGAAACTCATTTGTCACCGCCTCTTCTTCAACCCGCTGTGCTGACATGGCCACAGCTATACAGTGGGTTGTATAACACACCAAAGTTGAAAAAAAAAGACAACTGACCTGAAGGATATGACTTTACACCAAAAGAGTATTTATTCCTGGTTTTTCACTCTTCCTCAAAAGTGCATATGGTGTTTTACAGTTTGCACAAGTCATTTTTCAGAACATTTAACACATCTGAATAACAATAACAGTAAAATATGTGTACCATGTTGAGAAATAATCCGCAGGCAACTCATAAATAAGGTATAAAAAAATATTCTTTCAGCTGATGATTACTGAATCTTCAAGGAGTTCGCAGTTCCATGAAAAGAAGTGGCTCTTGGTCAATGGAAATTTATGCCTTTACGAGCAAAGCAAACTCTGTGAAAGTAGAATAAGACGACCATTAGTAGTGAACAAAATGTATTCATTATTTTAATTGGACCCAACCTCTGACCAAGACTTTGAGGTTGTGCAGATGATTGCAATGTGTTTTTTTTAACATCCATTCACATTCTTCTAATGCACATTAATTTAGAATCCACTACTAATATATATCAGAATAAATCTTTTATATCTCCACAAAGAACTCTTACCATCAACTCCGATCTTGCCATCACCATCACTGTCACCAGCATTGAGGAAATCCTTGGTCTCCTTGTCAGTGAGTGCTCTGGCAGATGCAGAGAAGTTCTGCAGGAACAGCCTAACAGGGGCACAAAACAGTAGTAGAGTAGATGGAGTAACTATTATGAACATATCAGAATGTACAGATTGGTCTGTTGTTAAATCACTGTGCAGAATGACAATCACTGTAACATGTCAACAAGGCTTTCCGCAGGGATTTAAATGTATGAAGTCATAAAACCCTCAGCTTCATTAGTGTTGTTTTGTTGTATGTGCAGTAAGTGTGTAGTTTGACCCCCAGATTAAAGCCGAGCTGAAACAAAACAAGCAAATGAGAGGAAAGAGTAAAGCCAGCCTCTGTTGTTCTAAAAACTAAACTGACTAACTAAAAGAAAGTACAGTATTATTACATCTGGGGCATATTTTGGTGCCACAGAGGCATTGCTGGTGTGTGGCTTGAGTGTCTTACTTCAGCTCATCCTCCTCAATGAAGCCACTGTTGTCCTGGTCAATGATGGCGAAGGCCTTCTTGACCTCATCTGCAGACTTGCCGGCCAGGCCGCATGCCTTGAAGAAAGTCTTGTAGTTGAAGGAGTCAGCAGCTGGAAGGCACACATGTTAACACCATAAGCACCCGGCAGGCTGCAAAAGCTCAACACAGGACTTCAGTGTTGATGTAATGTGAGAACTGCGGCTGGCAGTTTATATGACACGTTGTGAAAATGAGCGCACACTGAGGTCTCAGCCCGTTTGTAGCAGTTGTGTGTTTTTTTAAATCAAATTTGCCGTGTAAATTCAGAATGAAGAAAGAAGTCCAGTGCACTCACTGTATACTAAATAAAGATAATGAAGCTCACCTGAGCAGCCATCCAGAGCTGCTTTCAAATCAGCACCATCGAGGACACCAGCCAAGGCCATTTTTTTTTATCTTAGAGAGGAAAGAAGACAAGGCGCAGGATTAGTATAAACATCACAAATCCAGCACAGTACTTTTCAGAAGGTTTGATGGGCTCCTCTAAAATAGGGTATATTAAGCAGAGCCTTAGGCCTGTTGACTAAGCCAGATATTCACTTTCAAGTGTTAAACAAGGCTGATGCTTCTCAAGAGAATGAAAGTTCAGGCATCATTAACACCATACTGGAAAGCGTCTTTCAACATAAAATAGGCTAATGCCTGTCAAAGCCACTTATTTAAGTTTGGTCGCGATCATACTATCATCAACTTTACTAAAGCTTCCACGCAGCATCCTGGTGGTTTTTTTGTTTTTCAAAGGCTAAAGAGCTACTCTTTGCTGATGTCTAGGGCCCAACTGTTGATCCCAGTGCGTTACGCTGCTATGGCACTAATTGGATGATGCTGAGGGGCCAAATCGCGGCAACCCGAATCACTGCCACAAATAACCAATGCAGCTGGGGGAAACGCAGTGATGTAAAACGCGTCGATAGATTTGGGTGTGATATTTGTTTTCATCCGGTTAAAAGAGATCAAGTAAAATAACGCAATTATCATCCACAAAAGCTGATCCTTTGAAATCAAATGGCCACATTTTGGTCTCCTTCTCGCACTGATTGAATTGTCCTGCGGTCCGAACAGTTCTTGGCTATGTTGGCTCCATTTCTCTCTACAGTTATAGTCCAGGGGGATCTCCTTGTCTGAATCCCTGTCCTCCCAGAGTAATCTGCCAGAAGTCAGAGTGGCCTTTGCGGGGCGCACCTCCCACTCACCTTTGCGCTGCGTTGAGGCGAGTGAAAACCAAGGAGGACTCGAGTGAATGCTACAAGCCCCGTTCCTTCGCTCTTATATATCCTTGAGCAACACCATTTACAGCGCTTTGCGTCTCAGTATCAGGTACCAAGATGCATGGGTTTCGAAAAAATGTGTCTAGTAGTCTGGGCCTATTTTTAGGTGAACAAATGAGGATGCTACCATGTGTGAGGAGGCCTATAGCTAGACGTGTGGAAATCTGAGTGGGCCCTCTGCTCACTGGCTCCACGGGGCCATGTTGCCCTCATGTGATTTATAGCCAACATTTAAGATGCTGATTTCGATGTTGTGAGCTTCATCTGAGAGTATAAATGAAATGCATGGGAACGTGAGTGTTTGAATATACTGTAGGCCATGGGTCATATCCCAGTTTGGTTTGTGAGAAAAATGCCACATGAGCGAGCACCAAGGACTCGCGGCCAATTTAACTGCTGTTCACTATCTTAATTAACAGAGGAAAAGACTTAAACCATGGCCTGAAGCTGAGGCATCCCTCTGAAAAAAAGCAGCCTATTAGGCCACTCAAGCGTTGTAGGCTACATAGGCTATATATGGAATGTCTTGTTTTGATACTGCCCTCAAAAACACTATTCCTTTTAACTCATTTGTGTTATCTCTAAGTTATAATTATGGAGACAAGCTCCTCTGTGATAGACTGCTCCTTAGACTGTTGTGTTTGTTAATTCTGTCATCTGTTGTGTAGGCCTACGTAAAATGTTCCCATAGAGCGCATTCATATGCATTATGAACCTGCAGTGCGTCTCTACAAAATAATGACGTTATGATATATTTAATCTTTTAATAATACCAGATAAATGTGACAGTCGTGCCCACAGTGTCTGTCGTAGGCTGCTCAGATGTAAATCTTGGTAATTGCTTGGGTATTTCCCTTAATGTTAGTAGGCTACTCTTTTTATTTATTTATTTATTATGAGTTCATTATAAATGGTGTCAGGCTTTCCATTCCATCTGAAGTGGGAGTTGCAACACCGCCCCAGAGATGGTCTTAAATGATGTGCAGCCTCTGCTAATATGCTGCCGTGTCACACTAACTATCTATACCTAAAGTAGCCTATAGGCTTTCATATATTTCCATAAGGTTCATCTGCGCACTGCATGCAGTGAGTCGAGTTTCACATGAACCCGGCATCCTAACAAGGACAAGACTTTGGGGCCCATACGGATCCCTGCCCTGGAGTAGGCAACGCTCCAATCATTCTTACTATTTTTTAGTGTGCTGTGCGTGTGAACAGGTGAACAAGTTAGCAATGTGTTGACAACTCATTTTTCTGTGAAGGTCTCCCATGCCACAAAATATTTTTTTCTGGTAGATGAAATGGATATGATTTAATGGCCAATATGACCTCTTTATGAATTTTAAACCACTGACTTCCAACCTTTAGGTTATTTAAACCTTAATCATCATGGATCAAACCTTAATCAAGTATGCTGGATATTTGCACTAGGATCTGCAGGAATTCAGAAGAAGGCAGGGTATTTTTTTTTGAAGAACCTGTGAGTCCTGAGATTTGAAGAAAGCTCCCAATAATTTTAAAGGCAAAATTCCACCAATTTTAAACACATTCCTTTCTCAAAATTGGTGAAAGTGGCTTTTCAATTTCTCCACCACAACATGCTTTAGGATGTAAGATACACTGTGAATCAGAATGGGGTTTTCCTTACAATCAGAATGATGCCAGTGGCTGTTGTTCCTCCACCAGGGCATCTCCCTGAATGCCAGTGGGATGAGATAAGTAGTGTACAGCTGAGTGTGTCAGGGTTTGTGTGGTGAGGCAGGTTGGAGGACCCAAATGCGGGACACACAGCTGGCAGGTTCAGTTCAAGAGATTTATTAAACCAACAAACAAAAGGCGAGCACACTTAATGGCAGAGTGGCTGATTAACAGAGTCCAAAAACAAGGTGATCCAAACAGAAATCCAAAGAAACAGGGTGACAAGACAAGCACAGCAGGCTAAACACAACAACATGAGACAGAGCATATGCACATGACAAAGACCAGACAAAGACTGAGGGGAAACAAGCAAGGATATATACACACACAGGGTTAACGAGCTGGGAAGAGGTACACAGGTGATACTAATGAGACTAACGAGACACAGGCAGGCAGAGAGAGAGCAGGGGAAAACAGAGAGACTGACATGCAGAGGGATTAGTGGGGTGACAGACATGACACAGTTTACTGAACACTAGATGACAGACAAGACAGAACCCCAATACCCAACAGACCAAAATAACAGATAATAAACTGACCAACTCAAAAGTGCAAAACATGGCATGGCTGACAGGCAGAGTGTGACAGAGTGATTTCATGCATAGGTGTCAATAGAGTCAAATAAGCACTCAACATACTTCTTATCCTAAATATTTCTTGTTCCTGATACTCAGTTTTTATTCATAAACAAACCTGATGTCACTATAAAGAAGCCCAGCCATAACCAACATGCTCTGTTTATGCCCCAAGTCTTTGTGCAAGATAATTCTGTGTAAATCTCTTGTGATTTACCATAGTCATCTTACAAATCTTATTAATAGTAAGCATGATGCAGGGAATCTAAACCCCTGAATACATTGGATGGCACTAGTCTTAATTAAATGTTGAGCCCTTTACCCTGCCAAAGAATAAAAAGGAGACACTTAATGCATTTGCCATCACAGGCAGATGAAAAGACCAGCACACAGGGATATCACATCTTAAATACATTTATTAACCCATTCCATCTAACAGCTAGCATCCAGCTGTAGTCATCTATCCACCAAACATCCTATGCATTATTGTATCACATTGACGGGGAGAGTTGCAGCAAGCAGGTGCAGGATATCTGAGGTTTCTGGTCTTTGCATCAAACAATCTGGAAAGTCAGGATTCCCATCAGAAACCCGTAATCTTAAAGTAGGGAAAGGCGGTTATTCTTTTTATTTCAGGATATCACAGAACTCTGTGGGGGGAGAAAAATAAACAGTGGAATCAGTCAGAGCTGCTTCCCGGACAAGAAGTCAGTGTCACACATCATTATGGTTAAAGATGACTAAACAAGCAACAAATATTTTTTTGCTGGTTTGAGTGCATACTTTCATAATGTTTATGCTTTTTATGGACTTCAATTTCACTACTAATGGACAGCTCCCCTGTGCTCCTTTTCTCATCTGCCTTTTTCCCCAGATGTCTTACATGCACCCACCTTCCATCCCGATCTTGCCATCGCCATCCTTATCTCCTGCAGCCATCAGAGTCTTGGTCTCTGCCACGGTCAGCTCCCTCGCCCCCGGAGAGAAATTCTGAAGGAACAGTCTGATTGGTGGACAAAAAATATCAGTGATAAGTTCATCCTTGTATCATCATAGGCTTTATCTTTTTCTGATGGCATTTTCTTCCCATCTAGGCCTTTCTGAGCTTTCCTAAATCCCCCCATCACTCACACCAGTCCTCCCCTTATGTATTACTGCAGCAGTATTATTCACAGTGGAAATGCTGCTCCATTCATACTGTGACCTCTGCCTGAGGGCCATCACAAAGGAGTTGATGTAACACACAAAATACACGCACACACACACACACACACAAAATCCTTACTTGAGCTCCTCCTCCTCAATGTATCCACTCCTGTCTTGGTCCAGAACTGTGAACACTTTTTTCCCATCTGCATCAGATGAGCCGTTCAGTCCCACTTGTGCAAAGAAAGACTTGAAGTCAAATGTGCCCGGAGCTACATAGCAGAGAGAGAGAAAGAGAGAGAGACGAAGAGAGCAAGTGAAAGAGATGACAGATGTGGGAGAGAGAGGTCAATCACAGAATGACAAGAAAGCAGAAAAGCAAGAGGCTGAATAGAGATGTCGCATTTACTTATTCGCTCAAATGACTTTTATTCTACAACCGATGGCATTTACCAATATACACCCTGTAGCGCATCACTGTCTTATATACCATTATAGACTGTGTCATTATGCTATTGAAACACTCAAAGCACACTGAATATTGCCCGTGGGTCTAATGCAAACCTAAATGTTAAAAGCCCTTCATTTATCAAGCCGTTTGGAGTGGAACTTCGGATCTAGGATGAGTTAGTCATTGAAAATGATTGGCTGAATGAGACTTGCAGCCGCAGTAAGAAAAATTCAGATTTACACTCTGCTAACCTCACTTTCATTAGATATTTTAGTTTCCCATCACATCTTAGAACAAATCATAGAAACACCACCTTAAACAGATAGATGCAAAAAATAGTCTGAATGCTATTTTGCCTAAAACATTGCCAAAGGGGGGTGGGTTCCTTGAATATAGGGCATATAAGCACTGACATTTGATTTTCACCAAAGCAGTTGAGCTGTGTCTGCCTTGCCGTGCAGACATAGTTGCTTAATAAATGATTTAGTGCTTTAGGATGTGATTTGGTGTTCTTTGTGTGAATGCCCATCATAAACACTTTGGTATCTGGGTGGTAACTGCTCTCCTGCCACATGGCTGCCTGGTTACCATAGGCTCCCTGATGAGCACAACACACACCAGTGGGTTTAACATTCCCCCCCCCCCCCCCCCCCCCCAATATGTGAGTGAATGTATTTTCACTTACTGTAAAGTATATGCTCTTGGGTTAATGATAAGATCCGTTGTAAAGTGTGTGTCTCCCTATGTGCGTGTGTGTGTGCTCTCTGACTCACTTTGACAAGCCTGGACCGCAGCCCTGATGTCCTCGTCGTTCAGCATCCCTGCAAATGCCATGGTCCTCTGTAGCTGCCTGAGGGAAACAAACAAAACATACACGGAGGAAATGCAAAGTGACAGTAAATGAAACTGGTGTTTTCTGCTGTCAGATAACAGTCTCTGTCAGATGAAACAGTCAGAACTTGTGGATAGATTAAGCATAATCTTTCCCCGGCGGTTAGTCTTCAGGTGCATCAGCACTGTTAAAAAACAAGTTGCTGAGTTGTACCTTTTATCAGTAGGGTTGGATCATTTTGACAGTAAGTGACAACCAGATTAATAGAAGATACAACTGTTTTTTGTTTTCTCAGAGAGAGAAACACATATTTCATCATATCACATGGGTTAAATCATATGAAAATTAGAGATGTTGATTCAAGTGTCGTTTTACAAAATGAAATCATTTACTTCCCCACAGAGAAAGTTGTTGCAAGGAGCAAACACAAAGAGCGCTGTACATCCTATATTTTTCATTCCCCCTTTATTTAAAGCAAAACTATAGAGATGTTCCAAGGCACAAACACACAGAACTGTCAGCTATCATTGCACAAACAACATCATGCACAAGAATTTGCAAAAAGCTTGGTACTCACCGTGCTTTGGGTGAGGTTTGCACTGTTTGATGTGCAGATATCTGCCTCTCTTGCTTTGTGCTTATAAACCACCGACACTCTCTCGTAGCTTTGTAATCCAGAGTGCAAGAAGCAACCTGACGTAATTGCCCTCAAACCCAGAGAGATTTCCCCCCACGCCACAGTCTCCTCCTCCTTCATCAGTTAATCAGAGCAGATAATTTTCTCACGCAAATTGTTCTGCAAATTTAAGAAACTTAAAAGTATATGATAACCCCATGATATTACATGATAATGATAAATATAAATGTATTTTACCAGTGCAACCTTTTCTGCTTTTATTGCTACCGGTACACAACAACAACAACAACAACAACAAACACAACTACTAATGCGCTCACTATTGTTCATAATAATATTAATAAGGAATAATGATATAGCATACAGGAGCAGGTGTTCAGGAGATGCAAAACTTTTCAGTAGATGAGATGAATGTGATAAATATCAATCAGCTATGTGTGTCTTTAATTTCAGTATTAATTATGTCTGGTAATTAAAAGAAAATAAAGACACTGTGTAAACTCATGAATATGCAGTTGTCATATTGTAAGTCGTAGCTATATATAGGTCTAACAAAGAGGCAAATATGTGGGTTTGTCTTGTCAACACCCATACACAGAGCATTACAATAATTAAATCACTTGATATATTCTTTATTAAGGTTTAATCACACCTAATAGAAAGTCAGTTATCATGTGCTAAGACTTGAAAGTCATCAAAACAGTATTATGTAAAGAACAAACTTACAGTTATACAGAGGTATGGCTGTATTTAATTGGGATAATTAACCTATGACTGTACACTTCTTCAATACCTTTTTAATATTCACATATACTCTATAATATCTGTACATTGTAGCTCCACTGTGCATATGGTAAGATATAGTACAACTGCACTTATCTGTATTAAACACTACATTTCTGAACTGTATTTCATTAGCTCTGTTCTTATCTAATCTATGTTTCCTTTATGTTTAGCTATTGTGATCAAAATAATATAATACTTGCCATGAGTAGGCTATTTAATCATGGGAAGTACCGAGTTTCCCTGTAGATCTAACGCCCAGCAAAATTCATATGGAATCACAAGAAAGAAAATGAAGACCACAAGAAATAGATCACACTGCTTATGCAAGCATCAGTACACGAGTCAAATTACCCTGTCCATCTGTTAAATGCTGCTTGGCAGTTTATGATTGGCATTAAAGTAAATTAACATTTACTATAGACAGGTCGCCTCTCTCTCCTAATCGGTATTGCATGCCTCACGTGGTTGACAAGTGACTGCACGTAAAAAAAAAAAAGCTTTCTTCAGCTTAGATACAAAGCACTGGATTTGCATGACTGATATTAAAGCTCGAAACTGATTGGCTTTGCGTCTTCAACGCGAAGGTATTCTTCGTTGTGATTGGCTTGAGTACTTGTCAATGATTTCAGTTTGCACGCCTCATTCCGTGATGTGACGTTGAACAGGAACATGGCGCTTTGGAGGAGAGGTGTTTCATGATACTCAGAGCTATTGATTAATTTGCTTTAGCTATGATCATTTAAATAACATTTAGGCAAATACGCCAAATATGATAGGTCGTGAAAGGTGATCGCTCATTTTGTCTCCATGGACAACGAGGCTCTATATTTCTTTGCGGTGTTTGCTGTCGTCAGCTGAAACTGTTAGCACTGATATGCTAGCGTTAGCTGAGGCTAGTTAGCTGGCTAATAGTAAGTCGCTAACGTTAAACATACAGGAACTATGCTTGTTTACGTAGACTACACGGACGTTAAACTGAGTATCAATGATTAAAACACTTAATGTAGCATCTAATCCGCCATTTACTATTTAGGACGACGATTCCAATAGCTAACATTTGTGTGCTAAGCTAGGAGGATGAAGAGCCGCCATGGATATGTTTTGTTGCTGGCCAGTGGGGTTTTTCTGTCGGCGTTCTGGCTGTCTGAAGGTGCCCCTCTTCTGTATCCACACAAATCAGGTAAGACATCTGACCGAAAGCTGATACATAGCTAAGCGATTGTTTGTCCATTCACTACAAGTCGTGTCTATCCAGCTGCTTAGCTTAGAAGTTAGATGTTTATGTGGGCGATTTGTTTTTTCGGGGTAGCTGTTGCTAATCAGCAGCTATAGGCTAACAACACAACAACCTGGCAGCATTTCCTGCTAACCAGTGAAGACCGTGATTAGTGTGTGGATACTTGTACTAACTGTTTGAGCAAAGTGTTTGAGCAAAGTGTTTACAGGATAGCAATTCTTATTTCTGTATAACGTTATATGGACCGGTAAATATTTTTATGATCCTTGATGATGATGGAAAGTAGCAGCATGTCATCGTCACGACTCAGCGAAGTTAAGCACAAACATTACAGTTGTCCTCTACTAGAACTCCGAAAATACTTATTAACTAAATCTAGTGATATTTAACACAAATAAATCTGCCTCCAGGTAGCGGTTATGTGTCTGGTTAATATAGAACAACCTATTGTAACTGCAGGTACAGACATGTTTAACCTTTCAGTGGGGTTGATGCTGGCATTAAACAAGTTTATGGGACAGTGGACTGGATGTTGGCCTGCCAGCATGGAAACACTGTTTCTTATTGTTTTGATCCTTGAATAACCTCTCTGATGATTATAGTGTCCTGGCACTTTTCCCACATCACACGATTTGTGTGTGCCATATTGTCATATGCCAGTGTGATTAAAAAACACTTAATATGCTAATTCAATCAGCTTTATTTGCTCGGTATGTGTACACATACGAGGAATTTGACTTTCGATCATACGTTGCTCACAACGAGCTTACTCATACAATAATAACAACAGACGCAGACTACAGTATACAGAACACATACACACACTACAAACAAAACAATTTAGACAGATCGAGACAATAGTGCAATAAGCAGAGTGCAAAGGATGCAGGAGTAAATTATTATTATCATTATTAATATAATGTACTGCTCGGAGGTGGATGTGATATACACATACATGCATACATACACATGTACACAGTGTGATGGAGCATAGTGCCAAGGATATTGGAATAAATAAGTATTATGTGCAGGTGATATGTACTTTAGAGGTAGATATGAGATATACAGTATATACAATACTAATTAAGAGATTCCTGCTCAGGACAGATTTACAGAGACAGGAGGTATTTTTTAAAAATATCAATTTTGATGAATCAAAAAATAGTACACCAATTTAAGTAGGTGAATCAATTCAATCAACAAACCCTACGTTGTAGAGGCCATTCATCCACTCAGAGACAAGGGTAACGGTGTCAGTGTTTTCACTGTTTTTTGCAGCTTCTCTTGTATAACCTGCTTCCTCGTGAGAACTGAATAGATGCATACAAGGATATGCTGTAGTGAGGGTCAGTAATGTGTAACTGTAAAACATTCCAATCTTATTGGCACAAGTCAATGATTAGCAACACTGCTGTTTGCTTAATCATAATACAGCATACAGAAAACTGAGGTTGCCATATCAGCATGTTTTATTAATACTTTTATGACATAGCAACCTGTTCTTTGCCCCACATTCACCAGCGTGTCCAGATGTGGTACAGTGATAGATAGCCTACTTGATTGTATAACGTTTTGGTTTAGGCTATGGATTGTGAGTTAGATCACACCTAGCGGTGCCTCCTGGGCACTGCCGAAGGAGGCCTTGAGCAAGCCCCTGAACCCCTAAACTGCTCGGGGCGCCGCACTGAGTGGCAGCCCCCTCACTCTGACATCTCTCCGTGTGTTGCTATGGGTCCTGTTTGTGCATGTGTGTGTATTTTGGTCCTGTGTGTAAATACTAACAATAATAATAAGAGTGAAAACACTGAATTTCCCCTTGCGGGATTAATAAAGTATATCTTCTTCTTCTTCTACAGTGTCCATTGTGTTGACTTTTGCCGGCTGAGCAGGCTAACTTCAGGTTTAGCCCGCCGTTAACTTGAATGGGGTTAAAATTATATACTTGCGGCTGTTATAGGCTTTTCAAATATTATCGACCAAATGGATCACATTATGATAGTGAAACGAGTCATTTCGCTTGGGTTGTGACGCTCAAATATATTGATTGCCCGCTAGTAATATTTACTTCAAAGCACTGAGCACTTCCTGTCGGCTTGGAGGCATTGCAAGGCTACCCAGCTGACCAATGACAGTTCTTACGAGTTGCCCCGACGTGTAGTTACATTTTTGAGGAGGTGCATGTTAGGCTATGGCATAGACTACACTGTCGGTGGGACGTAGAAGTATTATCACACTATTCCACTCTTCCAGTTAAGAGTAATAACTGGAAAGTCACTTGTAAAGCTGGTCTTTTAAGGGAAATGAGCTGTGTTTACACACATCAAACATGGGTAAAGGTAAATAGGTAAGCTTTATCAGACGCTTTAGATTGAATGACAGCCAGGTGATAGTGGCATGTCTAGTCTGTAAGACAAGGTGGATGTTGGCCTTAACCTTCCACTATGTTGCTGAGTGATTCAATGGCTACCACCCCAGGCTGAAGGGGATCCTGTTTTTACAAACCAGCCCATCTTTTATGTTGCAGTCAAGGGATAAGGCTCTAGCCAGAGCTCCTCTGCTCCAGTCCAGTTGAAATGACAATACAATTACAATTTATTGGTTGTTTTTGCGTTGTGAGAGTTACAAAAAAGACTGCATGGAAATGTTGACCAGCCTATATAATTGCGTTCTTTTATTGTTTTAACTGTTAAAATTTTGCTGAATGACAGACAAACACAGTTTTGCGAATGTGGGTCCTTACAAGAGCAGCCATGCGTATTGGCTGCTTCATATCGCTGGGCTCTTGATCGATGAGGCTCAGTGCTTCTCATCTTAGCAGACAGACAAATCTTAGCCGAACCCAAACATGTCAGTCAGACAATGCCATCCTTCATGTAACTGAAAGTACAGACATCCACTGTTGTGCACACTGGTGGGTGATCTCTGCAAAAATGGGTCAGATCCCCCTCTGTATGAATGCCTAGTGAAATATGCAGTGGAACCGAAATGAGACCTGGCATCTCCCTGCTGTATTGGTCCCAAAAACCAGTTGAGTCGTTTGTTGGGGTCTGCCAAGTCATAATATGAACCCATGACTCAGATAAGGCCTAACTGAGGTGAACTGATCCCACGTAGAGCTGCCGTGACCCAGCTGCTGTTTTTTCTATCTGACTGCTGCTGCAGCCTCTCAGGGAGTCCTGTGCTGCCTGGAACCCTGTTGCTTTGCTGATAACAGACGGAGTGTTTGTGTGTGTGTGTGTGTGTGTGTGTGTGTGTGTGTGTGTGTGTGTGTGTGTGTGTGTGTGTGTAAAATATATATATATATATATATATATATAGCTGCCTACAATTAGAGCCAAATGTTTTTCACAGGATTGGTGTTAAGTGTTTGGCTTGGAATTCTCTCTGAACGACTGCTCCAGCCAATGACAGATACTCATTTTGTAAACTGTAATTGTAGATGGCAGAAGTGTTTTGTAAAAAAAAAATTGCACACATGATTAGGGATCTGACAGGAACGAGCTTTGGTTTATCATTACTTTGCTCTTGATTTCTAGATGTCGGAAATTCTTGCCAGACTAGAATTATGCAACATGTATTTCATATCCGGATGGTCTTTGTGGAAGACCCCACTCAAGGGTTTCACTGCCTGGTGGTGGTGCCCACCTTGGTGTAGTACTGAAGGGGGTGGGGTGGTCAACCTTCGTATGGCATGACAACAGTGCAGTTATGCATGCAGTAGATATTGTTTCCTGCTGTAAATCTTTATAGAGGCTTGATGTTTACCTTAATTATAGAATCCTGTTGCTCTGTGCCTCACCACTTCAACCAACAACTCAATGATCAAGGATATCTTTATTATCCCTAGGGGGCAATTTGTTGTACAGCCAGCAGTAACCAAATAGCTGTCAGACAAACATTAAATATAAATCACACTGACTTATTTAAAAGGCCAGGGGCAGCAGGGACAAATGAGTTCTTAAGTCCATTGGTTCTGCAGATTGTATTGGGCCAGATGGACGTAACTTGAACTCCTTGGACAGGGGGAGGTGAGGAACAGCCAGGATCACATAAACGTGATGTCCAAAATAGAGATTTAGGCCAACTAAATTTGATTTATTGATGTATCCTAAGCTACTGCCTGTGATTCTCACTGAACTGTCTGGGACACCACAGTTTTCTTTTGCTTTAGTTTTTTTGCTGTTTTCCACCTATTGTGGTGATGTTTTTTGTTTACCTCCCAACAATGTTAATTTGTCTGGATTGCTCTCTCCTTAAAACTTTCTTCTTCTTATGCTATGTATGTCACTTGTTGTAGCGTGTCCTGTCGGGAGACTGTGATGAGTGTTGATTGTATAGTCTGACCTAGAATAAGCCTTAATTGTTAAAAATACTGTGTAGTCTATGGTTTCTGTAGATGCATGTTATGCAGATTCAGTCTATTAGCTTGGGCTGCGTCAGTTCCTTTCGCTTGCAACTGCTTTCAGTAGCCTGTTTACTACTTAACAAAGCCTGTCACTTCCCCCCTGATGTCAGTGATTCATTGCAAGGTAGGAAACACTTTAATTTAACAGTTGTAAGTACACATCTGCATTGAGAGCTTCATCTACTGGGCCTGCGTCCTGACTATAGACCCATTTAATCTTTAATTCCTGTTCTCATCAATATTTCACCACAGACACTGTTTCTCGATTGCAATCTGAAGCACAGAGGAGAGGTTTGTGAAAGGAATCCAGTCGAAACATTTCCACCATTTGCAGTTTGCATCACAGTAGATCTCTTTACTTTTCCTAAAGGCTAAGTGGCCTGTGGGGTCTTTGACTCACCATCACAATACACTTATCTCAGAGGTAGGGGAAACAAAGTCGTTTGGGGTGTATGTATGTATAAAGTGCAGTAGGAAAATGTAAAGTGAAAGACATTTGGAAAAAGACAGAATGCGTGGAAGAATTTTATTTTTGATCCACAGTAAAGAGACCAGATTAAGCAACCCTGTCTATTTTTGTCGGTGAAAGCTTGCCTTGCTGTGGTAAACATGAAATGAATCTCAATCATGGCTGACACTTTGGATCATATCTAATGCACCCCAGGGAGATAAAGTGATTGCTGCTCATTTCATCTGCACTGTGACAGGCTGCGCTGTCAACAAAACTGTTCCATCTGACCACACCTGACTTGCAGCAAGAGCACGGCTCGGCGTGTCGTTAGACTGGCGTTCAGCCATCACAAGTTCTTACCTCAATATTTTATTTATGAATTGGGGGGAGGCAGGACCTGATGCCAGATTATTTAATTCAGTTCTGCATGAGACCTTTGGTACTGAGGCTAGGGTTTGGCTGAAGTTACCACTCTGTCACCCTTAACAAAGCAATTGTGCAATTGATATTGGCCACCAGTTATGTACAGTGTGCCAACCTCGACAGCCCAGCTGTATTCTAACGTTAACATAGCTATCCTTATTAGCTAGGCTCCTTACATGCTTGCATCTTTGAAAATGAGTCTCCGACACTGACAGCGATGTGTTAAGAATATAGATAGACTTCTCAGAGTTAACTTGAATTAGGGATGCACCGAATGTTTGGCCACATTTGCTATTTTTCCAGGGTTAGAGTGAGGTAAAGTGCTCGCCTCATGCACACTCCCACCCACTGCCGAAGTTGAATTGTCTTGAACTTTTTATACACGACGCAGAGCATAAATCATTGGAAGAGAGACTGATCCTCGCTGTTTGAGTTTCCATACAACAATTATCATATTGGGTCGGGCTTGATGAATTTAGCGCGAGGATACACATGGGACAACGTCCGGTTTTCAATATAAGTGTCTATACAGGATGGAAATAAGATTAATTGGATTTTATTCACAGAAAGTGTAAAGCATATTACATGTGTACATTAAAAGTAAATGGACACATGTAAATTACTTGAATGGTGGGTGGGTTCTCTCAGGCCTCAGCAAAAATGTGAATGTACTTGTTCAGTATTCGGCAAATTTTTTCATTGTGTTTGGATTTGGCCAAGAATTTTCATTTTGGTACATCCCTATCTCTGTTTACTAAATAGTTATCAGGACATCAACAGGAGGGAATTCACATGGCAGAGCATCCCCGCAAAACTAGATGAAGTCCTATCAGGTAAACTTATGTATGATTTTAAGTTAAATAGGGTACAGCTGTTTAGCGCACAGAAGCTGTTGCCATGGTTACTGTCCATAGAGCTGTTACCGTCTCTCTCTCCCTGTATGTACGCTTCGGTGACTTTCTCCATCAGTATTAGGCTAGGCTGTATAAAGACACTGAAAAAAAACCCCCAGAACTTGTCTTTTGGACTTTTCCTCCTGTGATTCTATTCACAGCAGCAGCTGAGCTGCATGTTGAGGAGGCGTGTTGATGACGTAGCCTATCAAAACAAAACCAACGTGGTAGCTAACGAATAACATCTAACTGGTGTGTTCACTGTCGCTTTACCTGGTCAGCTCTTGTAAAATATCCACAGTGTTGCGACTTGTAACGTAATCACTGTGTTTCGTTAAAGTACACGTTTAGCAAGGAGGTGCGAGAAGCTAAACGACTGTACTCAGAGAGACTAAAGAACCAGTTCTCTGCAAACGATGCCACTTCTGTCTGGAGGGGGTTCAGACAGATCACAAACTGTAAGTCCCCCACTCCATAAACAATTCTCGCCAATTCTCACTGGCAAATGAGCTGAACCAGTTCTACTGCCGCTTTGAGAGTCAATGAGACACCATACCCCCGTGACTCCTCCGCTCAGCTTCAGCCTCAGTCCACCACTGCTTGCCATGACTGCTTGACTATAAGACTACTCACGAAGAAGAAGCATTCATGCGAGAAGCTGAAAGAAGCGGAGAAAGAGGCGACCAGCAGAACGGCTTTTTGTTTTTGATTGCAGATCAGCGCCGTAGTGCATTCGCACAGCACATCCTCTCGCTCGTCTCTCTCTCTCATAAACAGCAGCACAAATCTTACCAACACAACGCTGGCAACGTTGGAGACCCAGTTTTAAAAAAGTTATTAGTAATGAGTAATGGTTTAAGGAACATCTGGCACGTGATGTAGCCCACAGAACATTCTCCACAGAGTTATTGCTATAGGCACTTCTGAAAAATAAACTAATGAAGTAGTATGAAAGGGGGCTGTTGCTTTATTGTTCTAAATAGACATTACATTGTTAGTGTACAGTTGTGGTTATAGTACTTGCTTTTATTTTATATAATTCCAAAGCAAAAATCTTTGTTAAACAGTTTAAAAGTTTTAAAGTTTGTATAAATCAGTGAATTATAGGAGTAGCCTACGCTGTCTTGTCTTCTTCCCTGGTTCCCCCCTGGCGTTGATACTGGTGTTCATTCTGAATAGTAAACATTAATTTAATGGTAACGTTAGCTAGTTAGGCTGTGTGCTGGAGATCAGTAATTCAGTCATTAGTTACAGCCCTACTGTTCACCGGAGCAAAGAGCAACCCCGCAGCAACTACGTTGTGATTTTTAAGAACGTTCCTGATACGGACATCTTCCCCAATACTAATCAGCATGCAGTGTGTAGCTATCTACTCCGAGATCGCTTGCTTTTATTTATCTACTTCTCCCACACGCTGCATCCAACGTAGTCTGCCAAAGCCTCGCTCTGCTGCTTGTTTGGGTGGGTGATTTGCAGGCTGATCAACATCCCTCCCCTCCTGTGACCCATGGTTTGACTGAATGTGTATTCAGAGCCAGTGAGAAACGGACTTACTAATGACTGATTTATCTTTAGGGTTTATTGGTGATTATTCAGAAATCTTGTATAGAAAAAAGATAGAAGAGTTTTATAATTTCATCGCAGTCCTCTGAATCGTAATCAAATTGTGAGGTGCCTAGAGATTCCCACCCTTACTGCCCACAACGAAAAGCCAGAATGGAAGAAAAATAAGTGAATGTGTTGTTCTTTAATGTCTTTTGTTGGCAATTAAAATTATGGACGTTAAGGATTGTGACAGACAGGCATGCCAACTTCTTGGCTCAGTATTAGCAGTTTAAACCTCTTCTATGTGGCCTGCTGCTCTTCATATTTCAGTAAGGCAAAACACACTCAGACTTTGATCTGCACGAAATAGATTCATCATAAAAGTATAGCTCAGGATAACAGTAATTCTTGTGCTGCTGCACTAAGAACATTCATCAGTTGCTTTTAAAATCCTCTAAAAACCTAAACATAAATCCAGATTGAAGACAACACCAGTATTGTTAGATGAGCTTTCCAAAGAGATTTAGAGACGACAACAGAAAATGTGATTTGTTTATTTTTTTAACAGGACCAGACTGTATCTAAGAAAACATGTCATTGTTTGGAAAGCTTTGCTTGCACCGTCCACACTATAACGTGAGAGCATTTCAAATTGATCCTATCTTGATTAGGACAGTTTATATATTGCAAAAAATCAAAGTGGAGAGGAAAATATGTTTTCTAAATCTGAAAACACATTTTCCTCTTCACTCGATTAGTGACACATTGACCATAGTCTGGTTTCTCATTTATCCCAAAGGGGTCGGACTTGTTTTGTTGTCATATTTAAATCTGTTCATTTTTTCCTTCATGTGCTACTGTGAAAACATGGGACAACAAGAGGTAGGTTTGTAGCCTGGAGTAGTCTGTAGTCAGGAATTTATAGTTCAGCAGAAGGAGCCTCTGTAGGTGTTGATTTGCCCCCTGGCAGACAGGATGTACCTGACAAGCTACGAGCAGTGGGAGACAGAATGAACACAGGAGGGAGAACGGGGAGGAGGATGTCACACAAATTCTCACTATTCGTTCAGGACACACACACACACACACACACACACACACACACACACACACACCATGCTGAGATATGACATAGTCGGCGGAGATTATGTTTACAGCTATTACAGTTAGGGCTTAACAATTCATCCAAATATTGTCGAAATTGCAGTATGGCCAAGTCCAATATCCAAATTGCAGCGATTGCGGTTGTTTAATTAAATTAAAAAGGTCAAACGAGTCACAAAATACCATTATAAATAAAGCACTGTGATGCTACAGAAATGCACCGGCCTACAGATCATATTCTCCAAACGCAGCAGCACGACATAATTGTGATTGGCCCCGCAAAACAACAAACAAAGCACAAAATAAAGATTATCCCCAACATTTGTAATATGTAGTAATGAGACCTCACCAAGATAACATGACATAATGCAGTTTAAAAATAAACTTTTTGTTATAAATAGTACTTTGAACAAAAGTTCAACTTATTGTTGTGGTTTGTGGAGTTCTGAACATAAGTGTTGCAGAGTGCCCTCTGTTGGACAAACTTTGCAGCGACAACGTTTATAACATGAGTCTTCTGTCTCTGTTTCTTTTTTAACTGACCCTTCGTGAAGCCACGCCCCCCTAAATTACTGTTACTAAGTCCAACAAGCTGTTGAACCTGGTGGCTGCCACTGTCCATGGCGGCACTCCCTGGAGAAATATTGTCAAATTTTTGGACAAACGAAAAAGCGATCTATGAAAGGAAACAGAAAGGTTTGCATTATGCATTTGAAAGTTATTTTCAGGCTGTTTAGAGTGATGTGAAAAAAATACAGATAAAAGCTAAAGCCTACCAATAAGAGTAAAAGTGAACCGCAGCATCACCTGACGATTGAGACAAAGGTTATCTTTACATTAGGAACAATCCACAGCCTACATTTTTCTGGATTTGTTAAGTTTTAGGAAGAGACTAAATCGTACTTCTCCTTTCAACCTCTCCTGGTAGTGATTGTACTTGTGCCAGGATCTGGCCATATCTTGGAAAAAATCGACAGAGAAGCTAGAAAACTACTCCTTTTGCATATGAGTCAAAGCACCGCCATGAAAGTGATGGACCTCAGTCGTATACTGCGCTGTGATTGTCCAGAATGCTTATTTGGGCCGTGGCTTAGCGAAGGGTTAATTAATTTATCTGCGATACTGATTTATCTGCTCACATTGTCCGATAATATCGGCACACTGATTTCTGCCTTTGTAGGATCTTTAATAATTTACCTGAAATTTATTTGATATATTGCTGATTTATTTCAAATCAAAATCTGGTGTAAATGGTTTTGCTGCCTAGTACTGCCCACTTTTATTTCCTGTTGTAGCAAATTGCACAGATGTTTATTACAGGAATACACTGCTGAGGCTGTTTTAAACTGGGCCTGAATGTGTTTCGTGTGTGGAGCAGTCTCCGGAACATAGATGTTGGTTGCACTAAAATGGAGCAGCACAGTGGGTGGGTTGCAGGGCTGCTGTCAGCCCTGACACTCAAACTGCTGGGCCAGCAGCATCCTCACCGACATGGACTTCACACCTGCTGTCACTAATGCTACATCATCAGCTGCTTATCAGCCAGGGGAAACCCCCACCACTGTCTCTCTGAATGGCTGATGAGTGATAGAGGATGGGTGGTTGGGTCTGAAGAGTCACAGTTGTTGTCATGTTACGTTTACAGGAATGGTAAAGCTTAAATAATACGATCAAAATGATTGTGTGTCTTTCCCAGTGAAACAGCATGGCATTTCTTCCCACTGCAGTGGTAAAGAGAACAGTAACTTCAAGAAGTTGCATTGTAAGAGCACGGTGCAGTTTATTTTTGTTGTCCTGCTTAAATGTACCTTTTGTGGGTGGATTTAAAAGAAGAGCCAGTACAGTGTGTGCTGTGTTGCTGTCAGACACACTTATGTCATGCCTGTAAGAAGGCTGTCGGGTGCCTTCTTTAATTCTCTGCTGAATAAATTTTGAAGCGCAGCTTATAATGAATGAATCAGCATAGTTTCTATCTGTTCTCTCATTTCAGGAGGAAGCACAGGGGACACGTCCGTGCCTCTCTACCTGTCCCTTTTGGTGTCACTGACGGCGCTTGTGTCCTTGGTGGTATTGCTAGTGAACTGCGTGACCTGCTGCAAGGAAAGGGAGATCAACTTCAAGGTGAGAGTCCTGGCGGGCAGGTAGCCAGACAGAAACAGCGCCACATGCTCCCATGAGGGCCGCACCTAACGAATACAGAGTGGGCATGGGTTGAAATGGACGGTGTCTGCTTATATTTCAAGACGGAGCCTAAATTCACACTGTTGCATCGTGTTGCATTATCATGGTAAGCCTGTTTTTCCATCCACTCAATGTAGGAGTTTGAGGACCACTTTGACGATGAGATTGACTTCACTCCACCGGCAGAGGACACGCCTTCCATGCAGTCCCCAGCCGAGGTGTACACCCTCGCTGTGTCCCCTGTGGCCCTGCCTGGACCCCCACACCTCCAACCTCCTGCCCGCGTCACGGGTCAGACAGATGCACACTCACTTATATAGCATTTCTAATTATTTGCGATTTATATTGCACTGAGGGCGGGGCTCAGTGCCTACACACACACACACACACACACACACACACACACACACACACACACACACACACACACACACACACACACACACACACACACACACACACACACCCACCCACCACAACACATCCGGTCAAGCTTTGTAAACAGTGAGGAGCGATGCCCACTTTAGAGTAGCCTCCGTCAGACCCACTTAATACAGTGTATTCTGCAACACATGGAGGTTTTTCTGCAGAAGATCCATAGGAAGAAATTATCAGTAGTCAACTATGGTAATAACTTATTTAATAGGGGACAATTCACAGTACATGTATTGTAACAATGCATTCATTGTGAAATGTCCCCATAAATAATTGGACATACATTTGAATATTTACAAATGCATATTTGGTTTGATACATCAAACACATACAAATGATACATCGGTAAAGTTTTATAATGGCTGTATTTCCTTCTGTCTTTTAGTGTCTTTATTTATTTATTTATTTTTTTAGAATCCTATAATCTAAATATACAGGTCTTTTTTAATCCTAAATGTGCTTTTTATAGTTCATGCTGCAATTGGGACATCATCATTTAACAAGGACAACATGATTGACCTGACTGTAATTAATACAGTCTTAATTAACATTGCTTTGTGGTTGGTTTCACAGAGGGATCCGCAGGCTTCCAGGTAGCACGTCACAGTCTGAGTTACATCCAAGAAATTGGCAATGGCTGGTTTGGCCAGGTAAGATTGGTTGTCTTAAATGTGCCAGTTTTGCATTGTCCCAAAAAATAAAAACAGAAAATGTTAAATAAAGGTAATGCTTGGTAGAATAAGTTTATTCTATGCTGCCTTTAACTAGAGAGCTACATAATCTGTACCACAGGCTGGATTTATGCTCTGATCTGTTATAAGTTTTATACATATATTCTCTTCCCCTGTTTTTACTGCTTATTATGCGACTCATCTTAAGGTGGATAAGTAAATATACAGTGGGTATGGAAAGTATTCAGACCCCTTTAAATTTTTCACTCTTTGTTTCATTGCAGCCATTTTCCAAAAATCAAAAAAGTTCATTTTATTTCTCAGTAATGTACACTCAGCACCCCATCTTGACAGAAAAAAACAGAAATGTAGAAATTTTTGCAAATTTATTAAAAAAGAAAAACTGAAATATCACATGGTCATAAGTATTCAGACCCTTTGCCGTGACACTCATATTTAACTCAGGTGCTGTCTATTTCTTCTGATCATCCTTGAGATGGTTCTACACCTTCATTTGAGTCCAGCTGTGTTTGATTATACTGATTGGACTTGATTAGGAAAGCCACACACCTGTCTATATAAGACCTTACAGCTCACAGTGCATGTCAGAGCAAATGAGAATCGTGAGGTCAAAGGAACTGCCTGAAGAGCTCAGAGACAGAATTGTGGCAAGGCACAGATCTGGCCAAGGTTACAAAAAAATTTCTGCTGCACTTAAGGTTCCTAAGAGCACAGTGGCCTCCATAATCCTCAAATGGAAGACGTTTGGGACGACCAGAACCCTTCCTAGAGCTGGCCGTCCGGCCAAACTGAGCTATCGGGGGAGAAGAGCCTTGGTGAGAGAGGTAAAGAAGAACCCAAAGGTCACTGTGGCTGAGCTCCAGAGATGCAGTCGGGAGATGGGAGAAAGTTGTAGTAAGTCAACCATCACCGCAGCAATCCACCAGTCGGGGCTTTAAGGCAGAGTGGCCCGACGGAAGCCTCTCCTCAGTGCAAGACACATGAAAGCCGCATGGAGTTTGCTAAAAAACACCTGAAGGACTCCAAGATGGTGATAAATAAGATCCTCTGGTCTGATGAGACCAAGATAGAACTTTTTGGCCTTAATTCTAAGCGGTATGTGTGGAGAAAACCAGGCACTGCTCATCACCTGTCCAATACAGTCTCAACAGTGAAGCATGGTGGTGGCAGCATCATGCTGTGGGGGTGTTTTTCAGCTGCAGGGACAGGACGACTGGTTGCAATCGAGGGAAAGATGAATGCGGCCAAGTACAGGGATATCCTGGACGAAAACCTTTTCCAGAGTGCTCTGGACCTCAGACTGGGCCGAAGGTTTACCTTCCAACAAGACAATGACCCTAAGCGCACCGCTAAAATAACGAAGGAGTGGCTTCACAACAACTCCGTGGCTGTTCTTGAATGGCCCAGCCAGAGCCCTGACTTAAACCCAATTGAGCATCTCTGGAGAGACCTGAAAATGGCTGTCCACCAACGTTTACCATCCAACCTGACAGAACTGGAGAGGATCTGCAAGGAGGAATGGCAGAGGATACCCAAATCCAGATGTGAAAAACGTGTTGCATCTTTCCCAAAACGACTCATGGCTGTATTAGATCAAAAGGGTGCTTCTACTAAATACTGAGCAAAGGGTCTGAATACTTATGACCATGTGATATTTCAGTTTTTCTTTTTTAATAAATTTGCAAACATTTCTGTTTTTTTCTGTCAAGATGGCGTGCTGAGTGTACATTACTGAGAAATAAAATGAACTTTTTTGATTTTTGGAAAATGGCTGCAATGAAACAAAGAGTGAAAAATTTAAAGGGGTCTGAATACTTTCCGTACCCACTGTACATGTTGTCCAAATAATCCTCAACCAACCTGTCCAGTGGATCACCCTTCCCTCATTTGTTTTTAACACTTTTCTCTGAAGTTGTTGGCACCTCTTGCCCTCCATTTAACATGTTGCATGTTTAAGCAGAAATGCTATATGTTGTCCCCTCTGTATAATGTTTAATGAAAATGTCATCATGTATTAACAGGTCCTTCTGAGTGAAATCTACACAGATCCAGGTGGAGCCAGAGTAGTGGTAAAGGAGTTAAAAGCTAATGCAAGTGCTAAGGAGCAGAATGATTTCCTGCAGCAGGGCGATCCATACAGGTAAACACCCCCACCCAACACCCTTTAATTAGGACTGTTACTTTTCAGACACTTTTAATTAAAGGTGGACCCCAATTCAAATATTTGATTGATTAATGATATTTATTTATTTCAATAAAATGCTTTTTAAATGTGTGGAAGGACAACCATACATCACATGTGGAAAAAAATAGCTGTATGACATCACTGTAATGTTAGCAGCACCCTCTACCTTTCCTCTGACACAGTGCGTTACACTTAATCTCCTCTCAAATCTTAAAGATAGTATTTTAAGGTATTATTTGAAAGTCCCGATTAACAGCGTTATCACTTGGCTTCATGTTGTTTTGTCTGTACAGAGTGCTGCAGCACCCAAACATCCTCCAATGCCTGGGACAATGTGTTGAGGCCATCCCTTTCTTGCTTGTCTTTGAGTACTGCAAAATGGTGAGTGAGAATTATATATTGTAGTATTTATGAGCTCAAAATACACCACCAACCCCCTTTTAATGTACAGAAAGTAGCTGGTTGTATATGAAACTTGAATTATAGCCAAAATTAATAATATTACGTTTGTTGGAGTGGAATTGATCTGCTATAAATCATGTGTAATCTTATTTTGCAGCATTGTGAAGGCTTTCCTCCATGCAGCATGCAGTCTTTGTATACTAGTGTCGAGGAATTGAGAGATGGTTTATTTACTACTTTCTGTTTCAGCACTTCTACTCTTCAAAGGCTTCATTAATTGAGAAATCTGAGAAATAGCTTTTGTCAGTCTGTTAAGCTTCCAAATTCATAGGGCAAGACCCATTTAAATACTGTCCAGCAAGCATACATAGCTGACCCGCTCTGTTGACCACCTGGACTGAAAGGCTACTGGGTCAAATTAGCCCTTTTGTTAATTAGCATATTGAAGTGACTCAGACTCCATCACGTCAGCTGATTTATTCACTGTTTCTCTTTATGTATTCTGAGTGGGCCGGGCCCTGACTACTGGGAGCTCCCTCCACCTCCCCTCCCCTAGTCCTGCCGATCGCATAGCTAGTCTTAGTCAGGGACTTCTCACATTCCCACCTCACCCAGTAAAGTAGCAGGCTCCATTTACGCGCTCCTTGGTGTCAGCTCCACCAGTTGCTGTTTGTGCTTTTTTTTATGGGTGGCACCTTGTGTATATTGGAGACTGTTAAGTTCAGTCTAGAGTAAGCTAAGTTAAAGGAACCTATGGGTTGGCCAGCTACGAATGCAAGAAGTGACAAAATTGTTACCTAAAAATAAACACCACCTTGCTGTGTGTTTAGTTTATCTTAATAGGGCAAATGTTTACGATAAGAAGTGCAGTAGCTTTTTGTACCATGGGCTTTAATTGTTATATTGAGTAACCAAGAAGTAATGTAATAAATACTAACACTGACTCACAGAGCTGATTCAACCTTCGCTGGGCTTTTCAGAGATTTATAGCGAGTTTCAGCTATTTTCTTTAGCTGTCTTGGGTAACTTTTGTGTTTTGGTTCATTCTCACTGCTCTAGCGTTTTTTAGTGAGCAGCTGAAGACTGAAAACAGAGCTTAAAGAGAGTGGATACTGGATGAGTGATGATGAGAAATGTATGAATGAACGTCGACGGCAACTCAGGACAGCAAAGAAACCCAAGCCAGGAGATGTGGAGCCTAGGAGAGAGAGACAGGCTAAAAGACAGAGTGATATATGGAGCCTAGGCTAAGGCCTACACAGGTGTCGGCCCATTACTTAACGAGCCCTCCCAAACAGCCAGCTCCTGCTGGAAGCAGCCAGTGAAGCTACAGCAGGCAGAAAGGGAGGGGTCGTAACACTGGGCTCACCCTCAAAGTCCACTGAGTCCGCCTCAGCCGCGTTACGGCTGTGTAGTAGAAGCACAAAAACAAAATTAACAACAAGTCAATAACGTGGGGCAGGCCTAACACTCTGCTGAGACACTTACAGTGGACGTTGACGCCGGGCAGAGGACAGAACAGAAAAGTGGCGCAGCCATAACGCCACACAGCCGGACTCAATGCAACTGCAGCCTCAAAAATAACCAAAGAGGTGGATTAAAACACTCATCACCCATGTCCTACTCAGACAGAAATAAATTATCTTGTGTTTGGGTGTGTGTCTGTGCACATCACACCCAGGTGTGTCAGCACTTACTGCTTGATACAGGCTGCATTTATTGTGGTAACCACCATGAATAAGCTGGCTAAATCGACTTTAGAGTTTTTTAAGGGGGAAAATCACACTTATCTGTTGGATTTAAATCTGCATTTTATGTAATGTATTAGTTGCTTGTGTGCAAATGTGCAGACTGCAGCGTGGCAGAACATTGTAATAACGTCTCCTTGGATATTAAGCCACATTTTATTTGCTTGACAAAACGGTTTGAGTTACTCCAACCCCATCTTTGCCTTCCCATTTGTCTGACCGTGACCATGTGTCAAGCGCGGTCCAGTTGGGCTCATCTTGCCAGACATTGCATAACCTTGTTGTGCCGGGGTATTGTCAGCTGCCCGGGCCTGGCCGGTGTCCTGGCTTTGTGGTCTTTCTCAGCCAGCCCGCTCCTGTCTCTGACAGGAGATGAAGATGACTCACGGTGAATTACGTACTACAAATGTATGTGAGTCATTAGGGAAGATAGTGTGATGATGAATTCCTGTTTGTTGAAGGCGATAATGTGTGAGGGCAGCACAACTGAGTGATGTCTATGCTCGTTATCCCTTGTCCGATAAAGAGTTTTGAGGACTTGAGCCAAGTAGGATCTTGTCTTACACAATACGCATTTCCTGCCCCCACCCCCCCTCATATTCAAATTAGCTTTATTGGCATAAATGTATAGCAACAATATTGCCAAAAGCTATATATAAAGGACATACGGACAATTAATTTCATTAGATAAGGAAATAAAACAGCAAAAGTTGTTTGTGTGTGTGTGTGTTAATACAAAATAAATAATATATAAAATATAACAATTCCGTAAGAATAAATATTTAAAAAATGAAAATAAGTAAAACAATAAGCGTGTATGTGTTAGTATGTTAGAAAATGAAAATATTTTATTAAAATAAATAAATAAAACTGTGTGTGTCTGTTTTAAAAAAAACAAACAAAACAAAAAAGTTAGTATAATTAGTAAAAGTAAATAACACCCTCTCTCTCAATAGAGATATTAGATATATCTGTGTGTGTGTGTGTGTGTGTGTGTGTGTGTGTGTGTGTATAACTTCCATTTGCACTACTTGCACATGAAACTTAAAAATCACACTTGCTTCATGTAGAAAAAAATGACTTGTGTGTGGCTTCCCACTACTTGAGCTCATGTCAATCATCCCCTAGATGCCGAAACATGAAATGTGACACTACAGCTGCGCAGTGGATGAGACACATCCCAAAAAGCCAATATCCTGTGACGTTCCCTCTGACAGCCTGGTGATTGATGGTGATTTTTCCGTCCCATATCACCAGTGCAGGGTAACCCTGACTCAAAGCATTTTAGACATCAAAATACATCAAGCAACTGTTACAGGGGCGCAGAATGCGACATACCATAGTGTGAGTGACAGCTTCTTATGCATGGAGCTACTGCCTGGTGCTTAACCAGGACTTCTCTGGTTCAGGGTCTCAGACATCACCCAGCTGACTTTTGGCTTTCGAAAGTTGTTGATCTCCTTCACTTATTACGGCTGTTAAAGCAACAATCCTCAATGCATTTCTATGGAAGTGTTCTTTATGTTACTATCATGCCATTAATTGAGTTATACACTACTGACCATGCTCTGCCCATAGGCATAGTGAGCGTTATAATCGCCTCATGAATAAAGTTCTCTATGTGGTGGTGGTGTCCTTTTTGACTTCTGTTGGCTAATTGGCTCTATTGGTGGACCTAATTTTTTTTAAATTAGTTTATTTTACAAAGACTGTTGGTGCCTTAGTGGCCATGAAATAAACTTGTTGAGTGCTTTATCCTGGATTTAACATTACTTACAAATAGGGGTGGGACGAAATCTCGTGCCACGATATCTCGTCAGGTAAAAAGCTGTCTCGCGAGACTCACGCAATTGACATTTTTCACATGATGTTAAGCCACATTAATTTCATCACGCAGTGAAATACAAATGTATAACTGAGAGAAGGGGAGGTAGACTTCTCATCAAATGATGACATTCTCATTAAATTGTGACTTTTCTGGACATGTCAGAGAACACAGATTTGTGGGAGAGATTCTGAATGTGCAGAAAGTTTTGAACATGAGCAGAAAAGCTGCTGAAACACGAGCTACAGGAGAAACCAATCTGAGAGCAGCACAGAATGCCTGAGAGCTACTCTGCATTATATTCAGTTACAGTTTGAATTGTCACCTGCCACCTGAATTTTGTTTCTCTTTACATAAAAAATCACCATAAACTGGTGCAGAAAAATTCACCGTTAATAGGAAATAAAGTGTTTAATACTCAAAATTTTCATATAATTTAGCATAAAAGATTTCTTAAAAATAGTGTTAAAATCTCGTCTCAATCTCTTGTCTTGTCTCGTGGGTTAAGTGCCTCATCACACCCCTATTTACAAGTAAATGAGCTAACTGTAACTAGCACTTAAATAGCTTAATCATTTTTTTTATATAACTCACGATGAGTGGTGGCTGAGGCAGACATGAATCTGTGCACTGGGAACCTGCCACATTGTTGTTTATTCAAGGGTCAGACACAAGGCTTTATTGTTTTGGCCTTTCACAGTTAATGTTGTTTCATTAGCAGCACTGGATCCTCCCCTTGAAACCCAGGCCAGATCACCTGCTGCGGAGCCTTCACCAATAAAGACAGGCAGAGGGTATCACTTACCATACATTGAATATAGCTCTTCTGTGAAGACTGCTTCTCAGAGCTGCACGTGTTTACGTCTTTTGTGTGTGTGTGTGTGTGTGTGTGTGTGTGCACATGCAGAGTAAATGTGGTTGAAGCAACCCATGTTCTTACATACAACAACAGACCTAAGCTGATTATGGTGATATAGCTCAGGGAAAGGTAAACACACAAACACAAACTTGCATTCTCAGTAACTGCATGTGACTTGACATTTTGAAAAAAAACTCATATTTTATGTGACTCTGTTGCGTGTACAGTATGTTCTTAGCTCATTCCTCAGAGCAACTCAGTTCTGCTGGCTAATAGGGAATTTCCCTCGCTCGGACTCTGTAATGAACATAATCTTAAACACACACTAGCCCTTTGCGTTCACGATGAGGAAGTTCACTAAATTGTCCACTATCCCAAGTTGTAGCAAAGTGTGTTCAGAGTGCCCTGACTTAGTTTGCACACATTGTAGTGGAATATCAGAAAGGCCCAACATACAATATTGTAATGACAGTTTCTTAATTATAACTACAGGTCTCCATTGAAATTCCCTACCAGCCCTGGGGTGTGAACCACACAGCTGAGACCCTTGTTGTAATTCATATTTAGAGTCCCTCGGGACAACCACAAAGAGCCCTGTGGGTCTGTGATCTGAACACCGTGTTCTAGATTAGCTTCCTTATCTTGACTTCTCAAAGTGCTGTGATCAGTCACACTGGAAACACAAGACTTAATATCACTCTCTAACATTGTGTATGCTTATTATGCTGAGGTGTAATTCATTAAATCAAAATTTCCTTGTCTTGCTTCCCTTACGGGACAGCTTGTTCTTTTCTCCCCTCCACTCATGAGCTGTGAAACGCAACCGGACACAGTTCATTTCAGTGACCTGAGCTGGAGCTTTTATTTATAAATCTCTGTGACACGGCATAGTGGCCCAATAAACAGCGTTACCCTTATTTGGTCCTGTCACACATCAGCAGTGAGAAGTGCTGAGGAGACAGTAAGGAGAGTCTACTGCCCCTGTGTGGTGGTCTCTGCACAATGCATCTAACTAGTACCACTGGTTAAACTCATCCTGTTGCTATAATACAAATAAGATTCTTCCAGATTTATTGAATGTTTGTGTTTGATATTTGTGCGTTAAAACAGCTGTTTCTCTGTGTGTGTGTGTTTGCAGGGGGATTTGCGGGGCTATCTGTCTCAGCAGGATTGGATGTTCAGAAATGCTGAGTTGCTGCAGCTGCAGAGGATGGCCTGTGAAATCGCTGCCGGTGTCACTCACCTTCACAAACACAACTTTCTGCACAGGTAGCACTTCAGAATTGAAACACTTAAGCAAACTCGTAGGTTTTAGACCCACTAAGCAGCTGCTGTTTTAGGGTAATGCATGAGAGGAGAGACGCCACTCAATCACATCGTCTATACAACTCTATGGAGAAAGCCTGTAACGGCCAAGATGGCAGTTATCCCGCTCCTCCCGCTAGAAAGCCAATCGTCTGCTTGTAACAGGAAAAGCGGGAAACATATTTCAGCCAATCGTCTGGTTCCACTGACGTAAGGGTCTGTTTTACTGCGACTGCGTGTGGCAGTAGAGACGCGTGTGCAGTAGAAGTATAATCGGTCGGGAATAACGCTTTTTAAACCTTATTTGGGGCAAAGTCGTCTTTTTCAGCAGTTTTTATTAGAGTATACTGCTGATTCTATTCATGTAGTTTTTATGTCCCGGTGACCAGTGAAAGTGCAGTTCTGGCTCTCTCCCCATTTATTCAGAAAGGAGCTTGGTCTTGTTAGTCCGAAATAGCTGCCCAGAGGTGTTGCCAAGATGGCTGCCGAGTGGCATGACTTGCCTATAAGGACTTTGGTAATGCTTACTCTGTCAGTGACAGCAAAACATTGTGATTACATCATTTAATTTCAACCTCTACTAATAGATGCATTTATATTTTCACTGAAGCCACATTTAAAGTTTTTGTGTATTAGATTTTTAGTTATGTTTTTATTAGTTATTATTTTGGTGTTACTTAAATAAGTAGTAGTTTTTATTATGTAAATTTGGTGTTAAATTTGAATTTGCGCAATGATTCGACTGAAATTTCAAATATTAATAATAAACACATGTCATATTGCATCTTGTTAACACATAGACATAAATCTTTTCCTAAATGTTTGGATCAAGGCATACTAATACAGTTTTCATTGGATATGATTATTACATAGTAATTTTACTGGGTGTGTAATGTCTCTTGGTAAACACAACGTTTTAAAATGTGATTGCAAAGATTTAGGTCAACTGTTTTACTTTAGTGCTTACTGTTCAACCACTCTCCCAAGCACCAGTGTTCTCCAAAAAAGGTGTGTCCAGCAGAGAGGCTGCATTTCATTTTCATTTTCACCCCTGCGAGTACTGGATGTCTGGCTGCTAGCAGCCAGGAAGCTACTGGGGATGTTGGGAACATGTGGCTTGGGGGTAACATACGATGCGCAGCTCATCAGCTCTATTTTGCATGCTCAGAATAAGCTCAGAGGGTTCCAATTACACAGCTCCCATGCATTGCCACAGCGTCAGCTGTCTGTTGCCAGAAGGATATGATGATTCTGCTCTTTGCATGTAAAAGGATAGCCTCATATTGAGCGTTGTCTTAATCCTTGTTACAACTCAATGCTTCCCTCCATGTGGACTAACTTCATTTACAATTGTTAAAATATTTCTGTGGAGCTTTCGTTCAAAGGCCTCAAAAATTTAATGAGAGGTGGCTGATAGTGCAGCGCCACAGACACAAAACCCCCAGGGCAAGTGCTGTGTGGGCTGATATCCAAAGCTGAAACCTCAGCACTGCAATGCAAGGGTGAGAATGGTGCTGCTAAAAACACATACTGCACTGTGTTTACATCAATATATTCTCTTTCAGAAACTGTGGAAGGAAGTGTCTTTTAACCTCTTAAACTCCAGTTTGACCCCTAGGTCCTCAGTCGACAATACTGTCATTACTGTTAATTTTAATGCTCTACATTTAGGCCAAATTTTGGTGAGGGAAAAACTGACACGGCCATTTTCAAAGGGGCCGCCTCCCCTCTCGCCTCCGAGATATCTGAAAGAAAATGGGTTCTATGGGTACCTACGAGTTTCCCCTTTACAGACATGCCTTCTTTATGTTAAGCCCATGTAACTTGAGGTAAAAACCATGCCGTTTTTGCATGCAGTATAAATGTTATTTTTGCCAATTTTAAAAATGTGGTTTATTTGAATATTTCTGTATACTGGAATTCCTAAACAGTATTGGGATTGCAATTGCATAAATTGGGTATGACTGGAAAACTGTTTAATGCGGATTGAAGGCTGGTTCCAAAAGCGAGTCAATCCTCTTAGACCCCCATGTTAAATTGCTCAACTTTACAGCAGAAATGTCCAAAAAAAGTCCACATTATTCTAGCACTCATTCAGATCCAACAACCAACACCCCACTCACTACTATTTCCATCACTGTGTTTGATAGACAGTTTTAGTCAATGTTGCATTAGCTTCTTATTCTCCTCAAATATGTGTCCTAGTTGTAAACCAATTTCTACTTTGTCTGCATTAACAAAGCATCTTAATGCTGAGAGGATAAGACGTGGTGCTAAGGGTGAAATACAAATAAAATGATTACTTTTTTCTCCTCTATAATTTAAAGATAAATTATCTGCAATGGAATCATATTCCTATTAATTATATCCATTTGCCACTAGGAAATATTTGCTCAAATACTAAATCTGATCACTATATTTGGGGGCTTAGTGAAAGTATGATTATCGACATTTCTTAGTAGTGGACGTTTCTTTTCAGTGAGGAGCTATGTGCTTTTCCACTTGATTAAAGATCAAATTAAGAAACCGCTTGTGAAAATGACTGCTGGTGTCTGTGGGTATAAGAGCAATCATTTCCACGCCACGTATTACTCTGGTAGGTTTAAGATTTTGGACCCATGTCTATACTGCCGTGTTAATGTATTTTGGGGCCCACAGCCAACAACAAGGGACAGGAGGGTTTAAAATAACTCTCCATTTATCTTCAGTCAGTGGCTCTGACAGTAGCTGGGCCATGTACACACAAGAACACTGGTGTCAGCCTCTAGAAACTATATCCTGACACTTTATGCACGAGTCAGGAATAGGCCCTGTATGAGTCTTGTTGCAAGGTGAAGACCAGAGGCAAATGACAGAGGAAGAATTTCCTATATTTGCCAAGGTCATTTGTGATTTTTGCCAGACTCCCTTGCCCTTGATTTGTGCGAGGTAATCTTAGCCTTTAAGGTTAAGTGCAGATGGTGGATTCCTTGTATCATCTGTGTAAGATTAGTTTCAACCTTGCTTTTATAGACACAAAAAATGACTAACTGGCAAGAACAATTATCAGCTGATTATTTTCATTCCAGGGATGATCAAAAAGTTGCTTGCGAGCTTCATTATCAGTGAATGATTTGGGAATTGTGAATTTGTATGTAATGCAACCGTATGTGATGCGCTGATGTTTTTCTCTATGCTCTCATAGTGATTTGGCTCTGAGGAACTGCTACCTGACTGCAGATCTTACAGTCAAAGTGGGAGACTATGGAATTGGACCCTACAGATACAAAGTAAGCAGGAACACCTCAATTTCAGATATTTCCAGTTCTTTTATTTCATTGTTGTTGTTGCGTGGAACTGCATATTCTTGTCAACACCAGGGGCTGATTACACAAAGACACTGGAATGGGCGTGTTAACAGTGCACTAGCAGCCCAATGATATGCAGCTAAAGTGGCCCAATGAGGTTACCAACGCCATCTAGAGTCTTTGTGGAGCTAGAAACAAACCTTCACTACGCAACAGTGGGTGTAATGGTAAACCACTGATCAATGCATTTATAATAAATATTGTCCAATACACAGAGGAGCATAATTAATTTGTGCATCTCTAGTCTTGGGTGAATTATAGGCTTAAAAACGGTAGCCAACCCACTCTAGACTGTCTTGGAATAAGGCACTGTTGTAATAGTGAGACCTATTAGCCAAAAATGGATGAGGAAACGGAAAGAGGAAGGAAAACATGGGTCAAAGAAAAGAATCAAACAATTAAAAAAAAATTTTTTACAGATCACAATAACACCTTGTGTAATATACCTTTTCGGCTGTTGCCAACTCAGCAGGGCCCATGTGAATTAGAGTTTAGTAGTTTGAAGCAGGTTGGCAATGTTTTTTTTTTTTTTTAGTTTGAAAAGAGCCAAATTCAACAAACTATTCAATTACCAAATTCAACAAACTATTCCTTCTTAAGATGGTTAACGCCTACTCTCTAAGTATAAGTCTGGCTATTTATTAAGTCACAAAGTCTGTCTTAGTTCAGCCGGCTCCAGATGACCTGTTGGAAAACAAAGTTTTTCATCGTAGGCTGTGCCTTGCTTTGCCTACATATTTCACTGAAGACTTAACATCGTCTTCTCTTGTAACTTGACACACTGCTTATGTCTGAAGGCACTTCTGTCTGCTGCATTCCTTAAATACTGCTGATCAGTCAGTTTGGCTGTCTGAATTTAAAACTCATAACACAAGGTCACCCACTGAATCTATTTCTGTAAGAAAGGCAGAGGCAAAGTGACTGCGCTGCCTCAATGAGGGCTAATAAACAACACATTTTCTCCTGTTGTAGAGGGTTATTTATGAGCCGGTGTTTGCACAGCAATTTGCAGTGTTTCCTAGAAATCTACGACTTGTACAAATAGCAAATACTGTGCATGAGTGACATTTTTTTTTTAACGTTACTATAGGAGGATTACATCATCACAGAGGATGATGTGTTTGCACCCCTTCGCTGGTTGGCTCCTGAGCTGGTGGGCGAGCGCCATGGGGGTGTGATTACTATGGAGCAGACCAAGCCTAGCAATGTGTGGTAGGTACCAGATTGCACCTCTTCACTGAGAGTAGAGGATCCAAAACCCATAACTCATAATTACTTTGAGAGAACCTGAATCTAATCCAAAAATATTTTAAAATGACACTCCAGAGAGAGCGAGCTAGAGTCAGGTCCTGTGATCAAAATATACACGTGAAATATATTTAGAATGAGATAAATAAAGTAGGACTGTAAATTGCTCTGCAGTACAAACAAGCCCTTTCTGCTAATTCTAGAGCTTGTAAATCCTGAACAATCTGGATTGTTTCTAAAAAGCAGGGTGTCCGCAGGATCTTAAGTCTTGAAGAGGTGGTATTATGCTTTTTGGCTTCTTCCCTCTCCTTTTATTGCGTTATATATCTTTTTTGTGCATATAACAGGTTTGCAAAGTAAAAAAGCCTAAAGTCCAGCCCAAAGGGAGTTCCCATCTCCGACAGAAAGCTCTGCTCTGAACCGCTTGAAAACAGCTCATTTGTAGTCCAGCCCTTCACTTCCTTGTGACGCCACAATGAAAACGCGCGGCAAAAGCTTGCCAAGCGGCTAGCGCGGTCAGGCACGCCCTCCAACCAAGCTAGTCTGAGCGGAGGCCCTTTGGCTCGACTCGCCTTTGTTTGGGTTTCCATTGTAGAAAAGTTGTACTTGTACCTGCTTCCAGGTACTTTTTTTCGTATCACCTCACCTCCGTCGAGGTTCCAAGCGAGCTGAGGGATACTAAAATGTAATGTGAAAACACAACAGACTGCTGATTGGTCAGAGAGAATATTCACTATTCACTGCATCATCATTGCGTGCGCCAGACGGAGCCTGTGCCAACTCTCGGGAGGAGCGTGTGAGGACGGCCAGCCGCCCGCACACAGAGCCCTCTGCTCCTGCCGTCACACAGACCGCTGCGGCAACAACGGCAGAGGAAAACACAGCTGGAAGGTTTTCATACCGCTTATCTGTCTTTACATTCTGAGTAATGTTGAAACGATTTAACTTAAAAAAGAGAAAGCTGTGTGGATCGCTGGTGTGTGTGTCACATTGAACATTACGTTGTGGTAGTTGTGTGTGGCGTCGCTATGACGACAAGTTACATACTATCTCTGGGTACTATCTGCAATGGAAAACGGAGCAGGGCCGAGTAGAGTCGAGTCTATCGTTTTGCGCTATGTGGTAGCATTTTTCGGCAAGGCAGCATAGATCGTCACAACACCGGCAACAGTTCAACGATTAGTCCTTAAAGACGATGCGACTCTGTTTGGGCATGAAAATTCACAATCACAACCTGTAAGTATGCTTTATTGGTTGTGAATTATATTTAAAATAAACACGGCAATGTAACTTCACACTGTTCAAGTGCGGAGTTGTTGTAAACATTGGCTAACACAGCTAAAGTTATAGCTATAATACTAATGTTACACATGATGTGAAAGCTACTGAGAAAATGTTTACATTATTTGGTTTGGATCATACTACCTTGTTTCTTACGACCCGCCCTTCTCTGCTTCTGATTGGCTAGTAGTCCTTACCTGGGAACTGCGCATGTGCAACTCCCAACAAAGATTTTGTACAAGCAAGATGCATCACTCTGTAGCTCAAGAGTGGAGCGTACAACACATAGGGTGAAAAGAGGAGCTGCAGCAATGTGCAGTATGAGAAAAATATGGTGTTTTTTGAAAAATCTGTTCTGGTACAACCCCTAAATAAGATTTTGAACCTGAAAATGAGCATAATACCACCTCTTAAAATTTCCAAATCAAAATTTAAGGCCTTAAGAAGTCTTAAATTCACTGAAGTTTGTGTTGTACATCTGAAATAATTTTAAACAGGTCTTCATTTTCAAATGTCCATGTTAACACTACCTCTAGTGCTCATTGAATGCTCCTGCAGGCTTTAGAATGTTTTTTTTCCTTCTGTGGTGTTGTAGTTTTTTCTTTCACTAGTCCAAATACAATTCGCTGTAATACAACTACAAAGACCAACAAGCAGCTGTCGTGTTATTGCCGCGAGTCTCTTTCGGATTGTACCACAGATATAAAACGGATTTATTCTTCAACTGTGCGAAAGTGCAAACTTTGCGACTCTTGCCTAAAAGAAACATAATTCAGGGCTTGGTTAAAACCAGGTGCTTGCAACGTATTTGAAACCTACTGTTGCTGCTTAATGAATGAGCGCTGCTACTAAAATTTCACACACGCAACGCATGGCTGTCTCCTGCTCCTCATTCTTCAAAGGACGAGCGAATGTGGGGGAGAGAGCGGCAGAAAGTGACGGTGAAAGTTAGCGGAGGATAAGATCAGCATTAAGTTGTCAGGTTACAGCTCTGCCTCTACTTGATGAAGATCTCTTGATAGTTAAATTAAAAAAAAAATAAAGGACAGTGTTGACCACGGAGGAGCTGAGGTTATTAACGTTAAACCAAATTAGGGATGCAAACTAGTCCTCCACAAGTCATTGCCCAAATTCCTTTCGGTCGTTGTAGTTACAACTGCCAGATTTTGGGTCAAAAGGGTTAAGGTCATATGCTGAATGGGGAGTGCGCAAGATAAATCATGTCCTGCAGTAAATTCCAATAGCTATTTTTTTATCCTCAATTGTTTGTAGGGCATTGGGGGTCACATTGTGGGAGCTCTTTGAGAACGCTGCTCAGCCGTACCCACATCTGTCTGATCGGGAGGTTCTTAATCATGTGATCAAGGATCAGCAAGTCAAACTCTTTAAGCCACAGTTGGAGCTTCCTTATTCTGACAGATGGTGAGTCTTTGGAATATGTCTATTAGAAGACAAAGTTTTTAAGTAATTGAAGTTATTTGGCAATTTAAAATTTATCTTGTTTGAAAATTAAAACGTTTTCTCTGTAACTGCAGGTACGAGATCCTTCAGTTCTGCTGGCTGTCTCCAGACAAGCGGGCCACGGCTGAGGAAGTGCACCGTTTGCTCATTTACCTGCGCATGCAAGGCCAGAAGGACATAGAAGAAGATTTCGAGCAACGCTGGGATGTTCTCAAGCCTAACCCTTCCACACGGCAAACCACTGTTAGCCACTCCTCTTTCCCAATCTTAGAACAGTTTGCCGATGATGCCCTGCGACAAGAAATCGATGAAGTTCTCACTGTTACTGAAACGAGCAAAGGTCTCAGCTTTGAGTATGTTTGGGAGGCAGCCAAGCACGACCACTACGATGGCAACCTTGGACGTTCAGGCATGGACACAACATTGAATTATCACAGCATGTTCTTTCCTGTTTCCAGTGAAGACATCCAGGCCCATTTCCCTGATCCTGTAGCCAGAGCATCGGACACGGAAAGTGGCAACACTCCTTCAGGAATCCCTGGCATTGTACCAGTGTTTGATGCACAAAAGCCATCTAATGGAAATGAATATTACATACAACTAGAAGAACAAGGGGAGAACTCCATTGGGGACAGAGGGCAAGATGTGGACTTTAGTTCAGGCCGGCAAGACTTTGTTGTTCTCCAAGATGTTCGTCTGGATGAGTCTAGTACCGATGCAGATTTTTTCCACCAAAGTATTGACTCCAAGGATTCATATTTACCAGACAGCCACATCTGGTCATCCCTTGAAAATGACAGTCCATACCACACCAACATTTTCACCGAAGGGGGGTCCAAGCATGAGGATTCCCCATCCTGGAGACAGAGTTTTATGGAGCTTCCAGAGCGCAATGGGAACCCTTTCCATCAAGGTGCACCTTTTGTAGTCCAGGAGGTGGATACAGATAAAAGCTATGGGGACTCTTTTTTAGGGGATTGTTCAGAAGCCCCTCACCTGACTGAAGTGGAGGTGGAGCAGGAGAACACAGATGTGAACAGGCTTCTGAACACTGGAAAACTAGCTGAGAACTTCATGTTTCTCAAAGACCACAGGCTGATGAAAGACAGATGTAGTTTCTCCAGTCCACAGGAGAATTTTCTTTCACCTGGCATAGCCCACGAACCAGAAGCAACATTCAAAATGAGTTCTTGGGACAACCTTGAGACTTTAGGCAGCTTAACCATAGCAGACACTTATTTAAAACCTGCAGCAAGTAGCACATCCTCAAGACAGGAACTTTTAGACTCTCCAAGTGGCAGCTTGGGAGACTTCTGTCAGTCTTTGGTAGAAAATGAAACACTGGTGCCTTTCATTACAGTGGTCACAGAAGATAACACAAGCAGCCAGCTGCCAGTTAGAAATAGTTCTTCCACTGAAGACCTTAGTCTGCTGCAATCCTCAGACAGAGGTGTAGACTCTGGGTTCGATTCTACCTCAGAGAGGTTTGAGATTATCATTAGTGAAACTGATGGCCACACACCTGCATTATCTGAAAGTGCCACTACAGACTCATTGTGCACAGATGCCAAAATTCCCAGCCTTGAAGACGACCATGGAACCTCAAAGGACAATGTTCAGCCTATTGAAGGTAAATTGTCTGAAAACATGCAAGTCGAAGCATTGTCCTCAGACACCGGACACAATGAAGACCTAACAAGTAACGATCTGTTGAGTGAACTCATTGGGGATACAGATATAGAACTGGAAGCCACTCTGTCCGACCATGAAGAATCCTTTATGGATAATAATGGTCATCCTCTCGTCCGATCTTCTCTGTTGGTCTCTGGGCCATCTTTGGACCAGATCAGCCAGGACAGTTTACTGGAAGACAGTATGTCCACCACTCTACCAACTGTGGATAATTCAGCCGAGACACCAGACTCTTTAGACTCTCTCGACATCCACAGGCTAGGTGAACAAGGAGACGAGCTAAGTGCTCAAATAGCCCGACACAAACTCCAGCCTCCATACAAAATTTCAGACAGTGGGTATGAGACGGAGAACCTGGAGTCTCCTGAGTGGAACTCTCAGCCCACCGTCAAAGAGCACTCCCCTGTAAAAAATGGCTCGAGTGTTGCCAGAGAAGAGGAGGAGACAGAAGAGCACGCGGCACCGACAAATCTGGTTCCACCGGAAATCATCATCTCTGAAGTAGAAGGTGTGCTGGATGCTCACAATGAGGATCCCAGTGAGGGCCAGCAGCCAGATCGCGAAACTCCTGCTGAGGAGCCAGTCATGGGCAGTAATTACAGAGACTCCGCCTACTTCTCAGATAATGAATCAGAACCTGAGAAGAAGTCTGAAGAAACGATAGCGGGAGGTTCTGGTGAAGTCACATGGCTTAGGAACTCGATGGACGCGGCCAGCGGGGCTGCCGGAGGAGCAGTACTGGCGGTTAACGTGGAGAGAGATGTAGATTCTTTGTTTTCTCAGCGAGAATCCCCTGTAGCTGCTGAGGCACAGGCCGCAAGCGAAACACCGAATCCTCATGTTGGGGGTATATTACTAGAGGCAGATTCGGATATCACGGAGAAATGTGAGACAGAGGCAACAGAGTCTACCAACAATCATATTGAACATGGAAATCAACTAAAGGTGTTCAAGGACGTCACATCTCCTGATCAACCAGTCCCATCAGAAGATCTAGAAACCTCAATTCTGCTTCCTTCTGATATGCAATCAAAGCTGTCGCCAGAGAACACAGGTCATGCTAAACTAACCAGGACCTACGCAAGTGACGGTCACAAAATAAAAGAGCCGGACATGGAGGGGCGTTACCTTGGCAGGCGAGATGGCTCGGGTTTACACGGACAGGAGGATGGCGTAGATGCGGACGAGGAGGACGAGAACAGCGACGACTCCGATGACGACACCCGTGGATACCAGCTACACAGCTCCAGCTCAGAGAGCGAGGACGATGCCGTGCATACAGTTCCACTTATTATCTCAGATGACAGTAGAGCAAAGAACCTGAAGAGCTTGTTGAAACCCACCACGCTGAACATCGAGGCACCGGCTTCCCCATTTCCTGCGAGGTGCAGCGCAGATAACTCCAGAAGAGCAGTGTCTTTCTTTGACGATGTCACTGTCTACCTGTTTGACCAGGTAAAGTATTGTCTATTTTGTTGGGGGTGGGGAGGTTTGTCAGAGTTATTGTAGCGAGTAAGTGTAGCGGGTAAGACACGTTTGTTGTAGGGATGCACCGAAATGAAAATTCTTGGCCAAATCCGAAACTGAATATAATGAAAAACTTTCCCGAATACCGAACAAGGTTTTTAAAAAAAAATTCCATTTTTTTTTTGGCCGAGGCCCCACCCACCATAGTCCCACTATAAATTACATGTGTCCATTTACTTTTTATGTAATATGTTTTATACTTTCTGTGAATATAATCCAATTAATCTTATTTCCATCCTGTATAGACACTTGCTTTGAAAATTGGATGTTGTCATATTTGTATCCTTGCGCTAAATTTATCAAGTCCGACTCAATATGATAAATAATGTTGTATGTGGTTCTTGTATTGCGTAACATGAAGACTTCACAGCCTCTCTTCAGGTAGAACTCTCATACTGCAACACTTGTCTTTGTAAAGAGACAAACTGTCAGGATAAAGTCGCTAACCTGCCTGTCAGCTCGCACTGGTCTGTTTCGGTGGATTTACCATAAAGGCTTGAATACGTGTGCACTCCAAATTTAGGTGCGGCTAGCTTAATCGCCTTCTCAGAAACGAGTGACAGAAACATTCAAAGCGGTCCAGACCGTTTGTTGCCTTTTCTAAGCAGTCAGCCATAGATGGAGTGGATGTGCTAGGAGACAATTCAGCAGAACAGTGTCTGCAAACGGCGATTTTTGCGTCTTTCTAGGACACTTAAAAATGCTTCCACACTGCCGACATGTCAACGTAATTGTTCGGTAAAATTAATTTTAGGCCGAACACCGAAAATGCTTCTATTTTTCTATTTTCGGCCAATTAATTTCGGTGCAACCGTTGTTTGTTGGGCCATTCTAATTAAAATCCAACATAATCTGATTTAGGAGACCCCCACCAAGGAACTGGGTGACCACTCCTCCGGCTCAAACAGTCAGGCACCAGAGTTCAGCAGCCCAGTGCCCACTGCCAGCTACCTGAACCGGTTTACCAACTCTGAAAGCTCCACTGATGAAGAGGGTAATGCCAATACTCATTAAATATATGCAGCTGCTGAAAATAGCCTTTGCCACTTGCCTAACTCATACATTAAATCCCTACAGGTGGTGGTTTTGAGTGGGATGATGACTTCTCGTCCCCCGCACCTGCCTTCCTGCCCAAGAAGGATAAAGACCCCGTATCAAATGTTATGTCCTCATCTGCAGCGTCGCGTTTTTCCTCTCCGCCGCCGGCAGTAGGGCGCGTGCTGGAGCCCAGCTGGACCAGCTCCTCAAACTACTCCCGTTTCTCCATCTCACCAGCCAGCATCGCCAGCTTCTCCCTTACACATCTCACCGACTCTGACATAGAACAAGGAGGTAAGTTGAGCATGCAGTCGCACCAAACCTGTATGGGTTTTGACACGGGCTTAAAGGAGTAGTTTGACATTTTGGGAATTGCGCTTATTAGCTTACTTAGTTAGATGAGAAGGAACCTGATGGTAACGACAAAACTCCAGGACGTTAATACACCTGGCCAACAAATAGTCGAGCACATAACCATCTGTAAAACTGCAATATGTTTTTACACTCTTTACACAGATCTAACAAATGTGATTAAAAAGTGTTCATTCACAAGCTTTAGAGGAGCAGGTGGTGGATTGATTTTACCTTTGGACAGTGCCAGAAAAGCCTTTTCCACTCTTTATGCTTAGCTAAGCTTACTGGCTACTGGCTGTAGCTTCATATTTACCATACGCACAAGAGAGGCATTGATATTTTCTCTCTGCAAAAATACCCTTATTCCCAAAATGTCAAACCATTCCTTTGAATAAGGTTAATTTTTATTGCAGTCTTCATTCCATGCTCGGTCACCCTAATAATAATATAAATTAGTCATGTTTGAGTAATATTCATCAGTCAGTTGAACATGTTTAAACTCTCTTTATCCTCTTTTGTTCACCTCAGGAAGCAGTGAAGATGGAGAAAAGGACTAACGTGATAAATGCAGGGACCATTTATCATCACACTTAAAAAAAACAAACAATAAACCTATACTCGCACTTTTTGAGAATGGAGGAATGGCTGAATAAGGACAGATGACGCGGTTTGTGGTGCAAACCGTGGATGCTTCTCTCAGGCAGAACTGTTCTTTACGTACACGGAGAAGGCCATGAGAACAATGGCTGTAAACTGACTTTCAGCAAATAAGACGGACGAGGCCGAGTCTGCGCGACATCTCCTCTCCAGCTACATCAGTGTGTGTTTTCAGTTCAGTGCAATTCCCCTTGGTGGAAGAAAAAAACAAAGTTTCTAAATGTTTGCTTTAAAGACTCATCAAGCGCATTCCAGGTGTTTTTGTTGTGTGTCGAAGTGCACTCGTTTTCCAGGACTTTTCCATCGCCAAAAAAAAGAAGAAGAAAAGACTTGGCATTTTATGTTCTAAATTCAACACACTAGTCTGGCAAACGTACCACTATAGCCAAATAGGAATAAGCTCTTTGATTTCAGCCGACCTAAAACTGAAGATCCAAGTTTATTTTCTTGTAATATTGTTAATTTTCTTTCCTTCATGTTGTGCGATTATTTCAGTGGTTGCCTTTTTATTTTATTTTTTTGAAGAGTGATTGTTTTTTTCGTAACCTCTTGTTGGTGTTGGAGAGAAACTGTGTGTGCTATTTTTCTCTAGCAGCATTTGAATATAGGAAGGGTTGAACTTTAGAAAGCGAAAGCGCCATCCATGCTTAGGATGATTGGATAACTATGTTAGCTAAAAACCCCTCATTTACAGAGGTGATGCACTGTATTTTCCTTTTGTGTTTTGAAAGGAACATTTACAGTAAAGTCGTTTCATATTTTTGAGACATCTCAGTAAGAATGGTGGGTGGTGTTGAGGATTGTTGCATTAATCCTTACGGATTGATCCAATTTATTAATTTTGTAATGTTTCATTTTATGCAGAAAGTTGCTCAAATGGTTTTGTCCCAATTACTTGCCACTGGGTTTCTATCACAGTGCCTGTGATGCTGTAAAAAAAAAAAAACAAGAAAAACAGCTGCAGTCCTCCATTTGCTATAAATACAAAGTTTCAACTGTAAAAGAAGTTGGATTTTGAAAAAATTTATTTTTTAATGTCAGAATGACGAGATGTTTTGAGCTGTTTGTAAACAAATGTGCAATGACTTTCATGAATTGGTTGAAATTTGAGTATGGGCTCATAGGAAGGTGGTAATGTGCAGGGACTTTAAACTTCACAGAAACTCACTACTAGAACAAAAAAAACACTGCTGCTTTTATCAACTTCAGTGTCATGAACAGAGTTGTCGGCCTTTTTTTCTTTTTACTTTGTGTCAAACTGAATTAACCTGTTCAGATGGTATGTTCCTCAATAAGAACCCCTCCAGTTGCAATTTTGAGCATTTCATTAGTGTGTTTGATCATTTGCAGGCCACACATCGTCTCTGTGGCTGTACAGGGTTGGGTGGGGATGTGAACGGTTTATGTATTGAAGCATAATGCAAACGTTTTTCATGTACAGCTATAAAAACACTGTTCTTTGAAACTGTAGGTTAAACAGTTACTGTATGGTTCTTTCCTTTTAATGAGTCAAACACCTTTATCACAGATGACCTGATGAACACCTGTACTTCACCTGTAGTAGATAATGTCCATCTCGCCCCATACAGAAAGCACTGTACAGTATCTTAGACAATGTTAACCTCTGTTAAAACCAGCAGCCCGTGCTTCAGTTAAACTTGAACATTTATTTAAGGAAATCTCGTTTTATTTGACTACAGTATACATTGCTTAATCTTGCACATTTGAGAAATGTAACTTAATGTTGAACTGTACCTGATGTATGTAAATGTTAATTTTTTTTTCCGTCTGTAAATGGGAATTGATTCAACTGAGTTGATAGGTATGAGGTTTCATTTTGTAACTTAAAAGTTGAGTTGATCAGAGGAACATATCACAGTCGTCAGCTAAAAGCAGTTAAATTAAGACACAAAAGCAGATGTGAATTCATTCTGTCCTTTAAACTTGTAGATTTTAAAAAATATTTTTACTTCATATTTATCATGCTTAGTGTAATTGAATGAAATGTTTATAATTACACTGTTTAATATGAAAATAAATGCAAATGAACTTCTAATTAGGGTTTGTATCTTATGTGAAATTTTCTGTTCCCCTTTTCACCGAGAGCATCCTGGGACAGGCTCTAGTCGGCAGCACGGGTAGAAAAACGCATAAAAGGCGCACAGACCCAGGATGTCCCAGCCAGCATTGCATACCAAGTCTCGTTTGGTGCGCACTCAGTACACAGTGCCAGAAGATTGAACTAGCACAAACCCTAATCAAGCTGTGGCTCACATACTACTGCAGCACATGCATGTGTCACCAAACTGCTGTTCACTAGGTACCTGTACATGTCTTCAAATACTATGACTATTGTGTTAAGTACTATAGAGGCTGCTGTGGCTTAGATCAGTGGTTCTCAAAGTGGGGTCTTTGACGGGGTTCCCCAGTAAAAAGGGGAATAATTTATTTTCACTATAATTCTAATAAGTAACACAGTGACAGAATGTATGACTATTTTGGTCATGAGTTTCATACACTTTCTCTAATTAAACAAGCCAAACTCCTATCAGATTGGAGTCCATGGTCTAATTTGAGTGTTTAGGGATCCTTGATGTGAAAGAGTTTGAGAACAACTGGCTTAGAGGTAGCGCAGGTTGCCCACTAATCGGAGGATCGGCAGGTCGAACCCTACCTCATCCAGTCACCGTGTCCTTGTTGGAAGACTGAAAAGGCGTTATATAAGTACAGTCCATGTACTCCAAACGCAAGGCCAACTTTCTTTGCTCGGAGCTTTCAACCAAATCCCGAATGGAACTTGGCACAAGTGTAACAAAGGGTTGTATATTTACCACAGATAGGAGCCCCAAAGGTGAATAACATTTCTTTGGGGTCCAGTAGGCGAGTGACTAAAATGCATCAAATATAATGGCAACGTCTATGGTTCATTTCTCGCTGGAAGCCTTTGTTTCATGTTATGTCACCCCCGTATTTCCTGTCTGTATCTCTACTATCGCTCAAATACAAATGTCAAAAATGATGTCAGAACATAAAATAATATTTTTAGACTTTATTTCACATGTCAATGCCCTTGTAAGAAGAATGTCAAGTCATGGTGACATTCAGACCTGCCGTGCAGTTTCAACAGTCACGGTCATATCGTGGTCATAGCAGTTATGGATGGATGGAGAGAATACTAACAGGAAGAACTTTCCTTATTGCAGGCGGATAGAGAGGTTATCTAGTAATGCAGAAGGAATTTTCCAGATTTTTCTCTGCAGTCGTGATTAAAGAGCATTATATTTGCCTGAGGCGTGAAGACCTCAAATTTTGCCAGTGCTTTTGGAAAAAGCCTTCTAGATCAGAAATGCTTTTTGTAGCAGTACGGGCACAAAACACTCCACTGCAAACATATATTAGGTCAAAACATGGAGAAACAAAATTCAACAAAAGCATAATAAATAAATTAACTCACATGCAAATGTATGTCAGGCAAAAACAAACAAAACAAGACTCTAAAAAAACAAGACAATGTAGGCTACAGTGGGATTGTGTTTGTGAAGACAAGTTAGTTTGGTAGCCAAACCATAGCCCTTTATCAAAGTCCCTACTCTCTTAGCTTTTCACAGGACATTGTGTATAAGAAAGCTATTGCTAGATCCCAAAACACCCAGTAGCCAAAACCTAGTAAGAGCAAACACATGCACTCCCTTCAAGATCCATTCTATTTAAATGCTCTTGTGCTCCCTTTCCTGTTTTGTCATCAACAAGCCAGGGATTAACATTTATCCATCAATCAAGAGTCAAATCCAACCAAATTATACTGTATAAACTCAGTGGTATGATTCTGCATTCCCTTTACATGAAGGGATTAGGGCCTGTGGGAATGGTCTGAGGAGACAAATGTGGATACCAGGCACAAACAGGGCTGTGGCCGGAGGAGATGGGAGGATGCTACACACCAACAGCATTCCCGTTGACTTGTGTCAGAGGCCGCGGGGGGAGCGGGCTGCGTGGCGGTCCAACAGGAGGGGGATGGGGGGCACGAGGAGCCTCTGCTGAGTTCCCCCTCACACTGATGTGCTCCCATCCTCCCTGAAAGTCAAACACACGTAAATGACTCCGTACTTGAAAATGACACCTGCAAGCATCTTCATAACTATCTGCTAACTTCCTTTGCACATTACTCACTGTAACGTGCACCAACAAGGCCACGATATTCCTATTCAATCAATGTAATAAAAATAATTAAAGAAGTAATTAAAAAAACTGGCTGTGTGATATTGCTGTGCTTTGGTTCTGGTACAACAGCTGCTTTCTGCTACCTGAAATTCTGTCCTGCTCTGCAATCTAGTTAACCAGAACTCTTTACTTGCACTATTTCATATTTAAAGGAGAAGTCTGTTGATGTTCTGTATTTTAAATATTGCCCGTGTCCTCTGTGCCAGAGAGCTCCATTGAATGTCAGAAACTAAAAACACATTAGTGAGCCACACTGTTGCACCTGGGTGACACATTCTTCATTATGATAAACATGGGCACTTTTTAGTCTTTTGAGTCAGTCCCACACACGCACTGTCCTGCTGCTGAAAATACTCACAAGAGCACCTACCAACGTTTATTAGTCCTTCACTGAAAGTATTCGCAGTATTTACTCCCATTTGAGTAATGTGTGCTAAAAACTTAAAAAATTTGTCAGCTTTTTAAAGATGCATTTCTTCAGTAGGAACCAATGTGCTTGAGTAACACAGACAAGGATGGGAAGTCAGAAAGTATTACCACATTGTTGGTTTTGGTCTTGTTGACAATAAGTATATATAATATATCTTTCCAGCTTTATTTTAATTCCTTGAGTGCCAACATTAAAAGCTAAAATGATTTTGAACAGAGATATATGGTCAATTAAAGTGTGTATGTTCTTTTATCATATTATCCGTGAAATGGGAATTAGAGGGGGTCATGGACTCACCCCTATACCATAGTCCCAGGACTGGCCCTTGGGTTGCATGGGTCCCACCCCCAGCCTGTGGCAGACAGCTCCAGGAGTCTCAGCAGGGAAGCCTGGGACTCCATCTGCTATGGTCCACACCTGGAGAGAACAACAGCCCTGAGCCAATCACCAGCCAGTCATGGCTCATTATCAGGTACAGTTTGCAGTCGGATCTTGCTTGTCTTTGGTGCATCACCATGCCCGCTGTCCTGAAGCTTTCTGAGGCGATGCAATTTAAATGGCTTTGGTAAATACAGTGTCCGCAAAGTAACCTCAACTTCATTTCCTGGAGTGACTTCCTGTCTGCTAATACTGACCTGGTCCAGCGGCCCTACAGAAACCGTGGTGACGTTGTTGGAGATGAGCTCCCAGGCCGAGCCCTGAGGGTAGCTGGGGGTGAGGCCCTGTCTGTACCACAAGTTACCTATATGAAGATGAAAAGGGTTTATTTGATTAGAATTCGTTATCTCCAATTTTGTAAAGTTTTCTAATAAAGTAGAAAAATGTGGTGTTTACTGCTACTCACTGTTTTCATCCACAGCATAGACAGAGGTCCGCCCAACAGACAGCTGTCTGAGGGTCTGCCTGAGGGGAGACGGGATGTGGTACCAGCATTCTCCTGTAGAGAGACAAGAGCGCTGGAAGTTGGGCTCTATTTGGTCTATTACTGCCTGGTGCATGTACACAAACAATAAAAGCTTTCATTGACTTTTAATGCTGCATAGGCTACAGGATAAGAGAGAGGTCAACTGACCTGCAGGGTTTTGTGGGGAAACGGATCCTCTGTAGAACACAGCTCCGTCCTTGGCGATGGCCCACACTTGGTTGGCTCCGCCGATGGAGATGGACTTAAAGGTCTGGTCTGTGCCCACATGTAGCCAGGAGCTTCCCTGTGAGATCAAACACACTGAAGCATGAGAGAAGTGTTGTTTTCGACACACTGAAATACCGTAAAACTGATTAATAGGCCGGGCTTTTATTTGCTAAAATCACTGAATTGACCCTGCTTTTATTTGGGACAGGCGTCCATATGGAAACTGAAACTACTATGAAACAGTTTATTTATTTCAAACAGAATATTACTTGTATAAAAATGATCCAATAATATCAAATACACGTCATTCATTTGATCTAGCTCCGACAGACGGCTTATGCGCTTTTATTTTGAAGGCAGCAACGTAACGAAAACAACATAACGGTGCATGATGTGAGAAGTGTGGCAGATGAGACAAAGAGAGATGGGACTAAAGGAATATAAATAATCAAGGAACGGAGACTTTTTCCCCCCCTTTTCATCTCTTCTCTCAAGAATTAGACTTGGGGGCTTTTTGTTTCTGTTAAATGAACTGAAAGATTGAATTGTGGACAATCGAACCGATCTAATGTTGTGTAGCATGTCCATACTGACATACATTTAAATATTAATATTTGTATTAACAATCTAAGCAGCTTAGAAGCAGCTAAAGCTGGGCAACCCAGCGGGGTTTAAGGGGTTTTATACATCCAAAGAACTTCTGTAAAAACCAGACCAGGCGTTTAATGGAGACCCACGTTTACTTGTCAAAATGTGTTCCCACACCAGGCTAGTAAACGGAGTAGGCGGCTATTTGGGACTCTGCTATTAATTAAAGTTTTACAGTAATAAACAATGAAATCTAAGATCTATGAATATTCAGTAGATCTAGAAACAGTTCCTGCTGCTCTCACTGAAAATCTCTCTTGGTTCTAAAAGTAACTGTAAATGTTTACTGTCCGAATTTGTTCATCAGCACGTTTCTCACCGCAGGGTTCTGGGGGCTGACTCCAAGACGACACAAGACATCTCCCTTGTCACTGAGGGCCCAGACAGGGACCTGCTCCATCCTGCTCTGGGCCAGGCATGGCATCAGAGAGATGTCACTCAGAGGGATGGGTGGGACCTGCTGCCATGGACCTCTCAATGTGATCTTACACTTCCTGTACGCAGAATACGTGTTTATTTTAACGCTGAAGAAACTGAGAGTTACACACCACAGAAATGTGTGAGAGTGTGTGTTAGTTTCACCTCGCCCATCTTCTGCGCCTGACAAAGTCTTTCATGGTTTTGTGGCCATGAAATGTCCTGTAGGAGAGAGATAAGTCAGAGTCAAATAGCATGCTTCTCTTTCTTACAATGTTGAGACAGCATCCTGAGAAATAACAGTAACGTACGCGGGGAAGTCTGCGGCGTACTGCCAGCCTTCTTTGTCTGTCCCTCCGGGGACGTTGTAGTCCACAGCCCACTCTGACACCTGAAACAGTTTTGTGTAGGAGAATTAGACGGCGATGAAACAACAAATGAAATGTGCGTGCAGGAGGGATTTTGCATCGATTCTACCGACCCAGGACCACTCAGGGGAGGGCGGGTGTGTGTTGCCTTTGGTGCACTCCTTCAGGCCGCTCTCATCACTCCACATAGGGCGGTCTGTAGGAAGTCCTCTGGAGCCCCCCACAAAAAAAAAAGTCCCCCCCACAAAAAACATTTATGTTTCCGGAGACAACTACTATGATCAAGATCGACTGCAAAGACTTAAACAGCGTGAAACATGAAATGTTCCTACTTGTCTGTGTATCCTGTCATAGGGTTCCATCTTTGATTCTCATACACGTGAACACTCCTGACATCAGTCTGCTGGTGCATCTGAACTGCATCTCCTGCAACACAAACATGGGCAACAATTAAAATGCTAGTATATAAAATAGTTATACATTTGTGTGTCTCTACAGCTGCAACAGGTGGCAGGGTCTTGGACCATGCTAAAGCAAGTGCACACAAAATGACAAGCTGTTAGCAAGAAGATGCATTGCTACTATCTTGTGTGTTTGCAAGTTAATTATTGACACTGACACAAATCTGACATTCTGCAGCTAATCATTATTTACATTATAGTATGGATAGTATAGATGGAATAAACATTTAACATTGTAAATAGAAATCAAAATAAAATTCCCATCACCTAAAATGTCGACTTTCAAGAGAATCTGAGCTTGAGAAGTTGAACCAGCAAAAAAAAAAAAATAATAATAATATTTATATATATATATATATAAAAAAGTAATTTAAAAGGACACATCAAAGGTTTGTGCATATCAGTATCAAGGAGAAGATGTGGGAAACATATTGGGAGATGTCTACAGGGGCTTGTTTACCCGGGGTGGGCTGTTGCCCAAAGCGCCCACTGTAGACCCAGGCGGTGCCGTCCCACCCGATGCCCCACACCAGCCCCAGACTGTTAGACTCTACACAGCGCAGGTGACCCGGGACCTGCCGCCAGAACCTGCAGCACCATACAGCGCAAGCACCCAGCGTTAGCCACATAATTGCTAGCACACAGAGACAAAGTGCTTCCACACACTGCAGGAAAGAGATTAGCAGCACAAATAATACCCACTTTCACCAGGCAGAGCGGTATGTACACACACACACACAAACGCTGATGGGAAACCAAGTCAAGAGAAAGAGAAAACAAAATAAAGCAGACTACTAGTTGGTATCAGTCTCACATAAGGTCACAGGCCAGCGTGTGTGCAGTTGCCTCCAGGGAGAAGGACGGGTCATGGACCATGATGTCGCCCTTTGAGGTTGTGGACCACAGGGCCTGTCTGGACGGGGGACCTGTGATCCCTCGACACTCACAGCAACAGTCAGACAACAGGCTCAACTAAACACACAGGACAGACCCATAAACAACAGGGAACGTGATCAGCAATGAGCTTTAGCTAGTAGATGTAAATACTCGTAAAGTAAAAGACAAAAAACAGTTTGTTTTTCTGTGTATTTACTGTTACCCAGTCATTCATGTCCTTTTCAGTTTGTGCGGCCAGTACCAGAGGCCACCTCTGTTTGGTCCTTTGGGCTGTGTACACAGCAAAGGCATAGTGGCAGTCCCTGAGCACCGGAACCAGCGCGGTCACTTCATTTATAAACACATGAAGGTACTGGAACAAAGACACAAGAAGGTGAGAATAAAGAGAGTGAACCAAACACAACTGCGATTTGTCTAGTTAATAAAACACATGAGGTGATCTTATTCTTGGTGCTATCCACGCATCTGTCACCTTCTAAGAGAATTTAACTGAACATAACTTAAACAGCAAAACCAACCTTTTTCTCATCATACTGTGTGTAGTAAACAAAGAAAATGCTGTCTTTCCTGCCGTCCGACTTGGTGGACTGCTCGAGAGCAACACCCACGTCCACCCAGCGCTGAGGCTTCCAGTCTCTCCACCAGCGTAACGCACCTTTACGCACCCACACTGACTGGCGAGGGACACAGAAAACATGTAGACACAGAAAATATGACAAGAGAGGAGGATATAATCAAGCCACGACAAAAAAAAGAAGGAGTTAAAGAGATGGAAAACCAGCCTTACGTGGCTTCTCTCCAGCGGTTTCTTGCTGATCTCCTCTCTGTGTTCCTGCTGCTGCTGTTCGCTCCAGGCTGCTGACTGGACTGGAGTCAGGGACAGAGAGCTGGTGAGAGGACCTGACAGAGAGACGCACAAGTCAGACGTTTAGACAGACAACCATAGAGATGACACGTATAGCAGATCTCTATACATGTAAAAACACACCACACAGACACAGTGTACAACATTAAAACAACACAGATATAAACTGACAATCAAATAAATGTGTGACAATGTGTTTTTTGACATTTGTAAATTGTTAACTGAGTAAATACATGAATCTTAAATTCTCACTGAATACTGGTTGTCCATATACCTGTAGGACTAAGCCAGGTGATCTGTGAACTCGCGTCCACATCGCAGCCTCCGCCAGAGATCCAGGTCCACACTGGGCCGTCCCCTTCTCCAACGCCCTCAGGGGTCTCCAGAGTCCCCAGGGCATAGGTGGCAGCAGCACTGCCATCTCCCTGTGAGGACCCTGCCGCCTGTGCGCTTCTAGCCGCTTCTGCCCCCTCCAGATCCACGTTCATCCAGGGGACGTCATGTCCTGCAGCCTCAGGGGTCGGGAGTATCGGGGCTCGGGAGGCCACCTCGCTCTCTTCCTGCGGTACCTCAGTGAGGGACGGTTGGGGCGTGGAAGTTTTGTCGCGGTCCGAGACCAGGCTGTTAATGAAGCTATCGCTGGCGGGGATGAATGGTTTGGGGGTGTCCTGCTGGGAGACTAAGAGAGTGTCCTCTGTTTTCAGGGGAGGTGTAGGTGTGTCAGCTCCCCCTAAAGGGACTACAGAGGAGGCTGCTGCCTCTAGGACTGGGGTGTCATTAGTGCTGTCCTGTGGTTCAGTAGGACCTAACTCTGAGTCCGAGTCAGCGCAGCTCAGAACTGAGCCTTGTGAGGCCTCCGTGAGATGGCCACTAAACTTACATTCACCCCTAATACACAAAAAAACACATACAGACAGAGCAGGGGGGAAAAAAAGGTTATAAACAAGTTCACAAAATTCAAGAAGATTCGACTCAATTATTCATACAGACCTGGGCGGAATAACCTCTTTATTGCCCCATTGGGCAGAAACAGGGATCCAGCCGCTCCCGCTCGGTTCAGACGGGGTCACGCCCATTCTGAAATACAGGCCGCGGTCCTCACCTACCGCCCACACCTGACAGAAAAAGGGAGAGGAGTACAATGTAGAACAACAAAAAGGTGAAACGCAGTGATCACGGGCACACAACATGTAACATGTAACATGTCATACTTGATTGAGCAATTAAAAAAAACACACTCAGTAATGACAAAAACGAAATTTCAGCAACAGCATAAAACTGATAGGATACACATGGTAGAATAAAATAAAACTTTTATTATCACTTCAGTTGTATGAGAGGCACTACTAGGTCACAGGCGACTGTTACTTTATAAGGCCATATACTGGTGCCTGCCACCTCACACAAGCCATACCCATAATTACAGCCCTGAAATATGAAATATGGGATATGATGACGACGCCTTGGCCAGCTTCTAATTAGGGAGTCTCCCATGTGTCAGGCCAGTAGGGAAGTAGTCTTGGGATATATAAGGCTGGGCCTGAGGTGCTACTGCTGGGACATTGGCTGGAACGGCTGGCTGTACTCGTGTTACAGTGCAGCAGCGGGGCAGGACTAGAGGCTAGAAGGTAGAAGGGCTGAGGGGTGGGGGGTGGGGGTGGGGGGAGGCAGGGGTGAGAGACAGGAGGGGAGGAGGTGTGAGATGTGGGTTTGCAGTGCTAGCAAAGTCCTTAGCAGTGATACAGAGCAAAGACTTTCTGCCCCCAATCCCAGCCCTGACCTGGCTTGTCCTGAAACCAGATCCACAGTTGAGGGTAAAATGAATCGTTCAGAGGGGAAGCAGCTAGAGTACAGAGGCTGGCTGAGGTGGAAACAGCCTATAATAAGGTTCAAAGGAATGAAAAAATGATACTACTAAATATATAATTGACAAAAATCAAGTATATGTTGTTTTATGTGTCTAATGCATTTAAAGGTTATGTTGTAATACATTTTCATCCAATCTAGTTTTACTTTACTCACTCTACAAAAGGTAAGAATGAATAAGAACTGAAGACTTCTACAGACTTCTACTTGTGTCATTGAGTTTTTTTTTCTTCTAAAAACCCTTCAGCAGTAGTAGCTATAATGTCGAACCTACATTTTATACGCAAAAGTGCATTTGTTAAATAAACACAATTACATTATGCAGTTGACTTTGTTATTGTCTTCTGAATTTTATTTTTAAGGGAGGAGAGCAATACAATGTGATAAGGCCCAGGTTCTCATCAAAAAGGTTTGTAACCTGGTCATTGAGTCCTACATCCACCATCATCATCTCCCCTCCGATGCTGATCCAGCCAGAGCCACAGGGGTTGTGGGAGTTCACGCCACGCCTGAACCACACCTTGAAACACATGCACATAAACATACAGATACGTTACCACCATAATGAACAGCTGCTATTAAATATGCATGATTTTTATGCGTGTGAAGAGTATTCATTCACCTTATAGTCTTTGGTGACCACCCAGACCACACTAACTCCTACAGCCACGTGAAGCGCTTCAACCTCCTTTCCCGGTGATTCCACCTCTACCCATGATGTGCCTGACAGAAGAAGAAAATGTTGTGTGACCCTATCGCAAGTTTTTTTTTTTTTTTTTTTTTTAAATATACCGTCCTACAAAGCTACAGCTAGCTTTAATAGCACCTTTTGCTCAAATGACTTCATATAATAACCTTCATATTTGATTTTGAAAACTGTAAAGAAGTGTTGCTTGCTGATACTACTTGGGCGACTTCACATGCCGATGCTACCGGTGGTCCTTTCTGTGATGCTTTTGGAGGAGGTAAATGTGGACTACAATGAATGCTGACCAGTCGGGCTGTCCAGGCTGAGGCCAGTACGGACCAGCAGGTTCCCATCCCAGAGTAAAGCCCACAGCAGGTCTCCCGGGCCCGCCGATAGCTGAGCCACCTCCTTGGGCACTTCTACTTCCTCCCAGCTGGTGCCCTCTGGAACCCGAGGGTGAATGCCCTCTCTGAACCACACCTGCAGGGTCATGATAAAAACCTAAAATTGGACTGAGTGGAACATGGTGTAACATGCTCATTTGCTCAAAATGATAAGATATATTATGTTGATATACTGTATATAGATCATTAATGGAGCATCAAACCATATTATTTTAAGTAGAAATTTAGCTGACCTTAAAGTTTGACTGTACATATGTAAATTATATGTGGTCATGCTGCCCTCTTGTGGCCAAAAATTTAAAGTGACTGTATCTGACTGTGATCCATGCATTTTCTCATATTAAACCCATAGATTAAACAGTGTGTTTGATTTACACATATTAGACTGTATAAAAAGTGTGTAGAGGTTGTCAAGGGGGAAAATACATACTCCAGTGAACAAGAACAGGGTCTAGTGCTGTATCAGTCAAGGAACTTTTACAATCATAACTTTTTTTGACTTCCAGTATAGATTTTTAATAAACCTCAGGGTTGCATGTAATCATTCAAGTCTAAAAAAATTAAATATGGAGAAAGCTAGGTGTACTTCACATGCTCTAAAACCTGAGAGCGTTGATCTAGCAGACTGACCTGTCCTTGTTGGGACACCCCCCAGAGGTAGGGATACCTTCCAGACTGGTCACTCATCTCCCAACCACCACAGCTTATGTCGCAGAGCGGCAGGGGCGGCTTCCTGGGATTGTCCAGGGGGATCTGCAGAGGCACAGCAACATTGACTTGAATCTTAAGTCAGACCAGTCCTCAACTTGTCTACACAGATATATGGTATAACCAGACAGAGTCCAAACCTTCGCCCAGGAGCCTTGTGCTATGTATCTCCTGTAGCGGATCCACCGCCTGCGACGAACACAAGAGTTCCACTTCTTGTCCGGAGAGAAGTTGGCTGGGAAATCGACTGCGTACTCCCAACCCTGAGGAGAGACACAAACACAGTCTCACTAGAGTATGATAAGATATTTTATATCCCATTAGTCAAATCTAGAGAGATATCTAGCAAGAAAAAAAGCATAGAAATAAATAAAAAGTACTGTGTCTTCATGTGTTGTTTCTTACCCCAGTCTGGCTGGGTACTCCTCCACAGCTCTGATCCACATACCAGTCTCCCTCCCACTCCCAGCTGCGGGAGGGCAGCTCAAAGCTGTGCAGCGGTTGAGGATTCATCCCGGTCACGTCGCTCCACGGCCAGCGGTCAGTGGGCAGCAGTGTGTCAGTGAAGTTGTCCACTGGGTTCCACCTCTGGAAACATACACAAACAGAGCAACCGCACTTCAGCATTACGGCATCTACATTGTTGTTGACAACAAACAAACAGCTTGGGCTGACCTGGTTTTCATAGGTCTCCTCTCGGTAGCGGATGGGGGTCTCGCTCGGTATTATGTTGAGGTAAACATGGTGGTCGCAGCCGATGCCCCAGCAGTGGCCCTTCCCGGCACTGACGCGCTTCAGCTCGAGCAGCAGGTCGTCTGCGCGCTCCCAGCGCTGGCCAGCTGTGGAAAGGCTGTACACCCTGCCATACACATCCACGGCCCACAGCAACGTGATGGGCATGATGGCCCCTGAGCGGAGAATGCAAGATGATCTTTATGACTCGGTGTACTTCAGCTTTATTATCGATATACTGAAGAGATACAGCAATGAGTAAAAGCTACATTTGCGTTTAGATTCATCCATGACCTATGCACTCATAATATACTATATTTTATATTCTGTTATATTTCTGTACCATACTTTATAACATGTTTAACTATATTACTACATTTCACCTATTATTTTATATCCCATATATATTATTCTATATTCTGGTAATATGTTATTCAGTTTTATTATATTTCTATATCAATACAGACAAACACTAAGTATCATTACTTAATCATACATTGTATTTTTCTGGTGTATGCTGTTACAGTAGATGGTATCATATTACTCTTACATACACTCTACTTTGCTGACTTTGCTGCTACTAATCACAACACTATGTCGCCTTGTAATTTTGAGTTTCAACGCTCTTATATAGTTTACATTTTTTTATTTCTATTCTTATTTTAAATACTTATTATTATTTAGGTTTTACTTACTCCATTTATTTAAACTTTCTGTTTTTTGCTGCTGTATCACCTGATGCGGATCAATTAAGGCTTGTTTTATCTTATCTTAATGGGAAAGAGGAATAGGGCCATAAGAGAAATAAATGTGATGGGTTGTATCATGTCATCAGAATTCATAGCTTAAAATCTGCATTTCTGATTTTTATTTTATTCTCAGAGCAGATTTCAGTTTTTTAGTACAACTTGACTCTCAAAGTTTTGACGTCAGTCTTGAACTCTGGCTTTATTCTAAGGTTTCTAAGATTATTCTTAAACTATACACTGTGCTTTCCCCCCCTCTGAGATTCTTACTTTTTCCTCAAAATGACAAGATTCATTTTAGATGTTTTTTCTTCCTCAAAGTGACCAGTGAAACGTGACATTTTGGTTTTAATTTGAAATTTCCGACCGGAAGTCTTTTTTATTCCAGGTGCTTAGCTTGACGTTTGCCTTATCGACTGATACTAATCCGCTACAGTATTGACAGTCACTGTGCTTCGGCTACAGCTGTACATTCAAACAGGCATTTATTCGGTTTATTTAAAACCAATGTACAGTTATGTGATAAAAAAAACGCAGCTGCTTGAACTTTAGTCTCAAATTCAAATAGACGGAAAGACAGAGAAAAGAAACTGGAGGCATTTAGCCTATCAAATTACAATGTTTTTTAAGAGTGCAATTTCATACAATAAAGTTAATGTATCCGACATTAAACCTACTGGTGTGAAAGTAAATCAAGGATGAAAAACTGTGAGGGCTCAAACAGCAGCCTACCTGAATATTGGTATCCGATCCGCGGTTGTCAAGGGAGTAGCAACAGACGTGTCATGGCATCAAGTGCAACAGCCGATACCTGCCGTCTGCGAGGCCCATGCTGCTAGGAGACATTCAAAGCCCACGTTAAATATCAGCACAGTTGGAGTGACAGCGTGCCGCGCAGCGCTAATAACACAGAGAGCTGATATCGAGTCGTAACGTTATGCCGCAAAGTCGGTTATAAGCTGTTTACATGTCCAGGATGCAGGCAGCGGCCAGCCAACCCTCAGAGGCACACACACTGCAGTTACTTACATATGAGGCTCTGTCATGGGCAACACCTTCACAGCGGAAAAGAAGTAAAGGCATTCGTGCACATCCCGGGAGTGTTTTTTAATTCACATTCAAGACCAGAGGGAAGCTCTGTCCAACTCAGGAGTCCACAACAGGAAATGGCGGAAGTGTCGCTCTGATTGGTTGAAACGCTGCAGGAGTGTGGGATCTCTCCCTCCTATTGGTGGACACACAGGAGCCCCAGGTGTTTATTTCTGACGACCGCTGCTGATTGATGCGCATATTTCAATAATTTATTCAGCGCCAAATTAATTATTGAAACGCAAGGGTGGTTTTACTGGTTTGGCTACAGTATATTTAATACAGAGGGGGGAAAAAGTCTAAGCCGATGTGATTGATCTGTGTCCTGCACGGACAAGAGCAAGAACGTACAGCCTGACAACAGGGATAAATTAATGTCAGAGTGGTGCGCAGAAAGTTTAAATCTAACTTCCTAATGCTTACTAACATATGATATTTGATAAAGCAAACGCCACGATGCTGCCTTGCATGCGCAGCACCTCGGTCAGATATCCTCACCCGGGGAGTCCCAGGTTCAGCACCTTGGACACAGTGGTGCCTGGTGGACAGTAACTGAGTACATTTACTCATACACTGCACACTGTACAATTTTGAGGTACTTGTACTTAGCATTTTTATATTCTGATACTCGACTCCGCTACAATTCAGCAAGAAATACTGTACTTTTTACTCCACTACATGTATTTGATAACTTTTGTAAGGAGTAACTTTGCAGAATAAGATGGATAGTAGGGCAGCAACTAGCTACGATTTTCATTATCGATTAATCTGGTTATGTCCAGAAAACTGTGAAAAATGTTGATCGTGTTTCCCAACGCCCATATCACCAAATGTCTTCTTTTGTCCACAACCCAAGTATCGAGAGGGGTGTGAAGAAAATATAAAAATATTCACATTTGAGAAGCTGAAATCAGAGAATATGGACGTTTTTTCTTTAAAAAAGGACTCATAGCGATTAATTGATTATCAAAATAGTTGGCGATTTATTTAATAGTTGACATCAGCTCTAATAGATAGTACAAAATATTACGTTAAAAGTTTATTGATCCCTGGGGGTAAATTCACAAGCTACCTAGCAGTATATATTCTATTTAAAATTATCCCTATTTTAACATTAAATAAATAAACACATTAAAGCACCAATTATAACATACAGTATTCTACAATGGCCATTCTGCATAATGAGTTTTTACTTTTGGTAGTTTAAGTATAATTTGATGCTAAATAAAATAAAATAAAAACCCTTAGTACTTGTTCCACCACTGGTGGTGACACACTTTAGTACACAATGTTATTATGACCCACCTGAGCTGCAGGGGGACGCTGTAGACCAGCTGACCAGCAGGTGGAGTCCTGCATTCAAAATGTTACAAAAAGTAGTTTTATCAATAAAACATACTTAAAGTATCAATAGTACTCACTGTGATATATTATTATATATGACATCGTCAGATAATGTTAATAGTGAGGCGTCACCGTGTAAGTATAATTTTATGTTATGCTTAACTACTGTATGTAAAGTTAGGCACCGTAGTCCAGTGGTTGTCCAAACTTGGGGTCAGGCCCCCTGCAAAGGGTCACATATAAGTCAGAGGAGTCACGAGATGATTAATGGGACAGGAAAGAAATCTGCATTAATATTTTTACTCCAGGTCCTGTAGATAAAGTCGCTGTAACACAAGAGAAAAAAAGCGACTACACATCACCCTTAAAATGCACAAACATCCCCTCATAAATAAATAAAACGTTAGGCTGTGATATTATTTCAGTAGTTTGTCTTTAAAGTTTTGATACTCATTATAACTGGATCCCATTACTAGAGTGAAAATCACAATATTTTTTATTTTTAACTCACTTTTGTCCTCCCCCAAACTATCCTCTGATTAAATCTGAGCAATTATGCAACATTAAGGATAGCCCACTCATAATGAGGACAGCAATTATGTAAGTCACAGTGTGAACAGGTTGACCTCCCCACGTGGGGTCCACTCAAACCCTGGCGCTGTAAACCAATTACCTAACAAACTGTATGTAAATATTGTCAATGTATGCATCGTGTGTAGGCGTAGCGATCACACGCTTTTGAGATAAAGACTCTGCAGTGCACTAGCTGCATGCAGCAGCTGCACCACAGCCTTTTATTTTCACGAGCTGTCGCTTTAAGAAGCCTTTCACTGCGCAGAGGCGCTACAGCAGCTCATCACATGATTTTTCTCTTGTGACAATCCGGACAGAAAGGAAAAGCCTCTCTGACTTCCAGCTGAGTTACAAGGTGCTGCGATGACAGATTACTGTTGTTTTGGTACCAATGGGCCAACTGCAAGTGGGGAAATGGAGTTAAGTTAACCATTACCAGACTTACTCAATCCATTCCTGTTTTCAAACTGGACATTTGGTAAATATTTGGGGTTGTTGCGCCGACGGAGTCAAAGTTGGCGCATGGAGAGGGACGAAGTTTCATTTTTGCGCAGCGTCTTTTCTTTGTTTTTGTCAGCACTACGTGCCAACCAACGTCGCACGGCTTTCCGGGCAGCGGAAACAAAATAGCTGAAGTTCAGTTTTTGACCCTTTCTGTGGCTGGGGTAGCGTTAAGTTAAGGGCAGAGAGCGAGACAACTTGAGGACACATTACGACGGGTGAGATGGTGGACAGCAAACCCCTTCTTCAGGACAGACCTCCCGCCTACAACGCCGTCCCCGGGGCTTATGAGTGCGGCCCGCAGCAGCAGCCGCACGGCTATGGGGCCATCCCCCAGCCGGCCCCGCCGCCGTACCCGTACCCTGATGTCCAAGGCAAGTAGCCCCGTTCATGTCGCACACTTACACGGTCCTCCCGTCCACCAGAAAGTAGCCAGACGGGAAGTGAGGTCTCTGCCCACTTCCGTCTTCGTTTAAAAGAAATATAATATTCTAGTTCGCTTTGTTTCTGGGAGCGTCAGGAAGTCAGAGGGTAAATTTTGGAACAGCGTGCCTGAGATTTTTTGAAGTTGAAATACCTTGACGGAGTCATTAGTTTCGTTTATCAGGTGCTACAGTGTTGCGCATGCGCGGTATGTCAGTAGCATTGTCTGTTATTCATATTGACCACCAGTTACCACAGATTACAAGTAAAGTTTATAGTCAGATTATTTAGTATCAGCAAATCACCCAGTCGGTGTTTTTGTACGAAGCAACAGACTGGGAAATATTAATGTTGAAATTTTGGCATTGCGCACGCTGCTTTGTTGTGCTTTAGCCCCTGGCCTTGTACAGTACAGGTCTGCTGTAAATGTGATGTCATCTGACCGTGGGCAGGAAGTTTGCGTGTCATTTTCATTCTGGAAACTAGCCTGTTGCAACTCTTATAAAACTACTGTGTTCTGTTCGAGTTTTAGTCTCTCTCACAAGGAGACAGAAACGTGTTGGTAAACATTTCTGAGAAGGCAGGTGTGGATTATGGTATCAAAGTTCACCAGGTGACTTAAAAATCACTGCAGTGGTGAGAAAAAAAAATAAAAAAAAATAAAATCAATGTGGCCTGACAGTGTGTCCCTCCAAAAACACTCGCAACACGTTCACACTCTAATCAGCTTTGACTCGGTCATAACCTGTTCTTTGACTTTCTCCAGGCTTTTATTTATGGCAACCTCATTATAAGATTTGCTTTTTGGTAGATCTGAGCTTTATTATTGAAAGGCATGACGCTGATCCCTCTCATTGCCCATATCAAGCTATCCTGAATATATATCCATCCTCAGCACTGCTGGACTAAAGCTCTATTAACTTGAATTTGAAATGGCACAATAGGTTCTTTCATTGTGTCAGTGCTTATAGAAGTTCATTAGCTTGTGTTCTGTTAACTATCTATTGAAGTACTATCTGAACCTGTTCACACTGATAAGTGCGGCCTTTGGCTGTGAGTATGTGTCACTGCTGAGTGTGCATGGTCACATTCATGCTAAAATCCCCTGAATAAAACTCAAAATGTGGTATGTAACTTTCTAATTATTAAATATTATTTATATAACAAGTATGCCATCACCTTCTGTCAACCACAGGATACCCGTCAGCCCAAATGGGCCCTGCCATTGCCCAGCAGCCCTATGCTGGGACTTACACCATCATCCAACCCTCTGTAGTGGTGGTGGGAGGCTGCCCTGCCTGCAGGTGAGGACACATCAGAACACTTTGATTTCTCCGGTCTCTAGATTAGCACATGCTTAAAGAGGAGTGTCCCATGTTCACTGTGACTAAGCTGCTTCTCTGAATCTGTGCACAGTTCCTTTTTTGAGGCTGAAACCATCCCCTTCTGTCTGTGTGTCTTTGTGTTTAAACACGTTTGCTATCTGTATGTGTTTTCATTGTTCCTAGTCAGGCCTACAGTGTGACCTGTTGTTAAGCGGTCATGGCTTTAGGTTAGTTTTAGGTTTCACTGTGCATGAGTCAACATCCTGTCAGTCAGATGATTTCAGCCTCAAACATGTGACGGAGCAGGTCATGCCACATGGGGCCCAAGGTAGCTGCAGGATGCAATTCACAAGCGCACCAACTGGAAATCAGATTTACTCCCGATATACTGTATCTCCATTCCAGGAACTTGAAGAACCGGGTTATGTAGCTTTCATTTCACAGCAGTGCCGCAGGATTGTTTCTTCTCACCTGTGAATGAACTGTTGGGTTTTGGTTATTTATGTGCTTGCTTTGTAATTCATGCAATTCATTTCATGATTCTCAGTCTCTCAAACTGTAATATGAAATCAGTTTTAAATAAGGATGACTGTTGACTGACTTGACTAATTAGCTGAGACTGCAGTGATGAATTCATGTATTTAATTTAAATGTTTTGCTCTACAAAGCTGTATTTCTAAAAGTACCCTATAGACTTACACACCCGCACCAGTATATATTGTGTTTGTCTACAGCATGTGAAACAGAAGTGTTGAGAGAGGCTCGTACACTTAGCATTTGCATCATGACCATGGTTACTTGCTCAATGAAAGCCACAGTTCCTGGCACCAGTGTACAAATAAGTTGTGTAAATACAAATACTTCCAACATCAGCAGACCAATCACTGTTTGTTTACAATGCCAGTTAAGCAAATTATATTTTAGGTAGAATAGCTAACTAGAATAATATGAAACCCAGTTCATCACAGCAGTGTCTAATATTTTCACTGTAATTAAGATTATTTCTATTTAATTTACACTCCAAAAATCCATAGCCATGGGACACTCTTTAAAAGCAGTACCAGTAAGTGCTTCCCAAAGTGGCGTTTCATTTCCTGTCTCTTTAGGAGCTAGGCCTGCAGCAGATTTGCTGGCCATGCTGCTGGTCGGTGTGGTGCAGTCACAAGACCATGGTTAGCACTTTGTTTACGGGACTCTGGATTAAAGCTGCTCTGAGACACCTGAGATGCCTTCAAGACGAGTTGGTTCATGTTCTGACAATTATTTGGTTCTTTTATTTGACAGATTATTATTATTATTATTTTATTTTTTCCACACGAGGCAAAAACCCTGTCTAGATCGTACTTTTTTTGCAATCACCATAAGCTCAGCAACCCTTACATCTTGCACACTATGTACATTTAAGATATTGTAAAGTTAGAGGTCTGGTAGTCTTAAAGAGGTGGGGCGCACTTGTAAAATGTGTTCTTGGCAATAGTTAACTGTACATTAGTAATAGTTATATTGTTTATTCAGTGTAATAAATGAATAAACAAGTTATTCTGATATGAAACTATATCATTGAATAGCTTCTATTTGTAATGCCAAATGGCCTACAGCCAGGGACTTGCTGGACCCATAATGGTGTGTCTCATGGTTTCTTCTTTGCATCTCTTTTTTGTGTCTCTTTGTGGTCATATTGCGTCTCTTGGGGATGTTTTGCAGCTCTGTGTTCATTTTGCATCTCTTGTGGATGTTTCCAACATGGAACTTTAACACTTGTTTAAAAAAAAAAAAACTGTACCTGGTAGGCCTGTTTAGTTATCAAAAGTTTTTCTCGGTATGTGTTCCTTTCTAATGGTTTCTGATTTCTGGTTTCTCTGTGTTGCAGAGTTGGTGTCCTAGAGGATGACTTCACCTGCCTGGGGATCCTATGTGCCATCTTCTTCTTCCCCCTGGGTCTCCTTTTCTGCTTCGCACTGCGTCAGAGAAGATGTCCCAACTGCGGCGCCACCTTTGGCTAGAGGGACCAAACCACGACTAGTGCACCTGCTCGTGATCTTGTGCATACACACATACACATAATCCAGCATTTTTGTCTTTTTATTTTGTTATCTTTTCTTAATATTGCACATTGCTGTTGCCATTACATAATGTACATCAAATGATCAAGTGATATTACCATAAATTATGATGAGTTTTTATTAGAGGAATTCGTAGTCTCAGTGTGTTTATCTGCTAGTTGAAGATATATTCTAGCATATGTAAGTGGCCAGCTGTTGTCAGTGCCTTCACTACATGCTGAGTGGTCAGAGATTCCATCAGTCATGATTTCGCCTGTAGATTTCGCTCAGTCATCCAAGCAACTGAGCAGATTCCTTCTTGTTTCGTCAAGCCAGAATGAACATGTAGTTCTATAGGATTTTTTCTTCCTTTTTTGTCTTTGCTGGCTCACTGTATACCTTTTTGTGTTTAACATTGTGCTTAGCAAAATTGTACCCACCACAGCATCCTCATAGATCACTGATGTATTTTTTTTTTTCCAGAAACCCCTTTTCTTGGGAGGGTGGGGGGCTCAGTGTGAAACACATGGAAAAACACGTACATGTTTAAAATACGACATGTAATGATCCTTGGACATGAACTGTGCTGGCTGAAGCGATGGACTTGCTTTGGACAGGAAGCCTGCACCACTTTGTTTGTTTTTGATTATTATTTCTTGGGGCCATATTTGCACTCACCGTTTGTTTGATTCTTCTGCTGGGTTGTGCTTTTCCAGGGCCAATGCAGACCTCAGGTACATACAATCTGAAATGCCCTCGACTTTACAACCTCAATCACTGTTTGACTTCGGACTTGTACCTACTTCTAAGAGGAAAACTTTAATAGGAAAGTGAACACTGCTCCTTTGATATGTGGAGTTTCACTTCAAGAAAGCCTCCTGAGAGTAAAAGCTGAAGAAATCTCTCAATGTGTATAATCTCTTGGATTTTTATCTTAGTACTCTACTCTGTGACAAGTCACCCTGCCCCATTACTCCCAACCAGACAATCAATGAGAACGTCCATGTCCCTGTGTCTGCAGTATCTCCATGTCAACGTCTTCCATCGCAGAAACATGTTTTCTAACTGTCCAAGGCAGAAGAAAGATAACTTGGTGGACAGGATTAAAAAAAAAAAATCTTCTTGCTTTAGAAAACACACTACGCACGCTCTTATGATTGAGGTTCTTACTTTTTATATGAGTTACTGTAATTAAAAGTGAATGCTAATTATGTTGTTGACTGCTTTATTTATTTTTCGATCTTTTTCAAATAGGTGAACATTACTCTTGTAGATGCACTAAAATATACAGTTTGCATTCCGAACATTCAAACTGACTGTGTAGATAACCTGTGCATGATAACAAACTAAACAAGTTGAAGAAATACATTTTTATTTTTTATAGAGCAAATTCTATTACGGGTGCAATGAGAGAGGGGGGGGGGGGCATGTGTAAAGATTAAAGCAGAAATAACCGTCAATGTTAAGATGAGATTGTCACCACTCATGTCCATAAGAATGCAACAGCTGCATGATATTTTTACAGTAGGTATGTATGTGTCATTAAGGCATAAGTCCTGTCTTCAAGATTGTCTAGCTCTACAAAAAGTTAAGTTAGATGGCAAAGGACAATATTTATAACATCTGTTGTACAACTGCATATACAAGAGGGACTTCAGGTTCAAGATCACTTGTGTGCCTTTTTGGATGCATCTCTTTTAAAACTCGTGACAGCATTTGACAGTCATTTTTAAATATCAACAGTGAGATGCAACATTTTAATAAGGACCTGAAGGTGAAATGCATATGTCCTCTACAGTACATTCTACTGTCCTATGGCAACAGAAAAGAAATGGCAACAGTCATTGTGATGATTAATAAGCAACATCAACAGTATAAATACATTGCAGTATTGTCATTTTTATTCATCCAATTCTCGAGTGCAGGTAAGAATGTGGTCATTTAAATATCACCACCACAAACAGGACAAAAATATACACATGGAAAATATATCTATCTTAAATACATGATCATCTGTTCTGTGGATAAAACTGTTCCAAAATACTTCCATAGGAGAGTTTGCAACAGTGAGAGGATCCTGGATTCAAAAGGCTTCCCCCCCCTCCCTCAGTACTGGCCAAGTTTTGTTTTATCCAAACCAGGAGAATGTGTTGCTGGAGGTCCTGGGAATGGAGGATGTGCAAAAATGTGGGCAGATCAGATGACCGGTGCGGAGCGGTCGTTGGTGACAGTTGGGCGTAGCTTGACTGTGGCAAATGGGTTCCCTCCCCTGTGAAAACGCAGCAGAGATGAGTGATGAGTGCATGTTTGGGTAAGAGAAAGGCAGATCATCTCATTCATGTTCTAATGTGACTTACGCGAGGTAAGCGGGCGCAGGTCTTGAGATGCCATTAGCCTGGACAGCCTGAGGAGAAAACAGATTCACGATCACCTGAGTGACAAGGCCCACACTCACTGTAACACAATTTGTCGTTACATACATAACCATGACACATTTGCTGAATGAATAACTCAAATCATCCCCTTTTCTACTGCGTTTTGTGCATTTACATGATAGATGTACAGCCGGTCTATTGAATTAGTGGTCTGTGGGCCACATCCAGCCCAGAAGCAACCCCAGCATACATAAATCTGATATGAAAAAATAAGTAAACTACAAATATAGTGTATGGAAGTAGCTAACGAGTGAGCCATTTTGTTTCATACTCATCTCAGCAGAGAGTTGCACATACACAGTACCGATCAGGAAGCATGTTTACGTAGCAACACATTCTTATCTTTCAAAAAGTCAGACAGTCACAAGTAGGGACATACTCTACTGAACATATATCTGTCAACCCTGAAAGGTAAAACTGTCAGTTTAGTTTAATCCTGCCTGGAGTGGCAAGCACTTGTTTATTATCTGTTTTGTACTACATTCATTTGCATTTGTTTAAAATTGGTCATTATCAAAAGGTTAAAAAAGTTTTTAAATAGGCTGCTGAAAATCTCTATATTTCCTGTTTTTTTAATCTGGCACAATTTAATTTGTAATTGAATAACCTTGATGTACAGTACACACACACACACACACACACACACACACATTTTGCTGAAGGATTGGACACACTGCCGAATGGACAGTCGAGGGAAAGTACTTTCTGGGTCCTGGTTACACCTTGGAGACCATGTACAGATAACAAATATGTGACTGAAGTGAGAAATGGAAGGAGGAAGTCTACCTGCAAAAGACACACACACCCACACCCACACACAAACTGAAGTCAACAAGTGTGGAGCTATCCTACATCACTCCCTATTTACCATTTAGTGTCATTAATGACATTTACTGTCCAGCTCTATTTGACATCAAAATATTCCACAGTTGAATGAAAACACGCATGTGAATACTCACACAAAAGGTACATGTCAGAAATCTCAATTTACTTCTATGATAGTGTCTATTATATAGGGAGTAGTGAATGACTAGATAGGGTGTGTTTGCTGACACAGCCACTGTTTTGTGAACTGTCTACCCGCTTAAGTGCTGAAGATAAATTGTTGATCTTCCTGGCAGCCCCACTGTCCTCCTGTTTTCAACCTGCAGTACTGCACAGAGTCCACAAGAGGTCAGACGTGTATAGAGTGACTGATGAGACCCCCCCCCCCCCCCCGGGAGTGTTTCAGTCTTGGCACCGAAGATCTCAGGCTCTCAGATAACTCTCACTCCCTCTCTCCATCTTCTAAACATATTCATTCCCGAGAGTCATTATTGTTTCCTTAACACAAAGCACCAAACCAGTGAGGGTTCCAGGCTTTTCCACTTGCCCGTATTCATTCAGTTTATTTCCTGATCAGCGCAATAAACTGATGCAGCACACACATCATACGATATATTATACAATAATGTTCGTGAATGTTGCAGCCACAAGTTGTTTACTAATCCAACACGCATGCGCACACACCAACACACAACCTCAGCCACCCACATACACTGAGCTAAACATACATTTTATAGTATTATAGTCTACTGTAAGAGTGGAAGACATTTCGCTGCATGCATGTTTCTTCTGGGATCTGTGTGGGATCTTTCAATAAAGTTAAAGCAAGGGGTTGTGTATGTTTCTAGGATTGAACAAAGGATAAACGTCCCTGTTAGTGACCTGTATTTACCCAGGAAACGGAGGAAGGGACAAAGAGAAAGAGGAATGCATTGAAGATGGAGAGACAAATGTAGAGATGTGGAGATAAACAAACGGCAATGAGTGAAACAAAGAATGAAGACAGGGAGGAAAGGTGGGCATCAGGTTCGACCAGAGTGGAAATGCTCTATAATGTTAGTAGTAGAGAGATGCAGGCTGGATGTGGACTGACAGGCATGGCAGTGGAGATGCACACACGAGCGTATGGTAATCCCTGGCCCTACAGCTGCATGTCTGCAATGTGGCTGTGGACCAAATGAGTGGTAAATAATGGATACTGTAGAAGCAGGAAAGAGAAACATATCTCTATTTGCCATCTGACCTCTAAACCTCTATCTGGGTCAAACATCACAACCTACCTGACCAGAATAGCCACATTGGCTGTGCGTGTGTGCGTGCGTGTGTGTAACGTCACTGTTTTTGTATTCTGTTGTAATTGTGTCTGCCTAGGCTGTCCATGTACATAATACAGTTTGACAGGTGCAATAATAGTATTATATATAAATAAAAGCGTTACAACAAAGTTTAAAACATGAGACCTAGAATGACATACTGTATATTGACCATTTCCAGTTTGACACTTAAGTCCATATGTTAAGTGAAGGTTCTAGCAAACTTTAGTAAATCAATGGCACGTACAGTGCATCACTTAAACCTTTGATCTTTCAGGGAACATTCAGGGGTCAATGGACTCCACTTGTAGGTGTATCCATATAGACCAGAATAGCAGCGTCTGTGTGATGTTGATGTTGTACAAATGCCTTCGTAGAGGAAAACCGCAACTTTGGCTGATGCTTTGCATCGTATGCAAAAGGCAGAACATTCAAAGAGTAATGGCTATAGCCATGTTGGTATGGGAGTTGGCTGAAACAATAATGCTATATAATGATAATAATTCTATGTTGGGGAATGATCAACATATTCAAAACCATCTGCTGAAATACAGAACGCTTGATTCATCTTTATGTGAGGAGACTTCAGGCTGACTCTGCTCTATCCCAATGTTACTGCCGCTTACTGGAGAAGAGACTCCCAGAGACTTGTTATCAGTACACTGGGGATTATTGTATCAAAGGTGATCTTCTTTACAGCTGTACCCTGGCTCAGCTTCTGTATTCATCTCCTACAAACATGTGAGGATGAACAGAGTCCTCTGACAGCAATTTGGGAGAGAAAAACTTGGAGTAAAGCTGGCGCTAATCTAAAACATTTTTTCCCACAAAAACAGAGTTTCTCTGTCCATCATCATCTAAGGTGGCTTTTATGGTGATTTTTGGATACCCTACATAGAGCTGAAAGTTTAACAATTTAAAGTTCCCAATGCACCTGATGGAGGTTTTTAAACAGGTAAAGTGCTTAATCAATGTGTCTTCTGCAGTTTGAGCAACCTAAACCTCACATAACGAAAGTCAGCAATATCTTAGTTAATGAGCCATACTCCAACATTTTGTACCACCTCTGCCTCATGCTGAGCAGGACAATCTCTGCTTCTCAAAATATTTGATTTGTAGTATTACAGTTTTTGTCTACAAGACAGTGTGCTGATCTTGCAAATAAATATTAGACTAAAGCCAAGTATCAAGAAAATAGGCTTAAATCAGTATTGTTTGTACATGCAGAGAATGAAAATACCAAGAATGTCTGAGATATCACACATGCCTTAGAAGTTTTACCTACTCACACTCAGTTTTAAACTGCCCCTGAGTCCCTATAATAGATTTTTTTTTATTATGTACAGTGGGGGAAAAAAGTATTTGACCCCTTGCTGATTTTGCAGGTTTGCCCGCTTACAAAGAATGCAACAATCTACAATTTTAATCATATGTACATTCTAACAGTGAAAGACAGAATCCCAAAGAAAATTCCAGAAAATCACATCATATGAATTTATAAAAATTGATAAACATCTGATGAGGAAAAACAAGTATATGACCCCCTACCAAACAGCAAGTATTCTGGCTCCTACAAGCCAGTTAGTCTTTCTTTAAGACACAGCCCCAATCCCAACCAATTATCTACATCAAATACACCTGCCTCACCTCGTTACCTGTATAAAAGACACCTGTCAACACCCAAACAACCAGCATCCAACATCACCACCATGGGAAAGACCAAAGAGCTTTCTACGGACATCAGGGACAAGATTGTTGATCTGCACAAGGCTGGGATGGGCTACAAGAGAATGGAAAGCAACTTGGAGAGAAAAGATCAACTGTCGGTGCAGTTATCAGGAAATGGAAGAAGCACCACACCACCGCCAACCTCCCTCGGTCTGGGCCTCCACACAAGATCTCGCCTCGTGGGGTGTCCCTGATCATGCGAACGGTGAGGAATCATCCTAAAACCACAAGGGGGGAACTGATGAATCAACTGAAGGCAGCTGGGACCACAGTTACAAAAGAAACGGTTGGTAACACACTACGCCATCATGATTGAAATCCTGCAGCGCACGCAAGGTCACCCTGCTCAAGAAGAAACATGTACAGGCCCGCATGAAGTTCGCCATTCACCACCTGGACGACTCAGAAGAGGCCTGGAAGAAGGTGATGTGGTCAGATGAGACCAAAATAGAACTTTTTGGCCTCAACGCAACTCGTCGTGTTTGGAGGGCAAAGAACACCGAGTACAACCCAAAGAACACCATCTCCACCGTCAAGCATGGTGGTGGCAACATCATGCTTTGGGGGTGCTTTTCAGCCAAGGGGACGGGACAACTCCATCGTATTGAGGGGAGGATGGACGGGGCCATGTATCGTGGAATTCTGGACCAACATCTCCTTCCCTCAGTGAGAGAGCTGAAGATGGGTCGAGGATGGGTGTTTCAGCACGACAACGACCCTAAGCACACCGCCAAAGCAACAAAAGAGTGGCTGAAGAAGAAGCACATCAAGGTTCTGGAGTGGCCTAGCCAGTCTCCAGACCTGAATCCAATTGAAAATCTTTGGAGGGAGCTTAAAATTCGAGTTGCCAGGCGACAACCTCGGAACCTGAATGATTTGGAGGCTGTCTGCAGGGAGGAGTGGGCCAACATCCCTGCCGAAATGTGCAAAAACCTTGTCACCAACTGTAAAAACCGTTTGACATCTGTGCTGGCCAATAATGGCTTTTCTACAAAATATTAACATGCTGTTTGTCCAGGGGATCATATACTTGTTTTTCCTCATCAGATGGTTATCAATTTTTATAAATTCATATGATGTGATTTTCTGGAATTTTCTTTGGGATTCTGTCTTTCACTGTTAGAATGTACATATGATTAAAATTGTAGATTGTTGCATTCTTTGTAAGTGGGCAAACTTGCAAAATCAGCAATGGGTCAAATACTTTTTTCCCCCCACTGTATGTCAGCTGACACAGAGTGTATCAGTGTGGTCAGGTTTCCAAGACATACAAAGCTCATCTGACACCACCTGCACGCACACAAACACACACAGTCATCAGCAGTCAGGATAAGGCTGCAGGGTACAGTAGCCATGCTATAGCAGGTATCAGGTGAGTGTCCTATCACAACATTACGGCAGGGCTTGACGGAAGGTCAACTGGGCCGATTACAATTACATTTCTCAGAACAATCATATTTAAAGGCAGGGATTAACTGTACTAGGCTTACTGAAGCATTTAACACTTGGCTTAAACTCTTGCCAAAACTGAGAAAATGTGAGATGCATGTACATTAACCAAATCGCCAGCCCACTGACTGACCGTGTGGAGATCAGAGGCTGCAGAGGGTGTGGGGGAGTGCTGGTGGTTGTTATGTGTGGTGACGGTGCTGGTGGACAAGATTTTGTTGTTGATGGCGTTGCGTTGCGGGGTGTCACAGTAGTCCGCAGGGGGGAGCACCATGGTCGCCTCGTCCGTCTCTGAGTCCTGGTGGTGGAGGTTGACCACACTTTTACTGCGGGCGGGGGCAGCAGACACACTGTAGAGCAGCAGGAGGAAGAGGAGGGAAGATGTGAGAGATGAGGGGACGCAGATATATGAAAGAAAAGATATAAATTGTAAATGTTCTGTATTTGTATAGCGCCTTTCTAATCTTTTCGACCTCTCAAAGCGCTTTTACACTACATCGCATTCACCATTCACACACATTCATACAGTAGTGGAACAGCCACCAGGGGCAATTCGGGGTTCAGTATTTTGCCCAAGGACACTTCGACATGCAGCCTGGAGGAGCGGAGTGAAGAAGGGAGACGGTAAAAGAGGGGAAGAGAAAAGGTCACTTAATCAAACTAATTACAGGACTTGAGTGTCTTGGCATGTGTGTGTGCTCCTGTATTTCTATCTTGGAGGGCTGTTTGAGGGCCTTATCTTGGGTTTAGGTTTACTGAATTTGATTAAAGTTAATCTTAAAGTAGATGTTAGGTTTATAGGCCTGATGTGGTACAGATTAAATATGGTCAGTGGAGGGTCCTCATCAGGACAAAAGGACAAGGATGTACATGTGTCTTGTTGTGTCCCCTGGCACTGGTTATAGCTTAAGCTTCCTGTTTCCATGACTTGCAGCAGTTGGCTGGCAGCCTCTCTGTGGGAGGTGGAGCACATTAAGAGCTAATAAATGAATCCAACAGGGATTAGTCTCTTTGAAGAAAACTCTCTGAACCTTCCCTCTCTCTCTCTCTCTCTCGTCAGCAGCAAAATCTATTCATCAGCACACAACATCCTGTTTCCTGATATTTTGCTGAGCTTGTCTGAAATATCCAATTTTAGATTCATTTCATAATATTTATATGAGCAAAAGATAATTAAATGAATCATGAGTTATGTCACGTAACAACACATACAGAAAAGGTTTAATTTGGCTAAATTATTGAGAAAGATTGAAAGCAGAATGTGACTCCAGCACAACAGGAATCAAAGGCTGGGAGAGTCCCTCATAGGATTAGAAAGGTTATCACTATTAACAGGCGTAACTAGAGCAAACACTGCCAACAATACAGCTGGCTGCAACATGAAACCTGCTGTGTGTGTGTGTGTGTGTTGGCTGGAACGTGGAGTCTCCTTACCCGTTGTTATTCACGAGAGGTTCGGAGAATGCACGGCAGTAAGATGAAGGGAACCAGCCCCTCCTGCAAAAACAGCGACAAAAGAGAGAGAAGCCAGGTTAGAGATGATTACATCAGAGGCCTCCGCATCAGCTCTCATTGAACGGGAATCTGAAAGTTTCTCGAAATAAGTGGGTCGGTCCTCAACTCAGTTGCTTCCTCCGTCTCTTAACCAGAAGACACAGAAAGACAGATGGGCTTCTTTTTTGTCCCCGCATTATTGAGATACCAAAGAGATATTACAGTTTTCTCTATTGTATATGCTGTGTGGATGTATGCTTACAGTAACTATGGTAGCAAAATGCTGGAATTCATTACAGAAAACACATGCTGATGAACGGATGCCATGTAGATATATTTCTACATCTATTTATGTCATCTGTATGTTTGTCTGCGTGTAGCACCTTATCACCAAAGCAAATTCCTTGTATGTGTAAAACACTTGGCAATAAAGCTCCTTCTGATTCATTTCAAATGCCCTTTCCCTTTATTTTGATGGATTAAATCTTAAACAATTCTTCCCTATTGGTTGGAGAGTGATTCTTTTCCATCTTTTCTAAGGTCTTGTGTTCAAGGTCTTATCTCAGACCTGCTGACACACAACTAGAGTGTTTGCTTGGATCTTGAATGAATCTTTGCCATCGGTTTAAAAAAAAAAGTCAGTGTCTCAGTCAGATTTCACAAACAAGGTTTCTAGTGACCTCAGCAAGGGAATTCAAATAGCCATTTCTTCTTGCCCACACACATATCAAAATAAACTTGACTTCATTATGGAGTTGAAAAACATAGCAAGAACGACGTGATGAAGCTAGTCGAATGATTAAATTAAATTAAGGGGACTTTGCTCCAATGATTTCTCACCTTTATTTGATTAAATATTTTTTTTATTTCTGCTTGAAAAAAGCATTTAAAAAGGATAGAATGAAAAGGTTTAGAAAAAGTGAGAAAGAGCTAGCTCAGACCAAGGACTGTGTGCTCTTATGGTACAAGAATGTATGTAATCAGCGTGTAGCTGGTCAGCTTCTCCATGTGGATAAATGTTAATATTTACACATTTGGCCTGGAGAACAGGCGTTTCCTTCGTGTACCTGCGATAAAAAAGTACTCCTCACTCAGTCACACTCATATTAATAAGAGCTTTTATTTATTTGGGGAAGGATTCTTTCACTAATGTTTCTGATGGCCATTGAACAGGTTCACTCCTACAACTTGGCATTAATAAAAACCTTGTTCAAGGAGAGCTCACTTGTAATGCTAGCCAGGGGTGTTCACGCTACCTCACCGACTTTCCCCGGAGAGGCAAGCAAAACTGTAACAAGCCTGTTTCAATAATAAGACGTGGGATTAAATCTGTTTAGGGAAAGTGACCATGATAATAATAAAGTCTCCAAGTCAGATTATTGGTCAAATGTTGCGATGGGTTAGTATTTATTAGCAGCTCATTGTGATTCAATGTATCTCTGTCTTGCTGACATTTATTCCTCATCAATAGTGTGTGTGGGTATCTGAATCAGCCTAGGTGTTGCCAGGCATGCGTTGCCGGGATACTCTTTCAAAGATGATATCAGACAAAGGGAGAAACTCAGCCAGAGACTCAAATGCATCAAAGCCAAACCTGCAGGACACACAGTCTATCTTGTCAGGTGCTATGCTCTGATAAACATGATGATATACACTTTAGCCTTTAGGCACTCTAGCTCGCCTCGCTCACAGCGGTGAGGCAGCAAGACCAAAGTTTTACTTTGCGGCAGCTTCAATTTTGAAAGCCACTCAGAAATGATTCCTTTCTGCCCTTGATCAGTTCTTTGGATATATTTGTCAGGTAATTTCAAATTCAAAAACACACTTCCAAGGGCTTCAGATCAAATCCCTACACATCAGAGACCTGGGGAGAGCGGACCTGGTGCCTGTCTGTGTGAGAGCAGGTGGTACTCTAAACTTCACTCTCTGCCTCGCTCCAGTCCGCTATCGTACATCCCACCCTCAGGCCATACTTTACTTTGATTTCCTTATCAGCGAGTGTTCCAGCTCAGGCAGCACTCTGCAAGCCTAGAGCTGTGTGCTTGCGTGTACGTGGTTAGCATAACAATCAGGCAAGAGACCATCTGGCCAGTTAGGACAGTGCAGTCCAACTCATATCAATCATCTGAACGGTAGAAGGATGCATGACAAACATGGTAATAAGGCCTTGATTAGGTTGGTGGTGATTATAATAAATTCACACATAAAACAGAATAATATATTGTTAATAGTCATTGAAATATAAGGTTAATGAGGTATACATTAATTGTGAGCGTATGCACATGTGTGTCCTTATGTACAGCACAGCGAGTGCCCATGCCTTCACAAATTTGTGGAATTTTAGTCTTTAGTAACACATATTTGTTCTAGACAAAAGGAACATGTGCGATTCCACTCACTTTCCATTCTTCTCCAGTTCGCCGTACATCCACCCGTCTCTCTCGTCGGGGATGAGGAGGATGATGATGTCTCCCTCGTCAAAGCTAAGCAGTGTGCTGTTGTTGCCGGCGGCGTGGGGGAAAACGGTGCGCACACGTGGCCTATTCACTATATTGTTGAGGCCTGTGGCGACAGACACAGACCTGGCAAGATTGTTCTCCTCGCTGTTCCCGTGGTCTAGAAGGGAGGAAGGAAGAAAGGTAAAGATGAAGAGTGAAACCATTCTAACGGCTCTCTCTGTACTTAAATAAAGTCTAGCTATCTAGCCGCTAGATGAAAGTTTAGCGGATCATAGTCGATAGAATGGCAATCCAACTCAATATAAACCAAAATGTCAGCCTCATGGTGGTGCCAAAGGAAAAGTCAGTCATCAGAATTTATTGTATCCTGTAGGGACCTTGAATAGCATATTTCATGGCAACCCATTTAATGATTGTTGATAACCAGACCAAACGACAGACTTACATTGCCACTAGCATGGCTACAAACTAACAATCATTTATAATAAACATTTGATACAACCATTTCTTCCTGAAATTCCTGATTTTTATAGCAATGAATGGGCAGTGAAACTGCAAAGAAAAAAGTGACACAACCAAACCCAAGTTAAGTAGATACTACTTTTTCAGGCCAGAGGAAGCCGCAAAGTCACAGAGGGAGGTGCCAAATAAAAAAAAACAATGCCATATTCCATGCAATAATACCTGGGATGTTGTTGGTAGTGGTGGTTACACTGGGGGTGCTGTTCTCCTGGGTGAACATGCTAACCAGAGGACTGGTCTGAGCCTTCAGAGGTGGGGCCGGAGGAGCAGAGATGTTCTGCCACAAGAACATTAATGATAATGTTAGGCCAGCACTGTTGATTATTATAAGTATATTATTAGACTGAGTCACCAATACAGCTGGGGATAGTATTTTGGCCTCATCAAAATCTAAACATAAATCTATAAAGCATATTTAGCAAGATGCATGAATATAGTGCATGATCCAACATAGTGTAAGATCTAAAAAAAAGCCATTTCCACTTATTATTGTTGCAGTAGTCATGAGAGAAGATAAGGGGTAACATTTATGTGAATATTAAACTACATTTTGCTTAATAAATGTAATTAATGCATACATAATCTTGTTAAAAAAAAATAAAATAATAATTGTACTTCAGCATACTAATATTCACGCTTCATTAATATGCAAACCTGTACAGTCAGGTACTCTTAAATCTAATCACATCATCTTTCAGATCAGATACCGTGTTCTACCACACAAAAGAAAAAATGCACTTTGATACAAGGCAGCAACATATCTAGTTCGTGAACACGTCTTTAATAGTCCCTTTATCCCTCTGCTCATACCACACTGTGCCGTGACGGGGAGGGAGAGGGCAGAGGTGTGACGGGGACGGCCGTGCGCAGTTGCTCGATCATCGTCAAGACGCTCTCGGGCATGTCGGTGGCATCGTTGCACTGGTCCTGCCAGCTGCTCAGCTTTTCCGTCAGTATGTCCCTGGCCTGTTCAGCAGGCACATAAGAAAAGATATTTAAAGAACACATGAGTAATCAGTAGAAACAGTGCAGAAGAATGTTCATCACTATGGTAACACTATGCATTGAGATTCCTGAGATTGTGGGTTTTAGAATAAGTTATTCTGGCTGGTGTTTTGATTTGAGTATATTTGTTGAAGGTTTTCTCCGTAAGGTATAATCTGATGTACTTCAAGATCCGAACAGTTAAAAATCTTGGTGACATAGCTTTTCACCACCGTTGCAACTTAAATTCTAACATAACGAGTAGAAGGAGTGTCTTGTACCTTGTCATGGAAGGAGGCGATCTGGTAGGAGAACAAGCAGTGTTTGTCCACCAGGAAACAAAAGCGTCTCTTCTCCTCCAGCAGCGCCTCCTTACAGCCGTCTGCAATGAACAACTGCATGTCCATCTGACGGCTTGTCAACGTTTCCAGGCACTGACAAAAAAACATAACAACATTATACATTATAATAACAAAAGAATCCTATTTAAATGGATTGGTTTGCCTTTTGTTATCCACTGTCCAACAAACTAAAATAGATCATCTTGTCTTATCTTCCCGGCCACATGGGTTGCAGCCATCTAGTCGCTCTCACTGCCAATCAGTACCCAAACCCCAACAAGAACAAATGATATTAAGGAGTAGGGCTCCTTTCTCAATATCCTAATCTCTCTCTTGCAGGGGCCAGACCAGGGGTTACTGTTTTGACAGATTGCATTTAGTGTTTAGTGAAAGGATAGTGCAACAGGAGGAAAAGGGGGGTCAGGGCGCAGCAGTTGTAGGGAGGGGGATCTTATCTACACTGAAAACCTGGGATTATAAAAATGTCAAAAGGCTACTGAAAGAATCTTACACTAGTGTGTGCCCTTGTGCATGTATATGAAAGTGTCTTTCTGAAGTCACTTAATCTATGACTATGAACTTTTTTTTAAACTTATTTGATCATTTTTATTATCTTTGTTTATTTGAAATTATGTTGTTTACATGAATGAATGTAAGCTTCATACAGACACATTTCAGATGATAAAATGTAAATATGAGTGAACTAAACAGATAACGGTTTCAGAAAAAAGTAGTAACCATAATGTATTGTATAAAAAAATAAAAACGGGTACAATGTGTAAGAATTGAGACTACTCTCCACCTGTTGAATTCATATTCCAGAAAAAAGTGGGCAGCATTTCACATATCAGGCCATAACTACTGCTAACTGCCATTAGTTAGACCAGGACTATGAAGACACGGTGGCATCAAGAGGAAGAGCGAGAGTAAGGTCGGCCATCAGAGAGGCAGTGACAGCGTGTTGAGCCAAAATATCTACTCTGTGAATTAAGGGTTTATTTCAACCAAACCAGAGCTGGCAATTGTTAAAAAACTGTGGAAAACTAACCACAAAAAGGTTTTGGTCAGTTTTATTTAGTTTCTGTAAAGTTTGAATGAAGTGTCTTTTATGATGAATTAAAAAGGCAATTAAGCTGGTCTTAGTTTGGTGAAAGAGAGAAACTTAAATTCAGAAGGTGTATGCTTGTACTTCTTCACACTCTCTAAAATTCTTACACATTGATCTTTAAATGTAGTATTAACTTAGGATTGTTGCCAGGCCCCTAGAGGCGTGTTTGTATGGTGAAACCAATCGTTCACGTAAGGCTTCTTTAACGTTGTCTTTTATCCCCGACACCTTGTCAGAGCTACACTTGAGATCCAAAGAGTAATTCTTATCCCACTAGCTGGATTTGACACGCCTGTAACGGTTGTTTATACAATGGCACACACCCTCTCTATTCAGCTCTTACAACGGTCCTTTTCTGAGGGCTTTATTTACCAGGAAGCTGTGGTGGGTTAAGTGCTTTTTTGTGTGTGGAAAGTTCAGATCTACTCTGTTAACCTATACCCAGAAACATATTGTGTATGATATGCGGTAGACATTTAGAAGGAGAATGTTCTGAAGTTCAACCAAATTAATTTTAGTGTCACATAAGGGTGTAAAAATAAATAAGATCATTAACTTCAGAGTTAATTACTTAATCAAAATGTTTGTGTAACTGTTCCTCTGGGTGTTTTATTTCTATAAAAACAGTCAGAGAGGATAACAAACAACACAAAATAAGTGCAGTAATGGTATATACCATGGGATGATAAAGACTTTGCTAATCTACCAAGGTAGTGATCTCTTTAATATCTACAATCATATATATCTATTTATTTGATTTTCCAGTCCAAGTCTAATCCACCACTGGTTAATTCATTTTTCCCCTCAAGCGCAAACCGTCCAAACAGTGCTGTCTGTCTGCTTGCCCGAATGAGAATCTGTGTCTCTCCAATGCTAGGATGTCCTTACATGAACACATCAATTTATGGTTGATGATCTCTTGCTCAACACCAAACATTATGATAACAGGCTTACCTTTGTGGCTACATGTCAGCAAACAAGCAGATGCAAATGTATGATGCAGACATACACACCTACACACATTACAGCAGAAACAGCACTCTCCACATTACTGCCCAGTTGCTCTCCCTTTATATCTCTTTTCCTGCATCTGTTTTTTCCAGTGACCTCGCTGTCCCAGGTGTTTGCATTCACCTTGACATCCCATAATCTCAACCTGCTATACAAGAGCAAGTTTGACTGTAGTAAAATCAACTCACGAATACTAAGTATCTATAAAAACAAAATGTATAACACCAAAGTTAGACCGGGGTGAAATTCGTACAATAGACCAGTCACATACTGCAAACTTTAACTGAAACTAATGTTATTTAAAAACGAATCTAAAGTATACTCTTGCTTCGATGACTTGCAGAAAGCATTTGACTCTATTGTGTGTATGAAAAAACAGTGGTATTTCTGATACAAACTAACTTTATATCAATCGTCAATGTGCAATAAACATTTGCAGAATTTGTTTTCACAAGGACGTGGGGGTGGGGAAAGGTTTGGTCGCCAGCTAATGATACTCAATTAATCTGTGAGTAATTCTTTAGAGGGGGGAAAAAAAAGCAAAATTCTCTGATTCCAGCTTCTTAAATGTGATTTTTTAAAACATTTGAGGAAGTCACTTTGTGCTTTGGGTAAACTCATGGGACATTTTGTAGTCCAAACAACTAATTGATTAATTGAGTAAAATAATCAACAGATTAATCAACAATGAAAATAAGTGTTAGATGCGCTAGATACACAAGCAAGTATACACCATTTCCCACACATGATATGATAAGGTGGATATGGTGAGAGGCGTTACCCTTACAGTAAAACATTGTTTAGGTTGTTTGCCAATTGTGTTATCATTTTTGTAGCCTACACTGCGTTCTGTAAAATGTCAGAGGCACATTCATAAACTTAATTTAAATTGCTAATGAGTGAACAATTTTATCATTGTTTTTACGTACATTGGAGCCAGCGTTTTTCTGTTAATGCTCTTTTAATTGCATCCTGAATTATGAAGCAGTTTGTAAAGTATGTTGCAAATTGAGCTCTCTAAATCAATCACTGATCATCTTTCTGACATTTAATAATAATGGCTAAATTTAGAACCTGACCGATAAATTGGTGCGTCGATATTATCGCCAGATATGAGCTAAATCGGTATTGCTGTTTATTAACAGCAGATAAATGCAAATTTAAATTCTCAATTATTAGAATCTGTATCAGTCTTAAAAATCCCATATCAGTTGAGCTCTAGTTGAGATATCACTTCTTTGCCGTTCTTCTCATTGGCAGGTCTAATGAGAGATGGAGCGGGCACAAGTATCGATATGCAAGCATGTGTTTAAGGGCATTTCTACATGATCCACTTATGGTGAACTGTGCCCAGTTCCACAATAACAACAACAGAACTATGCATATGTGCAGATTTATAACTCACAGTTTTAGTTGTGACACTACAGAGTTTTATGGATCGGGCTCCAGATCTCCAAACACGTATTCATCATTTGCATTCATTTAGCTAACTGAGATGTTCTACAGGGTAATTATAATTTCATTACTACCCTTGGAATTATTTATGATGTATCACATGCATTTAAAGTACTTTTAATTCTATTTATCCTTTCTTGTGTTTTGTTTTAGTAAGAAATACTGTAGCATTTCAGGCCAGTAAAGATCATTTGAATGGAAAATAATTAAAAAGGAGAGACCGAGAAAGAGAGAGTGTCAACACCTTTTCCAGAACTGTAGAAGTGGGTGGCATAATTTCTTCTAACAAGTGGATGAGAGGGGAAAAAGGGGGAGTGTGAAATCCTATTTTGACACACACACACACACACACACACACACACACACACACACACACACACACACACACACACACACACACACACACACACACACACACACACCCCCCCTTAATCATTTTACATCTGTCTACACTGCAGCAAGCTTGTTGCTATGGACAACCTCTGTTTATTCTGAGAACTATAGGTAAGTAAGAGCAAGGGTTGGCAACAGAGAGATAAGACAAAGGAGAAAAATAAACAAACAAAACACACTACACATTTCTTCCAAAAATAAATCACACTTTTCCCTCTTTGACACGCAAGAGCCTTGATACATATCTCAATCTTTGTTAATCTTGTGTACAGACACTAAACTTTTAAAAGTTGTTTGACAGTCAGATCAGGTTTTTATTTATTTTTTTATTTTTTTATTAAATCCCAGCTCTGCTCACTGACTGATCTTTCTCTAGTTTTCGAAGTGTCTAGGATGTATGGTGAATCATCCGCTGCTGTAAACTCCTGCGTCTAAACCCTGACACCCTGTCTGTTTGCCCGCCCGTCTCTGTGTCTGTCGGGTGTCTAAATCCTCATACCTGACATTAAATCAGATATAGGAGTACAGTGGCGAGTGAAAACAAAAGGAAAGAGGAAACAGAAGAAGGTGAAGGAGTGGCAGAGATACAATGGAGAAAGGAATAAGAATGCTTTCAGTTTCTCTCTCTCAACTTTTGTCAGTGGGTTTAGAGTACACAGCGAAAATTTTAAGTCGATCTAATTAATTCCCTAGGAGGAGTTTGTTAAAGTGTGAAGTGTGTAAATCACCAAAAATTACATTAAATCCAAAATGGCCAACTTCCTGTTGGGTGTGGGGAATCGCTCGAAGACACTTTTTTGTACGTCTGAATATGATACACGTACCACAGAAATTTCGTACATGTAGGTGAAACTTCGGCCGGGAGTTGCTCTGTAGGGGGCGCTACCAAGCCATTTTGCCACAGCCATGTGCGAGACCCATAAAATACGAAATTTTTCACCCCGCCTGAATTGAAATGATGATTGAAATGTGTTTTTGAATTATGTTTAAAATTAGATTACTTTGCAGAAGAAAAAAAAATCCTTCAGTTCCAATAGGTATTTCGCATGTTTTATGCTCGGGCCCTAATTATTTTCTTCAGCTCTGGTTTACAGCATGTTAACATGCTGGAATTCAAGTTTACATAACTGGAGAAAGTGAATTTCTGGCCACTACTTTTTGTTTCTATCAAGTAGTTTTCTTTGCGTTATGATAAATAAACAAAACCGAATTGAAAGCTGAATTGAAAAATCAAAGTCCTCATAGAAAGTTAAAGCTGCAACAAACCTACATATTCGTGATATAACTGCTCTCTCTTTGACTTTGCCAGGCAGGTTGTAGACAGAATACACAAACCCTTAAACATTCACACACACACACACACACACACACACACACACCCAAGCAAACAGGCAGCCTGACTGGATTGACGGCAGGAAGATTATGTAAGATCTGAGACTGCTGTGCTCTCAGGGTTGCAGCTTTGAGATTAAACTCTAAATTTTCCTTCTGTAGAGTCACTGTTAAGCTGATGATACACACAGCAACTTTTAGAGCAATGGTGCTGGGCAATGTTGCCATCAGTGGTAATGAGTAAAGATTAATAATCCCCTTCCCCCACCACTCCGCCACCTGCCCACCCCGCCGCTGTCCATTCAAAACATAGTCGGTCTTGCCAACAGCAACATTGCCCAGCAACATTGCTCAAAAAGTTGCCCCGTGTATCATCTGCTTTAGAGTGCGGTGGCACCGTGTAAGAACACTGATTAATTGTATGCACTTGGGTAAACCACCTCAGGTAACCGTGATGAAATCAGTAACTCATTTTCCAGCACTGGACCATGAATGATATTTGCTATAAACAGGGTATGAAAAGAAAGTAAAGAGTGATGTTGAACTGGCTAACTCTGCGTTAAAGGTTCTGTATATGAGATTCTAAACATTACATTAATATAGCAGCCGACAACTATTAGCTGTGTAAAGACATAGTGGAGTAACAACGTCCTTAGAGAATAACGTCACACACGCCTGTGTTGTACTCCAAGCTTCACTGTTCTGTTTATACAGCCGGTCTGGCTGTGTGTGAAAACCTTCTGTGAGGAGAGCAAGACAACAGCTGTTTCTTTTCTCATCTCAGTGCAGTGAATTAAGGATTGATTTCGACCAAACTGAATTTGGTGATTGTAGGAGCAATAAAATTAAATATATTAAACAATAATCTGCAAGGTTAAATTGTTTTTTTTCCACCGGAGTCTGGTGGTGAGCAATAGCAGTTACATAATAACCAAAATATCTCACTGTTTAACAAAAAGGTCTATGTAGGGATCATTACCATAATGTTGTCAGACTCTTATGTCCCCTTTCCATCCAAGTGGTACCAGCTCAACTCAACTCACCTTTGTTTTCCATTGGGCAAATCTGGTACCAAGTAGGTTTTTTCTCGTCAAGGTTCAAAGCGAGCTGTGATGATACCAAAAGGTGATGTGTCAACACTGCAGACTACTGATTGGTCAGAAAGAATAGTCACTATTCACTGCATGACCATTGCACGTGCCAGATGGGGTGTCCTAAACAAACTTTGATTGTAACAATACTCTCTGTATTTTTGTATTATTATGGCCTATGTGTGGAGAGGTGTGTGGCACGTGGTGTGTATTGCGTTGAAGATCACATCACGTGTTGCGTGGCTGAGGCGTATAAGCCAGAATATTTTGGTGAATTAAGGGTTTAAGTGACCAAACCAGAGTTGATGTTTGTTGGAACTGTAAAAATACTGAGAAAGATTGTTTTGATGAATTTTATTTTTGTTTCTGTCCAGTTTGAATGAAAGTTTGATGATCTGCAAGGTAAAATTACTTTTTCCTCAATGGAGTCTGGCAGGCTGTAGGGCCCATTTGTTTTGTTCCGAGATGTTGGTTCTGTTGTGCGACATTTAGTGGCAGTGAATGTTGCTTGCAGTACCTTGAAACAAACATACGTCTCAATAGTCCACATGGATTAATACAGTATTTTATAACTAGCAACTCTGGTCAAATGTGAACATTCGTCCTTGTATAGTTGATTGATTTTGCATGGGTGTGGACCCTTGTATCAGTGAGCATACAGGTGGAGCAAGAGAGGATTGCATTGCTGGTATATTTGTAGAGCAGACAACACCAAACAGAGACGTATGACTGCACAGACCAGACACTTCACACACTGTCCCAAGCTATGATGGTATTATTGGAACAAAACAACTGAGCCCCTGTGACAGTGGAATTTGTAGCTGTACAAAATAGTTACAAATGTGTAAATTTGAAGTAAATCTTAAAAATACTTTTGGAGTTTCAAACTTGTAGTCTTTGTTTTCTTTCCCATGTGCAAAACACATTCACACATTTGTATCAAAAACGTGACGTTACGGACAAAATTTGCACATGTGCAAATCAGTATATAAATTCATGCAATAGAGGTACACTTTTTTTCGATACACTTACAAGTCGATAGCTGCTTGAATCCGCCGCTATGAGTCTCAAATGCTGTTTTATGGATCACAAATGACAAGTGCTACACACTCACATATATACACATATTTCAGTGAAATGTGGAGCAAAACTGATTTGTTTATCTGTAGAGCCAGGGCCAGTCACTGTTCAGAGATCAGGGAACCCTTTTGGCAAATCAATGGGGCTCGATCAAATCAAACGACTGTTACACCGGCTTTCACATGGTGTGTCTCAGGCATCAAGTTTTGTGAACGATTGTGTCTGTGTAATTATGTCAATGCATTTCTCTCTCTCTCTCTCTCTCCGTCTGTGTGTATAAAAGACAGAGCATCCATGTATGATGTGTCACGTGTCTTTAGTTGTGTCCATCTCACCTCGCTCTCCTTGTTCTCGTACTTGCCGGCGTTCTTGCCTTGGCTCTTTCTCCTCAGCTTCTTCAAGTCTGACTGGGATCTCTCCAGTGAGTCCTGCTTCATCTTGTGCTCCATCTGGTACCTCTTAAATGTGGCCTGGAGCAGAGGAAAGATCCCTGTGAATGCTGGAACAGAAATCTGATGTTTGCCAGAACCATGTAGCTACCAAGGCAGCTGAAATCAAGAGTGAGTTTGCTCTTTTAGAATAACCGGCTCAGTGATGAAAATTTTTTTCCCCACAGTTGTCTAACCCATGCATTTATTTTAGTGTTTGGACTATTTCTGAAACACATATTATTACTTTTATTTCACTTGCCGTAACTGACATTTTATCAATACACTGATTTGATGTAATGATGTCCTGGCTAAATTTGCCATTCAGCAGTAAAAACTTTATTATGATTAAGTTAAAAGCATTAACCATCACTGATTCCAATGTGAAATTAGTTAACAAACAAACAAACAAAAAAAAAAACACAACACACAACAACAACCGCTTTGATTGCTGGAAAAAATAAGTTTTCCTTCTGTGTTTTGTTGCAGCAGGAACTCCCATTAGGACATACATTTATTTGCCATGACTGCAGTCATAATGATAGAAAATTATAGCACTGAATTGCTGCAAAGAATTAGATTACACTTCAAGTGTTTGAGTGTAAATGAAATCCTCCTGTCATTGAGTGATCAGTTTCCATCCATCTACTTGCTCGTTTTGTTCATGATCACAACTGTCGATTATCAAATAGTCTTTAGCTTACAGACATGTCTGTGTGCGGTTTCCAATAATTCCCTGTAAGCGACTAATAAACATGTACCAGGCAACAAACCGATGATGAGAACAAAAACATACTTTCATATGGCAATGTGCATGCACAGTGTTGTGCAAGTGCACACACAGAAACTACTCACTGTCATGTATTTGACATCCATGTCAGTCTTTCTCTCCAGCTCGGCTATTATCTCCCTGTGGAACCTCTTGAACTTTGGGGGAGGAGGAGGGACCAGAGGCAGGAGATGGGAAGAAGACACACTGATGATTACAAACTTGGGAGGATAGAGTGCTACAGTTTGTCAGCGGAAAACAGGGACATGCTGTAAGTCTCAAAGAGAGAAATTGAAAGTGATCATTTAGAGTGATCATCGGTACATGTGTGCGGGGGTGAGAGCCAAGGTTGCGCTTATGAATGAGTCAGAAACAAAGCGTGGGAATAACCACTGACTTCTCTCAATTTCTCTCTTTCTCTCCAGCTCCCTCTCATTAGTGTGAGGGTGTCGAAGTGTGCTCATCACCGCATCATTGTTGCGATGCAGCGGCGGCGCCCACATTGGCGGACCAATGAATTGGAAGACCTCATTATTGAAGACACACAGATGACCTTATCGCACACACACAACCTCATCCAAGTCCGCGAAAGGTTTTCTTCCATCATTTTCTCTGACCTGACTTGAAGCTGTGACTCACCAACTGAAGTCCATTAATAAGTCAACCCACCCACTAATGATGTTAGCAACAATGTGTCAGAGGCCCCAAAGTTCAACTTTATTTTCCCAAGCACAAAGCTTATGCAACATTAAGAAAAAAATAAATAAATAGTGATACCCTGTAAAGATCTAAAAGTTCTATGTGACAACATAAATGTTTCCAATGATTGTAGTCAATTTGATTAGTGGATGGACAGAAAATTAAACAACAATTAGTTATTTATCAAATGAAAATACCAAACATTTGTATGTTCCAGCTTCTGCAAAGTGAGATTTTGCTGATTCTACCTGAGGTCATCACAAACTGAATCCGTTGGGAGTTTTTTCTCTTCTTTTGTCAAATAAACGATGACACTTTGGGCTCTTCTAAGGTACATCTTTCCTTAATTTCTATAATTTTACATACTAAACAATTATTAAATAAATTGAAAAGATAATTAAAAGATTATTTAATAATGAAAAGAATAATTAATTCAAGATCCACTTTGGTGTTAGCATGCTAACAGCCTAAATGAGGCTGTACTCCAGCTGGTGTTATCCCAGGGCATGTTGAGACCTGCCCTGCTCTCAGCAGGGAAATAAACCAACAGGTGCTCCTACAACCCAAACCTGTTGTTTCCCTTCCTCATCTACCCACTTTTTTATTTTGCTTGTCTCGGAGGGAAGATTCTCCTATCCTCCCTCTGATAGTGTCTGTCTATCAAAAAGTAGGAGGAGGAGAGAGAAATGTGCCGGCAACAATTAAATGTCGTTTAGCGAACTGTGTCTTCACTTGCAGTTGAATGGAAATATTCTGAGCAACAGGTTGAGTGTGTGACAGTTCTGGACAAAGTGAATCTGGGTGAGGCAACGCAATTTACACAAGAATCTTCGGGGAAGCATGTATGCAAGTGCAAAAACATATCTAGCACTCACATTTTCTTCCAGCTCAAGATGAACCTTCCTGTGGACCTCTGAAATTTCCATCAGCACTACACCTGCCACACAGACAGAGGAGAAGAGAGAGAGGGGGAGAAAGAAAAGTGTACAGATTAATGTCAGAAGACTAATTCTAGTAGGTTAGATTCTAAATCTAATTGTTTAGTCCTTTTTTTTAAAACAGAAAATATGATTTTATCTAAAGCTATTGCGCAACACTTGACAATAGCGAACAATGATAATGACGACAATATAAACGCTACACTGTATATGAATGAACGCATGTCTGAGAAGTGATGCGCATCATTTGGAACATCAAAACCCATGAAATGTCCCCAGCTACAGATTATGTTACAAACAATTCCCTTCACTGAGTTGAAAGGAAAATAAACCCATTTGCTTGGACCAGAAAAACCAGGCCACCTACTGCTTGGCTAATCAAAAAGAGCTCAGATGGCAGGCAGCCACAAATTATAACCTTCTGTCTTTGCACGTTGCTCACAAATGCAATCAAATTAGGATTACAGAGCAAAATTATGTGGAAAAGTGTAATTAAATTTCCTATTGACCTCCCCGCTACATTACACAGCACGCAATCAGTGATTTAAAAGTGATCATTAAAATAACAGACCATTTCGCAGCCCCATGAATATAGCTCACTATAAAGCTTGTTCTAAGAAAAGCTAAAAATTTCATTATAGTTGCCAAACACTTTTCTCAGACTTTTGCAGCATTATGTAGCACTAAGAGCAGTGACACAGCAGCCAGATGGCCTTGTGTCTTTTTCTAACATATTGTCTGTGGCCTGCAGAAGAAGAAGATATTATTATATATTTTTTTCCCTTTTGGGGTAATACAAACTTCAATTCAATTTTTACACACACACACACACACACACACCCCACACCACACACACACCCAACATATATGCACAAACAGAACCTATACATATGCATTAAAGTATGGAGTGATGTCAGACAGACCACATAGTCAGGTGCTTTGGGCAGTTAGGCCTTCAGTGCCTTGCTTAAGGGCAGGTCGGCAGTGCCCAGGAAGTGAATTAGCACCTCTCGAGCTACCAGTGCACACGCCGTACTATGAACAATGCTGGACCGGCCACCTTCCGGTTCCCAAGTCCCCCCGGAGTGAGCTACTGCCTCCTCCCTCTCCGATAGCGTTGCTCACAGACTGAAAAGGCCTCTGCTTTGTGTATTTACACTCCCATGTGTGTTTTGTTGGTGAGGTTCATTGATCAAAAAAAACTATTTTAACACCCCTCAGATTACTGGTAGACATAAAGAACAATGTGTGTGCTTGCAAAGATGTGTGTGGGCCAACGATTCTGAAAAATTGTCTAAAGACAGACGGAGGGTCACTTTTCTCAAGAAGCAAAAAGAGAAATACAGATGGAGAATCAGCAGACCTACAGCAGCTGAACTACAACTTCAGGCTGTTTTAAAAAAAATTTAAATCTTATAAAAACAGAAAATAATTTTTGGACACAGTCCTCCAAGAGACACGCTTAATATAAATTTCTATTCCAACTATAATTAAAATCATAGAAAGTGTACGGATTATGTTGGGTACGTTGTCTCTGTTTGCAGCATAGATGTAGGATGCGTGATAGGTTGCAGACTATCTGTCTACCACAGATTCATTTGTTGTGTTGGGCATAATAGCAGGATGCAAATCATCAGTATGGAAACTTGGACACTGCATGTTATGACTTTTTCCCACACGGAGCTTTTCCCTTAGGCATTCATTTTCCGTGTACAGTGAGTAGATGTCACAACAAAAAACATTCTTCAGTAGCCAGCAAGTACAGCTGTACTGAACACTGGGGTGTTAATAGTGATGTAACCTTGAGATATGTTTTAAAAACAAGATTTTCTGGACAGCAGCGCACACTAACAGCTAATTTGTCCATAACAAATGTATGACTTGGGCCATCACAGAGGGCACCATGTTGGCTCGGTGAATAATACTTTCATTCAATATTTCCCTATCTGTTAAGGTTTGTAGATGCTGTTGAACAATATTACAACAAATGTGAAAAGGATGCCGTCTATGCAAACCTCAAAGGAAGTGAGTTTTTAAAGATGAATAAAAGGTGCCCTTGTGCTTTGACAGGAATTCTCTCAGATTTCTCCACAGCATTCAGACGTGTACAAATTTACCACGCAAAAACCCTTTCGACGCTTTCAACAGGCTGCCAGTCTGACACATCACTATGACCTGTACGTTCGTCAGTATGTAAACACTGCCCTTCCCCACTTTGTCTTTTTACACCTTGACTGCCCCACCTTGCCTTAGGGAAAGACTTGCTCTTTCACTCAGCTCGACAGATAAAGACCAATGGATCATCCCAGTTAAAGTGCCCTTTGACATAGTGGGAGAAACGGGACTGAGGGGGGAGCACCAGCTGGGATAGGATGGGAGGAGAGGGGAGAAATTATGGAGGATGTGCATAGTAGAAAAGGTACAGTAAGTATTGAAAAAATAAATAAATAAATAAAACTATAAAAGGATAAAGAGTGTGTTAGAGTGCTGGATTAGGAGGAAAAAAAAAAAAAAAAAAAAAAAGGAGGGCAGAGGCTCATCATGGCAAAGAATAAGAATTTCTCAGAGGGACCCTGAGGTAAAAGTGACCTAGGCACTGAAATGGCCAAAACTGAATATCTGATACATCTGATCTTAAAGTCTCCTTTATCTTCCAATAAGGACTGCGTAATCTTAAAAACGTCAGCGGGTGTGGTATAGACTCAAATACCTGACAAACTGGTTTATTTGAAGGACATAAAAGTTGTGAGTCATAAACATGTGACTACATCTCAAATCAATGCAAATGTGTCATGTTACCGATTGCACACACCAGTCTTAGCTACAGTAACAGTCACGGGAATCAGCAGCCTTTTCCCAGCAATTCACACTCATTTATTTACTGTTGTCACAGTCTGTACCAAACATTGCTGGGCAACAAGTGTTCTCAGTCAAGCAAGGTATGAGGGCAAAAGTGTGTCATGATGTGGAACAGCAGAAGCAAACCACCGCCATTAGCTAACAACACTAAACCGAGATAAACCTACACAAAACAGATGGGCTGCCTACAGTCATGTTTACCCAGCCTGTAAATGGGTCTGAAGTCATGTCTGGACACACCATGCTTTGTGGAGCACTTTTACATTTACTATTATAGGGGTGACAGCTGTTACTCAAATACAAAAAGTAGCATCTGACAATGCAGTAGCTTTAGACTTAAATCAGTCATACAGTAGGTAAATGTGAAACTGCAAGAAGGTTTTAGATTAGAGAAGATCATCAATAATGTAGTTTCACTCAGACATAGTGCCAAACAGTCGCTATCTTTGTTTCTACACTGCCATGTTACATGGAAGACAGCACCTACAGAAAATGCATGCTTGTCCTTAGTACACTCTAGTTTACCTGACAGTATCTGCTGTTTGAACACCACCACTGATTTAAAAGAATTGGAAAATGCAATTTTAGAGAAATCCAACACCATAACCAACACCATGATATTGAGCGAACAACGACACAGCAAGAAACGTAACCAACATTATCTGTGTTGTGGGTTAGCAAACTATCGCTAAAGTTACTGCTGCAAAGCTAACATGCAGAGAGGATGAGACCGTCCTGGAGCCGGCACACCTGCTCCGGACAGCGATACTCCCATCTCTGCTGGCTAACATCAAAACAGCAGCATGTCTTGGCAAACTAGAAAGTAAGCTGAATGTGTGGGCAAGTCATTTAACGTTACCTTTCACACAGCTGGAATAACGTTGTGTGGCTCGGCCTGAGCCACTTTTTGTTTGTTTCCCATTTACAGAGCCAGGGCTGAGTACAAACACCAGATTATTTTTCAGAGCACACACTGAGCAGACAGACAGCAGACCATGAGAAGATATTCACTGAATTTGACAAAAAGGGCGTGTATTGGATTAGAATCGCACACCCAACTCTAAATCAGTTCTACCTTGCCTCTGGTGAACTGCCAATCACGCAAGTGTGTGTGTTTGCAGAAAGGCAGAAAATAAGCTGTGTCATCATAAAAATGCATACTATGAACAATGATCATTTGATTGCAACAGATATTAACATTACAAAAATGTTATCAAGCTCCATTCTTGTGCAGTGAGCTCTGTGGCTACCTTGGAACAGAGATAAAGTAGAACACAAAGTAAAATATAGTCTGAGAGTGAAATAAACAGAACTGAATGTGTGCAAAAAATAGAAAAGGGAGAAAAAAAATATATAACTCCTCCCTACTTTGAGCTGATTTTGAAAACAACATTTTGCTGGTAGCATGCAAAGCGGCCCACAGTTCTTCCACAGTTTTTGACTGTGGGCAAAATAATCCTGGCATCGGAGAGAGCCACCTGACACACCATGCAAACATGTTTGGATTATGTAAAGTGGGCCTGATGCCATTTGAACAGGCCAGGACCATCAAAAGGACACGTGTGTGTGCGTGTGTGTGTGTGTGCGTGTGCGCGCGTGTGCGCGCGCGGTAAAAGGACAAGATTGGATGAGTTTAAGTTGCCTGCGGATAACACAATGCTGCACTGTCATAGTGTTTCACAGTGTGTTAAATGCACAGTATGTCATTTTCTCACATCAAGACAGTAACAAAAGACCTAGTTTGATGACACTGAAGTAGCATGGTACAATGGGAGTTGTCTTCACCACAATTGCCTTTACTGCAGTCAGCTGCATGCTAAAAATCAGTGTTCGGCAGACACCTAAAACCCTTCATCCGGTTAGAATATATAGTTAAAAAAGGCCAAGATCTAAAAAGTGCATCTAATAAATGTGGCTTAACACTAGATAAACAGTCATTTTATGACAGCTTCTGCCAGACAACCACAACGCTGACATATGGGCAAAAGGTATATGACGCCATTGTCAGGCAACCACATGAAACATAACGTTACCTTGAATAAAATAGAAACATTTTGTATAAAGCACACAACTACTCGTTTTTAAACATTTAATCCAGAAAAGTTACGTATTATATCTTTAAGTACTCTTCAGATTTTGTGGCAGCAGTTGCAGGGTCCTTGTCAAAATTCTCAGAGGTAACCAACAACATGTTTTAGTTTCCAGCATCAGTAAGACTTCAAATACAATTATAAGATATACAGGCTGAACACAGGAAGGCTCAAACGTATGGTGTCTATATATCCCGATCTGACCAAAAAAGGAAACAGGTCAGATACCAGAGTGCATGAATGAAACAACTGTTGACATCTGAACTCTGGCAGGGGAAGAGGAGGAGGAGGGAGAGGGACCAAAGGAATTAAAAGGGAGAAGGTAGGAGGACGAGGTGCTCCAGTCCTCCACTGCCTCTCGAGAGTATCTGGTTTCTGGCTGGCAATGAGTCACTGAAGCTCAGGTTTCTGACGGGGCAGCTTCACTACGTCCACTAGCAGGCTGAGAAACAAGATGCGGAGACTTCCTTATTCTTTGTGAAACACCTCACGATTCTAAGGAGAATTTCTGTGTCCTTATTATTCTTTAAGCGGCTGGACATCCTGGCTGGTTATGGGGTTGTGTGGTGCAGATTCCAGTTACAATGCATTTGGGTTTACGGGCCCGGTTCATTAGTTTAGATGACTGTTTGTAGTGTGTATTTAATCACCCCTGCACTACATAATCTCCCATAATGACTCAGACTAACTGATATGTCATAAGACCAGAGTGCCTCTCCCTGTTTCTGTCCATCTGTCTCATACAGAGATTAATGGGTGCTGGAGTCCACAGGTCAGGGGTGAGTGCGACTCAGCTGGGACATTATGACTTTACCATTTAAAAACTGTTTTGTAATGCTAATGGAGTGTCTACATCATGTGTAGGATTTATCATTTTTCAAAAAAGGGGAATTCATCTGTCATCTTATCTTATGGTGACTATCAGATGATTATTGGGTAAAAAAAAAAAAGGGGGACTTTTTTAATTACTTAAATGGACAATGATAATAATCAGCAGTTTGTTTGTGTCCCTCCCCTCATTTCCTCTTCACTTCCTATTACAGGAAGCATATTCCAAGCTGTGCTCACCGTAAGAGGACCTGGTTTACTGTAAAATGCTCTAATTAAGGCCCTTTTACAGCAGGAACCAACAACACATTTTTAGGTGAACATCCAGCAGTCTTAAGCCCTTGTCATCCCTTAAATAGATGACAGGCCAGTTTGCCTTTTAGATACTGAAAGTGCATCACCGGCACACTGAGTATATTTTATAACAGATGACAAACCAGTTAGTAAACGTCTATAATAATATATGTCAGTCTAAATGAGGGAAGATTACAGACTAAAATACAGTAGACACATATAAAGTCTTCGACAAAGCTGGCTGTTGGCTGAGAAGTTTTGACCGTGGTTGAAAAAGTACCACAAATCCACTGAAATTTCTCCTGCAGCATTGTCCCTTCACAGTTGTCCAAACACTCCATTCTTTGCAACAAAAACAATGACTGTTTCCGACATGCTGAACAGATGGAAAGCTGAGATGTGGATTTATAATCACACTGTTATGGACATGAATTCATTTGAGCGCTTCATTTATGAGAAAATTACAAACTTTTCCAGCCAACCTTCAAGTCTACACTGAATGTTTCATTTTTTGGGCACAGTATTACTTTAAGTGTGCCAGGAAATTGACACCAGGTGGCACTTCCCATTGTGCTGCTGAATTTAATTAGCAGTTTTGCTGCTAATCAGCAGGGGAGCTGAGAGACATACAGCGGTTAAATCAAAGTATGCCACTAGTGACAAAGAGTTAGGACGCTAGACATCTTTGGACTGCAAATGAGCTTGTGGGAACGGACGCCTGGGGAGATGGCTAGAAACAAACAGTGAACCAAACAAACCCAGCCACGGTATATGTCTAAGCTTAGCAGGCGCACAGTAGTACATGCATCACAAGCATCATGCTGGCATTAATCAAAGTGTAACTGCTGCCAGGCTGCAGTGCTCCCTGGCTTGTGCATCTCAATGATAATGAGAACATCCGACAGTACATGCTTGTACTTATTGTTTTCGTTTACCTTCTTTCTTCAAAACAGGACACCAATTAGCTCAAAATTCAGCAGCAATGCCTTTAACTGAAGAGCCACGCCACAAGCACTTCTAATAAAATAACTGGAGTTGGTTTTCATATGTTGTAGGCTACATTTAAGGATTCACATGGATTCAGCACTGTTTATCAAATTATATTCTTTATGAGACTCACTACACATTTCTCTGTCCAGGTTGAAGGTGAACTGGTTTGGCCATCAGGACTTTTTGTAGATGGACTTATTTGCATCATGAGCTCAGGCTGGCAGAATATTAAGCCAGTGACTGGAGGTATTTATGTTACCTTGCTTTATCTTGCATTTATTACCGTTTACTGTATTGATATTTTCCTTGAATAAATTTTCTATAAAACTGCAATAAACCACTACAATTAAAAAATTATATAACATAATTTATTATAAATAGTACAATGAGAAACTGTTGATGTCTGATGGCCAGGATGTAGAAGAAATTATCCAGAAAATGTCTTCCCTAAATTTCCTCTACTTATATTGATTACAGATATATACTGTTTATATGCAGCCCTGAAAACCAACAATAAATGTTTTGGAGACCAAAGTGAGATAAACAACTACTTCAGGAAAGCAGGAACCTTCTCTGCACTATGCAAATTCCCCCCAGTTTATCCCAGTAGAGAGCCAGAGGACAGGGCAACACGGAAACTTACCTAATTCTCTGGAGACGGGAGACACTGCAGCACTCTCCCCAATCTTAGACATTGCATCAAAATACAACTTTCCCGCCAGGGTCATTGCTGGGAAAATGATGAAATGATCATTAATATTTGTCCACTGAACAACACCTTAAATAATATCTAAAAGGTACTATAATTTGGCCTGTATACCTTTGCAAAACAAAAAAAGTTCAATTCTATTCAAACAAAACCTGTAAGGCAAAACACCAAATATGTTTAATGAGCCTTGGTTCTAAGACTTACAATGGAGTGAACAAATAAAGGACACCAGCTCAGCAGTAAAAGCTTTTACTCTCCCAGCCATCCTTTAACCTCCTCATCACAAGCATCTGTTTTTCTAAATTCTAATTTACTGTAAATGTTAATTCGTTTAGTAAAATTGCTCACCAGCCACTGATTTCTCATAGTTCTTGCCCAGGTTGACCAGATTCCTCAGTCCTGGGTTGAAGTGATCCATAACACTCTGGGTGGGTGGAGACAAAAGGAGAGACATTTAGTTATTTCATTCAAGGTTTTAAATTGTTATGCTGTTGAAACACTTCAGGGTTATCAGGTGAGTGATTGTCCAGTAAACTGAGTAAAAACAGATGTGAATAAGGTGGGGAAGAATGAAATGCACACAGTCATGTAAAACCCTATTGACAATTTATTAACTACGACTTGTGACCTTAAGGCACAAATTCACCTGCATGCCCTGCAAGCAGTCTTACATGTTACGTGGAAAACAGCACAAGACTGAAGAATGAAAAATATTTACTGCCACACGAAAAGAAAGAATGCAAGTACAAGAAGGAGAGGAAACAAAACCAATTAAACAATGAAGACATTAGAAGAAAAGATTTTCCCAACACCCTAATTTGTTTTTTTACATAGCCAGTCTGCCGGTCCTCATTCTTAACATTCCTTGATCAATGGCACAGATTGGAACGAACATCCATATCATGTCTTTGCCTTAGCACTTCTAGCTCAGCGGTCATCACCCACCTCTGACTCAGATCTTAGGTCAATAAATGACACATAAGCTACAGATAGGAGGCTGACCGATTTAGAAAAAATTTTGAATTGTATAGGAATACACACAAACATAACATAAGGGTAGAAAAGAGGCTCTGTTGCAATGGGACTAAATGAGAAAATGCATGTGTGTGTGTAGGCGCTTGTGTGTACATGGAATGGGGCTAAGCCATTGGTTTCTCTCCCTTTGTCTAGTTTAAATTTCTCTATTTTTGCTCCGATATACTCAAAATCCTGATCCGACCACCTAAAGTTGCCTGGTTGGAATAAGGTTTTGGTTGTTAGGGCAAGAATTTCATACTCAGACCAATTCATTTTGTGTCCCGAGAATCTAGAAAAGGAGTTGACAGTGGATAAAAATGCAGGGATGGAAGTCCCTGGACTCCATCCTTAGTTGAAGTGCCTGTCTATCAGAAAGCGGTGCAGTACTTGTGGTCACAGCTTGCTGATACTGTGCAGAGCCTTGTCAAACTGATCTGATCCTTTGATTTTTTTGAGTAGCCTGGTACACCAGAGTGAATTTCACACGTCGCTTGTGGAGCTTTGTTTTGCATTACCTAAACTTTTGCCTCTGCATCTCCACCGCTCTGGTATAGTCAGGAATAATCCCAATTTTATGGCTCCTTCTGCTGATATCCTGCTTCTCTCTCACTGAGCGTTGGCTCTCAGACATCTCAAAAACACAGGAACTTGATGGCAATGATATCCCTCGCTGGCCTGCCAACTTGATGCACAGCCAGAGTATCGATGTGCCCATTCAATGACGAGCCCTTTTGGACAGTCAGTTTCGGCATTTCTCCAGAAATTCAAGAGCGTCCCTGTCTTCGCAACCTTCGGGGAAACCTCAAAGTCACAGGTTGTTCCTTCTAATTCGGGCCTCTAAATCGTCGATAATAAGGTGAGACAAACAAATTCCACAGTGATGTCAGTAGCTCCGAGTCTAAGCAACCATAAGCCAGGAAGTGTCATGAGATCCTCTCCCAATTTTTAAAGGCCAATATAATAACGGTTGTTTGGGGTCACCACCATCCTCCCCCAGGAGCCAGAGGTAATGGCTACCTTGCTGTATAATCTTACCACACAACACATGCAGCCAGCTAAATTATTAAACCTGGAGTCTTTTTCCTGCATTTCATCACATCAAGGAGCTGTGGGGGCTGTCCCAGGAGGAAGCCAGTGGATAAAAGTTGTTCAAGAAAGCTAAATGTGTTTCCTCTCTTCCCCTCCAGCCTCTTCATACATACTCCCCTTCACTTTGCCACCTGTGGAGTGCAGCATGCAGACCTGGCGATACAGCGTGGTAATTTATTTGGTGAATCGGAGTGTGGCTCACTCTTACTAGGTATATTTTGTATTTTTCATTGATTCAATTTCTCTTTTAACGCCGATGAAGACACATTCACACACAAGCCCTTAATTCTTAATATGGAGCAAGTGAATATTTATTAAAGTTGTTCTGAAGGACACTTTCCCCACTGTCCAACAGCAATTCACTTTCAAAGCACCCAGAGAGCTTTCTTTTCTTTAGAAGATAAATTCAAGTTAATTACTGGATGGCACAGATGCCAGATTACACTAAAGAGCAATTCAAATGATGCTGATCAACCAAGGCAGCTCTTTAATGAGGAAATGGCACTCCTAGGGTGGGGCAATTTTCTTCAAAACCACTGATCCAAACTCATTAATAGTCAGTTACTGGCTCACAGGAAGTCTGAATCCCAAGTAAAACTGCAGCATTAAACTGCAGTCTGTCTGTACTCTGGGCATTTTACTGATCAAGAGGTAAATGAAGAAGAGGTTATACTAATAACCCAGCCCAGGGATCCCCAAAGAGCACCCTAAGATCCTACTTAAATGTTAAAAGTAACTTGTTTTACAATATTGACACTTATTTTTAATACATAGCCTACTATATTATCATAATATTCTGCTATATTATCAGCCAAAGAAGAAGACAAACTGATTCCAGGTTGAGTTTACCCTTCACTCCATGTTTGCCTGTAAAATTAGTGAACCTTATTCAGCTAGCTTGGCTCCTCATATACACTGAGGCTAATTAAAAACACCTGTTGCATGTTCTTCAGGTAAACAGTCGCTGGATAGTTGAGCTACAGTGGCTGTAACTGTTTCACCTGTTGTTTGCACACCCACCTTGTATGTAGTTTCAGTTAGCTTGTACACCTCCTCCGTGTTCCTCGACATGTTTAACTTAGATCCCTCGCAACCGCCGACAAAGACAAAATAATTTAAAAACGATAAACTACAACAACGCCAACAACAAAAAAAAGGTCCAAGAGAGGGGGAAAGTGACCAAATCTACGGAAACATGAAATTCCTCATAACCAGCAGGAGACGCGAGACACACACATGCCAACAAAAAACGATAAAACTGAGGGGAAGAGATAAAAGTAAGCCCAGAAGAGGGGAGTCCAGCTGCCTGCTGCTGCCGCTGCTCTGCGTGTGAACACAAAAAAAGCTGAGCTGTCAAACTTGTTGTAGGTGGTTAGTTCAGAGAGGGGGAGGAGGCCTGCGGAGGTAGGGAAAGGTGGACAGCTGTCAAGCTGGCCGGAGTCAAAGAATAAAGCGTTTTTTTCCGGTTGGCTGCTTTCAAAGTAAACCTAACGATTAATTAACGAAATTTAAAAAGTCTTGTGTCATTACAATGTGTGGCAACCTTTTGAGGAAACCCAAACACAAAGTATTCCTACCAGTGTGACACCTGAACACGTGGACCTTTTAACGTCTTCAGGTGTCATTAAAGCCTTGACTGGTAGCCTACCTGTTTTGATTAAGTTTTTTAAATGTGTTTTGGCCCAAAAGAAATCAATCTACAACTGCTGTGAATCTTTTACCACCACTAAACTACTGTTAGCCGTAGTTTTAGGCTAAATGACATCCTTAAAATGAATTTTCTTTCATCCTTCAATAATTTCAGTTACTTTAATACAACGTTGTATGTATTCGTGGTTGTCGGTTTCACTTCGTATGACTCAACAGAAGATTTAATGTAATATTTTTTACTCTCGAAGTCTTTGTTTCTCTTTTATGCGTTTATTTTGAAGGCCTTGTTCAAGTATTGTCCTAGAAATTTCAGCCTGGCTTGACGCTTGCTGCCGGCAGGTAGAAAAGGTGGACAATAGACCAATAGACTGAACACTGGAGACGGGCGCTCCCTGGAGGCAACTTACTCATAATACAATGATAACACACACAGCACATCACACCATCCACTGCGCACACTCTCGTGTGTTTATGGAACTAACTAAGGTGAAGTGTAGGGGATAAACTACATGAAAGATAGCCTGTAAGTTATAACCTTCTTTAGTAACTACCAGAGCTACTTCTAGTGGTGACTGTAAAATATCTAATAGGAAAAGTTCCTTTGGACAGTCAGCCTTTTCCTACCGAGCAGCACGTACCTACACGATCTCACAGAACTAAGAAACTGTATAGGCTAGCCATGCAGTGATTGAAAAAATGAAAGAATCATTGACGTGCAGAAGTAGCTCTAGTCCCACTTAATGCCTTAAACAAGGTAAACCAGGCAGTAATATGCTTTGGTTTACAGGATTAATTTCCATTTCTATTATTATACACAGTGCAAAACAGTTTATGTATTTCTGACATTAGAAGTGACAAGTGGGATCTACATCTTTGAAATGACAGAAAGTTTCATGATTTACCACTAGATGTCCCTCATGGTCAGCTGATTATCTTTCAAGCTGAGAGAAGTTTCATAACCTTTGAGACAACACAATTTACATAAACTACAGGCATGTATTTATTAATGATTACTATCATGAGCTTTGTTTTTGTTTTTTTCCATGTCTCAGTATTCAGTAGTATTTTGAATTTTATATTTTCTGTCAGGCTGACACAATCACTGAAAGATCACCCCAACCTAGAAGGCTCTACACCTCCTGCAGTATTTGGACATCTTGCCAACAAATCAAACAAAGCAATGGCAAATATTAGAGTATCAATTCTGAGGACAAATAAGCCGTGCCGTTGCTTTGTAAATGTCATTTGATGTTAAAACCATGGAAAGCTCCCAGCGCCATGGGGAGTTACAAAAGGAGCTGAATGTAAAATGAGATTGTGCCCTCAGGCTCTGAACACATACCACTGCTTACGGCCCTCAAAGGGCTGTAAGGTGACACATACAACGTAATTAGTCTCCAAAGCCACTATGTGAATGATACTCTGTTTATCGCTCACTTGGTGGTATCTACGGTGGCATCACAGCCGTCTTGTCAGCCTCCCACTGAGTTATGTTTCTGTAGGCAGGAATCAATACTAAAGGAATATCATGCTAAATAAAGCAACATGAGGGTCAATTATAATCAGGCCTTCACGTATCTGCAGGGCTGAAAAGTAACTTCAAGCTTTCACTAACTTCTCTGTGCTCAAGGACATGTGTGAGGTAATAATACGTTTCTACTTTCTATTGAATGAGCTTCATGCGTGAAAGCTCACTATATTTCAAAGAAAATATTCAACATATTTTCCATTACATTGCAGAGTGAGAAAAAATTAAACAACTTTTAAGTGAAAACAACTGGATGAAGTTGAACAGCTACTTAAAGATTATAGTTAGAATTATGAGACAATAGTCTTGTTTTGAGCAGTGATTATACATCCAGTCTTCAGTGCTCATACTTTTCTTCACATAGTCAGAGAATTTTCGACATTGTACTTCTACTTTATCCAAAGTCGACCTGTCAAATCAGAAAAATCTGTTTTTAAACATACAGCAATGTTGAACTCAGACATCAGAGTGTGCTGCTATGAAATAGAGTTAATAACCCAGTCTCCCATCATCCCCCATTTGACTCAACCATTGATTGCGTAGACCAGTTAACCACTAATAAAGCCTTTCAAACTGTCAACTGCTATGAAGAAATGGATGTTATTTACAGCAGCTTAAACACGTTGGAGCACAAAATAAAAGCATTGTACAGTATGTTCCTATACCTGCAGTCTACAGTCTACAGAGGAGTGGTAAAACTAAAGTATATGAAACATTGTGTCTGCATAACATCTGCTGAAGTTCTGCAAGCTATTTGTGACCTCTCATTCATTGTCTCTGTTGTGCACATCCTCTCAAGGACAGCCTCTGATCGTTGTGATGGAACAGCTAAGTCCACCAAGACATTCAAAATACAGCCTGCCTTTGCTGGGCTAGCAAGGCCATCTCCTTTTCAGACATGCCATATTTTTTCATAGAAACGGTGGTTGGACAATGGAGACGGCTCAAGAATTTGCTTTTCGACCTTGAAGATGGTACCTGATTACGCAGTTTACAACCTCGTAAGTCTAATCAGCAGTTGCCGTGTGAAAAAGTAATCTGCAAATGCGTTTATTTTAGCCCTCCATCTCTGAAACTCTTGATTTCATTTTTTTTAATTGACGTCATTCATACTGTTCCTAAAATAGTGCAGTAGGATGCAGAAAAAAACCAAGGACAGAGAAGATACAAAACTCCTCATCCATTTTGACCAACACCAGGGCGCAGTGTGCAGGAAGACTATTATTTTCTGACTGAGCTGCGATGCTCGAGCTCATTACTTTCACCAAGCTAGATCATAAATCTAGCTTATATCTATTGGCAAACTAAAGACCAAATGCCAAACAACTAATTCTCATAGCTTCACCATAAAAGTTTATTTTCCCCCTTGTAATGCAAAGCTGTGCTTCAACAGAACAACTGGATCAGGAGTAAGAGAGACTGCACACAATGGCACATTTAATGACATATATCGAGAGCTTAAGTGACACAGGAGCTACAAAATATCCATTACACAAGCGGTCTTCTTCAGCATCACAGTGTTCATGGTACGCATCATCAGAAAACACCAGGCTCTGAGCTTTGAGCTTCTCATCATGATAGATACAGAAACTGTGATTTTAGCAGCTTTTGGTCTGCATTGCACCCAAATTATTCCCTGCAACATTTTGCCAAGTTGAGGCAGACACAAATCTCAGTCTAAAATAAAACTTAAATAGATGATGTGCCGGTGCCTGGAGGAGGCTGGAAGTACTTGAGTAAGAGAAAAACTTCACATGTGAAAATAGGGTGAAATTAGTTTCACTTGGATTTAAAGCTTCTGCAGACAGACCAAATGTCCATTTCATCATTCCACCGCGGTAGAAGAATATTTCTAAACTCATTCTTATTCTAAAGTCATAAGAACAAAGGTCTGATTTTTTTATTCTTATGAGGAGCAAGTGCTGCTTCCCAAAACCGCTGAGTCATTTGTTCAGGTATTCTCAACATTATACTGAGAAAGGCAGGTTGATGTGTGGCTTGCTCACAGAGTACAAAGTTACAAAGTATTCAAGTAACAGGAAGGTTCTTGTGTAAGGTACACCCCTTTTTGGCATTTTATTTTTCACTCAAGTACAATAACATACTCTTTTAAAGGTGAGCTTAGACAATTTAAAAACTAAACATTCCCAGGACCAAGAGTCGGTTTTGTGTTAACCTTGTAAATGGGTTCAATAAATCAGGAAAGCACATCCAGTATTGGAGTGGGAAATAGTTTCTCTGGACTATGACTGTATCTCACAACACAGAACCGTGCACACACACACACACACACACACACACACACACACACACACAAGTAAACAGACACCCAAGGGTACACAGCAGTGAGTGTTTGCTCTTGATGATATTGCGGTCAGCAGTGTGTGAAAATTTAATAACACTGTAGATGTCAGGCGTCGCATCCCCCTGGATCAACCGTGTTGGTTAAAGCTGAAGTCCTCCTGCCATGTAGCCTACGTATGAGCTCTCCATGCTTCAGTGACCCCACAAAACATTAAGAAACAGCAAACAGAGCAGCCATGATCCCTCTATCTACAATAACGGGTCTTTTTATCCATCAGAGAGCTGGTTTTATATGCCTTTGTTAGAAGCCACTGAACGTTTTACTGTTGATTTTTTACGACTGGAATCTGGACAAATCTGAGGTTCATTCTGTTCTGAGCTGGAAATGGAAATCTGGAGGCAGTTTGCTTAAATATATGGCTGTAATCAGCAAAGTCATGAAGGAAATGCACTAAATAGTAATGAATAATATTAAACATCAAACGGGCCGTGAATCAGGGGCGGATTTGAACTTCTGTCGTCAGAAGAAACAATCGGAGAATGAGCCTGAATGGAATGCTCCACACAGCTGCCTGGAGCCTCATGCGGGGTTTGGATTCACAGACAGTTGCTGTTTTGAAAACTCACTGCCATGCCTGGTGGCAGCAGGCATTAACATGAACACTGATCCCATAATCATTGTGTTTAAGCAAAACTCTCCTCAGAATCCAGACATTTTTTGATCACACCAAACATCTCAAAGCTGCAAACGCTCGTAATGCGGCACTGAGACATCTCGCCCACAACTGTTGTCTGAATGAGACAAGAGCTGTCATTTTCTCTGTGCTTGGGGACCTTGATTCAGTGTGTTTGAAGGCTCTTTGCACGCAAATACGCACGCAGAAACACGCACACATGCACTAATTGCTGTCACTGTCATCACTTCGTCTTCCCTAAATACTCAAGGTTTGTATCTGGGTTAATTACACTTTCCTAATCCCAATGTATCTATGCCTTGCCATCTGACTGTGCCTTGTGTCAGGCAAGAGAAGCTTTGCACTGTTTATGTAATATTATTAAATGCGTGGCACTTTTCCTCTCCAAATACAGCACATAGGGCATGGGCAGCTAAATGAAAAACATATTCTTGTGCATTTATACGTGAACCTGATATGTTGAATTTACTTTATTTATGATGTGAGTAGCACATTCTGCTTGTATCAATGTCCCTAAGGACATCTGTCAAGTAGAGATGAATTAACCATGTGTCTTGGCGAGGTGTAACCTGTGCTGCTCCCACATAATCTCAAGTCGAGAAGTAGCCACCATGTCTAATTCATTGTTCAGCAGCATCATCCTATAGACAGAATAAAGATTTGGCACAGGGAAGATAAAGGATGTTTAATGGTGCGTGTTTGTGTGTGCGTGTCTGTAGCTGATTAAACATGGATGTGTAAGTCACCCTTGAAGGGGTACATATTTACACAGGCTTTGAACTCTTCTTAAAGGGTGCTGGTCAGTGCTGTGGAAGGTAGTGGAAATAATTCAATGTCCTTTGAGCATCGTATCATGTGGCTGTAGTCCGTAAATCCAATAAGAGCATATGAGAAATTCAAGGGTTTGTAACACAAACTTTATTTTTTAAAACCACAGACTGAAACAGATCTTTCAAGGAAGAGATGCACAATTAAAAAGCAGAATTACCGACTTTAACAAGCTGTCTCAGAGCCTTAAAAAGACATCCATAACAAGTTTTGGTCCAAACTTCTAAAGTACATAAACCACATGTCCATATTTATATCCAGCTGGATTACATCCGGAGCTGAAAATGCTATTAGTGAGGAAAAGGATGGCTTTCGTTGTCTACAGCCTTGTGAGGGATGGCTTGTCTGGTACAAGCCTGATATCAATTATGCAAAATTTACTGCTGTTAATGTGAACAACCTTGAAACTCTTGCGGGGCTTTGGCACAATGAGTCAGTCTTAACTCTAGTTGTGATCAATCATGGCCACTGTAACTCAGCTGAGCGATGGGCATCTTGGCACAAACCAAGCCGGAGCCAGGCGCCCGCCTGCCTCTAAATCTCTTCCGACTGTGCATATCAATAGCATTTCACTGTCTTCCTTACAGAATATATGCACTACTTGATTATCTAATGGTGTCATCTGCTATTCATGATGCATCCTTACCAAGAATTGAATTGAGTAAAATACAACAAGTCTATGACATGATCAAATTTTGCAATAATTCTTCTCATTTGATTCAGTGTATGCGCCCTATTTTGTGCGGCATGCTTGTCTGCAGAAAACTCTCATTAGCTGGATGTCTGTGCATGGCTCAAAGTTTAGTTTCAGCAAATACAGAGTTCCAGCTTTCTGAAAATCTCAGAGTGACACAAATCACTGACTAATCCAATCCATCCACCCGCCCAGTGTTTAAACAGCATGAACAGAAACACATTTGACATGATAAACTGTCTACTTTTCCTCTGTCGAGCATACATTAAGACACATCTGCTTCAACTTTACCCAGCATCCTCTCAGCCACGTGGAGTCTGCAGGAGCAGCATATGTGTAATGTGTTGATACTGACCTTGGCGGTAAGGCTGTTGATCTCGGCTGCCTCACTCTTATCGCATGATAACGATTCCTCTCACACTACTCTCAGACAGACAGATGCTTATTTTTCATGCTTTCAGTTACTCTATTGATCCTGTGTGCTCCCTCAGTGTCAAAAGCTCAGACATCAAGAAAAAAACTATTGTTTGTTTTCAGACCATTCACTGAAACATGCTACCCCATCTGTTTCAAAGCCTCTTGTCTGTCTTTTTTTCAGAGTAAAGTAATAAACCAGAGGTTGTTGCTTGATCCAAAGCAGGTTGGGTTTACTTTCAGCCAGTGGGAACAGGAAGTTCATACTCATAAATAGTAAGCAGCCTCTATAAATAGGGCCTGCATGGATTTATGTCCACAAATAAATGGTTTTATGTCCCCAGATCCCTTTCATGACAAAAGTCACATGATCTGCTAATGCCAGTTCAGTGCAGGGCTTAATCACACCTGCAAGAGTGTGCATATGTGTGCGCACATGCTGTGTGAGTTAGCTGAAGAGAGGGTGGGTTCATCTCCTGGGTAGGAAATGTTGGCTGGTGGTGATTTCGTTAGCAGCGGTGGAATGATCTAGATAATATACTTATCCACGGCTCCTCTGGGGGAAGGCGAGCCTCCGCCATCTGATTAGATTCCACCAAGATAAAAGGATCATGACGAGTCACATGTCTAGTTTATTATGGGGTGACATTGGGAGTCTGTCCCATGAATCAACATCAGATAATAAAGTGATGACTTTCTGTGTTTAATCTCCAGTCAAGAAGAACTGATTTGTTTAACGCACGCATTTTTATCTTGAGTAACTGGGCTGGAAATAAGGTGAGTTTTATTTTCGTCATGTGCTCATCTCAGATCACTTCTTGTTCTTCATTTTTCCACCAACAACTAGGAAATAACTGATTCTCACTGGTGTTAATATTTTTTTTTTTATCTGTTTATGGTAGGAGCATCAAGGCATGTGGCAATGTGAATTTGGGAGAGACCTAAAATTTCCATTCCAATAAATTGCCATGTGAATTAATAATACATAAATAACAATTACCAACGATAATTATTACTTACAACTTAATGTATTTGTGTATAGTTTAAAGGACATTTTTAAAAAAACAGGCTTAATAAGTTTCTTTCCAAGAGTTATTTGACAAGATTGAGTATGTACTGTAAAAATGAAGCTCAGTGGCACATTATCCCCCGTAAAACCACAATGTGTAAGATGTAAGCCATATGAACATTTGTTTTCTTTGGCCTTACCTTTAAGTTACATATGGACAGAGCCAGGCTAGCTGTTTCCCGCTGTTTCCAGTTTTTGTGCTAAGTTATTCTAACCTGCTGCCGGCAGTTGCTTCATGTTTAGCATACAATCATGAAAGTGGTATTGATCGTCATAGCTAACTCTTGGCAAGAACGCAAAGAATTATATTTACCAAAATGTAGAACCATTACTATCCATTGTTAAATGGATTTCATCCACAGACATCCAAATATAAAAGATAAATATAAAATATGCTGGTTTACAGCTCCATCTTTTACAAGACACACTATTCAAGGATTTTTTATAACCATGAAACTGTGCGGTGACCCACCAGGGTCACACATTTCCCTGTACGTTTTGTTGCAGACAAGAAAAGAGAGACAGACAAAAGCCATTTTTCAGTGAACATCTTTATTTGTTGCAGTGGAACTATGCTCTGGAAAAAACAATACCTTCAGTGGCACAATGACATATTTGTAGCTACAGAGCTTTACTGCTTGTTGCAAGACAGATAGACAGGGCTGTGTTACATTTACAGTCCACACTGGTGCTAGAAAGCCTTATTTAAAGAGATTGTGGGAGAGATTTAAGATCTCTTCGTTTTGCAGGCAGAAAGTGATATATTACAGCCTATTGTCATCATATAGTTTCTTCTGCAGAAATCCAAGATATTGTTATAAATGTAAATGGTCTGAGTAGGAACACATTATATCACTGTCGGAAATTTAGAAGAAGAGTGTGGCAGTGAGTCTATGGAGCTGTGTAATCTGAGCATGAAAAGACTACAATGCTACAGAATAAAGATGAATGAATATCTTCATCTAGCATCCACAAGCTCTTTGATCTTCAGAGAGGTGGCATTACAAACTGACATACAGCAGCTGTTTCCTCTCCTGTGCGGATTAATGCTGATTAATTTGTTCATCCCTCCCTCACGTCATCTCTGTCTTTGCTCTTTTTTTCTCATTCCCCCAAAACAACATTTAAGATGCTCTCCTTGGCTAACTGAGCATAAATAAGTAAAATGGTGTGAAAAAGCAAGACATGAGCAGACATATTTAACCACCTCCCCAAAAGAATATAAAACGTGTGTTGCCTATCCCTCTAAAATGAGTGAATATTACTGTATTAATATGGATCAAACAATAATAATAAACAATTTTAGAGAAGGCAACATATTGTCTTGAATAACCAAACAGAGACAAAACGTGAGAGGACTTAAAGAATTCAAAAATGGCTGCCAGACAGAACCAGAGATGGGAACAGAATATAACATTTTTGATGCATACTTTTATAAAGGCAGTGATACAAGCTGAAGGGGGTTTGCGTGTCTCACTAATAGTCTGTGACGTCCAAGAAATCACTAGTTTTCAAATGCCTCAGAGAGCCTTACCATCTTCCACTGGCTTTTCTTCCATCAGGCTTTAATTACTACGCCAAAGGACTCCTCTGTAGTCTCAATTCTGAAACTTGTTTTTCTCACAGTCTTTACAGTGCTTGTTCTTCAGGGCTCCATGGGGATCCCATGTGCGGGAGAGGGTGCTAGGAGCAGAATGGAACCTGGCTCTACCCTCTTTCCCACATCCATCTCCTCCACACTCTGCAGGATCTGCGCATGTATCCAGTGACAATCAAACACACTCACTGTGATTTGATTTTAAATATGGGCTTTCCACACACTTTAACACAACCTTGGGCAATGTTGGAAAAGCCAGATGATTACTTGCTGTCACTCTATCGAGTCATGTGTAATGGAGAAATGGAGAAATTGGCAACACCACTGAATTGGTAATTTGTTCTTACCGCTATCATTACATCTGCAGCAGCTGCTGAGATCATTTCTCCTCGAAGCCTCCAGGATTTCACTGGCCGGAAATCTCCCTTTCAAACTCCACCGCAGCAGGATAAAACTCAATAACTGGAACAGATCTACTCTTCAGACCCAACACACCAACTAAGTGTTGTTTTTGTCACACACCCACACACACACACACACACACATTCCTTGTTTATCCTGTTGAATCATACCACTGTCAGAGAGACAGATGATGTCTGTAACACCCAAAGATGATGCTTTTCAGTTCAATTCCCCTCTCAGTTAGGTTTCAGTAGATAGATGAAGCACCTTGTGAAAGATAATTAGTCTTATGCACCTCTTCTTCCAACACACAGCGTTGTTCTTCTTCTTCTTTTGCATTTTGATGATATGATGGTTAAATATGTTTGGGACTTAGGCCTTTTGTGTAGTACCACACCTTGCACCAACTTAGTAGCAGCAATCATGGAACTAATGTCCTTAAGAGCTGTCTAGCTGTGACAAAAATGAAAAATGTGATTTTTTCAGATGTATAATCTGTCTTTTTCTTCTTGCACCTGAGTGCAGACAAGCTTTGATGAGAAACCATGTATTACCTGTTGTCATTAAATCTGCAGTAGCCGTTTGTTAGTCAGAGCTCTTGAAAGAATCTACAATGCCTTTTACACAAACTATTTATCATTTATTTAAATGCAAGTTGAAATGTTTTCTTTAATAATGAATTTGTTCTTCACATTTGAGTGCATTGGGATGTGCAGTGAATGCAATTCAGTGAACATTAGAAGTACAGAATATGCTAAAAAAAAAACATGACACACACACACACATTTCACATTGTCTGGTGGAGGCCTCAGATTGTTGTTCTATTAAAAAACAGGAGCCCCCTGGTGCATCACCACCAACACACTGGCAGTAGCATCAACACAAAGCGTTAAGGAAGAAAGCTCACAGTGTCCTACATTGTAGCAGCTCCCATAATCCGTATGGGCAGATTTTGTCATTCCCACCTGGACGTCTGCCAGTCTAGAGGATTTCTCCACTGTTGACAACATCACATTGCCCAGATGAGAGGATGTATCCTTCCATGTGCATTGTGGCTAGTCCTACAAATGATATGGCTATACCACCTGGACAAACATACACATACATGACCAGAAATGTCAAAATAGTAAGCTTTGTTAAACTCCATCAAAGTATGGTTTTCTTATTAAGAAACATAAATGAAGAACAGTGCATGACCTTAGCAGGGTTACACTCCACCCTGACATCATCACTAATGCAGTGTAATTATATTTTAATCAAACATGCTTCAACTGTTCAAACAGCTGTTTAGATATTCTGTCACATTATTGAGTTGCCGCTTTTATTGCCACACCTCTGGAACTTGTTCACTCTTTTATTGGGTGCAAAAGGACATTCAACCACATGGCAGAAACTTCAATGGGCACTGCACACCAAAGTGACTTTGAAACAATGATAGCAAACACATTTTTTTTCTTTTTCTGTGTCTCTCATCGTCTGTGCTGCTAGTGCTTTAAAAGCTGAAGAAAAGTTTGAATTGTCCACAGGCAAAAGCACATATGGTTCTCACAAAAGGCCATTCACCATATAAACAAAGCATTTCAAAGTACTTCCTTTTTTTTTACATAATGTGCTGCTAATGGACAAAAATCATGAGCAGAAAACACAAGAAAAAAAACACTTTCTACAGGATAGACGTCTTTTGATTTTACATTGAAACATTGTTAACAAAGACACTGAAAAAGAGGATTATATGTTGGTGACATATCCAACAAGTCCTTACAATGTTAACTTTTATAACATTCTGCGCTGTCCAGTAACCTACTGCATTATATCTGCATCTATTTTTTTCTATTCTATATTCAACTGCATTGTTTTCCTAACATGGACAGAAGCTTTTTAATGGCTTTTGTACTAGTGTCTACTCAGTAAGGAAATTCCACAAGGAGGAAAAAAAGAAACTCTGGAGGTTGATGCCAAAGTTAATGTCTTTGTTGCCTCTTTGACATTGTTTCCTTGTAAGGCTCCAGCACCAGGTTAGATACCAGTATTTTACTGTTTATCAAAAACAAACAGCAATGAAATAAATTTCCACCACAACATTAAGGACTAACATAAATTAAGCTGCAAAAAGCGTCAGTTGCATTCACTAAGCGGTGCCAAAATCCATTGATCCCCTAAATTAAAAAATATATATATTATGTCCATGGAGCAAAACTATTTTTCTTGTTTAGTGAGAGGCAATTAAAACCAAAGTCTATCTGACAGCGGCATTCACAGTGTCCAGAGAGTGCTGCTCTCATTTGACATCCCCTCTACTTCTGAAAATTTTATCGATTATGACACACTTAGCTTTGAAAAACACCAGCGGACCAGTGGCTTCTCGCCGCCACACTCATTAATGAACACAGATAATTACTACCCAGATAAGGAATTAAGGATCGTCCTTGAAGGTCAAGCCCAGCCCCTGCCCATCACTGGGCACGCGCAGCTCTGTTGAGACGCCAGTCTTGAGCAGCTGTCCAACATCTCTATTAACCTGAGCAGAGCCAGTCCATCCATAAAGCTGTTTGGGATATGGCAGCTGCTCAAGGGGCAGAGAGGTATTAAGCATAGATTTACAAGAATGAAAATGTCCTCCCTCCCTCATAATCTCTGGTCTTTTTACACGCAAGACAAACCATACGCGCATGAACACACACACACACACACACACAGTCTTATGTAATGTTGTCAGCACGCTGCATTGGCTTGTTTGGACGCACCACATACACTCTGCGTATTGACAGAAAGCATGCACTGTCACTTCTGAACTGACTTCCACTCACTGCTCAGACTCATGCATAATATTTAGACCTTCTGCCACAATGGGACGTATTAAAATTATCAACAGCGAGGGTTTTTCCTTTATTGTGTGCTCATGAGCATCCACTTCATTTCACTGTGCTCCTCGCTCGGCGCCTCATTGCTCTTCAAACAGCGAGGAGGCTCGCAGCATGTAGTACTCTACCATGTAACTCAGGAATAGTGTTCCATAGCACATCAAAGCCTGTTTGAGCTCACATTCACCACGAATACAGTACAGCATTGTCAGTATAAGGAATGCAACCAAAAAGAGCTTTTATCAAGAGGAGTCAAGTGAAAGCTGATCTACTGAAGAGAAAACACAGAATGACAGTAGGTCATATCATTACAGTAGACTGATGCAACAGCATATCTTCTTCACATGAGCAGACTTATTTGAAGTCTCCTGTAATCTCCTCAGGGTTTAAATTGAGTGGACACATCAACATGTGAATCTGAGTGCAATAAACACTGAGTCTTTGCGCAGTCAGAGCATATAAATATGTAAAAATGTTGCACTGATACCCTTTCCTTCGGGATTTGACTGAGGCATCAAACAGTCCAAATACATAGCTGCTCAATCCTGGTGGCTAGTATACTGGATTTCCTCACATCAGATCCTTTAGGAATCAAAAGCGCGATCTTCACAGATCTCCAGAGCAGTTTTACTCGCACCACCAAACACTTCCACATTAGCGTCAATCCAAGGGACCACGTTGCCCGGCATGTAAGCCGAGCAGTTGGCCAGACCCATGATGTCCACAGGCCGCAGTACTCGGTCCCACATGTTGAACTGGCTCAGCTCGCCCACAAAAGCCTGCGTGGCGTCAAAGCGGCCTCCGACTATGTCCTTCATGGAGAAACAGAAGAGGAAAGTTTGTTGGAGTTAACTTGTGAAGGAGATGTAAACATACTCTATTTAAAATGAATCAATTCTGTTTGATTTTCATCAAACTGCCAAACGACTGAATATTTTTCAGTGTGCTGCCTCTTTAAAATATCTTTTGAGTTGTGAAATCTCCAATACCATGCAACAAGCAGCAATCTCACCTTGTGTGAATGACTGAAACATAAAACAGCACAGCCCTCCTTTGGCTCCAAACTAATGCAGTATGAGTTAATGGCTCTCTGTGGACACTATTTACACATCACAGTACATTTCATAAGTATATGCATGGTGCTGTCATGGAGCTAAATGCTAGAATAACCTGCTAATGGAACTCCCAAGGGCGTAAAGGTGCAGTTTAGAGATAGACGAATGAGGTAATACTGAAAGGGCCACGATGGCGTGAGAGGAGCCTCTCTGCCTCCTCTCCCCTGCTCCCTGCTCTGTGCCTCCGGCACTTAGCTCAGGGGAGAATACACAAGGATCTTTCTGCCATGCAAGGAAAAACACACACATGCACACACACATGCACGCAAACACCACCACCTAAGCTTCTCACCTGCTCCTGGCCCAGGATGATAACCCCTCCAGGTTTAATTGGGTGCCAGGGGGCCAGGTTGTCCCCTGTGCCTAGACGCTCGCCATCCTGGTAAGCCTCCCAGAAACCGTCTCTAGTTGTCCAGGTGATGCAGATGTGGTGCCAGCGCCCGTCACTCACTGACAGAGGGAGCTGGGCCACCTGGTCAGAAGTTGAGGGCAAAGGGTGAGTGTCACGAGGGGCAGGCCAAAAAGCAAGAAGCAAGGATAGGACGGAGTACAAAGGGGGTGAGATGACTCAGGAGAGGATTGAGATTAATTGCGGCACGTTAGAAACAAGGAGAGCAATTAGAAGGGTTAGGGCTTCAAAGAGACAGCCCTCTACAGAGAATTCTCCAGATGAGCCAGTGCGACATATAAAATTTAGATTACCCAGGTGGCATCAAGGGATAGAACATCCTTCAAAGCAGTCGGCTAGCTAACAGCAAAACAGTGTCCTCTTACGCATTTGTGCTTTGTTCATACATCAAAGAAAAACAATGACATCATAGTCCCCTGAGAATACTAGATAGATACATAAGATTATGAGTGTGTAACTCATTAGCCTTCATCTCATGAGCCTACAGAATGACTTCACACTCATATCTTGTTGCAGATACAACTTCAGATACATGTAAACCTGAAAAGATAGAAGAGCCACTGAAAATAAAATACAAGCAATTACAGAGGCAATTGACCTGGTTGAGGATGCCAGTTGGCATCTTAATGCCACTGGGACTACAGGGAATACCAGTAGAATAACTGATTTGGGTTAGTCTGAGCTTCACCAACTGTTTAAAGATTTAGGATGTTGAAAGGAAAAATAAATTCTTGTCACACGTTCTGCAGCACTTAATACATGACAGCCATGATGATTTGCACACAGTTTCATGTCCACAAAACACCATGTCCACAGGGCATACACTACAATTAATACATGACTCATCTCTATTTTACTTATCACAAAGTACTGGTGTTATAATCAAAACCTCCCAAATCGAGACCAAGTCAAGACCAAAACCAGAGTTTATCGAGACTGAGACAAGACCAGGACTTTTAGGGGCTGAGACCGAGACAAGACCAGTTCCCCACATTACATGACACACAATAAAATGTGGAACGAGATCACAGGTACTTCTCAAATTGATCTGAAAGATCCACATTCCCATTAAAACGCTGAAATCAACGTAAGCACCTTTAGTCAACACTCCTTTTCCACGCTTACCATCGCAGGGATGGGTGACAGCTGTTAAAGGTAACAACACATTTTTAATTAGGGTTCTTGGTTGCATTTGAAGCAATCCGTTTTACATCCAATCAAAGTTAGGATGTTAAGGATAGGATAAATCAGACAATGCAAAAGCAATTTACTGACATTCCCAAAGTTATGGTCTTGACATAAAATTCAGAGTCCTCAAGAATGAGTACAAATGCGGTCGAGTCCGAGACGAGACCACGACCACCACAAAGTGGTCTTAAGACTGGTCTCGAGACCAAGACCGGTCTCGAGTACTACAACACTACAAAGGACATATTGTTCTTCAGCTTCAAAATGCTGCAGACTCTCGAGATAAGTGAAAAATGTTTTTGGAAGGTCACATAAGAAGAAACAAAGTCAGTGTAGCATCTGCTTCCAAGCAAGAATGATAAAAGTTGTAAAGAATTAGCTCACATGCATGATGTCAACGCCAAATTGACATCATACATGTGAGCTAACACCAAACTTGTGAGCATTGGATTACACAAGCACACATGCGAAAATACTGCGATGGACTGGCGACCTGTCCAGTGTGTACCCCGCCTTTCGCCCGATGTCAGCTGGGATTGGCTCCAGCCCCCCGTGACCCTGTACGCAGGATAAGCGGTTGACGATGGATGGATGGACATGCCAAAATAACTCATTTTTTAATGTTGTACAAGACCAGTTGAATCCATTACAGATTAAAGTCCTGGCAGCCACGGAGATGCCGTGAGCATGTTTTACTTGATTTGAACGATGGAGAAAAAAAATCATGCGATATCAATGATTTTCCTGAGCAAACAGACTGACTATCCTGATGAAGACTTTCTAACACTAGCAATCTCAGCACAGCCAACCACAAATGCAAAACGCAGACAACGTTGCACTTTTTAAAACTGTCGAGGCAGCTTTCTGCTTCCCTTTCAGTATGCAGCCAAATTAACAGCATAAACAATGTGACCCACTGGACCCTGTTATCACTGGGAATAAGTTCAACACATGGATGTGCTGCAGCACATATGGTAATCATAGTCACAAGTCTTGTCTCACTCTCCTCCATCTTGCTCACTTTTTCTCTGTTGCTTTCTTACTCCGTTTCTAGCTTCCTTTTTTCCTGGCATCTTCTGATCTTTCGTTCTTTCCCCCTCTCTCTTCTCCGCACTCTGTCACAGCCAAAGCTCTGCAGCTTTTCTATTTCCTAACTCTTGCTCTTTTTCTCTCTCATACTCACCCCTTTCTCCCACCATCTTTCTCTCATCTGTCTGACTTGAACACATGTATAATGCATGGTGAAGGGAAAGCTGGGAGGAGACCTGTCTGTGCCAATAACGTCCAATGTAAACAAGACATTGTTCATATTACTCATCCTTGGAATTTTTGCACAGTCCTTGTTAAATTTCCTGTTCATTTTTAAAAGCATTTCTTTTATTAGTATTATTGTATTATTTTGTATCATTGTACATTTTTGATCTCTTTACTTTTTTATATTTACATTTCTATATTTGTGTTCATGTGTACCAATGTAAGAACCAATTCATACCTCGTATGTGAAAATGTACCTGGCAATAAACCTCATTCTGATTCTGATTCTAACATTCGGGGTGGGGTGGTTGTGTGATCCTCTCCAGTGCGACAACATTTTGCCAAAAAACATCCACCAAATCCAACATTACAGTGCTGCAGAAGCAACTGTGCCATCAGGAAATGAAAATTCTACAGCTTACATTGACGTAACAGTTACAATTATTTTCCTTGTAAGACTATTGCTATAAAACATTCACATATGTTTCTACCACTCTTTTTTTCTGTTGAGTTAAGTGACATCCTGTAAGTTGACTGAATGTTCACAGCATGTGACTGTGCAGCAACAAAACAGTGTCTATGGAAAGCAAAGAAGCGTAGGCCTTCAAATGAGCACACATGGCAGCTTAATTTCTCTAATGAATTACTGTTATTCTCGGGTCTGTGTACTCTGGAATGTGGGTCAATGATATTAAATGTTTATAAGGTGCTGAATTAAATATTCAGAGCTGATGGTCAGTGAATCTCAGCTGTATCAGTATAGCGCTCACATGTACATACAGCAGCTATCTGCTTGTTTCACACCACAAAACAGACCAACACGAACATATTCATGCGTTCTTTGCATTTAACTAGCGTCATTGCTGAGCTACGTTTACCACCATCATTGTTGCCAGGCAAATAATAAATGATCCTGAGCTTTTACTCAAGTGCATCTTCCTTCTTCATCAACTCAAGGCAGAGCGAGAGAATCAGAGTTGCTCTTCTTTCTATCAATAAATAATTAAGCAAGGCTCCAGCTTCTCATTAAGGACTTACCTTATCATTAACTAGTAGTTCAATGGGATTGTTCCCCCATTCGATGAGGACTATCTCGTTGGCCTGGCCGGGCACACCGTAAGAGAACGGGGTTCCTATGCCGGGACTGGCGCTGGACTTGAGCCACATGCACACAGTGAAGGCGTACATTTCTGGGAGACTCTTTTTGATGCGTCCATACAGGTAGTTCGTACGAAGAGGGAGGGACACCTTGAAATCCTCGGGTGACTTGAAGGCATTATTACCTGTTGACAGATAATGAGGACATAGGGTTAAAATGTTCTTCTTGTGTATCGTCTTCATCTTCTGATGATGATGTTGAAGCTTGTAGTAGGAAGTGTTTGACTCGTGGTGACACAAACAGATACATGGATGGGCAGTTACATTTAACATAACTATCTCCCTGCTCAGGGCTTACAATAAAGAATACCGGGAAGTAAGAAGCTTGTTGGCCAGCAAAGTAAACATAAAGCAAAGCAAAATTTGACTAGAGTGATGGTAAAGGCTGGCCAGCTGCTTCTAATATCACATCAGTGAAAAAACAGGTGCCTTTTAGCTGGCTAATTTATCATTGGTTTTGTTTGAGGAAAAGCCTGAGAATCACAAAAGTCAGAAGAATTGATCTTCTGGGGAACTATATGGCAAACGGCACGGCAATCCATTCAATAGTTGTTGAAATATTTCAGTCTAGACTCATCACAGCTCCTAAATGATGTGAGGATGTGAGAACTGAGAAACGGGAGAGAAAGTGGTTAGACTGGCTTACATACGTATGAGCATGTGATTGGATTAGAGAGGCACAGGTGGATGAAATTGGATGAGGCGCAAGTCCATACTCCATAAATGGAGTAAACATGGATGCTATGAAGATCATGAATGATCATGACAGAATGACAGACACAGAGAGAAACTGACACACATACGCATACTGTATGTCTTTGCAGTGGGTTTGCACCAAGGAAATATATTGCATATTTTAAAGGGAGTGAACCACACTTTCATCTGTGCTGAGCAGAGCATTTGAGGCTGAGCTACTGTTCAAAACTTCAATTTCTCTGGCTATGCGTTGCAGCTGCAACACTGAATGAAAGATTTACATTAGAGGCTCATGTTGGAAGCAGGGTTTGTCCATGCACAGTCAAACCACTTTTCGCAGAACTCCACACAAAGGAAGAGAAAGGAAGAGCATCATGTCATGCCACTACCTCTGAGCTCCTCATTCATACTGCTCCTCCAAAAGCTCAAGCTTCTGAGGATCATGGGGTGCTGGACTTTATCCCAGTATTCTTTATTGTATGCCCAGAGCAAGGAGATAACTAGGACATGTTATAAATTCATTGTAGGGCTATCATTGGTAGAAAAAGCCTCACATTTCCAGCTGACAAAACAACACCATCAACTCCAGCCTCAAAAGTGACTGTAGAATTGAATCAACTCCTCTCTGGCACCACCATGATGTAAATGAAACTTAATAATGCTCACAAAGGTAGTATTTATTATGGCTCTATTGTGTTGACTAATTATTTTGAACATGTGTGTATGCCTACTGTAAATCTGAGCAATTAACTTTGATTAAACTTTGTATCCTCAAACACCCACTGACTGAATCGACGGTGCCTTGGGAGACATGTGCCTACAGGAAGTGTCCAGTGAGAAGTGAGATAATCTTCTAAAATATTTTTCCTTTTGGCAGAGATATATTTGTGTGTATGTTTGACGTCTACCATCAAAGTGATACCCCGGAGTGTGGACATCCCTCCAATATTTCTTAAACTAATTAAGCATTCAGTGTTGCTTTCCAAGCCTTATTTCCAAGACCAGGAGCTGCTCCGAGAATGGCTCTGAGAACAAACTATGTTGTGAGGTTTTTACTTGCATCATCAGAAATTTGCACAGGGATTGACTAATTAGTGTTAAATCTGGCAAAAAAAACAAAACAACAAAAAGCCGACATTCCACAGCACCCTTTGTTTAAACACTTACTTTTCTCAAGCTCGGTGATCCTCTCCAGGAGGGAATTGAGAGTGCTCTCGGTACGTTGGCGGTGGGCCGCTGTTTCATTGTAGAGCTGGCTCTTCTCCTCCTCCAGCTCAGCCACCTTCCGGAGGAGCTGGGTCTCCAGCGCCCCCAGACGCTGTCGCAGCAGCTCCCGCAGCTCTGGTGGCAGGGGAGTCAGTGCCGAGACACCTCCAGCTGACACATTTGTGCTGGGGAGCCGCAAACTCTGCTGCTGGGAGGCAGAGTGGGAAAGATTGCAGGGAACAGCAGAAACCAGGATAGATAGATAGATAGATAGATAGATAGTGTTGGGGCAGATAGAAGTGAAACATACAAACAATGACAAAGACATTAATCCAGTTAATCCTGTGCACTCAAACAGGCATTCATTCCCCATAAAGACCTAGATTTGCAGTAGATGACTGATCTTATCTGCATTTTAGGTCTGATATCCTTTTATCTCCATTGTTTTTGATACAGCGATATCAAAATGAAGACAGCGTGTCCCTGTGGCGGACTTTGATTGGTGACCTGCCAACACCCATGGCTGCTCCGGGTATTAAAAATAGGCCTTATGTGTGACGCTACCCAGAGTTCACACCGGGCGTGCTCGCACAATTACACAGGCCCACGCTTGTAGTTGGTGCTATCACATTGCAGCAAAAATGCCCGCAGATGTTCATTTCTAAAGCCGTGTTGATGTTGTTTGACTTTGTGACACAGAGTTTGAATAATCTTTCCTGACAAAATCCAACCATGTGAAAAAGCTCATGCAAGAGATTCCCTGGTAATCTGGCACTGAAGCAATTGCAAGGTCCTGAATGCAGCTGTAGAGGTATGCTGATGGCTTTGCTTAGTGAGAGAGGTCCTGCTCCAGGGAGCCATATGCCATCAGCCATACCAGTCTTGCAATAATCATTTTGTTAAGCAGATGCAGATCAAAAGATATGTGATTAAAATGGAAAATAATATGTATCCTCACATCTCTCTTTGGAGATTGATGTTTCCAATTGAGGAGAGGGGGAGAGGTGAGAAGGGAATAGAGAGATGGATGGATCAGCAATGCAGTACACTGTTTATAAAAATAACTTTTTTAAAATTTAAATAAACAATCACAACATTGTTTATCAGGGCTGTGTCAGATAGTGAAATAAATGTACTACACTGTTGATATGACATAAGAGATAAAGCCCTGACTTACATCAACCTTCCACTGTATATAAAGCACTGCAGGTGACCTCAATATCAGCTGTGATCTCTGAGCCTTGTGGAATAAATGCACACAGCAGGGGGGGGGAGCTCTCCTGGAACTGAACAGAGGGCTGCTTGAGATGCAAAGCTCGCAGGTCAACAGGAATAAGAACGACTGAACATTGAGCGTTTGATGAAAATTAAAATTTCAGTGTTCCGATGCACGTAAACTCTGCGGAAATTAATTTCATCAGCTGCCATGATTAGTTAGTCACATGACAATGTGTCAATAAACGCGCGCGCGCGCGCGCACACTGATGAATTATTTACGGTTGCATTTCAAATCCCTGCACCACATGCATGCATGGTTACCCCTTATGACGATTTTTTTGTTGCTCATGTCTTATTGATGACTCTCATGCAGCTTGTTTCGCCATTAGAGATATCTCTTAATGATCACAAACGTGTTGACTTGACATGCCGATTACGTGACTCTCTGATCTCTGACGATTCTACTGAGAGGTCTCCTGCAGCGCGGAGTAGCCTATAATCAGACGCGTATTAGTCAGGCATATTGCTGGTGATGGGCTATGCTGAAAGACATTGCTAAGGTGCAAGCAGCTCTGATAACAAAACACAATACTGCAGTTGGCTATGTTGATGCTCATTAATGTAAGTGGGCTAATTAATAATGTTTATTTGGCGAGGAAACTAAACAAAAGTCATATTTCTGGCAAGTTTACGCAGGAGCTGCACGTTTGTGCCATCTTACCTCCAAGTTCTCCAGCCGACCCTTGAGACTCTGCATGGTCTTGCCCAGTTGATCTATGGTCTCGCTGGGGTCCCGGGGCAGGTCCCCCATGGTGTTTTTGCCGTACTCCTTCCGCCTGGAGCCCTGACCCCGGGGCTTGCTCTGTGACGACTCGTCGGCTGCCGCCTCGCAGCGCGCCAGCTTGGAGTTGAGCTCCTTGATGGTCCCCTGCTGGCTCACGATGGTCTCCTTCTGCTGCAGGATGGTCTCCCGGAGCTGGATTATCGTGTTCCGTAGCTCGTCCTCCACGGGGCTGCTGCTCTGGACACGGTTCCCAGTAGGACCGTACGCGCAGCCCGGCTCTGCGCCCGGGGGAATTGCGTTACAAACGAAGCGGCTACCTGTAGCATCCTGGCTTCGCACCGTGCATCCACTGACCAGGTACAAAAGTCCCACCACTAAAGTGAACATCGCGACTAGATACACATATAATTCCACGTATTAAAAGAAAACAAAGGCTCTTAAATTACTGACTGAACGTGTGAAAACTACCGTAAAATAATCGAACTTATTTCAATAACTCATTCATTCAAGTGGTTGCGGGCATTTTTCTAGACTTCCAAAGCGTAATGAAAAGACCAAACTTAGAGTGTAACCGTGGGAAAAAAAACATACGAAAATCCGCAATGAAAAAAATATATCAAAATCATACATCCAACAACCACATGGTCCTATTTGAAAAATGAAACTAAATTCTTACTTTCAGCGGGTGGAAACTCGGTAGAATAAAAACCAGAAGCTCCTTTACTGGAAAAAAAAAAGTTGTAAGGATTTGTGGATGTAGAGAAAGAAAGAATATCCACAGAAGGTTGCAGAGAAGTCAGTTTTGCCTGTCTCGCCTCTCCGGTTGGTTGGATTGTCAGTGAGTGGTGCTGAAAAGACAGCGACGCTGCTCAGCCAGATTATTACGGGGATGTGCACTGACGCTTCCGCTCATCATCTGTGCGCTCCGGTTATTCAGCTTCAGCCCACGTCATCACTGAATCCCAGTGGATCCAAGTCATGCTATGTGTTCGTCTCATTGACTTTTGACAACCTACTTAAATGCGCTGAAGCTTAAAGATGTCAAACAGAAACACATTAAGAAACCCATAAGGGGTTTCAGCTGTTGCCTATTTTAGATGTATGGTAGGAGCCATCTAAGGACTGTTTCAGCTCCGTGTAGCTGCTGCAAATAATGTGGCCCTTGTGAATGTAAGCACCAAACAACCCGTGATTTCACAATGTGGTGTTTTGAGTACCGATTGATAACTCAACAGCTGTCTGGATCCTGCATTGGGGAAATGTTGCACTCTCCAAGCCCCGGGGAGTCTGATTCTGTTTGAACTAAAGGTCCCCCCCCCCCTTCCAACAAGGCACACTTGGTCTAAGGTCAAACTTTAATGATTTGTACATCCGCAGTTCAAATGGGAAATTTCATGGTGTGACTTGAATTAAAAACCAGCCACCACATTGCCATCTCTCATTCACACACACTGATCTGTGCATAAAAAGACTTTCATTTGCACCTAGTCTTTGACTTTCAGACATGTTGCTGAGCAGATTGATACAGTGGCAAGAAAAAGTATGTGAACCTTTTGGAATTTTATGGTTTTCTGCATAATTTTGTCCTAAAATGTGATTTGATCTTCATCTAAGTCATCAAGGGTATTGACAAATAAAAACTTGTCTAAAATAAACAAAATAAATTGTGATCGCTCATGTCTTTATTTATCATTCAACATGGCAGTTGAAAAAGTAAGTGAACCCTTATTAATAATTGGTTGACCCCCCAGCAGCACTAACCTCAACCAGGTGCTTCCTGTAACTGGATCAGACCTGCACATCATTCGGGAGGAATTTTATCCCATTCTTCCTGGAAGAACTGCTTTAGCTCTGTCATATTCTTTGGACGTCTCGTGTATTGCTCTCTCAAGTCATTCCATAGTATCTATTGGGTTGAGGTCGGGCTCTGACTTGCCCACTCCAAAAAGCGGATTTTGTTTTTCTGAAGCCAATCTGTTGTCTGTTTTGGGTCGTTGTCCTGTTGCATCACCCAACTTCTACACAGTTTCAGCTGACTTGCAAACATTCTCCCATTATCCTGAATAATTGTCTGAGTTCATCTTCCCCTCAATGATTGCAAGCTGGCCAGGCCCTGATGCAGCAAAGCAGGCCCAAAACATTTTGCCAATACCACTGTGGAGTGTCAATGTGCTCTTTTGCAAGGCATGCAGCAATGTTCTTTTTAGTAAGCAGTGGCGTCCTTCATGGTATCCTGCCGTAGATACCCTGCTTGCTCAATGTTTTACGTATTGAAGACTCACGAACAGAGATGTTAGCCAGTTCCAATGATGCCTTCAAATCTTTGGCATTGTCATTCGGGGTTGTTCTTTACCTCACTGATGAGTCTTTGTTGTGCTCTTGGTGTCATTTTGACTGGGCGCCCACTTCTGGTTAGAGTAGCAACAGTCCCAAAGTGTCTCCACTGGTGAATATCTAAAGTCTTTGAAATCACTTTGTAACCTTTGCCAGTTTCATGTAAATCAACAGTTCTTGATAGTGGCGCCTCTGTAAGCGCTTTTTGGTGAGGAATGACTCACATAAGCGTGTGCTTCTTGTGCAGAGCAAACTCCAAAAGTTTGAGGGGTTTTTACAAGTCCAAGTAGCTGTAGTCCACACCTCCACACTCATTTTCTTAACAAGACTCCAGGTGTGTTAAAACCTGACTCCAATTAGCTTTTTTGAGGTCTTTAACTCAAGGGTTCACATACTTCTTCCACAAGCACTATGAGGTGTTTTTGGTTGTTCTCAATAAAGACAAGAGGGATCAGAATTTATTTTATTCATTTTATTGGTCAGTGCCCTTGACTTAGATGAAGATCACATCACATTTATGACAAATTTATTCAGAAAACCATGAAAATACAAAAGGTTCACATACTTTTTCTTGCCACTATATCTAAACCCACTTTTTGCTGCGAAAATATGATGGTTAATGCTGAATGGCACTGAGGTCATGCTGAATAAAATCATTGGCTCTGACTTTGCTATTTGAATTTCCTGCTAATAAATAATATAAAGCATAAAAGAATGTCTTTCTCTTAAGTGTTAATTCTATAGTCAGTACACTCTGCATTATGGAGGTCTCTCTGTGGCCTAGGTTGATCTCATTTAAGGATATCCCTTTCTTTTTCTTTGTTATTTTACTTTTCTATTAATTTTCTACTTTTTTTGAAACTTGCAGACCCAGTGAGTAACATACATTCCTTCTGTCAGGCTGACAGGGCATAGTGCTGCTGTAATTATTCTTTTTTTAAATGGCCACTTTGTTCATTGCTGATTATGAAGCCAGGAAAAGTTGCTGTAAATTCTTGTTTAATTGTGGTTCAGTTTGTGGCAAGTAATACTTGTGACCTTGGCCAAATAATACTAAGTATAATCCTTGGTGTGTGCTTTAATCTGGCTGGTAGGAGGTTATTCTATAATGATTAGATAACAGTTTCAGATGAACAAGTGAAAAAAATGGCAGGCCCACTTAATGAGTTATGTTTGTTTCAATTTCTCAGTGTCAGTTTCAGTCCAAGTGGGACAAATGTATCCACCCAAAAAGAGAGGCAGAGTATCTAAAAACTGTTCTATGAGACAAACATTTTCCAGTATTCAAATCCAATCCCCCCTGACACAAATCTCACCCCAATATCCTATTTAATGTGGAAACATGTCAAACCTTCGAAGAAAACTATGATCTCAAAGCCTTCTCAGGATGGGATCTCTTCTCAAAATAACCCAAAGAGAGAAAGAACAATATTTGGGTGGGGTGGGGGGGGGTTCTTTCAGCTGCCAAGTACACAGTATTGCTGTGCTTTTTCGTGTGCAAGGTTATTTTGACGTTATCGTTTCTATATATTTAGAAATCTGCAGGCAAACGCTTGTCACTGGTAGATGAAGCCTCTTTCCCAATGACAGACAGTATCACACCAGGATTTGTTTTGGGCTCCCTTCATGTTTTGTCAAACTAAGGCAAGGTAGCAGGCGTTTGTCAGACACCTGCTAAGAATTGTAGAATGTGAATAACTTCAAAGCCGTGACATTGGCTCAGTTCAGATTATTAGTGCTTGACAACACTGTTGTCAAGCACTGAGACATCTTTTTTCCCTCCAAAACTGCCTCATCAATCTTTATTTCCTCAAGTTGTTTCCCTAAAAATCTGAAGCCATGGGATAGTGATAGCTCATGCAGGACGCTCTCTTAACATGTTGTGCGGTATTACCGTGCCCCCCGCCACAGCCGCCATCCTCTATCTGTTGGCAGGGCCTGAGAGCTAAATGTCAGTTGCCATTAATGCACACTCAGCATACAATGCACACGCAGTGACTGGCGGAGAACGGCCGGTGAAGTCACTGCTATGGAAGGCAGTTTCTAATATGACAGGTCCCCTGGGAGAAGGCACCTGCAATCACCATGGCAACCTTATCTCCTTCCTGATCCCTCCCACCACCTCAGCAAGAGAAGAGCTGGCAGAGGTGAAGAGGGAGTACTGAAGACTGAGCAGAGATGACAACTTCCACTTCAAAGTTGATGGGATAAAGTTATTTCCCTTTCATGTTGCAACTGGTGAGCGCTGGGGTGAAGTAACTTTGCTTTTTTAATCGCCTTCAGCGAGGGTTAAGAAGTCAGCAGGGATTGAACTCTTATCCTAAGTTGAATTTCCCATCTAAAGTAATATATTTCAGACGTAGGTTGCTTTTCTTGGGACTTTACACAGGGAAATAAAAACATGGGCACTGATTGTCCAGTGTCCAGAAAAATAATAACAGAAACATTGCTCTCTGCTGTAATGAAATGCAATACAGTAACACTGAAATAAATACTAAATGTGTGTACTACCTTTCCTTACTACTCTTTCCTGGGTTTTGCATTGTATTGTGAGTGTAATTGTTAGAAACTCATCTCAATATGATACAATCCAAAAAAAAAACTGTTTTAAAAATTATGTTTAATTTCAGGAATATCTATTACACAGCCATTGTGTGAAAACATTTATTTTAAATTTGTACTGTACTCCTACTGTAGAACAGGTGATGTGATAGGTGTGTGCCTTCCTCATTAGACATCGCAGCGAATTATTTGATGAATATGAGATTAGATGAATATGCAACTGCTGGATATAGTATGTAAATGCATATCAGAGCACAAATTTACATTGAAATTAACCTACATACCATACAAGGTGATGTAATGGCACTATCTGGGCCTTAGCAGCTCTCAACACCAGTTACTAACAGTGATTAATCAATGCTTTTGGATAAATTAACAATTTTAAGGGTCAGGGTCAATACTTCACGTGTCTGACATCTTACTAACAAGCATGTTATGACTTAGAGATCATCCTGTGTACATGTTCTTACTCACTATTGTGGTATTTCACTACTTTAGAGTTCCACCTCTTAAGTGTGATGGGAGTGCAGTGGATGCTGAACACTCAGCGCCTCTGACTGGAGCCACACTCACCTCACATGACACAGTCCCACGGCCGTTTGATCACTCAGCTAGTCACAGTATCCAATGGTGAGCATCTCTTCCTGTGTCCTCACCATCCCTCCGTTTCTCTTCCCTCCATGCGTGCCACCACCTGCTGCTGGCTACCTGCTCAGCAGCATTATGTGGCCAACGGTCCTGTGAATCAGAGTCCGTCAGAGCTGCCAGTGGTCCGAACAACTCCCCACAAGCAAGGACAGCACACACCCACTTTTATACATGGCCACATGCAGTACTCATGAACATATGCGTTTGAATGCAAGCAAGACAAAAGTCATAGAAGCACATAATAAATGTGAAATCTGTGAGTCAGATTTATTAATACGGTAATATCTTATTACACTTCAGTCACGTTTCTGGACAATGTGTATGCACACACACACGCAAACACACACACACACACACACACACACACAGCAACAAGAGCAACAATATCAAATAAAAGCATGAAAGAAAGAAATACACACACACACACACACACTATCCTAAACTTGCAATCACTATCAACACATCCACAGAATGTGTAAAAAGTGTCAGACTTACTCTCATTCAAAGTCCTAAAACTCAACCAAAAGCTCCATCATATCCATGTGTAATGATGTGGCTTCATTCTAATGAATTATTATGAATAGGAAGCAAAAAAAGCAAAATGGAACATTCTCATATACAAAAGCTTTGAATAATAATAGATTACGGTTCTTGAAAATTCTCTCAGAATGTGTTATCTGCAGTCACTGCACCATTTAAATATTTTGTATTTCCATAAATATGCTTTCAAGAAACTTTTCTGAAGTGCTCAGAAATTCAACATTGCAAATGGAAAGAATGCTCATGGCTCAGTATTGCCACATTACATTAAATACAGTTGTACAATACAATATATACAATTACATGATAATACAGTGTACATAATATATAAAGTTAACGTGGAATACATACAGTATTAAGAGGCGTAAATCATAGTGTAAGTATGGTCATAGAAGGAGGAAAAACTGACATTAAAGACAACTGTTTTGCTACACTTGCAGCATAGTTTACTTGCTATGATATACAGTATATCCAAAGCACCCTTTGCGTGATATTGTATATTGTCTCCCTGTAAGCATTTTCTCTATTCAGTGGTAGAAATCAACTGTGGGTCATTCCAGAATTGGAGGACATTTTCTGTCCCACCCATTAAATTTCAAATAATGCATGTGCAAAATACTAAAACATGCACTTGTTGTGTGAATCATACTTGTCCTGAGATGAAATGTAAATATAGTTGTAGAAAAAGTGGCTCAAAATATAATTTATAATACAAAATAGCTTTCCAGCACCACCTAAAATGGCATTTTTCTCTTGTCCCACCTTCTTTAACAGTTAAAATAAGTTTTAAATCTACTTTTTTAGATATATGTCCCTTATAATTGTTCAAACATTTTTTGAAATCATCAATATATTTTAAATAATGGTATTTATGCACAGAAGTTGTGTCCCACAACATGTGTGCAACCTTGTTACCGAAACCCATTTAGCCTGTCAGAGGAAGAGAAAAAACAGTGAATCACATGATACAGTGGAATTGACAAGTCATTTGCTTACCACCATGGGTAACCCAAAGGTAAGTCCTCTATTCTATTTTTCCAATCTTTTCAGCCATGATTGAGTGTGTCACTCTAACCAACGCAACCCTTTTACTCATACTATCAGAATAACAAACATTTATTTTAAAGTTGTCTTTTTATTTATATAACTAAGTCTGTCCTTGACCTTGAGTGTAACACTTCATTCCATATCAAGCATCTATTCCTGAGAAAAAGCTAAAATTAGCATTGTTTTGCAACCCTGTTACTGTAATTAGAGTAACATCTACAAGTTTTATTATATTACCATATTTTGTTGTTGTTTTATTGCCACCAGGTGACCATAGCAGGTTAAGGTTGCATCAACTACCTGGATGGGATTATTGAGTCACATGGCCATCAGAGAAGTGATAGTCTGTCCAGCCACGTGAACAACATCTGAACAAATCAACTTTCTTAAATATTGATCAGTTCATGACTTTTTTTGATAACTCATTAATTTTAATGCCAGGTTGTCTGCCTACTTTAATATGACTCTTCTATGTTTGTTCATTGAATATTTGATCAGATCCAGTTTGCAGTCCTATTCATCCTGTTGATTCTTTACTGGAAAGCTAAATAAAACCTTACTTAAACAACATTCCTGTGATTCTGAGTATTTATCTGTCACATTTATACGGTGTTCTACAATCAAAAGTAATGAATCCATTCAACCCTGTTACTTTGCACAACCCTCTAATTTCAACCCTCTTACCATATAATTTTTATTATAATAATCTTTAATTATTTTTCTCTGCTCACAAGAGTTTAACCTGTTGTCTTTTGAATTGTTTGAATAATTAAATGCATAATGTATTGCAGTAAATATTTGAAAATAAATAATGAAATTAATAAAACAAAACTTGTACCTATTTAAAAGTTGGGCAAGATAGATTTAGTAAGATAAGTAAAGTCTCATATAGTATTTGTAACAGGGTTGCGCCAAGCATAGCACACAACAAATAAAACATCTAATAAATAGTGGACCTTTGATGCCTGAGCTGGACAAATCAATTTATTTTATGGTGTATTACCTGTTTTTCTTATATACATAACAGTAAATGACAAAATAAAGGGTTGATTTTTCAAAAGTGTTGATACCTAAATTGTCCGCCAATTCTGGAATGGCCCTTGTACATTTACTCAAGAACTGTACTTAAGTACAATTTTGAGGTACTTGTACTTTTGTACTTGTACTTTTTTAGAATTTCCAATTTGTTCAAAGTGTGATGCATTTATAGATTAAGGGCCTGCATACCCACACAGGTGTTTTTAGTTATGTGGCTGACTCAAGTTGGAGTTGTGAGATGCACGTATTAAAAAAGTGCTTACTAAATAGTATATTCACCTTATAGTCTGAGCTGAAAGATAGATAGAAAGCATCCTGACTGGAAACACCACTAACTGGCATTACATGTGCACGACCCAGGACCGGAGCAGCGGGCAATTAAAACTGCGAAGCAGATCACTGGTACTCATCTACTGAGCATCAGTGATATTTGAGAGTTATCTGAGCAGAAACCAAAGGATACCAAAAGACAGTACCACCCCAGCCACAGTCTGTTCACCCAACTGCCATCTGGCAAGAGAATGCAGAAGAACTGCTGTCATATCACCAGATTACAGAGCAGCTTCTCCCCAGGCTGTGAGACTCCTCAAATTCATGTTGTACAAATGTATATAACATTTGTTCTTTGTGAGTACCATAAAGGGAACTACAACTTAATCTTGTTATGTAAAATGATAAATTAAAACTACCTTGCACCTTGAATGGCCACATGGTGGCTTGTGCCCACACATTGTAGACTCCACATTATTTCAGGCATCGTAAAAACTCTGTAGTGCTTTTGCTCTTATTGAAGTAAGGTTTTGTAACACAGACATGTGCCCAACTCATGATTAGCCTTTGAAATGAATTAGTGTAGGAGGATACGGCATAGAAAACAAACAGTAATCTTTGCCCCCTCCAATTGCGTGACACGCAAGTGAAATTAGATTCGAATTATTTCAACATGAGGATCATTATTGGCCTTTTATGCAGCTATCACGCTGCATGTAGGACAGCTGCCTTCCATAAAAAAAAAAGAAGGTCTGATTGACTTTGTTCAAAAGCCCGCCAATTCCTTTGATGTTGAGTGTGGCATTGAACAGAGGCAGTCAAAAGAATCATCCGGTTCAAATTGAAAAGAACTTAATCTCTGTCTGTCACACTCTTGAAGCGCTCACCTTTAAAGAAGTGGGTAAGAACATGGGAAGGAGAGGTTATTTGAGACATGTCGGCTTATCTTGAGCTTTGTGTTGACTTGAGAATAGACACGGGGCCATATGACACAAGACAGTGTCGTGAGATGTTGCCTAGGGTGGCAGACTGCATCAGAACATTTACTTTTTCCACTCAGACGTGAATTGATGCACTTTGCCATCAGTTTTCTCCCACCACTTGGCATTCAAGAGCTTGCATGCCTCTGTGGTGTTTTGTTGATTTGCCTGTTATCAGGTTAACCCTTATGAACACGCCTCAAGGTTTGCAGTGATTCTTAACAGATTCAATCTTAATATTCTTAAGGGCTCAGTCATTGTTCTGAGCAATTTGCCACATTGCTCTCAAGGCTGTGAGTATTGCATCATGCGGAAGGGCAATAAGGTCCCATCCACAGTCTATGGCCTGTAACACACAGTTCTTAATGACTTGTCCGTAAATGAAAACAAACAGGGTGGCTCACAGGTTGCCATTATGTAATTCCCATGCTGCCATAGGGAATGACCGCCTACAAACACCACATGGTCTGCCATCAGCCTGGCCATAAGACTGGGAGTGAGTCACTGTTTGTGTGCGTGTTAGCTGATGTGTATTCATGCGTGCATGTGTGTATGCTTTGCTGTGAAAGTTCTTATAGATAATTGCAATAAAAAAAAAATCCGAAAGAAAATCAATTAAATAGCTCTTACTCGCTGCGATTGAAATGCTCAGGGTTAGTCCCCCAGTGACGCCTCCCCCCCCTCCAAATACCTCAATTGTTGAGAGCAATATAAAGTTATCTCACAGACGGGCCTCTTAGCACAACAATGGTGGATATTATTAACTGCTGAGAGAGTGTTATCTCTTTCTATATTTTAGTAACTGGCCAATGTTTAGAGGGTAATACAAGGAATGTGCTGCACAGCCTCGAGAGAACTGCTGGCCTCGTCTTTCAGATTTGCGATCAGAAAAACAAAGTCCCACTTTAAATTAAGCAACTGAAAATCAATTAACCTCAAAAGTAAGAGTAGTCCATCCCACGAGTGTTCAAGCAAGATTTTTGCGAGATGATGTACTGATCATGCAAGACAGGTACTGTTTGAGATGTGTTTCTGGTGTGTCGTGTGCTTTATCACCTCACATGAACGTGCTATCATCAGATAATACTTGATTTGCTGTATGAAGATTATTTATTGCACAGTACTGATTCTTAGATAACTGATGAGTGGTGAAGCTAGCTGCCTGCAGGACAGCTTGGAAATACTCTGTGGGAAACATTGAGCCTCAGAGCAACAAAAATGACTACAGCAGAAAAAGTGCAGTACAACGTTGGTTCATTTGTTTGTCCATAATGCATGATAACTGAGTCATGCAGTCAATGGTCAGATTTTTATGGAACCTGACACCAATATGTGACTCACCACTGTTACAGTATTGCAGGTTCAAACAAGAAGGCACATTAGCCCTGCTTTGCTCAGATGTTGCTCAGCATCTTCAACGAGGGGCCCTGATTATAAAGAGCTTAAGTTTTGATCTCAAATCTGTAGGCACTGACGATGGAAATTAGAGATGCTGATTTTCACGTTTTTCACACATCGAGTAGTCATAAACACTGTAAAAATTTTTTTTGTAATTTTACAGTTTTATTCCTTTTTATTTAACAGATCTTTTCCAGTATACATGAAAATATCAAAAAATGGCAAAAATAAACTGTGAATTTACATGTCTAATGTAAAATAACATGAAAAACCTGTAGCTTAGTTATTTTAAAGAAGATATTGTTTTGTTTTTACGTAAAAAAAACTGTTCCAATACATTCAGGAATTTATCGTATTTTCGCAAATATTATTTGTCTTATTTAAAAGAAAACACTGCTAAATTTAAGTTTTATACTGTAAAAACATTTCTTAAACTTGGTACAATATGTAACAGTTAACCGTAACAAAAACATGTGTTCTGTAATTTGACATAGATTTGCTTGTTAATTGACAAATATCTCCTAATATCCTTTAATTATGGATATTTGGAAAATAAAAACATTGAATAATTGTTATTTTAATCACTGTATAATGTCTACAAGCATTGTTAAACTGTCAAAACACAGTTTTGATAATTGAAAACAGCCATAATTACTGTAATTTCACAGATGTTGACTTTTATTATAATGCTTAGAAGATCAAACCAACATATTTAAACCTGTTTTTTTCTTAATTAAAAATGACCACATGTTCACATTTTACATTAGAGTAATATATCCATTTATCTTAGACCGGAAACCCCTTTTGAGTTTGTACTATGGTTATTTGTGACAGTTTCCTTCCAGATTTCCTTAAATTAACTTAATTTGAGGAAACTCAGACCTTTTAAATTACCACCACAATACAAATACCCACATCTGATACTTTTTATTGACCATTTATTCAGTTCCATGCTCACAACACATAAGCCACTTAAGTCAAACATTTCAGTGTAAAGAATTGTTCTCCTGAAACTAAAGTAGTTTATTTTTTATTTACCTTTTTGATGATATTTTCAGATCTATTCATTAGAAACACAACTGTTTCGACATAAACAACATTTTGGACACTGTCAGACACAGCTCCAAGATTAAAGTGGAACATGAATGTAAAGTAATTGGAAAGTATTTCTTAAAATGCTGCCATTTTCTTTGATATGAGAGAGATATGAAAGGCAAAGGAGAGGGGATAATGGTACATCCAAAATGGTGGTTTTACATAGAGTGAACTTCATGCACAATCCAAAGACTTCATCATTTTCTGGATTCAATATGACATTTTATGACTTTCTAAAGCCAGTTTTTGTATCTGGTAAATGTTGTTATGGCTGTATGTGTTCCCCTGTGGTGTGCATAGCGAGATAGACATGTGGAGGTTGGCATGTTCCTTTTCTGTCCTCTAGTTCTACCCCGGAAGTGCTACAGCTGATTGCTGAATTAGGTCCACCTGGCCTTGGAAGGCAGTGCACAACTGTGTGCACCTGAGTTAGGGTCCACAATTTCTAAATTAAGTTGGTATACAAAATAGATGCAAATATGTGTAAGTAGAAAGACAAGTGGGAATGTGATACAAACACAACTCAAGTAGAGAATTTACCTGAAATTCAATGTGAACTCAAACTCATCTTCTTAAAATGGTTTGAATAATACCTATTCAAACAACAAACACCGGGTGGCCATAGCACACTCACAATAGAATCTATGCAAGTTTTTCTTGGCAGCCCTAATGAATCCATTTGTTTGCAAGTTTTTGGTATGCAAGCCAAAAGAACATTTTCAGATTCGGCTGACTTTGCACGTCAACACCTCAGGATGACCTTAATTAAGAAACCATTTTGCTTCTCAAGGTAGCTCAATTGAAAAACATAAACAACGGCAAACATAATAAACAGCATATCTATCCAAGGCCGACAAGACATTAAGTAAGTTAATAATGGTATGGTGACCAAATCATGGAGATGTGTTAGTCCGTAGCCCTCTACCCAGAATTAGGGACAAATTCAAGTCAGGTGGCTACCTGGCTGCAAAAATGGCTGTGTGATATAACGATCTACACTATATTGCCAAAAGTATTGGGACACCCCTCCAAATCACTGAATTCAGGTGTTCCAATTACTTCCCTGACCACAGGTGGATAAAATCGAGCACCTAGGCATGCAGACTGCTTCTACAAACACTTGTGAAAGAATGGGTCGCTCTCAGGAGCTCAGTGAATTGTAAATTGAAGCATGGTACTGTGATAGGTTGCCACCTGTCCATTTGTGAAATTTCCTCACTACTAAATATTCCACGGTCAACTGTTATTATAACAAAGTGGAAGCGATGGGAACAACAGAAACTCAGCCACAAAGTGGTAGGCCACTGTGCACTGTGCGGCCTCTGCGCACAGTACGAGTTTTTTAACAGTGAACTGTAACATTCTTGATTCCAAAATGAGTAATCGCAGAGTGAACAAATCGACCAGAATATTAGACAACCTGATTATACAGTAGTGGCTTGTCTATCAGTCACAGATGGCAGATGAACACATTACACACACTGTCAGAAACTCCCAAAGGTTGACCAGTGCCTCCTAAACACTTTTAGGGCTGTCTATCTCTAATAGACACTATAAATTGAAGAAAAAATAAATTTGCTAGCCTAGCAACAAAAAGGCTAGAAATCTATCAAATTCTCTCTATGGGAGACACTATTTCCATTAAAATAGAATATGCGCTGTTATGAAAATATAATACATATACTCCCCCTCCCCCAATGTTACATAATTTACATAAAGAAATATAGTCTTACATTTGGGCCAATACAGTATTCTGAATCCTGCCTTGACCATGCAACCCTGTTTTTTAATTTTTTATGCTCACAATCCATACATAGTAAAGTAAATCTGTACATTTCTACATTCAATGGAGTAATGTCAAATGATAAAATGGTGAAATCCACTGTTTGTTACATGCCTCAGACAACAAGTGCATGTGTACATGCCAATATTGATCCAAAGAGGCCTAAACTTTGTACAACTATATCACTTCTTAAACCAGGTTAGAAACATGGAGGATGATTCTAGTATTTCTTGAAATGTATACAGAGTGCTAAACTTTTAATTGCTGGTTTCAGGCTAATTGACGTTAGAGGTCTGTTAAATGTAGCCTAATGATGTTTTTGTGGTTGAAGTCCCGCCGAACTTTCTTTTGGCTGAAGAATGTTAACTATGCAGCAGGCAATCAAATCAAATGATCCAGGGATTGGGTAAGACACAGAATCATGTCAAATGAATTGTCTGTTCTGATTTTCTGATGAGATGAGAAGCAGGCTCTTCTTAATTATCTGTCAAATGTCATTGCTGAAGGAATCAAAACAAGTTGGAGGAAAATGACATTTAATATGTGTTGGTTATGTCTAGGAAAAAGTGTGTGTGCTTTGTTTCCCACTTGAGTTTGGTACATACATATCTTTAAATGCGTATTAAAATTTAATATAGATACATTTCACACATGTAAGATCACACACTTGTCAGCCAATCTAGTAACCAAAGTTTGAAGTTACCTTGGATGTATGCCTTTATTTTGATTGAAATATTTCATGCATTTTTAGTGAGTTTACTTCACAAGTTAATAATTTTTGAAAAGAACATAAGGACGGTATGGTCAAAGAATCAGCATGATTTCGGATGAGGAAGCGTAGGTAATATAAGTGCAATAACCAGTGAATTGAACATATATTGACAATGATACGAAAGCCTGCCATCCCTAATTAAAATTCTCAACTGAGTTCTGGGAACCACCCCAAATAACTGACCGCTCAGTGGGATCTCGAAAGGTCTGCCGCTGTCTCATAATATCATAACTGCGGGCGCTGTCTGCCAACTGTGGCTGTTTTTGATTAGAAGCAGGCCACAGGAGACAGAGCAAACCAAGGTCCAGCTGCAGGTCGTGGCTGGGCTTGGGAGGCGGTGAATCCTGGAGGCTGTGCTTAGGGGTGGGGGGGCTACAGGCCTGGCAGGATCCGCACCCAGGGGACACAGAAGAATGAGACAGAACCTTCTGGATGTGTGAGGTTGCCAGATGTTGTCTGGACCAAATGTAAAGCTGTCTGGCCCAGAAAGGGAAGGCAACAGCCGTGCCTTTGTCATGGCATCCGGTGGGCCTCACTTTCTGGACTCTCAGATGTCTGAGTTTATGAGGTTTGGGTTTTCTTACTGCAGGGCTGAATAACTTGTCATTTCTATGACTATGACAACTATGCCAGACTTTTCTAACTTTGCTTGATAATAAATTATGTAAGTCTTGCCACACAGCTCTGGAGTCATAGGATGCTGTAAGTGCCACGTCACGTCAAACAGGCTGCCAGTGTGTGGTCTTGGATCACAGTCCAAGTTAAAGGTCAAGATCGTACCACAAACTATCATAATGTTACCGTAGTATTATTGTTGGAAAAGGACAAGTTTAAAGTTGTAGTTTTATCTACAAAAGCATCACTCAGCAGTTGTTTTGACCGCACTGTACTGAGAGCTAAATCTGTGGAAGAATGATGTGTAGCTTTTTCTGATGTGAGTGGGATTCAGTGTCTTTGTGTTTGTCATTGTTTTTTTTGCTCTTGTCTTCTCCTCTACCGCCTCCTTAAAGCTTACTATCTGATTTTGCTCTATTTTTCATTGGTATGTGTGTGTGCGTGTGTCAATGGACCTAATGTGCACAGTTTGGGTGCCATAATGTGACTCATATCCAATCAAATGTCCAAATGTCATATTTATTAAATTTAAGGCAATGACTTGATGATGATTTGAACATCAGTACGGCTGTGGCTTAGAGGTACAGCGGGTTGCCCGGTAATCGTAATATCGGCGGTACAATGCCGACTCCTCCTGTCTGCTCGTCATAGTGTAATAGGGCAAGACACTGAAACCCAGTTTGCTCCCAAAGGCTGTGCCATCAGCGTGAGTGTGTGCAAATAATTAGCTTCTTGCTGATGAGCAGTTGGCACCTTGCATGGCAGACTCTGCCATCAGTGTACGTGTGTTTATGGGGTGAATGTGCCATGTAGTATAAAGCGCTTTCAGTGGTCGAAAGACTATGGCGCTATATAAGTACAGTCCATTTACCATTTTGTGTTGTTCTAGGTAAACAAAAGAAGTCTGAAAACACAGAAACCCAGTGGCACTTAAAATTCAGAACCTGTGTGATGATGCCCTAGAATAAAACAAAGTGCTGTCAGCAACAGGTCTACACAGCATATTAATAAAATAATATCAAGTAGACTTTTAGTACTGCAGAACTACTGTGACATAAAAAAACCCCAGTGTGAAGCTTATTGTCATAGTACAGCTGTGCTCCTCCCTGTTCCCCTGTGTTTCTCTGTTTTCCCCTTCCTGCTGTGTTTTGTCTGTCTGGTGTGTCTTTTCCTTGTTTGTGTCAGGTATCTGTGGGGGTGTGTCCTCCAACGCTGGAAGGCGGCTCCACTCACCGGTTCCGTAATCAACAGATTCCTTCATATATTCCGGCCCTGCCCTCCAATTTTCGCCAGATCGTCTGCTCACCTACGTGGTAGCTAGTTCCGGCCAAAAGTTATTCTCTTAGTGTTTTTTCCCTCGTGTTCTCTTTTCCAATAATTAACATTTATGTTCTCTCCGCCGACCTAGATTCCACAGGATTCCAGTGGAGCCTTCACCCGTTCTGCCTGCACCAAGCCCCACTCTCAACCACAGTAACCCCGTCTCCCTCCTCCGTTGTGTCCGGTCGTGCTTTTGACTCCTGTAAACTGTAACGTTACTCCTTAACACTTACGCGCTAAATGCATAATGCATGTGCACAAAACAAACATGTCACCCTTAACAAACTTTAAGGCAGACTTTTTAACTTTTTCTTTTTTTTTTTTTACAGATTTTTACAAGATGTTGTAAGTGCACAGGATGTACCAGATGGAAACTGAATTACAGTATGTATTTCCAGTCAGTAGATTTTAATGTGCCCAAACAGCAGGTTTTGTTCAATGGAAATATTTTTAAACACATTATTGTATTCGTTTGTTTTCTTCTCACGCCTCTACCAAGCTGCTCGGGATCAAACCACATGAAAGAGTATGAAGAACTACAAGTACAATTTTAAATTGTGTACAGCTTAATTACCATCAGATGGCCCACTCTGCTTAAAACTTTTCTACAAACCATTTATGAAAGCGTAATGTAGTCCTGCATATGTAAATTGTCTATGCAACTCTACATACTTACATGTCAAAGTACATAATTCCTGCAGTACCATCTCCAGGGTTTTCATCAATCTGGGATGAATCCACTGTTCCAGTAGCCAATTGATTTTCTAATTTTCTTGTACTTTAAACAGCACCTGTAGAGGTTTAACTAAGGTCAGCAGGAAAATTAAATTCTGGAAGATGTTTTGTTGCATAACCTTGTAATGTTTGTGAGCAAACCTATTTCGGATCAGTGCAGATTCTGCTCAGTATATCATTCAAGCTGTCTTGTGCTAATACTGTACTCAGTTTGTGCAAATGGTTGAATGGGCAGTGCCACAGTATGGCTATTGGTAGCTACAGCCAGCTTTGGTAGCTCCATCTATCCTAAAGGAAGTGGCATTCAGTAAAAGGTTAATGCTGACAATGAATGTACTTGAATAGCTATGCTTTATATAAACATAATAAATGCAAATAAGTAAAGGGTATGTTATGTTGTTTTCTTTAGATGTAAACAGTCTAGTTTTAATTGACAGTGGTTGTGCAATCATAGAGTAGCATCTGTAACTAAGCACAGCAGGCCTGTCAAGCTGTGCATATCTCCACATGCTGAAACGTTGTGCATGGGGTACTATAAAGTGTAAAGAATGGATTAAACCAGGTGTTCTTAACCTTTCTGACAGTCCGTCCCCTTTTTAAGGTTTAAAATATTTTGCAATCCCCCCTCCCTTGATTGGACAGAATGCAGTGAGAGGCACCTTTTTTAAATTGTAGTCTATTGGCAGTGAGTGTTTTCCGCGCTGTTTTTGCGATCTGGGCGCCTTGCGTATTGGCCGCCTGCTGCGCCTTGCGAGAAATTGAGAAAAATTCAACTCTGGGCAGAAAAGTGCCCGACCTCATTTGCGTTTTTTTCCATTATCCAATATAATCAATGGAGCGACAGGCCTTCAGTTGTGCTGACAGAAGTTTCCAGTTGCTTAGATTGTCTGGAGACAGCAGTCTGTCCCTGACTCATCCTAAAATAAGCCGTAAACTGACCATCATTAAGACGAAGCTCCTGGACCAGCTGGTGGTACTACCAGCGGTGTCTTCTCTTTCTGAGGGTGTCATGTGCCCACACGGATCTCCGTTTCCCTGTCTCCTGCGTGTTTGTAGCCTACACCTCTCACCCTCAAACAATCCCAGTGCAGGCACCCCTGTTTAAAGCAGATGTTTTTAACAACAAAAGACACAGATCGGTGAGTTGTGATCAAGTTTCTGCTAGTATGTCACAACTATAGTCCGTCTAGTTTTTTTTAAGGTTTTTTCCCCCAGTTTTTGTGTCTATATTACCATTCTCCTGACCCCCCAGGAGGGTCCCGACACCCAGGTTAAGAACCACTGGATTAAACAATGGGTTTATCAGCTGCAACACATACTGCAAAGGCATGTCTGGCTAAGTAGCTTACAACTCTATTACTGTAGTAACACAGGGTGATTGATCATTGTCTATTTATTAATAGAATTATGACCCATCTGGTCTTTGATTAGTTTATGTGTCGACCATGGCTTGATGTGTAAAGGAGCTGGAAACATTAAAAAGTCAGTCAGAGGCACCGTTTTCGTTTTAGCTTAGCTAATTAGCTAGCTAGCAACTGATGTCTGCCATTTTATCCAGAATAGAAATGTCATGCTGCTTTTGATTGCTTGTGTTTGAAATCAAGGATCCTGTTGTTGTATGTAATGTATGATTACTATGAATTTGGATGGTAAATATAACCCCACAAATTTTGCATGCCTTCTCAGAGTGGAACGTTTGATATGCACAGCAACGTGGTCGAAATCACTGTCTTTTACCGCCTTTCACTGCCATTAATAGGAGAAAACCCGTGAGGAAAGTGCCGCTGAGTTCTGTAAAATTACAGATATCTTCATGAGTAAGGGACATGGTTGGTGTTTAAAAAATTTAAAAACATACTAGCAGGGCTGCCCTCATATCCCATTATATTGTCTTCTTATAACTACCTTTCCAGAGTTAATTATATGTTTTAATAAAAGTAATCATGTTATGTAGGACAGCGGGAGATGCGTACAGAAATGATCTGGAAAAGAAAGAGCTGTATACTTGTTTCTGTCAGGTGGAACTCATGATAATAAACATAAGTCCAGTCAACGCTCTGAGGAAATGCAGGTGCAAAACAAACACTCAAAAACTACAAATATTTATACTTTAGTTTACTGGCTCAGCTTCGCTCAATAACCTGGATACCTATGGGATCATGATTATGTTATTTGACACCCAACAATTGAGCCAAGATACCCTAATATTGCTGTTTGATATAACTTCAGATCTCACCAAATACATAAAAAAAGGTCTGTCCTAAGGCATTTATTAGTTTCTGACTCTGATAAAGTTGGGGGAAAAGTACCCCAACTACTGTATTTGTGAACTCTTTCAACAGGTATGCTATTCTATGTGATCTCCTTTTGATAACTAATGTAACACTTTTTCACTTCCATTCACTGAGCCTCCCCTGAAACTGTTTGGGGCCTCCCTGGGGAGGCCCGCCTCACACTTTCAAAACCTCTGCAGTAGCCTATTTAGCACAAGACAGCTTTAATGATACACTGAGCCACTTAATAATAATCAAGCTAATACAGCTTGCCCTGTTACCATGTGTTTGTTTAATGAGCAGTGAGTGCAACAGTTTCTCTGGCTCTGTGATCAGTGCTTTGCTAATCAGCGGGACTGTGTATAGTTCCATTGTGTGACTTGAAGGTGCCAGTTTGTGTAGCAGGCTTGGTAATGCAAGCTTGGTAGAGGTGTCGCACTGATGGATTTGGATTGAAAATGTAGCATGTGGTTATGATTTATCAGAGACGCTCAACAACAGATCCACTGGTGTGCATAGAGAAAGTTGCCGTGGCTGCTTTGAAAATTGCATGAAAGCATGAATTTCATTGGGCTGACGTTATTGATGGTTAAGGATGTTGTCTGCTGTGTGTTGTCCTGCCGCCCTCCTCTGTGGTTGATCTGGCCCTGGGAGACGATGTAAAGTGGACAGCAGAGAAGCTGGAGTTTGTTTCTGGGGATGTATGTTCTTCAATACCCCCCCCCCCCCACACACACACACACACACACATGTTTCCGTGGCAACTGACTTTGCTCTTTGTTTATTATACCATCAAAGGGATACTCCTTGTCTCACCTAGGTGTGACATAACCCAGGACAGCCAAACTTTGGATGACAAAGGACTGCAGTCTCCAAAGACTCAAAGCATTTAATTAAGTTTAATTAAATCTTTAGTTACTTGATTACGTTTGCCTCTATTTGAGTAGTTATGTTAACTGTTGTTGCTATGTGTTATTAGTGCTGAAAAGAAAGTTACTTGTGCAGTGTTTTTATTTTCAGCAAGACACTCCTTCATCTAATGTGATCAATGCTTGTTCATAATACTTTCCTACAAAATTCCTTTAGAAATGATGACAAAGGAATGTTTTACTATACTCATGTAACCTGAGCTCCCCCAAGTGGACGAAATAAGTATTACATGCCCTCGCTGGAAATGCCGTTAAATGTATAAATATCCTGACCAATAATGTGACAATTGTTTCCGGTTACCAAATGCTTAGAACAGTACAACCGTTCGACCATTGAGGTTCGATTGTGGAAAATATTTGATTATAATACGTGCAAATAGATTTCTTTTTAGACATTAAGTTTATCAAGGCAGTCCCTTGGGAAACCTGAGACGCCCCCTGGGGAACCACGCCCCAGGCAACAAAAGAGCGACACGCGACCTCGCGCTCTCTTCTCTTCGCTGCTCTGCTCCGCTCGCTGGATGCTTCGGCACGCGCGTGGCGTGCCTCGCCAGGCAACGCCCAGACTCGGCCAGCGAGACCAGCCTTTTGTTCGCCTGAAGCTACACACCTGAAGTGCCGCAACATCGATCTGCCCTTCAGTTTGTTTTATTTTCTTTATTTCTTTTGTTTGTTAAAGTTATCAGTCCGTTAAGTTACACTGGACTAATTCAGGACCGACCAAGTTCCCTTTTAAGCTTTTTCGTTGAGCCAACTTCACCGAGGTCAGACCAAGCCACGTGGTCTCGCCAGCTACAACGAAGGAAACCTGAAAACAGCCGAATTGTCAGACAGAGGAGGCGTTTCGAATCCCTAGCAAAAAGCCAGGATCGGCAGCTAGCATGGGACCCGTGCAACAGGCCAAAAGCAGGCTGTCGACAAGCAGTAAGACTTAACACACGTTCGGTGATCAGATGTCCATTTTAACTCCTAAAATCATAGCATTAGTTTACTTTCATTAGCTCTTCTATGCCGTATGAGTCAAATGCTTCCCACAATCGAACCTCCAGGCTCATTGTTCAGCAAATGTTTATGTTCCCTGTATCCCACCATCTTTTTATCACCTTAGTTAGAGAATAAATTCACTGAAATATAATCAAGAGCTGTGTATGTTGCCTATTTCTAGTTCCTGCCAAGAAAATTGACCCTTTAGATATGAGACTGATTTAAGATAATTGAGCGATTATTAACTAACTGATCACTAGTAATAATTGTATAATTATTCAAAACTACCTAGAGGTCTGGAGACTCTAGGATTATAACAACTCCGGTGGTGCCCTGAAACGAGGAAAATTTAGATTTTATGAATATTAAAATTCATAATTGGGTATCAATTCTCATAAATTTATTAAATTGCATGACTAAAATTTAGGTCTGCTACAGTGTGAAAGAAGATATCACAAGTTAGCCTTACAGGAAAATTTTATAATTAATTTCTTGACATAATATGGTTATACATTTGTTTATGTTTCAAGGATAGACAAAACATCCACCTGTCCATCTGTCCATTACAGTACGTCACATCTTATCAAGAAATGAGTATTTAATATTAGTCTTATAAATCTAGAGGTCTCCTTTTAACTTGACCGATTTTCAAATTTCACTGATGATTTGTTGAAAAGAACGTGCGTGACATTTGATATATGATAAAAACAGTGGGTGCAGGCAAGTCATCCAGTCTTCAAGACACATTAGAAATATAGTAGAAACATCCCATTTTTTGAATTTCACATATATGTATTCAGATCTCTAAATGACCTAAACAGTCGTTGTTATTGCTGCCGAAGTTACATTTTGAAATTTGCTCTCTCTGGCCGACCCTCCAAACACTAAATCACCCAGAAGCCACTGCAGAAATCCTAGAGCTGTCACTGGATAACTGACAGCTCAAGTTTTGCGGAAACAAACTCAGCTGTGAAGCATGCCAGTTATTGTTTTGACAAACAGAGATGAGAAATGCTAATATCTGTTAGCAGGGGCAGCTAATTGAATACAATTCAATTTACTCTGTTACTAAGCAGTACATCATTAAAGGTTCTTTGTTTGGAACTAAATAATTCAGAGTACTACTTCCCCTTCTCTCCTCTGTAGAAAATCCCATATTGCCCCATCACATCACACTAAGTGGCTATCATCAGTGTGATGCCCATCTGAAAGTTGTCATGGCCACTTCTGTACTTAAAGTCCTTCTCGCCACTTCTGTGTGTCCTCCACTCTGACTCAACCTCTTCCCTTCCTGTCGTTCTCCCCCTTACTTTCTCCTCTCCCTTTTCATCCGTGAGCCACAGGCTTTCTCTGCCTGGGAGAGGATTTGGCAACACCTGGATTTGAGACAGCTGTGCGATGTGAGATAAATGGAGCGGAATGTTTCCCAGAAATCAGATGTTAGTGCTATGGCACAGATGTGCCTATACTTGTTAATTTGTCTGATCAGATATGTGCCAGAAGCTGTGCAGAGATAGAGACCAATTAGTTACGGGCTAGGGGAAAAAATCTGATATCAAGAAACATTGTAGTGGTGGGGGATTGATGTATCAGAGGTCCTTCATAGCTAAAATTAGATATTTAAGTGCTATTTTGTGTTTTTGTTTCACTTCATCTCCAAAACGTTTAAGGGCTAATGTTGTCTACGTTACACAGACTTAGATTATCAAGGACCATTTCAAACTTGAAATCCATTCATGAGCAAAATTTAATTTCCTTTTTTAAATTCGTCCATGACAGCTCTCACAATGTAGAATAACTGAATATAAGTCTTTGTGCAAGAATTCTTTGATGTACTTTGGACCAAGTATCCATCCATTTAAACTTGGACACAAAGCGTTTTGCCACATTTGTGAACACAATACCAATGACAAAGAGCAGCAGATCACAGTGCCTCAGGCTGGCTGAGTTTGTGCCATTTCAAGGGGTTTAGTTTAGAACATTAACCACAGTCCAATTTCAAAGATGCCGTTCCTCTTCAAGGGCTTTAGAAGTTGTATTATTATCACAGCACCATTTTGATCAGAGGTTTCAGTCTGTACTATATAGAACAAAAGTTTGCAAGTGAAGAATGCATTTCTATTTATATAAAATAATACATTCATTCAAAATTAAACTTAACCTATGCCAACATGGAGAATATAATTCACACTTTTATCATTCCCTATCTTCTGAATACAGTGGCCAGACAAGAGACCCTAATTACACATATCCTCTTCGTTTCTCTTCACTGGCCACCTGTCTCTTTGGAAATTGATTTCAACATTTAGCTGATGAAGTTTAAAGCTCATGTAGGACTTGTGCCTCCAGATATTAATGATATTTTAATCCCACATGAGCCAGAAGACAGCTTGAGCTCCATGGGCAGAGCTCTTCTGGCTTCACCTCAGTCAGAGTGTAGGGATCACTCTTTCTGAAAAAAATCATGATGGCAAACTGAACTCTTGCTTCTTAAAGAGCGAATTAAAGGTTCCCAGTAGAGTTTTTGGTCACTATTAGGTGGCAGTAACAACAAGAAACACTAATGCATCAACAAAGGCTGGGAGGAAGAAAAAGATTGAGCTAGTTAATGGGGATTTAAGCACTACAGGTTTTACACTCAATCAGCAAATGCTTATGAGGAAGGAAAAGCATTCAGTTTTCTAGCTATGCTTTCTGTCTCTGTACTCTCTCCTTGTACATTTGTTTAACAACACAGTCTCGTCATCTTCTTGTAGTTCCTCATTGTGTCCCTGTCATTCGCTTAAACTATCAAACCTAAAGCCAGAAGCCATTTAAGAAGATTGTGAATTATTTAGAATAAAAAAAAATCTTCCGGTCTGCAGAACAAACTCAGCAACGCATTTTGCATTAATCACATCCCAGCTTCTGTCTTGGTTATTATCATTTTCTTGCTCCTTTCTCTCTCCTAGTGTGCAAGCACATCTGTATGTTTTTGAATAGAATTTGTGGAGACTCTTGGCATAAAATAACACCCACTGGCTCTGAACGCCACAGTGATATAGCATTCTTTTTGTCCTCGCAGCCTTTCCCTCACTCTCTGCATCCACATCAGATATTCTTTTATAGCAGTCTCTGAGGGAAACGGGGAGGGAGGCTGCGCACTGAGCGCTGACCCACACTGAATGCAGACATTCTCTTCTCATACCCTGCTCTAATTCCTAATTTTACCCACAGTTGTACATGTATACACACATGCAACTCAAAGCGTCGCTGCTTTCGTATTCACTACAGCATGAAACACTGTTTTCATTCTCTTTGTCTGTTTAACACTCACCTGTTTGAACCTTAGGAACCTGTGAAGACTTTGTTTGAGTGACACGTACAATGAGACAGTTTTTACTGTTTTCTACTTGGAAGCAATGCATGATATTGCACATCTAGACCCCAGTCAGTCTGTGACCACCTGCCTGTTTTTCATCTGCAAATGAGGTGCCCTCCGTGACTTTCTTTCTAATTAACTCAGGCCATATGTCTAAGTAGATAATCTTCCTAAATTTGTGCAAGAAATGTCTTTGTTTGCCCTCTTGATTTTTCTTCTTTCACTCTTGTTGGCTCTGTTTGGCCATATCTCAGCCTGTCTGCTGAAAGGTCTTCCTTAATTGAAGGCTTTGATATTGAGCAGTAAAAACTGCTCAGGTCTTTAGTTATTAGTATACATTGTGTTTATAGATTGTCATATTTCCCCCAGTGTTATTGCTAACTGATAGAGTGTCCACTTCATGTTTATTTAATAACTCACTGATGGGGGCTGTTGCGATGCTACTGAAAAAAAGAAGACAGAAGTAGCTTGTGAATGGTTTGAAATAACAAGGTCAGATCGGGCCATATGAGGTTTATGTTTTCAACGCCTCACAGCAAAAGGCCCAGTGATTATTAAGGTGAGTTTGTTATTGTGTACGGCAGCTCATGTTGCTTTCACAGCAACAATGCCAATGCACTTTGTTGGAAGAGGCTGAATGTGTCATATTACAGGATCAGCGGGGCCACCTAACTGCCAAGACATTGTGTTTTGGGAGTTATTGCTAATATTATTATTATTTTCATCATGTGTCATAAAAAGTGTTATTTAAAAATAATTTAAATAAGGGAGATTACTAGTGTAGAGCCAAGCCAACTTTTTACTCAGTCTGAAGCTTGCTAGGACTGAATGAATGTAACTAATAGTGAAACTTAAGAAAGTTAGTAGAGAAACTAGAAACTTAATTTTATATGTCATCTGACAAAGAAACTTAAACAAAGAAACTTTGTTAAAATTTAAATCAGTCACATCGTAGTGGACACCTGATCTGCTTAGTGAGGTCAATATCTGCAGACAGCGATCAGGCTATTTGAAATGGTGCACTAAAACACTACTAACAGGAAACGTAATTTATAGAAAAGCCTTGAAACAAATTGATTTGTACACACATATTCTTGTACCTTGGACTTATTTTCAATAAAGCATTGCTTTTTCAAAGCAGTTGCTCATTGTGTGTGGTAATGATCCAACAGGAGAATTTAATGCCTATCTACTCACTGAAAATGCTCTGATGCAAAACATTTATAAGATGTCTCCTTCATACTTTAGTAAGAATATAGAAAACGGTTACTTTTCATTTTGCAGTGTATAACAAAGAAGCTTCTGCATGTGTTAACTGATTCTGATTTATTTTGTGTAGCATTCATGTAATGTTTTTTCATTGGCCTTTTTAAAACAAAATTAACCACCAATAGCAATAAGGCTTCTTTTCAACTCTAAAAATTGGATTATCAAATGCTTTTGAGGTTGGAGAACTTTTTTAGAAACTCCCCTGCTACTGTGGCTGTCTGTAATGCAATATTTGTTTCCTCTCCAAGTTCTCTTTTTTTCCCTTCCTGTTTATTTTTCCTGTATTCCTCACTGGGTGCAGTGGTGTGTATCTTGCACTTTGACGCGTGAACTTAAAGGGGGACCTTCTTCTGCAACCAAGTTTCGTGTGTTTGTGTTTGTGCGCGCATGTCAAGTAAAATCTGTGACTTAACACTGAGTCACTGTGCTTGTGTGTATTTAGTGTGTGTACTTCCATACATGTGTATTTGATGTTCTTTCTCTCTATGAGGACTGCTGGGTGTCATTGTCTTCGACTGCTGCAGGAAAGACTTCTGTGGCTCCCCATTCTCTGTGGGCTCACAGAAGGGACTGCTGTATGACAAGCCATTGATGTCTGGATGATTTAAGAGGACACTATCTGCTCTCTCTCTCTCTCTCACTCTGTGTGTGTTTGTGTGCAGGTAAGAGATACTATGTGAGTTTAAAAGAATAAATATGAGATATGTCAAGGCTTCTATTGTGAAAACGTGTCTTAAACTTAATTTGTGTCCCCGCATGAAAGTCTCACTGAAATCCCCAAATTACAACTCGATATGAGAGAGAAGCGAGGGATGAGGAGTACGTGACCACAATGATACTTCCCAAGTGAAATAAGGTAGAGATAAAGGGACACGCTTGCATGCAGCAGACAGATTCAGTTACTCACTCCCACTCATGTAAACAGATACAGTACCAGCACAAATGAGCATGTGTAACAGGTGCGCAAAAAGACATAAAAACAAAAACACTCCAACTGGCAGGAGCCTGAAGTAGAGATAACTAAGTAGTTTAACCTTTCTCTACAAAGTTTTTCTCACAACTAAAAGTTAAACTAGTGAAAATTCCACTGAAACAGTACATTTTAGCAAGAGATTGGACCCAACAGTAACTGGGGCTAAAAAACAGTGTGGGGAAAGATGAACATTGTGATGGTTTGGTCAAGAATGAGCTGAATTTTTACAGTATGGCACGGGCATGACTGAAGAGTGAGAACTCAGAGAGAATTTAAAACCGATTCACACTCAATTAGTATCTGTGCTGCTTTAATAGACTTTTGCCTGAAGCATTCTAGTTTTTACAGTTTGATGGCGAACCTTTGCCATGAAAGATGAAAACTTAAAGCTGAAATTCATAATGGTCTTTATTAATGCATTGTTATTTTATCCTTTGTATGCAAGATAGAGAATAGTGACACTAAATCTGTGCAATAGGCATTTTCCCCAGCAGATTGTTTTGGCCTTGTCCTTGTAAGCCAGTGTGCACAATACCAGGACCCTGAAACTAAAGCACCCAAATAATATTCAGCCATCATAAATTGTGTCTATGAAGATTCTCAGTCATCCAGGTCATAGTTAACGAAGGTTAAAATCAAGGGCAACTGGACTTGGTTGAAGATCTTCAACCAAGTCCAGTTGCCCTTGATTTTAACCTTCTTTGGACATCATAAATTGTATTATTTACACGTTATTTCCTGTGATATGTTAAAATGTCTGATGTCTGTGGCTCTACTACTATGGAAAAAATAGTCTCACTCACAGTGCTAGTGCTGTCCAACATGTTCACTTAGTGATTATTATTATTAAAGGGGAATTATGTAGTTTTCAGAGGCCACTTACAGTAAGGGTTTTTAGATTGTAACCACGTCGGTGATTGTACGCGTGCTTGAAATCATGAGCGGGCAAAATCCACTCAAAAGCTTCACGCAAAGTGTTGGAAACTCAGGTAAACTCCCCTTGCAACGTTACAGTAATATATTGACCAGCTTGAGGTTGAACTAATCCATACTGGTTGCATGACAAGGTTATACATACTGAATTTGTCCAACGTGATACATTGGGGCTGGTTCCCCTCTATGTCAGTTCCAAAACAAAGCAGAGGTCTCTTTGTGACTAGCCTTTCCGATGTTGATTATGTTTTCACCCGACATCGATCTGATTCTTTTTCGTCCTGACGGGCTTCAGCACATTAAACTTTTATCGTTTTTTAACCATATGTGGAGTTGGTGTTAGAGTCTGTATTGGAGCCTGTGTCGGTACAGGATCAGAAGGCAAGAGGCTCAGGGGCGTGCATGGAATCACAGGCTACGGAGTTCATGGAAAATCTGACCCGGAGTCTTCACATAGGATTAAGCATACTAGCTAGGGGTAACAGAAAAATCTGGCAAGTGGATCCAGATTACAACTGCTTCACTCAAAGGCAATCAAAAAGTGAATAACTTCATTAAAAGCCACATAGATAGGATGACTGTATTTTGTTTTTTAAAAAAGAGGACAGTTGGAGCAGGAAGCAGATGACACAGGACACCTGCATGGGTGAAAGGATGAAAGGTCTGGCTAAACATACATTTGTCCACTGCAGAGGCTCTATCTACCTGGAGGAGTATATAATATAAATTTGTGTATTTGTACAATATTATAACATTAAACAAAACTTTTAATGTTAGTTTAATATTAAGATATATAGATATATTTAGAAGTTGCACTTTATATGGCTAATGTCTGCGTACAGATTAATTGAGATTCAACAATTCAACTGATTCACAAATAAAACTGTTTTCTGTCTTGTCAATGTTTGATTAGGGCCACTATTAGTGTAATAGTATCCTATACAGCTCATCACTAGTATAGGCTAATATTAATTCCAGTTACAGCTGTTTCATTATGATATGTTGTTCTCATTCATTAAATCCCTGTGCAAGAAAAATGCTCAACATAGTCTCTAATATGTTAATTATAAGTGCTAATTTGTCAATAATCAAAACCATTCAAGCAGAAGGAGTTTTTTTAATGTCCTGCCCCATCCAGGCTGTGATTGGTCAATTCACAAAAAATGACAGTGATGACCAACTTTATGCACACGCTTGGTTAAAAAAAAACACGCGATCTCCACCTCCGTCGGTGGGCGATTTAGAAATCCCGGACGCATTTTTTAGGTCCCAAAAAGAGGACATGTTTGAAAAAACAGAACGTATCATCAGCTTACATATCGCCCCTTTAAAGAATATATTGTTATCATGTTACATAGTTAATTAATATTTTAACCACATACGAGCAAGTAATTTAACCGACAAGATGTTCCTTCATCTTTGCTGTTGTTTGTTTGTATATCTGCAGTTATCCAAAGCAGTAATCTCTCAAATCATGGGTGATAAAATTGGGTAATATTTAGTTCATTTGTAAAATTAACAAGGCTGCCAATATAAACAGAGCCAAGCTAGAAATAATTGACATCTGTTCAGCTCAGTCAGCACTACGTGAGTAGCAGCGCTGGTACAAAGACTGCTCTTAAGTAGGCCTCATCATAGTCACTGTGGCAGGTCAGTGTGACATAAAATGTAATGATCAGATAGTACTTGGGGAAAAAAATTACACCACACTGTCATGAGCCAGCCAGCCAAATTATGCAAAACTGCAGTTGTCAACTAGTACTGAGAAAGCTTTGCAAAAAGAACTGTATTGCAAGTGAATATTAAAGATATTATCAGCTTAAATAACTAGGACCCAGTCTAGACGTCACCTCAGCTACTGATGCCATGCAGTGTAATATGCTCACACCTCCTCTTTTTTTGTGTAAATGACGGTTGTTCAGTAAAAGCCTTCAGCTAATAGACCCCAAGGGTCTATACTGTTTTTCAAATACATACAACATTAAAGCAAAAAATAATCTTCCTTCAAATTTCACTGTTAGACTGAAACGTGCAGTTATAACAGGAAGAGCCCAAAGCTAACGGTAAGTTCAACGTAAGTTGCGCCAACAGTGGCACATTATTACAACATCACTTCTAAGGCGGTCTCATATTTCGGACGTCAATGCAAAAACAAACACTTTACAATGAGCTCCCAAGAACCCGAGCTTTGTTGCATTATTAATGGTCGCGCAGAGACCAGATAGCGGTAGTGTAAAGGAAGAAAGGTGGAGAAAATGCAAGAAAGAGAGTAAAAAAAAACAAAGAAATTGGCAAGGGGGAAAACAAGGCAGGAAACAAGAAATATGCAAATTTAGAAAGTAGGGACTGCAGAGGGAAAGCAGGAATGAAAATTAAAATATAAGAAAGAAGGCAAGTAATACGAAGAATCAAAATAAGCAAGGAAGACGGATCGCAGAATGAAAGCACGAGAGAAGAGCTGTGACAGAGAAAAAACTAGATTAATCTCATTTGAGCTCATTCAACCAATTAACCCAACTCCCAACTCTCTCTCTCTGCGTGCTTCTGTCTGTGCCCGATCAGCAAGCCTCGCAGTCTGTGCCACCCATCGCAGTACCTGAAGCAAGGAGCTATTTAAGCACCAAGTAAATTATTCAGAATCCTCAGCAGTGTGTGCTGAACAAACTCTAAAACTGATTGTACCTGAACTTTTTATATCTGGTCCAATGTTTTTTTGGTAGTTATAAATCTCTCTCTCTTTTTACCTCTGTCTTTCTCTACTCTTTGTGCACTTACTTATTCCAATATGAACAGATTGGAAACGAAGCACGCTGTAACAGGACCAAGTGAGATTAATGCATCATGAATAGGCTGGAGCTGTACAAATGAGAGTTGTCTCTAGTTATCTCCAATCTAGACACTGTAAGTATTAGAATATCAGACTTGAGGCGCAATACTGCAAAATAGGGCACAGGCTGAGATACACAGTGCAAGCTCTATTGATCTATTACAGTGAACAGAGATTCACAGGGTGGAAAATGATATGCGATGAGAACTGGATTGTTTTCTGTCTGTGTGTGTGTGTGTGAAATATCTCCACAGCCATGTGAGCCAGTGATTACGTCCTTAATGAGGTTTTATTAATAAAAGAGGTTTTAGAACATAGCAGGCGATGGCAGATTTTCAATATCTTACAGCACGCGCAGCACGAGCCACATTTGCAACTTTCATAATATCTTCAACACCTCCCATTCCTTTGTTCTCTGACCCAGTTTGCTTTCCTCTCCAACCGCCCAGCTTCCCAGCTCCAGACTCACCTCAGGGGCACCACCTCTCTGGCCCATAATCATTTATCCGCACAGGGTGCAAAAAGTGACTCTTCAAGCTAATTCCTCTTTATTTCCCACCAGTACCGTATTGCATCTGATTTTCAATAAAAACGATTTAGTTTCCTCAATCTAAAAAAAAGATCTTGAACCTTTAAGCTATGTTCTTTCATTCTTACTCCTCCTTATTTTGTCAGTGCTTTCGCTCCGTGTTGGTCTACAATGAATCGGGAAGTTCTACTGCCGCTGTATTTCATAGTATCAGCCCATTGGATCTAACGTGGGTGTCTTTCTAAACTCAGAATTGAACAGAGCACAAAGAAGATACTTAAGCACAGCAGTGGTGCAGTCTTCCAAAGTTGTATTTTACTCGGTGGATATCTCTGTCGCTTGCTGTAGGAGCCAGAGCATCATTTTCACACACTTTTAAAAAACAAAAAAGTTCTGTGACGTGATTTTTATCAAGACTTGGTGGAGTTTCATCTGCGTCTCACCAAGGTGCTGCAGGCTGACAGCGAGCTCCAGCTGTCACAGGGGTTCAGGGGAAACACATCACACACATCCATCCATCAGCTCATCCCCCCCCTGCCCACTCCCGCCATCCAACCTTCCCTCTCTCAGTGTCTGATTCAAGTGCTGTCTAGAGGAAGGCTAGCAGCAGTGTGAGGGACTTTGGCTTTGGAAAAACCGTAGAAAATGAATGTGTGTTTCTATTGTGCTCTAGGGGAGGCTCTCAAACTACTTTCTAAATGCTCCAAAATAGCTTCCTTTCTGTAGAACAAAGACTGCTGGCTCCAGAAGTGTCAAACAGGAGGGAACCTCAAAAGAGAAAGAGAGAATCTGGTGCTCCTTCAGTTTTATTAATGGTTAAGTTTAGTGGCAAATGCTGCATTACGTTACATTAAACATTTTCTCTAATTGTTGGGGGAGTAAGGGTAATCTGTAAAAGGCCCATTACAGGCGCATTAATTATTTTTGGGTCATTAATCACTTTTTCAAGTCTTCTTTCAATATGCATTCTAAATTATCATTGATTTCCTCGCTGATGTTTGAATGCACAGTTAGGGTGCACTACAAGCCATTTCAATCGTCAATAACTTTATGTTTTTCAACATAGACATTACAAACCACTGCTAATATAAGTAGTGACCACCCTTAAACATTTCACATCTGGAGTTTGTAAAAAACGTTAATAAAATTAAATCATTAATTATGCAGGTTGCAAGGTTGTAATTTCTATTGGGACTGTGCAATTAATCTAATTGATTTTAGATTCCAACGATTACAATAACAAGTTAATCGAGATAAAATCATGTATCTGCGTCTTCTAAAGTAATACTAGATTTATATTTTATATTTTCTTACTCACTGTTGTAACTGCATCTCCCGACAGAACACCATGGTTGAGACCCAGACCCAGATTTTTTTTGTTTGACAGTTCACATCACTGTTTAAATGTGGCCCATATCAGACTCCAGTGTGTACTGTCTGCGGCCTGAAAGTGACCCGCTTGCGCAGAAGAATAATACTACGTTACACAGGCTACAAAAGTAAACAAGGAGCAACAGAGGTTAGCTCCGGTTAGCTCACAGGAGACTCCCATTTTTTATTGTCCTCTCTCAAGTGTCAACAACTTTCTGTTCTTTTCATTACGGTTTCTGGTGCTGGACAATGCAACGGCCCCACAGCTCACTCCCTCTGTCTCTCTTGAGCAGACACAGTGGAGACACTGTATCTGCTCAATCATGGCATCATTTAAGCTGCAAACAAATACAGCCAACACTAGGTCACAAACGAAAACAGGATCTTCATCCCAGGGTACTGGAGGTAAAGCCGGTGCATGTCCTCCATCATGATGACCAGCTTCACGATGCTGACCTCCCCCATGCTGCTGCTGCCACAGTAAATGATAAGGACATTTGCTGCACTTCTTCGCAGGGAGGGGTAAAGAAAGGGAGAAGCCAGCCAGACCAAGAGACATCCGGCAGGGTGAAAATGCTTCCTAAGCTCTCTGCAGCTCACTGGCCACTATGCTGCACATAGCTGTCACCAATGATCCACACTGCAATTATGGGAGGAAAATAAATCAGTTCAACAAATGCCTCTATGTCACATCTAAAGGAGAAAATGTAAAAAGGCAGCAACACCTCAAAATATAACACTCTATATTTCTAATGTAATATCAGCGGTCTAAAGTCTAGTTTATGCTGTGTGACCATAAACTTCAATTACCACAGTCGCAGAAAACTAGTTTTGCTGGTTATCATATACAATGTGTTAAACAACCCAACTTCGCTTTTGGTCCGAAAACACCATAGTAGCTGTCTACTGGTAGCTGACTATTTTTTCAATTAGTCAATAAAAGAACAATTATTTTTGTAACGCCTTTAATCTCTGCTTCCTGTGGGCGGGGCTCCTATACGGGGCTCCAGTGTTTTAACTCACCTGCTCAAGTCTGCACACCTGTGAATTTCACCTAGTTATCCAGTGTCTGCCTAAACATAAGTTCCCATAGCAAATAATGACCCATGAAACAAATGAATATGAAAGTTAAGCTTGATAGCTTAATCAGATGTATCTGTAACGGGAATACATGTGATTAAATACATTAAATAATACACATTAAAGGGCAAGTATTCTTTTAATTGAAAACATAATTTGCAAATTTGTAACTAAATAAAAATAACTTTTTCTAGTCCAACATAACCATTTACAAAAGTTTAAACTGCAGTGCAGGAACCTGAGCATATTGACATGCTCTGGAGTGAGACTGGCTCTCTTCTTTGAGGCTATGTTCCCAGCTGCTGAGAAGAAACGCTCAGAGGGAGTAGAAGCAGTGGGAATACACAAGAATGATTTTGCTAGTGATGCAAGAGATGGATACTTTGCATCATTGAACTTTTACCAAGACAAGAGACTTTCTGGGGCTGCTCTCCAAAGTACATCAGCACCTGCTGTGGGACAACAGTGAATCGAGAGCTGAAACAGACCTTTTTGGAGTTCCCTCAGCTTGTGTTGTGGCTCCTTCATTCCAACTGGTGCACTGATTCTTCACAGTAGTACTCCCATCCATGGTCTGTAAGGTCAGAGCTTGTACTTTATTCTGAATACTTAACCTCTCCTCTGGTGTCAAGAATTTCCATTTTCTAAATTGTGGGTCTAGTGCAGCTGCACTGACCTGTTTGCTTGGGTTATCATCTGTGACGGTGAACTCTCTTGACCAGCGTGCAGTGACCTCCACTAAAGCAGCTGCCTGAAAGGCCAGCACAGGAGCTGTATAATAGGCAGTGTGGGTGAACTTCAAAAGGCCAATGACCAGACGAGGCTGTCACATAGCTTTCACCACATGAGTAGACAGTGGCACATTCAAAGACCTGAACACCTTTCGCCAGTTCCTCGAGCAGGTTCCACTGATCAGCTTTGATGTCTAGGAATTGTTTCCCTCTCTGTATTACTGCTGGGTCAGACAAAGTTGCACTCAGTGGCCAGCTATGTTCCAGCAGGTGAGTCATCATATAATAGGTGCTATTTCATCTGGTAGAGACGTCCTGGACAAGTTTGTGTTCCGAGGTCCCCATCTGTTTCTGTTTGGTCTTCAGCTTGCTTGAAGCCTGAACTTGTTTTGCTTGTTTGTTTTTGCTGAAATGCTCCCATACTGGAGAAAGTTTCAGTCTCTCTCTCCACTGTCATTCATACTTCTTCTCCACAAGCAGCCTTACAATGAAGCAGTCATGACAGACAATGAAATCAATACTTCAGCACTTCCTGTAGTGCATTGCAGTTCTATTTCATATAGGCTTCGCCCTCTAAGGCTATTGCTATTGGGTTCACCCCTACGCGTGCATGCGAGAAAAGCTTGTCTACGCCCACCCACAGCGTGGGCCTCTCCTACATGCGCACCTTGTATATATACGGTGAGGCTTGGCCATCGGGTCCCATTTTTCTTAAGCACTGAGCTGTGTAAAGAGCCAGAAGATTGTCTAAAGAGCAGAAGATTCCGAAGCAACGATGTCTTTTAGCAAGCTGATCGGATCAGGGCAAGACGACGCTTCATCCGTACATGTGTGCAGCGTCTGCCACACAGGCTACATCATGCCGGGGGGATCGCCATCCCCGCTGCGAGGCTTGCTTCGGACTCGAACACGCCGGCCGAGCTTCGGACTCGAGCGCGCCAGTTCGCACTGCCCGTTCTGTGCCTATCTTACTCCCAATGAGCGGCAGCCCCGGGCAGATAGCTTTGCTGTTCAGGAGGAGGAGGTGTGGAGGCCCATCCACTCCCTGGACGAAGCCCTGGACCTGCTGTTACTGGAAGAACAGGAGTAGGACGACTACGCTTCTTCTATTCACAGGTCTGGAGCTGACGTGCTGATGTGCTGCGGTTAGCGTGTTGACTCATTTCCGTTTCCGGTGCTTGTGTGTTGGTAGCGTGTTGTGCTGCTCTTGCTAAATACCAGTTAAATTTGTTATATTTGTCATTACAGCGACCAACCGCTAAACACGTATTCTTACAGTAATTCTGCCTAAGCACTCACAGTTCTTTCCATCTTTTAGTGACTGCTGTTTAATGTCATAGTTGTTTTCAAACGTTTTGGAAGCTAACGCTACCATACTTTAGCTTAGCCGTTAGTGACTTTAGCTTAGCCACTAGTGATGGCTTCTCCTTCTCCCTCTCGCTCTCCTACTTTCTCCTGCTCGGTGTGTCAGATGTTCAGTTACTCCTCTGCCTCCTTTAGCGGTAATGGTACGTGTAACAAGTGTAGTTTATTTGTAGACGTGGAGGCAAGGCTCAGTGATTTAGAAGTCCAGCTCCGTACCTTGGTAGATCAGTCGTTAGCTTCTGGAGCCAGCCAGTCCCTAGTAGTCGGTGCAGAACGGCCTCAGTTAGCCTGTGGTAGCCATCCCCCGGCATCTCCTGAGCAGCCAGGAAAGGGTGGCTGGGTGACTGTCTGAAGGAGGAATAGTCATAAGCATTCATAGCCCACGGGGCACCACCTGTCTGTTCTAACAGATTTTCCCCACTCAGTGACACACCCGCTGAGAAACTAACTCTGATCATTGGCAGCTCCATTTTGAGAAACTGGGGCCTGAGCGGGCGACATTGAGTCTTATTTGAAACTGCTGGCTAAGGATAAACGTAAATACAGTAAAATTGTTATTCACATCGGCGGTAATGACTCCCGGTTACGCCAATCGGAGGTCACTAAGATTAATGTTGAGTCGGTGTGTACATACGCAAAAACAATGTTGGACACCGTAGTTTTCTCAGGATTCCTGCCAAATCTGACCAGTGATGACATGTATAGCCGCATGTCGTCATTTCGCCGCTGGTTGTCGAGGTGGTGTCCAGCAAACGATGTGGGCTTTGTAGATTATTGGCAGACTTTCTGGGGAAGACCTGGTCTGATTCGGAGAGACGGCATCCATCCCACTTGGGAAGGAGCAGCTCTCATTTCTAGAAATTTGGCCAAGTTTATTAGTCGACCAAATCCATGACAACCCAGAGTTGAGACCAGGAGGCAGAGTCGCAGTTTAACACACTTCTCTGCCCATCTGTTTCAGCAGTTACCCACCCAAAACCCTACATAGAGTTGCAGTCTAACACACTTCTCTGCTCTTCCATTTCAGGAGGTACCTAGTGAAAACCCTATAGTGACGGTGTCTGCCCCCCGACCATTGAAATTATTTAAGTCAAAGGTAAACAGAAGAGGAGCTGTGCATAAAAACCTTGTAAAAATGAAAACCACAAGTGCAATAGTGCAAAAGAGTAGGAGAATTAAATGTGGACTATAAATATCAGATCTCTCTCCTCTAAAGGTGTACTAGTAAATGAATTAATATCAGATTATATTGATTTATTTTGTCTTACTTAAACCTGGCTGGGTGATGGAGAATATGTTAGCCTAAATGAATCCACCCCTCCCAGTCATATTAATACTCACATTCCACAAGGTACAGGCGGAGGAGGTGGTGTGGCAGCTATCTTCGACTCTAGCCTACTAATCAGCTCTAAACCTAAACTAAATTTTAACTCATTTGAAGTTGGAAATCACTGCAACCAATTCTATTTGTTACAGTGTACCGAGCACCTGGTCTGTACTCTGAATTCTATTCTGAATTTGCAGACTTTTTCTCAACTTTAGTCCTTAAAACTTACAAAGTTATTATTGTAGGGGATTTTAATATTCATGTGGACATTGAGAATGACAGCTTTAGTACTGCGTTTATCTCTCTGACAGATTCCATTGGCTTCTCTCAGAGTCTTCATAAACTGACTCACTGTTTTAAATTCAATTCAATTTTATTTTATTTATATAGCGCCAAGCAGGTCTAGACCGTACTCTATGATGTTATTTACAGAAGCCCAACAATTCCCACCAAGAGCAAGCACTAGGCGACAGAGGCAAGGAAAAACTTCCTTTTAAGAGGCAGAAACTCGAGCAGAACCATGGCTCAGGGTGGGCGGCCATCTGCCTCGACCGGTTGGGGTGAAGGAAAGAGAGAGAGAGAGAGAGAGACAGAGGGCAAGAGAGGAACAGAGAGAAATAGCCTACACAATATACACACACAGAGGTACAGACAGTAAAGGTGATGTTGCTATAGACTAAATGAAAAATTGTATAGATATGTATAGTAGTGTTAATGATAACAATCGTAATGTTAATGATTATAATAACAATAATAACAATAGGACTAGTAACAATAGTTGTTGTAGCAGAGGGTGTCGAGCAAGAACACGGGGGCAGCAGGTGACTCGCAGCCACAGATCCAGACTCCACAGCTCCAGAGCCAGAAACACCTGCAGGAAGTGATTGGAGGAGAGAGGAGAGGGACGAGAAAGCACAAGCCTACCGGAAAGGGGAGAAGTTGTGTTAGTAACATGCAATAATGGGATGAGGTTGCATACAGAGGGAGACAAAGTAGAGGAGAGAGGAGTTCAGTGCATCATAGGAAATCCCCCGGCTGTCTAGGCCTATAGCAGCATAATTAAGGGATGGTTCAGGACTCACCTGAGCCAGCCCTAACTATAAGTTTTATCAAAGAGGAAAGTCTTAAGCCTACTCTTAAATGTGGAGATGGTGTCTGCCTCCTGAACCCAAACTGGAACCTGGTTCCACAGGAGAGGAGCTTGATAGCTGAACGCTCTGGCTCCTAGTCTACTTTTGGAGACTCTAGGAACCACAAGTAACCCTGCATTCTGGGAGCGCAGTGCTCTGGTGGGGTAGTAAGGTACTATGAGCTCTTTAAGATAAGATGGTGCCTGACCATTAAGAGCTTTGTAGGTAAGAAGAATGATTTTAAATTATATTCTGGATTTTACTGGAAGCCAATGCAGAGAAGCTAAGACAGGAGAAATATGATCTCTTTTCCTGGTTTCTGTCAGAACACGTGCTGCAGCATTCTGGATCAGCTGAAGAGTCTTAATGGACTTTTTCGAGCAGCCTGATAATAAGGAATTGCAGTAATCCATATTACGTAGGTGAAAAAAGGCGGTCCTTGAAATTTGCTTAATGTGAGACTTAAACGACATGTCCTGATCAAAGATAACTCCAAGATTCCTCACAGTGGTGCTGGAGGCCAGGGCGATGCCATCAAGGGAAACTATATCTTTAGATAATGCGTCACAGAGGTGCTTAGGCCCCAGAACAATAACTTCAGTTTTATCTGAGTTTAACATCAGAAAATTACAGGTCATCCAGGTTTTAACATCCTGAAGGCACATTTGAAGTTTAGCTAACTGATGAGTTTCATCTGGTTTGATCGATAGATATAACTGAGTATCATCTGCATAACAATGAAAGTTTATGGAACATTTCCTGATAATATTGCCTAAAGGAAGCATATATAAAGTGAAGAGGATTGGTCCAAGGACAGATCCTTGTGGAACTCCATGACTAACTTTGGCATGCATGGAGGACTCATCGTTAACATGTACAAACTGAAATCGATCTGATAAATAGGACTTAAACCAGCTTAGAGCGGTTCCTTTAATGCCAATGAAATGTTCCAGTCTGCAATCTGATGGTCAATGGTATCAAATGCAGCACTAAGATCTAATAAAACCAGTACAGAGACAAGTCCTTTGTCTGATGCAATGAGGAGGTCATTAGTAATTTTCACCAGTGCTGTCTCTGTGCTATGATGAGCTCTAAATCCTGACTGAAAATCCTCAAATAAACTATTGCTCTGTAGAAAGTCACACAGCTGTTTGGCGACTGCTTTCTCCTGGACCTTAGAGAGAAATAGAAGGTTAGATATAGGTCTATAGTTTGCTAAAACATCCGGATCAAGTTTGGGCTTTTTCAGAAGAGGTTTAATTACAGCTACTTTAAAGTACTGTGGTACATAGCCTGTTGATAGAGATAGATTGATCACATCTAGTATAGAAGTGCTGACTAAGTGTAAAACATCTTTAAGCAACCTAGTCAGGATGGGGTCTAAGAGGCAGGTTGATGGTTTAGATGAAGAAATTATTGAAGTTAGTTGGTAAAGATTGAGGGAAACAGTCTAAACATATATCTGGTTCTACAGCTGTTTCTAAGGTTCCTGAGTTAAGAGATAAGTCAGTGCCAGTTGAGGGCAGGTCTTAGTGAATTTTGTTTCTAATAGTTAGAATTTTATCATTAAAGAAGCTCATGAAGTTGTAACTACTGAGAGCTATGGGAATACTTGGCTCAATAGAGCTGTGACTCTCTGTCAGCCTGGCTACAGTGCTAAAAAGAAACCTGGGGTTGTTCCTATTTTCCTCTATTAATGACGAGTAGTATGCTGCTCTGGCATTACAGAGGGCCTTCCTATAAGTTTTAAGACTATCTTGCCAAATTAAATGAGAATTTAATTTCAAGTTTCCGCGATATTTGCTTTAATTTGTGAGTTTCAGTATTATACCATGGAGCTAACCGTCTTTGTTTTATTATTTTCTTTTTTAGAGGGGCTACAGAGTCGAGTGTCATTTGCAGCGAGCCTGCAGCACTATCAACAAGATGATCGATTTGGGAGGGACTGAAATTAGCATAGGAGTCCTCCGCTACTGTGTGACTTGATAATGAATTTAGAGCTGATGGAATCGCATCCTTAAATTTAGCTACAGCACTATCAGACAGACATCTTGTATAGAAATTTTTGCCCAATGACGTGTAGTTCAGCAATACAAACTCAAAAGTTATCAAACAGTGGTCGGATAAAGAGGCATTCTGTGGGAACACTATAAAATGTTCAATTTCAATACCATATACCAGAACAATGTCGAGGGTGTCCACGTACCGGTGTTCGGTGCTTGTGTGTTGGTACCGTGTTGTGCTGCTCTCGCTAAGTACCAGTTAAATTTGTTAGATTACAGCGGCCAACTGTCCGCTCCGATGTGTTGACACTGAATTTCTGCATCGACACATTTTGATAATTCACGTTGATTATGTCGACTAATCGTTGCAGCCCTAGTGGCTATGTGTATTTATATCTAATTGTGGGAGTGGAAAATCAGTGTTAGCAGGCAGTTAGACTGCAAACAGCCCTGTGTTAAAACAACAAAAAGGGCTGCGTTGGTGGAGGTGTGTTGCTCAAACACTGGTGTAATATAATCCAGGAAGTGCAGTTTGAGTAACAGACCCGTGAATTTGAAGGCTCATAAGACACGAGCATCCTGCACAGTGGTTTGACACTGTAAGTTCCCCAAACTTAATGTGGAGAGCAAAACAATAATCTGTAAATTTAGACGAAATATTGTCTCTTTTTAAATGTAAAAAACTATGGAGCAATATCAATAATCAATAATTCTGTAGGGCCGAGATTCAGTAGACTATGACCTAATTTTATAAATGAGTGAAGACTGCTTGTGTGAAAAGTATGAAGGAAGAAATGATCTGTCTGTCTGTTAATGCATCTGTGTATATAAATTCATTTGAATACTTGCTATTGTAATTTGGATGTTGCAGCTACAGTTTTAGTAATGAAGAGGTCTTTTGTGAATTCAGCACGAGCGTCAGGTTAGCAAGAGGAAGAGTGTGTGGGAGATGTCTGTAGAGGGCTGTTGCATTGAATGAAGGAAATTACTAAGTGCATAATCATCACTGCTTAACAGTTTGATAAAACATAACCGCACTGAATGCTGCCTCGGAGTGGTGTGGCATGTTAATGTGCTACTGCGGTTATCATGAGATGGTACAGAATGTGGTGTTTTTAAATACAAAAAGACTTGAAATCTACATGAAACATCTGATATTAAAGAATAGATAATTTCATAGAATTAGAAATAGAAAGGAGAGGATCCAGCCAGTATACAGAATATGGTTTAAAGGCTGTTTGCATCAGTGTGGAGAGGGAGAATGATCACTTGTAAGTTTGCATGCATAGTATTGAACCATTGACTAGTGTCGTGTCAATATTTGAGATCCCTGATGCGACTGCATCCTTGAACTGAGTGCACAGAGTGTTTTATGAGCACTTCAAGAGGGTGATGCTACAAATAAACAAACAAGATGCCGCTTGTGCAGTTTATCAACACTCCAGTTTGAGTGTTAAAAATAGCAAGCATGAAATGGCAGACATGGAATCAGTGCAAGTGAATGTAATTGTTAAACCTACATGTCATGCTTTCCTGAACCAGGAGGGTGACAGAGGAATTGTTGGACCTTGTACAGGATCTACAGCAGCTCCAGCAGGGATATTCTGTCCATTATGCAAACTCGCTATATATATTTATGATGTGTGTACATAAATCTGAGACTCATTTCATTTAGCATATAAGATTTAATGATTCCCTGATGTATACTGTTTGTGTTTTACATGGTGTGTCAAATCACTGCTGCAAGTTTATAACCAGTGTTTATAAAATATGTCAAGATGTCATGGTTTTTTTTCAGAATGAAAAGCAGGAAGCAAACTAGTTATGATTTTTTTTTTTTTTTAAGTTGTGTTTTAAGTTTTTTAAAGTTGTTGAGTTGTGAGTTATTGCCATTCAAATAATGTTACAAAACATTCATAGATGCCCAAAGCACATATTGCGCATCCATCGCCCACATTTCCTTTATCCTGGTTGGGCCTGAAGCAGTTTGACTCTTTGACATCCAGCAAGCACATGTCTTTTCTAACGGCAGAGTAAAGAAAGAAACAGGTCAAGAGATGTTAAAATTATATAAAATTTCTGTGGCATGTGTAGAGCAATGGAAAATATGCATGATAAACCCTTTGTGCTCCCGGATGCCAGGTTTGTTCTACAGGAATGTGAGAAGTCTCTGATTTGCAAAGCCTTTGGCATCAAGGTCAGTTTGGACAGCGTCCAAATGCCATACTACTCGAAAACATTTTGAAACTAAAGTCAGCCTCTGTGATGTTGGTACCAGCCAATCTCTGTGGGAAGACAATTACTAAAGAACATCTTAAAGGCCTCGGTGTCTCTTTTTCATGTGAATGTCTGGACAGAGAAATACCAGGATGTTACTAATGAACGTAACTAGCAATGCTTGGAGAGCTTGCCTTACTCGGCTACTCAGCGAACTGATTAGCCATTCCTTTTCTGCATTTGAAGCCAATCAAAGTAGCTGACAGAGCTTTATCACTTGGTAGATGCTTTTATTCGTCAAGCTTTTTTTGTTCGGTTTGCTTATTTGTTTTCAATTACACTCAGAGCGGCTCTTTCTCTTGGGGGTGGAGAATGAAAAATTGCTTTCTCACCGCTCAAGAGAATGACGTGGAGCAATGAACAAACAAATATAGCTGCTAGAGTCTCTTGACGTTTGGCACATGCAGGGATAATAGCTCATTAGGCGTACAGTCTGCGAATGATAACTTATAGTGATCATGATAAGCCATCATTCGCTTTAATTAAAGAAAATGCATTCATCTTCCAGTGTGTTCTCTGCTCACACTGGAGCCTCCTTGGGGATTCTCCCACTCGCCGAATTCCTCACGCCTGCCTCTTCTCTATCTGTCGTAAGACGATGTAAGAGAAGAGGTGCACATTGTAATACACTTCTCAATAATACACTTAGTATTAAAAAGAGCAAAGTATTAGTGGAACGAGGATGGCATAATAATTAAGAAGACCGTCTTTTCCCCTGCAAGATACATTAATATCCTGTGGCAGCATTGCCCTGTTGGAGAGTCCTCGAGCGATAAATCCGCCACATTCAGGTTGCACGTGTTGTTGACCTCGATGTCTGACCTCCCTCTTGATCAGTTCACTCAAGAGATTGATTAATCCCTTTGCAATCTTTTGAGTATCCCAAAAACCTATTGCTTGTAAAATAATGTCAAGCTTAAATGGCTTTTAAAAGTAATTAATCCAACCATTGGTGTCACTGACACAGTGACCTGTTAAAATAGAGCTTAGCAGAAGCTCAGTCATGACGCCTGTTTCATTCTCCTCTCTCTGCTGTGTCATGCAGTACTCCCTTTAGCCTTGCTGCATCACCAATACCAGTGTATTGCTTATCCTGTCAATTTAAAGTCAAAAGGAAGGTTTCTCCTGATTCATACTATACTGGCTAAGGCTAGCTAAGGTACATGTGCAGTATTCACTCTTTTTATAATGCCAATGGACTGCTACGTTTAAGCGACTTTCAGCTCATAGTTTTTTGTTTTTAGTATGTTTTTCTGTATAACGTTTTAAAGTCTGTGGTTGGTTGGTTTTGTATCTGCTGCTCTCTTGTCCTGTTCCACCTGGGTTTGTATTTGTCTGGTGTTTGTTTTTTCGAGTCCTGTGTCCTGTCAGTCTGATTTGCCTGATATGTGTCACCTGTGAATCACCCATCTTGCCCGAGTGTCTGTTGGCGTCTTATTTTCTGGGATTATTATGCCAATATGCCAGCTCGCTGCACTGTATGAAAGGTACCAAGCCGGAAAGGGGGCCTCTGAGGCCGGAAAGTTTGTAGTAACAGAGAGTAACAGAGTCTGTGTGAAAACGTTGTTGTGTTACAAGTCACCATCTTTTTTTTTTAACCTGGAAAGCAGGATCGCTGTGTGAAAGCAAACACGGAATATTTTGTTCAGTATGAATGATTGAATGCGGCATATTGGCGGACATTCTTTCCGAGTTAATTGCATGATTTCTATGAAAACGGCTGGAATGAGTGAGTCCTCCCTGTTTACCTGATGTGTCTCACCTGTGCTTGCTCCCTCCCTGCTCGGGTGTATTTGTATAAATTGTCTTCAGTTCTGTTCAGTCTTTGTTGCGTCCCCATCGTGTGTTGAGTGCTCTGCCTGCTTTTGTTCTGTTTGGATTTCCATTTGTTTCTGCACTGTTTGGATTACTCTGGATTTTTGATACGTTTGATGGACTGCAACCTTAGTTTGGACTTTTGCTTGCCATGCTTCCATGTAAGCCTGTTTAGTTATTCTTTTTTTTAATAAATTACAAGAACTGTATCCTGCTTGTCTGTGTCTGCATTTGGGTCCAAACACCTGGTTTACCTGCCTCTGCACTCAGCCATTGTGACATAGCTTTATCTGTTTTGGGTCAGTCTCACCTCTCTCACATAAATCCAAATCATTCTTTATACCTAATGCTCTGTGTCTCAATGCATACAGTAGTTAAGCAACTGTTTGCTAATACATTTGCCATATCAAATTTATGAGGCTATGATTATGTCGATGTTGAGTTTACAGCTTGTCACACTGCTCCCTCGTGGATAAAAGAAATAATGAATGAATTTAGCTTTAAATGTGCAGGTGGCAACACTACAGTCTTCATGTTTGGAAGTTAATACTCTAAGTAGGGGTGTTCAAACCAGAAATTATAATAAACGTAAAATGCAGGATCGGATGTTAGAAACATCAACAACCACCATTTTCTTTAAATGTGTGTTCTCATGACAAAGTGATACATCTGGCTGCACAAAAATGCAATCCGATGCTTCCAAAATTTCTCCTCATTTGAACAAATGTTTGACTTGACAGGCAAAAGAAGCTCACAGATTCTTTTGCAATCCCTTTACTTTACATCTTTTTGTTGACTGACAACATTTGGATAGAAATTGGATAGAAATGCCATTTCTATCCAATCACCCCCTCCATAGTTAGAAAGGCTGGTGGACTGCATGAACACTAAATTTGGACAGAATTCAAGACTCAGCCTACTCTTATTGAAGTGCAAACCTCCCTTACTCATTCATTTTATGTCTGCACTAGGCTTGAAGTGTAGTGTTGTAATTACTAATGGGCCTATTCAAATAACACTCCTACATTGACATTTATACCAGTACTGTACTAGCATGAGGTTAAAACCATGCTTTTTACAAAAAGGAAAACATCATGCTGTGTTGTTACAGTACATGTTTTTTCTTACTGTAGTGAAAGAGGTCTATTAAATGTATGTGCAGAGGCTGTTGATAAATGTTATTTGTGAAGTAAATGAGCACCGTGTACAGTGTAAAGGATTAAAGCCTTGAGTGAATGGTAATATAACAAAAGATGCTTGAATTTATTTAGTCGATTCGTTTACATAATGCTAAAGATGGCAAAATGTTCTACATAGTGACACACAACTGATGGTTTGTAACATGACGTCTTCTGAACACTTTGAATAGCTTATCATAGGTTTTGCTCAGTTTTTAGAGAGTCACAGTCACACTAGACACACTGTGTATAAGACTTACTGTTTATATTACACTTAATTCTGACTTTGCTACATTTACATTACATGATATATTTTCCCTCTGAAGTAGTATACATTTTAAAGAATGTAAAAGCCAAACTAGTCTTGCATTGTCACTCTTATGTAACACATCACATGTTAACATAACTAATTATCTAGTACCACAATATAAGCTAATTTTGCCAGCAAAAAGTTAGTATTGTTAAACCCAAAGACTCACGCGGATGTCTCCCTCTTTGAAAAGCCACAACACTCGAGGCAATACCATATGAAAGCACACAAAAGCGACGAGGAAAACCTGTTAGCAGCAGTGTCTCCTCAGCAGAGTTTGATCTTCAAGTGTCTCCTCTACTGAGCGCAGTCATCCTGAACTGAAATCTTGCTCTTTTTTTGATGAAAGGGAAATTGAATTTCCCAGAATGCTTTTCCTGATCTGAGGGTTTGGTAAACATTTCACTTCTCATTATGAAAACTGCTGAAAATGTGGTAAAGGGTGTCTGAAGATTCCCAGTCCTGGTCAGGAGATCTGCAAGTAGCAAGTTAAAGGCAACTGGACATGCTTTTTGGTGTTGAATGCATCCGAGAGGAAATGTCCTCAAGACCTAACAAGAAGTCCAGCTGCCTTTAGTCAAAACTATTGAATAATCTCCTATCTCAGCCCTTATTTATCTCCACACGGAGCAAACAGTGATATGCCATTCTGTGTTAAATAAAGCTCAACATATTCATGCACAGCTGTTCAGTGGCATTTCTGCGCAATCTCTGTTCCATGGTTATACTTGTTGCTGGAAGATCAAGTAAATACCACATAGTGTTTAACCAATACAACATAACACAAGAGACCCCTCATAATGTAAAATTGTTACTGTCAGATTCTGCTGCTGTAGTGAAAAGAAATCCTGACTTGTTGCTAAATGAAATTACTGATATTAATACATACGATGACGGCAGGAGATAGAGAAAGAAAGAGGCAAATTCAGGGTGCTTGATTAGGAAAAAGATTCCTCTTTAAATCTAGCACCGTGTCACCATCATTACTAAAATATGCTTAGATGTAGTACTGATGAGCTAGAACACTTTGTCTCCCCTCCAAGACACATAAAAGCTGAAGTGGATTAATCATTCATGCTAAAGGTGCAACAGCCTGAAGTACCAGGCAGCAATGGCAAGGTCTTATGTGCACGCCTAAAAACCTCGGGACTTCTACTGTTTGTTTGAAAGTTTCCCATCTCTATCCCTCGTCTATACACTGAGCTGAAATATTGATTAGCATCAGTGTCTGTATTCCCATCACAATCACACCACTAACCAGTGAATTGCTTCTCAAAGCACTCATAAAATTTCATTTCTTCTTCAAGATACTATAAATTATTGTCCATATGGGATACATTTAATCGTTTCATGGGCTAGTTTCTCACACCCACATCCTTAATATCCTGGCAGATATAGGAGAGTGCAAAGAAATAAGTAAAAGTTTTTGTAGATGATTTGGCTGTACTACAGCCCCTCGTTTCTTTTCTGTGTGTGTTTTTTTGTCTCAGTGCAAGGACATGAGATAAAAGAAAGAACATTTGCTGACAATCTCGTTATTAACCCAGCCATCGTGGTCCGCAGGAAGAGAGGGAGAGAAAGAAAGAAGAGAAGGCTGTTGCTTGTGCTTGCCTCTGCCACTCCAGCTGTGAACAAACATCTTTTTAGCATGCATGATGTCTGCTCGGCCTCTTTGCATTTATGTAGCCACTGCCTGTTTCTGCATGCGTTGCTAAGGTGTTTTGTTTCAGTCATCTGAGACGTTCCACCTGATAACCTGTTTTGACGAAACAATCCTGAGCCCTCTGATGCTGATAAACGGGGATGACACTTTGACCAATTTACTGGCGACTGGACGCCCTCCCCAGCCCTGGAAAGTTTTGTATGGTGTGCGTGCGTGCGTGTGTGTGTGTGTGTGTGTGTGTGTCTGTTATGAAAAGATCCCAAGTGGTCGAAAGAAAAACGGGGTTTTTGAAAGATTCATAGAACGCCCCCCCACCCACCCCCTGTTCAACAGGCGTTTCCATGGCAACACAATAGTCTCTGGTTAAAAGAACCGAAGGCCTCAATGCAGACGCAGTTCCACCGCCTCAAAGATCCTTTGATTTCAGTGTATACAGGGAAACACAGACACATGCATATACACACCCTGTTTTGCGTGTTTTTAAAATTGTGTCATGAAAAGTCTGCACTTATTTTGTTCTCCCTATCGGAAATCAGTTTAATCTCATTCTTGCTTTGCAACAAACACTTGATTTGATTTGAAACAAATGAACTACAAACATTGTTTTCCTCACTTTAAACTCAGCCAATGAGTTTAAACAGATTTACACGCCGTTACACAACTAATTACATGTAATAACATGGATATGGGATATTTGGGCGACCGTGGGCAAATTGAGATTTAAATGATCATCCTCCCTCACACACACACACACACGCACACACACACACACACACACACACACACACACACACACACACACACACACCATACAAAACAAATTCAAATAAATTTTATCATGTGGGTGATTTGTCAAAATGTAACCAGTGGGATTGTGTGGAGGTTCTTTTTGGACATATTTGAGCTGAGGGACACGTTTCATTTTTTTTAAAGATCCCTTTTCATCTCTCCTCACATTGCCCCTTGCCATAGACTGAGGCACTGAACCGACCACCCACGGTGAAAGGTTGCCTCATTACATAAATAAACAATCCTGCTAAGTGAAACGATTTAGTACACACGCAAGTCAAGGAAGTGGCATTATTATTGCAGCATGTTATCGCCTCCAGCTAAGATTTGGGTGAGGTCTCGACGCGAACACCCCAACACAAGGGGGGCACTCAGAGCAATATTTGCTTACAGAGTGTGCATGCTGAATAATAACATGCTAAATATGTCCATGCCCTGTGAGACCAGGCAGTGAAATACTTAATGAAGTAATAAGATGTTCAACATTATTCAAGCAAGTAGTGTCCAGATGGAAATAAGTGAGCTCAGGTGGATATCTGGTGCTCACTCTTCTCACAATTTAGGACATTGTTCGGTACAGTAAATGCTAATCAGTAATATATGTGGGATGCTTGTCATGTGGTGTTGTTCAAGGTTTGGCTTTTTGGGCATGAAATGGGAATGAAATGGGAATCAATTACCAAGCAGTGAAAATAAGTAGTAATACAAAAGTATGGCTTATGGCTTCTTTTGCAGCTACAGTATCTCACAAAAGTGAGTACACCCCTCATATTTTTATAAATGTTTTATTATACCTTTTATGTGACAACACTTAAGATATGACACTTTGCTGCAATGTAAAGTGAGTGTACAGCTTGTGTAACAGGGTAAATTTGCTGTCCCCTCAAAATAACACATCACACAGCCATTAATGTCTAAACAGCTGGCAAAAAAAGTGAGCACACCCCTAAGTGAAAATGTCCAAATTGGGCCCAATTAGCCATTTTCCCTCCCATGTGTCATGTGACTCATTAGTGTTACAAGGTCTCAGGTGTGAATGGGGAGCAGGTGTGTTCAATTTGGTGTTATATGTAGCTCTCACACTCCCTCATACTGGTCACTGGCAGTTCAACATGGCACCTCATGGCAAAGAACTCTCTGAGGATCTGAAAAAAAAATGGTTGCTCTACATAAAGATGGCCAAGGCTATAAGAAGATTGCCACGACCCTGAACCTGAGCTGCAGCACAGTGGCCAAGGCATAAAGCAGTTCAACAGGACAGGTGCACTCAGAACAGCCTTCACCATGGTCGACTAAAGAAGTTGAGCGCACGCCGCACACTGCATCAAATTGGTCTGCGTGGCTGTCGTCACAGAGGGAAGCCTCTTCTAAAGATGATGCACAAGAAAGCCCACAGTTTGCTGAAGACAAGCAGACTAAGGACATGGATTACTGGAACCCTGTCCTGTGGTATGATGAGACCAAGATAAACTTATTTGGGTCAGATAGTGTCAAACATGTGTGGTGGCATCCAGGTGAGGAGTACAAAGACAAGTGTGTCTTGCCTACAGTCAAGCATGGTGGTGGGAGTGTCATGGTCTGGGGCTGCGTGAGTGCTGCTGGCACTGGGGAGCTACACTGCGTTCTTGCTAAAGAAGCTAAGGGTAAAGGTGATGGACTGGCCAAGCATGTCTCCAGACCTAAACCCCCTTGAGCATCTGTGGGGCATCCTCAAATGGAAGGTGGAGGAGCGCAAGGTTAACATCCACCAGCTTAGTGATGTCATCATGGAGGAGTGGAAGGGGACTCCAGTGGCAACCTGTGAAGCTCTGGTGAACTCCATGCCCAAGAGGGTTAAGGCAGTGCTGGAAAATAATGGTGGCCACAAAATATTGACACTTTTGGCCCAATTTAGACATTTTCACTTAGGGGTGTAGTCACTTTTGTTGCCAGTGGTTTAGACATTAATGGCTGTGTGATGTGTTATTTTGAGGGGACAGCAAATTTACACTGTTATACAAGCTGTACACTCACTAATATACACTGTAACAGAGTGTCATTTCTTCAGTGTTCTCACATGAAGAGATATAATCAAATACAAATGTGAGGGGTGTACTCACTTATGTGAGATACTGTACATAGCCACAGTGGACATGTTGACAGTGCTAATAAGACTCCCCCGAAGAAGCAATCAAATAGGGATTTTATGGGATTTGTGATACTGAAAGCCATGAAGATGTGAAAGGTGTATAGTGACTTTCTAAACAGGCCCCCGTGTGACTTCATTTGTCCTTCCTTTTTGCTGGAGTCATTGTGTTCAGACTTCCACCAGGAGCTGGCTGTGCTTGCTGTAAAGACTACAGATGGTACAGCTAGCAAGCAGTTAAAAAAACAGTGCAGTGAGTAGTTAGTTCAGTTTTACACTGCTCCATCTTTACATTGCCCAAGCTATCTGAATCCTTGCACCAGGTGATTGGTTGCTTTAAACAGAAACAGCTGCCCTCAACATATTGTTTTAGTTTTATTTTTTCACCGTTCCTTCACTTGTTGTCTGCCCCACAGGGCCTTTCTGCAAAGCTCACTACACAAATCACACACACATATAGAAACACACACACCTGGGCTCAAAGAGCTCTACTTTCTCGTCTGCATGACACAACCATCCTGATTCTCACTGGAGAGATTAAGAGATTACAGAGCTCTCTCGCTGTGTGTGTGTGTGTGTGTGTGTGTGTGTGTGCGCGTGCCTGTGTGTAATGATGGTACGTGGGTGGGGCAACACGTGGTGGACCTGGATCTTTTAATTCAGTTTCAGTTTGTGAGCGTAGTCACACGTGTTTATGTCAATTTCTCTGCTGTGTGGTGTTTGTGGAGTAAAGCCTCTGTGGTCTTTTCAACCCAAGGCCAATCAGAGATATCATTTGATCCTGCACCGTGGTTGTAATATGTTAAAATCTGATCGCACTTTTGCCTGTTCGCATTTCTGTGTGTCCACAGCACAGACATAAGCCACAGATTTGCTTGCTTATTGGAATGTTTTCCAGACCTCCTTTTAAATCCAGTTATTGTATGTTTGCTTTGCTGATGGTGTTTTTCATGATGCCTATTTTAAAAAGGATGTTGGTATTCTAAAGTTACCAGCTGTACGTGCTTTTATGCTCCCTTTTAAGGCTTTGATTGACCATCCCATACTGTAATAAGGAACTGAAAGCATTTCTCATCTACGAGTCTGAATTATTCCAGCTTGTCCCACACTACAGATCACATCTCTAATAAAGATGTGAGCAACCTCTAGATGTCTAACTGTGGTTATTGTTCAGAAACCTTGCATTAGTGACTACAGAGATTGGTGATGACGTCAAAACAGGAGGATGTCAAACATAACATGAACTTGAAGAGAAAAAATAACAAAAGCTCAAGGACATAAGAAAAGACAAAGCTCTCCTCAAAGCTCTTTGTATTAGATGTGAAGATGAGTTGTTACATACACATGTGAATGGGAAAACTGAATAATATCACAGGACCAGTGTACCAGAGAAAAGTTTAGGCTTGCAGTGACCCCTGCTGTTGTTTGCAAAGAATTGCAGTACAGTTTATTTTTGTACCGGCACATGCAGCAGGCCTATATTACCCCAGAGTATCCTATATTACCACTCTGACATTTTTAGTTACACATGCTTAGTGCTGTCACTTTTAACAACTTCATATCTAAATGTGTTCCAGTCCAAATGCTTTGCGAAGAAGCTAGTTGTTATAAATGCCACTCAAACTTGTATACACGGCATCTTATATGCAAGTTAGTTACATAATTATTGCTATAATAATTTCAGTTTGATGGAGGTCAAATGTCTGTGGTATTTCACTTTGACTTGTGTGCATGCAGTTTAGCATTAGCTGGCACAGCCAGTTATCCATGTCCCTATGCACCTTACAGTACATTTAGTAGCTTATCATAGTCTGAATAGTTCCCCTGTGTTTGACACAGACAATTCCTGTAAATGGGAGCATCCATTCTGCCCATTTACTTTTGCAGTGAATGAGAGGAAACTACAAATATTTGGTCTGCCCCAGAGTTCAAGCCTTCACAACAACCCAAACGAAACGCACCAAACGGGTATTCACACCAGGTGTCAACAATTTTGGGTGAGAGTACCTTTTAGCTAAGCAAGCAGCATCTAGGAATGATGGTTGGTTGGTCAGTCTGTTGGTCATTTGATTGGTCTGTCAGTAAACCATTTCATTCCAGACTGAAATATATCAAAAGCTATTTGATGGGTTGCCATTGAATTTTGTTCTGATTTCCAGGGTGCTCAGCCTCTCCTTTAACATTACCATGAGGTTCACATGGCTTTGAGTGAATTGTCTCCACAATTATGAGATGGATGCATGTTTGTCTCACAGGATGAATTCACTTTGGTAATCTCCTGACTCAAACTCTTTCCTGACTCCTGTGCACAAATTCTACGACGAGCCGGCCTGCCAGTCATGCTCACAGAGCCCCAGTCACACATACCACTTCAGTCAACACAGCAGCTGGCTCCAGCAACAACAGCAGAGGAAACCACAGCTGTAAGACAGTTTTAATGTTGTTATTCTGTCACATTGTTACATTTTGAGTAATTTAAATCAAATCAAGAGAAATCACATGACTTGTGATGTACATAACATTAACTTTGCTTGCTAAACTTAAAAAGTAAATAAAGAAACAGAAACAGTATGAAAAGGGGAATATTATTATTATTATTATTATTATATTAGACATTACATTGTTAGTATACAGTTGGTTACAATACTTGCTTTCTATTGCTTTTAATTTAAATAATTAAAAGCAACAGAATTAAATAATTCTTGTTTATGCATCAATTTAACAAAGCAAATTCCTTGTAAATTAAAACTTGTCAATAAACCTAATTCTGAGCATTTTATCTGGGATGATAAAGCCTGGCTGTTATTTCGGAGCTCTGCAGTTGGTGCTGGGGGTATTGTGCAATATTGCGATATTCATTTCCGGTTAGTGCACAGCAGAGTTTGATTTGAGACAACACTACCCTGTTAAAAATAACGCACTAAGCAAGTAAGTACATAGTGTATGCAGTGTACTGCATGTTAGTATCCTCAAGGAAGTACTCAGTGAGACACAGCTTTAATTCTGTTTTTAAAAGATAATTATTTACAGTATATTTTCTTGTATTTGTAGCCTAGTAAAGTTAAGTGTAGTAAGTAAGGAAAACAAGAACAAACTAGGACTTTGGACTTACATGGTGCAGCACTGAGCTACCAGGACACTTGATAATGTTTAAAGAGAATACCTAAAAAAGAATCGACACAGTCATACATTTTAATGATTGCCATGCAAAGACATAAACAACACAGGGCCGGCCGTGGCATAGGCGACATAGGGCGCAAAACGTCAGGGTTTTCGACTTGCCGCAATTGAACTTGGCCCAGCTGCTGTGACACTGGCGTACGTAGTAATTAAGTGCACCTCGCAGCTCGCGCTGTGAGTCCAGACAGTTGTGACGAGTCGTGTCGTGTAGAGTTTCGCGATTTAAACATCTAAAATCTGAGGCGCAGCCTTGCTCTGTTTGGGACTGTGAGCTGCTGAAGTTATCGTGTGTGGATTTGTGGTGAGTGTTTTCCAGTTGGTTTCGGTTTCACATGCAACATGCAGTCTGTGCACTGTGTCAGTCAAACGGTGTAAAGGGGATAATTCCAGCGGAGCAATAAGTAATGCACAGCAGAGGGTAGACTTAAAAGATCTTATGAATTCTCATCAAATGATGACGTTAGTCTCTTAATATTACGTCTTTTCGACATGTCAGAGAGCACAGATGTGAAAATCTCGCCTAGGGCGCCAACATTGCCAGGGCCAGCCCTGAAACAACAGATAACAGTAGGAACACTTTCTTGATTATTTCATGTTTCCAGATGCTGCATTAAAGAGTAATGTGTTCTTTTTTATTTGTCATAAACCATTCTTCCGATTCTTTTGTCTTAGCACTGTATCACTGTATATGATCCACCATTAGCCCGGTACACATATACAGTTACTAGGTCACCTCCTTTCAGCACCTAATTAGTGAAGACTTCCTTATCTCCTTTATTTTGTCTGAGGAAAATGTTAACGGGATTTAGAGGGAAATGAGCTTCTAACAGCTGCCCCTCTTCCTCACCTCCTGTCTGCTCTGTCACCTCTTTCGATCCATCCTTACTCTCCTCCATCCATCACTCACTTATTCCTTTTGTCCCATTCCTTAACTCCTTCCCAATTTCCCCTCTTTTGATTCCTGTCTTCTCCCCACTCAGCCCTCTCTCCCTTCCTGTGCAGTGGACATTCTCTCCCCTGTGGCCTGTCCCATGCTGAGGGCCTTGCCAATTAAAGGCTGTCATGTTTGCTCGCTGGTGGAGCTGCCGTAAGTGGTGCAGACAATTTGTATTACAGAGGGTCTATCTCATGCATGGCTGAGCTGGATGATGGGGCCTGCCTGAGTTAATAGGCTGTGGATGCAGAGGCCATAGACCTTGAACACTTCACAACTGGAGGGCTTAAGTAGGTGCTAGTTAAATGCAGTATTCAGACTGGACAGAAACTACATGGTTACACAAAATTGGCACAATATATGTAAGCACAAGAGGTGATCCAAGCACATTGAAGGCAAACTGAGTAGCACATGTGAAAGTTTTGTTGTTGTGGGCTTCAGCTTCCTTCTCTCTTTTTCTTTTGTGCCGATCCTCTGTCTGCTGCTTTATGCCATCCAGTTTACTATAATTGAATCAAGCACTACAGATCACCTCTCATTACCTAAACTGACAGGGTCTGTCTCGGCTGCTTTGCTAGAGGACAAACAGCAAGACAAAGGAAAACATGGGTGGAGCTGTATGTGTGTGTGCGCATGTGTGTGTGTGATTGCGTGGATGGTGGATGTTCTTGTGTGAACCAGTGTAAAAAAGTGTTAAAACTAAATGTCAGGTTCAAGTTCTGCTGATTTACAGTACAATTTGCACTACAATGAAAAAGAAAAGTTAAATTAAAATGTGTTGTACTGTAACTGTGGGTGCAGTTATTAAATTCTTCAAAAGTACATAAAATGTCACGTGACATAAAATGTGTTTACTGTGGTGAAGGAATGTGACATCCCCCATGAAGAAGTCCTTTGGATGAGGGACGAAATGTCTTCCAGTATCTTCAACCAATCCAGTTGCCCTTGACTTTAACCTTCGTTGGATTACTATGACCTGGATGACTGAGAATCTTCATAGAAATCTTTTAGTTACTTGATTAGGTCTCTCCACTCCATTTGAGTAGTTATGTTACCATGTTGGCGTTATTTGTTGTTGAAAAGAATCTAAATAAGTTAATTTTGCATTGTTTTAATTTTCAGCAAGGATCCCTGACCTTTATTCATTTTATGTTGTAACCAATGCTTTGTTCCCAACACTTTATTACACTTGCATTAGAAATGATGATAAAGAAATGTCATCCTATACTACTCGAGCAATTTTCCAGCTCAAATTTAAGGATAAATAACTAAATTCCCCAGCTCCTGAGCAAGAGATTGTTTAGGGTTAATCAAAGCTATCCTCATGTAACCGGAGCTCCCCCAAGTGGACAAAATAAGTATTACATGCCATCATCTGAAATGCTGTTTAATGTATAAATGTCACTCTGTATTTATCTTGTCCATCATCTGATGCCATTTGTGTGTATCTTGCTTATATTCTCTAAGAACGTGTATCAGCCAATATATCCAGAAAGCTTGTTAAGTTCCTCTCATCTGATGTGATTCCTAGGAAATGCTGACCTCAAAGTTTTAACTAACAATTGTTTTCCCTTTTATTAAAAGCTTAAAACTAAGAATGGTATACCCGTTTGACAATAAAGGTTTGATTGTGGGACGATATCTGATTACAATATGCGCAAATAGATCTTTGATTTGTTTATTAAAAGTTAAAGAAAAGACTCTCAGGAAACCGGAAACAAGCCCTCCCTCAGGGGAACAAAGGACTGCCCTCTGGGAACCACGCCCCAACAGAGGAATGCTGTTTTACTCTCTCTTTGTTCTGCCCTCCTCTTGGCCTCATCAACTGTGCTTTGGCACGCACCCAGCGTGCTTCCCGTCTCCCGGCAACGGCCTAAGAAGTCCGACCCGGCGCAACGAAGGCCCTTTGTTCGTTTTCAAGCCACACCTGCGAAGCTCCACGACCTCGATTTTTCCCTCGTTTCCAGCAACTTTACTTGCTTTTTATTTTATTTTATTTTGTTTGTTAAAAGTTATCAGACCGTTAAGTTACACAATTTTAATTCAAGAACGACCAAGTTCTTTTTTTGAAGCTTTATTCGTCGAGCTAACTTACATCTGAAAGAACAGCCTAATTGCCAGACCGAGGACGGTCAACACTTGAGGGTTTTTCTTCATTCAAGACACGGAAAACACCCGGAAAATTCCCTAGCAGAAAGCCAGGAATCGGGCAGCTACCATGGGGACCCGTGCAACCGACCAAGGCAGGTCGCCGAACCACAGTAAGGCAAAACAAGACATTCTGTGATCAGTGATGTCCAATAGTCTGTTAATCCATTATCTTTAGTCCTTAAAACTCCTAGACAAAGTTAACCGAGTTAGTATCATCTAACTACTTTCATTAGTTCTCTTCCGCTGTGTGAGTCTCCCACAATAGAACCCCACATTCTCACTGTTTAGCCATTGTTTATTTCTTTGATGTATATTTAACTGCATTTTTATGTCACCTTGGTTAGTTAATAAATTTCACTGTGATCAAAGGAATTGTGTGTGTGTGTTAACTCCAAGTCCCTGTCATGAGAATTTACCCCTCCGATATGAGACTGACTGATTGATTTAAGATAATTGAGGGATTGTTAACTAACTGATCACTACTGAATAATCATTAGCCATACCCAGGGAATCCCAAGACCCAAAAGGAATCTCGGGTGGTGCCCCACGAGAGATTTATGAATTAATATTCTCTGAATATTAAAATTCATAATTTTGTATTAATTCTCATAAATTTATTAGATCAAAAGTAGTATTGCTACAGAATGGTGCCGGCCGTCCGAGGCCTTGATACACTCTAGATATAGACATACACACACTAAAGCCTTGATACAGAGAAATTATTGGTTAGTGCCAGTGATTCCCTCCAAAATTTTAATTTTGCCACTGAAATAACCCAGTAATCGCCCAGTAAGTTGCTCCCTAAGAACATTCTGTCTCCCCTTTTAACTGTCTGACCTAATGCTGAAAGTTGTGTGTGAATTTTGGCTGCTGCGTGAAATGCTTTGTGCAATGTTAATTTGGCCGCCGCGCCGCATTGTTCCTTGATATTCACTACAGATCTGTAGTGAGCTAAAGTTAATGTTAATACTGAATTAATCACGGTACCATGTGATAAGATCTTTGAGCTAAAGCTACATGCAGTCGCCGCTGACGAGTGGATGAAATGCCCTTTTTGTTGAGAGAACTCAACCTAATATTGTGAATTTATTGAGATCATTTTAAGGCCTATGAGGCAAATAGATTACAGTTGCGCTGTGCCAATGTGATTTGTTTGCAGCTATAAATAATCTGACGCGCCGAGCCGTGGATTGTTATGTTATACACTGAAAAAAATAATTCATTGGATTTACTCAATCGAATAGTGGACATTGGTTGCACACAATTTTTTTGCTTTGGTAGCCACTTACACAGTTGTGTTCAAGCAACCCAGATTATTCGCGTTCAAGCAACCCAGATCATTCGCATTCAAGCAACCCAGATTATTCGCATTCAAGCAACCCAGATGAACACAGACTATTCATGCTCAATCAACACAAGTACTTTATATTGCTATAAAGTTAATGGGATTGTAAATATTCTTTTCACGTGAAATTAAGTTATAATTTCTATGTTCTAAATCTATATGTATTAATAAAATAAATTGCAGTTAACCAAGGAAAGTGGAAATCAAGGGCAACGGCACTGGTTAAGGTTTCTTGAAGGGGTTTTGCTTCTCATCTGAGAGGCTTATTTAGTTATGATTGAACAACTACCATTCAGCCACAACTGAAGAAGCCTCTTAGATGAGAAGTGAAACGTCTTCAAGAAACCTTAGCCAGTCCAGTTGCCATTGATTTCAACCTTTCTTGGATAACCATGACCTGGATGACTTCACAAACAAATTAGTTAAGAAATAAACAATTATCAAATGTATCGTCGTTAACATTTCACTTAACTATTCTAAACACTAACAATATATTTTCATGTCGAGTCCGTTAAATTCTGACCTTTTATTGAACAAATTAATGTGCTTCACAGGTGTGTGGCTAGAAGAAAATGGCGCGGAGTTTCCAAAATTAAATGTTCACCATACTGTGCCATGGGGATGTCAAGATTTAACAAAGATATATAACATATGTAATAGTACAATGTGCCTAGTACTGAACAGTAATCAAAACCGTAAAACTTTGTGGTACTAACACCAGGCCTCAAACACTGCTTCCTGGGGTGTACTGCATACTGTAGCTAAGAACCCAAAAATAAACACACACACACACACACACACACACACACACACACACACACACACACACACACACACACACCACAGCTTTTTCTAAATGCATCTGCATCTATAAAAACAAATATACATGAACTGTCCTGTGAGAAGCTCAAGATTTTTGAACAATGCATTATATATTAACACAATAAAATGGAATAGTTAAATTCAAATGTGCCTGGTACTGTAATCAAAACTGTACAACTTGACTTTCACTGGATTGGGGAACAAACAACAAAACCAGGCTGCAACATCACACAGTCAAGGAATGTAAACTGTAGCTAAACGATGAAAAGGTGCATCCCAACAGTCATGTCCTGACCAAACCAGGAGACAAATACATTGAGCCCCCTTCCCTGGTGTAGCTTTGTTGTCTAAAACAGGTAAAATAATTTCTAAAATTGAACTGCAGACTCCATATATAAAACAATGCACTCTATATATTCCATGGGAAGAGATAAGGGTTTTTGAACAATGTATTAAATTTAAACACATTAACACATAGAATGGTAAAATTCACATGTTCCTGGTGCTGTGAAGTAATCACAACTGTAAAAGAAAAATATCACTGAACTGGTAGTCCCAAAACCATGTTGCAACACCAGTGAGTCCAGGAATGTAGAGTTGGAGACTATTACTTTGCCAAAAATCATGTCCTAATCCAGAAGAGCCAAGAACAATGAGCTCTCATTGGTGGAGCTTAGTTTTCAGGCTTTGAGCCTTTCTTGACAGGTCCCCCGCATCCAGCTCCATGATTATCTTCTGAATTACCTCAAAAGTGTAGCGGAGCTTTGTAGGGTACTGCATGTTTAATGCATACAAGAGTCCAAACAACATTGCAGACGCAAGGGCTACATTCTCAAGATCTCGAAGTGCCACCACACCCTCGATGACTATTCCAACGTCAGAGGGTTCGCTGGTGGCAGTGTCTTTCACGACATAGATCCCCACAGTCGTCATCTCTATGGCTTTGAAGAAATGGGTCTCAGCCATTTCCTGGTGAAAAGAAAGGACAATTATTTAAACTCAGACCTCATTAGGACATGGGGCATCTTTTAAAGAGGTAATATTCTGCTTTTTGGCTTTTTCCCTCTCCTTTATGGAGTTATATATCTTTTCTGTGCATGTAACAGGTTTGCAAAGTGAAAAAGCACAAAGTCCAGCCCAAAGGGAGTTCCCATCTCCCACAGTAAACTCTGCTCTGAACTGAAAACAGCTCGTTTGTAGTTAGGCCCTTCACTTCCTTTACTTGTGACGTCACAATGAAAATAAAGCTTGCCAAGTGGCTGGCGGGGTCAGGCATGCCCTCAAACCAAGCTAGTCTGAGTGGAGGCCCTTTGGCTCGACTGGCCTTTGTTTGGGTTTCCATTGTAGAAAAGTTGTACCTGTACCTGCTTCCAGGTACTTTTTTTCGTATCACCTCACCTCCGTTGAGGTTCCAAGCGAGCTGAGGGATACTAAAATGTAACGTGAAAACAGGACAGACTACTGATTGGTCAGAGAGAATATTCACTATTCATTGCATCATCATTGCACCAGACAGAGGCCAGCAACAGGAAGTTTTATATTTGACAGTTTTCGTATAGAATTTCATCACCAAATCCACTTCTGAGAAGTTTTGAGGTGAGAAATCAGCTGTGTAGATTTACAATATTGACAGTTTTGAAGTGATGGCGGAACAAAAATGTGCTTGAATATTTTCGGAGTTGAGGAGCTCCGCAAGTGGCTACGCCGTCACACAGATCGCTGCAGCAATAACAGCAGAGGAAAACACAGCTGGAAGGTTTTCATACCGCTTATCTGTCTTTACATTCTGAGGAATATTCAAACGTTTTAACCGCAGACTGTATATATTTTAAGAACTGTGTGGATCGCTGGTGTGTGTCGCATTGAACATTACGTCGCAGCAGTTGTGTGTGGCGTCGCTATCTCTGGGTGCTATCTGCAATGGAAAACGGAGCAGGGCCGAGTAAAATGGAAGCATTTTTCGGCAAGGCAGCATAGATCGTCAGAACACCGGCAACAGTTCAGCATTTAGTCCTCAAATATGATGCAATTCTGGAAATTCACAATCATAACCTGTAAGTATGCTTTATTGCTTAGTTATATTTCAAATAAACACAGCAATGTAACTTCACAGACTGTTCAACTTTGGAGTTGTTGTAAACGTTGGCTAACACAGCTAAAGTTTTAACTATAATGCTAATGTTACACCTGACGTGAAAGCTACTGAGCAAATGTCAAATTGTTTGGCCAATTTTTATGTAAAACTGAGTTGAAATATGGTGATTTTTGTAGTGGTTTATCATAAGATGTGGAACAATGATGTGGTTGAACAATGGTGTGGTTGTGGAATTGAGGGTAACTTACACCATCTGCTAGGTTACGGTCGCCGTCAAAAGCGGCTTTGATTTGGATCACACAACCCCACAAGATTTTGTACAAGTAAGATGCATCACTCTGTAGCTCAAGAGCGGAGCGTACAACAAATAGAGACTGCACTAAAGAACTTTACATGACACACTTGCATCCTGTTGTCATCTATGTGGGCTGTGTCTCCCTATTCTTGACATTGATTTGTTTATTAAACAGTTCAGGGGGTAACTGACAATAATGAATGAATAAAAAAATTTACATATACATATTTGCCACTGTTTTATTATTATGGCGTTACTATCTGCACAACCAACTATACTTTTGAACGTCCTGATTGTGCGAACATTATAACATTGCTGGCAGGAAAGAATGAGAAGACAAGGCAAGCAATCCTTCTACACCTCGGTTTGTGGAGAAACTAAAGAGATGGGTGACAGTGTGCTTCTATAGTGGCCGTCTGTATGAAAAGATAAGCTGTCACAGGAGATTTATAAGTGTGTCCTTATTTCAATTCATTTCCCTGTGCATGTTTGTTTTCCGGTTAACACGGCAACTGCCAAACGTCCTGTAAATAGTCTGAAAGTCCGAACCATCCAAAAAATGCTTTTACACCAGAAACAATTTTTGTCTGTTTGGTCCAGACCAATGGTCGAAGAGAGGTTTCACACCTGTATTTTTGGACCCAACTGAAATGTCCGAAAGTCCGGACCAAACGAGGTAGGTGTGAAAGCCCCGTAAGTGTATAAGCTGCAGTACAGAATGCGGCACAAAAAAAGGGCTACATTTCACTACATAAAATGTGCCAGGGCTTTTGTGATAAATTTTTTTTAACATATTTTAGTTTGCTGCCCTGGCAAAGGAATTTGATGGGCTAGATGTCCTATTTTTAATTTACATTATTCTAAGTTAAAGGGCAAGCTAACTTGTATTGTTTTGTTAAAGCAGATAAAATATGTTCGTAGTTTAAATTTTTAAATTTAGATTACAAAGTATATTCTACTATTCGACTTCTGTCGTTCTCTCTGTCCATCCATTTATTTTTAGGTAGATGTTTTTTCAGATCTGCAAGTTCAATTAACACAGCTAATTCTGTGGTTGCATAGCAACCAACAAGAGCAGCATATTCATAGTTTTCACGTGACTCACATTCTAAGGAAAACGCTCCCTTGGAGGGCAAAAAATGCGTTATTTTCCGCTGTCCGCCAACCAGGAAGCAAGTGCCAAAATGCTGGATGGTAGATGTGCTTTCTGATGCACTAACTGAGGAAGAGACAAGCCTGGGCTGTGTTAGGTGAGGGATTCCCCACAAGGTAAACAAACATTACCACAGTCGAGCCGTGGCAGGGACCTGGTCACTGCTTTTGCAACATCTCTATGGGGGAGTCGTGGTGTGAGCCAAGTCCAACATGCACCTCTAAAGTCTATAAGAGCCGCATGTATATAATTTTACCCCCTTTTAATAAGGCAAAAGTCAACACAATGGAAGCTGTAGCGCTACCACCAACTAGCATTTTGGTGGTGTAGTTGCAGAACAACACTTACACCAACACACAAGTATAAATGCATGGCTACGGAGTAAACTCAATGCAGAAGTATAAACCAAACTTAACTCAAATAGTTATTTTGACAACCACATTTACTTGAGTACAGGTTTTGGCTACTATACCCAACTCTGCCAACCTAATGCCAACATGGGAAAAAATGCAACTGAAAGTCAAATAGTTAGAATTCTTATCGTCACCATGGCAGACATGTCTCTCAGCTTCTTTCCCTGCTTCCCTGATCGCTTCTCAAACACCTTCAGCATATTTGCAGTGAATAGGTCCAACTGTGAGAGGAACCTTGACTGTAGAGGCATGGTGGTAATCCGTTTAAACTCTGCATTTATCTGAAACATTAGTACAGGGACATGCATACAAGACATTAGTTAGACCTAAAACTGAGGTTGGGAAGAAACATCATTTCAATGTGGTTTAACTGAATTCTTTATATTTTCATGCTTCTTTTCCTTAGAGAAATTTAATCTTTAAGGGTAGATCAAATGCAGTATTTCACAACATGAATGTTGTAAACTGTGGAGGCCCACCAGTTTCACATCAGACATATTACAATACATAAACCTGTTTAATAATTACAATAAGCCTGCAAGCCACATCATTGCATGCAAAGTGGAGGAGTGGACCACACAAGATTTCTCAATTTTAAGTGAAATAAAAAAAAATACATACCTCCATTACATCAAAGAGAGCTGGCCATCTCTGTTGAAAGTCGCTGATCAACGGAGCACAACGTATTACTTCTTGTCTTCTTAATGCAAACGTTTTCTCCATTTTAGCCCATATTTTCTCTCTGTTATTACGCTGCTTGATATCTGAAATGAGTTCAACCCTCATCTTCTCCAGTGACTCTTCGCACTCCCCAAGTGGAAAGGAAGGATAGTAGGCCACTTCACCCCTCTTTGGTTTCTTAACGTCAAAGGCAGGACTATGTTTACCATCTGGTTTATGTTTCAAAGCATTTACACATACTTCAGGACATCCTACTTTCCGGAGAGAGTGCGGTAGTTGGACAGCTTGTATTTGAGGCTGGTCTTCCATCCTCCATAGCCAGTAGCTGAGCCTCTCTCTTGTAAACATGGATGCCTCTTGATGAGCTCCTCAGCAACTTGGTCATACTCCCTGTCTGTGACATAGACTTTGTGCTGGACTATCGCTTGTATCAACCCCTCTAGTATATCGGACTTCAGCTTTGGATCAGGAATGAGCAGGGTCCCCTTTTCTCTGAAAGCTGTGTGGGCTTGTTCAAGCTTTAACTCTGCATCATATGAAAAACGAGGAACATAAAAAAAATCTGGCCACGAAGACCTTGAAGAGGCGGACTCTGACGATGAGAGAATTATGGCGCTATCATCAGAACATATGGAGTCATTATTGTGAGTGGTTGGTGAGTCAGCGTCAGCACAGTGAGCTCCATCGAGTGTTCTGCAGGATGTGTATATGACCTTGACTGTAGCTTTGTCTTGTACTTCTTCCATAGAAGTGAGGTTCATGAAGTCGTTGCCAAAAAGTGTATCCATAAACTGCAGTCGAAAGGATTGTTTTATTTTACATTGAGTCTTTATCTCAGTCTCTAGGTCAGTTACAGTTGAAGGTAGACCAGAAGGAAACACCACCCTCTGACAGCTGTCTGGCCCTAGGGTTACTCTGAGAATCGCTGTCATGGTCTGTTAAGAAAAAGAACAATAATACGTTTGTCATCTGAAAGAGTAAACGGTTGAGATCAAATGTGCAAGTATGCAAGTTTGTCAAACACCATGCTAAGGAGGAAAGACATCCAATACATAAAAACATATAGACCAAGGTTATTATAGTTTCGCATTTTCTAGTTTTTATTTTGAAGCGGTTTTGACTTTCAGTTTAGTTTTAATTATTTTAAAGTGAGTTGGGTTTATTTATTTTTTAAAATGCTTTGGTTTAGTTAAATCTTATTAGTTTCAGTGTAAGTTTAATCTTTCTATGTAATATGGGACTCTGCAGCTTTCTCCCAACTTTCGCTGGATGCTAGGTGAGCGGCATGGACTAAAACAGGCACAGCTAAGAAATTCGAAGAGATTTCTTTCCACCCAAAATATTAGTCTTGTGTAGGCCCTATAAAATAAATTGGCAAAGACAAAAACTAAAGACATTACTTTAAATTTCAGTTTATTTTTGCATGCAAACAGTTTCAATTATCATTTTTTTAGGTAAGGCCTTATTTGGATTTCACTTAATAATTCCCCCCCACACCTAGTTTTCATTATTTCGTGAACGATAATAACCTTGACATAGACAAATTTAAGTGTGTGCCCTCATGTTCATGCGATGTTATGTATCCAACCATTGTGTCCAACTTATTACCTTACTTTAAAACGCAGATGGATCTCTTCAAGGTCACCATCCGCGCACACCCAACCAGATAGGAAGCCAAGGGATACTCATCAACCAGTTCGCTGACCTCAACAAGAGCAAGTTCTTGTTCCCCAAACTCAGGTAGTCCACCTTCAGACCCATGGGCAACTACCATACCTGCCCTGTAGTTTATTCCCTTGCTCCAAACATTTTTTGCAAGGTATATTTCAGATAGATCAGGATTATCTTTGTTTGAAAGATTGAACCAACTCCTCCTTCAAAAACCCTAACGGGACAAGAGATGCATTTGACACATCCAGCATTGGTTTATCAATACTTGGAGACAACAAGTGGTACCCAATCATATACTGATGTTTCACAGCCAGAGAGAGGGGCACATTTTTAAAGCAACTCGTGCGTTTCATTACCCTTTTAAAGAAACTGTGCTTTGCCTCAAACCTCATGGTCCACAGACCGACAAGAGGCCCAAACAACTTTATTAGTTTTGGATAATGTTCTAGATAATGGTGTTTGGGCAGCAGTCTATCCTGTGGAAACACCTCTTGATGCCTTTGTCTATGGTCAGAAACTTTGCTTTCAAGGAATGTAATAGACTCGTCGTTGTGGACTGGGGCAACCACAAGCTCCACGATCTGTTTTAGATCCAACAAGACTTGCTATGCAGGATCATGCTCAGGAATTTGGGGTCCAATTAGAAAGGGTAGCAGTCTTAGCAAGCTCCAGTTTTCATGGGCATTACTGCCTATGGTTTTCCTGCTCGACAGATTTTGGCTTATTTGTTTTGTCCGTCCACTTGTATGGAAAGTCAAGAATGGAACTGTTGATATCATCCAAGCTGATATACTTCTTTATTAGTATTTTGAGACAACTTGCTATTTCAACAGGCACAATGCCTTCAAAGAGGTCATGGGCAATGTCAGGAGGGTAGCCACTGACAACATGAAAATGAGAAAGGGCTTTAGTCAAAGGACATGCTTGTTTAACTCCAAAACAGCTACTGCCACTATCTAAGGCTGCTTTGACATGAGTCTCTTGTTTCTTTTGTTCTGAGGATAAAAGTTTCTGATCTCACCTCGTTCAATGCAATTTCTGAGGCTGTTGCAGTACAAAACCGACAAAAATAGGGGCCTGTAAAACTCTCAACGAAGCCTGCTATTCCGTGAGCTCCTAAATTGTCTGCAGCAACTGACTGAACTGTACCTTTAAGCGATCTGCCTAGTTGTGGAACAAATATTCCGTTAACTTCCAAAGACCTGAGATCTCTAATAAGTGGTTCTAAAACCTTGTCATAGCCATAGTGCTTAACATCGTCTGTTTTACACAACAGTGCTAAGTAGATGGAGGTCAAAGATGAATGACACCCAGGAGGAAGGTTACTCAGCACCCAATACACAGCACAAAGTTTGTGTTTCAAAATCATCAAGTTTGTGTTTCAAAATCATCAATATACACAATAACAGATAGTCTTAACTCCTCCCCTGACAAAAAAAGTGTTTTGCTTAAAATGCAGACCATCCCTGAAAGACCTGTACACAATTTCACCTGAAGTGTCCGCTTCTGTTTTGTGATAACAAACTATCTTCTCCAAGATATCTTTCCCATTTAAAAGCACTTGTAGTGATTCAAGAATGGGGACATACTGAAAGGTTTTGTTCTTTGTAGCATCCAAAATATATTCAACTGGTTCTATTACATTAAAGTTTGTCTTATAATACTGCTTACGTTGATATGCAGAACTCAGAGTCCCACCCTTAGCTATGGCTTTATTTATAGGATTCCCTGTGCATAAAGCAGTGGTTATTTCCTCTATGACATCTCTGTCAACCTGAAGGTTGTGCTTCTGAAAAATATCAACTAGAACACCATCAGTGTAGGAACTTGAGAGAGAGCTAGTTAAGTGGTTAAGCTCAGACAAAAAATCGTTGATTGCTGTGCTTGGTACATGAGTAAAATGTTCTAACTTTAAGAGAGCTGCTGCAAAAGTGTGTTCGATTGCATTTGGAAGGTCTTTTTGGGCATCTAAACTAGAATCTGGTTGTGCATCCAAGTATACCTCACCTACATCGTCGTTTGAAGTATTTTCAGCTGAATTCAAGGAAACAAAAGAGGTAGATGTCACAATGCCTGGTTTAAAATCTGTTAATGAATAGGAATTGTGTGTTCTGCTCTCGTGGGATTTAAATGTTCCATAGATATTCGTTTGAAAGTTGCAACCCAAAAACATGCAAGTTACAACCTCATTTTTCTTCAGGTGTGCATTAATGTGAACCCAGTAATCCCATTCAGAGACAAGATCCAGAGACATAAATGGCAGCTAAATATACAGCTCTCCGTTTGATGAGAGGTTTCAGCCACATGGAATCTATTCAAATGAATTAAAAGTGCATTCCATGTTCTAAAAGTGCACGGGCAGCTTACATATGGACATGGAAATCTATTATTATTCCCATAAAAATGATGTTTTACCCGATAATGCTTTAATACATGTGTTACGACCCCCTGTTGGTCTAGGGGTGTGGGGGCCATAAACATAGGCACAACTGGTAGATCTTAACAAGGTAACTTTTATTGGTAACAGAAGAGATGTAGACATGTAACAAAAAAACAAAAGGAGGGTGGACGAGGGTGCTGCGAAAATAACAAACCAAGTTAAAATAAAAAGGTCCTCAAAAGGAGGCCTGTACCTATCTATCGTTTTAGGCAGAGTTGATTCTTGCTACAAAAGAACACAAAGAGCACAGCACCCACTCTACCTGGTGAAAACTAACACAATAGTAAACAAAACAATAAGTGAATTTCTCCACTGCACCCAATGTGGAGCTAACATACAAAGGTATGCAAATGTTTCCCTAAACACAATGTACAGCTAATAAGCAAGTAAGGTGGATAGTTCCACTAAACACAAAGTACAACTAACAGACAGGCTATGCAGTCAATACCAGCGGCACACAAGTCAACAGGCGGTGACAAGCTGCCTGGAGCAACAGGTGGACTCTCCTTATGAGCCGGAGGTAATTAACGTGGTGACGAGCCATTGGTTGAGTGGAAAACAGAGGGAACCAATGGGTGGTACAGATGTCACCACCCCAAGGGGACCTACTTGGTAAATCTGCGGGGCAGGCTTTACAACGCCACATTCACAGCATTTTTTCTCTCGTCACTGAAAAAGAAAATAAAAAATTAAATAAATAAGGATAAATCAAAGAAAGTTATCACAAATATAAGTATTTACTACTAGTACTAGTACTAATTAAAAATAAACATGCTGTCAAATTATGAAATATCAAACAACAACAACAACAACTACTACTAAACATACTCGGGGTACTCCTATCAGGATTTTTGAGGCCAATCACCATTTGCTGGTCACAGTATTGTCCGATCACTGTGTCTATAATGAAGCCTGCAGAACTATATTTTTATTTAAATATCTTTTACAACAATTTATATTAATTATTAAAATACCCTTTAAATTGCAAATACAACCAATATAAAAGCCGTAGCTTAACCTTCTTGCAAAAAAGTGATTGCAGCCTCAGAATGGTTATTTATGTCTGGGTGAGCCATAATTCATCAAATATAGCTCTCATAATTGAATGATTCAGTCAATAACTAGAGGCTGTTAGCACTTTTTGTCAAGTGCAATACTGTATAATATAGGTTGTACTGGCCATTTATTTGGTAGGTTATTTTAACAAGGACTGTCTGTATGTCTGCTCACATAAGTAGTGCAGTGAGACCCTGCAAATCCAAATCAGTCTGCAAAAGGAGCCTCGCACCCCATCTGAAAAGGCTTTAGATGCACCAACGCTAAAACTTCTGGCCACCTACGTGGCAGTTCTCAACAACAACTTATTTACGGTCGCCAACGTATATTTGGCAGAGAAACCGAGAGACAAGACAAGGAGACGGCAGATGCGTGGAAACTCCTGCTTTCTATATTATCATTTTTAAAGAAGCTTGCTATATTAGAGCTGGGTCTGGTCAAGTTATTATTTAACGGCAGGAGATCTCCCTTTGCAGACTCCCTCCTGTTTTTAAACATGAAAGGTAGTCAAATTTGTAGGTTGCACAAGTTGTAAAAACTACTGGCACTAACTAAAAAAAATGGTTGCAAAATGCAAGAAAACATTTTAGACTGACATTCTGTGGGAAACACTGAATACCCTACTACAGAACCCTGCCCTGTGGGGCAAAAATTACTCACCACACAAACGTGAGCCCACACTGAAAGAGCTGACTCCACATGACATGTACGGAATGTGAGTTTAGTGTCCATCTGCAACAACCAAGAGCAACATAAATTAACGTTACCATGAAATAAAAAGTAGACCATATGTTAAAATCACAAGACTTTCAAGTCAAACTCTTCCTTCTTGTTTGATGAACAGCTAAGAACCATTTAAAAAACACATTTTGTAGATAAAGTGACCCTTTGTCTTTTCTAAAAGGTTGAACTTACTCAAAATGTATCATCCAACTTAAAACATTAATGCAGCTCCTGGCAAAGCAGTATTTTGGGTGTTTGCGCGCTGCCCCCAAAGTTGTTTTTTAATCTCTCCAGTTAGATTATATAACGTTAAACCCAGTTAGCCAGTAAACAAAGGAAAATACAACCATACACATTCTGAAATCAAGTATCTCTGGCTAACTATGACTAACGTTAGCTCAAATTACTTTAACATTACCTTGTTAGCTCATAGTTAAAACAAACTTTATTTAAATTCGACCAAAACTAAATAAAACTTACCAAAACCTTCTTGTTCCAAAAATGCCCAGTTTCAATTTGCTGCAACAAACCTCTGATTCGTTGAACCATTATTGTATTCTCTCTGTAAATTACACGGTGCACGCTATCTCTCTCTAACGTTACTGTTTCTCTCTTACTGGTAAAGTTACTCTGAGCTACGCAACCGTTTGTTGCAGGTGCTTAACGAGCGGTCAAGATCAAAGCGGTCCCCGCATTAGTCTCACTTTCATCTTGTAAAATCTGCTATTTACTTTGCTCTCTTCGAAAATGGGAGTCCCACATTATTTCATTGCGGTTACCAGCAGGCTATTAGCAAAGCATACTTACAGAGTTGAGCGACAATGGAATCGACCCAGGGCGAGTTGAGCTGGAAACCGCAAGAGGGAACGTGGAAAAAAGCGCGGACTATTCTTTCTTCTTCCCGAAATGCATTTGCACCCGTGCGTGAATATCGCGAGAAAAAATGAGAAGTAATACATTCACTTGATTGACTAACTTTATCCCAACATGAGCTAAATATGTTTGTTCACACTTTCTGCATATAATGTGCAGTCCACACAATGCTATTACGTTTTACTTAAGAACATAAAACCCTTCAGTAAAATATACTAAATATAATTTGATAAATCTAACAGGTGACCAGTCTCCCTTTTTTCAGTGTAAGCAAAACTGGCAGCGGAGTCACCAAGCGTGAAGACGCAGAGAAGCCAGTTGCGTCATACCTACCGAGCTAAGCTAATGCTAAATTGAAGCTTGGAAGCAAGCTGAATCATAAGATAAACGAGCGAATCCTCTCCCCCTTTTGAGTGGGATTGGTGTCGAGTCCGTGAATGTTCTTATTTGAAAACTACTGCCGTTACTGCAACAACGGTCTGTGTGGAGTTTGCATGTTCTCCCCGTGTCTGCGTGGGTTCTCTCCGGGTGCTCCGGCTTCCTCCCACCATCCAAAGACATGCGGGTTAGGTTAATTGGTGACCCTAAATTGTCCTTAGGTGTTAGTGTGAGCGTGAGTGGTTGTTCGTCTATGTGTGGCCCTGCGATGGACTGGCGACCTGTCCAGGGTGTACCCCGCCTTTCACCCAATGCCAGCTGGGATAGGCTCCAGCCCCCCATGACCCTGTACGCAGGATAAGCGGTTGACGATGGATGGATGGAATTTTTGTTAATTTAACTTTGAACTTTGATTTGATCTATAGCATTTAACTTTAAACCCAAGTGTGACTTAATTCCATTTTCCTATTTTTGCTTCTCATCCTAAATTTTATTTAATTTTTTCCGTTTGGTCATTTAAGTCTGACTTGAAAGTCAGCTTACTCCAACCTGACATTTCTCTCTTTTTCCAACTAGTAAACACACTAGCTGAAGCCCTGCTTAACTGACTGGCACAGGTCTGCTGTACCAGCAAACACCAGTAGTCCACTTCTGATTTCCTTAAAGCAAATTGTATAACAGAGTCCTTCTTTTCTCACGCTTAGTGGCAAGCAGTGGGGGTGACCCACTGGAAAACTTTGATCCCATCTTGGCACACATGACCGAGAATTTGATACCTAGCTACTCAAGCCAAATACAACACAACGATGCGGTGGACCTTGAAACAATTTTTGCAGAGCTGGTAACAACCGCTCTAGCCACTTCCTCAAAGGACAAAGCCTTGTCCCAGATGCTAGGAAAACTAGCTATTGTAATGTCTGCCCGAAGCACACGCACCAGCTTGAACAGCAGCTTGAAAGCACCAAACAGTCACTAAGTGAAGCGGAAGAACGCATCACTGAGATACAAGCTCCTCGCCACCTACCAGAGGAGGATGGAGTCGATGAGGAGAAAATTGAGCTGAGACCAATCAGCTTGAACACTCACTCTTTCAGCAAGAACAGGAGTTAGAGTGGACTAAAAGTAAACTTAAAGACACAACTGAAACCCTTGACCAATCAGAAACCCTCCTTAAACAGGCAAAGGGGGAAATTAAAGAGTTAAAATTACAAGTCAAGGTTCATAGTAAACTTAGAGAAGCTGACCAAAATCGCATACAAGATATGCGAAGACAGCTAGAGGATAGGGACTGAGTAACCCAATCCCCGCTACAGCAGGAAAGCAAGGAGGAGGAGCTGGCTAATACCAGAAGAGAGTCCCAGCTCTCATGTGAGATAGCCCAACATACTCCCTCCTATGAACCACTCCCACCAGAGAGAGACAAGGCTCGCTCCCCTTTGCCAGCCTCAAGAGGATGGTCTCCACGACCACTCCCACAACTAATCCCACAGGATCATATGACAGAGCGCCAGGTAAATAGGCCTCCACCTACTCAGGTGAAGACGGCTTATTCCCCTCGGCTGCATCCGCCGCGAACTGCGGACCATGACTTAAGCCCCTCTGACAGGGACTTAGACAAAATCGCTCGCCACATAACACGCTTCGAGCCTGATGCTGCAGGCTCAAATGAGACTAGTATCTATCTAAAAGATATTGAATACTACTTGCGGAAATTCCCTGCTGCCACCACTGACAACAAGATTTACCTGATCAAGGTGACATCTGGTAGAGAGGTCAGCAGCTTTATTGAACGCCAGCCTAGGTATGTCAGACAAGATTATGACTCACTCTGCCAGGCACTGGTAGAGGAATATTCTGACTTGACAGCACAATCAGGTCTAACAGCTGCACTTGCTGTTAAGCAAGGGAGGCCGGAACCTCCTCAGCAGTACTACAACCGCCTCAGACAAGCGTACTTTGGTACCAAAAATGAGCCAGAGATGGAAGAAGAGTTAAACTTCAAATATCTCTTTATCCAAAACCTCCATCCCACTACCAGTCATCATCTGTGTGTGGCAGCCTGCCCACACACCCAAACCAGTCGACAGCTACGGGAGTTAGCCACAGAAGGATTTGAAAAGCAGAGACTCACCATGACGAGGCATTCTGAGCCCCATGGTGTCCGCACTCTCAGCATCAATTCCCTACAGGTGGAGCCAAAACGAGCTCCTGGCCTTGAACTACCTGCGTCAACCTGCATCACCTCCCAGACTCACAGACCAAGCCAGAAGCAGAGGTGTAGCCTGCCACAGAAAAATGAGTATGGTCGACGTTACTCAGAGCCATCTTGGTCTGACAAGAGCCAAAATTATCTGAGGCCTGAAACCCATCGGCCCAGGTACACACCCAACCGCTGTGAAGCCCGCCTCTTTCAACAAAGGGGGACACACAAAAATCACAAATATCAAAACAATTGGGTCGATCTCAGAGAGCTACACTCCAGAGATCCCACTATAGAGACACAAATAGCGATAACACTGAAGGTGTGTTTGACACACCCACTTTTAGTAAGGAGGAAATTAAAGCGCTCAAGCGCCTGCTCCAAACCCTGTCCAAAAAGGAAGACGACAAGGCAGAGCACTTGGCTGCAGCTGCTGCAAAGCCAAAGTCCCCTTCTCCTGACACTTTGTCAAAACAACCAGCACAATCACACAGATGGACTGAGAGAACCACTCCCTCCAGCACACTCCTGGTGGTACAGTCCGACTCAAAAGAGAATCCTCTCACAGAGTCCAAAGTCACTCAGGGCAGTCCGCCCTCCCAACAGTTCTTGTTTCACCTGGTAAAAGGAAAATTCTACCTGCCTGTAACACTTGAAAACACTCTGGTGCATGAAGCACTTCTTGATTCAGCCGCAGACATCACTGTAATGTCGTCAGCTCTCTTCATGAAGCTACGGGCTATGACCCGCTCCCACAAAGACCTGAGACTACAGACTTGTGACCTTGAGGTCCGGCCATACGGCCCTAAGAACTTCTATTGGTCCCATGGACCTCATCCACCTGGTGTATGTCTCACCATTTGACGCCATACCTCTGCTCATCGGCAAAGACCTCCTTAACCGCTTTGAGCCACTGCTTGACTTTCAGAACTTGACGATCTGGGCACAGGTGTGACAACCCCTGCCTATCTCACTGTCTGAACACAGAACGAGAAACCTGCTTCTGTGCTTTAATTACCACCTCAAATGATGCACTGATCCCCAAAACCACTCCACTGGATTGGCCGATCAGCACTAACACTCATGACTGTGCGCTCAGGACTCTAGAGATGGGGCACACGCTTTCTTCCTTGTCTCCTGACCTCTCTGAGAAGGAAGTGATCCACACTGAGCCTTCAAAGGCTACTGTCAGCCTTTCTTTTTTGCCGCTTACCAACAACTCTGTTTCCAGAGTTGAACTTACCAATGACAGACAAATGGGTGCACAAACTATCACCGCTTTTTCTGTCAATACTTCACTAGGGCCATCCTCCGTGCCTTTGCATAAATGCATGAGAGGGGGGTCAGACACCACATATAGTCATCCTACAGCTGAACTTGACACCAAGTTTACAGCACTAGGCAAACAAGGTGCGGTTAAAGACACACCCCAGCACTCCCAAGCGGATTTGCTACCCACCCATCCTACCCATAGGACTTGCAATGCCACCAGAGCCCAGGCAGCAGGCATGACTCTGACAGCCGCCCCTGCGCCACAAATCTCAGTCCCTGACTCTCTCGGTGACTCTGACTTAATTTGGCTTCAAACTCTTGACCCTGCGCAAAATGCTCCTCTGCCTTTCTGATGCAGAGCCCGTCTCCAACAATGAGCTTGATTCCATCCCTGGCTTGAAACACCTTTACCTGGTGCGCTCTTCTTTGCGTGTCGTCAAGGGCATTCTCTCGTATGTCTCAGACACCCACACTTCACCAACATTCGTGGTGCCTCAGAGCCACAGGGGGGTGATGCTCATGCATGCCCATGACTCACCTTACAAAAGCCACAAAGGATTCAAAGCAACACACAATGCACTTAAACAAGTAGCATATTGGCCAAACATGCAAAAAGATGTACCAGACTACAACCTGTAAGGTTTGCTGCCAGTCTCAACCAGCAAAACCATCACTCAGAGCCTCCTTACAACGGAGAGGCATTTCTTTTCCCTTGTCACACCCACAATTTGACAAGAGGGAACCCCTAACTGAATCAGCCAGAGGAAATGAACATTTCCTCCCTGGCAAAAATAATTTAGACAGCACACAAAGATGCAAAGTCTATTATGACCAAAACGTGTCTCATAAAAAGCTCCGAGTGGGGGACAAAGTTTGTCACCACATCTTTGCCCCACCAAGGAAACAGGATGGCCAGAGAACAGGAACACTTGCACACAAGTTCTCTCCCCACTAGACTGATCCTTCTGTGGTCACAGACAAACATTCACCTGTTCTGGACCAAATCAAGCTTCAGAAAAATCCCATGGGACTTGTCGGGAACGATAATGTCCTAATAAATTAATAATTAACAGAAATCCTCAACAACTAGGGACGATAGCTGCTAGTGGTTAAAGGAAGGCCATATTAGAGTTCACGTGCGTGCCTTGTAAAACAGAACTTGGAGACCAGGTATCTTTTACTTCGGTCCGCCACCCACAGCTCTAGCCACTATTCTGTGTCTCCCTGTTGCAATTTCACCTACCACTAAGAAGTGGGGGTCTTTTTTAAAAAACATTTCACCCACCAGGTGGCGCTGCTTTCAACCTGACCACTTAGTCACAAGTGGGGGTTACTGTGTCCAAATTTATCGCTCCCTTAATCAACTAAGAATATCTGCTCCAGAGCAGACATCTTGTTGCAGCAACTGCAGAAATAGAATATCACACAACAGTTCCTCTCAGGACTAAAAGCTGCTTCTTCTATTAAAATTTGTTTTTCTCAAGGGCTAAGACACTCAGTCAAGACAGCTAAATCAGCTAAACAACCCTCAAGCTCACTGCAGGTTATGGTTCTGAATATCAAAGAATTTTCTGTTAAATAATGTTGGTCATGCTCACACTCGACTTGTCAGTTTGTGTTAAGATATTTAATTTAATTTGCTTTTGTTTGTTAAAAGTTATCAGACCGTTAAGTTACACAATTTTAATAGAACGACCAAGTTCTTTTTTTGAAGCTTTATTCGTCGAGCTAACTTACACTGATCCCTGACGCCCGGATTTGCCACGTGGGCCGCCAGCAGTAACAAAGGACATCTGAAAGAACAGCCTAATTGCTAGACGTTGAGGATGTTCAACACTTGAGGGTTTTTCTTCATTCAAGACACGGAGAACCCAGCTAGCGTGGGGACCCGTGCAACTGGCCAAGGCAGGCCACCGACCCACAGTAAGGCAAAACAAGGCATTCTGTAATCAGTGATGTCCAATAGTCTGTTAATCCATTATCTTTAGTCCATAAAAATCCTAGACAAAGTTAGCTGAGTTAGTATCATCTAACTACTTTCATTAGTTCTCTTCCGCTGTGTGAGTCGAATTCTCCCACAATAGAACCCCACATTCTCACTGTTTAGCCATTGTTTATTTCTTTTATTTAACCGCATTTTTATGTCACCTTAGTTAATAAATTTCACTGTAATCAAAGGAATTGTGTGTGTGTTGCCTATTAACTCCAAGTCCCTGTCATGAGAATTTACCCCTTCGATATGAGACTGACTGATTAATTTAAGATAATTGAGGGATTGTTAACTAACTGATCACTACTGAATAATTGTATAATTATTAGCCATACCCAGGGAATCCTGAGACCCTGGGCGAACGGAAATGGAAAATTAAGTTACAAAATGGCTCCAGATAGGCACATCTAGGCTGTGTTGATTCCACACATATAACTAATTTATTTGTTTATTGGTATATTTCTGTCCAATCTTAACAGAGACTCATGAAGCTGGGGGTGTGTAAGGTCAGCCAATGTGCATAATTTCTTATTACTGATAATATAGGAAGTGATGGGATTCTGGCAGGTCAAATGATAGTGAATGTGCCTCTAAATAAATTATATAAAATCGGGATGACCCCGAATAGTCGAAGATTCGAAGCTTCGATGGGAAAAGCCTAATTCAAATGCCAGCTGCGTTATGAAAGAGGATCATACACTTTTTGCAATATGGGGAAGCTCAAAGTCGCATTCTACATAGAACTACTGGTTTTCTCCCAATAAGTTAATATACAGCCTAATATAATATAAATATCAACATGTAATGCTGTAAATAAAAATGTGAAAAGAACTATTTAATAATTATTTTGAGAGTGTGAAAATAAATCCAGATTTGTAACCCTAACCCTTAAGGATGGGAGCATCAAGAGTGTATGTGTGGTCAGACAGAGAGACAGTGCACCAGCTTTGCTGTTGTTGAACAACACAGAGAATATTATGTCCTTTTTAAACAGTTACTTGGAATAGATCCGCGAGGACCGCTATGTGCATGCAGCTGTCGACTGCACGGCATGTACACAAAACTTGGCACAAGGCAACACTTGATAATTGTGATTCGACTATGTAAATCCTTTGGGTACAGCCCTAATATATTCCATCATGTTTTGTGTGTAAGCATACTAGATATTTTGCAAGATTTTCTGCACCCAAAAGTAAAGTGTGGTGAAATGAAATGTTCAATATGCACTAGGGATGTCACCATAACAGAAATGTATTAGTCGACACCAATGGCCAGTGAAATTCCATGATTCTCTATCCCAAATTCGATAACACGTTCAACTTCAACATACACTCCTTGAATAAATTAACAAGTATAGCTCAATAACTGTAAATTAAAAAAAACAGTAGAGGCTACACACACACTGGCAGACCCACATCTACTCAGAGTGCAAGCAGTAGTTTAAATGTACTGACATGGTGACAAACCATTAGCTGTTGCTGCAGCTGCAGTTGTCGCCATCTTCCGCGTGTTTGATGTTCTAAATAGCTCAAATAGTTCAGGTCTTTCCATAATTACATACAACCTTTTGGATATGCTAAATGTAGTGGAAGTCAACATTTTTTGCATGGTCTGACTGAAATTAAACAGTTTAGTTGCATAGAAGTATGGAAGTAAACCATAGGAGTGTGTGTGAAATGGAGTATTTCAAATCCATTTCAAATCTGTTGATAAGGTAAATTACCTGTCTGCTTTCACCAACATCTCTCTGAGTGAGAACAAAGTCGTTCGATGGTGATTAAAGCAGCAGCACTGACATCTTATTCTTAGTCACCCTGCACTCTGCTGTGGCTTTCAAAAACACTCCCCACAGATAAGCTACTAATGCTAACATCTCAGTCATCAGGCACATAAACAGACACAAACACCGTCGCTCAAGTTATGTCTTGCACGGACCCCTGTTAATTGAACTCCAGGATCCCGTTTCCAGTTTTTGAGTTAGGCCTCATTCTTGAGTCAGATTAAAGCAGGGCTCAGACTACAGGAGTCCCTGTTGTCCCCCTCCCAACTATTGGGGGAGAAATCAGGTAAAATCTGAATTATTCCATCAGTACTTTCTGAGCGGGACCACAACAACTGATGACAGAGTCATGACTACAAGGAGACTGAAGTGAATGAGAGGACTTTATAAATGGCGACCGTGAAACAACAACCAGCTACTGTGCAGGTGCATTGGACAGTTGAGATGGAGGTAAGGCTCATTGATATGTGGCAAATCATGACTGCCTGTGTAGTGCGTCTTCCAAGATATATCATAACCGTATGGACAAAGAGAAGAGCTGAGGATCTTCACCTCTGCTTTGAATGTACCAGGTGAGAGAGAAATGGAGAGGTCTGAGAGAAAGACAGAAAGCTAGCCAGCTAGCAATCGCAATACATTAATGTTAACTGTAGCCATTGAAACATGACTGACAAATTGCTTCATACGGTTTGATAGCTACAGGAATACGAATTATTATTTAATGTTACAATCAGAGCAAGGACATGACAAAAATCACTGCTTCCTCTAAATTGTTTTGTAGTAGCGTTGGCAGGGGAGTTTTTTTGTTGTTTGTAACCACCATTGCAATCTTGCAATGTGTGACGTTGATGCACCATGTGGTGGCACCAGGGTGGGGTTCAGTGACATAAAATGCTGACTTTAATGGTAAGAGTAGTAAGGGTATAAAGGGGTAGGAGTACATGAGTTTTACTTCTTCCTACCTCCTTTTTGCACATATAAATAGAGGTTTTTAAGTACTGGAAAGTATGGAGTTTTACGTTGTTGTTCATTTGTTTTTTACCACTATTTTTTGTTTTGTTGATTATTTTTTAAATTTTATTTACACGTTCAAAATAAAGATATCAATCACAGTCCAGAATTTTGGAACTCTTGCCTTGTTTCTAAGTCAGAAAATCTACTTTTATAATTGTGCCACATGCTGCCACTAAGGGCCAGGGCTGGATGTAAACATGCTTCCCATTGATGGCAACCGTGCATTGTAGGAACTGCCATTTCTCTGCGAAGTCCTTGGCATTTGCTTGCCCCTCCTCCTCCTGTATGCAAATATAAGAATGATAGATGTGCAATACAAGTGAAATTCCAAGTACATTGACAAATGATTTACAATTCTCAAGGTGAGAGATTTCTCCTCACCTGCAGGACCTTGCATATGTCTTTCACTCTATCAGATACAGTAGTTGCCCCAGTCCTGTACTGGAAACAGGATTGATTTGTAGGTTTCTCCTTCAACAGAGCATTACAGCAAAATGCAAACACAAGAGACACATTTGTTACCTATATAAACTTGAGCCTCTACCTGGCAGTAATTGCTGTGTGGTGATCAGTGGTCCGACTCTTCCTAGCATTATTTCAAATTTGTCTGAGGCCATCCGCAGCAACTCCTTGCAGCCTGACTTGTCCTCCAACTAAACACTATCGCTAATACTATAATAATAATATAAAATAGCAGCAATTATTTATTTGCATTATAGCATCACCATTCTACATAGCAACAGTGAACAATATCACTTTTAAACTAGCTAGCTAAACATTAGCGTTGCAAGCTCATGTTAGTCCCAGAGCAGCTGATGGTGTTGCCAAGCAATGGTAAAAATTCTAGCCCTTGAGGCTAACATTAGCTAGCCAATTACCTAATCTGGTCTCATGAAATATACTATATATCAATTTGTAATTCTGATTAATAATTCAATTAATAACTATCACCAAAATTACTAGTCGATTGAAGGAATTGGAGCTCTACATAGGAGAGGTTGGCAATATATTCATTCTTATGCAACATTAAAGATTCAGCACGCATATATTTAACAAGTTAAACAAAGCAAAACACACAAGATGAATCTAGTTAAAATAGAATAGGAATAGTGTAGTGTAGTGTAGAATAGGAATAGTTAATAATAAGTTAAAAGGAGTAAGTTAACATGCAAAGACTGTGTCTGTGTGTAGCATTACTAACAACAATGTAGCGGTGGCTGAGAACTATTGTTACATTATAATCTCTCAAATTACGTCACAATCACAAAACCTCAATGAAAAACACGTCAACGTACATTGATCAAAAGCTAAACACTCCAGTGCTTATCCAAGTAATGTTACAGTTAAGCTTTGTGAAGCTATATAATTGCCCAGTTACCAGTCTATTAAGGAAGAAAATTTGCTTAGGTGTGCAACAAAAATTTTACTTTAAACCTCATTTACGCCTGGTTTTAACATGGAATCTTTGTCTGGATAAGGAAAAAAACACATCTTAATGCCAGGTGTGAATGCATGCAGACTGAGCTGCACCTGTTTTTGTCATCTATGACAATATCAGCTCACATTAACAGCAACACCAAATAACAATCAATCCATAAGTCATTTGATTGTACTGATTGAAGATGGTCAATAGAAAAGATGCATGGCAACAAGGCATACTGATTTTCCTCAGGTTCATTGTTCTGCACTAACACTTCAAAATGTATTTCCCTTGAGGCATCACTTCAACACTAAAATCAATCAACAACTTTAATTGGCGAATATTTGCTCAATAGAGGCCCACATAAAAACTAAACTAATAAGAAAACAATCTTGGAAGATGTAGATTTGCTTTCTTTCTTCAGCGTCATTTGTCTGTTTGCTGCATTTCTACTTTATAACTCCCTATTCTTTTATACGCCAATGCTATCCTCATTTGTACTTGTCTTTCAAAAAGATTATGCATTCATTTCTACCACTAACTGTAATGGTTTCATGTTCTTATTTTAGAGATCTTGCTTTTATAGATATTTTTTACACCTTTAAAAAACACAACCAACAGGTGTAATATCAGCTCTTGTTTCCCTCCTCTTCCTCCACTGCCTGCATGGCAGGGCAAAATAAATTGGAAACAGAAAAGTGAGAATGCTGGGAAAAATGGTTTATATGGCAGGAATATGTCATTGTTGAATGTAGGTGTAAAAGGGCAGGCTGTATTATAGCTGGAGGAAAAAATATCCCCTCATAATTTAGATTCCGTGTTTTTGTTTTTTTTGCTTTGCGCTAATGGGGCTGTCAAGGTGAGTCCATCAACACAGGGGGAAAAAAGAGGAAAAATGTGCAACCTAATTATAAAACTGTGTGTGTGTGGAACGTGCAGGTGTGTGGAAGTGAGAGAAAGCAACAAAAGCCTGTAACAGAAGAGATAAAAAACAAAGATGGTCGCTGCATAACAGCGGAGTACTTTTCAGGCTGTCATGAGTGATGAGCGGCACCCACACGTGTCATGTTGAGTCATACTGGGAGCTGTGTTGCAGAAAGGAGCTGTGTCTTCCAATCATTTTGTAGAACAGAGATAGTGTATGTGTACCTAGTCAAAAAAAGAGAGAAAAAGCATTTATTTGGTTTTATAGTTTTAATTGCGTCTTCCCAAAAGTTCTCTTTCAGCATTCCACTAAAATGGAGGTGTGGTAGCGGAAGACACATTTTCCATTTAACCAGACTCCCGTTTTATTCATTTTGTGTGTCTGTGTATTTAGTTTAGGCTTGTAGTAAGACTAGCAGAGCTGTCCACGTATGATATATATGAAGAATAAGTTGCTTTTACAGCAATTTGAACTATACACCTCCAGTAATTGTTCCTCTCTCTTAGTAACTCATTCACACTAGTTGTAGAGAGTGATGGTTTAGGGTTGTTTGAACGAGCAAGTTATAGATGATGGAGTCCTGTAGCTTTGTTTTTATTGCCATTTTCATTCCTTTAATCATGATGGATGTCTCATGATGTTGCTGTGTTTTGAAGCCGGTGTATACCACATGTTTGAATTTCTCTTCTGCCATTTAAATGCTCTCTAAAAAAAAGAAATATCTGGCACAATGGCAGGTGTACAGAAAATAAACGCTTCATCCATTAGATCAGAGCAATTAGTACTATTACCCACAGTGTGTGATGCTGAGGGTGGCGTCTACGATTCAGTTGTCATACATCATATTTATAATTACAGAGACAAATCTGTTTTTAAACACTAGAGGGTGCTCATAGCTCTCTTCAAACCAGCTCACTGAGCCAGATTACTTTGTTGCTTCTGAAACTGGCTGGAAAAAAACCCACCCTTGTGCCCACACACACACACACACACACACACACACACACACACACACAATTAGCTATGCCAGTTGTGGACATTTTTCAATTAAACAGTTGCTCAGAAAGTATTGCATTACCATTGCATCTTCATTGTCAGGAAGCCGATCCTTCTTTCCGTGTTGTCAGCTCCTTCCTCCAGTGGTGCTTTTTGCGTATGGGACATCCCTCCAACCCTGCTTAACATAGTAAGTGTGAATATGCAACCACGAGTGTGTCTGTACCTCAGGCTTTGCCTTTATGCAGGGTTAGACCATTTATGTCCAAGTGTCTGCATTACTGTTCCTGGAAAACTGTTTCTGATAACCCAAAGAGAGACAGCTTTGTCTGAATATGGAGCCACATGCAGCTATCCTCTGAGACATGGCATTGCTCTCCTCTCTCTCCTGGCACACTGCTTCCCACCCAAAAGAAGAGCTTTACTGAATATGGGCAGGGACCTGGTGCTGCCAATGGGCACACCACTGCGGTCCAACACCACCAGAGAGAGGAGGGAGAGGCAGAGGGGATTGGGAGAAAAAGGCAATACTGTAAAACCAGCTGCATGTCTAATAACACACTTTATACTGTATTTTAGAATGTGATTAAGGTAGAAAGGATGCCGTGCAGAGAAATTGAGAAATAAAGTCTGGAAGTTTGTCAATGACAGAGTAGAAAAAATGTCAGGGGAAAATGACTCACACTACTATGCTTTTGGTGTCTGTATCCGAGGCCGAGTCCTGTTATGTTGATATACAAGTATAGCAGTGCTGTGTGATAAAACCACAGCACTGTGTCCCTGCCAAGTCCCAATCCCTCTCTCTGTTGGTTCTCCAGCTCCTACTTGGTATCCAGCAGTTTATTTCTTCCATAAGCGAGCCCTTTTATCACCACCTGCCATTTGCTTTTCCCAGGCTGACATTTGATTAATTGACAAAATGATTCACTAGCAAATGTCATTCACCACACAGACTGGGGTAAATGGGATGGAAGATATTGAGATTTAATTGTCTGTGTACAGTATGTGTATTTTTCATCTGCTCAACACCCAGCACATCAGATATCCTGTTAGTTGATTCTTATCATGACCTATCATCTAAACTGTAGCTTTCTTTGACCAATTTTCTTGGACGGATGTGGTGGTGTTTTAAATGGCAACCCAAACTGCACATGTGTAATGAACATGCAATTACATGTAATATGTGTATCAGTCACTGATAATAGAGCCTAGATGACCATACATAGCTATAACGATACTTAATCGAATGTAGGTATGAATAAGGATTAAAATAACATGGTTTATTAGATTAACATAAAAATGAAGAAAGGACTTGATGTACCATAGGGTCTCTGTGATAAAGCAGACATGTGGCTATGAACAAGCCATAACCTTTCACTGCCCATGTTAATGTATGAACATGCTCACACTGAGCGGACAGCTCATGGACCTGCAGAACTAACTTTAGAATTTGACACAATACTGTACTACTGTGACTGTGCAACCTCTCTCCCCTATTAGTGTATTGATATAAAGAGGTTCTAGTCTGCTAGACACAATGCAGGTCCTGGGAGCATTACAAATACTACACCTGAGTGCAAAGAACTTCAGAGCTTAGTGCTCTAACAGAGAAAAAAGAAGATGATCATTTGTATCGACTGGGTGGAAATGTGAGCGTGCTGGTCCGTTGCCGGGGGGAAATGGTGGGGCAGCTTGAGCCTCTTCAAAGCAGAGTAGCGAACACTTTGTAAGTAAATTACTCTAATGATTCAGGCAGTGGAGATGTAATTGCCAGCAGGCAGGGAGGCATGGCTGAAGAGGGCAACTCTTTGGTACAGAGAACGGTTTCACTCAGGATATCCTTTTGATTCAATGTGCGATGCTGCGTATGCAGTAATAACATAAATTACATACCTTATTCATTCATTCCTATGCAAAAGTTATCTTTTTGCTCGCCTCCCGCTGTGAGCAGTGTCAGAGGGCAGAGTTGGTAGTCTTTTCAGGGTATTGTTAAAGTTAAGAAGAAGAATTAAAAGCCTGATCAGATGCATGCATCAAGTGCTTCTTCCTGGAGAACCTTGGTCAGCTCTGCATCAGCCTGCACTCTTTTTGGTACACAAGAGCTGATGCTTGACATCATCCAAGACCTCTACATCCTCCATGCAACCATAATATCTCGGACCCAAGATGGTGGCCTTTCTCGGGAGGTCTTAGATTTCAGGTGGGCTGTATTTCTCAGTCAGTACCCTGCGCATGTTTTCCTTTATGTTTGCTGTCAGTGCAGTGTCACTGGGGTCTGGTGATAAAAGTTCACCTTTAAGAAGTCCCAACACAGGCTTTACTGAGGACATAGTAATGTATTTTTCCCCTGTGAAAACATCCGTGAAATCAGCCACTGGCTTCACTGCTGCATTGATGGATTCCAACACAGAAACAGCTTGGGTTGTGACCATGTGTTCTGGCAGGGAGTTCTAGCTCCAGCACCCGCTCCATCATTTTTAGCTTGGTGCCCCATTGTGTCACCCCATCCTGTGGGAAAGATTTTTTCATTTTTAATTAGTTAGTCTATCAACTTTCTTCATCAAATAGCATTTTGTAAATTTCCATTATTTATCACAAAAAACTGTACATATTTATTATAATGTAACCAATTATCTAATACATACACCCCTTAAATATTTTGTGTTGCATTTTAACTTAACTATCAATGATTTATCAATCACTCACCAGTACTAGACTTTGTTGGGGGTGATTGGCTTCAGTATGTGCCATCCTCAAGTCTCTCTTCTTTTGCCAGCTCAGGTTAAGGGTGTTGACAAGATTTGATCCCATGGCACACGCTGTGCAATCCTTGTCACTGTCCAAGAATAAACTGTGAGGAAAACAGAAAAAGAAGGGAGGGGAAGATGAAGTGAATATGGGAAACAAGAGAAGGGAAATTTAAGTGAATGGGAGAAAGAAGAGAGGAGAAGATGAAGTGAATAAAGGAAAAGGAGGAGGGTATAAGAGAAGAGGAAGTAGGGGCTTTCTCTGCCAGGAGAGAGCTGAGCTAGTCTAATACATTAATGTGTTGAATTGATCTCTGTCTCTTCCCTCTCTGTTTCTTTCCTTCTTTCATGTCACCCCATACTCTTTCTCCACCACACTAACACACCCGCACACACACTCCAGGACCCTGTTTCACAAAGAATCCTGTATGCTATTGGCTGCCTAAATTGCCTCTCAATTTTCATTTGGCCCTTCGATTATTCTATACGCCTGCTCCCCTTGTGCTCTCTCCCAAACCACTAGAAGCGTTGCTTGTAGGCAGATCGATGGCACACAGCCACAGAAGGAGTGGGAGAAGGAGTGACTGTGGGTGTTCTGTCTCTCAAATTGCCCTCCCTCTGATGGTTTTCTGCACTTCTTTTTCAAGATAGAGACTAAACTTTCCCCAAAATACTCCTTTCTCCTCACTCCCACTGTGTCTAAGACAGTACTACTTATACTACACATACTAAATGTGATACAAACAAGGTTGTAATGTGCTTCAGTGTACCAAGATGTGTACTGCTTTGCCTATGCTCCTTATTCTACACATATAGTACTACTATGATGTGTGTAGTTTCCATAATGATTTATATATATATATTGTATCATGCTTAATGTGTAACAGTATAGAAAGGTAATTGTATTCTTGTGTTATTGAAAAGAAACTTGACTCAATTTCCTGATCAATAACATTACTTAACGTTACATCAATTAACTGGGTATAAACCAGCTTTTTGGGTAGTTTGCTAAAGAAGGGCACAAATTTGCACTTGCATCAGGGGCGGCATGCGCACGGGGGTGGTGGGTGTGTGATAGCGGTCGTCTTATGTGCATGTGTTCACTCGCACAGTCTTCACTCGGTTAAAAACTTGGTAGCCTAGGACTTTACAAGTCATGGTGGATATTTTACAAGCACGGACCAGGTAAAGCAGCGGTGAAGACACAGGGTGTAGATGTTGGTTTTCGTGTTGTTTGATAGGCTGCGTCATTAACAAGTCCACAAGCGGCTCACCTGCTAACCTGATAACGGATCGTGGGTGGAAAAATATGGAAAAAAGAAGACACTCTTGTGTCGGTGTGTCTGAGTGTGGGGAGAACAGAATTCCGAGGACAGTGCGAATGTATAATAATAATGGTGATTAAAACCTGCTTTTACATGGCAGTATTATGTGAGAAAGTACAGGAAAAAACAGAACACCAGAGGAAAACAGAATCACAAGCAAAAAGGGAGAAATAAACAGGACACTCACCGTCAGCCGGGCTGCCACCACAACACAAAATACTCCCAAACAGGGCAGAGGTATTTTTCTTGTTTGCTAGTCCTGTAATGTTATACCACCACTTGCAGTCGCAGATTATTTCATTGAGTAATCGGATAAGAAATAGGCTACTTGTGCTCAACTGCATAACTCATATCACTGTAACATTACAACCCAAACTCACGGACTAACCAGTGGGAGACCACTAACAACCATTGCACGTTTATACATTTACAACTAGAATTGTGCCTTACCCTTGCTGGCCTTTATCTCAACTAACAATCATGGTTGATGTCAGTTGCTAATGTTACCGTTACCTTTCAGGTCCACTCCCTGGACTTCATGCGTTGACTGGGTGCTTTCTACTCAGAAGCATTGCCGTACTGAGTTGTACAGTGTGTGTTTTCTTTTAGCCTGAAATGATCCCATACTTTGGACACTCTCTGTCTTTTTCTCTGGCCTATCTCTTCTTGGTCCCTCGCTATTTTCACTCTCTTCCTCCACTTTGCAATTCACGCCATCAAATCAAGTTGTCTTCACCTGCCCACAGCATAAGTTTGTTGTGCGACAGTGATAATCATCCTTGCGAAACACTGCACTGTATAGTTATATGGATTAAATGAAGCATCGATGGAAAGAATTGGCCTAAAATACAGTAGGTTGACTTGTCATGCCCCCATTCACTCACAGTTGATAGTAAGATGACTTTTTCGATTTGTGGATATTCATTTCTGTTTTGCAGCAGTCAGAGGCAAGAATTTGGGTTTTTGCAGGACATGTTGGGCAGTCAGTGAATCTCTGTCATTCAGCGTGTTGGCCCCTGTATGTACTAGTCACTGTCTTCTCAGTTTACACCACCTCAATGGGGCCGATCATTCACTCGCACGGCTTCTCTTACCACTGCTACGCAGACGATACGCAACTCTACCTATCCTTCCCGCCAGGCGATCCCACCGTCTTGGCGCGGATCACGGACTGTCTCTCGGACATATCTGCATGGATGAAGGCTTGCCACCTTCAACTAAACCTCTCTAAGACTGAACTCTTGGTCATTCCAGCCAAGCAATCTATCCACCATAACATCACACTACAAATTGACTCCTCAACCAGCAGACCAACCAAGGTGGTGAGAAACTTGGGTGTCATGATTGATGACCAGCTGTCCTTTTCAGACCATGTTGCTGCTGTCTCTCGGTCATGCTGCTTTGCTCTATACAACATAAGGAAAATCAGGCCCTACCTCACTCAGTATGCCACCCAGCTTCTGGTACAGGCCATGGTTATCTCTCGCCTTGACTATTGCAATGCCCTCCTAGCAGGTCTTCCAGCTTGTGTGGCGAAACCCTTACAAATGGTTCAGAATGCAGCAGCGCGTCTGGTTTTTGATCAGCCCAAAAGGACTCATGTCACTCCATTACTCAGTGACCTCCACTGGCTCCCCGTGGCCTCCAGAATCAAATTCAAGTCACTAATGCTTGCATACAGAGTGACTACTGGGTCTGCACCCATCTATCTAAACTCTTTAATACGAATTTACGTTCCTTCTCGGCCGCTACGCTCCTCCAATAAACACCACCTGGCTCTGCCATCCCTTCAGACAAAGCAATCCCAGTCCCAGCTATTCTCATCTGTGACACCACAATGATGGAACGAGCTACCACACGCCATCAGAGCAGGGGCGTCCCTCTCTAACTTCAAGAAGCTCTTGAAAACTCATCTCTTCCGAGAACACTTCTTTATAACACCTCTAACTCCTAACCTCTAACATGCACTTCCTGTGCTCTTCTTCTTCTATCCCCTACAATTATCTTGTATTGATTGCACTTTTTTGTTTTGATTGCACTTTTTGTTAACTCTTACTTCCTTCCCTAGGTATTTACCCCATTGATGTGATATGTACTATGAGCTCTTACTAGTATTAATTGCTGCTCTTACTAGTATGTATTATCAGTTGTAGATCTGTATTTGATGCTCTGTTGATGCTTGTATGTTGTTCCTCAAATGTAAGTCACTTTGGATAAAAGCGTAAATGTTATAAAACAATTGTCATGACCAAAGCAAAAAAAATTTAATAAGGAAATAAGTGATTATGTGTGGGGGTCACTCTTCCGGTCTGTTCGAATCTTAACCAGCTTGAAGACCATATCATCAGTAAAGTGTTGTTTATTTAATTACAGCTACAGTAGCTTGACGAATCACCACAACTAGCTCACAGACACAGATGTGATTAGCACATAGGAACCAGGTGTACAGGACCTGGAGTCACTTGCACGACAATAATCCAACCATAACGTGGCAGTATAGTGAGTGATGTGGAGCCTATTTGAAGACCATAGTCTTATGTCAGTGTCTTAATATGGCTTATGTATGAATGTATAAATAAACTCATACTTGGTTTCATAACTGTGACAACAAATTTTTCTTCCCTCTTCCATCCTCTGCTCTTCAGACTCAGTAATTGTGACAGCTTTTAAACAAATATTTAAACATCCAGCAGATATTGAGAAATGTGGGTATCCCATTGGAGTCCTCTGGCTTGATACCCATCAACTGTACGCCCAGAAAACTTAAAATAATGAGCCAAAAGCTGCAGAAAGTTTCAGACTTGGGTGTTCATTCTCAGTGGGATCGACACTATCAACCCTCTTACGGGAACTCATTAGATTCAGTGTTCATTTCAGAGATGTTACTTAATTGAGCTTTAGCTATCATTACCTACTTGCTCCCTTCCATTTTTCTCCTCCTCCTCTACCGTCTTCTTGGCAGAAGTTGTTGTAGCGCAGCCAGAGGCATTTAGATGCAGACCTAATCGCTTCACACCACATGCTCCACTTTACATTTTCCCATGCTTGGGTCCTACCCACACTTTTGCAGGGACACTGTGCCTGTAGCCTGGGGGCACTGCTAGTTAATGTGAAGAAGTCCAGTTCAACCACACACAATATTTGACATGAAGAGAAAGGAGTTTCTTTCTGTCCTTGGAGGCCATAAGCTCTCTTTGTGTAAGAGAAGGTTGTTTAGATGCTGCTGTTGGTAAAAAGGCGCATATGATTTAAGACTGTAGGGTGCATTGTCAAAGTGACTCATTTATCACATCTGGAGCTGTACGGGGACAAAGCATGGAAAAGTAGTGACACCAAGGAAACATGAAGCAGAGAGAAAAGAGGTAATTTCTTAAGGTAGTTTAGACTCATCAACCTCTTTTTCTCTTCACCTGAGCCTCACCCAAGGCTCTGCCCAGCAGAACCCGCCAATTACACTGGGGCACTAATGGTGTGTCTTCCTCAGAGTGTAAGTGTATATGCATGTTATAGAGTTGTTTGTGTGCGTGCGTGCGTGTGTGTGTGTGTGTGTGTGTGTGTGTGTGTGTGTTTGTGCGTAGAACACCTGAGAGGCACAAAAGATTGATGTTCTGCCATGAATCAACAGACGCCGTTGTAAGGGATTGTGTGCCTCAAAGCTGTGATCAAGCTCTGTGTGTGTTTCTGCATGTGTGTATATGAGCTTGTGCAGGTTTGCGTTGATCCAAAGCTGTGACAGCTGTTTTGTAGGAGTGTAGTACACAGTCTCTGTGTAAACTTAGCAACATAAATGTTTGTGCGTGTGTTTGTGAATGTGTCCAAGTGAAAGTGTATTCATGAGGTATGCAGCTTGGAGGTAATTTAAGACAGCTGACCCAAATCAATACAAGTTTATGTACAAGGAAGGCAATCAATGTCTTAATTTGTCTGTAAATAGCGTAGGGGGTAAGGTGCGTGTGTGTGTGTGTGTGTGTGTGTGTGTGTGTGTGTGTGAAAGCATGTTCACATGTCATAGCCAAAGGCTTTTATTGATTGATTAGACAGGTATCCACTCTGGGTCTAAATGACAGAGGGATAGGTTTGTGTTCACCCATTGCCCTGGAATAATCAAAGCATGTAACCTAAATACAGTATTTCCCCAAAGATAAAAATACACAACTATGAGGAGTTTATACCGTATAGGCCATCTTTTTTGCTGCCTTGTCAGTTTGGTATTTTATTCATTGGCGCTGTAGCAACTCAATCATGTTATGAGTGTTGTCATTGCATATTTTGTCCACTAGGGGACACTCTGTAACTGCCACAAATCCACCACAAAACCCAGCAATCAGCGGACATAATCAGCTTTACTTTTGTTTAAAGTACTATTTATAACAATAAACGGCATTATGCCATGTTATCTTGTTAAGGTTTCATAACTACACATAACAAATGTTAGGGATAAGCTTTTTGATGTTATGTGTTTCTGAAAATAGGAGAAATATCGGCCAATATATCGGAATATCGGAATATCTGTAAATGCTCTAATGCCAAATATCTTATTTTGGCTGGGTTTTGAAGTGGCTCTCTCAAGGGAATCCTGTTCTCCACTTGCACAACGCAGTGTGACTTATGTCCGTTTTATACACCACACATCAGCTGGCTTCCAGACTTCTCTACAGTACCATTAACTTTTTTTATACATATCATAGGCACTTCTCACATTTCTCACAGCACATATTAAAGAGGTGGTATTATGCTCATTTTCAGGTTCAAAACCTTATTTAGGGTTGTACCAGAACAGGTTTACATGGTTTAATTTTCAAAAAAACCCATATTTTTCTCATACTGCACATTGCTGCAGCTGGTCTTTTCACCATGTGTTGTACTCTCCGCTTTTGAGCTACAGAGTGATGCATCTCACTTGTACCATATCTTTGTTGGGAGTTGCACATGCACAGTTCCTAGGTAAGGACTACTAGCCAATCAGAAGCAGAGAAGGGCGGGTCGTAAGAAACAAGGTAGTGTGATCCAAAACAAACCCTCTTCAGCCGGTAACCATGGCTTCGGTTCAGCCGTACATGTTTGAACCCAAGTCTGATCCAGAAACAATGGCAGAACAACCAGAACCAGCTTCACAACCTAGACTGGAGCAAGTGTAACAGAGTTAAAAATAATAATAATAAATCGCTTGTGAATTTCTACAAAATTGACATGCTTGTGTTACATTATGTAGTTTTGGAGCCACCTGGTGGATTAATAGCGCAACTGCATACACAGGGTTCTTTCTCACGTATCATACGTGCCTCTAGCAAAAGGAAACACTTCCAAGCTAGAGGTAGATGCACGTGAGCAACGTTGTGATCAATATTTCCATGTTTAATGTTTTAAAATTGGTTTCATGACTATCGTAACATGTATTTTGACTGTAAGCACTACTAGCATGTAATTTTAAAGTAACTGACACGTACATGCAGAAATAGTAACTTTATTCACAAGTAGCACTTTCAGTCATAGGTTGAGCTAACGTTAGCTGGTTAGCTAATCACCTGCTTGCTAGCTCCCGACCGTGATGTTTTAGTAGTTATTTTGGATGATAATTGTTATGTTCCTTTTTATACAGATCTGATGGTTGCAGTTGCATAACACACAGTTACTGATTGTGTGCTGTTGATTTTTATACCAGGTAGGCTTTGTTAAATGTAGTATCCACATATTGTCATTGCATGAAAATCTTGCAACTCCAATATTAGAATTTAATGTGGGTTGTGTGAAATGAAAACTTTTGTTGGCTTCAATGAGCTAATGGTGTTTCACATTTTATCTATGACCCATTGTGGAATAGAAGGACGTGGTCAAGTGTAGAAGTAAACTTATTATTTTCATTCTTAAGATGTCGATGCGAGGTTTTTGTAATATGACAGTAACATGTTGCACTGTATAAAATATGAGATGTTCTATTAATTGTCTATGGTCAAAATGTTTGTTTGGAATGTTTGAGGATTTTTATTGTGGGTATAGAAGAAAATTGCTCTCATTGTTTAGATGCTCTTTAGAAATCATACATAATACTACCACTATATGATCCTGTGTTTGGTTTATACTAGTATGGACAGAAAAAGACTAATACTGTGAAAATGTATTTTATATTAGTCTTTTGTGAAAAAAAGGAAACACTTCCAAGCTACAGATCTGATGGTTGCAGTTGCATAACACACAGTTACTGATTGTGTGCTGTTGATTTTTATACCAGAATAAAAAGGAGAACCAGAGTGAGAGCAAGTCCTGTGTGTGGCCGTGCCATCCTTCCACGCCATAGACACAAAAGGGACACACTCAGTCTACAGACGGACGCAGAGGGTTACATTGGTGCCGTGATTCCGTGATTCCAGATCCGTTCTACACAGATCGCCTGACCAGGAATGCGCTGTGGACTGAAGTGGTTAGAAGACGTTCTTGGTGGAAGATCATCTGTCCCGGAGTTGATTTATGGGCAGGTACTCAGGACTTTCAATAATTGTACTGACTGGATGGGACTCTGGTTAAACCGCTAATATTTAGAAGTTTGGGCCTGAATTTAAGTTTTATTTCAGTGTTTTCTGTTTTTCTCTGGCTTCATAGCGATATGGCTGACAAGCTTCAGCCGAGTGATATGTCTGACTATACACGCTTCTCCTTTGGGAGGGGTAGAGGTGTAATGGGAGCTCATTTACAGTTCAGTGGGTCTGTTGGAAGAGAGGTGGGTGCTTCACCTGTGTTACCTGCAAGAGATAGGGATTTAGGGTCAAGACAGGATCCGGCTGATTCACCTATGGGGCAGATGTCGTGGGGTGGGCCACATCATTCAACACCCAGTGGTGAAAGCGACACATTGCACCAGTTCAGCAACATGATATACCAGTTAGGCTCACAGATAGGAGAGTCTATTGCAGCCAAACTCATGTCTAGTGGCGCTATTGGTAACATTGACCAAGGTTGTCCTTCACACAACCATGCCTCTCAACCTTACAGCAACGTGAATACACTCAGTGAGAATACACAATTCAATGTCATCGTGAAATCTGACAGGGAACCTGTTATTTTTAGGGGTGATAATTCTGACAAATACACAGTGACTGAATGGGTTGAGTTAATGAGATCATACATCAGGAAGCAGAACTATGAGGTTTCACTACAGACAGAGGAGGTGATGGGGAGGTTAATGGGGAAAGCCAGGGATGTTGTCAAAATAGGCTTGAGGAGCGACCCCTCGCTTAACACTACTTGCACCCCAGATGTAATATACAACATACTCATACAGTATTTCAGTAACACTTCCTCATGCCTGCCCCTGCAAGACTTCTACTCAACCCTACCACACCAGGGAGAAAATCCCATTGACTATTGGATACGCCTTAATAAGGCTGCAGACATGGCAGAGGAAGGCTTAAAGCGTCAAGGCAGACACATAGAGGATATGGGAGGAGAAATCGCCAAGATGTTTGTGAAGCACTGCCGAGATCCAGAGCTTGCATCTGTGTTTAAATGCAAGGCAGATTCATGAATGGTCATCAAAAGAGATTCAAAGTGAGGATAGATGAACATCACCGGGAACGGGTGTCTCCTGTAAAAGTACACGTGCCAAAGACTCATGCAGCTGCGCTGTTTTGCAATGAAGCACACACAGAGCCTCGCAATACATGTAACACTGAGACATCCAGTGTCGCCTCGTCCTCTTCTCCAGCTCTCTCTATTGGAGTTGTGCCTGCTTTCTCACCCTCACCTGTCTTGTCCCAGAATCAGCAGCAGTCTTCTCCTCCACTTCCTAAGGGCCTACATAGTCCCTGCCACCTTTTGCAGAATCAACAACAAACTCCCTCCCCTCTGCCGCAGCACCAGAGACCCCCCCCTTCTCTTCTGCACCACAGTGCCAGTTGCCTCAGAGTCAACAGCAGGGTGGCGATGCTATGCTCAGTGAGATGATGTCAATGCTCAGGGAACTCCTGGCTAGTGAAAGCTGAAGATGCAAAGCAACCCTTACGGCATAGCAACAGACAAGGTTGGAACCAGGCCAACACTACACGTGGCACGGGCTGTCAGGTCTGTGATGATGGAGGCCACACTACTGAGTCCCACTGTCGTTCTGCTCGTCTCTGCTTTGCATGCTTCAAACCTGGTCATTCAAGGCGCACATGTCCCAGCAGGGCCTCAGCTCATGACAATGTGCAGGGAAACTAAATGACCTGTGCTTTGAGGGAGGCCGTACAGGTCATGAAACATACTCCCACACACATGATGCTGCTGAACTATACTACAACATTAAGGATTTAGATGAGTCTGTGACAGTTGTTGTTCAAAACACACAGAAAGTCAGGAGCAGTGACAGTCTATTTTACACTTCTGTTGCAGTTGGAAACAGAGTGACCCTTGATGCCATGTTAGACAATGGCCTGCTCATTAAGTGAAGGAGCGCAAATGAAACTTGAAGCTGGTGTAGATCTGAGCAGTCAGGAGGTGACCAACGTTGTCTTTGTTGGTTGCGGCAGTGTTCGCGTGAAGCCAAAGTCAGTGGTGAATCTTGAGATGGAAGTCTATGGATGCAGAGTATCAGTCCCCACTTTCGTTGTGAATAATCAACAGGATGATCTGATTGTCGGCTCAAATGTCATCAGGCATCTGATCAGTCAGTTCAAGAAAGATGCAAGCTACTGGGAAGCCACATCCATATCTGGCTCAGGTAGCCAAGAACTTGAACAGTTCCTCTCTCTACTAGCTGGCCTGGAACGTTGGTCTGGTGACGAGGTTCCAGACAAGGTAGGCACAGTCAGATGCAACCAAGCTGTCACCCTGCCAACTGGCAGTGAATATCTGGTGTGGGGGAGACTTCCTAAAAATGTTAAGATATCTCCGGGAACCACTGTCGTGACTGAGCCAACCTCTTCTCACTCTACGCCCAGGGGCATCATGGTTGCCAGGGTGGTGACACCGCTTTGGGGCAATGGATGGGTTCCACTCAAAATCCTTAACATCTCAAATGGTCCTGTTACCCTGTGGAAGAATGCAAAGCTCGCAGATGTCTACACCTGCCTTGCACTGGAAGATATGGATGTCCCAGAGCTCAAGAGCTCTCACCAGGCTACATCCGTAGAGCTTGCTGGACAATCAGCTCCGACAACTGATGTCAACACTGTGCAGAAGAGACTGGAGCATGCTGGCCTGGGGAACCTGGACCTCTTGTGACGTGTCTGCTGATTGGTAAAGAAAGCTGACTGACCTTGTGCTGAAGTATGAGGACATCTTCTCTCGTCATCATCTAGACTGCGGTGAGGCCACAGGGTTTGTGCGTAGAATTCGCCTCACAGATCAGAGGCCGTTCCGTCTGCCCTACCGACGTGTCCCGCCTGCTGAATACCAAAAGCTCCGGCAAGTTCTTAATGAGATGGAAGAGAAAGAAATAATCAAAGTCCACCAGTGAGTTTGCCTCGCCTCTCGTGCTTGTATGGAAAATAAATGGTGACTTACGGGTGTGCACAGACTTTCGCTGGCTCAACAGACGAACACTGAAGGACGCTCATCCCCTGCCTCACCAAGCTGACTGCTTGGCTGCCCTGGGCGGAAATGCATTTTTCAGCACAATGGATCTGACGTCTGGCTTTTATAACATGCCGCTGCATGAAGAGGACTGCAAGTACTCTGCATTCACGACACCCATGGGTCTGTACGAGTACAACCGCCTCCCTCAGGGCCTGGCCAATAGCCCAGCCAGCTTCATGAGGATGATGACCTCCATATTTGGTGACCAGAACTTTCTCAGCTTGCTGTGTTACCTTGACGACTTGCTGGTCTTCGCGCCATCGGAGGAACTAGCTCTGGAAAGACTGGAGCTGGTTTTCAGTCGTCTTCGTCTGCATAACCTGAAATTGGCACCGAGGAAGTGTTGGCTGCTAAGGAAGTCTGTAAAATTTCTTGGTCACGTTGTTGATGAGTCTGGTGTGTCCATGGACCCTGCCAAAGTCGAGGTTGTCAGCAAGATGACCACTGCAGATCTAATGGAGCCTGATGGAGTCACACCATCCCAGTCTCGTGTCAGATTATTTCTGGGTATGGTGAACTATTACCAGCACTTTGTGCCTAATTACTCCAGCATAGCAAGGCCTCTCTTTGACCTCCTGGCTGGCCAGAAGCAGAGACGCAAGGGACGGCAACGCGTTCAAAGTGCTGTTCAGTCGCGGAAGTTGACATTGGTTGACTGAACCCCCGAACATCACCAGGATTTTGAGGAACTGCAGAAAGCCTTGATAACCTCAGTGGTTTTGGCCCACCCAGACTTCAACCGTCCCTTTGTGTTGTCCACCGATGCCTCGTTGGATGGCCTGGGAGCTGTCCTTTCGCAGGTTCAGGATGGTGACTGAGTGCTTTCGCCAGTAAATACCTCTCAAGAGCTCAGAGGAAGTACCCTGCTCATCGCCTCGAATTCCTCGCCTTAAAGTGGTCCGTGTGTGATAAGTTTAGCCACCGGCTTAAGGGTCATGTCTTCACCGTGTGGACAGATAATAACCCCCTCACACATCATGACAAAGCCCCGGCTGTATGCCTGTGAGCAGCGATGGGTGGCGAAGCTGGCATCCTATGTATTCGATATCAAGTACATCCCTGGCTCCAAGAATGTTGTTGCGGATGCACTGAGCCGCCGCCCATTCATAAAGTCAGCTGTTGGACACAGGCTACTTCAACACTCCTACAATGAGCTTCTCAGGGACGCAATCCCTGTTTCTACTGACTCTGTCCGGGACACCTTCAGACATTCCAACACCGACCCAAATGGCCGCGACAGGGAAGATCCCTATGGGCCTGAATGTGTCAAGACCAAGTCCTTCTCCACAGGGAAGGTGTCTGCCATCCTCGAGACGCACAACCTGTGGGAGTCAGGTGCCAGGATGCGCGTTGTGGAAGTTCTCCATCATCTTCCCCACTTACCCCTCCTGATGAAGATCCCCTACCTGTGTTCTCTGAGAGAGAGTTGCGTGAAGGGCAGTTGAGTGACCCTGTCCTCTCACGAGTGTTGTATTTTGTGGAACGTGGCCGGCGCCCATCCAGGAGAGAAAAAACAAAGGAACATGTCGTGGTCATCAGATACCTCAAACACTGGGAGAAAATGACAACGTGTAATGGCATCCTCTACAGAGTGTCCCAGAATCAGGTCTCTAGGAGGAAGAGATACCAGTTCGCGGTCCCTGACTCACTCAAATCTGAGGTTCTCAGAGGCATTCATGATAGTGCGGGTCATCAGGGGCAGTTTAGGAGTTGCCCTCCCCAGAGGGTGAGGTGAGGTTATACTCTCACCTCTTGAGAGTATAAAGACCTCTGCACCTCTAGAGATCGTGTGCATTGATTTCTGGACTGCGGAAGATTCTAACAACAAGTCTGTTGACATGCTGGTGGTGACAGACCATTTTACTAGGCTGACACAGGCCTTCCCCTGCCGAGATCAGTCCGCTAAACAGGTTGCGAGGCAACTTTGGAAAAAGTACTTCTGCATTTATGGATTTCCAGCAAGGATCCACTCGGATCAGGGTGCCTCATTTGAAAGTCATCTGGTGACTGAGTTGTTGAAGGTAGCTGGTGTGAGGAAATCTCGGACGACACCGTACCATCCCATGGGCAATGGTAGCATGGAATGCTTCAACAGAACGCTGGGCAACATGATTCGTGCCCTCTCACCTGATGCAAAGCATAACTGGCCCCGACACCTCCAGACCCTCACATTCATGTATAACTGCACAGTGCATGAGACTACGGGCTACCCTCCTTTCTACCTTATGTACGGCAGAGTTCCACGTCTTCCAGTTGATGTGCTTTTCAAGAACATCCTGAAAGATCCGGAGATCAGCAGTTATGACAGCTACGTGGTGTCATTAACAAAGGACCTTCAAGAGGCCATGGCTATTGCCCAAAGACATGTCGACAAGGAGCAGAGCCGTCAGGCTGAACTCTATAACCACCATGCAAAAGGGAAGCCCATCGCTGCAGGTGACCGTGTTCTGGTCTCGAACAGACATGACAGAGGGAAACGGAAGAAGAGTCCACGGTATACACTGTTGTGAGTGTGAATGCCTCAACTCACACATATCGTATCAGGAATCCTATGACTGGCCAAGAGAGAGTTGTCCATCGCAACCTGCTGATGCTTGTTAACTTCTTGCCTGTGGATGTGGACTGCTTCCCAGATAGCACCATTGTGTCCTCCAGTGAGAAGGGGTTGGATAATGTCACTGACACAGATGACTTGAAGGCTGTTGTGGAAGAAGAGGATGTTCAGAGCAGAACTCAGGAGTGGGTCGGCAATCTGTCGAATGCATGTGCGGATGGCCATGCGGGGGATGGTTTGCCTGGTGATACCCTGAGTGTGGACGACGAGCCCGAGTGTGGGGGCACTTTGCACTCACAGTCACGGACAGGGATCAGCCCTAGACACAGCTGCACATATGCCTCTTCTGCTGACACCCTGAGTACACACACACACACGCTGCACCATCTGTATGCTCAGACAATGCACACAGTGCCAGGCCACCCTCTATTCATCCTGATTCAAGCACTGTACACAGAGTTAGAACTCGTGTTGGACGCATGGTGAGGCCAGTTAACCGTCTGCTTCATGTAATGTCCACCCAAGGTGTTGTTGGTGATGCCAGTCAGTTCATTGACAAAGTTTCTAAGTCAGTTTTTCAGGTATTCCAGTGAATTAATGGTTCTCAAGTATGGGTCGATTTCAGTGTACTCTTAGGTTTTCATATGTCATTGCATCACCATGAACGAGTCTGAGTCCAGGCGTAGGGGCCCTTTTTTAAATTTTTTTTTAACGTATGGGTCGTGGTTTGTGTGGGGTGTAGACTGCATCCTACTTTCAGAAGCTGGTGGAGAGTTAGGCGCCATTCTCCTTCCTTTTGGGGATACTCATTGAGTTGGACCACATCAGTTTCTTTGGGGGAGGGTGTAACAGTGTTAAAAATAATCGCTTGTGAATTTCTACAAAATTGACATGCTTGTGTTACATTATGTAGTTTTGGAGGCACCTGGTGGATTAATAGCGCAACTGCATACACAGAGTTCTTTCTCACGTATCATACGTGCCTCTAGCAAAAGGAAACACTTCCAAGCTAGAGGTAGATGCACGTGAGCAACGTTGTGATCAATATTTCCATGTTTAATGTTTTAAAATTGGTTTCATGACTATCGGTAACATGTATTTTGACTGTAAGCACTACTAGCATGTAATTTTAAAGTAACTGACACGTACATGCAGAAATAGTAACTTTATTCACAAGTAGCACTTTCAGTCATAGGTTGAGCTAACGTTAGCTGGTTAGCTAATCACCTGCTTGCTAGCTCCCGACCGTGATGTTTTAGTAGTTATTTTGGATGATAATTGTTATGTTCCTTTTTATACAGATCTGATGGTTGCAGTTGCATAACACACAGTTACTGATTGTGTGCTGTTGATTTTTATACCAGGTAGGCTTTGTTAAATGTAGTATTCACAGATTGTCATTGCATGAAAATCTTGCAACTCCAATATTAGAATTTAATGTGGGTTGTGTGAAATGAAAACATTTGTTGGCTTCAATGAGCTAATGGTGTTTCACATTTTATCTATGACCCATTGTGGAATTCTAGAAGGACGTGGTCAAGTGTAGAAGTAAACTTAAGATGTCGATGCGAGGTTTTTGTAATATGACAGTAACATGTTGCACTGTATAAAATATGAGATGTTCTATTAATTGTCTATGGTCAAAATGTTTGTTTGGAATGTTTGAGGATTTTTATTGTGGGTATAGAAGAAAATTTCTCTCATTGTTTAGATGCTCTTTAGAAATCATACATAATACTACCACTATACGATCCTGTGTTTGGTTTATACTAGTATGGACAGAAAAAGACTATATACTGTGAAAATGTATTTTATATTAGTCTTTTGTGAAAAAAGGAAACACTTCCATGCTACAGATCTGATGGTTGCAGTTGCATAACACACAGTTACTGATTGTTTTTTTTGGTTTGTTTTTTTATACCTTTTTACCAGAATAAAAAGAGAACCAGAGTGAGAGCAAGTCCTGTGTGGCCGTGCCATCCTTCCACGCCATAGACACAAAAGGGACACACTCAGTCTACAGACTGACGCAGAGGGTTACACAAGACGTTTCCGAGTGGTAAGTTATTAATCTGTAACACATTTATCTTTCATACGTAACGTTTTAACCGAGCTCTGCCTCTACCTTACAGTATCAGCTTAATGTTTTCTGACTGCCTGGAGGTTGTCTAACGTTTTTTTAATTTAATATGTAGGTGTGCTTGTGAAAACTGCTCGACAATGCCCACCGAAGTCGAAAACGTCTGTACTTATTATAATCAGTTACAACGTTGTGTAGCAAACATCAACAGTAGCACACACCTAAGGTTATAGGCAATGTTGTCATGCACAACAACAATTATAGGATATTTTCACTAACGTTGCCTGTGTTAGAAAGTATTACAAGAGTTAACCTTGTTAACCTAAGAAACAGAGAGAAGAAGTGAGTCTAAATGACTTGTTGTTTTTGGCTCCTACCTGCATGGTTCACCATCCAGGCCTGGAGCCAAAGTGTTTGAACTACTACACCTTGCAGAACATCTACAACATATATCAAGCAGACTACGGACCTTTGAGGCGTCGAACAGAAGAAGAGTTTTATAACATGTAATTAACTGTCTCCAAAGTAATTTATAACACAGCAACCAAGGAACTAAATAAATTACAATGTCAATGTTTTCATAAAGTTAGTTTTATTAGCAAATGTCAAAAAATAAATAAAAAATGATACCTGATAAAAAAAAGAATTGACATAAATACAGTGAGTAATGTTTATCAATTTGGTCCAACCCTGTCCATACAGGCGCTACAAGCACCTTGCCTATCGTAGCTTTGTCAGCTGGTGCTGGGGCTACTTGGGAAGGAGCGTGAGAGTGGTCATCCCGTCGTGCGTTGTACTCCGAATACGCCAGCAGTTTCCTGATCCGGAGGGGCAGTATGTAGGTTTCCGGCCGCCCCTTAACTAAAGCGGGACACATGGCGGGCAACCACTTCCTCCTTTGACGGCCTCTCAAACTCTGATGTCAGGTCTTTGGGGATGGGGATAGTCTTTAGCACCTCAACAAATGCCTCCTTGAAGACCAGCTTAATCAGTTCTTCCACATATTCTGTGAAATAATGCAGACAATCACTGAAGTGTTTACAGACTGTTCTCAGAATCCACTGCCTTTTTACATATTTATAAGGTGGCCATAAGTTGTTTTTTTTTGTTATGTTTACATAACTTGTACCTATTGTAATTGTCACTATTTATTATTCAATACGTTTTGTAACAATAAAAGTATTTTACAACTTACTGTATGTAGGTTCTGTTTTTAATGGTCACAACTTTGAAGACCGGTTGTCCTGTGGTTGTTGTGGCTTGCTCACGGCCCGAATTTTCATTGTAGTGCATAGCTGCGAGGTACAACCTATAAAAATGGAATTGCAAAATTAAGTGACCCATACAATAATTTTGTAGTTAGACTTTTTTTTGTCTCTACCTGCACAGCATGCCCATGGAAGGGAAAACCACATTCTTGGGTGTGAAGCACAGGATTAAGCTGTGTAAGGCCTCCAGGGATGATGTTTGGTAGTGGTGGCTCAGCTTCTCCATATCTTTGACAACACTCTTGTTGATTAAAATTTTGTCAACTTTGTGGAGTGCCACTGACCCTTGAGTAACATAACAAAAACTTGTGTTAATTTACACAATATACACACAACAATAATTTGGCTTTACAAAAGACAGATTTGAGGTGATATTAGGGGTTTTTAACATCATGTATGATATGAAAGCCAAAAAAGTTACACATTTTCAAGGTATATATGGAATGCACATTTTTCTTTACATACCTGGTTGGAACCATTTACTGGTATCCTTTGATACTCGATCAGGATGTTCACATTTAGGAAAGAGAGGGTTTTCATGCACGTGGACGTTTTGGATGTGGTTCACTATCGACATCCACTTGGCTACCAAATTCGGGCCCTGATGTTGACGTCAGGAGTCGTTGAAGTCAGCCACTTCTTCAACACCACACAGTCCTTGTTTTTGGAAAGTTTGTCGAGTTTCTTTGACAACCCTGATATAAAGTGTATATATGCAATAAATTAATAATTAGGACACTGGTACGATCTGTAACAGCGACAAAACACACAAAGTGAATGAAGAATATGTCAATGAGGCACACTGACATATACAAGGATGAACACATACCTTTCTCAAAGTGCCACACATCATAGTACTGAGTGATGTTGCGCTCCCTCAGATACTTCTCAATCTGTGGATGATGGTCAGTGACAATGTAGTCCACCACCAAACCGTTTGAATCCAGTAGATCCAGGCAGCGTTTAAGGCCCTCCTTCTCCATGTGGTAACTGCCACCTACTTCATTGCTCTTGTGGTGCGAAGAAAATTGCATAGTGTAAATGTGAGGAAGCTACATACTGAATCACCTTTCTGCAATCAAAAATTCAAATCACTAAATCTTACACATCTGAACAAGCTGGAGGTCAATAATTGTGTTATCGTCCAGGTGCATCAGTGTGTAGCTCCCATATTTTGCTGAATGCCCTGGAGATAAAATAACAAAAAAAGACATTGCTTTGCAACTGAAATTGAATTTTTAAGTACAATGCTTTTAAGAACAGATTTTGTTGTCATTTTTTCTTACCAGGTGAGTCAGCTCGCATATTTCCACTGACTGCAACCTTTCCCCCCTGCTTTATCTGTTGCAAAACACTTTGCTGATCAGTCTTCCATTTGTGGATTATGGCTGGCTCCAGAAAATTCCTAGCATGCCTCTTGAAGGTATCATACTGGAAAATCTGGAGATTCATGGCCTTGCATATCTATAGATAAATGAAAATTGTAAGGTTGTGGAAAGCTTACACTGATTGCAATTTTAATATGCTACGAATGCTGATAGCAATACCTTTTCCAATTGGGTGAAGGATCCACCGGTGAAATACTGTATGTTGCCGCAGACATGTGAAGGTTGCTGACAGAAGTACTTCCTACAATAGGTTGGCTCTGCCACTGTCTTGAGTAATTGCAGTGTGGGCAGACCTGTGTGAAAGCCACATATGTTCCCATTCTTCTTCGGTGGACATCACACTGCCTCTTGCAGACGGGACAGCTTTGAAAACGCTCCATGAGGCAGCTTTCAAAAACTATATACTTAGTATCCCCGTATGCGGACACTGGCTCAAACCTAAAAAAAAGATAAAGAATACTACATGAGAGATAGATAGAAGCTATAGATATATTATCACATTTCCCTTGATAACTCATAGTAACATGTAATAAAAATAACAAACTTACGACATGTCAGATTCCTCAGTTAGTACAGAGTCACCAGGGTTGTATGTTGAGTCATGTGGCTCAGCTGGCAACTACATCGATCAGTCTCCCTCTTCCTCCTCCTCATCCAACTCAAGATGAGGTCTCTTGCTAGGTCTAAAAGTTTGGGGCCTTATGGGTGTAGAAGACATCTGGCTGAAATCTTTGTAACTTGAAGTGGTTTCAGTATAAACACTAACACAAGATGTTGTTGCCTGGGTGCCTGTGAAGGACAAAATTAGATGCATACATTTAAAGAATATAGGAGGACTATTATTTATATTTTACAGTCAACATAACTGTTGTACATTAGGACATTCCCAGGTATTGTATTTAAACTAAAAGTGATTTAATATTTACCTTTGCTTCTCATGGAAGCTCTTAGTGTTCCCATCGATAGCCGTGTGCCGCCTGTAATCATTTTTGGAGCTGATTGTGTGCCCACTGAGACTTTCGGTGGTGGCTCCGTCTGGCAACCTTTTTCCTGGAATGTATAACTTCTTAACTAAACAGATGTAGTGTTTAAACACACGAATGCAACAATGTGCATTTTTGTACGACCTACATATGTATCTGACTAATCAGACATGTGTTTAGAATCACAGTTCTGGCACACAAGCATCGCAGGCCCATTTGTTGCATTTCACACACTTAAACCACGTCTTCTTTCGAATACTGTATGAAAATGGCTCCACATAGATGAGGCCAAAAGAGATGTCAGCAGCTTATGTCAAAATCCTTAGCTGTGCTTCTGATTGATTTGTTCTTCAACTTCACCTACCTGACTGCCTTTAACATTATGTCAGGTGGTGTACTATCATTCTCTGTCTTCTGTTGATAATTTTCTTCCTTTCTTCAAAAACACATTCCTCCTTGCAATTACAAATTAATTACAAGCTTATTCGTCTATTACCCTTGTTGCCTACCTAAATTAAAAACTGGGTCATGTAATGTGTGTGTGTGTGTGTGTGTGTTTGTATCTACTAACATTCTACATGCCTACGGTATAATACCGTATATACTCTGTCATGAATTCAATTCAATTCAATTCAATTTTATTTATATAGCGCAAATCACAACAACAGTTATCTCACAGCGCTTTTCATAAAAGAGCAGGTCTAGACCGTACTCTGTGATGTTATTTACAGAAGCCCAACAGTTCCCACCAAGAGCAAGCACTAGGCGACAGAGGCAAGGAAAAACTTCCTTTTAAGAGGCAGAAACCTCGAGCAGAACCATGGCTCAGGGTGGGCGGCCATCTGCCTCGACCGGTTGGGGTGAGAGAGAGAGAGAGAGAGAGAGATGTAAGGAGAGAGAGAGAGATGTAAGGAGAGAGAGATGTAAGGAGAGAGAGATGTAAGGAGAGAGAGAGGGGAGGGAGGCAGCCTACACAATATACACACAGAGGTACACAGTGAAGGTAATGTTGCTATAGACTAAATGAAAAATGGTACAGATATTTATAATAGTGTTAATGGTAACCATCGTAATGTTAATGATTATAATAACAATAATAACAATAAGACTAGCAACAATAGTCGTTGCAGTAGAGGGTGTCGAGCAGGAACACGGGGCAGCAGGTGACCCGCAGCCACAGCTCCAGACTCCACAGCTCCAGAGCCAGAAAACCTGCAGGAAGTGATAGGAGAGAGAGAGAGACGAGAAAGCACAAGACTACCAGAAAGGGGAGAAGTTGTGTTAGTAACATGCAATAATGGGATAAGGTTGCATACAGAGGGAGAGAAAGTAGAGGAGAGAGGAGCTCATCATGGGAAATCCCCCGGCAGTCTAGGCCTATAGCAGCATAACTAAGGGATGGTTCAGGACTACCTGAGCCAGCCCTAACTATAAGCTTTATCAAAGAGGAAAGTCTTAAGCCTACTCTTAAATGTGGAGATGGTGTCTGCCTCCTGAACCCAAACTGGAACCTGGTTCCACAGGAGAGGAGCTTGATAGCTGAACGCTCTGGCTCCTAGTCTACTTTTGGAGACTCTAGGAACCACAAGTAACCCTGCATTCTGGAGCGCAGTGCTCTGGTGGGGTAGTAAGGTACTATGAGCTCTTTAAGATAAGATGGTGCCTGACCATTAAGAGCTTTGTAGGTAAGAAGAATGATTTTAAATTCTATTCTGGATTTTACTGGAAGCCAATGCAAAGAAGCTAAAACAGGAGAAATGTGATCTCTTTTCCTGGTTCCTGTCAGAACACGTGCTGCAGCATTCTGGATCAGCTGAAGAGTCTTAATGACTTTTTCGAGCAGCCTGATAATAAGGAATTGCAGTAATCCAGCCTAGAAGTAACAAATGCATGGACTAGTTTTTCTGCATCATTTTTAGACAGGATGTTCCTGATTTTCGCAATATTACGTAGGTGAAAAAAGGCGGTCCTTGAAATTTGCTTAATGTGAGACTTAAACGACATGTCCTGATCAAAGATAACTCCAAGATTCCTCACAGTGGTGCTGGAGGCCAAGGCGATGCCATCCAGGGAAACTATATCTTTAGATAATGCGTCACGGAGGTGCTTAGGCCCCAGAGCAATAACTTCAGTTTTATCTGAGTTTAACATGAGAAAATTACAGGTCATCCAGGTTTTAACATCCTGAAGGCACATTTGAAGTTTAGCTAACTGATGAGTTTCATCTGGCTTGATCGATAGATATAACTGAGTATCATCTGCATAACAATGAAAGCTTATGGAATGTTTCCTGATAATATTGCCTAAAGGAAGCATATATAAAGTGAAGAGGATTGGTCCAAGGACAGATCCTTGAGGAACTCCATGAGTAACTTTGGCGTGCATGGAGGACTCATCGTTAACATGTACAAACTGAAATCGATCTGATAAATAGGACTTAAACCAGCTTAGAGCGGTTCCTTTAATGCCAATGAAATATTCCAGTCTCTGCAATAGGATCTGATGGTCAATGGTATCAAATGCAGCACTAAGATCTAATAAAACCAGTACAGAGACAAGTCCTTTGTCTGATGCAATAAGGAGGTCATTAGTAATTTTCACCAGTGCTGTCTCTGTGCTATGATGAGCTCTAAATCCTGACTGAAAATCCTCAAATAAACTATTGCTCTGTAGAAAGTCACACAGCTGTTTAGCAACTGCTTTCTCCAGAACCTTAGAGAGAAATGGAAGGTTAGATTAGGTCTATAGTTGGCTAAAACATCCGGATCAAGTTTGGGCTTTTTCAGAAGAGGTTTAATTACAGCTACTTTAAAGTACTGTGGTACATAGCCTGTTGATAAAGATAGATTGATCATATCTAGTATAGAGGTGCTGACTAAGGGTAAACTTCTTTAAGCAGCCTAGTCGGGATGGGGTCTAAGAGGCAGGTTGATGGTTTAGATGAAGAAATTATTGAAGTTAGTTGGTAAAGATTGAGGGAAGCAAAACAGTCTAAACATGTATCTGGTTCTACAGCTGTTTCTAAGGTTCCTGAGTTAAGAGATAAGTCGGTGCCAATTGAGGGCAGGTCTTGGTGAATTTTGTCTCTAATAGCTAGAATTTTATCATTAAAGAAGCTCATGAAATCGTAACTACTGAGAGCTATGGGAATACTTGGCTCAATAGAGCTGTGACTCTCTGTCAGCCTGGCTACAGTGCTGAAAAGAAACCTGGGGTTGTTCCTATTTTCCTCTATTAATGACAAGTAGTAGGCTGCTCTGGCATTACGGAGGGCCTTCCTATAAGTTTTAAGACTATCTTACCAAATTAAACGAGAATTTTCCACTTTGGTGGAACGCCAATTCCTCTCAAGTTTCCGTGATATTTGCTTTAATTTGCGAGTTTCAGTATTATACCATGGAGCTAACCGTCTTTGTTTTAGTATTTTCTTTTTTAGAGGGGCTACAGAGTCGAGTGTCATTCGCAGCGAGCCTGCAGCACTATCAACAAGATGATCGATTTGGGAGGGACTGAAATTAGCATAGGAGTCCTCCGTTACTTTGTGACTAGATAATGTATTTAGAGCTGATGGAATCGCATCCTTAAATTTAGCTATGGCACTATCAGACAGACATCTTGTATAGAAATTTTTGCCCAATGGCGAGTAGTTCAGCAATACAAACTCAAAAGTTATCAAACAGTGGTCGGATAAAGAGGGATTCTGTGGGAACACCACTAAATGTTCAATTTCAATACCATACACCAAAACAAGGTCGAGGGTGTGGTTAAAACAGTGAGTCGGTTCATGAACACTCTGAGAGAAGCCAATGGAATCTAACAGAGAGATAAACAGTACTAAAGCTGTCATTCTCAACATCCACATGAATATTAAAATCTCCTACAATAATAACTTTGTCCGTTTTAAGGACTAAAGTTGACAAAAACTCTGCAAATTCAGATAAGAATTCAGAGTACGGGCCAGGTGCTCGGTACACTATAACAAAAAGAATTGGTTGCAGTGATTTCCAACTTGGGTGCGAAAGACTAAGAACAAGACTTTCAAATGAGTTATAGTTTAGTTTAGGTTTAGAGCTGATTAGTAGGCTAGAGTCGAAGATAGCTGCAACTCCACCTCCTCGGCCTGTGCCTCGAGGAATGTGAGTATTAATATGACTGGGAGGGGTGGATTCATTTAGGCTAACATATTCTCCATCACCCAGCCAGGTTTCAGTAAGACCAAATAAATCAATATCATAATCTGATATTAGTTCATTTACTAGTACACCTTTAGAAGAGAGAGATCTGATGTTTAAGAGTCCACATTTAACTCTCCTATTCGTTAGCACTATTGCTCTTGTGGTTTTAATTTTTATGAGGTTTTTATGCACAGCTCCTCTTCTGTTTACCTTTTTAAATAATTTCGATGGTCGGGGGGCAGACACCGTCACTATAGGATTTTCACTAAGTATTTACGTTTATCCTTAGCCAGCAGTTTCAAATAAGACTCAATGTCGCCCGCTCTGGCCCCAGGGATGCACTTAACTATGACCGCTGGCTTCGCTAACTTCACGTTTCTCAAAATGGAGCTGCCAATGATCAGAGTTGGTTTCTCAGCGGTGTGTCGCTGAGTGGGGAAAATCTGTTAGAAACGTGAACAGGTTGATGATGCCCCGTGGACTTTGAATGCTTACGACTATTCCTCCTTCGGACAGTCACCCAGCCCCCCTTTCCTGGCTGCACAGGGGACGCCGGAGGACGGTTACCAGAGGCTAACTCAGGCCGTTCCGCACCGACTAAATCACTGAGCCTCGCCTCCATGTCTATAAATAAACTACACTTATTACATGTACCATTACCGCTAAAGGAGGCAGAGGAGTAACTAAACATCTGACACACCGAGCAGGAGAAAGTAGGAGAGAGAGGGAGAAGGAGAAGCCATCGCTAGCTGCTAAGCTAAAGTCACTAACGGCTAAGCTAAATTACTGTAGCGTCAGTTACCAAAACTTTAGAACAACTATGAGATTGAACAGCAGTCACTAAAAGATGGAAAGAACTGTGAGTGCTTAGGCAAAATTACTGTAAAGAATAAGTGTTTAGCGAACAGTTGGCCGCTGTAATCAAACAAATGTAACTGTTATTTAGCGAGAGCAACAACACGGTACCAACACACAAGCACCGGAAACGGAAATGAGTCGACACGCTTACCGCAATACGTCAGCAGTACGTCAAAGTTTTCACGAGTACAGATGGTGTGTAGTAATACTTGTTCTCCGAATTCAGTCTTGTCCGGGCATATGGCTGCTGCTGTAAACTACAGAGCATAATATTCTATTTACAGTATCATTTAATACTTGTGTCAGAGGTAATTACACAATTTCACACGTTTTTGAGCATGTTCTATGTGTTTATTTGTACTGGGGCAATAACCACATGTGATGACTTGCCCCAAAGTCATTGAGACAACTTTCCCCAAACTGACATGTGTGCTAATGTTGGCTAAATCTCAAGGTTAGCTTTGTGCAAAGTTATCATTTTGAACATTCATACCTAATAAGGTTGGAATACATAAAAGTGCAAATGTTTTACTTTTAAAGCAAAAAAACAATAAAATTGTGTTCACCTCAGATTAGAGTGACCTTGACCACATGTGAACAGGAAGTTGAACATAGAAAGAGAAGTCACACAAAATGGCTATTTGATTTTTGACATAGAGCCTCTAGTGATGTGTACTTACATGGTGAATGTGTGCAAAATAAATCACATCTTACATATACATGAGCACACTGAGTACAAGTATGTTTTTCTTCATATCTAGTGTGTTCTGTGAAGTTTAACATTCCCTCTTGCTGTCAAATTAAGCAGCTATGAGTTTTTTAAATCTTAATTAAAGTATTTTAAATGAAACTAGGTTATTGGGAGAAATATGGTTAAGGCAGGAAATTTGAGAATTCACTTAGATGCATTGCAGAGGTCTGGTTAATGTACAACATCTGTTTTCATGCAGATGGCCAAAAATCAAATTTCCACCTCTGGCCACTATTATCTTCGAACAAAGACTGGCATATTTAAGTGAATGGGCTGCATTTACATCAGCAGCTTTTATCCAAAACCAGGGCTCCTCATTAACCTTTTCCTGAGGAGTACATGTGCTTTAGGAGCACAAAGAAATTTAGGAGCCCAATGAAAAAGAAAAATTCCCTAATGTAAATAATTACAAGGCAAATGGTAGTTTAGCTTATTTTTACAGGGACAACATCCTACAAAAAAACATCTAAAACTCCTGAGATTAACATTAAAAATTACAGGAGACCCCATGATATTCTTTTTAAATTTTCGTGCATTTCACAAATAGTTGAGTTGGATAATTGCTTTCACACAGTTCAACATTCTACATAAATATTAGTATTAGTTAGGGTGACCATACATACTCTTTTTCCCAGACATGTCCTCTTTTGGAACCTAAAACAATGCGTCCGGATTTCTAAATCACCCAAAAATGTCCGGGATTCGGCATCTGCTTTCTACAGTCAGCATTCATTGTGTGTGTTTTTGCATTGCTTTGATCTTTCTCTTAGGTCTCGGTCGGGATCCGAGTTAAGAAGAATGCATGACCTGCAAAGCTGGTACTTACGTGTCAGTAGCCGTGTTTCCATCAATGTTTTTTTATGCGCATTTTGAAGTATCGCATTAGAAAAACTTGAGGGAAACGGCAAAATCTGAAAAAATGTTTTTACGCTTGCTTGAGGTGGTTTTTGCCTTTGTCGAAAAACAGTTAGGGCCAGATTTACTTAAGGATTGCGCGAGTAAAAACATGTGCAAACTTGTTATCACCAGCAAATTAACATGTAGGCTGATCTACTAACGGTGTGCACGGAAAATGACGTCTTTCAAAAGTGCAACACCTGTTGTTCAACTACTTTTGCCTTCATGAATATGCAATTTGGAGCGTTTCAATTATATTGTGAAAAATAATAGATAGGTAACATGCAAATACATTTACTTACTACACGCAATGTGATCTAACAAGAAAAAATGCAATTTCATTCGAGTGCAACAAGGAAGGTGCAAACTGCCAAAAATGTTGTGGCTGCTGTTATCACTGTGAGAAGGAGACGCAGCCATAATGAAAGAAGACGTGGAGAAATTAAAAATATTAGATATTATTCTATATCAAATATATAGAAATACAATTATTTTATTTATTCGACTAACTATATTAATTGAATAGTTTTTTGTATTTTCTTTGGCAATACTGTTGTATTAACATTCATGCTGAAGAACGATGCTCCTGATTTTACGCATGATCCATGATGATACAGAAATATAGAAATTAATGACCAATAGCATCCTATCAATATTTTAGAGACCCCCGAAAATTTCACAAATCCTGTTTTTGGGGGAGCTCAAGTCTTATTCCCCTGGCTCCCTGTCATTCGCACCCTGTCCTCGCGTCTGGGTTATTCCAGCTTATTGTAGCTGTTTCTGCTATTGATTCCCAAAGCAGTTTTTCCAGGTGTGCTGTCCCAAGTACTTAGTGCAATCTTAGGCAGGACGGGTATGAAGGTATTTTGTGTGTTTTTAACGCAAGCAAAAAAAATGTTTTGAGAGCACATTTATAAGTTTGTAATTAAGAATAAACGGGCCTTTTTTGTGTCACAAAAAGTTTTAATTGCTAATTTGTCCTTATTGATTGCAAGGAAAAAGTTTTCCTTGCAATTCAGAAAGCATGTTGTGAGAACTCATTGGCCGCGTTAACTCAAGGGGAGTAAAAAAGGAACCGTCCAGCTTGATCTTCTTTACTTAAGAAATCTCTAAACATCTTTAAACATCTCTAAACAGCAACGGAGCTACAGCCATCATCCTCTGTCGGATCGGTCAGGCATTCTCCCTCTAATGCTAATAGAGTGCCACTAATAATGACCCGACCCCAATGTGACACAAGAATATTAGTTTGCTATAACATACATTACATGTTTCTTTAGACATATTTTGTTGTTATGTGCATGCTCTTAACTATATTCAACTTACCAAATAAAAATGTGGTTTTTAAACAGAAATTATTCTTACATTAATTGACATTATGAACTGAACTTAAACTGTATAACCAGCTGATGACAGCTACAATAACACTTAGCTAACGTTAGCTGTCTTGGCATGAAGTTTGACTGCCAGTGCATTTGTGACCTCAGACATGACGAGCTAGACTAAGGTTAGCTACTCATGTATAAAACACATTGTACATGATATCCAGCTAAACTATTTTTTTCTGACTGTGGTAACTGAAGTTTATAGTCACACAGCATACAATGTAATAGACTTTTATCTAGATATTTTGAGGTGTTGCTGCCTTGTTACATGAAACAAACCAAGGTTTTTACGCAGTGGCTGCTTTCCCTCCCGACTCTCCATGGCGGAACCATTAAAAACGCAAAACCCTCATTTAAATACTGCCACCTCCATTGTGTGTGCTCCTATTGTCATCTACGTAATAATTATTTGTAGATCCGGCCCTTAATGCGTTAAATGGGAAATGGAAAAACTTTTGCAGAATAAGTTCTGATGTAGCTAACATGTAACTCACGACTTATCTGCTGTTTCTGCTGTTGCTACCAGCATGTCTTCACGCGATATTCTCATAACGCTAAAACAGCCACAAGATCCAGGAAGGACAAAACTACAGGGGATGAGGAAAAAGTCAATCGCAACAACATTGTGATTCCATACATGTGTGTATGGAGTATCAGAGAAACTCAGGGGGATTTTAAACAAACACAACATCCCTGTGTTTTTTAAACCCAAGAACACGCTAAGGCCCCATCCACACTACTCCATTTTAGTTTACAAACGGAGAATTAAAACGAATACGATCTCCGTCCACACCAGCGTTTTAGCTGCGTTCATAATATTTTAATAAAAATACCATGTCAAAAACCCGGTCAGTAGCATCATGTTTCTGCATTGCATGACTTCTAGGACAATCAGAGAGCCTTGCGTGAGCGGTTGTGTCATCATTTCTAAAGTCCTCCGTTTTGGCCCGCCTTCACTAAAACGCCTGTGGTGTCCGAACAATAATGCTGTTGAGAAGAAATCCGCTTGACACTGTTCTTGGTCATAAAAGTTTATTACATCAAGGCGTTCAGCATCAATTACAAGCTCTGCAGCAGCTTGGAGAGTGACCCAGCCCGATGACCACTCTGTCTCTCTGTACATCAAACATAGCTTATATAGGACATGTGTAGGTATATGCGTCAAATGCACATATATTATACACCACACGCCCTCCAGAGTTTTGAAACGCAAAACGGGGTCGGCACCGTTTCTAAACTTCTCCGTTTTAGGTCTTCGTTTTCGCGGTTGTAGTCTGGACGGGAGGTGCAAACATAGCAAAAGGTTTCACGGATGTGACAGATGCTGGTACACCCCAAAGACCACATCCCCAAGCACAAGAAAAGCAATCTAGTGTATGCGGTCCAATGCAGTGAGAAATGCAGAGACCTGTATATTGGGGACATTAAACAACCACTACACAAACGCATGGCTCAACACAGAAGGGCCAACTCCTCAGGTCAAGACTCTGCAGTTTACTTACATCTGAAGGACAGAGGACACTTGTTTGAGGATCGCCAGCTGCATATTTTGACAGAGAAGCCATCGCTGAACAGAGGAGGGGGTCTACGCCAAAGAAATATGACCACATCACCCCTATTTTAGCTTCATTACACTGGCTCCCAGTATGTTTTAGAATTGACTTTAAAATTCTATTGATTACTGTTAAAGCTCTTCATGGCCTCTCGCCTTGTTATATTTCTGAACTTTTAGTCCCATACACACCAGCACGTACCTTGAGATCCTCGGGCAGAGGTCTGCTATCTGTTCCAGAGTCTCGACTGAAAACTAAAGGGGACAGAGCGTTTGCTGTCAGGGCCCCGAGGCTCTGGAACAGCCTGCCCGAGGAAATCAGGTCAGCTGAGTCAGTGAACTCTTTTAAGTCCCTTCTTAAAACATACTTTTATAGGAGAGCCTTTCCCGATCTTATTTGACTTTATTTTATCCCTTTTATTTTATTGTATTTTACTAATTTTATATTTATCTTAAACGTGTATTTTAGTCTTTTTAATGTTTTCATGCTTTTATCTTGTATTGTTTTTATATTATTGTCTTTTGGGTATTATTGTCTTTACACTTGTTAAAGCACTTTGTAACTTGTTTTTGAAAAGTGCTCTACAAATAAAGATTATTATTATTATTATTATTATTATTATTATTACGCCACCACTTATCACCCGCTTACAATGCGATCCTTTCATCACTTCCCAGGAAACTCAACAAACGTAACCTATTGGCCTCCGGTGAGGTTTAAACGTTTGGACCTGCGGAGCAGATTGAGGTGACAGACTCTGCACAGCTACTATCTTGTGGATAGTCAGGCTGAATGGAGGAGATGATTGCAAGGGCAGGTAAAATGGGCTTATTGAACGCAGAATACTAAAAGCAGCACTCACACATTTGTCTCCCGTATGTTGTGAGGGTTATGATTTCATAACTGCCAAATTCTTGTCCTCATAAAGATTATTTAATACACACGCACTAGTGTGAAAGGGTCATCATCTTCAGTAACTTCTCAGAGGCTGACATTCAGTTAACCAGTCTCTTTGCCTCTTTGAAAACTGCATTTTCATCTACCCTTTAATATGGCCACATGTCAGGCTTTTGAACACCAATGTGAGCAGCAGGCACAAAGGCACAATGGACCATCTGGTACATTATACAGTGGCTTAATGTATGCATTGTGTATTATTCTAATGAATTCTCTCAAATAATTTCTCTGTTATCGTAAAACAGAGTTAAGAGAAGACCTCTCAAGCCAGAATCGAGGCTGCAAAATTTCAGGCATTGTACATTAATGTTGGTGATAAATGACATACGGGTCATGTAAGAAATGACATCCCAACTCATTTATATATTAACCATACATTTATATACTCCTATCAGTGGGTGGCTACATAAATCTGAGCTAATGACTGAGAGAAATGGAGAAAAAATAGCAAGAAGGAAGAATGGCATGTCATAGTGCCCCAACCCCTTGTCCTTGTGCAGCTTTTTAATAGAGTCATAAATACATGAAGATGTCAAGTGCTCCATGATGGTGGCAGTGCATAGCTTCAGGGCTGTCATACATCCATGTGACATAGATACAATGGACAGGCCAGGTAGACTGGAGAAGACAACTATTAGGGAGCAGGATATAGGGCAGCAGTATCTCAGTGGGCATGGTGGATAGCTATTACATCAACGTGCTGTACGTGAGGAATTGACATGCATATACTCTCTGAACACATCAATATAAATTATAACTTTTCATGTAAGGTGATGCTTACACATACTGCAAACAGTCAAACTGCAAGTGTCCTGTATTAGACACAGAGAGCAGTATATAATATTACACATACAGGGTTTTTGATGGAACAGTGGATAAGACATATGCCTTTGATGTGGAAGACCAGGGTTCAATTCCCACTGCCACACATTAGCCAATGAGCAAGACATTTAACCCGTAGTTGCTCCCTCCTCTGACCTCTGACATATAGAGCAATTGTAATTTCCTTTGGATATAAGCGTAAGCTAAATCTTTGTAATGTTTAAAAGATATGAGAGAAGTAACCATCTTTTAATCTAGCTCTGCCAGAAAGCAAATAAGCATATTTCCCCAAATGTTTATTCTTACATTCCTCCTACTATTTCTTTTAAGATTAAATAAAACTTATGTATTATCTAAGACCACCAGGTTTGTCAAAGGGATTCTTACAGTGAGGAGACATTTTAAAGCATATGGCACCTCTTTAAGTCAGTGGAAAAGAACAGCCGGTGGAACATTGCCTCTCAAGACTCCATGAGAAAGGAAGAAACCGAGCATTGAATATTCATGACCATATTCATGACAGCATAAGGTATCCACTGGGATGTCAGAGGCGCAGGTCACAGCTTTGAATGTACTTACCTCACCGAGGATTCTGTTTAAAAGCAGCCCACGAGAGATTTCTGTAGAAGGGCCCAAACTGACATGTTGTGCCAGAGGTCAATGGAGCATTGACCTCTGGCAGGTGGGATGCTGCTGGGAGCCAAAGGCCAATCAAATCAATTCCACTTGGCCAAGACTGGGGTCAAAAGTTCTTTTTGTGTATGTGTGTTCACGGGTCGGTGTCAATAAATGGTCCCACACATTGAGGGCAGTGACTCATTATAAACCACTCACAAATGGCCCATTAGCTGTTTTGTATTTGTTTGTTAGCTTTCAGTCTAGTCAGACGTTTGTTCTCTGGATAAAAGGTTATGATCATTTTGTTTTGTCCCAAAGACTCTACCCCCCTCCTGCTCTTTTCACTTTGTATGAGTCAAGAAAACAGACTAATTGGTGCATTAAAACAGCCTGAAGCCTGAAATGAAGCGAGGCAGGGAGCACAGTCTCAAAGGTACATGAGGATTAGGAGGGAGAAAAGAGTTTAAGAGTGAAAGAAAGAAAGAGGAAAGCAGAGATAATAAAGAATGACAAAAAAGGGAGCTGAAACAAAGAACAGACATGACAGGGAAACAAACTAACACATGCCAAATGAAAGACACAGCTAGCGTTCTTGCTTGTACAGAGATTTGTGAGAAGATGTGTTGAATTCTTACACTTAGTGGAGACAAATTGCGGCACAGAGAGCGCGTCTGAGCTGGGATCAGACACCCAGAGAGACGAGGGGGAGGCCAGAGCAGCGGTCGCAACAGACCTTGCAAGAACCTTCTCTGAAATACCAGACTCTCGCAGTGAGTCTTGTTTGTCTGCTTTTTCTATTTTCATCCTCTGTTCATCATCACAACAACACCCTTTTGTCTTTTATCCTAAGCCAAAAGCTGCAATATCTCATCCTTCTTGTTCTCTCACTCTCTGAGTGGCCAATAGTTGACTTTTTTCTCTCTCTCTCCAGTCTCACCATGGTGCTTTCATTTACTTTGTGTTTCTCACACAAGGACAGATTGTGTTTCATAATGAAGCAGATCAGCTGCGTCAGCTGTAGTTTTAATGTTCTGTTCTATAGCACCGTGCCTGCACTTTATATTGTAGGACACACATTATAAATAGTGTATATGAGTGCAATGCATGACCCTGTTACATCATCCAACCTCAGATGGTGAGACCCTGCTGCCTGAAACTGTCATGCCTTTTTAATGTGTCTGTCAGCAGATTAGTGAAGCTACATTAGGTTAAAAAAAATTTAAAGTAAAGAACTGTCAGACAGAACACTGAGATGTCTGACAGTTCTTTTTTTTTTTGTCTGATTTCTGCATGCCTTAGTGTGCAATTTGCTTATTTCCGCTAAAATTACCCCCTTCCATCAACTTGATTCAATTCTAATTCAATAGATAGACAATTGATGAAAAAAAATGATTGAGCTGTGAAATGTCACTGGCAGATTCTTTCCTACGCTGCATGATTACAGTCTTGCACTTCTTTTGACACAACAACACTGATACATGCTACTACTAAATCACTACTACGTAATTCAATTTTCTACATCAATAAACCAATATATATGTTTTTCTCATCTCCATCCACACTAGTGCACTGTGGGTTGGTAATTTTTAACCCCCGGACAACAAAGTTTGTCAAATACTTTTAAAGTTGATCACGTGTGGGTTGAGAAAATTCAAAATTCATTTCAAAAACACTGGTGCATGTGAACAGACTGTCAACTTGTCATAAATGTGTCTAAATAGAGCCAAGTTTAGGTTGACACAGCCCATCTCCTGAACCCGGACAAATGAATAAAAGAAATTTAGATTTCAAAGGCAATTTACCATAAAACACTGAATCTGTTAGTTTGATCTCAATGATCCAGAGTGGTGTAGTACAGACGCCCACCTCAGCCCCTCAGGAGTTTCTGAAATGCCAGTTTGAGGGCTTCCTGGCAGCTGGCATCTCTGCAACGGTCTTGCATCGTCTGGCATTCACCCTGCCTGCAACAGCTGCAGGGGGGGCAGGCTGACAGTCACACACAGCAAAGATCAAAAAGAAGTAAAGACGGAGGGACAGAGCCCATCTGTCAACCTAAGCAGTCAGATCCTGTTGAGTGCGGTACAGTGGCCAGTGGTGGAAGAAATATTCAGATCTTTTACTTACTAAAAGCAGCACCACAATTAAAAAATACTATGTTACAAGTAAAACTATGGGAGCGTATAGGGGACTAGTATCAAATTATCATGCAAATTTGAAAATTAAATGCAGTCCCACAATAACATTTTCCCATATGTATGTGTTATTTAGGTAAAAATGAAAATGCAATAATTTTCATTTTCACAAACAGGGAGGAAGTGGAAAGCCCAGGAAGAGGTCGACATGGCAATTAGCAGGCTGAAACACCGTGAAATAGTCGGCAGAGTCCAGGAGGGTCAGCAGGCCTCGGGAGGAGCGAGACTCCCCTCTTCTGGTCAAAGGCCTCCAAGGAAGAGCGGAGAGCCATGGTGGTGGCAGAAGTGAAAAGGACCGAGCAGGAGCGCTTTAACATCAAGGCGGTGTCTCAGAGCCGGCAGGGAGGCTGGATGGCATGGGAAGGTGTCACAGACAGGCATTTGTCATGGTCTGATCTGTGGAAGATCCCCCAAGCCAGGCTCAGCTTCCTGATCAGTTCCACCTATGACACCTACCTTGTCCCAGAAACCTCCACCAGTGGTTCGGCACTGAAGAACTTTGCCCCCTTTGCAGTACCAGCAATGCAAGCCTGCATCCTGTCCGGCTGCAAGACAGCATTGTCCCAAGGCCGCTATAGGTGGCGACACGATCTGGTGTTGAGGAAGCTAGCAGAGGTGGCAGAGGCATGTAGACTGGAGGCTAATAGTAGACCTTGTGCGCCAACGAGAAGTCCCATCCTGTTTGCAAGGGCCGGAGAAAAATCAACCACCCTCACCAGAGAGCAACATCTGGTAGTGAGTGGAACATGATGATCAACCTGGGGAGGCAGCTCCAATTCCCCAGGGAGATCGTAGAAACTTTGCTCCGGCCAGAGCTAATCATGTGGTCAGAGCCATGCAAGACCATCTTGTTGGTGGAGCTTACTGCCATGGGAGGAGGGAATGGAGGCTGCCAACGAGCGGAAGCGTGCCAAGTATGCGGACCTGGTAGAAGACTGCAGAGAGGCTGGAAAGCCACCACGTGTCCCGTTGAAGTGGGATGCAGGGGCTTCGTTGGGTCCTCAATGGTTCGCCTGCTCCATGAAATGGGATGTACAGGAGCAGGGTGTCAAAAAGCCATTAAAGAACTGGCAGAGGAGGCAGAGAGGGGCAGCTTTTGGCTGTGGCTAAGGAAGAAGAATAAGGGATGGGGAGTGACCCCTGCCATCGCTCCGCCACCAGGAGATGTACTGGGGTTAAAGGAGTGAAACATCCATGACTGGTGGTCCCCAGCTGATGACCCGTTTTATGCACAAAGAGGTGAGCACACCTGCACAAAAGGCACCGGTGGAGCTGCATCAGGCAGCAATGCCCAGCAGGTCGACCATCAGTGTGAGCATTCTAGGACCATATTAAAATGAAAATTTGACTTAGTCTGCTCTATAGTAGACTTTATTCAAATGAAATGAGTGAAACAGCGCCCCCAGTCTATTGCATTTACACGTCCATGTCCTTATGGTCTTTTTAAGTCAAAATTAAAATTAAAATGCAATTTTCTAACTATTGACAATGAAAATGAGAATAGCATTTGACATTACATTTTCAAAGACTTAGTCTGCTCTATAGTGAACTTTATTCAAATGCAATGAGTGAAACAGTGCCCCTAGTCTATTGCATTTACATGTCCATGTGCTCATGGTCTTTTTAAAGGGGCATTATGTAGTTTCCAGCAGCCACTAGAGGTGCGGTTCTAAGATTGCAACCAGGCGTGTGCTCGTACACGTGCACCAGCATGCAGGCTGTGGCTTTTCACTCAGACATTTTCAGGCTCTGTTACTTCAATGTTCCCGTCTCAGAGGCAGCTCAACACCAGCTGCAGGTTGAACTAATCCATGCTCGTTACATGATCACGGTACATTTACTGCATTTAGCCAACGTGCTACAGCGTTAGCTCGCCTGCTGCTTTTAGTAACCATCTTCACTATCTGTGAATCTGTCACCAGAGGCTCAGCAATGTCAGCACAGCTAAATGTATTGGATGATAATGAAACGGGTAGTGAGCTGGACTGGCTATTAAAACGAGATTGTGTCACAAGTTATAACAGTTACAGCGACTGAGGTGGAGAGCTACTGTAGCTTTAGCTGGCTGCTCCTGGTTGCATCAATATAGGCTAATGTTAGTAAACAAATCGATCCACATTTACTTTTTACTGTTACATCCTTTCTTGCAGGCTAAATCAACAGCGTCCCCAGTCTATTGCATTGCATTTACATTTACAGGCAGCTTTCCAAGGGAAAGAATGGGGAACAAAATCCTATAACACATGCACAGTCCTGCACTGACAGCAACCTGTTGATCTCTGCTGAGGAACTTTGTTTAAATGGAAAAGCAATTTATGGCTATATTTCTGCATTAGCATAACACCACTTGGAGGCTCTTATCTAACCTTTAACTAGTCCTTTTCCTAACTGTGTTTTGGTGATGGTTTAATTATGTTCAATAGATGCTATTGTGTGTTTGGTATACTGTCGCAGCTTTGCCTTAATGTGCATGCAAGCTTGAAAATGACATTGCCATCATTTTCACTTTTTATACTCTATTTCCTTTGATGTTAAGATATTAATTTCAGATGGCTGAGCTGAATGCAATTTGCATGAGTGATCAGTCTTGTTAGTTGTTGTGTGTGGGTGGACCCGGTGTGTTCCCTATGGTGCTCGTGGGTGAGTAGAACAGCGGCTCCCTGGTGATCAGTGGCACATTCGTGCGCAATAGGGTAATCTCAGAGGTGAGACTTTGTTGATATTAGGAAAATCAGCTACAAACAAACAAAAATGTGGTATTATTATCTTAACTTTCTCTTACTTTGTTTGTACATTGGGCTCATTTGAGTGTGCCATGTCAGATTCGGCAAATGCTCCTAACAACCCTTAGGCCCTCCTCAAATTTTGCACCCTCTGGAAACCTTCGTGGCAAAAATGTACATGCACAAATAAACTGCTATTTAATCATCTTACATCAATATTTTTTTTAATGTTTCTTTTTCATAAATAACTTAAACAACTTCAAACTTGCTCAGAACTACCAAATATTTTATAATTTTCAGGATTTTAACCCTTTAAATGATGATGAAATAAAATCATTATACATCAATATTTGTTTATGCTTTTTTTCATAAATCACTTAAACAATTTCTTCCCTGCTCAAAAATACCAAATATTCAATCATTTTCAGGATTTTAACCCTTTAAATGCCAGTTGAATTATTTGAGAGATTTGCAAAATACTCCCTCTGGACACCTTTGTGGCAAAAGAGGCCTCACTGAATTCCATTCAAAACACACTTTTTAATCTCACTTTTATACCATTACAGTATAAAACCATGCATTCTGTAATGTCAGCATTTCATTTAGAAGAAAAGTGGTTATATTTGACATTTTTACTGTATTCTACCAGATTCAACCATTTCCCATGGTAGGCCAAGGCATGAAATTCTTGTATTTTTATGGAGCCATGTAACCACCAGGGGGCCCCAAGTTTTTTTGTGTGTGAGCGAGCGTGCGCGCGTGTGTGCGTGTGTGTATCAAGACACAAGCTTTGAGGGAGAGTCTGACATGAAATGCTCAGTGGAGTCCTCGACTTCTATGAGATCCTCTGAACCTTCCTCTGAAAGTGGACAAGAGGACACCGAGGATCCTGCCCATCCTGACCATGACTGGACAGCACAAATCAGACTGAGCCTTCCGTGTCAGACTTCCCCTTGAGGTTGTGTCTTCTTCAAATGAGTCCTGCAGCTCGCTGCAAGACCATTTCTAAAACCTCTTCTGCACTGAAATGCCACTTCATTTTTGCTCTCTCTCCTTGCTCCTTTCTTTCTCCTTTTCTGCTCAATAATGAAATGACCCATTAGCCAAGCTGCATGTTTATCTTTGGCCGTGAAAGCAGCCAGGTACATACAAAACTAACGGTTTCATTTATATAGGATTTTTAAACTCAAAATTGTAATGAAATATGCAATCCATTAGTGAAAAACGTAGGTTGGGATAACGCAAGACTAACGGCTCATTACTCTTGTGACTGGTCTGGATCATGAATTTTGTTCGTGCATGAGAGAAAATTCAAAATACAAGAAAATTGGAGAATGTGGCAAGTTCTCCTTAGTTACTTGTACAAGCCACTTAAGAACAAATAAGTGGTTCTTGCATGATGCCCATTATTTTTGTCCTAAACCGCTCTCACTTTTTATCAAGACATTTGCTCATACAAGTGTTTCAAGTCTAATTCACCAAACTCTTTTAACTGGACAAACTACATTGCTCATTTCAGCCTAATGAATGCCACCTGTTCATTAGGAAGTGAGGGAGATTTGATTATTAGCTTGATTGATGACTCCTTAAAATTGAAAATTAACATCTATGGCTACCTGTTCTGCTCTATTTGTAGGTAGGTTTCATTCACAAAATGTTACTAAAGAGTTAAAAGAAGACTTTTGCACCTCTGAATTTAGAAGTTTAGCAAAGTGAGTGGTTGTGTTTGTGTACTCTGTAGCATGTCCAAAACTTAGCTATGACTTTTAATAAATTTATGAGAATTAATACCCAATTATGAATTTTAATATTCAGAAAATATTATATTTTTAAATATTATAAATCTCTTGTTTCGGAGCACCACTGGAGTTGTTATTATCCTAGAGTCTCCGGACCTCTAGGTAGCTTTTAATAACTATACAATTATTCACTAGGGATCAGTTAGTTAATAATCGCTCAATTGTCTTAAATCAGTCAGTCAGTCTCATATCTAAAGGGTCAATTCTCTTGGCAGGGACGTGGAAATAGTCAACACACACAATTCCTTGATTACGGTGAATTTATTAACTAACTAAAGCGATATAAAAGGGTGGCTAAATACATCAGGGCAATAAACAGTACCTGAACAATGAGAAATGGAGGTTTGATTGTGGGAAGCATTTGACTCATACGGCAACTAACGAATGCAATTAGATGATAACTCGGTTAAATTTGTCTAGGGGTATAAAGATTCCATATGCTGGACTAAAGAAAAATGGATTAGCAACTATTGGACGTCACTGACCACAGAATGTAAGGTTTTGGTCTTACTGCTTGCGTTTCTTCCCGCCGGGTTGATGGTAAACGGCCTCACACTGGCAGAGTCCGTGCGTTCTCGGTTAGGACAACTTAAAGCTTTCTCTGCCAGGGAACTTCTCCGGGGGTCCGTCTCTGGAAGGCTTATGAAAGACACTTGCAGTGGGGCCTTCCCGACCCTATCTCGGGTCAGGTTTAAGTCGTCCTTTGTGGTTGCTGGCGGGACACGTGGCGTCGTCCGACCTCCGTGGGCTTAGCTCGACGAAAAAGCTTAAAAGGGGGAACTTGGTCGTTCCTAAATTAGACCAGTGTAACTTAACGGACTGATAACTTTAACAAAACCAAAAGAAAGAAAGAAAATAAAACAAATGATGTTGCTGGGACTGAGGTACAAATCGATGTCGCGGCACTTCGCGTGTGTAGCTTCAAGCAAACAAAGGCTTCGTTGCGCTGGTCGAATCGAAAAGGAGAAGAGAGTGGGCGACGTCGTGTGTCGCTCTTTTGTTGTCTGGGGCGTGGTTCCCCAGAGGGCAGTCCTTTGTTCCCGACAGGGAGCGTTTCCGGTTTCCCGAGGGACTGTCTTTCTAAACTTTTAGTGTCTATAAAAGTTATTTGCGTGTATTATAATCAAATATTTTCCACAATCAAACCTCAGTGGTCAAACAGTTGTACTGTTCTAAGTTAAGCATTTGGTAACAGGAAAACAATTGTCAAATTATTGGTCATGTTAAATAATGAGTGACATTTATACATTAACGGCATTTCCGACGATGGTATGTAACTTTTTTCGTCCACTTGGGGGAGCTCAGGTTACATGAGGAAAGCTTAGATTAATCCAAAACAATCTTTCCTTAGGAACTGGGGAATTTAGTTATTTAGCTTTAAATTCAAGCCGGCAATTAATAGAGTATAGTATGACATTTCTTTATCATCAGTTAATGCTTTGAGTCTTTGGAGACTGCAGTCTTTGTTTACAAAAAGTTCAGGACGGTCCTGGATTTTGTCACTTAGGCGTGAAGGGGTATCCCTTTGATGGGGTAATGAAACACAGAGCAAGGTCAGTTGCTACGGTTACGTGTGTGGGGGGAGAACTCTCCTTGGACCCTCCTTTTGTCAGTTTAAAAGTCAGGCACCGCGTTATCAGGCATCGGAATCAAAACGTGCCAGTTCTACGATCAACTGCTCAGGAATAGCACTTAGAGAAAGCAACCTTTCCACCCCCCATTCTGTTGGGGTCTCTTCAGCCGTCTGTTGAAAGTTGATCTCCACCTCCCTACTCCTCTCTGGGAGAGGAAAAGAGGAATTTGGAGTAGCTCCAAATTTATTTAATATAAAATGCACAAATCCACACTGTTGTCCCACTACAACCCAAACAACGACTAAAACATTATTTATACAGCCGCCAAAGATGTATCAATAGAACAGCGCTGTACTGTGACAGAAGTCGATCGCTAAATTTAGCATTAAGCAGTGGTATATTTAAACTCCAAATTAGTCAAATTCCCTGTATGTGTACACATACTTTGCCAATAAATCTGATTCTGAAATTCATTCTTATGGCATGATGATTCTCAAGTCAAACAAGTGCTTTTTGTCTGCTGTTGACAAAGACTGAAATTGACTGAAAAAATTGTTGAATGTCACAAATTCTCTTAAATTTAGGATTAGCATGTCAACTTCAGTAGATACAGTGCATCTGGAAAGTATTCACTTTTTCCAAATTTTGTTATGTTACAGCCTTATTCTAAAATGGATGAAATTCATTATTTTCCCTAATTCTTCAAACAATATCCCCCATAATGACAATGTGAAAGAAGTTTGTTTGAAATGTTTAGAAATTTATTAAAAATATAAAACGAAAATGTATGTACGTACATATGTACGTAAGTATTCACAGCCTTTGCCATGACACTCAAAATTGAGCTCAGGTGCATCCTGTTTCCACTGATTAGCCTTGTGACGTTTCTGCAACAGTTGATTGGACATGATTTGGCACACACCTGTCCATATAAGGTCCCACAGTCCAAGGAATTATCTGTAGACCTCCAAGACAGGATTGTATTGAGGCACAGATCTGGGGAAGGGTACAGAAATTTTTCTGCAGCATAGCAGGTTCCAATGAGCACAGCGGCCTCCATCATCCATAAATGGAAGAAGTTTGGAGCCACCAAGACTCTTTCTAGAGCTGGCTGCCTGGCCCGACTGAGCAATCAGGGGAGAAGGGCCTTAGTCAGGGAGGTGACCAAGAACCCAATGATCTCAAGTTCATCGTCCAACAGGACAATGACCCTAAGCACACAGCCAAGATAACAAAGCAGCGGCTACAGGACAACTCTGTGAATGTCCTTGAGGGGCCCAGCCAGAGCCCAGATTTCAGCCCAATTGAACATCTCTGGAGAGATCTGAAAATGGCTGTGCACCTACGCTCCCCATCCAACCTGATGGAGCTTGAGAGGTCCTGCAAAGAAGAATGGGGGGAAAAAAAATAGATGCGCCAAGCTTGTAGCATCATACTCAAAAAGACTTGAGGTGTAATCGGTGCCAAAGGTGCTTCAACAAAGTATTGAGCAAAGTCTATTAATACTTTTTTTTTGTTTTTTACTTTTCATAAATTTGCAAAGATTTCAAACAAACTTCTTTCACATTGTCATCATGGAGTATTAATGTGTGTGTGTGTGTGTGTGTGTGTGTGTGTGTGTGTGTGAGTTATATACAGTTTTGCACAACTGATCTTAAAGGCAGGGTAGGTAAGTTTGAGAAACTAGCCAGAAACTGCTGGATTTTGAAAGTATCCAACAGAGAAACTCCCACCCCCTCCCTTCTGGGCTCCTTCCAAAGCCACGCCCCCAAAACACGTGAATGCGCGTTGCCGACACCGCAGGAGGATGAGGACAGTGTGACAAGTGGAGAGCAGCGGCTCACGTCAGGGGTAAGAAAACATCTAACTTTATCATCATGAACTAACCCGGCTGTTAGTACTCACTATCAAGCTAGCATGTTTTTATTGGATAGGTTTAAAAAGGCTGAGTTTTAATCAGTAACGAGCTGGCTAGCTAACTGTTAGCAACAGGTAGCTGTGCTAACAGCTGCGGTAACATTAGACAAAGCTAAAAACAGGCTGATACACATTTTCCCGTTTCCATCAGTTACACTACACGAACGTGTATTTCATGTTAGACTCATAACATGTACGTTGTTTTGCATGTTAGAGCTTCCGTGGTGACAGCATTATTGTCTCTAATAAGGACTACACCCCAGAGCCGAGCACAAACCGGGACAGGTCCGGGGTTGAGGCGAAGCAGAGGAGGGAGGGCTGCCGGGGTCTGAGGAAGAAAAGGCAGGACGGGGAGGACCAGGTGCAAGCCAAGGAGCACATCTTCTAGGACCTGCGTCGAGCTTCACGCTCCAAAAACAGTATATGAACAGGTATATCTATACATACATATTTTAATATTAGTCTATTATCTCCCAGTGTACTTAGTTAGTTTTCTCTGGTGTTTCCCCCTAAGCCCTTTGACTGTCAAAAATAAATGCTTTATAAATGTAATCCATCACTATTACTTTTTTTTATTATCGTTTACTGATTACAACAACTAACTACAGCTCTTGACATGGTGTGTAATGTGGACACAGAAGTCCTGTTAGAGAACAACAAAACCCTGTTCAATAAAAATATCTGATCATGTTGATGAATGTTCTGTCCTATTACACAGATCTTTCCAATTTGGGGTACTAACAACTATATATTCCTTTACAGGCAGGAATCTAAGGACTGTGGACAACATCTAGACTACAGTGTTTCCATGCACCACACATGGCTGACCTTCCAGACCCAGGACAGAGTAACAGACAGTTCAGCCAGGCAGCATACAGACAGTTTGCAGTGTGGCAATGTGGAGCACTTGGTCACAGAGTCGTGATACTATGTTGCTGTTTCTGGAAGATATGCAACTGTTATCCTGATCCACCAGGACAATACAGAGGTTTAATCCTAGCAGGGTGTAAAATGTAATGTCACCAACTGCTACACAAATAATTCCCTCCACTGTGTGAATGAATACCTGTACATTGTTTTCTTTTTATGCCCAGGAGGGTAGAAAAATACAAAGATATTTTCCCTGTTCTGAATAATATTTTCATTCTTTTTTAAATAAAACATTGAAAATGATAAATGCCTTTTCTTTACACTTGCAGCATAAAAAGTGAAAAGTTTGTAACACCTGACATTGTTCTCTTATAGAGTAGTTAACATTTTCACATAAAATGCAAGCAATAACAATAAATCAGCACCATCTATCTGTATTCCTCATACTGTTTAATAGTTTTTGACTCATCACTTATAAATGTATTGAGTAAAATGCACAAGAGTACTCATAATGCAACATACTGAATTGTGTCATCAGCTTTTCTCCTGGCTGGTCTGTGGACATGGTGGTTATAATCCTGGCCAGCCAGCATGGACCAATCAGCGTATGCTGGTGAGAAGTACAGGGCTATGAAAGACTCCAAATCTACAGGTGACCTGAGGGCACAGTAGAAATAAAACAAACGGTATCTTACCTAATATTAGCTTTGGAAAACACAGCTTGCGCTGCTGTTTTCCAGCTCACCTACAGCTAGATATAATTCATCTTCGCTACTCTGGCTGCTACACCAGCCTGTACTCATAGCAACCGTTAGCTGTATGCTAAGTAGGTAGCTACGTTTGCTAGCGATGAAAGTAACAAATTACCATCAAAATGATAAAAGCCAGATTACCTGTCCAGCAGAAATAAAGCGACCACGGTGTAACGTTTCGGCTCCTTTGTGTTCCTCAGTTGTCAGTCACTATCGTTGAAAAGCCACGCATATATTACCTCCGGTCTGACCGCTTCGCTCATCAGGTCTGAGCGAGCTGACCGGGTGCGCGCCCGGGGGCAGCTCCTGTAGCAGCACGGCTGGTAGCCATGGCAGCGAGGGAGAGTGACAGTCAGCCAGCCAATCATTGCATTCGGTCCGAATGCAACGAATGGCTGTGTTTACTGAAGCCCTGAGAGGACTACAGACAGACGATTTTTATTCTCTCTTTTTCAGAGCACCTAACCTTTTAATATGCATTGGTGTATAAAGACAGTTTCAACAAATATGACAAAAAGTGTTTCAGAAGCAACTTGCCTACCCTGTCTTTAATAAATCAGACTCGAAACTGGAGCCACCTGTGCCCATTTTGAGGTTTGAACTCAGTAAGCAGCATGTCTCTCAGCAAACAAGTTCTTTGTGCTCTTTACTGTAGAAGCAAACAATGAATTTATACGGTAATTGCAACTGATGATATGTGTATATTATCTGCATGACTCCAGAGAGTCAGAGGAGGTCACAATCTAAGGTCACCTTCCCATCCATGATACCTGGTTTTGTTGCTAGCATACAGGTGCCACTGTGGGATGTTAAGTTGAAGAGGAACTTGAAGGAGAAATATGTAATTTTAGAATTAATGATAATAAGGGCAATTCATCAGAACAAATTGATTCCAAAAACATGTTCAACCTGTACTGTACAATGTATATGTGACCAAATGTGATGGATAAACATTAATTGACAAAATTAAGACCCGATATCACAAATTGCCTCCATTCTATAGCCTGTGTGGATCTTTTTTACATCATTTTTTAGAGCTGCATATTGTCCTGTTTGACATGGAAGGTGAGATTGAACTGAAGAAAAGAGTGTAACAAGCCAAAAGTAAATTCAACAGTGTACATCACATTATGTTAAAGTTTTCAGAACAGGGTTCACTTGCGTTTTTTTCGCATCCATCGAAAGCACAGTATCATTTCATGACTCAGATATCTTGAGCTTTAAGCGTGTCAGATAGTAATGTTCAGGCAGATAATGATGAGGAGGATGAAATACAGGATCAGGATAGCATAAGACAGAGAGGGAGAACAGTTCAGGCCCTTCAGGTAGCCACGGTGCCAAATTAAAGACTCAAGGCCGAGCATGGCGACAGCCTTGGAGATTCCTTCACTGAAGAGAAGCAAAAGAGGAAATGAGAGAGAAGGAGCGAGAGACCGAGTAACAGGTGTCCACAAAATCATTGTTACTGTTTGACAGCTCCAATTTGTCTCGTATTATGAATTTTTGGAACAAGTAGAATAATAAAAAGCATTGGACTCCATGTGCAAGATATCTGTGTGTAACGCTTTTTATAGGTTTATAGATTTTAAAAAATCATACAGACTTGGTGTGCAAAGGCCTTTTAGTCTTGTTTGGCCATTTCTTTGATAGACTGGCGACCTATCCAGGGTGTTTATTTTTTTCCCTGCCTTCTGCCCAATGCATGCTGGGATGGGTTCAGTCTGACTAGGAATAGGAAGGAGCAGGTACAAAGATTGAATGTGAATCAATAACGCATACACAATCACACTTTTACATAACTACACACACAAGCACACACAAACATGCGCACTCACACACACACACCCACCTTGTAAATAAGATATTAAGTGATTGCTACTGAGTAATTTCTCCAGGAAGTGTTTCACTCTTGTGGAGGGGATGAAGTAGAAAATGTATTGCTTGGCTTTTAATTAACAAAAAGCTGATAAGGTGTTCTAGGTTGGTGTGGGTGTGTGTTTTGCACAGCCTTATGATGTCAATATTTGTGTGTGCTGCACACTGAAAGGCTTGCTATTTAACCAGATATGTAAATGTCTCTTACTGTCAACCAAGTATTTACCTTAAAAGATCTCAACACCAGTATAGTTTTCTTCTGATGTATTTATGCCCATCAGTAAATTATACATTTATATATCTTTTAGTTATATTTATAATACTATTTTAAATATTAGGCCAGTGCAATACAGCATAGTTAGTAAGCAGCTGTGACTTATCTGCATGGAAAATAAATATACTGCCATGACACAAGACCTCATATTTTTTAAATTCAGATTGAGGCTTTGAGATTTCACTTAAACTTACAAGTGAAAACTTATGTTCACAGATACTACAAAATGACAATTTAATGATACAGTGTAGGTTGTATATGAAAAGATTTCTTTTTAGCTCATGTAGGAATAAGAAGTACATGTTATGTGTTTTTCTTTTTAAGTGGGTTTATATCATAGACTGTATAAAAGATGTGGACGTAGCCACTGTGACATCACCCATTGGTTTGTGGACAACTGGTTTAAAGCCTTGACTTTGGCATTTTGGGCGTAGCCATCTTGGTTTTTTTCTCAGGAAAAAAAGGTTGAGGCTTAGTGAAGTGAAAGAGATTAAAACACAGAGGAAATCTTGTTGAGCAAAAAAAATGTAATGTCCCATAATGTTTTAGTTTGTTGCCATCCTTTTTCATTTCATCATTTTTTTTCCTGTTGCAAGAAATATCAGGACCGAACACATAATATCTGTACTGATATATAGCATGACAATGTCTCTCTTTCTCTGTGTGTGTATGTGTAATTACTACTACTATTAATACTTTGCCAAAGAGGAGTGCAGTGTTACAAATGTAATCATTAAGTAAACATGTACTGTATCTGATGCTACATATCCACTATTCCTCCAACATTGGTGATGCATCTTTAACTTCCTTACTAATGAACACAGAGTGAGTCATGCACTCCCTGTCTGTGTGTGTGTGTGTTTTCATAAAGCCCTCTCGCAAGATATAATAATATTAGACATTAATAGTGTATATGTGCGTGTGTGTGTTTGATGTAATGTTCAGATCGGTCTTCTTTTTCAGGCTCAATTGAAGAGGAAAGAGCCACACTCGTTATGCACTTGTCAATGCAAATACTGCAACATCTACACAGCAGATCAGCGAGTCCCAGTATCTGATTATCCCTCATATTCCTCTGACAAAACACAAACTTGATTTTATTAGTATAAAAGTACGCAAAAACAAAAAATTACAATAATTATAAGTGAAGCCCACATTATTTTTACTCAAACTATCCTTCTTAGTAGAGCAGATTAATTCTATCCATGTTAAAGTAGGATTACGATCCACTTTGTTGCTGTTGTTTGTAATCAAGGTTCTGTGGCCTATGATATGATTAGAAGGAATCAAATTTTGTCTCAAAGACTATCCATAGTGAGTATTATTGAAAGCTGATGACACTGGCAGACAATAAAAGAAAAGTCTACATGGCTTACATTTTGTAACACACTGAATAAAAAAAAGGTTGGCCATAAAGGTATTAATAGTAATGGCATCTGGCATCACCCTGCACTGATAGACATGTTTTTAGAGGGGGACCTCACAAATTGTTCACATCCAAGTCTGTTTATAGGTGTCAGAGTAATACTGTATATGTGAATTGTGAAATGTTATGCCTTTTGAGGCTCCAGAGAGAGCTGCAAGAAGTCTGGTAGACAGTGTTGTGGAGTAACTAGTTACAGTCATTTAGTTGTGTAATTTAATTACAAAATAAATGTAACTGTAATCTGTTAAAAAATCTCTATTTAAATTACAGTTACCTTTGAAAATGTTCATGATTACATTGGGGGTTCCATCTGGATATTTCCTGTAAAAAGCTGGGCTTAATGTTGAATAATATTCATTTTGTTGCTTTGCATGTTTTTCATGTGCACAATATCTGTCACTGTTAGTGTTGTGGAGGCAGGTTGGAGGACCCAAACGCAGGACATGTAGGCTAGCAGGTATAGTTCTGGTGGTTTATTAACAAAGGCAACAAAAGGCGAGCGCACTTACAGGAAGAGTGGCTGATCAAACAAAGGTTGTCCAACAGAAATCCAACATCCAAAAATGAGCAGGGAAACACGACAAGTAGGCTGGCAACACAAGGTAACACACTGTAACACTGGGTGACAATAAACAATGACCCAACAAGGACAAGACAGAAACACCAGGTATATATACACACTGGGACTAACGAGCAGCGGGAGCAACACAGGTGAAAGACATGAGGCTAACGAGGCACAGGCAGGGAGAAAGAGAACAGGGGAAAACAGAGACAGACATGCAGAGGGATCACTGGGGTAACAGACATGACAAGGGTTACCGAACACTAGACGATAGACAAGACCCCCAAAACCCAACAGACCAAAATAACGCTAACTAAACACAAAAGTGCAAAACATGGCATGGCAGACAGGCAGAGTGTGACAATATCTTCCTTTGCCATTTCTAGCCACAGCATTTTAGTAAAGTCTGATGCTATTCCGATGCATTTTATTGGTTATTATGTTTGAATTTGCAGTGCCACCCCTCTGCCAGTTAAATTGCCTCCTAAGCTGTCTTTTGAGAATGGTTAAAGTTGAAAACATTCTTTCGAAATTTATAAATGTAATTAAATGTAATAAGTTACATTACTTTGATAAAGTAAAAAGTTAAATAGGGTAACTTGTAACTTACATTTCCAAAGTAACCTTCCCAACACTGCTGAAAGATTACCTCAAGTGATGTCAGTAGAGTCAGCGTCAGTTGCGGCTGAAGACGACAAGTTTGAAAATAAAAACCAAATCTAGGGGTGTGGAGTTTGAAACAAGGGAGCTTACCAGACCCCTATACTAATCTCTGCATTAGCCGCTGCTAGCGTAACACATTTCTAACCAACCTGTCTGCTGCTGTTACATTGTGGGTAATGTAGGCACCGGGTTTGGAAGAAGAATGTGTGGACTACAAACAAAAAAAATCTCTTGTTCTGCTGAGCTTTTTAAAGAATGAAGTTTACAATATGGTTACCCTAGTTCTTTTAGCACAGGCGGAGCCCTCTACTGGACTCAGTCTGTCTTAACACTGCCGAACTGTGGTCACCACAAAGCAGCGTGCAGCTGGGACGAACCAAGAGGGCACACAGCTCACTCACTCTCTTGGCAGAGGTAAGCGCTAGTAACAAGGTCTTGAGAAATAGCATTTTTAAGCAGGACTGCTCCAGGGGCTCGTAGGGTTATTTACACCAGAGCCTCCAACACCAGCAGCAGGTCCCACTGGGGTGCGAAGACACGAGACACCGGCTGTTGTCTCCTCACACTCTGCTGAAAACGCTTCACGAGGGGGTTGGTGAAGACAGGTCTGTCGCCAACCCCTCATGACAAGATGAGATGGCTACAGCGTACATGTTAATGGTCAAGTACGACAGGCCCTGCTTCATCAGGCCTTGTAGGAAGAAGAGGATGGATCCCATCAAACCAGTTATGGGATCCATCTCCCTCTCAGTGAATGGTCTGTACCACCTCTGAGGGACAGGCCAGCCTGTCTCAACCTCTGCCTTTCAGGAGCCAAACCTAAAGAGGTTGGCTGAGCACCGGCAGCGTGCCTGACTTCTGTGCCCCCCAGACTTGAGGCAGGGTTCTATCACCGCCTGCTTCATCACCTCTGTGTACCACCCCGACGATTGGCGGTTGGGGGCTACCAGAATGACTGACAACCACTCCTGTCTGACTCCCTCCAGCGGGGAGGAAATTAGATGGAAATCAGTTGGGGGAATGCATACAGCAGCCCCTTTGGCCATGGTGCGTGTGCAAACGCATCCACGTCAGCACCCCTGTTCTCCAAGCTGCTGTGGGAGGAGGACCAGAAACACCGCTGGAGCTTGTCTAAGTAGAAAAAGTGCCTCATGGTAGCAGCGCGGTGTCCACGCACATGCTGAATGTGCAATGGGTCATTGAGTTGCTGAAGTGGAGTCTCCTGAATTCGATGCCACAAATCGGAAGGCAAAACGCATAAACTTCCTGTGTTTCTGGGCCACCTAGAGTAGTAGGCGTCAACCAATCGGTTTTATGTGGTGTTTGTTTCCACTTTATATGTACAGTGGTATAAGATGTGAATGTCATACATTTCCAGTGTCAGTTTGTATCCATGTTTCTCACAGCAGAGTCCTATAAATATATTGAAATGTATCCATCCAACACTGGTACTGTATATGCATTTTCTAACATCTGAAAGTCTAGAATAAATTAAATTCTAAGGGCACACCACCCACTTGCATCTGCCCATATGGGTGTGGAAGAACTTGAAGAGTTCACTTCAGAACTTTTTTACATGAAATGTGAAGGCTGGTTACCGGGAAGCATAAAACCACATTTTAAAGCAGACAAGGGCTGTATGTACAGAGCGTTGTCAGAAAGAAAAATATACTGTAGGAGATAATGAGGTAAATATTGTTCTGTGGCCCCACACTGCTGTTGTTTTTCTACAAAACATTCCTTGTACTCTGCACTTGATGTTTGGAGAAATTTAATGGGCGCTTTAAGCTTTATGGGTTTTTTTAAGCTGCAATATTATTGTACTGTTAACTTTAAGAACTTGTGCACAGGCTGAAATGGAATAACGGGTAGTTTTTGTTTACGGTAGTTCTATAAACTTAAACAGAGTTTCAGCTGGCATGGGGCTAAGTACATAATGGCTCGGGTTAAATTTTTTGCATAGGAGCAGCTGTTGCTTTAAATAAGCACATTAAGGCACATCAAATGCAAAATAGTCAAGGAAGTTGTCTGAGGATTTATCTCAAGAGGTAGGCAAACATATCTGTGGGGTGGGAGGACTACAAATTCTGGTGCCTACATCTGGACAGGGCCTGGACAGGTCCCAGGTCTCTGACTGGGTGACAGGCTTGTCTGCTAGCCAACCTTGGCCAGCTGAGATGGGGGTGGGTGGGTGGGGATTAGGGAGGTGTCAAGCTTTGACAAGGGCAGACAGGACAGCCAAGTGTCAGAGAGTGAGCCTATCTCTGCTTCTCTGCCTAATTTTCTCTCTCTCTCTCTTGCTTTGTCTCCTCCTGCCTCCATGTTTCTCCACAATTTATTATCAAACAGGAACACAAAGACAGGTCAGTCAAGCTTTCAGGAATGTAATGAATGAGTTTATGGTTTGTTCTGATGAGGTTTTCTTTTTCTTTTTTTTTCAGATATTCTATGAAAATCTAACCAAGCGTTAAATTCCCAATTCTTAACACTGCTTTTGAATTTATTTACACCTTTAGCCGTGAGTCACACTTTCACTCAGATTAGAAGTGATTATCACATTCAGACCTTTTACTCTTGGAAGTGACAAGTCATTATTAGTATGCTTGGAGGAGAAAACCAATGCAAAATAACGTTCCCTACACAACAGATTTGTCATACAGGCTACAGCAATGCGCTGAAATAAATGAGAGGAGAAACATTGATGTCATCAATCATATTGTTTGGCTTTTCTCTTCTCAGCTTTCTCTCCTTTCATTTATGTATGTGTAAAGCTGAGGGGAAGAGCATGTGTTTCCACCTGTGTGTATCAACTATCTGTTTGTGTCTAATCTCTTTTCTTACAGAGAAACACAAAGGCAGGGGCTCCCCGTAAAGTCCTATAAAAGTGATTAAAAAAGACAGGGGTGGTACAGAGGCACGGTGGAGCAGCTGCAAACCTCCCAAAAAGCTGTAATTACTTTTCCCTTCATCTTTGCCTCTCTTACCGTCTCCCAGAGTCTGATTACTTACCTAGGAGAAAATCTAATTGACACAGCAAATTGGCAAACACACTCTGAGAACTTCAGCACCAAGCCAGTCGATCCTGACTAGATAATTGCAAGAAATATAGCTTTGCACCTTCTTGGTCTTTGTGGGAGGGCTTAAAAGGGGATGTGGTATCTGTCTTTTCAGACTGCTGATTAGAATCAAATAGTCAGTAATTACAGATTGGAACACCACTGGGAAGGCTAAAGACCTAGAAAAGAAACAGGGTGAAGATTTATTTGTGAGGACTTTCTCCACTTTGCTTGTTAAGACACACACAGGACTTGTGGAGCCACTTTTTCTAAAGTTTCTATTGGCTATTTATTTATTCTATAAGTACAACTATCCCTATTTTAGATGACTCACTTTATGTTGTATTATGAAACATTTAAAAACCTGTCAAGAACATTGTTTCTTTGACCAATTACTTTTGGATCATAAAAGGTACTAAATCTTTTCATGTTAAGCAGGTTCCCTGTCTAAAAGTCAAGGCTACATTTTCAGGTTCAATATAATCTGCCATAAAACAGATGATGGGGCATAAGAAGTGGTTTAGAATTGGATTGGAGGGCTCTCAACAATGAAGTGCACGCCATGATGCAGCCAATATGCATAATACAAAAAGAAGAGGTTGGGATGGTGGATGGAGCAGCAGCAAGCAATGTTGATATGAGTGTATCAGTGGAGTAATTGAGACGCATCTGATTATAAAGGCTGACCTGTCAGCTAGTCACTAGTAGCCAGTCAGCTGAAGAATAATCCACTGATGCTGAAGCATGAATGAAGCTGCTGATGCCAATCAGCTGAATCTAGCACAACTTTAGTACTCTGCCTGAACCAATGCAATGCTTCATTTCTACAGTATACAGTATTTCACATGATGATAATCTACTACACACTGTGATGTGTGTGTAACTGATGAAGGAAATTATACCCATCATAACGCAATTTTCTTTTTCAAAAACAGGAGTTAAATCTATATTTATTTACTGTGTTATGAAGAGACAAAGGAGTATATTAATACTCTCTTGTTAAAGTAAAATCTGTCTGGCACAATATCATCATACTCTATACCAGGCTGCTGGGCAGGACAGGTTTAAAAAAACAAACAAAAAAAACAAAAAACAAACACCATTTCAACACAGATAGCCATGCAAACAACATGAAGCAACAACAATCACATGTATACCATGTATACCACCACCACATAAGCTTACTCTTTCTACAACATCTTTCATGACGAGCAGCTCTTCAACATCAACACTGACTTTGCAGGTTGAGTGAGACATTTTGTCAGCTAATTAATGTGTTTAATGAAAAGGCAAAGCCAGCAACCTCCAACATTTTTGAATTGTTGCAGGAGAGTTTTGACGGTTTGCCTTAATGAGAAGGCAAAGGACGAAGTCAGGTGACATGAGACATTAGGGCGACAAGTCTGGATAGGGAGGAAGTCAGGTCAAATGGATGGGTCATCAACACATCAGACTTTGCCATGAGAAACAGGGGCCTGCACCACGAAGCAAGTTCAACATACCCAGGATATCTTTTCGTTATCTAGCTCTAACGATTGCAATCAGCATAAGCGGTCACACGAAGCTAGTTATCAACTCGGCAAGTTAACCCAGGGTTTCCCAATGTAGCCATGAGCGCGTTCACATAAAAGAGGCAGTATTAGCAGCAGATGACCAATTGCATACATGGACAAGTCTACTGGCAGCAGAATGGCATATTTTACAAACCAAGGGCAAACTGTAATATTAGACAGATGTAGTCATGTAGCACAGCTGCAGCTGCCACATGCAGGAGGACAGAAAATCACCAACAGTGTGAATGCCTAAAATTAACAAGTGTAGTCTATACCATGAACGTGTTGCATAGATGTGTCTCTGACAATTTTAGCCTTATTCTTAGGGGTACTTAATAAGTAATCATTCTAACTCTAACACCATGAACATCTTGCCACTTCAAAAATCTGATTAATTTATTTAACGCACTTAAAAGTGTTCCAAATATTTTAAATTAACTTCTTAAGCAAGGAAAATCCATTCATGCCATAAAAGGTGCCATGACATGACCAGTGTCTATAATAGCCAACAAGATAGCTACTGATCTAAAATAAACGCATAAAATAAACACATACAATAGGCCTACCAAACTATATACTTACAATATTCAGTCTCACATAAAAAAACCCAGAAACCCATTTATTTTAACGCCTGCAACAGGCTGTGTGAAATGCACTTGGGAGCAAATAAAAAATATAAAACATATTTCAAAGTGGTAAGTAGGCTTAATGTCATATCTTTAACAACAAGTAGTAGACTATAGGCTATAGTAGCCTACTTCCATCAGTCTCTGTAGGATGATATCGCTACACAAAGCTATCCACATCACCGCAGCAAACATAAAACACTCTGTGTGATCTCTGAAAACCTCGGGTTAACCTCCGAAGTTACCTCGATAAGCTCAAATCCTGCTTCGTGGTACAGGCGCCTGCATTGAAATTTTTTTGTTTGTTTTTTTTTAACCCAAACCACAATATTTCCCTAAGCTCAACAAAGTATTTTAACCCAAACCATGATTGTTCCGTTTTTGTGCCTATCCAAACCTTAGCCAAATATTCTGGGAAAAAACATAAGTCTTTGTACCAACAAAAATAAACGTCTCTTAAAAAGTTTCTGAACGAGGCCAATTATCAAAGCATTGAAGGAATATCTGCAGGTTAATTTGTCTCTCATTGTCACCCCTTTGTTCTCAACATGTACTTTTCAGCAACCAAGAGGCATCCAGTGTTTTCAGTCAGTTGATTTGGTGGACTGGCAAAACTGTTACCTTAGTGAAAAAAAACAACTGAACTCCAATCAGCACAAAGCCCAAAGATGAAAACTAAATCAATGGTCCTACTATGTAGATGTCACTCTGCATCATGGCTACATTATAAGTCCTCCTGGAGCATTTGACCTCTGGTTGCTCCCTCTGACTGCATAGTGGAGCCTACGGGTGGGTCAGCCTGATTGGTGCAGAGGTCTTGTGCCCTCCTTCCCCGCCTCCCAACATGTAAGAGACATGGCAGGCGGGTCCCTCGAGGCGGTCTGCCCAGCACCGTGACCCCACCGACCGAGAGGGAGGGAGAGAGAGGATGAAACATGGAGCGGGAAAGAGAAAGTAAGAGAAGAAATATGTGTTAGGGGGAATAGGCAGAGTGACAAAGTGCTTGTATGTGAGATAAAGAAGTATAATGTGAGACAGTAGAGCAAGAGGGGACAAAGTGAAAATGAGACAGGAATGGAACAAGATGAGTACAGGAAGAAAAAACCTAAAGGAAAGTGACAGAGAGAGAAAGGTGTGACAACCGTAGACTAAATCTTGAGAGACAAAGGACCCCCCCAAAAAAGAGGGAGGGAGGTAGAGAGGAGCAAAGCAGAGATGGACAGTAGCTGTGACTGCTGCTGCACAGAACAGCCCTACAGGCCATCACGGACCAGTCCTCCAAATGTCAGCCCAGTCAGGACCACCCTGGGATGCCAGCAAGACCCCCTGGGACCTCCAGGGAAGCAGATAACAACTGACACTGGAGAGCTGAGCTGCCACTTGCGCACACAAACAGGCACAGTACTGCCTCCTCTCATACTCTTTGTTCCAGTAACATGTCTGGGCTAGTTGTGTTGCCATGCTTAAATTTGTTCCCTCATCTACATGGGTCACAGCCTGTTTTCAGACTCCACTGAAGCCAATGTGGGCACGCGTTGCCTTCAAAAACTAACTCTCTGGGACCAGACGTAGACAGGCTCATACATGGATGATAGAGGGTGATAGTAAAATGGCCTCATTCTTTCAGTCTCTTACTAATGCAGAGATGAAGAAGAAATGAAAACTGTCCAGTCGAGGGAGCTGTCAGAGAGCATGTGAAAGAAGGGAGAGGGAGGGAGAAGGGAGGCGGTGTAGAGATGGAGAAACACAGACAGAGACAGAGAAGCAGAAAACAAAAGAGAAAGACTGAGAGGGAGAACAAAGCGCCCTCTCCCGCCCAGGGGTTGGATACAAAGGGAGAAATTAGAGCCAAGGGGAGTGGGAGGGGGGAAAAAAGGAGGCGAGCAGGAAAGAGCAGTCTGATTAATTGAGACAGAGTCAACTGACCGCGAGTCATTAAGCTGCCACTGGGCTGAGCGCCAGTCACTATTCATTCTCCTCACTACCACTCTCTGCTTCTCCACTTTGAGCCCAGTATCATCCTTGCGTCACCTCCCTGCTTCTTTCACACAGTCACTAACACATGGGTGTAATTCCTTCCAGACAGGAGGCTGTTCTCAAAAAAAAAATCTTTTGTCTTTATTAGGCATCCACTTGGAGGGATCATTTGGGATGGCTGCTCTTGAGGGTGGGATGACAAATGATGATTGTTCCACTGCACCGCACCAAAAACAATGCGTTTCACCAGTCTGAAGACACAGGGGGGTGGACTTAACGTGAGCTCTTTTCACACATGGAAAATGGAACATTGCTGGTTTGTTTGAGGTATTTGTGCAAGGCATGTGGTTTTTAGGATTCATGCTCATGTCTCAGTTCCATGTTGACTTTTTCTGTGACACTACCTTTCCGAATTAAGGAACTGGGTGATTTGGAAAATAATGACACCATAGTTAGGGAGTGTTTCTAGCTCCCTGCCTGAATGATGACTTTCGAAACTATTTTGCTGTTTGTTGTAGTCGTCTAATCATTATTTAGTAATCAGTCGGTGTGTATATGCATCTGACAGAACTGAAGCTGATACGGTTAAGTAATGGACACAAGGTTTTGGTTAATCTGCCAGATATTGCAATTACGATTCGATTTGCAATTTTATTTTATTTTTTACTAAAGTTCAATATTCACTGCAAGTCTATTTTGTGGGAAGCCATGTCAAGCAGCACAAAGCAGAATAATCTTCATGATTAGCTAATAGCGTTCTTTCAAAACACAATTTCGATTTGAAAACGATTAATAGTTCAGCCCTAATTTTGACATGAAACAAAGAGAGGATGTGCATTTAATAGCTTTAGTTTTGTATATAATATACTATATATTGACACTTAACGCCCGCTCACACAAGTTTTTAAATTGGCAGTGAAAATCAATTAATCACAATGTTGCCGCAATCAGTTTCATTCGTGTGGGCGAAGTACAACCATGCTTCAAGTTTTTGTGTCGATTCCAATTCTGTGAAGTTTAACTCGAGAAATCATTTCACTGCAATCTTTGTGGTCTCATTTGTGTATCACATTAGCCTTTTGAATACATATAACATTTGGAAAACAACTAACTTTTCTGTAACAGGATAGGGTAAGTAGTAGGCTACCTAATCATCGTTTTGTTCCTGGGAACACAGCTCCCTCCACAAGTCACAACATCCCAATTAAACATAATATATTCGAAGTTAATTATCCGGGATGTGAAGACAGGATGTCTGTGCTCCAGCTGGATTCTTATATTTCGGATTATGTCTTTGCATGCATATATAAACTGGCCAGGAATTTGAGACTGTGGAGCAGCAACAGGAGCAGCCACAAAAGCGGCGTCATGAACATCAGGAGCACAGACCATGTCCCGGTCAACAGATCTATACATCACCTCTGATCACATGGTCAGTCAGATCCATTTTGCATGAAGCAACATCATGTTCTCATGAAAGGCTCCCTTAACAGCCCAGTGTAGTTAATCTCTTGCTATAGGCAGTGGCGGCCTTAAGCATCTGGGGGGCAACTTCTATTCTGCTTGGGTAGCTTAAACACTTTTCTCAAATTAAATTAACAACAAAAGCAATGCCATATTTAGGTTGGGATTGAAAAGTATCTGAAACTACTGGTAGTTTACAATGAATTGCACTTTACACTCTTTCAGCACCATGGACAGCTCAATACAAGCCTGGAGAGTGAAAAGGATTTGGCAAGCAGCTCCACCAGACCTACAAATTTCCCATTATCTGGTGGTGCTCAAAAAGCACAAGTCCGAACCACTGCGCCAAAATATAAAAATAGTTGGTAGTGGGTTAGCAAAAAATCTGAACGGTGAGTGTTGATCAACATACATTCGGAAATCAGTTATTTCACAGACCCCAACTCAAGGGTGAGGGCTGGGGTATTAGAGTGCATTTTTATGTACAATTCAGTCGATATTGACTATAAGCTATGTACAGCGTGCTAACCTCGAAAACTGAACCCAGCTGTATTATAACATAGCTATCCTTATTAGCTAGGCTCTTACATGCTAATAACTTCTTTGAAGCTGGGTCTCCGACATTGACGGCATTGTGTTGGATAGATTTGTGCTGAGGTGTTCATGATACTAACCATTGAACTCCAGATGGATTCAGGAATCTTCTCTATGGGGAAAAGCTGGCAACAATCCTTCCTTCTGCGCGTGATCATGTTTTCATTTAGATTGTGCTTGAAGAGAAGGGACTATTTACAGGTGGGTCAGTCGTCAATGTGTTTGTGAGAGAGAGAGGGAGTGAGGGAGTGTTAAGTACCAATGTTAAGTATGTTAAGTGAGGGAGTGTTTATTTAGTGTATTTTATTTATTTATTTCATTTTTTAATATACTTTTTATTTTTTTTAACACAAACACACATGCTTTGATTCTTTACACTTTAATTACTTATTTAATGAAATTTATGGGGTTGATTGATGTAGTTTGTATGATGCTTGGCAATATTGTTGTTACACATTCATGCCAATAAAGCTCATTCAAATTGAATTGAATTGAACTGAGTGAGCCAGAGGAGGTGCTGAGTGAAATGTGTTGTGCGCAGCTCTATAATCAAATATGATTTTACCCATTCTAAATAAATAAATCGAAATATCAATATGTGGCAGTCATTGTTGATATTATGATATATGTGTGTATATATATATATATATATATATATGTATGTGTGTGTGTGTGTGTGTGTGTGTGTGTGTGTGTGTGTGTGTATTTAGTGGCTAAATTATTCAATTCTTGCATGTCAATCAGGGCCCTTTGAGAAGGTGGGGCCCGTTTCTATTGAAATGGGTGAAACATAGCTAAGTTTGCCATTGGCTTTGGAGCTGAGCCTTAATATAAAATAAGTGTGCCAGGATGGTGTGCAGACAGCATCCAGTGCTGGGGCTGGCTCATGCAAACTCAGTTTAGTGCATTTAGATAGCTTTCAATCAAAGACTCATAGAGAGGCTAAACAGTGCTGCAGAGATCATGATAGGGAGCTGCGCTACATGAAAATGAACAGCTATTAGTAAAAGTTTTAGTTCTGCGCCTCCTTGACTGCAAGAGGCAGTTTATAGTTTACAAAAAAAGGAAAAAAGGAACAAGAATAGTGGGAGGGACCAAGCTATCAGGCATGAGGAGTCAGAAAATAGGTTTCCAAAAAATATACGTTTTTATTTACAAAACACAGAAAAACTCATTTACAAAACAAAATAAAATGTTCAGGGCCCTTAAAAGAGGTAAACTAAACAGAACTTACCTCAGGTAACATAACATTAACAAAACACACTTAGAATAACTAAACAGACCTCCTAAGACTGAGACATGGGGAATCTTATATAGTGGCTGACCAGGCCATTCTGAGACAAAGGGGGTAGACAAACACATAATATATAAACAAACCACAATAACTACAACAAATGTTAAGCCAATCTGAACTAATGGTAAATCAATCAAATAATTACAACAACAAAAGTAGAACTAGCAAAGAAAAGAACACAGCTCCAAAATGGAAAACTCTGCCACCCCCACGATATGGGAAAACATGGTGCAGTCCAGTTATCCATTCCCCTACTTAAACAGCTTAGATTCAGTTGGAAGTCCTTTTGTCAGCTAACCGGAGACCCCCTGCAGCAATTCCCCAGGAACTGGTAAATCAAAAAGAAAGGTATTCATTTCACAGGATATAACTTAAGTTAAACAAAGATAATGAACCTGAAGTTAACTAAATGTGTGAATGCAACAAGAGAGTTATTTATTTTGTATGAAAGTTACCACCTAGAGTTGTGGCTGCTAGTGCGGCCATCACAAATAGCATTTGTTATTTCAGATAGAGGGTATCTGACTGTATGTTTTACAGAATAAAGCCCTCAGGGTACATACTGTAGATAAAATGGACTTGACCTCTCTGTGAAATCGTGAAGCAGCTGTCTTCACAATTACACATTGCTACTTGTAACCTCAAACTCAAAACCAGCTGTTGCTCTCATAATTTCCCTACATAACATCTTAATAACAACTTCCACGCAGCTCTCCTTCTTCCTCACTGTCTCCTCTTACTGTGTGTTTATACAGAACACAAGATGAATTTTAGACAGAACATAAAATTGCACACAAAGTCGATGAAAAGATGTGCGCATATCCCAGGGCTTTATGAATGTGAATCATAAATGTACAAAGATGAGTGGGAAAAGGATAGACAGTAACAGAAAGTGAGCCTGTTGCTAGCCAGCTTAAAGCTAACGTCTGTACAGTCACTACATTGGCTGTTTGGGGCAAATAATCAAGAGGTCCAGTGGTCACCATGGGGGAAAATTCACTTGCCATTCTGTCTAAAAACACACTCCGACCGTCTCCTACAGAATCGCAGTGCCAGACCACTGGCATTATTTAAACCAATTAAACTCTTGCCACTTTGGAATCGGCACAGGCACATATAAACTATTAATCAGTCAGAAATGTTCCAATCTGCCTCAACTGAAACTTTCATGTACTCTCACTCTCTTGCTTCTCACTCACACACTCACAGCGAAGATACCACTTTACCCGCTAACTCAACACCAGGCTCGCATGACTTTCCCATCTCCCAATTGCTTCTACACACCTCCTGACACTCACTCTTCCTGCCTGCACACCCAAACAAGAGAGACTGGGGATGTGGAGATCCACTCAAGCTTACGGAAACACCAAATGGTATGGAAACATTGCCCCAAAGCTTAGTCACTCAAAGGGTTGAACTGTCTGTGTATTTCTATTTCCAGCCATGTGAGATCTAGCCCTATTATCATTTCCATCACCTGCTGTGACAGGGTTCATTCTATAGATCAACTCCAGCACTGAGGATGTCGTTTGGCTCGATATTTTACAGTTAGTGAACTCTGCTGTCATCACTTGCCTAACATGGTCTTTGATGGACAGTCTATTACAGTATATGCAGGAAGGTCAGGCATGGGATTATTTTCCTAACTTTATTCAATTGCGATTAGATTAGATTTGCTCTGCTGAAACCGTATTAGAGATAGATGTGCAGATAGATTTCATGAACTCAAGCTTCAGCCCTTCTCCTCGTGTTCATGCTGTTTCTGTGCGCTTGTGATATAAGTTTGCTCTCAGATTTCTGTTCTGCTCTGATGTCTTTGGTGCAATAACCCTAACATAACAATATAATGCTAGGTGTAGGGATGACCAATGAAAAGATCGCTGCCTTGTTGCGGGTGCGTCTCTTCCACGGCTTTATGATGCATTTCCCTTGCTTTCTTTATAACTTTTGGAGTAAAAGGACTTTATTACATATACCAGTGCAAAGTCAAGGACCTCCAGTACATTTTTTATTTTAATGGTGCTATTTCTTCAAATTTAATTGATCAAGTCATATGTGCAACACAAGAATACATCCCAAATAACACTTTCTAGCTTTTCACACACATACACATTTATAATAACGAGGTAGGTATGGTATGAGTAGCTAAATGTGTATCTCAGTCTCCAGTTATCATGCTGTAGCAATTTAAGGGTTTTCTCAGCTTGATCAGTAACAGGAAAATATTTAACATAATTACAATATGTGGAACTGATTCAGAAAACATTCAGAAAATTGGCAGAAAATATACATTCTATTGAAATAAATGATGGCCATTGATAGCTATCATGGCTCTGGGGATGGCTATGATGTTCTGTCTGTCCACCAGTTTGGACTAAAATATCTCAGCTATTTTATGGATTGTAATGACATTCTTTATGTTCCCACATGGTTGACACTTGTGGTTCTGAGTGATAGGTCTCCTTGTTAGAGTCATTTGGTACACACATTCAGGATCCCTTCAGGATGACATGTAAAAGCTTTGGTATTTCCCTGACCTTTCATCTAGCACCATCAGGTCAAAGTTTCTGATTAAATACTAATGGCATTTCCATCAGCCTCAGCTGTATTTGTGTTGAGTGCTAATTAGCAAATGTTAGCATGCTAACATGCTGAAATCAGATGATGAACATGGTAAACATTATACCTGCTTAAAATCATCATGTGAGGATTGTGATTGTGAGCATGCTAACATTTCACAATGATGCTTTGAGCATTTAACTCAAAGCACCGCTGTGCCTAAGTACAGCATCACAGTGCTGCTAGCATGGCTGTACCCCTGTAGAACTTTACTCTAAGACTAAGACTTTACTCACAACAAATCTGTAATCTGTTGTGAGTAAAAAGCGTCAATATATTACTACTGATCAAAAGCTTATGCACAACACCATCAATCCACATCGAAACAAATACAGAAAGGGCATTTCTTTTCTTTAAATCAAAAAGCCAGAACATAGAGCTTCACTCATACGCAGTGCAGTAGCTTCTAAAATTGAAAATGTCAGAGACCTACTTGTTAAGGTGAGCTAAGCCAAGTCTGAATTGCAGAACAGGAGATTACAGAATTTGAATGGATTCTTCCTCCAGCATGACATTTTGATGCTCTGGTCTGCATTTATTAAATTTCAGTGGTGAAAACAAATATGAGTGTGTTTGTAAGTGCTTGTGCTTGAAGGTGTGGTTGTGTCTGTGAGCATTTTGTGTTCAGGTGAAATTCTATAATGTCATTTCTGAATGTGTTTATTCCTTACTGTGTGTGTACTGCAGTGCCGCGGATGTGTTTCGGCCTGTCTCTCCCATGTGTAAGTTCTGCGTGGAGGTGTCTCATTTCGCCGTAGTGGCTCATTCTGCTCCCTCCCATCCAGCACCTCAGGAGTGGATCTAGTTACTCGCTAATGGCCTTTACCCACCCAAGTTCCCCCACTGGGGACAACCTGGCCCAGCTCTGCAGCGCAGTCTGTGAGTCACACTGGTTCAACTGGGGACGTCTAGATGGAACAGTGTGAGGTGTGGGCAATGTTTACTTATTTTTTAGTTTGCTCATATGGGTTACTATGTTCTTATAAAGAACAGGCAGTGTATGTGTTTGTTTGTGTGTTTGTTTTTATGCCTGCATATGCCGGCTGTTTGCCCTAAATAAGTCATCCAAACAGACAAAGGCTGGATATTGTTTTGTTGTGAATCCTTTACCCTCCTCCTTGTATCGCAGTTCCCACCCACTGTCTCAGGATATTTAGCCTTTATAAGGCAGCACTCCAAGAGACACTGATGCAGGCATTTAAGACAACCAAGGCCTCAGCAGTTTAAATGTATCAGTCATCAAGCGCTGTCTATCACTTACAATATCCCTCCTGTCTTTGTGGCTGACGCTTTAATTGCTGTTTAGAGTGTTTACCTAGCTTATTCTCTGACAAAGCAGAGTAGCGATGATACCGATGTGTATCATTATAATCCCCAACAACAACGTGTTATTAAAAATGGTTTTACAAAAATATGTAAGGCAAATATGTCACAATCTTTGTCACAATATGGATATCATAACATCGCAATTAAAAGGAGCTGAGCTGTATTATTAAAATAGACCATGCTGACATAACTGAGTAATGTATTTTGCATGCCACCGTAGATACACATCCACACAAATAACACGTTTCAAAAAAGTTTATTTTGTGCTCTTGCAGCTGATCCCTTTAAATCAGTCGCACTTAAGAACACTTAGCAAAATGTCACCGAGCACCTTGGGTCCAGGCTGATTAACTGTGCAGGAGACATTTTACGTTACAGAAATGCATTTAAACTGAATAATGCTTCATTGAAATAGCCTCTGTTATATAATATGCAATTTGCAATGCAAAAATCTATTGTAGAAAAAGATGCTTTTCTTCCACAACATTCACACAAGGCTCTTTTAAACCACTTTAAAGATGCATGTAGACCAGTGGTTAGATTTTAGCATTTAATCACTCCAGTCAGCACCACCATTTTAAGCCCCAACTTCTTGCCAGTATCACAATTCACCATGTACAACCACAAATACCCATGCATTAATCTCTCTACTTCTCATCTTCTAAAAAAAATGATGGTGTATGTGGGTGTAGATTTGTGGAGATTATATAGCTGAACAAGATGTGTGCATATCATAAGTTTTTATTCACCACAGCAGTGTTATGCCTCCCACTTTCCAGTGTCAGTGTTACATCCAAAATGTGGCATGGTGTTTCAGGTTTATTTTACTGTTAATATAACACAAAGACAGTCTTGAATGAAGTTACAATAACAGTTCTAGAAGCAACCGTAGCTACTGAAATACCCAGGGTGCCACATCAGCTTCCAGTTTCACTCAGTTCTATCTCACACAGGCTCCGCCCTCTACCGGACTTTATAGGTACTACCTCCTCCTCCAATCACACGCATGCACTTGCCCACTGAAATTTTATCGTGCCGTATACGTGTACGCGCTGGAGGAAAAGCACCACCACACTAGAAACACAACCTGGAGTGGATTGTGGATGTGTGGTGTGTGGCCCCCTCGGCTCTCCTCGGGGGGGCCACAACATTCACTGCACTCCCCTGGCAGGTCCCTCCCTATCCAGTGAGAGACTCATCTATGCATGACAGTGAGAGAACCAGCAGGTCCTCCTGCACTAGAGTTGAAGGGGGGGGGGGGGGTCACCATGCATCACCTTTGCCTCTTGAGGTCCAGATGCAGGCTGGCCCTGAGGCCCAACAGCAGCAGCACTGATGCTCACCGACGCTAAGCTAATGGTTCGCCCTGTGGCCCATTCCGCTCTCCCGGTCAGAACCGAGTGAGAGGGTGGGTGAGGCCCGGGTGTCCACTTCGCTAGCCTGACTGCCGAGTCTGCGCGGCCATAATGGTCTGCATCCACGACGTGACAGCCGAGAAACGAGCTGTTCTTACCGTGGAAACTGGGCAATGCAGCAGTGTACTGTAACTCTGCATTCCCAGCGCGCCCACGAGGACTCACACGGGCGCGTTGCTAGCTCACCGGCGGTGAAAGCTTGTTACATAAACAGACACGCCGCCCTGCCGACATCTCTTTCGCCGAGCGGTCACAGCGCAGCTAGGCTAGTCCGCTATAGCTGGAGAGAAACAGCCAAAGTCAGGTCTCTCTCGGTATAGCGAGACGAAAGAGATCGCTTGCTGCTTCGGTTGGTTTCGTTTCGTCCACGAGCAGTTCGTAGTGCCTGTTGCAGCAGGGGAGGCTGTCTACTCTGCCAGTGCTTCACATGGAAGTTGTGAGCTTGAGGCTGACGTCAACACCGGGTTACGTGTCAACCACAGTCACACCGGCTGTGGTGCTTTCGAAGCCCGGTCGACCTTTTCCAACTCTAGAAAAGGCTGTGGTGTCCTTGAACACACCATGGGCCGTTTTCGAAAGGTTGAACCGGCTTAGACTTTTTCCAAGGGCTGCAATAGAAAAGGCCAGGGTGTCCTTGAACGCACCATGGGCCATTTTCAAAAGGTTGAACCAGCCATGGTGCGTTCTAAGACACCACCTTATTATTTATTTAACAAAAAAAAAAAAAAAGGGTGACAGAGGGACAGAGGCTGATGCACACCACCAGACCTCCTCCCTCCATTATGTGTCCTGCATGCATTTATTTGTGTTTCATGTGCTGCTGTGTACACACTGAAAATGCTGTGAATGTTCAACTGATGAAATACAGTAAATTCCTAAAGAGCATTCTCCTCCCCACCGAACCCCCTCTGTCTTCGGCTCGGTGCGTAACGCCTTTCAGTCTCCACAAAACTGCACGTTCACCGATGCTAAGCTAATGATCCGACCTATAGCCCACACTGCTCTCCTTGCTAAGCTCGAGAGAGACAGTGGGAGGGCCTTTGCTGCGCTATTCAAACCACTGGGACAGAAGCCCATGTCCCACGTCACTCTCCTGGTGGCATCCGAGCGAGACGGTAGTAGGACTTGGGCTTCCTCCTTGCTAACCGGATGTCCGGCCCGCGCAACGGATCGCCTACATCGTCTGGCAGCCGAATGAAGGGCTGCTGCCATGACGGTGACACAGTGCAGCAATGTGAGCTAACTCTGTCATTGTCAACACATGCTCAACCGAACCAGCGCAGCGTTCAGCTGACTAGCTGCGACGGCAATCTAGGTCAGATATAGCCGGAGAGACGCAACCAGACAACACGTCTCTTCCAGCGGTGCGGCCCGTGGCACTTTATCACAGTGAACAGCGGCTCATTCTCCCAGCAGCTCGCTGCAGTGGAGAGGAGGATGCCCTGTTCTGACTCGGCTTCACTCGGCAGCTGTGTTGATATTGACTGCTCCACTGACGATGTACTCACAGTGACACTGTTGCACGTTGAGCCGTCATTGGAACAGCGAGCTGTAGTGCGTTCAAGGACACCACGGATCAACATACCGTGGAGTATTCAAGGACACCACAGAGCAGCAAGCTGTGGTGCGTTCAAAGACACCAGGGAGCAACCGGCCCTGGTGCGTTCAGGGACACTATAGCCCGTTCGGCCCGTTCTGCTGTTGACTCATCTATGCCAGACCTCTGTCTGGCATAGATGAGTCTCTCATTGGATAGGGAGGGACCTGCCAGGGGAGTGCATTGAATGTTGTTTTTCTAGTGTGGTGGTGCTTTTCCTCCAGCGCGTACATTAACAGACACAGCAAAATCCAATCCACGGCTCTGTTGGCACTGGCAGGGAACCTATAGATGTGGGCATCAGAACACCTGCCGTCTCTGAAAGCCCTTCACGTCCCAGGCTTGGAGAACAGCGGTGGCTGACCTCACGTCGAGGGCTGGCCCCCAACCTAGTGGGTGGAGACTGCACAACAATGTGGTTCAGCAGATCTGAGCTCGCTTCGGGAGAGCGGAGGTGGATCTGTTTGCCACCACCCGCTTCCCGCTGTGGTACTCAATTCCGCCACAGGACAGCCCACCCTTGGGAATGGACGCGTTACACGCGCGCCATTGCCAGAAGGGCTGCTGTTTGCATTCCCCCCCACCCCATCTCATCCCTCCATCATTCTGGTAGAAGTGACGCAGCCTACAGTGACAGAGCCCTGGCCTGTACCTATGGTCTGGGGGGCTCAAGGGTGAGGCTTCATATGCACAATGCTGGTGTTGGACCAGCCTCTCCAGGTTTTTCTCCTAAAACTGTGGAGAGGCAGACTCAGGCTGGTTTATCCGCTGAGGTCGTACAGACCATCCAAGCCGCAGGCAGTCTCCACCACGTCTTGATGTAAAGCTAAGTGATTGGTCTTTCAGCGTTGATGCACTGAGAGGAGACAGATCTGCCTACCTGTTCGGTGGGATCCGTTTTCTCTTTCCTGCAAGGTCTGATGGTGAAGGGGCTGTAGCGCTGCAGCTATCTCTCCTGTCACATGGGGTCTGGTGACAGAGCAGTCTTCACCCACTCCCTCGTGATACGCTTTCTGCAGGGTGTGAGAAGACAGCGACCGGTGTCGTGTCTCTCGGCGCCTCAGTAGGACTTGCTGCTTGTGTTGGTGGTTCTAATATCTGCACCTTATGAGCCCCTTGAGCAGTCCTCATTGAAAATGCTATCTCTTGAACAGCCCTGCACCTTGCTCTCACCTCTGCTAAGAAGGTGAGTGAGCTGTGTGCCTGTTGGTTCACCCCAGCTGCATCCTGGTTCTTAGGGTCCACAGGGCAGCCAGATTGAAACAACATACCTCCTTTGTTCTTAAGAACATAAGGAGCATGTTCAGGTCCAGGACAATAAATCTGGATGCTTTCTACCCCCCCTACCCCACTTAGGGTGCAGGGAGGTGAGAGTGCATCTGTTGTGTCCATGTGGGCTAGGCTAACATCCTATGTAGAGCACACAGCCCCCATTCGATGCACTGGTCAGCTGTTCGTCTGTTTCAGTGATAGTGCAGTCAGTAAAACCCTGTCCAAGAAGAGCCTGGCCAGCTGGCTTTGTGAGTGAATCTCCCAAGCCTGTACATGGGTGGGAACAGACCCACCATTAGCAGTGCATGCACATTCCACTCAGACGTGTGGAAGTGTCTACGACCCTTTTTTAGCGGGGTGTGTGTCGAAGAGATCAACACAATGGCATCTTGGCCCTTACTGTGCCCGTTTCTATCTCTTGGATATGTCGGGCTACTTTTCAGGATCCAGCTCGCAAGTGCGACCTAGGATCTGAAAAGTGAGGATCTGGTCACTACTGGGTGTAGAGGGGGAACATACACTGGCAGTGTCTGACGTTTCAGTGAGAAGTCAGGGCAGTCCAGGTGTTAATGGTCAGGCCAAGCCCCTAACGGTCTAGCGACCTTCTCAGAGGTGTCCCACCATTCTGTCACTAGGTGATGTGGTGGTCGGGGCTTTGGCCGGCCTGTGGCCGACCGGGTTGGTGTGATGGACTTTGGCTTGTCGCAGCTAGGGCGGACAGTCATCGGGCTCCACCCACTGTACCCATAGAGTCCAGTTGAGGGCGGAGCCTGTGTGAGATAGAACGAAGGTTACGATATGGTAACCATAGTTCTGTAAGCACAGGCGAAGCCCTCTACCGATGAGCCCTGCTGCTCTGACGCCGTCTGCTGAAGAGGCGGTCGGATGCTGAGACAGTAGGGACACTGCTATCGTTAGCGACGTCCTATTGGTCAGCTACGTGCACGATAAAATTTCAGTGGGCAAGTGCATGCGTGTGATTGGAGGAGGAGGTAGTACCCATAGAGTCCAGTAGAGGGCTCCGCCTGTGCTTATAGAACTAGGGTTACCATATCGTAACCTTCGTTTTAGACCTGAAAAAACAATTACCATCATTTAAGCGTGGAGTCCTACGTATGTTAACACACGGATGCACCACAAATACACACTCAACCTGACCACAGAGGAGACAGTGACTGGAAGTCCTCTGAATAGCAGGTGAATTTAAATTTGTAGATTCCTTAAGATTTCAGTCGCGGTTGAGTGCAGTTTAATCAGGGATGAAAAGAGTACTACAATATTGTATCAAGTAAAAGCAGGGGAGACCAGAGATGGTTGTAACATTATTGACATATCTGTCTGTATCTTGGAGCTCTTTTAAGCCAGTGTGTTCAAAATGTGAGACACACTAGTTACACTGTTATCTCTGCAACACAGACAGAAAATGCATGGTTCAGTCTCAAACAAGGAGTAACACCTCACAATTCACCCCAAAGTCCAGGTTAGCTGTAATATGTCCTGGGGTGAAATGATTGACCATTATGATCATATGAGGTTTTTATTCAACATTTAAAATTTAAACCTCTTGAAGCCATGACCTAGCTTACCTTACAGCTTACAGCTAAAATATTAGCATTGACACTAACAACCTCAGACTGAGGTCTCATCTCGTGTTGCCTGGTGACAACAACCTCCTCGCCACATAAAATATATACCTCAACGTGCGCTTATTTCACATTCCTTCCACTTACTTTAGCTTCCTTACTCCTTTGTGAAGCTTCAACAGTAGTCACAAATGGGATCTTTATAACCAAACTATGATGCTCCATTTTTCCTTTTCACAGTTTTTTTTATGTCTACATTTCAGAACACACTCAGAGGTGATAATTGAAATGCTAGAGCACTCTTACGCACTTTTTCTCTAGTTCCCTGATTGAAGCTGTACAATAACTTCTCTCAGCAGCTAATGGCAGCTCCTTCCATTATCTGCCCTGATGTTCGTCCATGGCACAGCCACAAAAGGAATAACCAGCACAGGCTTCCTTATTTTCTTTGAATCCCTGGATCAAGTGGTAAGACTTTTGTGTTTAATGCTCCGACGAGTAGTCAGGACTCCTAGCCATCTATTTTCTTGCAGTAAAGCTCTTTGAAATGAAAGTGAATTCCCCCTGCTTTAACAGCCTGAGTAAATAGCTAACTAATAAGGACTGCAGAAGATGGAGCAGAGCAAAGTTGTGGCAGGATAATAAGTCAGCACAAGAATTAAGTTAGCCTTTAAACAGTACAGGATATAGTCTTTGTCTTTCTGTCACAGGTTTTTCTTCCATCCTCTATCTTTCCCTTGGCTGCTCAAAATTCCCCACATACAGCAATTTTCCGTGTTTTGGTGTAACCAAATAATAAGTTAGAAGAGATTTGATCAGCATCGCAGGTACCATTGCCAACCAGGGCAGTGTGTTAAGTAAGCATTTTCTCACAAGAATGTTATCCCAGCTATAATCAGCTATACTGGAAATGCTGACTCACTGAACTCCTCTGTGTGCTTGTGCATTGGTGAACAAGACAAATTCAGACAGTAGATAATATTTGTTCAACCTTTATTTGAGCTGGTAGTCCACAGAGATTAAAATTCCGGAGTTATTAGTGCACAAGTGTGCAGTTCACAACAAAAACTTTGTTGATAAGGTCCGTGTCAGTCATCCAGATGCTGCTGCAGCACATTCAGCTTTTGTTTTTTCTGGCCCTTCTGTCTGAGGACTACAAGGTTGCTGTCTGGTTCAGTTCCTACCTGACATGATGGATTGAACAATGGTTTGGTCTCATCTCCTGTCATGTAGATGTTTTCACCAAAAATGTTGCAATTTTTTGTCTCCTTAAAGCTGGGGTATGTAACATTGGAGAAACTAGCAAGAGACAGCTAGATTTTGAAAGTATCCAACTGGAAAAAATCCCACCCCTTCCCTTCAACTCTTTAAATACACATGTTCATGCACATTGAGTGCGCATGAAAACCTGCCTACCATCACCTCTAATGCTCACTGATTAACATGTTATATCTCCTTTGTTTATACTGTATAAACCTAACCTAACACCTAGCGTTAGGTTTTTGAATGGATTAAATAGGAGTTGTTAAATGTAAGATTTAGCAGTGCTGGTCAGCATATTTAGCTAACTTCAGACAGAGCCAGGCTAGTTGTTTCCCTCAATTTCCAGTCTTTGAGCTAAGCCAAGCTAAGGCTATTGGCTGTAGCTTCGTATTTAACAGACAAACATGAGGCTGATATTGATCTTTTCATCTAACTCTCAACAAAATAGCAAATAAGGTTATGTCACAAAATGTCAATGTATTCCTATAAGGTGCAGATGGGCCTATATGGCCGCAATCCACATCTTTTTAAAATGTAATTTCTTAGTCTGGCGGTCTCTCACTCCCCCTTCATCACCTTGTAAAGTATTTTTGGATAATTTAGATGAAGTTTTTGCCCTCCTGTGTAAAGCAGGCAGCATTAATAGCTCTCTTTAACTGTGGTAGTGATTTGAAGGCCATATGTGGCTTGTTGAGCAATGAATGGCTTTTAATTAAAGGTGTACATTTTGACTAGACGGTCCATTAGGGCTTTGTGCTGAAAGACAACAGATTTAATTATTGAGATAATAAAGCATGTTTAGGATGCCCCAAGTCTTGATTTGATTAATCCTCAGGGCTGTCCCTGAACAAGTAGTCCAGAATCATGACAAGTCACTAGTAAAGCCTTCAACATAGATAAGATATGCTGTTTTTTTAAAAATAATACTAGGTGGTAAAACTAAATTTACTCAGTGATATGATACATAATGTAGGGTCAAAGTGCACATAATGTATTTACACTTGGAGGATTACAGGGTGACAGTAATTTATTTCCCGCTACTCTTTTTTTCTCTACACTAGTTGTTGAATCCCCTTCTGCACTTGGGGCTTGTGCGTGTGATCGAGCCACTCGTTAAACCACATGCATATGTTATCTTTTGTTTACAGGTTTTACAAACTGCTTCATTCATTCTAACAAACCTTTGCCGCACAGCAGAACTGTAAGTTGACATATTAGCATGAAAGATATTTGGAAGAAACAGGCTGAAGAGTTGATTGAATTTTCACACTAAAGTAACGTCACTTCAAGGTCACACTAACGTATCAATGTTAGGTGCAGCAATGTTAATGCTGTGTGGTACTTTGTTTCAGCACATGCACACAGCCTCAACATGCTAAAACTGCTAGGTTCTCACAGTCTTTTCTTCTTGGTAAAAGAAAGTGAAGTTTGGTTAAATCCTGGTAAATACAGGGATTTCAGCGCTCAAGCTTTAAACCTAAAGTTATCATGTGAAAAAAAGGGAGCTGCATGGCTCTCCAAAACTATAAAAAATACTTCTCTATTTGCCTCAGAGTAGTAAAGTATGTAGCTAGTAAATTACGGTCCAGACAGCTCTGCTGATGAAGGATGGTAGCGTGGTGGCTTTCATACTGTAAACAGTCTTGATTTCCTCTGCAGCAGGGAACACAATACACAACCTTAACACTATTCAGCTGCAACCTGAGCATCCACCCTACCTCAAAGCGTTGTAGCCAAACCGAATGTGCTACACACCCATTTTACTGACGCCTGGTAGTAATGGGTCACTACCAGGAAATATCCAAAATATCCATCCTTAATCAACAGCAGTGGTTGTCTCTCACTAGCTGCACAGATTTCCGAAGCATGCCTAGTGTTAGATACAGGACACCTGATCTCAGGGACAGTCAGGTATTGATGTATAGCCACAATAGAGCAAACAGAACATGTTTCAGGTGTGTAATCTGAGTCGGGACTGCAGGAGAACATTATCCCTTTTGAATCGAGGGAGTGGTATCTTACTTTAAGGTCAATGAATTTGTGTATAGGTGTGTCGATGTACGTAAAAAAAGACAATGAGATGATTACCCAACACATAAATCTCAAAGAGGATGAAACCAACAGCGTGGGGGACAACAAAAATCCTCAACCCATTGTTGCTTTCTTGGAGGTGATACTCATTTCCCATGTTAAGCCAGCAATAAGTGGTAGAAAATACAGGCAGAGCTGTCAAGATACTCTGCATTTATGAAGACATAGATATATTCTTCTCGTCTCATATAATCTGCTATCCCATTCTGTGCATTGAATTCGTTAGACCTTTGGTGGGTTGAATGTAAAAAATGCCTCATTATAATCCCTGGCAGAGACGTTCATGAAAGGTGGCATTTGTATTCAAAGTCAAAGTGCATTCACCATCAAAGAGGAGTGTAGAGGAAATCCAGTCGTCTACTTCATTTAGGTAATAGAAAGATAGGGAGGAGAGGAGATTAAGCAAAGGGAATAGAGGGAGAGGAAGAAATGCAAGATAAAAAGTAACCTCTGGGGATTTGCACTTTCATACATTATGCCTGAATATTTCCCTGCTATTATAATATTAATGTTAACTGTCTTGTGCAGATGTATGCTTGCATGTACTGATGTACCTACAGTAGAAGCCTTTGAATACATGCTTGCTGCACTATTAACATTTTGGAAAAACAAGTGCTGATGAAGTTACAGCTGCCAAGTTTTCTGCACTGTAATGCAGTTAGACTTAAACACACACATGCATTAATCCAGAGGAGGTGTCCTTTTCTAAAGGCCAAGCATTGCTCCCAGGATACCATAAAACAGAGAGGGACAATTACTCGATCTGACACATTGTTCTGACCCAAAGGTCACTACCAAACTCACCTTGCGATTGTAAACTCATTGCTGGACTCCATTTAAGCTAAAGGTAGCTATGCCGGACTGATACATGCCCATAGCTTTACAGGCAACCCATTTTACATAAAACAAAATATGTATTCTTCTGATTCAACTAACAAGTAATTTGACATATATTAAGAGTGGCCCCTTGTCTTTGAGGCCCAGTGATGTTGACTCAACTTTGAAAGTTCTTATTGAAGACGTCAGCAGTTTTACCAAACTAAATGAAAGAAAGACTGTTCTACAGAAGCTCCGCACTCCTGCTTCTTGAAGGGGGAATTAAAAGGCAGCATGTTTGCTCTCCTTTTAAAACCACTTTTGAGGACTGCTCCAGAACAAGATAAAATGGAGAGAGAGACTTTAGGGAATATAATAGAGAGAAAACAAACAGCGGCCCCAAGTATGTTAAACATAGACCATATTTAACATACTGTACATCGTGTGGCATTTAATATCTCTTTCTTGTGCTCTCATTCCTTCTCTCATCCTATGTTCCTGCCTGTAATTCAGTGGCGATTTTATTACATTTACATTTACATTTACTCATTTGGCAGACGCTTTTATCCAAAGCGACTTACATTTGAGGAACAATATACAAGCATCAACAGAGCATCAACTACAGATCTACAACTGACAATACATACCAGTAAGAGCAGCAATAAATACTAGTAAGAGCTCACAGTAAATATCACATCAATGGGGTAAATACCTAGGGAAGGAAGTAAGAGTTAGCAAAAAGTGCAATCAAAACAAAAAGTGCAATCAATACAAGATCATTGTAGGGGATAGAAGAAGAAGAGCACAGGAAGAGCATGTTAGAGGTTAGGAGTTAGAGGTGTTATAAGAGGATGTCAGTATTTTCAAAGTCAAGCAGAATATGTAAAAAAAAAAAAAAAAAAAGATTTAAATAACACAATATAAAAATACATTTAATTAAATCAATTAAAAATGATACATTCCATAAATTAAAATGTTTTGAAAGAGTGTGTAGGATTATAGGCCGACGGAGTTGGTCAATGCAGGGGTTGACTGATCAAAACTGGTCACTCAACATGCATTCAGATCAACAATCCTTCAAAAACAGACTTATATCTTGATTAGAGACACTCAACAGGAATGAACAGTCTCCTTATTCTCAACAGCTGTGAATTTGAACATCTTGTTAATTTATTGAAATGTTATTGAAATGTATCGGAAGGTATGGGATATAAATTCTCCACACCATGTCACGGATTTGGGTTTGTTGGGTGTGTTTTGGACTTGTTTTCTGTGTTCACTCTCTGCCCGTGTGTTTGCTGTTCTCTGCAGTGTGTTTTACTTTTGTGATTTGTTGGTCATCATTTCCCTTGTAGTTTTGAGTTTTACAAGTGTTCTGGTCTTGTTTTACTGTCTGTGTTCAGGTTTTGTTAGTAATGCACTTAAGTCATGTGTGTTATGTTTTCATGCCTTGTGTATAATGTCAGCTTTACTTCCTGTTTTAGTTTGTAGTTTTGTCAGCCTCGTGTCAGTGGGTGTTTCTCAAAACCAGGAATGCAATGAACGGACTTGTGTTCTTGGGGGGAACCTTAGAAAATTACTCAGAATGTAATGTCAGAATAACAGCGGCGTGGGCGTAAATCTCATCTAACAGTGGGGGGACAATAAAAATAAGATTTCTCAAGAGCAATTTTTGAGGGGGACACAGAAAATACAGCCAAAATTGTACACGTATCATATACAAGTACAAGAGAAGTCTTATTACTATTTTTCTGGCCAACAACACAAAGCAATAGTTGTTTAAATATGACTTAAGTTCATAGGTTCACCATGCGGCCATATTATCCTACATAACTTGCATCCTCTAGGCTACATAGTAATTTAGGTTTCTTCTGGAATAGAGGATGTCTCTTACATATACACATGTGTATGTATATATATATTAGATATTCCCCACGACCCTGTACACAGGAGAAGCGGTTGATGATGGATGGATATTAGATATTTAACAGTAGCAGGCCAACTGATCTGCCACTACGGTGGATCTACGTTTTTAGCCTAATATCGTTTCACACACAGGATTATTGCTGTAGAAAGAGATGCTCAGATTACATTTTTCCTGGCTGATTCCAATTACTGATTTTATTAAAAGGTCTGACTTGCCGATTCTGATTTTATTTATTTCTAAGAACTATAACTGACAGCATACACAAACATTTTTGTAACTATTTATTGAAAAAATCTAATTTTATTAGGATCCCCATCATCACCAGTATAAATGTGAGCTATTCTCACTGGGGTCCATTCAATTGTATGGTCATAATGAAACATTGATTATAAAATAACATTTTCACTGGAAGGAGCTGAAAATAAATTGCACACCATTTTAATTCTACTTAATTCTCCAATTTATTTTTCTGTTTAATCACAAACTACAGTAATATGCTCACCTTGCTTTTCCCCTCAGACACACATGCACACTTCTACACTTGTCTGTCTCTCTCTCTCTAGTCTGCTCTGACTTTGTCAGCAGTTTTATTTAAAAGAACTCGCCTTTGTTTTTTCACCCGCGATTCCGTTTTCACAGCAGCAGATGAACCGCGTGTGGAGGAGGCTTGTTGTTAATTACGAATAGGGATCACCGTGATATGAATGACATCGTCACCAACAGCTGTGTTCACTGTTGCTTTACCTGCTCCCTGCTTTACAGTATCCACCGCGTCTCTTTCTGTGTGTTTCTCTGCAGATGTAAATAGTGAGCGTTGCGTCTTCTTCACTCTCGTGAATAACTTCCACACACCTGAGACATGTTTTAGCCTTTGTCTGTGTGGCTGTGAGGTTATTGTCTGTGCACACACGAAACACAGCGTAATGCAGCGTGTTTGTAACGTTCAATGTGACCGGCAGAATATTGGATTATTTGACACTGCTCGGCCCCGGTCACTGGTCAAAGCCAAGTAAGCGAAAAAAAGCGGCCTCTTTCAGTCCCCAGTTGATCAATCTGTGCATCTCTAGTTGTAGAAGGTGGGTTACAATCCTATAAGCTGTTAAACAAGCTACCAAATAAGCTACGTGTTATAATAACAGAGTGGGCTCAAATAATCTTTTTGTCATGATTAATTTATTAATGAGTCAGCATCATCTGTATTAAAGACAAAAGAATCAGTTCATCCAATGTTTAAAGTGCATAAAACAGCCCTGCCAGCCTGCTTAACATTACTGGAGTTCCACAACTACTGAAGGATTCAAACTGGTTTTCTCCCACTGGACTCCTGTAAGAGGGAAAGCAGGCAGTGGACCATACCACTGTGAGGCACGGAAGGGGGGACTCAAAATGTTTCTAAACTTAAAACGCACTTTTATTGCACTGTTTGCGTTTGTATTGTTTTACTATTTACACAAGTATATATCATTATGCTATTTGAGGGGGGGACACCCCTCAGGTAGAGGCCGCCTATGAACAGCGGTAAGAAAGTTAAAACTATCTTACAGCTGTGGGTCTTTACTCTGCCATTGTTGCTGGACTCTCTGCTGTGTTGACTACAGTGGTCTGCGTGTCTGTGAGCTGGCCGGCTTGTTAGCTCCCCTCCCTGGGCTGGTTCGCTAGCTCCCCCTGCTGACATTTGCGGAGAACTCCGAAAACGTTTTTGATTCACCATCATTTTTAGTAAAACTGCCAATAATCGACATCTACACAGTTTCTCACCTCAAAACTTCTCAGAAGTGGATTTAGTGATGAAATATAGTACGAAAAAAGTGATGTTGTTGGCCTCTCTCAGCTTCTTTCTGCCCCTCGCTTGAATGCTAAATTGAATGCTGGGATATGTGTGCTGTCAAGTTCATACAAGTTACCAACCGATACATCCTCTGTAAAATGGGCGTGTCAGGTACACTTCCAGGAATTTTAACCGTTCTTGCCAAAATGCAAACTTGTGTATTGGGACGATACTAATTACGATAAACTAATTTTGACAGCTATTGTTGTTAAAAACGCAATCTGGTTTTATCAGACAGAGTTCGTTTTCGAAACAGGAAGCTATTTTTATCAGCCGGCTCCTGTCCCTCTAGGCTATTAGCAAGACAACAGATCAACTCTTCTTGACTAAATCAGATTTACAGAGACATCCGGCGTGACTAAAGTCGACTCCTGTCCCTCTTGGCTATTAGCTGGACAAAAGATCATCTCTTCTTGGCTAAATCAGATAGAGTTAGCTATGAGCCAATGATAAGAGACTAGGAGGGGTTACCATAGGCCAATGATGGGAGGCCGTGAAAATAAAAGGAGTTCATTTAGACATTCAGAAACATAAAAAACTATTCCAAAACAACCTAAACATGAGCAAGAGAGCAGCCGATTCGAAGATGATCAGCCAGACACCTTTAACGAGTTATCAAAACTCAACCCCAGGAGGAGCCCCCAAGAAACGATGTATTTGAGCCGGATCCAGACGCCACCCCCCAATACACTTCATGAGGAATGGAATTTAGATTCAGGACGTGTCTGAGGGTATGTGTTCAATTATGATGTAAACAAGCTTTGTTTTTACCAGTTGGAGAAAGGTGAAACATTCGGACCCCTCACAGCAAAAGCAACGCTCCCATCAACGGACTGGGCTGTGCTGAGTCTGATGGTTTTAAACAATCTCAAAGCCGCGAAGTCAAAGGAACCTGCTACAAAAGACCAGCAGACTCAAACAACTGTGAGAATCAAGCAAGACGTTCCACCTGTGTTTGTTCCTAAAAAAATTGTATCCTGTAGTGTTTGGGAGACAAAAAGCTCAGCTTCCGGCAGATGGTTTTACCGTGCAAGCCATCAGAAGAGCGAAGGAGATCCCTTGGATGAATTTGTCTTGCAGTATTTCAATACTGAATGTGGCATGTTTCAGACTTCATTAAGGCTACCTGTTGAGATATGGATGGAAATGATGGTTGAAAAAGCAGGAAAGCTGCTGCACTATTCTCTTCAAAAAAAGTGAGACATCACGGGAGATTCTGCTAATGAAAAAGACTCTAACATTTACAGAAGACTCCTCCTCCAACACCGCCCACCAATCCCGCCCCTCACACAATTTAAAACACATTTTAAAGGAGGACACTGTGGCAAATTCTGAAATAATCCCATGGCTTCGAAGCAGCAGACTCTGAGAAAAAGCAACTCTCTTCCTCTTCTATCACAACCAAGGTCAGAGGATACAGCTACCCCTTCTACAGTACATCCGGTGATGACCCACTTTAGCATGAGCAACAAACCTAGTTGGTAGTGTACGAACCGAGAGGATGAGAGCCTCGGTACTGCTCCTGCACCAGCAGCAACACGGCAGGCCCAGGGCACCACTTCCAGTCCCCCTGCCTCACCACCATCACCAGGGCTGCCAGGGACCCCTTTCATACTAGAGATGAGCTCTGGCTGGATCCCCCCTCTTACACCACCTCCATCACACAACTGGCCCTCTTCTTCTTCTTTGGCATCCTCTGCTCCAAGCGCCTCACCACCAGGCTCTCCCCAAAGAACAGATGAACCTGAGTTGTCTCAAAATAACACGAGGCATCGGGGCCTTTTTTTGACTGTCCTTTATCCAAAGCTGCTAACCACTTATCAACAACAGTGAGAAATGTTGTCAGTCTTCCAGATATAAAGCAAAACTGCTTATTACTAAAAAGTCAGGTTGACTTCATATGGTCAGCAATACATGTTCTGATTAGATTTTTCATTGTCATACACACAACAGATGTCTGGCTGACTGACCTGTAGTTTCCTGCTAATTTGTTTCCTTTTCCGTCACACCATTCACAGGGCAAAATTGATTCCAGTAATGATTGATTATAGAGGTTCTGCCAACACAAAAGCCAGTTCCTTTAAAATCACCCTGGTGATTTATAGATGTTAATATTTTGTGGAAGCAGTTTTGTATTCTCAGAAGTTACTTTGAATTATTTTTAATTTCACTATTTCTCAAGCATTACAAATAGATATTCGAAAGACGGTTTTCCAGAAACCTTTATTTCAACAGTTGTTGGACTTCTTTGTAAAGACAGACATGACATTTGATAGCCCCTTACCTTACCAATGCCAAATCCCCCCCACCACCACGCTCACGATGACACACCGCGTTCTGATTACCCTCTTAATCAGCATGAATCAAATCTGTCACTTTGCCACTGAAGCTCATCGTTTCACAGCGGCAATGTTTCAAGCTGGCCCCAGAACTGCCTCTCCATATCAAATGCCAAAATGGTACATTTCCTCACTGACTGGCTTAAAAAAACCAAGACCCTTGTGACTTGTGCTCCATCTCCATTATGAGGTACTATTGATGTTTTGCTGGACCTGAGATCAATGGCTTGTCATGCCTCATTAGGCCAAGTAGAAATGCTGTTTACTTTTCAAGTTGTCTTGGGGTCTGTATAGTCTGTGACCACAGAGCATCTCTGTAATACATGCTAACAATGCAGGTCTCATGGGTAGCGGCTCAAGGTCAGGGGGATATCGCCTGGTCTTGGATTAACTGCCCTCAGGAGGTTTTTCATCTTTGTGGAAACAGAATATATACTTCGCTGCTTGACCTTGTGGAGGTTGTTTTCTGCCCCTCAGGATCTGACAACATAATTTCAAAGCTGTGGTCACCGTGTCCAAGGTGAATGTTCAGGAAATGACCTGGAAAAGTGAAATAAATTCTCAAATTTTTCCTTTCCATTTCAAACTTCTCAAGAGAACGCCCTTAGAGACGTTACAAGGCTTGTATGTGTCTTACAACCAGACAACTTACACACATTCTCATATGAATCAACAGATTGCTGTGCTTTAAAAATATGATCTGGGAATTGTGGCGCCCCATTCTTTGTTCTGATCCAGAAAGTCAGTTAAGTGTAATATGAAGAAGGCAAATAGTATGACTTACCAGACATTTTATAGTGGACCAAGTGTTCTAAAAGGAAATGTTTGTCAAACATGAAAGAGTTTTAAGATTTTATGGTAAAATTTTACATTATTCTTTGATCAGCATAAAAAAAAAACTTGGCACGCCATGAGCTGATATGCCTATAGTAACAACACAAACGCTTCTTAATTTTTATTTTTTTATTTTTTTTATTTTAGAAATGATTCATGGAAACCTCTTCCTACAACATCTGTTTGTGTGTCTTTCCCTCTAAATAATCTGTCTACCTTTCCATTTGTTTTATATTTATTACACATAACCAAACATCACCACTTACTACATTGAATAGTTTTTAATAGTGCCAACAGCTACAGTGAGCACAGTCACCACCCAAAAAAACAGTAAACCATTACCAACCTATTCAAGTCACGCTGGATGAGGTTTCAGTGAAAGAGCCTATGCCAGCTGGTTTTCTGGGAAAGGATTTTCAGTTAATACTACAATATAATGTGTCTCCTCCCTCCACTGTGTTTGCCCACATTGTTCCACTGACTCCACAGCCTCTGTGGTATCCTCCTGTATGTGTCTGTGTGATGTTATGCATGAAAAAATATTGTTAAGTCACTAGTCCACGTGTCGTGTAGTCTTCATCAGCAAATAGAGTTGAGTCGTGTGAAATGTCGCTCTTGTGACACACTGTTGTTCTGCTACACCATCTTAAGGTGTTAGTTAAACTGTGACGTTGCATAATCAACAATAAATGTGTCTGTTTTTAACTTACAGAGCACAACCATGTAACCTAATGTACAATGCGTCTACAATTAATGACAGCTTATAAACTATTGTAAGTCAACAAACCCTGTTGAGTTTCAAACCCAGTGTAAAGTAAACTAAATAATACTGTATAGTTACATGGTCAACAATAAAGCTGTAACATGTTTTTAACTTACAGAGCACAACCATGTAATGTGCAATGCAGTTAATGACAGCTTATAAACTACTGTCTGTCAACACATCCCCCAGACTCTCAAAACAATAAACTGTAACCTGTTTTTAACTTACAGAGCACAACCATAATGTGCAATGCAATCAATGACATGTTCACTCACCACATATTTGCGTTCAACGCTTCTTTGTTTGGGTCTTGTTGTATGAAGTTTTAAAGCCAAAGTTTATGATAAATGGCACAGCAGCTGCCGGTGTTTGTTGTCCTCTCTCACGTGCGGCCGCGCGCATCAGATGTTACGTGGCAGGTTATAGGTAACGGAGGGAGGGAATAACGGCAAGCTCATCAGACGTTTCCTAAAAATACACATTGTTCAGAGTCCCGCGCCTCGAGCCCGAGTCGAGTCTTAAGTCTTTTGAGAACGAGTCTCAAGTCGAGTCTCAAGTCTCTGTGTGTGCGACTTAAGTCACACTCAAGTCCGAGTCTCTAAATCGAGTCCCCATCTGGCTGCCACTGATGTAACGTTGTGTTGAAGCTGCTATTGCGTCGGTGTTAAATGAACTGCACCTCGAGATTCTGATGGCAAAAACACCAATACTTATTCACAGACATTTCGACGCTACAACCACAACTCATCTCTGCACACTGTAGTCTGTACTTTTTTCTTATGCTCAGTGCTCCATCACATGTTTTGCTGTTCTGATTTGTTGCGGGTCTATCAAGGTATTTTGGTCTGCGCCATGGAAATTGAGAATTAACTGATGTCAGTCTTTCATCCAAAAGTCAGATTTAAGTAATTATATAATTTATCATTTGCAAAGAAATCTTCCTTGACATATTTTGTAAATATTATAATATTCTGCTTTTTCTAATCTTTCCAGTGTAAAAATGGGTCAGGTGTGCTCTCTTCAAAGTATTTAAAGTAGTGGAGAAAGCACACTACCAGATTATTTACCGATGATACAGAGTTATTTCTTGTAAACCAAATATGCAGGCATTTTCAACTCATTCTTATTGTTGAAACTGCGTTTGCAGCAAGACGGTGTGCATATGTCTCTTGTACTAGAGCCCTGCATGGGACTCTTTTCTTAACCCCACTCCTGTTGGATGTCTGGTCATTATCCCCCACTCCTGCAGCAAAGTTTAAACTCCTATGAGATTTGCAGTCCTGTGGGATGTAGTCCTGTCGGTAATAATGTAGCGACTTTACGCTCTCCTCCTTTGTATTTATACAAAACTCTTCCATTAGACTTTTTTCGATCATTTGACTAAATGATTGTCGTGAACGTGCTCAGGTTCAGTCTAGTTCACAGTCATGTAAGAGGACTTGATTAATGCCCAGTCTGTTCACGTGATGTTTATTCTTAATAAACCAGCTGTTATTTGAAGGCGGTGTGATCACCGACTCATATATAAAACAACAAATTCCTCCAATTTTCATACCATGAAAATAGTGTGGTTTTTGACCTCCCGCTCTTGCCTGCATCAAAGTTTAAACCGCCCACTTTCGCGAGATTTGCATTGGGTCTCAATCCCAATGCAATCCTTAAAGTACTTTATCTCCCAACATCTGCATGGAAATGACCAACATTTGTCCTCAATGGTTAACCGAGTATAAATTTCCATTTAATGGTCTTTCCAGTTTATATGAATGCCATGATGAAACCATTACACATTATTTAACTGGATTGTCTGAGTTTGTAGAGGTATACAGACAGGCATGCAAGCAGGAGAGCCTGGTAGCAACACCAGCCATGTTTGTATCTATAGGATTACCTCTCCAAGGTCAGCGTTTTTATCTTTCCCAGCTTCCTTCCCCTCTTATCCTCCACCTTTCTCATTCGCTACCTCTGAGCTACAAAAGGGACAGTCCCAGCTGGAAGGTAACTGAAAATGATGATATGGTTATTTAATATGGTTTCTGATTGATCTGTATCGTATGATAAGAATCAGATGCTTTATCTTCTTGTAAAGATGGCGCATTAGTTATAAATGAATACAGGAAGACACTTCATTTGTTATTGACATTGTCAGGCAATGGAATGGGCAGCCCCCCAAAGTATTTTGTTATCTAGGTGATATATGAGGCAGCGAATGAAGGTCCCCAGGTAGTTTGGCTGAGATGCAGAGATGGGATATGCCACCAGTATGTGTGTATACAGTACGCGCTGTGTTTTTGTGTGTGTGTGTGTGTGTGTGTGTGTGTCAGTGATATTGGTTATTGGAGGCTGGTATCAGATCCTATATATCACAGATTGGTTGTGATGAGTGTCTACCTAATGGTTGGTCACTGCTGAGCAGCAGACTGATGCATATTTAACAGCAGACGGCAGCATATGTTGGATTTGCTCCTGACAGTCATGTGTGATCACAGTTTGCATGATGGAAAATAATAATGAGAAAGAAGTCTGATAAACATAAGAAGTATTACCACTGATTTACCCTTGCACTTGGTAATGTCATTTGTCTTTTTACCACTGTCCTAAACTCTCTTGTGGTAGCATGGGAAGAGGAATTATCATTAATAATGAGATGGGATTAGTTTTCTTTTACCAAAACTCTAGTTGAGCTATTTGTCTAATGAGTCTCAATACATTAGCTCTAACCAGCTGTGAGAATGGAAGTGGTTCATGTTACAAGTCAATCTTGACGAAACTGTAAAAATTCTGTCAGAGAGAACAACAAGAAGGGTTGCAGTGATAATGATGGGTAAGAGAAACCAAGGCAACATGTTAAATAATTGTGCTGTGTCTAATGGAGGCAGAATGAGGGCCCAGCATCAGCATTTTATGTTCTTCTTGTGTTGCAGTACAATTTTGTGGTGTGAGTTAGAACATATCCATAAAGCAGAAATTGAAAATCGGTGTAACTAATCTATTTATTGTGGCTTAATTAAATGCCCCCCTTACTCAGAAATGTGTCTGATTGTTACAATTTTGAAATAAAAAAGATTTGCATATTCAGAGAATTTTTTAATGAGGGTGGTGGCGTAGATATAATTTAGAAAATAGTATTTTTGTATGTGTTGAAACATGTCTGGAGGGGATCTTTCAGTTTCCACATTGAAAGTAACAAATTAATAATGATAATTAATAATGATTCTCACAAAACATGAAGACCTGTTAAAGGGATAGTGGGCGATTCTGCAGAAAGATTTTTATATATTTAAACTTAATTGCCAAACAAGTCCCTCATTGCTCCCCCAGAAACTCCGACCCACAAAGTAATGGACGTGCATTGCCAAGGTGACCACTAAGTTACTACTTATGAAATATGGCAGAATCCACAGTACCACAGTATGCTGGCTGAGGGGCAAGTTAACCTCAATAAGATGGGATTTTGCAGTACTGTAGAAAGTGTGACAACAAGCCTGTCAATATTAGAGTGACCATACGTTCTCTTTTTGGGACTAAAAGAATGCGTCGACCAGGATTTCTAAATCGCTTCTGCTTTCTACAGTTGGCATTTATTGTGTGCGTCTTTGCATTGTTTTGACTTTTATCTTTAGGTCTCACCTTCTTGCTCGCCAACATTGGTCAAACTGCATCACAATCCTCAGCACCACAGCAGCACCCAAGAGACAGAGCAGCAGCTTGCTTGTCAACAGTGGGACATGGCGCCTGAATAGCGTAGTAATTACCTAAACTCGGTGCTTGAAGTGGACCAGTACTCACTGGAACGCAGTAGCAGCACTTTTACAGAAGATCGGGTGCTTCAACAATCACAGCCTGGATGGGTCGAGACATTAAATAAAGGTTGACGTAGTTCTGCAGCAAACTTTCGAAATGTTGAACTCGTTCTGCATGAATGGTTATCATTACTGACAAGTTACACTTGTTGAGACTAATAACCATGTAGCCTAGACCATTTTTCTTGCACAAGGATTTAATGAATGAGAACAACACAACATAATGAAACTACTGTAACTGGAATAAATATAATACTAGTGGTAAACTATATAGCATACTATAATCTGAAATAGTAATGGATACACTAATATTAGTCCTAATCAAATCTTAACAAGACAGAAAACATTTTTATTTGTGAATCAGTTGAATTGTTGAATATCAACTAATAAGCTGTTGAAATGTTACAAATAGGCCTACTATAAATCATCTGTAGGCAGACATTAACCAAATAAAGTGTAACCTATAAATATATTAGTAATAAACTGGATAGAGGTGGTGGATAGAGCTTCTGCAGTACGCATTGCCACCGGGCCTGAATCCCACTCCTGCACCAATAGTCCTCTTTTTTGAAAACCAAAATATGGTCACCCTAGTCAATATTTAAATATGTATTTAAGCTAAATACCTTTTGAAGCCATGGAGTGTAGTTTTTGTATGGATTTTTGTAGGATTACTGCTACTGCAACAGTGACGAATAGTGAACAAACATCATCAAACGAACGTCATGAGTGAAAAACTGGCCGAGAGTTATTTGAAATAGTTTTCACAAAAATACAGTGACTGATGAGAAGATGATACATTTGTATCAGATGCAAAGCAAGCAAAGATAGTAAGATTAGGCTAGTATAGCATTTCATATTATAAATAAACCCAAATAATCCAACTGTCCTATGCAAAACATGTATTTTTAGGTTCTTCTTAGTCATAAAACCCTTCGCAAATGTTTTTCAGGAAAAAACAATAATATAACTTTAGAGCAGACAAACACATCAAGAATGTAACTACTCTTAGCTCTGTTGTGGGTTAGCAAACTGTCGCTACTGCTGCGGCAAAGCTAACCTGTTGGGATCAGCCATCACAAACATGACAAAAAACAAACAAGTCAGTACCGACGTTTCGTTTGTGTTAAACAGCAAAGCTAACATTACTCACCAGTTGCGCAGTATCCTTTTAAATCTCTGAGGTTTCTCCTGCATTGAAATGCCTCACCAATGTTAACACGGGTCTTCGCCCTTGCCTGGTCATATAACTTGTTAAACAATTTGTACTCTTCAGGCCTTTTCCTCTTTGACTATTTCTCGGACATCTCTCCTTCTGGACAGTGCCTAGAGTCCAGCAATGAATCCAGCGTGTTCGAAAGTACGGTGTTACAACTTTCTATCTCCCACTGTTCCTGTGCCACGAGCACTATTGCCACCTGTTGCTGGAACAATGTTGTGGGGAAGGTCTGCCCCACTTTCTTTAGGAAAACCAGATCATTTTTTCAGCGTACAAACAAAATGGAGTGCTAGCAAACCGTGAGGAAATATTTGCTGAATTTAATTTGCTTTAATTTAATACTGCCTATGACATATGAGGTCCTGGTTCTGTACTTTTTATGTGGCTTTTTCATTCTATCATTATGCCCCTACAATGTTCATCTCAAGGTGTTGTTCAGTACAAGCCATACGAAGTGTTAAAGGAGGTGTACCCAGAGCCTTGCAACAGTGTCTGTCTTTCAGTTGTCCCTGCATGAATAAAGGGCACGTGGTTTTAAAAGAAAAGTCCATCAAACCAGGAAATGAAGACTCTGCACTTCACAAATGAGCAACAGCGACGTCTACCTGAAAGTCACTCATCCCTAAAAGAAACACTGTCATGAATTAACTGTGGAATATAATTCAGTGTACATTTATGTCACATTCACTAATGAATAGCCGTCCTCCTTAATGTCCTCTTCCCATATGCAGCAAGTTCACTGTTGCTCATAATAGACGAGTATCATCAAAGCCTTCCTCCCTGCAGCTTGTGAGTGAAGCCCCCAGGGCACTGGCTGGTCCCTCGGGTCCTGGCAGGTTGACAGCCCACTGATTCCTGCAGGCTTCCACCCAAGGCCAAGGCATTTAACTAGACTTCCTGTCACAGCCTCACACAGACTTGCACAATGTCAGTATATGTACCAAGACACACAAACAGTGCTACACATACACAAAAGACTGGGAAAAACCTTCACTTTATTAGACAGGAAGTAAGATCATTACACAGGTTGTGCAGGTTTATAGCTCATGTATTGTCCATATATCTGACACACAGAGGAAAACTTTCTTTTTTTTACCTTCTGTCATTGCCTGATCCAGGCAAATCCGGACTCACCAGCTCTTCTTCTGCACATGTTGTTCACTCCCTGAATCCCCAGGCTCCAAGCTGATTATAATATGCCCTGCTTGGGAGAGGAAGAACTTGATACATATCGCACACACTTTTCCTTTTATGTTTCATTCAAACCATGTTCCCTCCCTTCTCTTAATATCACGCATGGTCTACTGCAATTTGTTGCCATAAGCGTCATCCATAATGCTGGGGAATTTACTTGCAATATCGGTTAGTGTGTTCGTTTTTATTCCTAACCAGAGCTGAAGATGACAGCTCTGGCCTGGAGCAAATCCAGCAATGGCCTGTGTTATGTCTTCATCTGTTGCCTTGTCAAATACTCAAAGATACTGATCTGGAAAGAGTTATTGAGAGCACTAGTGGGCACCAGTTCATAATCAAGAAATGATTTTTCCCAGACTAAAATAAAATAAAATAAAATAAATATTTGGCAACCTGCCTGTTGGGAAGGAAGTTTTCATGGTGAATAAACTCCTGAAAGCAACAGAAAGTGATATGCAATGTTTGAGTTCTTGTAAAGTAAATATAAAAAATATAAATAAATAAATAATGCCAATTGACATGTAGAACTGTAAGAAACTGTAAGAAGCCGATTTAACCAGGAGGTGGACGATTTTTGGATGGTGAGCTCTAGAGGTTACAGGTCCACTGCGGTCCCAAGGTTGTGTAGGTGGCTAAATGCTGATTCGCAGCAAATCATTGTTGCTTTCATCTGATGTGAAGTGGTGCCAGGGCTTAGGGTATAAGACGGGCTATCTAACAGCATTGATCAGCACTTTGTGCTGAACACGCTAAAAGTGGGAAAGAAAGTTTTTTGTGGGGATTAACTAATTTGATCTCTCCTGTTTCTTGCGAGAGGAGGTGAGGGAACAGATTGTGAGAGTCTGCTGTTATCCAACACAAATATGTGTAACACCACGGGGGTCCAGTTAGTGAGTGTTTTTACCATCTTTTGTTGACGGCGTCAGCATAATGGAATGACAGACGCTCCTCTGGGTTCATTTCTCGCATCTCATAAATGTTGCACAGGCAGGATTCTTTTGAAGGATAGCAAACCTGGGCCACATTTGTGTCCTTCAAACACAGTAGCAATATGCTAAACAAATGATATCAGTTGCCCACTTCAACACTCTGCTGCTTCGGTGTCATTATGTGTGCTTGAGTTTATCTGTTGGTCCGTCTTTTCTGTACATTTGTCTGTATGTATGTGTGTGTGTGCGTGAGTGTGTCTTGTATCCACCACATTTTCCTCTCTCAGACACAAACCTATTAGATTGCAAATATCACAGTATTACAGCAAACTCTCCGTATCCAGCTGCAGGATGTTGTGAATTAGCCTCAGCTGCGGTAAATAACCATATGTGTGCTTTGGCGTGATTTTCTGAAACACTGAAATGTGTCTGTGTTAAGAACCACTGACATTGTATTGTGTAAATTATATGCTATGATACTGATAATATGTTGTGACAGACAAGCTCAGCTCCAGCCAAGAAAAAGCGATTAAGCAACTGTGAACCTTCTTTATTTATGGGGCTGTTAACACCATATGCTGCTGCAGCCACACACTTATGTGATCAGTGTGGTTATGATTGGGTCTATAGTCAAGTGATAATGAGAGAGTACAATAATAGGTTGATATTCAGTCGGACCACCAGTTTGTTCCAGGAGAGATTTAACATTTAGTACAGACATAGTCCCCAGACAATGACTCCTAAAGAGTCTGGTGATCCCCCTGACTTTTCACTACAAGAATTTGCCATGGAAATTCGTGCAGGCATTTATGTTTTCCATAGGATCAATTATCATAACTTTTGTGATCCCTTCACTTCCTATATAGATCCAGCATCATCAGGTGAATTTTTAAATTTTTTCAATGCGTTGGTTAATGGTAAAGTGACCACAAACTAAGTAAACATGGTAAACATTATGTTTAAACATCATCATGTTTGCATTGTAAAGTATAGCCTCACAGAATGCTAGCATGACTGGAGGTTTTTTTTTTTTTTTACTTGTGTAGGGGGCGATGCTATTTCTGTAATTTGGAAAACAGTTGTGCGCAACCTACCTGTGGAACATAGAAATATCTTGATATCCTGGTGTTTGTACTCTTTTCTCAGTTTAATGATGAGTTATTTTCAGAAACAGAATAGTATTGATTCTTTAAAAATTTTTAAAAGACACGATCTAATTAAAAAATTCAAAAGATGTCCTCGACTCATTGAACACCCTTGAAGGAGCGTTAAAGCAAGAGAGAGGGTTGCCATGGAGTTTTAATATGGAGCAAACAGAGAGGTGTGAACGCCTACTGCCTCCAAGAAATAATCTCAAGTCATAACCAAGCTGAGAATTTGAGTTAAAACTAGATTCTGTCACAAACAAACACCCACCTTTTCATCTATTTGCATGAAGATTCATAGTACTCTAATTTTCATCTAGAATCCAAAGTCAGTTGATATCTAATTACAGTACTTGTCTTGAGGAGTTCTCATTTATCCTTTTTTCCCCTCTTTGTTGTGCAGCTCTCTTTGGGGCCACAATCTTTTCTATCTTGTCCTCATTTATACATGGTGCAGATTTAAGTAACTTTAAGTGTAAATTACCCTGAGGGCACTAGAATATGCTTCCAGTTTCTTCCGTGGCAAATGAAACAGAATTCATGAACAAATGCAGATTTTGCCATACAGCACTGACTTTCTTTTCATTTATGTATTAGTCTGATGAATCTAAGTTGTACATGCTGTTCATAATCCTCTAAAAGCCCATGGGATGTAATAAATGCAGTGCAGATGTGTCTGTGTTTGACTGAAAGGCTGCCAGATTAAAATTGTTTAATTGTTTTGACATTTAAAATGTTGTGGACACAATCAGAACCCAAATGCATGATTGAACTAAAGCTATAAAAAAAATAGTTTCATACAAAACTGAGCTCCACCTTGAACCAGGTTTTGTAGTAACATCAGTTCTAGAGGGCAGAAATGTTCATTACACCAGACTACCAAAGTCCATCACCTCAGCATCTGCTCCACCACCCACTTCTTCACCAACATATCTAATCCATCACTTTTTGACTAGACCCAGTTGAGGTAACAGGGGTTATTGTAAGTTATTAAGTTAACCCAAGTTCATCAACAGGTTTTAAAAAGCCCTGAATAACATAATGAATCCTTAATGATCCCTGTGTGGGGTTAACATTATAGCATGATGAGTGAATAATAGTAGTGTCTGTGATTTCCCACTGTGCCATGGATGAAATTAATTAGTTCATAAGACCTAATTGTGTGTATGACTCGGGAGGAACGGGTTGTCTCAGTGAGTAATTTGTTCATTTTCACCCATGCGTGAAGATCTTGGACTCTTACGTTCACTCGTCACACAGCTGCTGCATGGGCTCCGTCAGCACAGGAAACAGAATTGATTAGTTTACGACTCTCAACTGTGGGTCTCTAGGTTTGAGTCGTTCATTTGTCACGTGACATCTCCTACTGTGGAGCAGGAATGAACTACTCGTTCACCGCTCACATAGGTCCTCCTCAGTCTTAGAGTGACTGCCAGTGCTGGAGAATGAGAGGCAGGTCGGCTGTCAGGTAACAGTCACTGGACTGATATTATATAGCTATTTTGTTAATTACGTGACATTTTATAAAGCACAACATGTTACAGCGCAGTGTAGCATGTTCTGCTAGTTTTAACACAGATGTACCGTAACTTTAGTCCTGCTAGTGTTTAACATTACAGCTAACAGCTGATGAGAGTTGTTCTGGGTCCACTTCAGTGCCCTGACAGGGTTCTATCGGGAGCCGAATTACCTCCGAGGTCGTCTCCTCTCCAAAACAAACCGACCCGGTCATTAAACATTAAAACACAGCCACGTAGCAGCGTTAGCGTTAGCCTTGTGGTGTGTTAAAGCTAACAGGTCCGCCAGAGAACGCAACGTAACTTTTACTTTTTATTTATCAACAGAGCCGTGCTGTTGTTTGACAGCTCCTGATTGGTGAACAACTTGACCGTGTTTGAGAGCGATGTGCTCATGTTTGTTTCTCTGTCTGCAGAATCCGGACCTGATGTGGCCCATTCTGCGTCCAGACCTGCCAAACTGCTGCATTTATATAATGTGTTAATATTTCTTTGTTCCTCTCTCTGTGCTGGAGTTCTTTAAGAACTTGGTGGCTTGATCCAGATTATTATTAAATTGGTTGAATTTTAATAAGAGTGTGTTTCTTCATATAGTGTATCAAGCTTATTACTTCTATATACGCAAATCTGATATTAATATTTTACTAATGGATAGGGACATTAGGCTACTGTATGAATGAGCACGTTAGAGATATAGATAGTAATTATATACATAAGCCTTTATATGGCTGGTCTGGTTGTATACTCAGGAAAGATTATGAAAATGGAAGGATTTAGCTGGAGTAGTGGATTACATATAGACAACATATTTCTGTGGTTTTAACATGGTTTGAATTTGGTTGTGGGCCCAAGGGGGTGTATATAATGATGATAGAGAGTGAACAAGAGGTGAATTTGTGCATTATACTTTGTCAATTAAAGCAAGCCAGGCAGCCTTCCGTGTTTGAGAACGGCACTGTTTTTTAATCGCCCACTAGAGGGCTGCAGCGCCACAATAACCAGTTCAAATGAACGAAATGACTCAAAAAAAGATTAGTTCATTTTAATGAACGAGATTTTAAGATTCGAGTCTGTCAAAAGACTTGAACTTGCCATCACTAGAAGACAATAGGGATAAGATAAGCAAAGTTTGGGTTTGGCTAGCTTGCTGTTTAGCTATACGCAAGGTGCCTTTCACTTTTTGTGAACCGACCAATCACAGCTTGGACGGGGTGGGACATTATGTGGCACAGCAAACTTTCAAATGTTGAAATCATTGTTATGCACAAATGATTATGATTATTGACAAGTTAGTACTTAGCATTAACAAATTAGAGACAAACACAAGGATTTAATGAATGAAAACAACCCACAAAAAATGAAACTGCTCCATCAGCTCTATCTATAACAGTATACTTTTAAACTAACATTATACTTTTTATTTGAAGTTTTATTACGCTGATACACTTATTTATACTGGATACCCCTCCAGGTTGTGAATAGTGTATCTGCGGGGGACAGATGTAGATTTAGCCAGAGCCAGGATATCATTGTGCCAAAATGTGCTGCTTCTAGCCGGCACCCTTCTAAGAGCAACTTGTTCCCCTTGTATCTATTTTACTACAGTTATTGTTATTGATCTTGTTTAGTAATCTTGTTTACATACAAGTACAATACATACAAGTGTGGCGTGGGTTATGATGGTAAATCGTGTATCCGTCCCTGGTTCAAAAACTACAAGTCCCACATTTCACAAGCTGCAGTGCCCCAATCACAATTGAGTTTTCAATTGTTTTCAATTTTTGAAATTCTCAATAGTCACTTCCATAGTCCTCCACTGGTTACCACATCATAATTGCGCAGAAGGAGAAGGAGCACACTTAGTAGTAGTAGTAATAAATCGTATGTTAATAAACTCTGTGTTACTTGGAAATTTAATTCACTATGCTCATAATTGTCTTTGTGTGTTCCTACATTTTTTCATTTAAGAGTACATGTGCTCCTTGGGAAAAAAGTTAACATAGAGCTAATGTTTCCATCCTATATACATATGTTGTGTCTTTGACCGCTACAATGGCTAATGTCAGAGCATTTTTCAATGCCTACATGTCTGCCTGCACATATCCCAAACAGAGTAAAACAACATTTGTCTTGTACAAACTTAAACTCAGTTTTCATTTCTCTTTCAGATTTGCTGCTTCAAAATTGCTTATCCTCTATAAAAAAAAATTCATCAGTGCCTTGGTGAGTGGGGCCGTGAAAAGTGTAGGAGAAAGACGGAGCAGATGTGTCTCAGATTTTCTTCCACAACATCAGTGATCCTCTCTGAATTCCTCAACATAATCCTCTGCCAGTGGGGAAATGTGAGAAACTTCACAAAGTAATTTACACTCTAATGTCTGTTTTCCCCAAGAACATCAATCGGGCGCAATTTAAGGATACCACATTTTCCTTATTTTCTAAGATAATACCAAGAGGCGTATATTGAGTTCTATCAACTTATTATTTTTTTCCTTGAATGAATGGCATGCTCAGAATAGACAAGTAACATCGGGCCAAGTGGATGATTTCCTACTTTCAAAACACTTCAACGCTTTCAGACACTACAGACTAATTTAAAGCTGTAACATGCAATCAAAAGTTTGAAGGGCACTTAGAGGAGTACTGGGCAATCATTTACCAGAAAATAGAGATATTTACAGATGCTATTATTTGTGCTTTTAATGTAATTTGTTGAGACAGAAAAAAAAATCTTTGGTACTCATATTCAATTTGGATGAAACCAAAAGTAAACATGTGGCTTCCCACCAGGATACGTCTGAACTAAGTCAGGCACAGACAGGCGCCGTGAAAAGCAACAGTTCTGGGCCTTTAAATCCCTCTGAACATCAGAAGTTCGGAAGTTCGGAAAAGCAAAAAAGAAAATTTACTCACTGGACAAAAATGAACAGCCAACTCCTTTGAGCGTGTTTTAGTAAAACTGAACGCTGGACAAGACATTTTAGAGGACCAAAATGGTACAATTAACTTCCATGAACAAAAAACACACCGTGAAAATGTCAAAACAACGACAGCACTCAAAAACAAGTTTACACTAGTTAAATGCAGCACCGCTAAATGCTTTTTTTCAACAGAGCAGGTTAAATATACACAGCACAGTGGATACGATTCCCCTCAATCCTGGTTGACCATGCCCTAAAGCATAGCCTGTTTTATGATCTATTTTGCTCTAAATGGGACCTTAATATAATAATAATTACTAAATGAACATCATTCTGTGTCAAAGAAGACTTGAAACTTGCTGCTGAGACCATAAACCCATTAGGAAAGTGTTTACAGAGGTAATAACTCAAGTGAAAAGTAGGCTCATTTTGTCATTAACTCCAATGCAATCGGACTTATTTTCTTTTCCAGTGGAGCTGCTCCCTTCTTGCAGTGTGTGGGTTGTTGACATGCACTGACCTACTGTAGATTTTGAGATTTAGCACATACACTACAAGTCACCAATACACCCATATTTTCCTTAACTTTCCCTCCTCATCTCTTAGGCCCTCTCTTATTTTCCCTTTCCCTTGTCATGTCTCCCCTTTTGTCATTTATCTCTTCTTCTTTCTCACAGGCCGTTCTTCCTCCCTCTTATCTCTCTCCTCTCCTCAGGCAATCCCTAGCTCTCCCCTTCCTCCCTTTATCCTCCTCCCAGCTTGTGTATCTCAACATGCTCCATTGCCCTTCATGACCTGTACTCCATGCTTATTAAACAAGGTGCCTGCGCTATTAAGAGTGGAAAATGAGCCCTAATGGCAATGCCGCTGGCAGCGCCCGTTGCCTCAATGCCATTTCGCACTTATGGGCAACGCTACATTAGCACCTTAATTCGAGTGGCCTTGCATCGCTGCCTCTGAAAATATTTTCATAATTTTCCTCTTCCTCTACTAACCCTGCACTGTCTCCAGATTGGTGGGGAAGACTGCGCTGGATTGTCGGGTACTCAGATCCTATCAGAAGCATATGGCCTGAGGTGGGGAAAATGGTTAAACCAAGGTAAAGCTTCTTTATCAAGATATGTCTGTCAAGGGGACATGGGTTTTTTTTTAACCTCCCATGCCCCATACGGAAAGGATATCAAAAAATCATGAGAAAGAGTGGTAGTGATGGGTGTCTGATGGACGAATTTGAAAGGGCACAGAGAGTTGAAGGTTCCCTATGATGGCAAATTGATTTATCTAGTAGTCACTTTGAAGGACAAATCAGTGAGGACAACAGAATAACTCTAGGTACGAGGACTGGATCATTATAGGAATTGTCCTGTGCCTCACGAGGACAAGGTTTCTTACTCTCTTAGGCATTGACAGATACATTTCAGGGTCAAGCCATTGGCTCATTTAAGCCATTGGCTCATTTAAGTCTTAATTCTTGTCTGAACATGCACTGGATACACTTCTATAATTTGTTTATCCGGTGTTTCATTGTGGCTGATAACTAACAGGGTTTTCCACAGTGGTATAAAATTCCCTTTTGCCCTCAGATACTGTCCTCCCAAGAAAACCGAGAACATCTGTAGTTTCAGCAAATGGCCAAAACACATCACGTGTTTATGTTCAAGCCCTGTAGCGGCTATAGGAAATTCAGCTGATGCCTGCTGAGCGCAAAAGAGGAAGTAGTGTAGGGTGTTAACTGTGTCACAAGGTCTGCATGGGGAGAAGGGTGGTTGGGTGGAACAACAAAACCTTGGAGTTTAACACATGGTTTGCTTCCTGTTTCCTACTGACAGTTAACATGTGCTTCTTTCAAAGATGACCATGATTGTTCCCACAATCTTGTCCAAGATGACGAAGATCCCCTGACCTTAATGAAGTAGTCATTTTAACCCAAACCATGATGCTACTCTAACACTAAACCTTACTAAACCTCAACCGTACTGTGGCGTTAGATAATAAAAATTTTGAATGACACTGACAAATGGCGTTATCCTGCTGGTAGAAGCGTTGGATCAGAAAACACATATGTTCCATTCTGGAAGGGATTTACGTATTTTGTTTTTACATTTTGAGGACTGTTGCCACCTCATTCTGTCATACCACACACATGCTTAGCTGCCATGAAAAATGTGACGACGATCCAGGCCTCATCAGCTGGTAACTAACTGGTTTGTATGTGGAATTGTTCAGTGAAAGGGGATGGGATGTTTACCTGGTGCTGTCGTGTTCAGATAGCCTGGTCAGGCTATTTAAAAGAAGGTTTGTACCCTGTTGCTCTGTACAATCCATGTATTTTGATCTCATTTCACTCCAGTCATGCAGAGCGTGAAGAGACTGTTGGCTTGTGGTGAACAGCCCCTACAGCTTGATTGAATTGTGTTGCTTAATTCTGTTTACAGTGTATTAGATGAGTGTATCACTGCTAGCAGGTAAAGTACTGTGGCACATTAATTAAAGTTAATAGGCAGCTAAGGGAGAGGAATGTGGAGGCATCTGTCAAATAAACATGGCATTGTGGTTGTGTGAAAAATACTGAGGGCAAACTGTATTTCTTTGCCTTTTTGCTTCACGTAAATACAGAGACACACTGATACTCTGGCCCAGAGTCACAGAGCAGGAGGCTGAAAGTGGGCAGAAGTTGAGAAATTAGTCATATAGTGCCAGAGGCTCTTGCATGTGTGCGAGTATGTTCTGTCTGTGTGTGAATTTTGCACCGGCGAGCGTGGGAGTGTCAGTTTGTGGAACTGTTTTTGAAATTATCATCTGAACAATCTTTGACTTAATGTTTTCACTCTCGCTTTCATGTTCTCCCTATGTGCGTACAAGTTATGCTGGTTGTTCCACGATTTTAAACAAAACAGACAGCAGACTTCTGACGTGAAAGGATCATACCAATGGCGGCTGATGTGAAAAGGTGTGTGTACGCTTTTTGCACGCATGCAAATACTGCCGCAGGGTTTTAAGTAGGAGATCAATAATTTCAATAATTTCACTTTGTCTTACTCTATTATCTCATTATGCTGTAAACTACAGACTTTTGAATGAAGTACTGATAGTACTACATTTGGTAATGTGTGCATGTGTGATGATCTGCAATAAGCACATTTATAGAAAGGGAGATTAAGTACTGTTAAGATATGTTGGCTAATTTCAGCTCTAAATAGGGGCGAGCCACGAGATTACACCATTAGGATATTTCTTGTCGAGGTGAAAAGACATCTCAAAATGCACCTGCATTGTTTTGCATTTTGTGACTTTCTGTCAAAAAAAAATATTTCACATTGAAGATTTCTTAAAAATAGTGTTAAAATATTGTGAACCACATGGTGATGCGAACATAGGTTCACTTACACCATGAGCCACAGTGCAGCTGCACTGGTCCCCACCATTCAGGTATTAGACATTTAAATGTAAAACATTATGATATGCTTTGTTAAATAGTTGGTACTCTAGTGTTGTGTAATGCAGTGCACAAATGAGTGGAGGTAATTGTGGTAAAACATGTAGAAATACCAGTATGGCTCTAAAGTGAGGAGTCATCAGATATACTTGCTTACAAAGCATTTAATTTTTCTAGGACTTCTGTATTTCAAGGAGAGTGTGTCTTCTAATGTTACCTGATGAATTTCTGGAGGTTTTCTTCAACATGGATATGTAGCTCTATACACACTGTATGCATCTAAAATGTACATTTCTAGTGTGTACATTAGTTTGGCCACAGGTGAGGACTGACCTCAAGTTCACGGTGTCTAAAAATGCTAATGTTTTCAGTCAAAGCATCATGCAGCAAGAGAACTGCATTTACACATTCCCCTTATTTCTCTCTAACGATCAACTCTTCTCATGGATGGCTCTCTCCACCAGTCTGACACTCGGTGACCCTTGCTGCTCTACAACATGCAGCCTCTCCATCTCCCTTGCATGCTATGAAGTATTCATAGTGCCTCCACAGGGCCCAGTGCATTTGGGCTACTAATTGTTCTGTGGGTGGGCCTCAGGGTGCTGTCACCTGCTAGGCTTGGACACAAACAAGCACTATTACGGAAGCATGCAGCTCCCATCATCACCTGAGCACATTGTGGTTCATCATTTATGACACAGAACACAGTTATGCTCACTGAGTGGCAGAAAGACACATCTAAAATGGGAAAGAGCTGGACCACTGGTTCTTTGGTAAGCAGTAAGGATCACTGTGGAGTCCGACTGCCTTTAATTTGAGCAAATAATCACTTGTTTTACTCCCTGTTTGCTAAACGCAGCCACGGGAAGTGACATCAATGCATACCCTCTATAGACCGAATTTCTGATATCGCACTAACAACAGTCACTTTCTGGAAGACAACTGTCAGTTGATTTGATTTGTGAATATATGTAAAACTAAGCAAATTTTGTTTATTTCTGTTGTCATTTTAGCCCTAACTGTAACATTTAAATATACACAGTGGAAGTTCCGACTTATCTGATATTTCTGCTGTTATTTTATGTACTGTGTTGCTTTGCTGCATCTTTGCCAAACCAAATCTACAGTTACATCTCACCGCCAGTCTGAGTAGTTTTAAGGGTTAAGCTCCTTTTCGGTCACCTAACTAATTAGATCTCAAACCTCCAGTTATTTGTGTGCAAAATATAGGCAAGCTCTAAATGATATCTGCTGGGTCCTGGCTACAAGGCAAATTGCCCTCGTGACTCTTCCCAGGACAAGCTGAGATCCAGTGTGCCGGTAGCTTTTCCCGTTCCTGTCTTGCTGAAATAGTTTGGTGAATCTGACAAGAAACAGGAAGCACTCAAGATAATTTGTTGCAAAAAAAAAAGAGGTAGATAATGCTTTTAACACACTACAGTTAGACTTAAACGTCAGGTCTTTGGCAGGAAAAACATTTTTAATAACTAATTTTATAATTGAGCACAATCTCAATTTCATGCAGCTCTTATCGTGTCACCTCCTCCCAACTTTAATTTTATGAGCGAAGCTAAAGTGCATAAGTAAGGAGGTGGAGTTGCCATTTTGTTAGTGTTGGTAGGTAAATCCGGCTCAGGCTGGTAGGTAGAACTTGTAAATGTTGAATGAACAAAGTCACTGAACGAGGATGTGATATTATCAAGACCTGCCTTGATGAAAGGATGAATTGGATTCAATTGGATTGGCTTTTCCTTTTAATTATTTAAATGATTTAAATGATTAATTTAAATGATTTTGAGGTTTGGACTGTTTGTTGGACAAAACCAGCTTTGTGAAGGTGTCGCTTTGGGCTCTGGGTGACTGTCTTCAGAATTTAACCAACTACAACAGCAAAATATTGCTTTTACATTAATTCATGAGTAAAAATAGAGAACAAGCTTTGAAAGAGGTGAAAGATGCTGACATTGGAGTAAGAATCAGCAAAACCGAAACTGGAAGTTCCTCGTTGAAGAACAACTGGAATTCCCATGAACAGATCATGCAAACCAAAAATCAGCTGCTGACACTCGGGAACACATGCATGCAGGACTGGACTTTACAGTTACTGCATTAATTCTCTAACCCTTACAAAGTACCTTTGGTTGCCTGAACATAAGTATAACACATAGTAGTTGGAAATAATGTAGGAACAATCTCTCAATTCTCTGTTGTTAAACGTGATATTTCTTATTCATCTTATTCAGTGTTCCTCAATTTCATGCATGCATGTGCTTTGATACACGCAAAGAGACCACTGACATGCAGTTGATGTGTTTTCCCTCTTGACTGCCTCAATCAATTCTTTATTATCCTCAGCAATTAGGGTACCTCGCAATGATCAATGATTCCAATAAGACTCTCTGTGGGTTTAGTTAGAAGGTCGGTCTACTTTATCTTTCTGCTTCTCTTTATTCAGATGGCTAAAGCACACGTTTGATTTACATGAGCTTAAAAATCAACTCAAAACAAAACATTGGGCTAAATGTTATTCACCAATAGTCTCTGTACTATGTTGGCAATACAATGAGTTAAAAACGAATTAACTTTATCAATGTCAGTTTAGCTTCATTGTCTTAGCTGAGTATAAACCACAGTCATCTGGTCCTGAAACATGTTCAAGCAAAAATTATGAATTGTTTGCTACCTTTGGTGACTATGTACTAAAATACAGGCCAGTTGTTTTCGGATCCAGAGAGGGGCTGCTGTCAGCCTGTCAAGAACATTAGTTTCTACTTGACTGTAGTGCGGCTTCATTTCCTTGATGTTACCCTGCCTATATGTAAATTTCATAAAAGCATTGTTGAATCCCCAGACTGTTTTCTCAGTTGCATGAGTGACACCTGCAAAACTGCCAGTCAGTTTCAGTTTGTATTTGGCAAAAAGTGAAGTGGACATTGAAGTGGTAAAGAAAAGCAGAGGATGCTTTGGGGAGAAAAAGCTTTTCCCCTTGCTGCTTTTTATCTGAATTATGAATTGACGCAAAGTCGGCAAACTGTCAACACTGTATGTACACTCAAAAAGACTCACCCTCGCATATAAACGAATGCATTGCCTGACCTATCCTATGAATTAATAATCAGAAAATATCTGCGGTGTCTTTCCTCCCTCTGTGAATTGCATTACAAAACCATCTCTGAAAAGCCACATAATTCTATACAGGGAGTCATAAAACTGTGAGGAAAGGGGAATAATGGTTCACATGCAGATTTAGCCATCACACTTATTACTTTCTTTCAGAATTATTATTTCTATTATTGCAAATATGCAGGTTGAGACCTGCTACCAATCGTTTATTTTGTATTTTTATGTGTTGTAAGCCTCAATTAAAATCCATATTTATCACTCATACTGAAACTATAAGAACTGTGCGTGTGTGCATATATCTGTGTTTGTGTGCATTTATCTGCGTGTGTGGTTGAATAATTCTGAGGCAGACTTTTGACCTCTGTTGATTTTTCCTGGTATGAAAAATATGATGAGTGTGAGAGAATATGATGAATATGAGTAAATGATGTTTACGTCCAGCGGCTGTACCAAGGCCAGTCAGTGTCATAATGCAAAAAATGGTTCAAGATAAAAATAAAAATAGGTTGGCTGACGAACATTACATTTTGTTACTGTGCAGGGTTGTCTTCCCCTGCTTTAAATTCTAAAAAGATGTCATGCATGTTACATTTAATGTTTATTTTCATTATTTCTTTTTTTCAATTCTTTGATTAGTTGTTTGGTCTATAAAATACCAGAAAAAAGCAAAAACAAAATTGAGACCATGGTGATGTCTTAGATGTCTTGTTTTGTTCAATAAACAGTTCAAACCCCCAAAATATTCAGCTTGCAAAGATATAAAACTGCTGAAAAAAAGAATATTCTCATATTGGACGATCTTGTTCCAGCTCCTCCAATATATGTTTGCTTGATAAGTTATGCAAACGACTAGAAAAATACTTGGTGAATCATTTTCTGGCCATCGATGATCGTTTCAGATCCAAGGTTAAAAATATTTTAGAAGATTAGCAAGTTTTGAAATTCATGGCAAATAATCTGTTCTGCTTAGTGTATCAAGAATGCCAAACAAACCAACTTTTAGCTGCAGGTGGGAGATACGTGTTGTGCCACACTAAAAAGAGAAAAACACTGGCGATCCACCACAGTGAATTAATAATCCCTCCCTGCTGGTTTGCTTTATTCCTCAGCTTGAGGGCAGTGGAAGCTGCAGTGTTTCTCCTCTACCCAGTCCTCTGCCGCCTGCTCTTTGAACACGCCGTTGTTCTTCCACTTCAAGACGCCTCTGATCCTTTCAAGTGATGCCTCCTTGATTACACAAGATAAATACTTGGCAAGTGTTTTTTTTTTTTTTTCTCGTTGCCCCCGAGGCATGCAGACAAACTTTGGTCATTACCATAATAAGGTAAATCAGACTGTAAAGAGTTGCATAGCTTCACCAGTAGCCCTTGAAGAAAACTGCTGACAGAGGCGTAACTCGTTGGCAGATCTTCAGGGGAAGAAAGCTTGTTTGTAATTGTCTCAGCTGCAACACAGTTCCCCTTTGAAATATAGACTCCACTTGACTCCTGTAAATAGAGTCGATCCGTGTAGTTTGGTACTTTGATGAGAAAATGGTCGGTAAGTGGGGTGTGTACTCTCCTTCTGTACAGCCCTAAAGAGAATAGTTAAGCAAAAATATGAAGAAAGGGAGATACAGAATTTCAGCTCAATGAATAAAGCTAAGATAATAACTGTACATTCATGTCTGCACATGTTTTGTTTTGATCAGAAATGGGTAAACAGTTCCCTGACTATCTATTAGGTAGCTCTTGTCTAAGTACTCAAGAGAAAACAAAATTCCCAGTTCTGTCATTTCAAATAAGGCAGTTATGTCATCAGTTGCTTGTTAATCCATCAAATTAGTCCAAGCCCATACGTTGTTTGTCCATGCTTGTTATAACAACACTTCGAAGTGTTTTCTTATCTAACAGGATGTCATTTGTCTACAACAACTTGGTAGGTTTAGGGAAAGATGTGGTTTGGGTTAAAGGCAGGGAAACTTTATATCCAAACCTAAAGTTGACCGTCAGTTGGAAACAGCCTCCGATGTTAAAGTCAGATTATTTTCTTTACCTTTGCTCCCATCATTACTATAGAGAGTTTTGTCTCTTGAACACAAACGGCACTTGTTGAAAAGACTGATGCTGTAGTTCTGATTGTGAGGACAGTCTCCGTTAAACACTTTTTATGACCAGTTGACTAGTCTGCTCTCATTGATATCAATGGGGTGGACAAAATATTAGCACCTTATCTCAACTTCTCTAAAACAGTTCCTACATAAACGAAACATTATATTTTTGATGAAGGTAGGTTATTTTGCAGGACTTTCTTTGAGACTGCATTAGATTGGTAAACTTGGCAACTGAGTATGTCTATTTTGAATATGTCTATAATTGCATGTAATGGATTGTCCAGTTTTCATTTTCTAACTACCTACTTTAACTTTAAAATGACAGTCCCAAAAATGATGGTTGCTTTGTTTTCTATGTTAATCACTATTAATACTTGTGTTCCTTGCTTTAAAATATGTTGCACACCAAAGTAGATGAAAGGACTCTACAACGAAATGTAAAGACTTTAAACTCACCGTTACATTTAAGAACTGCATTAGAGCAAACAAAGTGCATTATCGTAATTATATTTCCTCTACATAATGGCATGTCGAATTGCTAAGCCATTACTGACAACAGCAAAGTTTCAGGTACAGCAAGTCCATGCCAGCCTGGTTTTATTCAAACCCACCAGACAAATCCGGATAGTAATACCTCCAGAGAAAACGACACATTTTACCCCATACCACGCACTGTTAAACTGCACTGCTAGCCCCTCTTTCAGACTGCACTTTGCAGACCACTCAGGGTTCTGACTCTTAACATCCTGCTGATGGAGGGAAAGTGATCCAGGTCTGACTGCGGGCAGCTTGGCCGCTGAGCCGAAGCTGATGACTCACATCTCTTTCTGAGCCTCCCAGAAGCAGTTCAATACCTGTACTTCCTCAACATTTCTGAAGTCAACCTGCTGAGGCCCTGTTTGGCACTGTAGAGGAAAGGGTTCATGTGATATTTGATATAGCTGTAAATGATGATGACAAATGGATGTGCTGCTCAAAGGTCTGACAGCAAGAGATCTATGAGAAGAAAGTTTCAGAGAATGACAACATGATGCCCTGCCAAAATCTCTAGCATTTTCTCTACTTTGTTGATTGTGATTTGTCACATTTGCAATTCATCTATTTACTGCACAGTTAGATAATTAAGTACTATATGAATAAATGAATAATTACCCATAATTTTTCTTAGTGAACAAGGAAAGATGGTGGAACACCTGACACATTGCATGTTTGTTTGTGTGTAGGTTTGTGTGTATGTTTGTGTACAGAAGCAGGTGAAGACATCCTCTTTTTTGTCTTAGAGATAAAAATTTTCTGACCTCATGCCAATCGATTTCAAACAGCGCTCACAGGGGAGAGCAAACTTAGAATCTGAATGCCACTTTCCCTTTCTCTCCTTTACAGTTTATTTGTGTCCAATATGAATTACCTTTACTGGGCGGTGATGCAGTGGGTAGCACTGTTGCCTCACAGCAAGAAGGTGGGTTCAAACCCCGGTTTCCCCGGCCTTTCTGTGTGGAGTTTGCGTGTTATCCCCGTGTCTGTGTGGGTTCTCTCCGGCTTCCTCCCACGGTCCAAAGACATGCAGGCTAGGTTAACTGGCCCTAAATTGTCCTTAGTGTGTGTGTGAGTGTGGGCGTCTATGTGTGGCCCTGCAATTGACTGGCGACCTGTCCAGGGTGTACCCCGCCTTGCGCCCGATGTCAGCTGGGATTGGCTCCTGCGACCCTGTACGCAGTATAAGCAGTTGGTGATGGATGAATTACCTTTACCTTTTGGTATGAATGAATGGAAAGTGGCAGATAATTATATTTTTTTATGAAATGTATACTCCAAGTTAGCACTTATCTATACTGATGTCTTGATGTAATTAGTACCAAATATGCTGTTAACTTCAGGGCTTAGAGACCTCTACAGACATTTTACAACCTCTGACCGATGAGACAATCAAATCAAGTTAAAATTATATTCAGAAGATTGTCCGCACAGTGCCTCTAGACGCTTGATCAAGGCCCTTTGGCGTCGCTTTTCAACGCCCTGGGTACCCCTTTTGCGTCATTTTTAAACTTTAGGGCTCCGAGGTCAAGTTAGCAACACTTTGCAACAACAAATATGCAACTTCCATTAAAGTTATCAAAAATAAATATGCAACGTCCGGTTAGACTTTCAAAATAAAATGCTAGCGTTTTGCTTTGAAACAGTGCGTAATTAAAGCTGTGAAACGTTGCAATTTGGTTAGGTCTAGGCACAAAATGTACTTGGTTAGGTTTGGGCAACAAAAGTACTTGGTTAAGATTAGGAAAAGATCATGGTTTAGTTAAAATAATTACATACATCAGTTAACGAGTTAGTTAACTTAAGTCATGTATTTCAATTTACATAACATGCCTAACTTAAATAAAACTATTTAATGTTGACTTTTTGTTTCACATGGAACACGAACACCGCTCTCCGGGTTCAAAGTCGGGGTTCTATCCCTCCATCCACCACAAGCTCCTCCTTACTCAGTCAGTCATTTCTGTTAAACATCATAACCTACCTTTACCGTCAAAAACTGACCCTACAGGTCTTCCCCCACTGCAAGGCAAGGCAAGGCAAGGCAAGTTTATTTGTATAGCACATTTCAACAACAAGGCAATTCAAAGTGTTTTACATTAAACATAAAAGCAACATAGGGAAATTGAAAAAATACACAATAAAATATAATTTTGGTGAAATAGAAAGTAAAAACAGGATAAAAAAAAATTAAATAAAAAAATAAAAAATAATAAACAGGGTAAAACGTAAAAGTTACAGTGCAGTGTACAATCAGGGTTAAAAGAATTAAATGGAAAATAAAAACAGGCTGAGGGTTTGAGCAAATAATTGAGTTACAATTATTTTGAAAAGAGAATAAAAAGAGAAGTACACTTAATCTACTCTCTAGCTAGTCTATTTCTCGTGTCCATAGCAATCTTTGGGTCCAATGAAACTCCAAAAACCCTCGGACACTACAGAAGAACTGCCTGTGTTTACAGGTGGACAGAGGTTCCTGTAAATCACAAGCCTTAATACCTTCATAGTTGTTTTTGATTAGTTGTTTTTTGTACAGCAGTAATGCTGTTTTTAAAATATTAATGAAACCCTAAAGTGTTTTTTTAAGGTTTTATGCATTCTGAAAATGATTCGCAGTATACTCTGGATTGCAAACACAGGTATCGGTTTTGTTCCTAATGACAATGGACTGGATGGTTCTCTAAAATAGTCTATGGATTAGCATTAAGTTGGAGTTTGAATAATTATAGCAAAACAGACCTATACTCCCTTAGCCTCCTCTTCAGTGCAGTGAGAGAGGGAGAGAGAGAAACTAATCAGATTTATCGCAGGGTAGCTTTATAATTATTTACTCCATTAGCCATTAGTGGTCGACACAAAGTGCACTGGCTCGCAAAATTAGAATCCTTATCTGAATGTTCCAGAACCTTCACTGTATTCTGAAGGAATGTGTAAAAGCAGCGGGATACGCCCTAACCAGGAAGCACTGGGTATACAAGGACATTATGAGGACACGTCAGCATGGGGCACCAAGATGTCCTTGCAGTGCGGTGGGAGACTCCAGAGAAACTGTGATGATTTCCTGAGGGGGATCACAGCTCTCATTTTGAAACCATCAAACCTAAATGACCCTTTACTGAAAGCTGAAGATCTGGTTAAGTTTTGGGGTGGTGATGGTGCAGTGGATAAGACACATGCCTTTGGTGTGAGAGACTTGGGTTCAAATCCCCACTCCGACACATCCACCACTGTGTTCCTGGGCAAGGCACTTAACCCCTGGTTGCACCAGAGGAGTGCGACCTCTGACATACATAGCAATTGTAAGTCGCTTTGGATAAAAGCGTTAGATAAATGTAAATGTTTCTCCAGTGTTGTATTTTTGCCTGTAGAAGATCATCAGGTGGCTTCGACTAGCTCTGCTCCATTATATATCATATAATACATCTTGAAATCTTTTAGTCACTTCTAACTGCAACAGGCAAGGGCAGATTCATGTAGGTGAGAATCTGCTTTTCTTTTGATGTGTACACTTGAGTAATGCAGGGTGATCTAAGGTAGTAGAAGGAGGAGTGGCTTTGTAAATTTGCATTGACCCATTTGTGTGGGATGTGGTCATATGTTGTAATGACATAAAATAGCGCAAGGATAGAGTTGACCCACAACACATTTGACTGCAGCATGCTTTATGTTTGCCCAACAAATGATGAGCACAAGGCAGGACAGAGCATGAACGTTGGTTAGTGATACGAAAATATCAGGGGGTTGAGCCTTAAAAAAAAGTGCCATATAATCCCCGACCTCCCATTGACTTGGAGGTCTTCCACTGACGCAGTCTGGGACCTCAGTGGGAATATGACCTTTCCACTTCACTGGGCAGACAATTGAGGCAGAGACTGTGGCAGTTTTACAGAGCACAGCCTCCAGTTTGATCAACAGTGTGTGCAGAGTACTGAAACCTGCATGACACCTTATATTGTTTTCAGATGCTGCAGGCGAGGAAAATGTTTTAAGGACAAGCCCGACATGTTTACTCTCTATGAGGTTCTTGTAGTTTCAAAAAATGTATTAAAATCTGATTAAAAATATCCAGGAGTAATTGTTGAGAGAAGATTAACTAACAGCTGTTACAAAGCAAGGATGTGTGTAAGAGGAAAAACTGCAGTTACCTTTGTTTCTCCGAGAACAAATAAAGTCCCTTAGTTGTTCTGTAGGTACAGTAGAAGCAAGTGGCAGAAGGGGACTACAGATACATACAGACCACCGATTCTCCATCTATGTCTCTTCCTTTCCCTCTGCCAGCCCAGGGAAACTTCCAGTGCCTCATCGCCTCAAAGTCTCAAGTGCAGTTGTGGTAGGATAGTGCAATCTTCTGCAATTTTTGAATCATATTGCAGTTTACAGACAGTCTCTGCTGTGGTTGCCTTTACACTTAGAATAACTGAGCAGATGGGATTTTGAAAGTTCACTTCAAAGGTTGAAATGTTTCATGGTTGTTATAATGAACGAAGTTCTGGTTACACAGGGATTCATGTGATTCTATTAAAAGCTTTAACTTTCAAATATGAGAGATCTTTACTCGTTTAAAACATTAAAGGGTTTACTGGATGGAAACTAGATTTCACTCTGGCTTACAAAAATCACACTACCACTAAGCATGTCGCGCAGCGTTATGTGGGTTTTAAAATCTTGGTGGAGGTCTAGGTGTGTAAATGTGTGGTTCTAAATCACAAATAATACAAAAATAAATGCTGCATTAAGTATAAAACTTGCTGTAACTACTGTTGTATCTTCACACTGATAAAACTACCAAACTAAAATCATCCCCAGTCCACTTTAATAATAAAGACAACACTTGAAACTATAATAAAGGTGTACTTACCCTTAGCTGCACACTCAATATACACAAGAACAAAGTCCATTAATCTCCCACAGAACTCTCAAAAAGACCCAAAACTTATAAATCATAAAATTCTTGTCTCTCTTCAGGCAGAGCAGATACTGATACTGTGTGCAGCCACTGGCAATTGGTCTCCTCATCTGATTGGTACTTAACGAGCAAATTAAGCTGAACAGGGGGACTCTAGCCATTACCTATACTATTCAGAACAGTCAGTGATGTATGGGTTCCAGGCAATGTGGAAGATATTTAATTAATATTAAAATAGCCATTGACAAGAACTCTTAGCAAGGTAGAAAAAAATCCCATCCCACCATTCCTAGTTTGGGACCATTTGAGGCACAAAAAAAAGAGTAATTGCTATGAACATACACGGTATGTTTTTCTTTGAATGATCACCAAAAAAGGGGAAATCTTTGACTTTCTGCTGCCTGTTGACAATAATACCTTTGCTTTTAAGCAATCAAACCCAAACTTAGGTGAGGTGACCAATTCACCTCAAACCTCTGAGATTTACATAGTAACTACTCCAAAAATCATTTATTTAATTTTTTATTCCTGCACGTAATGAAACTCTGAAATTATTTTATTATAAAGAAGTTACAAAACAGTTTTTAAGACATCTGCATGGCCAAGTAACATTATATTTATTTATTCATTATTTTCCCCTGGTGTAGCAGTTGTTGCTTTAATGCCACTCTGAAACATCTGGCTTAGTACTAAGTAATGATTTAAGTTGTAATCGTTAAGATTTCAGTCTGTTTTGTTTTGGCAACACCAAAACAGACAACACACAACAGCAGAGCACAATAATAACAGCTCCCTCCCTCTTGTCTTTTTACTCCCTGCAATATTTTAAACTGATCTGCTGTTAGAAAATGCCCAAAATGATGTTCATTAAAAATGTGTCTACATTTTTAGTGAAGGATTGTTATCAGCACTAACCTTGGTGACAGATAAAAACATGAAAGAATCCTCCCCGCGTTGTACCAGTAGAACACTTTGAATGGGACGCAGAGGCAGTAGGAAATGTTGGGTTTGCTTTACCAGTAACTTAATACATCTCTGACACATTTTAAAGAGAGTGAGCAGTAAACAGTGCGTGTGAAATCTAATTAAAAATAGTAACACTGGATTGCCTCATTTGCTGTGAATCCCTTGTGTGTGCAAATTTGGCAATTTGAATCCAGAAATGGTGGACTCCACCACTAACAATGGAATTCCTGCATACAGAAATGAGGTTATTACAGAATCATAATACATTGAATGGATTTCCTTAAAGTCTTAAAGGTTATAACTTAAATTTCTAATTTGTTATTGTTGCTGTGAAGCATGCCAAATGCTTCCAAAGAAAATGTAATTTTCCTCCTCCTCCTGTTTTAAACAATCACTAATAGTGTAGGATTGAACCACACATTAAATGGAGATAATGAAGGACAGCCCTAAACGTATTAGGGCTGAAACAATTTATCTAGAAACTCGAGTAACTTGGTTACTAAAAAGCAAAAGCATCGATGCAAAGAACTTTATAAAGAGTCCTGTTTTGCACGGATAATTATTACTGTCGCACAATGTGCTTACGCTGTGGACAAGTGAAGATGACGTGATGACGCAGATTACAAAATGGAGGAGAAGAGAGAAAATAGTGCGGGACGAAGAAGAGACAAGCCAGAAAAAAACCCCAAAGTGTCCAAAGTATGGGTCATTTCAAGCTAAAACAACAACTCTGTACAGTGTGTCTACTGTACAGAAACTATAATGAATGTAATGAAACTGGCAAGACGAGCAAAGCTTCTGCATCTGAGCAGAAAGCATCCAGTCTAGACATCCACGAAGTCAAAACAAATTAATGCTAACATTAGTATTCAACTGGAAAACATGACTGCTAGTTGAGATGAATGCTAGCAAAGGTAAGTCACAGTTCTTAGTTGTAAATGTCTAAACGTGCATTAGTTGCTATTGTTCTCCGACTGGTGACAGGACTTACACAGCTGGTCCAGGTACTTACTGGGGTCCCCACACAAAAGTATTCCTTATCTGATTACCCGATGAATCAATGAAATAATCGGTAGAATACTCAATTATTAAAATAATTGATGGCTGCAGCCCTAAAACATGTAGCATTTACCTGATGATGTCTGTTATTGAATCACCCACAGAGCGTAAAATTAAACCAAAACTACTATCAAACTTACATGTGCCCTGTCAGTGAACTCTCTGCAGCCCAGGGTTGGAACATATGCATAGTTTCCACAGAAATGATGCTTGAATGTGATTCATATCACCATATTATAATGGTTCCATGTCTTAACCATTTCACCTCTCTTGAAACATCTCTGCCTTGCTTGACGGATCTTGTTCTTTTCATTGCTCAGTTGTTCTCACTTTTTACAGTTTATTTGTTCTTACTCAGGTTCTATTTCAGAAAGCTCTTTTGAAACAGCCTTTGTGGATGGTTGCTGTGTTTCTCTGCCAACTACTTGAACCAGACACAGAGGGCTGCTTGTGTTAAAAAAGGGTATAAAGAACACGGTAAGCCCTCCATCTCAGGCTCACTTGTCTTTCACACATTAGCAAACATGATGGCTACCTCCAATTTTATTTTTGTTCTCACTCTCATATCTTATACCTTATATGCTCAAACACTTTGTGGGGTGGTGATTCAATTTCACTAGCAAGGACCACACAATCAACAGATATGATTAAATGATTTATTGATGATCGAAAGATGTACGAGGCGTGCAGTTGCAGAATAGACATTCGAAAGCATTGTGGGGAAGCTGCGATAGGGAAATTCACCGTAGTACCTGGGCACGGCGGACCCCCTTATAACCCTATGGAGAAGGAGGAGATGAGGAGACCAGACAGAAAGGGGTGGGCGGATGGGGTGCAGACTGCGAGATCGAAGAAGAGGAGATGGGTTGTGTTGGTATTTATGGAAAAGCCGGGAGTGACGTGATTGATGTGTGGTTCCGCTCCTGAAACTCTGGTATTAGCACCACAGTACTGTACCCACATGCTGAATCCAGATAGAAAAAGATGCATATGTTAGCCTATGTGTACACAATTTTATGGGTGTTGATAAAGGGTGCATCTGCAACTGTAGGAGTGGAAGTCAGGCTTGTACCTTTTAGATTTTTTATTGGTGTATATGTATGTGAATGTTATCTACTGTTGACAGACAGAGAGCACAGTTCACATACAGTACACATCTTCTGTGGCTTGTACGCTATTCGTCACTGCTTCACTACTTCAATGCTACTCAGAGAGGACACGGTGACATTGAGACCATAGCCTCTGAAGCACTCTGTTCTCCTGTTGTTATGTCTCTTGGGGGAGCACTTAACCTACATCTTGTCCTCTGGGACCACACAACATCTCAGAGGCTGTGGCGACACCCACACAGACTCCAGCTGCAGTAAACAGTCACTTCTGTGAACCTTTTCTGACCAAAAATCCCTGACAATAGCAGATACACAAAAATAACTTATCAGATAAAACAGGCAAAGCCAAAGATTTTGCTTTTAATAAGGAAGCTGGGAAAAAAAGAAAATATTTTTTTATGACATGCACATTTTATCAGACCTCTCTAGTTTAGACACTTTGTGGAGTTAGTAAATGTTTACTTTTCTGCTAACTGTAGCAATTGTTTGTGATGGCAGGATAAGATGTGGTTAGCGTCTATATAGCAATTGCCTCACAATCCTTTTTTTTAACTGGCTTTGCATCATTCTTTTTAGAAATCTTGGCATTTTCTTATTTCTGCAGCTGACTTCTGTTGGAATCCTTCTCTTCAGAGGTGCACTTTTCATTCAGAATTCATCATTACTCTATACCCCATCTTCAAAGTTCCTCTTCCTCTGCTGTCTTAACAGATTTCTGTAGGGAATTGTATTATTTATAAAGCAAAATACAACTGTTTCAAAGATAGCTATTGTTGGGTTCGCCTCTCTTGCACACAAAAGACTTGGATATCGATGTGCCGCACCCCACACAGTGCTCAGCAAGGAGTCAGTTATTGTGAGATTGCGCCATTTTCCCTCACACTTAGGTGCATATTGTACATCCACACCTTTCACTTTCCTGTTTCCTGTGAGGCAGCAGAAGAACAAGTGGTTGTCATTAGGTGCAGTCCAACAGTGCCTTATTAAAGTTTTTGCAGTGGTCACAATTCCTTCCAAAGAAACCTTTGGCAGTGATGCATGGCATGAATGTCTGTGCAGAAACTAGTTTTAATTGTATAAAAAGTGGTGTATAAACAGTGGTTTCAATAAGGGAAATCATTATGAAATTATGCAATTTTCTTTGTGAACTTCAGTCTGGAATTTGGCAGAATTGCTCTATATGTTTTATATACACCTCAAATAGACTGCTAATACTGGACGTTTTGTTTGACATGACAAAAATGAATGATGGTTATGAATGATTCCAGTGTTTCCCTAGAAAAAGGCAGTGTTTTCTAGGTTTGCATTAGCCTTATTTTTTTTATATGTTCCAATAAAAACTATGCAATTTTACATCCTTTTGGACCATTATTTTTATCTCACTGGTCATCACTGGTCTTTTCTTTTCCTAACCAACCATTTTTTTCAGATATATTTTTTAAATATAATTGAACTATTGTTGTGACCTGGATCAAGTGGCCACAACAAAAAGGAGACACAAAATGTGTTAATTTAACTGAAAAATTAAGAACTGGCCTAAATTAAAGTGTTAAAGTGTGGGTTATGAGCATTAGTGGTTCCAGTAGTGTCAGGGCAGGTTGATAGATGCATGAATACATGTGTGTAAGGGTGTTTTAATGTGCAAGAAACAAGATAAAAATAATAAAACAGCATTTCCAAAAACCAAACCGAAGGTGGAGCATGTGGAGAGAAACAGAGAGAAGTCAATTAGCCGGGAGGTCTGTAATCTCAGCCCAGCAGCAGCTCCCATTAAGAAGGAGGAGTTACAAATACTCTAAAGGGCACTGGGCCAAAGTCCTTATAGGTTAAGTCCTGTCACTCGGCAGCCATCTTGGAGTTATTTCAGATTAACAAGACCAGGCCCCTATCTGAATTAATGGGGAGAGAAACAGAACTGCCCTTTCAGCAGTAAAATCTGATAAAGATCACTGAAAAAGTTTGACGACTTTACCCCAAACAAGGTTTAAAAAGTGTTTTTCCTGACCGGTTTTAAGTGTGCTTCCACTGACATATACGTAGTAGACCTTAATGTATTTACCATATGTTTCCCCCCTCGGCTGTTAAAGAAGACGATTGGTTTACTAATGGGAGGGGACGGATAACTCCATAGAGCTGAATTGAGGATTCTTAAAGTGGCATGTCTCCTCTATAAAACATCTCTGACTTGGCCTAGGTGCCCCAAAGTTACTGTAATCAGTCTCAGCTTTACCTGCAAGGGAGGAAGAGAGACTGGCCGCACCCACACATGACCCCACTAGGCATCACACTCTCAAGATGTACAATATGTGTATAGGACAAAGTTGTGCGGCAGTTTAGTCTAAGCTAAGCTTGCACCTGATGTTCTTAACACTGGACAAGTAAGTAGTCATGACATGCAGCTAATTAACGTTACTTCCTTTAAATGTAGCTAATGTTACAAAGCAGCCAAAAAACGTACTTGACGCCTCAATTATTTAAAATTATATTAAAAAAATAATAATTTATGTGTTTTATTTCAAGCTATTGCTAAATTATGTGGACATTATTTTGTCTATAGCACATAGAATATATATAAATTTAGGTATGATGTAAATTAGCGACAACAGGCATATATGGAAGAAACCAATGCTTGCAAAAGGTTCCTAGGTACGTATCGAATATGCACAAACTGGCATTGGGGGAATACATATGCTATCTTGGCTGCAGTCTGAATGGAAGCAGTGTGATGTGAATTTGCGACAATCGGCGTTAAGGGGTTAGGCTTTCCTGCTCACGTTCCATACCATAGTCTGCAGGGAAGATGTTGGCTAGTGCTAACCCCCTTCACTTTCCCAGCAGTTGGGGAAACAACAGAACAACTTGTCTTGGTCTTCAAAAGCTGCAGCATTTATTAACGAACACACTGTGGCCTTTACTGTACATTTACTCAGACATACTGCTAATCTTTTCTTCTGCTCCGCTCGCTTTCATCATCCCTTTCTGCTGCTTGTTCTCGTACCTTCGCTCAACCACACATTCGCTACGCACACACATTATGTATGCACTACTCCATAAAGGAGGTGTGCTACTCTTATAACAGTACAGCATTTAGGTGTCCTTTGGAGAATGAGGAGAGGAAGTAAATATATGAATGATGGTTCAAAGGAACAAATATATGAAGAAGTAGTGTTACCCAAATCTACTGTAGGCAAAAACATATACATACAAACCACATACCAAGTGCACTTTCAACAGGGGAAATCAAGTTTGGCTGAATAGCTTTTTAACCAAACATTTAAATATAACAATTATATTCCATGTAATCCGTTCAGGGCCAAAGACAATGACAGTGACTACACCAATGTGCCACTGTATATTTATTTTTCTTTTACATAAAAATGAAAAGAATAAGATTTCCCTTAGGCCTTTGCTCAATCAAATACCTGGCATTCAATACTTTCATTTCATATCTCCCTGAAGCCCACATATCCACATAATACCTTCATCTCACACAACACAGTCTCATTATTTATACAGTACCTGTCTGGGAAAGAATATTGGAGATCGGAGTAAATAAGCCACAGAGTGTGTGTCTAGAGGTGGGCAGCACATGAGCATTTACTTTTAAAATGCCTCCATTGAGGACAGCTGCCAGGAAATGAAAGTGAATCGGTAATGACCTTCATAACAGGAAACCCATCCCTGCTACCTGCACTTTACAATGTGGAGGACAGATGCTCCTCGTAGCCTCTCTGTCTTTTTCTCTGTTTCCCCTCTCAACCAGCACAGATGTCTTCCTGTCGCCGAGCAATCTGGGCTTAATTGTCCTTTAACACACAGGACCTAGTGGCATGCCTGGAAATATTCAATCCAGCATTTGTCAGTTCAACCTTTAACATTTACACGAACAAAACTCAATTCAGAACCTTTTTATGAATCACAGTCAGTATTCCATCAAATTTGGAAAAGCATTTTGAAAAGCAAACATCTCCCGCCCACTGTGGTTTCAATACATTAAAAGAAATTTTAATGAAAAGGTAGGCATCTACCTATCCTCAAACATTTCTAGTTTTCACCTTATTATTTCCTTCTCAATATACCTTTTACTTTTCTTTTATATCACCTCTGTGCAATCCTAATGAAGAAATATTTTTCCTTTCCTTTTTGTACATTTTGAATTTCATTTCAGCAGTATTGTAGTTCAACACTTCTTCATAGTGTTGACAATTCTTTTTTGATTTCTAGTGTGATGGTGATCACGACAGGCCAGTACCACACATTACGGAAAAGTAAGTTGCCCCTGGTTGAAATTTCCGAATAATATCAGAACAGTGTGCAAAATATTGTAAATATATAGCCTTCTTACTATAAAGACAACCACTGAACCAACTGAATACAATTTTGTTATTTGTAGCAGATACTGCAGAGGACAGGCTTGTCTCTGTTCCCTCGGTGCGGCTGCTGTTGAAGCCACTCTGGGGTTTTATGCAGAAAGAAGCTCTTCATTGTGTGTCGTCTCCATCGTCTGCTGGAAGTCTTTGATTTCAATTGTTCCTCATTAGTGCTCCTGTTTTCAGCTGAAAATTGTGTTGGCTATGAAATATTCAACAGTGCCAATGCGAAAACAGCCTCTTCTGGATCAACAGTGAGCAGTTTATCTTTGGATCTAAACAAGTTTTGGGGCATATTTCACTGTTTACTTTGGAGCATTCAAAGTCTGTGTGTTGTTTTGTTTTGGGGCAAACTCATAAACCAAGCTGCTCTCTGAGGGCGTGAATCAGCCAAAGCGAATGCAAACTTCAATTTGTAAAGGCTTCAATACAACAAGAAAGCTGATCCTGCGGTACTGTCAAATCGGACTGAGTCAAAGATTTACACTAAAATAACAAATGCCTCTCACATCTGAGGTTGTCAGATACAAAAGCTGTAGCGTCTAATTGAGAAAATATGTTGTAAGTGATTTGAGGAAATAAAGACCCATTTCGTCTTTTTTAAAGTAACAAATTGAAACTCAAACCTGACTGCTGACTTATTCGTACAATATAAAAACACAGAAAAGAAATCTCTAACATACAACCTATACATGCCAAATCTGATACAGCCACTGAGAAAAAGAAGATAAGTGTATTACAGTGTATTTCATTATTAAAATAGGGCAATGCATGCCGTGAAAATGGCAGAGAGAATTCATTCAAAAGACATTTCCTTGATTTGAATTCCAAAGGCGGCTCTGTGTAAGCAGAATAATCTTGTATTGGATAATATTAATGTTTTATTACTTGCCTAAGCTTTGTTCTGACTATGAATGGACATTATCATGTCATATGAAAAGAATCATTGCTAAGCCCCGAATGAAGTTAGCACCATTGGTATTCAGCTTGTTAAGCTCATATTCCCTTTTAAATCAGTCTGTAGTTTCCTTATTGTGGAAAGTCATTTTCATATTAATGGATAGATGGATAGATGGATAGATGCTACACCAAATAGCTGGAAACAGTATATGTATCTGGGGGTGGGGGTGGGGGCACATGAACATGCACATAGGCTTTTAGAATGAATCAGATTTACAAAGTTATCATTCGACTCCAAACAAACAGTTGTAGCAATTAAAGGTAGTATGTGCACTTGCTCTCTCTTTATAAGAAATAAGGCAGGAGCGAGGCTGCGGTGCTGTAGGAGCACTTTCAAACCTCAAGCATACACTTATAGGAACGAAGGAGAAGAACCATAACCTGACCACCAGCCACTTTAACATAACCTTTAGAGGTTAATGCATCAAGAAATGTTCTATGCTCCCAATTGTTTTCAAATTTTTATGGGGAAGAAGTTACATGAATTGTGAGGAGAACAAGATATACTCTGCTTAACTTTATTTTTCTTTAGCCATGGTTTTGTGGTTCATAATTTTGTAATTCAAAGGGTATTCAAATAGTTTTTAGACTGGTGTGATGTTGGAAGCATCCTTTTAAAAAGCTTTGCAGTGTCGTTTCTATGGACAGTCTGTGAGATAAATGCTGTCTGGGCCACAGGGGAGTCAACATCAGCTACTAGTGCACTAGGGGGCTTCACAGAAAAAGTTTGAGAACCACTGCCCTAACCTTTATCAAGTGTTTTAAGTGCCTAAACAGAATCATGAACCTGATTTAGTTGCTACAAGCAGATCTTTAAAAAATTAAATATACTATCATTGAACATTTTGGAGATACATTAGTTGTTCCTCACAAGGTTTTCGGTAGCTTGTTGTATTACCAAACGTTCAAATATTTACTGTAGGTACTCATTAGAGTCTAACGTGTACTCATCCATGGTCAAGTGCATCTCCTTTATATGTAAATATAATAAGCAGACAAAGGGACACTTTTCCAGCCTAAATCCCATAGTGCCAACAGGGAGTGCAATGGCTCTGTCATGTCACTGGCCATATTGTACATTTAAATGGAGCCAAATACAATCTCCACTGCTCACCAGTCTGTCCTCAACACCCCTTGGTAATTAGGGACTACAAGCCTGTGGGAACACATGATGGACATCTGTGCTTCTAATTCTGCTGACCACCATCTCTTTTCATAGCATCTAAAGCAAAATGCACTTTGAATCTCATCTCAGCATTTGTCCTCTCTCTCGTTCTTTCTCACATAGAGTCAGAATGAAGTTGATAATATCAGTGGTTAAATGCTCAAATTATCTTCTTTTGTACAGATTGCATTAGAGGTTAACAATGTCTGACCCTTCAGTAGGAAGTAATCATATGGGTGATAAGAGAGAACGAGTCAATCAAAATGTGAGAAAGCTGTGAAAAAATGGTGAGAGGACTATAATATAGCAAGTCAAGACCATCTTTTTATTTTTCTCTCCAAAGGGCTATTATCTAAGTATCTTGGTTTTTACTTCAGCACATCGAGGTCACAACAAGCACTTGGTTCATATAAAACCTGTAAAACCTGATATAAAAGATCGGTTGTATGGATGTGAATTCTTTCAACAAATACACCAAAAAATGTAATTGTCAGTTTCATAATTAATGCTAGAGCAGCTTTAAGTAACACGCTCATCTCACTGAGGCATGAATAATTTACAATACATGCAACACTTCCTGAAACTCTCAGAGCTGTAGGGTCCCAAGCACAGCTGGATTCAAACCTCCATGGGCCCCTGGGTGTTTAATCTTAAATGGCCAACACCACCAACCCACCGCACACCCTCCTCTACTGTAACTACAAATAGCCAAAACACAATCACACACACGCTGCACCAAAAAAAAAAGAAAAAAGTAAAGCAGCATTGTGGATGGATTAGCATAAGATTTTAAAAATTCATTGTTCCAGCAAGATAAATACCACTGATGTTGGTCATCCGGACTTTTCCCCTAGATTCTTTGATTTTCTGTCTAGCAGCACCGTCCGATTAACATTTCAACTGGTCCAATTCTTTGGTTTATGACCAAATACCAGCAAAAGCAATGACATCAGCCTCAGCTGTACTCAGCTGTGTTCAGTGCTAATTTTCAAATGTCAGCATGCTAATATGCTAAACTTGTTGACCATGGTAACCATTGTACAGTACCAGCATGTTAGCATTGTAATGTGAGCACGTCAGCATGCCATTAGCTCCAAGCACAACCTCACAGAGCCATTAGCATTGCTGTAGACTCCTGTTATTTTCTCTGACATACTGGGTTAAAAGTACATGCGTAAAGGTTTTCATAGCATTTTTTGGTAGTTGGGTGTCAGACATGCTTGAGCTTTCTTCCAATAATCATCATTTGCTTTATATTATTGCATGTAACAGTCTGTGCCATTTGAGCAGTGCTTATTGCATATGTCACTAATGACATACGCAGAAGAGAGACAGTGAGTTATTTATGTAAGTCCCTAAGTGGTGTACTTGCGAGTTGATCTAGTGGAAACTGACTCGTTCTGACAGCCTCTTCATATGGCAACACTCAGACATCAGGGAATGGGCTGACCACATAACAACAGGACCATACTGCCAGCAAGAACTCCAACTCCCTTTAATTTCATTTCTCCCAGGCGCTCTTTTTCGTTTGACATTCTGTTATTGTTATTGTTGTTCTACTTTTCTGTCTGGCTCATAATTGTATTTATTTATTATTTATTGTGTGTGATGCATACCAGACATGTAATAAAGTGTCTGTACCACAAGTTTTGTACAATCATGAATAGCACAGCAAAGTGCAGCATGTACCATGCACCTTGATATGAAAAGGGAAAGGACGGGTTACTAACAACACGCAGTGTGCATTTTCTCTCTCTTCCTTACGTCACACTGTTTCTGTACCCCTCTCTTTCGTTCTGACCCAGTGTAATGCAATAAAGTGTCAAACTAGCACATCAATCCCAAAACTATATGTCCCTAGAGGGAATGCCTCACCTTGTCTTCCAGTGCTACGCCAGTTATGATTGACATGTCAACACCATACCCTGTCCCGACAGACAGTGAATGACACATTGAGTGCAGAGAGACATCCATAAATAAAACCTGGCCATCATCACAATAAACTTTTGTTGTGAACATCACAACAACTTTTTTTTAATAGTGGCTTTCACATTTGCGACATCATCATCACATCTGCTCTCTCAGAACAGTTATCAACTTTTATTGGGCTCCAGCAGTGGTTTGTATACAACAGTGATGCCTGGGTCATTTATACCTAAGTCAAGATTTGATTAAACCGAGGCAGGTGAGTCAGTCAAACTTAAGGTAAACATTCAAAATGAACTCATATGTTCAAGGTAACAACATCCTTATACAGTTTACAATGCATTAGTATGACTTTATTTGGTCTTTCATGTTTTTTTACAAATCTACTTTTTTATTTACAGGCAGTTTTGCAGGCCCCATACTCAGGCACGGTATGAATATCAGAACCTATCTGTAGCTGTTCTTATTTTAGTGTATATGCGGTGGGCCATGCGTGGAGCGCCCAATTTCTTTTCTGTTGCAGGAGCCACCAGATGAGCTGTCGCCTCCAATACTACCAGAAATAGATGGCAGAATGGATGGGATTGGTTCGCTGAGCAAAGGCCCACTTAAATTCAATTTTGAAGTACAGAAGGACCCTAATTTCTGAATCACTGTCAGTCTGAGCAGGGAATCAATTTTCTGCATCTGCAAAACATGATGTAGTGTACACGCAACTCTTATTTCATGCACAATGTTGACACTATTTTTAATACATTTACATATGTTTACAACAGCTTCAGGTTCTTTTCAGAAGAACGATTTGCAGTCAAATTAATGTTCATGTCGCTCAAAATGATGACAGCTCCAAGAGAACATATTAAACGTAAAATTGACTGAAGAAATCCATCAGCAGCTAAAGGTTTTCAGTGTGTCCCATGAAACATCTGAATGGAAATTAATTGCCAATTCTTTTGTAGGAAGAAAATTACACAGTAAAAAGTGAAGTGTTTGTGAAGGAGGGGAGACCACTTCCCACCTGCAACACGCTGTCACACCTTTTCTATCTCTATATGTCGAAGCTGAAAACAATGACTGGGCGATCCTTAATCACAGCTCACAGTGATTATTATTTTTCATAAACAAGGACACAGCAGTCTGATAAACAGCCTACTGAATACTGTTGTTGTCGAACCTGCAGTTCAATCCACTCTAATTACTGTCTTGCAACAAACAATAACTCCCAGTGTCACACATTCTGAGCGCTACGACAGTCAGCTGTAAGTCATTCCTTGTTTTAATTTGTTGGCAGGCTTAGCGCTGCAATATAAACGGAGAGGATCATTCACTTTATTCAACGGAGGAGGTTGACGGTCAAAGGTCATGTCGGTATGCATTGAATCAATTGCACTTGGGATATGATTATGTCCACAGGCCATGAAATGGGATTTAGCATTTTAACTGTCCAGTGTGCAAAGCTAATCTGTTTGACCGTTTAGCTCAGTGTGGTGGTGGAGATTTATCATCTGGCTCTGTTGATCTGGGCTATCCATGTGTCAGCTATCTTAAAAAATGAAAAATTAAACTGCCTCTAGTCACAAATCTTTATAACTTGTCTATTCTCTGTGATCAATCAATAGATAGATAGATTTTTTACTTCCACCACCCGTCAGTATGCAGCATTAACACATATTGTGCACATCTCCAGAAATTAACGTTGTCTCATTTAATTGTTCTTTAATTCCACTGTAAAAATGGTTCATAACTTATACAACATTATTTCCTCCACTAATTTTTTTAACATGTAGTGTGGCGGGGTTGTTTTGTAGTCCTATGAGGACAAAAAATTAGACAAACAAATGTGAATCTCAGAGCTGCTGCACTCACAACCTCTACAAACATCACAATTGGGCTCTTGTCAAAGGAAATTAGCCAGATGCAGAGATGAGATTGGATAAAAATGTTGTCTTTTATCCAAATGTCAATGGCGCCTGTTTTGTGGAGGTTGTAGATAGTGCTTATCGTGTTCTGATCAATACTTGGCAAACCAGTGGCCCATTAAGTCGTGGAAAAATAGCGCAATGATGAACTAAAACCTATACACAGCTTAATGTACTCCTCTGTATGAAGTGCTTTTTTAACTTTTATTTTTCTATATATTTATAACTTTCAAACGGCTCCTGCATTGAATCAAAAGTGCAGCAGCAGTTCCAGTAAGTGTACGTTGTGGGACTCAGTTCAAACATCTAGAAGTTAATATTATTCTCCTGTCCATTATTTTAATTTCCACTTCTCATGGAGGATGGGACCACATTCAGTTCTCTGTCATTTAAACAATGAAGCAGTAAGTGCACTGCTGAAACTCTTGAAGGGTATAGCGCAGTACATTTCATCTAGTGGTCATTAGACTTGCAAACAATGGGCTTGTTTATCATAATAGCCAAGGATGCCCCGGTCAGACAAGCTTGTTTATTTCTCCTTGTCTTTGGCTGAGTGTCCTCACTTGATAAATATCCCATTAACTCTTCTGTTCCACTTAGCAGTCTGGCCATGTGGGACTTCTGTTTGGCCACACACACACACACACACACACACACATGCTTTAAACAAGTTCATGTTCATCTAAACGTTCATGCACACACAGGGCAGTCGCACTCACAAATATCATTACCCATCCCACTCCGTCTCTTAACCTCACACACACACACACACACACCTGATATACTGTATATTTTGGAGGGACCTGCTTGGACACCTAGTTTGCAGGATTACGTAGCACCTCCCTGCAGGCAGATCTGTTCACACGTTGCCAAATCTTTCACTCCCCTTCACCATGTCCCATAACCATCCCCTATCTGCTAAATTAGTATAGAGAATATATAAAGCAGACGGTGTGCATTCCACCCAATGTCTCAGCAGTCATTTATCTTTCATGCTGCCCACGGTTCAGGAATAAGAGGAGAAATGAATTTAGTCTCCGTCAGGAGAGCGCATCAAATTTGGCAGCAGGCACACTCAGCTCATTTTTTGCGTCTCTCTTGGCTCCATTGTGTTTTAAGAAGATAGGGGAATCCCTGTGAGGAAAAAAAAAGATTTGAAACCTTTATTTAGTCCTACAGAGAGTGGGGGTCGTTAAGAAAAATACAATCTGACACTTCATAAAGAATGATAAAGAGTGAAAGAGCAACAAATGTCACAGCTGGCTAAATATATGGTACTTAGTCATACTTTTTGAAAGAGATGTCAGTTTTTTTGCATACACTTTATGGGTGGTGGGTTTGATTTGGGTGTTAGTCTCACATCTGAGTGGCTGTGGTCAGGATGAATGATCGTCCCCGCTCCCAAACAGTAAACTCTGTGGGCTGACAGAAACAAACAAGGCTGACAGGCTCCTGTGCGTGAATACAAGAATCGGCATGAGCAGATTTGCCCCTTTCGCACTGCATATGTACACAATAACAAAAACAGGGGCCTTACACTTAAAAAACACCTGCTCATGTTTCAACCTGCGAGCACCGGTCATTACATGGAAACAGAGTTCCACTGGGCAGGAGATTTAAAGCATCTGACAGGTGTTTATAAGATATGGCCCTGGAAAGGTGCAAAAACAGAGAAGGTAAGTGCCAACTTTAACAACCTTTACAGATTCACTAGGCTGGCAGCATGTGAATCCTAAAGATGGCCGTGATGATATTTTATGCTATGGAGGGGTGGGCACAGAGACAACGCCCCCAGCCTTATATAAAAACATTATTCCATAAGAATTAACTTTTAAAAACATATTTGGTAAATATGCAATAATAAAAGACATATAGTTATATATAGAAATGTTTAATGTCAGGCAACTAAAACCTGCATGGTAATCCACCCGCCCACCCTGATAACTACTACATATCATCTTACTTACTCAATTACTGTTACGCATGGCTTATGTATTACCTATATCATTTTCCTCTCATTTCTTTGTCCCGTTTGTTCAGTGGCTTAGAGTGTAATTCTGTATGAAGGTATATTAGCACGTTCACTGTTTTAATGAGACAGTTACATTAGACACAGTTTAAATTAGAAGTCTCATCTCCCAAGTAGTTCACCCTAAATGTACGCCCCAGTTAATTTTTGAGTTCCCTCTGTAGTAAACATGACCCTCAGATGAGTCTGTCTCACAAACACCCGTTCAAAATCTTGACATGTATCTTTAAAGTTCCTTCATGTGCTTGTTCCAAAATGACCAGTATCGGCGCCCACCATCAGGCCAATGACTATTTTACAGGATTGGGGTTGAGCCCTGCTTGATAAGAGGGTGCTGCTTTTGAGGATAAGTCATGGCATCACGTATGGCACTCTCTTTCTCTTTTCACTCTTTGTCTCGCTCTCATTTTCTCATTGTTCACAATGTGCACATTAAAAAAGCAGTTTTATTTTCTTAATATGGCAATTCCACAAAACATTTGCAATGCCTGTGGCCTGCTGCGCTGCCTGCTGTTTCATTAATGGTATATACACTATTCAGTCAGTCACTTTCTTTTTCTGTAGGCACAGCTTGGTACAATATTTTTTCCAGCATGTAATCAGTTTAAAATAAAGTCGGATTGCTATAAGTTAATATTTACTGCAGAGGCAAAGGCTAGAGGTTGGCTACTAATGGAACAGTTTAAATGTGTGCTGAGAAAAACAAAAACAAACAGCAAAAAAACCCAGCTAATATTGTTTCCAACAAAACATTGTAGGGCAGTGGTGAGTTTGAGCTACTTGCATACCACATGATCATGACTTCTAACTTGAGAGCCCCTTTTATGACCAGAGTCCAGAGACTATGGCAGACAAGCCATCGAAGTTATACAAGGGATGAAATATTTAGTATTCAGAGGATGTACCATCGCGGTGGTGGAGTCGTGCACTGCACAGAGTTCACCAGTGAAGAGAGAAATGGAAATGCGCAGAACACCCTAAAGATCAGCCAGTATGCTTGTGTCCGCACTGCAGATGTGACTGATGAGAGGGAGCACATATATGTTGTTGTTAGGGTTGCAATTGTGAACATGTGGGGATGAATGTGACAGTGGGAAGGATGTGCTTCGATATTGCCTCCTTCCTTTGTTCATCACAGAGCCCAGTGTGGCGTGAAGCCCCTTGCCTGGCAATTCATTCTGACCGATGTGGCCAGAATGCTTAATAATAGGATTGATCTCCTGTGATTTCATTGTGTTTCCATCGGGCTGTCATTTGTGGGGCCATCCCATCAGTAATGTGTCTTTTTTGGGAGGAAATGAAGCAGATCAACAGACTTCTCAGTGGGGTAGCCATGCTTGCATACACTCTGGTCTCTGCCAGCAGAAGGCACTGCCACTTTTCTCTCCAATTAAAGCATATTTTAAAGAATTGTCTTCTTCTAAGAAAGCAAAGTCTTCCCATCTCCCCAGGCTAGGAGAGACGCGTCTTTTTAGCAGGTTTTGGTAGCTGTGAGGGATCCTGATCAGGTGTTTTTTAACATCATGGAGAGGGAGCACTGTCTTCTTTCAAAGCATAGCAGCAAACAGTATAAATCCAAAAAAGTAATCATTAACATAAACACATCAAAGATGTTTTTATAGCTGACTTCAGTACAGTAAAGCAAAGTGATATTGATTAGATGTGGGCTGACTGGACTCTGTCCCTGAGACATCTCCTTGGCCCTTCCTTTATCAGCTGTAGGCTGAGGTGACAAACATGCATGCTTAAAATACAGTGAGCTTCAGACTCACAGTGCATTGGCTTTGCAGAAAACGCACAAAAATACAGAGCCAGAGGCACACAACATACACACACACACACACACACAATGTAAAGCTACTCCTCTCTGCACCAAACACAGTCTTGTCAGGTCTCTAATTTAGTACAGTCTTGGGAGCATAAGATAAATTGGAGTCATTCTTCAACCTGCACAGGCTAGGTGCTGTCAATAGTCTGCTAAATACATGGTGTTGGAATCCTGTGGGTTTGGCTGCAAGTCATTATTGAAGCCCCCATGAGCCACAGACCTATTGGCATGTGGTCATGGGGATTAGTTCTGAGTGCCAGAGAGTCTGTGAACACCAGGAAGATATATTTTACAAGACCCCTCCACAAAATGTAATTGTGGTGAGAGGCTGTCATGGTCTACTAAAGGTAGAGTACACTGAGGTGCCTTCACTATATGCACCCTCTCAGACTGGTGTAGAGGGATGTTTGGAAGATCCTTGCACAAATAATTGTCACAGGGTCAGGGACACACAAGTGATTTAAGGAAATATGTTGCATTCTCTAGTGGTCCAGACTACACTAATACGAGCAAACCTTCACGCTTCCTGCAGCTTTCATCTTTATCTTACAATGACCTGAACTTGTTTAACTGTTGCCTTTTGCTTTCTACCGCTGACTGCAAAGAAATGTTGTTGCACTCCGTGGGCCCTCTGTTGGTAATGTTGGCAAGACTTGCGATCATATTCTCTCAAGTCATCAATCAGCGACTGTATGATCAATCACATGCCACCTGCACCTTAGCAGGTATCACCTTATTGGGTCATCTATCACGTATAATTGCATGCTGTGTTTGCGAACTGTAGTCCATGAATTACCCACTAAATGTCCTCCAAGATGTGACAGAGAGAGAGACAAAACTCTTCATAGTGTTACAAGATATACAGTGGAGTAAACAAAGAAGACAAAGAAGACCCAAGATAGCTGTCTGTGTCCTAAACATACAGAAACTCCTCCTCCGGTGCTGATAGAGGAAAGTGAAATTATCATGGGACGAGCGTGGGGTGGAGTGGCGTGGGTTAAATTCGTGTACACGGCCCCAGAGAGGAGAGGAGGAGGAGAGTGGGACGACTAATTGTCTTTGTAGAGGCTCATAAAGTGTAGGGTCATTAGTGTTAATCATGCCGTGCTGTCACCTAGGCAGCTGTGATTATCTGACTTCTATTGTTGCCGCCGCTGTCGTCCTCCTCACACTATAAGTGCTCTCTGCCTCTTTGTTCCTGTGTGTGCCTGGACATCTGTCCTGTTCACCTGAGTCTGTCTGGCTGTCATTGTTGTTTTTAGACTCTCAAGAGTGTGCTTTCTCACAACCTCACTTGCTATTGTCAATTTGTCAGTTACTTACTTACTCTCCCTCTCTGTGTAATTACATTTCAACCCCAGTGTCAACAGAAGTGCAGGGTCTTTGTTAAATAGTTGTACTTGTCGATAGGTCCACCACACATTTTAACGTTATATATGTCAGGGCCTGATGACTCTGATCACCCAAAGTATTATTCAAAACTAGTTTGGGTGGCATGTATCTGTTTTTCAGTACACTATACATACAGTGTAAGATGTATTCAAATGCATCCCTGACCACGTTAAGGTTTTGACGTTTGTACCATCACCTTCTCCAGCAGTGTAACTGAACACCGACACAAAGACTGCAAGATCAGTGAGTATAATCTACCTTTTTTACCTGATTAAAGCATGCTATAGCACCTTTATAAGTGAACCCATCTAACATTGTCTATGTGGCCAAGACCCACCCCCAGGTAGCTCACCATCCTGCTGCTGCTTTGCACTGTTTTGAATCTTGCTGCTTTTCACCATCATCATCCCCACCCCTCCTCCTTAGATCTGCGTCCATGTACTCCCAATTAAACGTAATGCATGTGCAGCAGAGAGAGCAGTCCGGCAGCATTCATTGTCACTTCAGATAAATTCAACTGGAATCAGAGAAATGGAACTGCGAGTACATCGTGATGCGAAGTGTGAACTGCAACACAACCATTTTGTCTGGAAAAAAAGAACACTACAGGGTCTGAACTGCGCCTGTGTGACAGTTTACAGCCTCTCCCCCTTAGGCCCCATCCATACCACTGCGTTTTCGAATTAAAACGGAGACCTTTTGCTACGTTTGCACCTCCCGTCCAGACTACAACAATGAAAAGAAAGACCTAAAACGGAGAAGTTTGGAAACGCTGCCGACCCTGTTTTGCGTTTCAAAACTCCGGAGGGCGTTTTAGTGAAGACGGGCCAAAACAGAGGACTTTAGAAATGATGAGGCAAAATATTCGGTACCGTGCAAATAACACTCATCTGCCTACACTTGAACTGTGCATGTCGCCGTTTACTTTGCAACAACTCCCAGTCTGTGGATGGGACCTTATTAAGCCAGGCAAAAACTCTGCAAATGGTTCATATTACTGATGCTGACCTGTTCTTTAGCAAAAATACAGGATTAAAGAGGTTTCCTCATTTCAGTCCACTGTGAATTGATGAGCAGTATATAATAATCTACTGTGTATAAAATAGCATTTGTTGCTTTATTTTTTTACGCATGTGGTAATTTTCATGAGTTTGAACCTGAATTTAAAAAAATGTATCCGTACTATTCCAACATATTTTGTGATGTAAGGATAACAGACTGCAAGGTCAGTGAAGCAATATATGCTCCTGCTTAAATTCAGTTACTTTACAAACTATGCAATAAGTCATTCCTATCATTTTACCTGTTTTGTGGGACAAACAGTTGCATTTCAGGTTAAAAACTGTCCAAATATTCCTTACAAGTGAGAATTAACAATACATTTTGTGTGTTAATGCTTTACAACACTTTTTTTGGTAGTATAAGGATAAAAATGTACATGGTCTCAACTAAAATATAAGAAGGAAATTAACTCTAACTCTCAATTCCAGAGTAACGGAATTTGGAAACCTAAATATGATACACTATATGAAACACTGAAAATGATAACTATTTTTAATTCAAGATTTCAGACATTCAGCGTTATATGAGGGGAATTTAGCGAATTTCATCCCTGTGACGTCACATCGATGAAAGCTGGACGGCTGGACTACAAATAAGCTGTTTTCAAGCAGTTCAGAGTAGTGTTTTCTGTGGGAGATGGGAACTCCCTTTGAGGTGGACTTTGGGGTTTTTCACTTTGCAAACCTATTACATACACAAAAAAGGTATATAACTTAATAGCGGCCACTAGCTGTGCGGTTTTAACATTGCAACCAGGTGTTTCACACAGACATGTTCAGACTCTGTTACTTCAATGTACCCGGCTCAGAGGCAGATAAACACCGGCTCCGTAACGTTACTTTATTCAGCGCAGCGAGACACCGGCATATTGGCACAGAAAAAAAGGCAGAGTGACATCGGCTATAGAGACATACAGACAGGGTGAGAGCTTCGCACAACATGCTGGAAACTCAGGTAAACTCCCACTGCAACGTTACAATAATGTTTTTATGAGCTTGAGGTTGAAGTAATCCATGCTCGTTAATTGATAATGTTACATTTACTGTATTTAGCCGACATGCTACAGCGTTAGGTCGCCTGCTTTTCAGTAACTATCTTTACTATCTGCGTATCTTTCACCGGAGGCTAAGCAATGTAAACACAGCTAAATGTATTGGATGATGTGGAAAGCGATACAACTTTGCACCGGATAACACGACCAACTGCTTGGCGTTAGCCAGCGAGCTAACGTGACTTTTGCTGTGTTTCTCTAGCTTTACTAATGCTTACTGTGTTTTTAGTGAACATCATCTGAATCTGTTTGGTCCTATTGGACCTATCTGATTTTTTTTCTTTTGACACAAATACATTAGCATGGATTCAATCTTACCTTAATGACAGACAACAATGCGTTGTGGTTGACAACAAAAAATCACCATTAAGATCTTGTAGCATGGGAGTGCCACAAGGTTCCATTCTGGGCCCCCTGCTTTTTACCCTTTACATAAATGATCTACCAACTGTGTGTAAGAATAAAATCATCATGTATGCTGATGATATGGTGCTATATGCACATGGTAAAACTGTGGAAGAAGTCGCTCAAAAACTGACCAAAGAGATTAAGAAAGTTTCTTTGTGGCTGAAAAACTCATGCCTCACTCTAAATTTAGATAAGACTGTTTCAATGTTTTTCAGAAATCGTTCTAAAATACAAATCTACCCTAATATTTTAATTGAAGGACAAATCATTTCAAATCAAGAACAGGTAAAATATTTAGGTGTCATATTGGAACCAAATTTAGGCTTTAAAAAACATATAAAAAAGTTATCAAATACAATAAAATTTAATATGGCACAATTCAGATACATTCGAAATTCCCTTACAATCGAGGCCTCAGGAATCTATCTGAATGCAATGATAGTTCCTCATTTTCGATATTGTATGACAAGTTGGTCACAGGCTACTAAAACTGCCCTCAAGCCACTTGAGTCATTATATAAAACCTCTCTAAAGATTCACGATCAGAAAAGCAGACGATTTCATCACTGTCATATTCTTGTAAAATACCAATTTCTCAGCTTTGAAAATTTGATAATTCATACCAATCTGTGTTTGATGTATAAGATCCTTTATGACAACGCTGCTCCTCCTCTAAAACAATTTATCTCTTTGGGCTCTGAAACAACAACTCGAGCCACTAGATCTACAGTGCGAGGGGAATGCAGGATCCCTAAACGCAGGACAGCATTTGGAAACTCTGCTTTTTCTGGTGTGGCCGCTCGTCAGTGGAATATATTACCTACAGAGTTGTTTAAAAGTACAAGTTCTTACACGTTCACACGCCAGGCAAAGAAATGGCTTTTATTAAATATGATAATATATAAGTATGTGTGTATATAAGTGTGTGCTCTAAGGTCTGTATATGAAAGGTTTTCCTTTCCTTTTGTACATTTTTATTTTGTCATTGTAAATCTTATTATTCATGTATGTTTTTTATGTATCTTAACTTAACATCAGCCTGCCCAGGGACTACGGGTGAAAATTAGCTCTTGAGCTAAAACCCGGTACAATGCATCTTCCCCTTTGAGGTTAATGTTTATTGTACGTTGTCCCTGTTTCTCTAAATAAAAATGAAAAATGAAAAAAAACAAAAAACGATGGGCTTCATTATTTTTGAAGCTGTTTTGTATCCTTACGTGGAATCTGTGTTTTGCTGGGAGCCAGTTGTTTTATGGTGTTAGTGGACTGCATGTCGTTAACTGCCGTGTTGTTGCTGTAGTGGGCTTCGGGAGCGCGCACAGGGCTGAATCCGACCCGGTGTCCTAACATTAAAAGCAGAATAGTGGCTGATGCAAGCAACAAAGAAAACTGTGTGTGTTTTGAGCCCACTGACAATAATGCAATGAAAATTTGATTTATTAATAATTAATTTCATTGAAAAACTACATGTAGCCCCATTAAGGTAAAAGTTCCCTGCATGTCTAGTTGTGTTGTGAAACAGCGTGACTTGATAACCTTAGACAGACCTTAACCACAAATGTCTGCTCTGCTGCAGCAGCCCAACGGTTCCTTTTGTTCTTCTCCTCAAGCGAGTGAGCATTAAGCTGGAGACAATAGGTTTAATGGGATTATAAAGGGCATCAGAGGAGTTTCCATGGATCACAGAGCTCACAACAGATCCAAAGGGCGAGTACCGAACGAGACAGTCAACATGGTGAGATAGGTCTCTGTTTCCTGTAACAATATGCTGATCGTCCATCTTGTCTGGTTGGAGTAAGCAGCCTAGGGACCTGGGGACCTGTGTGGAGGGTCAGGAAGAGGGTCTGGGTCGATGTTCTGGGGCCCTGAACTGAAAACCCAATTATCCCAGCATTTCAGTCAGGCTTAATTAGGCTTGTCTGATGTGCAGCGGATTCATTATGTTTCTAATTAAGTCCCTATCAGCCCCATAGAAATAATGGCTTTATGGTACATCAAAACCAAGCTGCACTATGCTGACATGATTGCAAAACTATCCTCTGGCAATCTTCCTGAGTGGGTGGTCACAAGGAGGTTGTTGTCTCCTTCAAGAGAGGCTTTTGGGCTACTAGTGGGAGAATGTGGTGTGGACTGAGATGGGTGTAAGTATGAGATGTTTTAAAACAGCAAAATTGATGTTCCTTTTCTATATCTGTCTCATCTCTACACCATGACTTTCAATCAAAAATGCTATAATTACTTATGTTGGGAAATGTACAATTCTTTGTGTATATATGGACATTTTTATTTTATGTCACATGATACAAGGATGTCATGATTATACTGTAAGATTTGCATAGTATACTGTATGGAAGTGGACATTCTCATGTTTTTATGGTGCAGTGCAAAGGTTATAATACATTTTACAACACATTATTATTATATAGCATATCAGCTATCTTGAAAGAAAAAATAGAATTTTGAGAACCTCTTAAAATGTGATACTCAATGTGTGACACAAACAAAAACGAGAGGTCTTGCAATGTTGTTTTGACCTTGAGGAAAGATTTCCAAACATGTTGTTATTCTGTTCAAAACACAGACTTATTCGTGTGCATTCATACGCAAATGCATTCATACCACAATAGGAGCTGCACCTCAGTGAAGATATAAAGCAGTATCGGTAAACACACACTGCAAAACATGTCACAACCACTCAAACAAAGCGGCGTAACTAGTGGGGCTTTTGGCCTTTATCTAATTCATGAATTCATGTGCCACTCAAGAGAAAACAGACAGAGAGTGCTTTGATTTTGTTTAAGGCTACAAACACAAGCTCTGGATGAGGATCTACCAACTGATGCTGATTTAAATATCTCAGAGGATGAGGCTTATAGTCCAGGGAGAAGAGAGGGCTCAAGTGGAGGGAACATATGGAAAACACAGAGGGATGTGATATGTACAGTACTGAGCTGATGAAAACAAAATATTTGAAAAGCAGGAAACCAGCCTCCATGCTGTAGAGTCAACACATTATATAAGCAAAACAGACACAATGGGTGGTTTATTATGTTTTGCTTTACTTTAAAATTTTTATTTTAAAATTGGAATCAGTATACATAGGCTGCATCTGAATGTGGTTTCCATTCACATAAAAGCACTTTTTCAGACACAAAGTGTTGCAAACCAGCTACTGGATAGCCACTAAACAATGGACTAAATTTGTGTTCAGAGGGACAAAACCAACAGAGGGACAAATGTAGATACAAAAGCATTTTGGGCGGGCTGTGGTCTATCTTTTGTTTTAGTTTTTTTGCCTGGGTCTCTTTAGTAATTCCATGGCTCTGTTGTAATGAGAACTTGATTGTAGTGCAGTACAGCTGGCCCTTATGAGCCCCGGGTTTCTGTGGTCGTAGACCATTTTCAATGAAGCGAATAACCATTTTCTCTGGTAATCAAATTGATATTTTCTGTGTTGAAAATTGAAGTATTATTGACAGACTTCACCTTTTTGTGATGTTGTTCATGTGAACAGCTTCAGCCGACCATTGCATTTCATACAGCATTTGCAGTAGTAAGGGCATCATTGTGCACATGTAATGGTGTTATGATTAAATGAATGGCATTTTTAATTGCTTTACAAAAATACAGGCAGTAGACATAAAACTGTTACCCTTGGCAGGATATTTGGAGTGTATTACCTGCACGTAATACCTTCACCCCTGCACTGTGGAGGTCGTTGGTGATGTTACTTACTGATGTTTTGGGGGGTTTCTTCACAGCTCTCACGATATTTCTGTCATCAACTACTGTTGTTTTCCTTGGCCGACGTGTTCGACGTCTGTTGGTCAGTATACCAGTAGTTTTTTTCTTTTTCAGGACATTCCAAATGGTTGTGCTTGCTACGCCCAATGATTGTCCAATAGCTCTGGTCGATTTTCCTTCTTTTCTCAGCTTGACAATGGCTTGCTTTTCTCCCATAGACAGCTCTCTTCATATTGGTTTATCCTCTTTAACAGGAAATGCAGTCTTTATAGGTTTGAACCAAGGATGAAAACTAGTCATGCAGAGCTATTTAATGTTTGGACAATCAACTTAAAAGGCAACACCTGGGCAACAAGAAACATCTGTCAGTCACGTGTTCTAATAGTTTTGCTCACTTGAAAAATGGGTGGGTTCAAACAAAGGGTGGTATGTTCTGAGTTGTTTAACACATCTAGATGTGAATACCAGGAATTGAGAGCTGAATTTCGGAACTCTTGTCTCATACTCATCTTTTGATCTTAAACCCAAATGTCTTCAGTGAACAACAAAAACAAAGGAATTTGCCTTACCGTTCCAATACTTTTGGAGGGGACTCTCTCTCTATATATATAGAAGCATATTAACCGCTACCCCTTAATGTTTGTTCTATACTCATGTACATTACTCTGAATTTGCTGCTTTTTTCACCTCTTTAGATGGCAAATTGCATTGTATCAGTACTTGTTCTCTGTACAATGATAATAAAGTTGATTCTAAAACAAGTTGTCTCTGGGAGACCGGACTCTCCTGTCAGCCTATTGGTAAAAACTGCCACTTTAAAATGGAACAAGAGGAGCTGATGTGATTGGCCATTACTAAAGTCCACTCAAACCCATAAAAAATGTTTTCCTCACCAACCATGTTTGCTTGCTCCCAGCCTTACCTGAGCAGAGCCCGTGGTTCTTGAGTCCTCTGTTCTGTTGTGTATACTGTTTTGGAGGTACCCAATGTGCCAGAAAAAAATCAATATCAATATGGCTCTCATGATAGTGACCAGTGTTCCAAACAGCCTTTTAATGATAGGACCTTTTCTTTTATCAGTGGGAGATCAATGGTACATTGTTATGACAGAAAACCCATTGTCTTTAACGCCCAATGGTCATTGTGGTAGAATACACTATTCAATCACAGCACCAGTGATCCACTGTGAATTTATAAAAAGATTTCCTTTATATCCTCCTTTATATAAATTGCTATCCAGAATGGCTGGCAGAGGAACTGCATGTCAGTGTTTACATGTCAACATTCCTTCATATTTATGGGTGACTAAAAAGGAGGCCCAGGTAAAGATGTAATCAGCCTACAGTAAAATAATTTAAGCATAGTCTGTCATAATGATTGAGAGGGTCTGTCGCACTTGAAGGCAATAGATCACTCAAGAGCCCTGCTTTGCATTCAGTAAGAAGAGTCGCTGTGCCTTTAATTGTAAATCCTTCTTGCAAGGCACTTAGCACTCTATATCTGTGTGTGTGTGTGTGTGTGTGTGTGTGTGTGTGTGTGTGTGTGTGTGCAGCTGGTGGTTTTATTTTATCGTCCAGTGGAGCAGAAATATGGGAGCCAGTTGGAGAGCAATGCTGCTGGGAGACATTTAGAGGAGCTGTGCAGGTTTCTCTTGGGGATAATAGGCACTGGGGAGCAGGTGATTGCCTGGATAGCCTTAAACTGTACTTTGGTTGCCCCAGTCGAAAGATGCTTTCTTCGTCAGTGACAAGCACTTGGTAAATAGATGGACAAAAATAGGCTAAATCTGAGTTTTGTGGGATATACTTAAATGGGGACATCGCCATGTATTCAAGGCACCAAAACAGCGAGACAGACCCTAACGGTTTTGTCTTTTAGCTGTTGTCAACTATCTGACATCTATTATGGCTGGGGTGACAGTAATTTGAGAGTGTAACTACTGGTCCTGGATTCTTGTTTTGTGGTCAAGACCAAAGAAAACACACTGTAAATTTATATTTGAAGTAGCGTGTGGCCCTGACTCCGTAGTAGTCCAGAGACAGTGAGTGAGAGCAGCTGTGTTTATTTGTCATCCTTTCATTAGAGGGCTTGACACTTGTTTTTTGAGACAGTGATTTGAGCTGTCATTGTCAATATGCGCTTTTGTTGGACAGGAATAGGGAACACTGTCAGAGTGATTGAGTGGGTTGTCATAGGGAGTCACACTCTTGATAGATCGTTTTGGTTGAATTACTCCAAAATGCAATCAATATTTATTACTGATTTTTTTGACAAGCAAATACTTTCGGATTCTATTTACACATATATCTACTTAGAGAAAAACGTGTGCTTTCGAATATCTCAAAAACTCACTATTGGATATCTGATATTTGAATGAACACTGCTTATATGTGGAGACACAGGAGAATGGTCTTATATTAAACAAATAAGGAGACATTTTATAATATTGAAGTAATTGAGCACTTAAATCAAGGCTGAATGTTGTGAGTACTGACTCAAGAACAGCACTCCCTGACTTCTATTTTGCATTTAGATGGCAGTCGCTGGTGACAATCATTGTTATTTTTTAGACCACCAATGCCTGTGTGAAAATACTTGTGATGTTGAATTACTCTTCAAGGTTGGACCACACTACTCCAAAATCCAGTTTGTCTTTTAAGCTCTCTGCTGTGGGACTGAAAATAAAAACCAAGTAGCTTGTCTTGAATTTTGCGTAAAACTAAGGGACACATTGGATTACTGGCAAACAACATGATTTTCTACTTATGAATTATCCCAGATTAGTAGTTTTAATTCTCTTCCAAAACTCATAATAATCTTAACCCAACTGGTAGGCTCAAAATATTATGGAAAATTAATAACAAAACCAACATGTAAATCTTTATGTTTTGATCAAGCATTTTGCCTCAGAGAAAATGTCCTTTATTTCAAGAAACTAACAATTGCAGTGAATGTAGAGTTTATAACAAGTGATGAGATGATCAAACACTGATTCATTACCTGCAATAAAGACATGGTGACTTTATTCCTAATTTATCTCTAAGATCTATGGAAAAAATTACTTAGTCCAAAGTCAAAACGTATGGCAGAGGTGATGATAGAGGAGACGGTGGTTGACCCTATTTTGAACCTAATTATGATGTTTAATTTTCATATTGCCACTGTAAAAGCATATACGACAGCTGACATAGCTGTTTGCCTGGCATGCTTATCTGATATAATTTCCTCCAGTACCTTACTAACTTAATGACACCTGAGACCTTGACATTAGAAAGACAGACATCTACTGATGTTTTTTCGTGATTTGTGACCACGATGAGTCTTTGAACCTTTTGAAATGCATTCAGATAAAGTCCTGAAAACTCGTATCGCAAACCAAATCCCCACAGTAAAAATATTTTGCAAAATATTTTGCTCTTTTAGCATCAAGAACATAATTGGGCTGTCTCAGTAGGTGACGCAACACTCATTCCCTCAGCTGCTTACTTTTTCATTTGATGTGCATCCCATTTGAGAGAGATGTGGGAAGTTATTTTCTTTCTGGATAAAAGAGAGCAATCACAGGATGGAAAAAGCCCTCAACTTTTTACTTTTTTGGAAACTGCTCACGCTGTCTTAATATAGTGAAAAACTATTTTTACATTTGTTGTGCCACAGACAGTACATGTCATTTACTTCTGAATATTTTTTATAAACATGCAACTAAAATAAGTTTGTTTAAACAGACAAAAGAAAGAAGAAAAAATGTTCTGAAATGTTTTCTGAAAGGATAGTTGGGTAACTATGTATACTTATACTATATGAGGTGTATTCACAGGTAGTATTGAAGTTGTATTAAATTAAAAAAATATGTACATTGGACATAGAAGATGTCCAAGAGTGCAGCAGAAAACAGTGGGACCCTGGTACACCCATCTCCTGTCTGAAAAAGTCTGGTCAAAAGTTGCATTCATGGAAGACTTGCGGCCAAAAAGCCATACCTCCGACATACCTCCGACATGCTAACAAGGCCAAGTGACTTAGCTATGCGCAAAAACACGGAAACTGAGTGCATAAAAGAGGCAGCAGGTACTCTAGACTGATATTTATCAAATAATATTTGACTGCAGCAGAAGTCAGGTTGTTCTCCAAAGGACTGGAGAGTGTCTGCAGGCAACAGTGAAGCATGATGGAGGTTCCTTGGAAGTTTGGGGCTGCATTTCTGCGAACGGCGTTGGGGATTTGGTCAGAATGAATGGTCTTCTCAGTGCTGAGAAGTACACATGTAAGGATGATAAAAATGATGTAATACTGAATACATTGAATGGGTTGTAATAAGTTAAAAGATACTTAAAAATGTCGACAAAAAGGAAAAGATAAAACTGCTAAATTAAAATGCTTTGAATCTTTGCACTGTTTGGTTGGAAGACTGATCATTTCTTTGTGGAACAGGAGAGAGTTAGAATGCACTTATGATCTGTAGATCAGTTGTCCATTGCTTTTTGGGTAAAAAAGGCTAAAAAGATTAATAGGATAAAAAGACGATCTGTGTTTAAAATGATGTCTTATTTAACTTATATAACATTTTGAGGAAATGCACCTTAAATTACAATATGCAGTGTTTGCTTGTTTACATAAGTTTCACTTTCTTTTTGCCGTAAGTTTTTAGTACCAGTTTGTGATTGGAGAATCTGTTTACGATTGCTAACGCCTTGTTCAACCTGTGTACGGAACGTGTGGCTTACGTTCGTCCATTACATCATTGGACTTGAATTTCTATTTCCCCTTTTACAGGTAAGAACGAGGGTTGTATTATGTTTGAATGATTTATGTATGTGTTTAATACTGTCAGGAACATATTAATGGCTGTAGTAATTTATGTGCATTTAGCAGGCTAAACGTGAAGTGTTACTCCAGTGTAGCCTGTACGCTAGCTGTGTCATGTGGACTGAGGTGAAAGCGTGGTTGTAATGTAATGCCACCGCTGCCGTTTTCTCTGTGTGTATTCGTTTTATATTGTAGGGATAAGGTTAAAGTGCTATTGTTGCAGTTTAAGAAAAATTAGTGTTTAATGTGAAGAGGCAAGATACTTTATGTGTAAGTGCAACACTACTACTGAGGTTAAAATGTATTCTGAATTAATGTCCGATGGTGCTGTTTATTTTTCTCAACACTTTACAGGGTGAAGCTAAATCTGTTTTTGTTTAAATAATCTTTTATTAAATTTACTGTTTCAAAGGTTATTTGCCAATGCTGTTTAAAGATTCTGTGAATGTATTTTTGTATCTTTTTGGTGACTGAAGCTACATCGTGTCCGTGTTGTACTTTCTATTTCCCCTTTTACATTGACGTAACATTTGGCGGCACTGCTGGAATGGTGTGCAGTGTGGTTCAGCGTCTACAAGAGATGTCTCCAGCCGTCACACCATCCCTTTTAAACAACCCAGAACATCAAAAGCAGGTGGCGAATCAGCGACAGTGGGATCCCGATCGTCTTGGGCAGCTTTTATGTGATCTGAGGTATTTCTGCTACTAGAGCTGCTACTACTACCCAAAGATTGAAAGGTACCACTTCACTGCTAGTGCACACACTCAGCTGGAAAGATGGAGTTGACAGAGTTAGAGGAGTTACAGCATGAAGTAATAAGGACGATGTGTCTGCTGACCCGAGAAAGTTTGGTGGAGCTGTGTGACTATCTAATCATCACCGGAGCAGAGTTTGAACATGTTACCAACAAGGGCCGAACTGCTCTCATCACACGAATTTTAAAGCACATACAGAGAGGAGAGCTAGAAAAGCTTGTGGATAAAGGTATTACTGACTTACTCCATCTTTAAGACAAAATTTCTGAGCTCCAGATAGCTGGTAAAACTGGTCCATCAAAAAAAGTAGGCAAGCAACAGGATGGGGAGGAGGAAAGAATACTGGAGGGAATTGAGACCTTGTAGCTTCATTCAGCAAGCGCACAGAAACAGAATGAGAACAATCAGCCAGAGACAAGGGGAATTAAAAGCATCACCCCCACCAGGCAGTCACCACAGAGTGTAGTCCACAGTCCCACACCTCACCCATCGCACAAGGACTTTAAGATAGCTGGCCAAATTGGTGAGCCCGGTCAGAAAGACAAGCTGACTTTTTCGAGCTTAGCACGTCAAATTGAACATGGGTTAAGCAAGGGGTTTCCCAAAGTTGAGATCGCAGGTGCAGTGATGAGAGCGATATCCCCTGGCATGCAACTCCGCAGCTATTTAGAGGGCAAAACCAACTTGACCTTACCCACATTGAGGCAAATACTCCCGTGTCATTATCAAGAGAAAAGTGTGTGGGCAGCATTATTGTTCGGACACCACAAGTGCAACCGAACTTTATAAGCAGTTGACCTCTGAGGTGCAGGGCGTCAAAGAAACCCCACAGAACTTCCTTATTCGCTCTTTCGAAATGAGATTTTGTTCGCTTCGCAGGAATCTGAGTCAGGTCTCCAATATGACCCTGGGTTAGTGCGGAAGATGTTTCTTCACACTGTGTTAACAGGCCTGCAGAATGACAACATCAGGCGGGATCTTCAGCCTTATTGGGAGCAAGCTAACATCTCTGATGAACTGTTGCTTGAGCGAATGAATACAGCATGTGCTTATGAGACTGAGAGGCAGAACAAGAAAAAATTGTCAGGACAACAAAGACCTGCTACCATCCATTCAGCCCAGTCCAGCGATGCTGAAAGGAATGAAAACCCACCAACTCAACAAAAATCTAAAGTTTCCCCAGTTGTTCTTTCCCAGCTTGAGGAAATAAAATCTTAGATGGCTCGGTTGAAAGATCTTAAAGCTGAAGTGTCTCACTTTAGGGAGTCCGTGCAACAGCCCCAGCACATGCCTAGACAGCCACCGCCAGCAGGGGGGGTCGATGGCGCATCAGGACTGCAATTCTCAGGTCAGCAGGTGCAGGATCTGGCACAGGGATACTGGTTTACTCCGGGCACCAGACACAGGGGAGGAACTGCTCAGTATCAGCAAAGGTTTGCCCCACAGCACAGCTTCCCCCCCATCAAATCGTGGCCAAAGGAGAAAATGTTTTGGTTGTCAACAGAGTGGAGCTGAAGATTATTGCACACACTGTTATAGGAATGGCAGTAGCAAGCACTTTCTGGCTGGTTGTTGAGCAAGAGGACAGAGACAGTTTGGAGGTGAGTCTTTAAATGGGGGCAGGTCACTCGCACGGGACAGGGAGTGACCAGTAATGCAGCAAGGTCCTAGCAATGTATGCATTGTGGACAGAGTGGTAAAGGAGTAATCCTGAAGCAATGTGCATCCTGTAAGAAAGTGCTTTACTGTTCTAGGCCATGTCAAGTTGATAATTGGGCTGTAACACAAAAGAGAATGTCAAGAACTCTCATGCAAACCCCACTCCAAAAAGAGACAAAAGGGCTAAAAGACAAAAGGGCTAAAAGGGCGCCATTGGTAGGGGAAAAGCACATGGTTGATTGTTTCATCGAAGGCCAAAGTGTTTGGGCTTTATGGGACTCGGGCTCCCAAGTGACCATAATTGATGAGCTATGGAAAGAAGCACACATGCCAGACGCAAGACTAAGAGACATAACAGAAATTCTGGATATAACACAGACTTTTGACATACAGGCAGCAAATGGGGAGAGCATGCCATACACAGGTTGGGTCGAGGTAACTTTTAGATTAGCTTCAGGGGCTGCATCTACCACAGAAGTTATTGTCCTGACACTTGTAATGAAGGGAGGTAAGCTTGTTCAACCTATCATTGGCTCTAATGTGATTAGGATTATTATAGACAGTGAACTGAAACAGTCAAACACTACTGACAGGGACGGGTTAAGTAGAATAGTAAGGGCAGCATTTCCAGGCCAAGCAGCGGCTTTAGTAGAACAGGTAACTGCTGTTGTAGAGCAAGTTAGCACCACACCAGTGGATGAGTGTACAGTCAAGACAAAAAGGGAGAGGATTAACATACCCAAACGCACATCAGTCAGAGTTGAGTGTCATGTTAATATGGATTCCCCACATGAAGACAACACACTTCTCTTTGAGCCAGATGTGAACCCCTGCTGGACAGAGGGACTTGAACTATGTGACATGCTGGTAAAAGTAGATAAGGGCAGCAAAAAACCCTCTATTATGGTTAGCGTGCAGAATATTACCAATCATGACATAGTGTTAGCAGGGAAAACTGTAATGGGGACTGTCCAGCAGGTCCAAGCAGTCCAACCTCCATACTAGAGGGGTCCCGCCCTCCACCTTCAGCCACAACAAATCACATCAGAGCTGAAAAGGATCAGACTACAGGCAGTGTTTGGGATCCACCTGTGGATCTGGGCCACCTCAGTGAGCCAGAATGAGAGGCAGTTCACAAGATGTTAAGAGAGGAGTGTTCCTCCTTTTCAAGAACAGAGGATGATATCGGTTGTATAGAAGAACTTTAACTCAGCATCTCCCTGAAAGACACAGAGCCTGTAGCAAAAGCATACCTCTCTGTGCCTAAGCCACTTTATGGGGAAATGAAGGACTACTTAGATGACCTCATCGCTCAGGGTTGGGTGGAGAAGTGTAACTCACCGTACGCATCACCAGTCGTGTGTGTTCGAAAAAAAGATGGGAGTCTCAGACTGTGTGTAGATTTTTGTGAAGTGATATATCACATTTATTTGCTATATACAGATTATGTATGTGTAAATGTTTAGGCCTATATATAAAATTTATAGTGTATATATAAATATATATATGTATGTAAAAGCCTTTGTTTTACAAAACATTTATTTCTACCCATACTTTTCTGTCCATATTGCCAAATAAACTGCGAGTGTGTGTATTTGTATTGTGATCCTGACAAGCATTCTGAAATAAATCACATAAAATCCTGTAGACGTGTTGTGGAGCGTGTAGCCACAATAATAAAGGCTTTACTGACATATTTGTATCTTTCTTAGCTTGTGTATTTAGGATGGCAGACTTCAACAAAACATTTAATCAGCAGGTGTCTCTCCTTGTATTGACATTTATTTTTAACGTAGGATTCAGATAATCCCAAGGATTATCTGATCCTGATGATGTAATGACGCTCTCAGAGCTCACAACAAAATAAATCTTACAGAAATAAATCTGCAGAATAAGTGAGGTTGATTTTGGTTTTTGGAGAGTCTTAGTACAGTTTGCATACTCTGTGTTATTTCTACATCTACTGTGGCCCCACAGTTAAGACCCAAAACATGTATAATTCATGACTAAAGGTAACACAGTTGGTTTTAAGAATGCAAAATAATAATAAAAAAACTGCTCATGTTCAATTTTAGCTCACTGGTTGTTGTGCTCCTCCATGGAAAGAAAATGAAAGCTCCTTTCTTTTACAGCAGTCATTTTGAAATTTACAATCTCCTGACCAGGGTTATGTTTTTAGGTGAAAAGCATAGTCGTTTCTTTTCAGCATGTCACCGGCCCACATTGGCAATTTGTTGCAACCTTTCACTCATGCCTGGGAATTCTCCCCTCAGATGGCACAGAATGTGTTTCTCATTTCTGCTGGGCAGAAGCCTGCCGAACAGCATATGACATGTAAAGAAAAGAATCACATCTTCTAGGCACTGGCCACACAGACATTCCTATCTGATACAAGTCTCAAACAAATCACAAATAATTGGCCTCTGGATCTTGCCAAGTTATGGTTTTTCAGTAAAAGCGATCTTACATTCAGCCTTGCTAGACATGTCCGTTTTGATTGCTGTAATGGTGAGGGACAAAAATATGTTCTTTAGAAATCATGTGTTGAAACTCATCAAATACCAAATGACCTTCGTGCTGTGAAGAAATCTGTATCTAACTTTCTGGCAGTTATGACAGTGACAAGAGAAACTGAGATTCATTAAGCAAACACAGCTGCCTTTTACTCAAAAAACTATGGAAAACAAACCATGTGCCATTTAATTTTACACCTCATTTAGCAAGCTAAGCAGATAACCCATTGTTGCCTGGTGGCAGAAGACTAGCAGGCATCTGAAACCAACACTGCCTGCGTGGTGACAGAATTAGCACAGCTAAGTGTTTCACACTCCAAAGGTCAGGAGCTTGCGATGATTGAATATTAGCTTGTGTAGCATAAATGAAATCAATTACCTCCATGCTTCGTGAAGGATGAGAATACAGAGAGGGAAAAGAGAGTCAAGTAAATCTGATGGAAAGCAACGGTCACTGTGGAAGCTTGGTAGACCAACTGCTCCAATTCACAGCCACAATCATTCACAGTCAAGTTCGTACGCTGGTCATTTTACCTTGTTACCGCTGCAATGCCACATCCACAACACTATGACCTTGTTATGCGCAAAAACACACACCTTTTCCATAACAAGAGTTTTAACAAGAAGCTGAAAAGGTTGCACTGGCCTGTGTTCCACGCTGCCCTTTTGTTTAGCTAACGAGGCCGTCACATGTCCTCTCCACTCACTGCCGGTTCTCTCCAGCTCTCTCTGTGCAGACTGTTAGCCATCAGTAGAAAAGGCCTTCCCATCTCTCAAATCACAGTGGTGGTTTTTCACTCTTTGATGCTGTTTGTCTCTCAATTAAAACTGGATTTTTACTCTTGCATCAAGGTGTTGTGAAGGCTACACAAAGAGACTCTGTAGCTCTGTCAAGTTTCTGCTGGAGCTGATGTGCAACTGTCCTTACATAGATATCAAATAAATACCATTGCAGTTGGTCAGCTTGAGCTGCTTGCATTGTCTCCTACATGTTTTTGATGCCAGTGAGTGATTGTTCACCTTTTTAACCTTCTTCTTTCCAGTAACTAGACAACTTTATTTTGTGATCTGGCAAAGCTGTATCCAGTCCAAACCTTCTTCTTGGCTCTTATTGTTATTGTCCATCGCATTGTGAGTGAAAGAATGTGCACATGCTTACTTTGGGTATACACATAGGCAGAAATCACAGGGGGGTCAGGTCCCCCCCTATCTGTGGGGTGCCCCCCACCTTAAAAAGCATCAAATGGGGACTGAAAGAGGCCGCTTTTTTTCGCTTACTTGACTCCGACCAGTGACCGGGGTCGAGCAGTGTCAAATATCCAATTTTCTGCCAGTCACATTGAACGTTACAAACACACTGCACGGCGCCGTGTTTCGTGTGTGCACAGACAGTAACCTCATGTCACAGCCACACACACACAGGCTAAAACATGTCTCAGGTGTGTGGAAGTTATTCACGAGAGTGAAGAAGACGCAATGCTCACTATTTACATCTGCAGAGAAACACACAAAAAGAGACGCGGTGGATACTGTAAAGCAGGGAGTAGGTAAAGCAACAGTGAACACTGCCGTTGGTGACAACGTCATTCATACCACGGTGGTCTCTATCGGTAATTAACAACAAGCCTGCTCCACACACGGCTCATCTGCTGCTGTGAAAGCAGAATCGTGAGTGAAAAGATACCAAACAGAGTTCCCATCTCCCACAGAAAGCATTGCTCTGAACTGCTTGAAAACAGCTCGTTTGTAGTCCAGCCGTTTCCCTCCCTTCACTGTGACGTCACAATGAAAACGGGCTTGGTTTTCCATTGTAGAAACTGTACCTTCTTCCAGGTACTTTTCTTCATATCACCTCACCTCCGTCGAGGTTCTACGCGAGCTGAGGGAACAGACTGCTGATTGGTCAGAGAGAATATTCACTATTCACTGCATCATGATTGCGTTCGACAGACAGAGGCCAGCAACAGAAGGTTTTATAGTTTTCGTATAGCATTTCATCACTAAATCCACTTCTGAGAAGTTTTGAGGTGAGAAATCAACTGTGTAGATTTCGAATATTGACAGTTTTACGAGAAGTGATGGCGGAACAAAAATGTGCTTGAATATTTTTGGAGTTGAGAAGCTCCGCAAGTAGATGCGGGGGATGCCTGTGCCAACTCTCGGGAGGAGCGTGTGAGGACGGCCAGCCGCCCGCACACAGAGCCCTCTGCTCCCGCCGTCACACAGACCGCTGCAGCAACAACGGCAGAGGAAAACACAGCTGGAAGATTTTCATACCGCTTATCTGTCTTTACATTCTGAGTAATGTTGAAACGTTTTAACTTAAAAAAGAGAAAGCTGTGTGGATCGCTGGTGTGTGTGTCGCATTGAACATTATGTCGTGGCAGTTGTGTGTGGCGTCGCTATGACGACAAGTTACGTACTATCTCTAGGTACTATCTGCAATGGAAAACGGAGCAGGGCCGAGTAGAGTCGAGTCTATCGATTTGCGCTATGGTAGCATTTTTCGGCAAAGCAGCATAGATCGTCAGAACACCGGCAACAGTTCAACGATTATTCCTTAAAGACGATGCGACTCTGTTTGGGCCTGGAAATTTACAATCACAACCTGTAAGTATGCTTTATTAGTTGTGAATTATCTTTAAAATAAACACGGCAATGTAACTTCACAGACTGTTCAAGTGTGGAGTTGTTGTAAACATTGGCTAACACAGCTAAGGTTATAACTATAATGCTAATGTTACACCTGATGTGAAAGCTACTGAGCAAACGTTCACATTGTTTGGGCGATTATGATTAGCTTATGATTGGCTAATAGTCCTTACCTGGGAACTGCGCATGTGCAATTCCCAACAAAGATTTTGTACAAGTAAGATGCATCACTCTGTAGCTCATGAGCGGAGCGTACAACACATAGGGTGAAAAGAGGAGCAGCAGCAATGTGCAGTATGAGAAAAATATGGTGTTTTTTTAAAATTAAACCATGTAAACCTGTTCTGGTACAACCCCTAAAATAAGTTTTTGAACCTGAAAATGAGCCTAATACCACCTCTTTAATAATCAATGTTTCATTATGACCATACAATTGAGACCAGTGAGAATAGCTAATATTTATACTGGTGCTGATGGGGATCCTAATAAAAATAGATTTTTTCCAATAAATAAAAATGTTTGTGTATGCTGTCAGTTATAGATCTTAGAAATAAATAAAATCGGAATCAGCAGGTCAGACCTTTTAAAAAATCAGTAATTGGAATCAGCCAGGAAAAATGTAATCTGTGCATCTCTTACTACAGCGATAAATAATTCTGTGTGTGAACCGATATTAGGCTGATACCGTAGATCCACTGTTGTGTTGGATTTTGCGCATTATGATGTTAAGTGGCAGATCAGTTGGGCTGCTGCCGTTAAATATCTAATGTAAGAGACATCCTCTATCCCAGAAGAAACGTAAATTACTATGTAGCCTAGGGGACGCAAGTTATTTAGGATAATATGACCCCGTGGTGAACCTATGAACTTAAGTCACACTATTTTTCAACAACTTTGTGTTGTTGGCTGAAAAATAGCAGTAAGACTCTCTGTGTACATGTATCCTATACAAGTTCAATTTTGGCTGTATTATTAGTGTCCCCCTGTCTCTTGAGAAATTTTATGTTTATTGTCCCCCCCTACTGTTAAATGAGATTTACGCCCATGGTTATACAATTAACGAACAACATGGGCTGATAATGTATAACACATCTAACTAGTATCTAGCTACACAGAAAGCCCTCATCAGTGAATTTCCATTTTATAAAGTCATGAAATTAATTTGAGCAAGTGTTAATGTATTATTTTTGAAATTATATTATTTTTTTAGTTCTTAAAGGGACTATATGTAAGTTTTTCAATGAAATTAATAAAATTTTTATTGTCTTATTGTCAATGGGCTCAAAACTCAATTAGAAATGAAGCACGCCTGTTTTCTCCGTTGCTTCTAGTGTTGTGTCGTTCAAAGAACGTTTCGTTCATAAGACCTAATCGTGTATATGACTCGGGAGGAACGGGTTGTCTCAGTGAGTGATTTGTTCATTTTCACGCATGCGTGAAGGATCTTGGACTCTTACGTTCACTCATCACACGGCAGCTGCATGGGCTCCGTCAGCACAGGAAACAGAATTGATTAGTTCACAACTCTCAACTGTGGGTGTGTTTGAGTCATTCATTTGTCATGTGACAGCTCGGCTACAGGGCTGTGGTAAGCAGGTAGCACAGGAAACAGAACTGATTAGTTCAAGACTCTCAACTGTGGGTCTCTAGGTTTGACTCGTTCACCACTCACATGGGTCCTCCTCAAACTTTCGTTGAAGTGACTGCCAGCACCGGAGAATGAGAGGCAGGTCGGCTGTCAGGTAACAGTCACTGGACTGATATTATATAGCTATTTTGTTAATTATGTGACATTTTATAAAGCATAACATTATTACAGCGCAGTGATGTTGTGCTAAGTTATAGTTTTAACACAGCTGCACCGTAACTTTAGCCCTGCTAGTGTTTAACATTACAGCTAACAGCTGATGAGAGTTGTTCTGGGTCCGCTCCACTTCAGAGCCCCGGCAGGGTTCTACCTGGAGCTGAATTACCTCATAGGTCATCTCCTCTCCAAAAGAAACAGACCCGGTCATTAAAATATTAAAACACAGCCACGTAGCAACGTTAGCGTTAGCTCTGTAAACAGCTAACAGCAGATCCAGGTCCGCCAGAGAACACAACGTAACTTTTACTTTTTATTTATCAACAGAGCCGTACTGTTGTTTCACAGCTCCTGATTGGTGAACAACCTGGCCGTGTTTGAGAGCGATGTGCTCATGTGTGTTTCTCTGTCTGCAGAATCCGGACCTGATGTGGCCCATTCTGCGTCCAGAACGTCTCGGTTTACGTATGTAACCCTGGTTCCCCGAGAAGGGGAACGAGACACTGCGTCGGTTACGACACTATGGGAACGCTTCTAGGCGTATCAGGTCTGAACGTGAATGAAATCACTCCAATCCTATTGGCTTGTTGCTAGAACGGTAAGGTGTGACGGAATAACCGGAGGAGTATAAAGCACACCTGTATACACTCATCATTAGCTTAAACTATGAAGCAGGCGCTTCAGGCGGGGAGAGAGGTGCGGCGGGCCGACGCAGTGTCTCGTTCCCCTTCTTGGGGAACCAGGGTTACATACGTAACCCGAGACGTTCCCCTTCGAGGGAACGAGACACTGCGTCGGTTACGACACTATGGGAACGAGATACCCACTAAACCGTGCCGAAACCCCGCCTGCCCCAGTGTGCAATAAAGTGGCACGACTAAGAGGAGAGCGCACGAGTGCCAGGTGCCGAAGGAAGGTCAAGACTGTAAAACCGAATGAATGTGTGCGGAGTGGTCCAGCCAGCCGCTAAACAAACATCCTGCAAAGAGGCCCCGGAAAGGAGGGCTCGAGAGGCCGCCATGCCTCTGATAGAATGAGCCCTCACAGCCACAGGTGAAGGCAAACCGCGCACCTGATAGGCCAGGGAAATAGTCTGAACAATCCAGTTGCTAATAGTATGTTTGGATGCAGGGAGCCTAGCCCTGGGGGACCCAAAACACACTAGCAGCTGGTCAGCCTTCCTCCAACGGGAGGACCTCAGAGTGTAAATACTCAGTGCTCTGACAGAGCAGAGCAGATGAAGTCTCCCGTCCTCCGCCGTCACATGAGGTGGAGGATGAATGCCTGCAACACTGTGGACCCTGCCGCACAAGAAGGCACTTTAGGGATGTATCCTGGACGAGGGTGCAGGATAGCCCTAATATTCCCCGGGGCAAACTCCAGGCTTGCGGGGAAACCGAAAGCGCTTGGAGATCCCCCACCCTCCTCAGAGAGGTGATAGCAAGGAGAAAGGCCATCTTGAGGGTCAAGTGCTTAGCCTCAGCTGACTCCAGGGGTTCGAAGGGGGCCTCAGCCAACGCCCCAAGAATCACCGCCAGATCCCAAGTGGGAACCTTGGACTGAGTCGCAGGTCTCATCCTCCGGGCACCACGGAGGATCCGTGTGGACGGGGCCCTGGAGCTGAGGAGGGTCTCGACTGCTCCGGCTGTTAGACCCGCCTCTAGATACTGTGCCCCCTCAGGGGCCAGACCCACAGTCACCATATGGCGGGGCAAGGGTGAAGAACCCGGCCCTGCGCCTGGGACAGCAGGTCTCTCCTCAGAGGGACCCGCCACGGCTCCCTGATTCTGCATCCCCGGGAGATACATCGCCCTGAGCGATAGTAACCTCTGCTCGGACCACAGGAGGATCTGACGCACCAGTCTGTACAGAGGGCGCGAGCGCAGACCGCCCTGGTGATTCAGATAGGCCACCACCGCTGTGTTGTCGGAACGAACCGAGACGTGGTGGCCTTGGAGATCAGGCAGGAAACTCCTTAGAGCCTGGAACACTGGCAACATCTCGGATTGATGCACCTGCCAGGATCCCCTTGCAAAGCGGCCGTCCATGACCGTGCCCCGCCACGACGGGCCGTCCAGGTCTGCTCCCTGATTCTGCATTCCCGGGAGATACATCGCCCTGAGCGATAGTAACCTCTGCTGGGACCACAGGAGGATCTGACGCGCCAGTCTGTACAGAGGGCGCGAGCGCAGACCGCCCTGGTGATTCAGATAGGCCACCACCGCTGTGTTGTCGGAACGAACCGGGACGTGGTGGCCATGGAGATCAGGCAGGAAACTCCTTAGAGCCTGGAACACCGCCAACATCTCGGATTGATGCACCTGCCAGGATCCCCTTGCAAAGCGGGAGGGAGGCGTCTGTCGAAATGACCAGCCGGCGACAAGACCCTCCCAGCACGGGCCCCTGGGACAGGAACCAAGTTTCCTTCCAAACTGATAGGGAACGAAGACACTTGCGCGTAACCCAAATCAGACGGAGAGGATTTCCCCTCGGGGAAAAACCCTTGGTCCACTGCAGGGGTCTCATGTGCAGCAGTCCAGATGGTATTACGCTGGACGCAGCCGCCAGGAGACCCAACACTCTTTGAAAGTGTTTTAATGTGATGGCGTGGCCTAACTTCACCCCTTTCACGGCAGCCAATATGGTGTCGACACGTGCCGGAGACAATTGTGCCCGCATCGTTGTCTAATCCCATACTACCCCTAGGAACGTAGTCCGTTGGGTGGGCACCAGCACACTCTTCTTTGCATTGAGGCTCAGCCCTAAACACCGCAGATGAGCCAGAACGACATCTCGATGCCGAACCGCCAACTCTCGAGACTGGGCTAGGATGAGCCAGTCGTCGATGTAGTTGAAATCCGGACGCCCTGGAGCCTCAGCGGGGCCAGTGCTGCATCCATACACTTGGTGAATGTGCGAGGGGAAAGTGCCAGGCCAAATGGAAGAACCCGATACTGGTAAGCCAAAACCCCGAAGGCGAACCTCAGGAACTTCCTGTGAGAAGGACGGATGGAGACGTGGAAATTGGTGTCCTTTAGATCTATCGTGACGAACCAATCCTCGGATTGGATGTGCGTCACGATGGCGGGGATGATGAGCATCTTGAACCTGAATCTCCTCAGAGACCGGTTAGAACCCGCAGATCCAAAATAGGGCGCAACCCTCCGTCCTTCTTAAGTACTGGCTGTAGAACCGGCGTCTCTGTCTGGGGGGGAGACACGTTCCATGGCCCCTTTCCTCAGCAGAGTACAAACTTCCTGTCCCAACACCGGACCTTGCTCCGGGCGGACCACAGTCCAAACCACCCCGTTGAATTTTGGAGGGCGGGTTTTGAACTGTAGTCGAAACCCATGTATGGCAGTGCGCAGGACCCACGGAGAAATGTTTGGAGGGGAGAAAGACTCCCCTACCCCGGTCTTCCCTGAGCTCCGTCGGGACTGGATGACTGTTCTCAGATCGCGTCTCTCAGAAGGCTGAGGGTGAGAGCGCCGTCTCGCTGCCCCAGCTCCTCGGGGGGGCCCCCGAGAAGCGACACTCTGCTTCCTCACCTCTCCATAGGAGCTTGTAGAGGGAAGGGACCTACGCCTGGCAGCCTCAGCTGCCTTGGGTCCAGACCAGCGAGGGAGGTACTGGCGGAACGCTTCGCCCTGCGTCTAACGCTCCATGGTTCTGCAAAGCTCCGCCAGATCTTCCTCAGAGGGACCCCCCTCTGAACCATCTCCTGTAGCAGGTCGGCTTGGTAGGCTTGAAGCACCGCCATGGTGTGCAAGCTCGCACCTGCCTGACCCGCTGCCATGTACGCCTTCCCCACGATCGTAGATGTGGTGCGACATGGCTTGGAGGGTAACGCCGAGGGGAGAGATAGCTTGCAAGCGCATCCTCCACCCGAGGCATCCTCCCATAACCACAGTCCCTAACCGCCATCACATACTGTAATTCAGTGATAGGGGTGTGGAAAGCTGTGTAGAGAAGGGTCTGCCCCATGATTACTCAGTTCATCATGTAAATCAGGAAAGAATGGCAGAGACCGGCGTGGAGGTGGCGCGTGGTGCTTAAGAAACCTTTCATCAAGCTTACCACTAGCCTGTGGTAGACCAGGGTTACATACGTAACCCGAGACGTTCTGGACGCAGAATGGGCCACATCAGGTCCGGATTCTGCAGACAGAGAAACACACATGAGCACATCGCTCTCAAACACGGCCAGGTTGTTCACCAATCAGGAGCTGTGAAACAACAGCACGGCTCTGTTGATAAATAAAAAGTAAAAGTTACGTTGTGTTCTCTGGCGGACCTGGATCTGCTGTTAGCTGTTTACAGAGCTAACGCCAACGTTGCTACGTGGCTGTGTTTTAATATTTTAATGACCGGGTCTGTTTCTTTTGGAGAGGAGATGACCTATGAGGTAATTCGGCTCCAGGTAGAACCCTGCTGGGGCTCTGAAGTGGAGCGGACCCAGAACAACTCTCATCAGCTGTTAGCTGTAATGTTAAACACTAGCAGGGCTAAAGTTACGGTGCAGCTGTGTTAAAACTATAACTTAGCACAACATCACTGCGCTGTAATAATGTTATGCTTTATAAAATGTCACATAATTAACAAAATAGCTATATAATATCAGTCCAGTGACTGTTACCTGACAGCCGACCTGCCTCTCATCGGGGTGTCGGGGCGGCGTCATCTGGCGCCCCGACACCCCGGTGAGAGGCAGGTCGGAAGTCATTGTCCACTACGCTGAGCACGTCCGCCTCCTCGGAGTCGGATTGCTGCAGCGTCTCCGGATCCAAACCGCGAGTGGGGGAAGCCAAGAACGGGCTCCCGAACGAGGAAAGGAAGCGTCGGAGCCAGCGGATGAATGTCGGAAAAAAGCCTCAGCCATCCCGAAATCCTCCGACATATCACGCTGTGAACCCCATGAGTTAAGCCGCCGGGCCGCCCCACGGCCACAGGGCCCGCACCACGGGGGAGAACACATCTGGCCATCCTCAGAAAAGAGAGCCATGCTGTACCTCAGTACCCGCACGGAAGGGGCTTCGCAACAGGCGAAGGCAGCCCCCTCGAGAGCTGCCCGGGCGTGCTCCATCCCCAAACATGAGACACACATCTCATGAGAATCTCCATCCGTGATGTACCGAGGGCAAGAAAAAAACACACCTTCTGTACATCTGGTTGCCGGACATGCTGGTAGACTTCTTCTTCAGGTAAGACACACTGCTTGTAGGACTGGAGCTTTCTTCAAACAACATACAGAGCGCCTGCTGAATAGAAAAAAGCCAATGATGAGTGTGTACAGGTGTGCTTTATACTCCTCCGGTTATTCCGTCACACCTTACCGTTCTAGCAACAAACCAATAGGATTGGAGTGATTTCATTCACGTTCAGACCCGAGAGGCGTTCCCATAGTGTCGTAACCGACGCAGTTCGAGTTCCCTCGAAGGGGAACTGCCAAACTGCTGCGTTGTAGCGGGGTTCTCTTCCAAACTCTCAATAATAAGAGAAAACACAGGCGTAGTCGAAAAATAGTGGCGTGATTTTTATTATGCCGGCCTCCAAAGCAAAAACAGTGGGAAAAAAAAACTTGCATAAAGAAAATGAAACAAAAATTAACTATTTGAAAAAAGAATTTATTACCTCCTCTGTAACCAGGCCAAGACTGCCCTCACAGGACAAAGCTGTGACTTTTAAAGACAGTAGCCCCTCCCACTAGGCTTAACCATTATTTACACCATATAATGAATAGATTTTACTACCTTCAGAAAAGGATTTATATCTATTACACTTTGATATATTTTCAACAATAATTATATCCAACATTTTACTTCCCCTGGAACAGTTACTTACATCACAAATTATTACTACCACCAAAAACCATAATTTTGCAGTTCACATGACCATGAAAGCGCGCGAGAACATGCTATTTAAAAGACGGAAATGTTACACTCCCGTTTTGCCAAACTGAATGGAAACAGAGCAGCGATGCATCTCGACACATAGTAAGCGTTTGATGATTGTTTAAATGTATGCTTAAAGAAGAGTAGAACTACCAAGTGTGCACCCTTGATCGCGCTACTTAAACAGTAGAAGAAATATGCATAATAGCGAGGTTTATGACCGGCTTAATTGAGGCTGTAAGGGAGCGGGGAGTGAGTGTGTATGTGTGTGTGCGTGCGTCCCGCACTCAGTGACGGAGCCGCTCCGTCACACATGTGTTTATTTCTTTGTTCCTCTCTCTGTGCTGGAGTTCTTTAAGAACTTGGTGGCTTGATCCAGATTATTATTAAATTGGTTGAATTTTAATTAGAGTGTGTTTATTCATATAGTGAATCAAGCTTATTACTTCAATATATTTACTGCAAATCTGATATTAATATTTTACTCATGGATAGGGACGTTAGGCTACTGTATGAATGAACACTTCAGAGATAATGATAGTAATTATGAGCCTTTATATGGCTGGTCTGGTTGTATACTCGGGGAAGATTGTGAAAATGGAAGGATTTAGCCAGAGTAGTGGATTACATATAGACAACATATTTCTGTGGTTTTTACATGGTTTGAATTTGGTTGTGTGCCCGGGGGGTTTATATAATGATGATATACAGTAATCAAGAGGTGAATTTGTGCATTATACTTTGTCAAATAAAGCAAGCCAGGCAGCCTTCCGTGTTTGAGAACGGCGCTGTTTTTTAATCGCACACTAGAGGGCTGTAGCACCACAATAACCAGCCTAGTTCAAATGAACGAAATGACTCAAAAAAGATTAGTTCATTTTAATGAATGAGATTTGAATGAACGAGTCTGTCAAAAGACTTGAACTTGCCATCACTAGTTGCTTGCACCAGCAACTATTATGCTTTGAATGTGAGGTCTCCGGGTCGGATTCAGCCCTGTGCGCACTCACGAGCCTCTCTCGTACTACAGCAACAACACGGCAGCTAATGACATGCAGTCCACTAACACTATCAAACAACCGGCTCACAGCAAAACACAGGCTCCGCGTAAGGATACAAAACAACAATAAAGGTTTATGTGCTGAAGCCCATCAGACCAAACAGGTTCAGATGATGTCGAGTAAGAACAAAGTGAGCATTAGTAAAGCTGGAGAAACACAGAGAAAGTCACGTTAACTCGCCAGCTAACGGCGAGCAGTTGCAAATGTTATCCGGTGCAAAGTTATATAACGTTAGCTTTCCATATTACTTCACCAACTAACACGACCCGTGTTACTATCCTGTGTACCACTGTTGATTTTGCCTGCAAGAAGGGATGTAACGGTAAAAAGCAAATGTGGAGCGATTTGTTTACTAACATTAGCCTATTGTGATGCAGCCAGGAGCAGCCAGCTAACGCTACAGTAGCTCAGATCTGCCGCTGTTTGCTTCGTAACGTTCAGTTTATGTTTATTGTGGTTTTACCAATACTCAGGTACACAGCTTCTCCACCTCAGTCGCTGTAACTAACGTGACCCACATAACATAAAACACTGCAACAAAACGGTCACAACACCACAGAGGAAGAGCCATGCACTAACACTAGTTACAGTAAAGTTACTTACTGTGGTCTAACTGTTATAAAGTATGACACAATCTCATTATAATATCCATTCTAGCTCACTAACCGTTTCATTATCATCCAATAGCTGTGCTGACATTGCTGAGCCTCTGGTGACAGATTCACAGATAGTAAAGATACTGAAAAGCAGCAGGCGAGCTAACGCTGTAGCGCATCAGCTAAATGCAGTAAATGTAACGTTATCATGTAACAAGCATGGATTAGTTCTGCATGCAGCTGATAAAACTATTACTGTAACGTTGCAGTGGGAGTTTATCTGAGTTTCCAGCCTTGTCTGTTCTCCCTTTCAGATAGCCGCTGTCACTCTGCCTTTTTTGGGGGGTAATGTGCCGATGTGCGGCTCGCTGCGCTGAATGAAAGGTACGGCGGTTGATCTGCCTCTGAGATGGGAACGTTGAAGTAACAGAGCCTGAACATGTCTGAGTGAAAAGCCACAGTCTGCATGCTGGTGATCCTGCGTTTATTGTGGTATTTTTGTATGAAAGTGGTTGTGTTTCGGATTATGCTCGCTCATGAGTTCAAGCGAGCACGCATACGAGCACACACCTGGTTGCAATCTTAGAACTGCACCGCTAGTGGCTGCTGAAAACTACATAATGCCCCTTTAATTATAATTATATTTTTTGCAGGTTACTCTAAATTACATATTATACTGTGTTGAGATGCAATAGGTTTGGTTATTAGAAGAAGATTGAAGATATTTAGAAGTATTTATACACTTATTACTATTACAAAAATATTAATGAAGATTAATAAGCCTGAGGCACCATCCTGGAATCAGGGACCAATAACCAAATGTCAAAACAGTCTGAAAAAGGGGGTCTGCCCACCAATCAATGCCAATTTTTAAAAACTGTTTTACATTAAGGGTGGAGAGTGAATCCGAGCAATGATTGTCACAACCAGCTGCTAACAACTGTTCCTTAAAAGACAAGATAGGATTTATTTACTGCAGCACAGATCAATGATCAACAACTTCAACAAATAAATCATCTTCTATTCTAAGCAAAATACAACAATCAGCAAGCATGAAGGTAGCAGTGAGTGTGAAAATAGAGGGAGGGAAGAGCGAGGAAAATGGCAGAATTGACCGTGTGGGTGGCTCGTCACTCAATGATCCAAAATGGAGGATATACTCCACCTGCTCTCAGCAAGATGGCATGGAGCACAGCTGGGGTCTAGGCTACACATTGTGGATTCCAGATATGTGTGTGGAATGAGAAAGTGTGTGTGTATGTGTGTGCGTGCGTGTGTGTGTGTGTGTACGTGTGTGTGGTTGTTAGTACAGGAAGAGAGAAAGATTTTTAAAAAGCCACACAGAAAAAGGTATCAGGTTCTGGTTGCAGCCGATACAATGTAACTTTATCAAACTGTACCCAACATTCAATAGCCGTGGTCCTAGATTTTGGACCTGATAAAATATAGCTATTGACTCTGCACGCAGTTCTGTACAGCGGACTCCTTTGGGAGCCAAAAATGTGTTTGGGAAACACAAAACAAAAGAGAAACAAAGACAAATACACTGTTCTCAACCGGTGAGATAGACTTTCACCTAGGGAAACAAAGTTCACTGGGACATCTCATGTAGCAGCTTGCGCAGCAGTGGAAAGAATCAGAATCAGATCAGCTTTTATTGCCAAGTATTATTATTATTATTATGTCCATGTCGGAGGTGGATGAGATATACAGGTGAGGAGAGACAGGCGTTCTCCCCTCTTATGACTGCAGGATGTTATGGCTGGGCCGCAGGGGCTCGGCCACTATAAATCTATTGTTTGGATTCAACTTAATAGTCACTCTTGAATGGGACAGAGCAATTTTGGCGCTCTTTCTTTGTTACAGGCTTTTGTTTTACATACAGGCCACCTTACCAGGCTTCTGGCTCTACGTCTTGGCGGCTTGTTTGTTTCTATAAAGTGATGTCCCCAACAACTGAGTATTATATATCACATTGATGCACTCAACACTTCTTATTCCAAATACAGTTCTTGCTACTGTTTTTATACCAACAGCACATAACTTTATTACATGCCTTGAACGGGGAAAAAACAGCATTATATGGAGAAGTAGGTGTTTTATTATGCTCAAACATTTTCATCTACTGGCAACAGTGGAATGGAATGGAAATGGAAATTTTTATGCTTGTACAATGATACCAGAACATTACAAATTGGTCAAAGCTAAACAAACAAAATGTGATGTGACATGTCACTCAGTTATGACGATTCCACGGTCAGTTACACCAGGTCCCAGTAGACCTCACTCTCTTTTATTACATATTACTGTGTGGAAGGAGAAACACTGACCTATGTACATGAATATGTTGTTGATTCTGGTTTTCATACATTGATTGGTTGAATATAGCGCTGCAACCAACAATTATTGTCATTATGAATTAATCTGCCGATCCATTTTCTCAATTATTTGTTTCGCCAGTAAATTTCATTATGTCATAATTTCCGACCGCCCAAGACATTGCATTCAAATGTCTTTTGTCCAAGAAAACCCAACAACAAACAACAAAGAAAAGCATGACATTCTCATATTTATACATTTGTAGAGCAGCATATGTCAAAGTTTCAGTACTCAGACATGTGATAGAGAATTTCAGCACGTGCCAACTTTAGCATGAACCAGGAAGGCCTCCTGAAATGCCCGTGCTTTTTAAAAAAGTTGCTACACAAGTAATCATGGACAGACATTTCAGTTAGCCTCAACTCTTTTTGTGCTGCAACGCCAATCACACTCACCTGTATAACTGTGATTAAGTTAATTAAGAGTTAATGTCCATGAAGTGTTATTATTTTATCTACTCCCCGAACTTCAACCACTGTTTGAGTTTCTCGGCAGCTTGGAGTGGTTGCGCTCACTCTGCAGAGGTGGCATGCTGACTGTAATGAACAGACAGCACCATGTGTGATGTGGGAAGGTCATTGCTTTTTTTTTAATGGGAGCAACAGGAGGAAATGTCATTAGGAAAAAGCACATATCAATAGAAGAATGATGTTATCATTTTCTAACAGTTTGTTTCTTCTGCTCTATGTTGCTAAATTGAGATTTTGGGCAACAACGTCAAAGTAAACACTGGCTGATTTTTTTTTTCATTTGGTGTTAGTTAATGACAGTTGTTGTGGCAATGTTGCCAATTTGTTTCCAAAGTAGCTGCTGAATTCTCAAAAGGTCACCTGATGTCACCAGATGACAGAACCTGTTCAGAATTACCTTTCCCCCTAACCTTGTAATTACTGTCTGTGCAGGCCAAAGTTCTGCCAAATCTGAAAATAGGTCATTTGTCTTTTTACTTTCCAAACAAGTACATTCTTCACCAGTTACTTAAAGTACTGTGAAGCTGCCAAAATGTTGCTAAATCTAGCAATGAAGATGTTAAATTAAGTGCAGTGGTCTCACACACACACACACACACACACACAAACAATGATATGTATATTCCTTGTCTGTGTTCTGCTGGTTTAGTAGTTTAATACATGCTGCATACAGTAACAACAAATCCCTACAAACAAACAACTCTGTATTTCCAATATCAGTTAGTTAGAATAGCAGCAGACACAGACATTTAAACCCATCAACTCTAACTGTGTCAGTTGAGCCAGACATGTTGTTTTAACTTCTGAGGGGCTGCATTCAAATATTGACGCCTCCCAGAGAGTGTTTAGGCTGTCAGAGGAGCCACCATGCTGAGCTGCAGCACCAAAGGAGGTGCTGAGGTAGCCAAATATAGCCCCTCCGCAGGAGCTCCGTCCTTTCCAGCTTCTCATGATGATTTTTCAAAGCCAAGGAAGTGCATCCTGTTTGAATTGCTTTAGAATTTCACATTAGAGACTAAGTGTCAAAAACTCCATGAGGTGACTAAGTGAATATTTATAAAAAATATATGTAATTTTCATCATGATAAACTAGTAAATTATTTTGTGCAGGAAAGCAAAGTTCATATAACACCAAGGTTGGTTATGGTCTTAATGCAGCATCAATAGTAAACTAAACAAAATATATTGTAAGATACAGTATAGTTTTCACCGGCTAAGATCAGAAGGTTTTGTGCCCCTTGCCGAAAACTGGAAATAAAGTGACAGAACAAGTGAAACCGGGAAATGTTTGTTGTCTGTTAAAGTACCAGTCAGTAACGTATCATATCGTTTTTCTCTAGCCGTACAATGAAAAAAGGATGACATACAGTGCTGACTTAAATGTAAGTTACATATGCACACATATGTACAACTGTATAATGTTGTGGCTTTTAAGTGAATTTTAGCACTTCTGTTATGAACGGGACGTACACAAATACTCTCAAGAGGACATTTATGTGTTATGTTCTATGCTTAAATAAACAGAGATGCTGCTATGGTTACATCTCATCAACCTCTTAATGTCACATCTCTCACCTTACTTCACTTGGCAACAAATTGCCTAGTGAAGTTATTCTCCTCTGATTGTATTGAGGTAGGTAGTACAGGCCTCCCACGCGTGGTGACTTAGCTCTCTCTTTACCTGCAGGGGAAGGAGAAGTGGCAAGTGTGGATAGTCTTACAGATCTGATTTGTCAAGCCATTACCCTGGTTATGTACTACGGTGGCTTTGCCAAGCAATGCTACTCAATGAAATAAATACACATTAGCTGCTGTCTGCATCAGCCCACAGCTTTTCTCTCCATGTTCATTGCATTCTTGAAGCACGTGCAAGTTGCAAATTGCAGTTAAAAAGGCACAGGGGACAGGTGACGGGGGGGGGGGGGGGTCGGCGCATTGTCGAAAAGCGCAAAACACTAGAGCTGTGATAAAAGCGTTAGTGTCTTCAATAGGGTGGGAAAAAACGGTGTGAAGCCCATGGATGAGAGAGCAGGAAACACAGAGGGATGAATCAGCCACAGAGAAGTTGAGTGTCAGAGAGCAAACAAATGAACCAGAACACTCAGTCTTATGATGTAGACTCATCCAAATATCATACAGTATATAATAAATATAGCAATACATATTTGATTTCACCTATCAATCAAGTGCTGGACTGTTGCAATTCTCTATTGACATCCCTCAAGATAGCGGCCAGAGTGAGACCTGTTGACATGAGTTACTGTACTGTGGACTATGTGAACTTTGAGCTCCATGTTCATTCAGGCAGAAAAACTGCTTAAACAGAGAGACTGTCGTGTCTGATCTCCAAGTGGTTGATGACTGTGAAACCACAACTTTGGTTTTTCCACAGAGTAGCGTCACATGTCAAGGGCCTTAGTGCCGCTGTGTGCATGAGGGTGAAAAATGTTATGACAGAATCTGCATGATCATGTTCACTGGGATGTAGACGTGCAAAAATATAAAGTGTGTGTGTGTGTGTGTGTGTGTGTGTGTGGGGGGGGGGGGGGGGGGGGGGTTCTAAAGTTTCTGAAAAGTTACATTTTAGCATTGATTATTCTTGCGTTCAGTTTGTTGTGTTTTGAATGTGTATTGTTTTGTGAATGTGAATTTAATTCCTCGTGACTGTCTGTGTGCATGCATGTGTACAGACATGCCTCTTGCACGAGTGAGTGTATGTTTAGATTTTGACAGGGGCCTAATGAGAGCCTAGAGTATCTGGGGTGTGGGTGGCAGGATGGCGCTGTTTGTGTCGGCGTGCAGTCACAAGTCTGTGTTTGAGGTCAAGCTGGGGAATTCAGACAAGTGGGGTGTGTGGTCAGCTGTGGTAAAAATGTGGATTTCCCCTCTATGGTTATGGCCAAACTGGGTTGCTCAGGAACCACTGTGAGTGTTCTTGGACTCTGGCCACTGTAAAGGAAAGGAAGTAGAAAAAGCTATTACAAGTACACGAGCAAGTCACTGTTTCCTTTATTTCTTGTGGCAGTTGCATGGAAGAAGAGATGCAATCACCAAAGCTCTATTACACTTAACGGCGACATAATTTCCACGTTATATTTGAGGAATAATTTGTGCAAGAAGTTATTTTAGTGCACAGTGAAGAGAAGCACGAGTGTCGTTGTGTGTCAGCTTTGGAAATAAAGAGCAAGACGTTTTTGAGCTTTCACTCCATGACAATAAAACAATGAGATTGTGACGTACCACCTGACTGATTGCTCGCATTTCCACCCTAGCAACTCTCCCTGGCCGGCTGTCACAGCTGGCCCTGGGCCTGCAGAACACGGAGGCCTAAATGTCACAGCGCCTTCTTCTCCACAGAGGTGAGACAGCAGGGCACCCTAAGTGCTGGTGTACCCACTCAGTATCCAACATTTAATGCTTTTAGAGGAGAGAATGGACGGTGAAATTATATGAATTAAAGCATTTAAAATGTGAAACTTTGAAAGTCACATTCTCCATAAAAGCATTTTACCTAAACATGATGACAACAGCTTTGTTTCTCATATTACTCATATTTTCAATGCCTTTGAAAAAACCTCAGGGATCTCAGTTCAGTTCAGGTCTTTTTCACACAGGCTTCCCCCCTATAGAATTTGAAAAGCATACCCTTGAAACTAATGATTGAGATCATAAACTCATTAGGAAAGTGTTTACTGAGGTAATAAATCAAGTGGGTAATAGGGTCATGTTGCCATTATTTCAAATGGGGACTTATTTTTGCAACCAGTGGCTCACTTTTCAGACCCGAAGGTTCCCTCTTGGTTTAGACTGAAACATCTCTTGGATAAATATCTCTGTTGTGTACGCAAGTGCAATGCACTTTACTACCTTTTTAATATGGCTGTTTACATACTTGTTGCAGCTGATTGGGTATCACCTCTGACACGCCCACCAAACGGGAGAATACATACCTTGAAGCCCATTATGCAACTTTGCGCACCATTTCATGGAAACATGTTGTTCAAACCAGAAATATGGCAATATGGTTTTGAGGTTGAACTCGCCCCAGGCTACGCCAAGCGTATGACTGTAATATACAAGACGCAAACAAGAAACAAAACCAGTCGCATGGACATAAAGATGATGGATCTGAGAAAAATGAAGAGAGGTCTTCAGAAATGTGTTTCAAGCAAGTAGGAACTTCTGGGTCTGAATTTTGAAGCGTAAGTAATTTAAACCTGCATTCTATCTAACAGCAGGGGGCGACTCCTCTGGTTGCAAAAAGAAGTCCGGTTCAATTAGAAATAATAGTAAAATGACCCTACTTCTCACCTGATTTAGTCCCTCAGTAAACACTTTCCTAATGAGTTTGTGGTCACGCATACAGCACGATGTTCATTTAGTAAATTATGGTCCCATTTAGAGGAAAATAGACGATAAAGCAGCACATAATTTAGGGCAAGACTATCCTGTGATTGACAAGTCGCTACCACGGCACGACTCATATCCACGGTCTTGTGTAAATTTAACCAGTGCTGTTAAACAAGCTTATTTTGAGTTGGGTATTCATTTTCCTGGTAAGTACGTTTGTTTTAAGCCTGTTTTTTGCTAGCCAAAATTAGCATTCCTATAAAAATCACAGTCAACGTGAATTACAGCTGCAGGTAGTTAACCAGTCTTGCTTGCGTCCAAATATGGCCACGTTTGGTGCCGCTGGTTGCAAAAAATCAACATGGCAGTGGCCAAATTTGAGGCTTCAAAACGGCAGTCCAGAAACCAATGGGTGATGTCACAGTGACATGTCCACTTTATACAGGTTGTGTTGGCAAGTTGCTGTTAGCCATGCTTCCGCATGTTATGGGAATATCTAAGAAAATGCAGACAGCGGAAAACTACACAAAACGTATGGAGAAAAACAACCTTTACCCATGCCACTTTCAAGCTTTTCACGCATACTTCAGAAGTAAGTTTGTTATCTTTGATGGAAGCCAGCCATTTTCCTGTGCAGGATGACGTGTATGTGCACAGCATGAGAAGGCGAGATGACTGAGTAATTCATTTGGAGAGGATCACAGATGTATTTACTAGTGTGCATATGTGCGAGAGATACCCAGATGTGGTGAAATAAGATTCTGGACAATAACAGGAATCTCTGAGAGTACAGACAGTGAAGACCAAAGGATTGACCGAGGAAATCAGAGGGTTAACAGAGGCAAAGCTAAATGTGGGTGTGTGGAAAAAGAGAGTGAGCACATGAGCCAGATAGAGTAAATCGAAAGCAGCCCAGTGACAAGAGACAGACCGAGTGGTGGAAGCGAGCAGATGGTGGGGTAATACTGCTCTGCTCTCATTACTTCTCCTTCCCCGACATTATTGTTTGGGAAATGGATATTACAGCGGACATAATAGCCTTTATCGTCAATTTTACCCTGTATAATTCCCATGGTTCTGCTTCTTCAAAGGTGGATGAAACACTTACCGAATGAGGGTAGAGTCAGAAGAGTAGAGAAGAGACCTACTCCACTGGCATGGACAGCATGCAGTTTATTTCAGCCAGCCTCGGTGCAATGCATACAAAATCAATAGAGTAGTCTAAAAATCCATGAGGGGTAAAACGCTTCCAATAACCTCCCATCTGGCCGTATTCTTTACCAGACTGTTTGGTGCCATAAATATAAATCCTGCAGTGCTCCAAAAGCCATCAGTCACAGGAGTGTTTTTCATTTAAGAACAAGAGAATATCTATACTCTTGGATCACGCAGCTTTATCTTATCTGCTTCATTCTTTTTAAAACAATAAATCTAACAATGGATGAGCTTCTAAATTCTGTGCATGGCTCTGCAAAGACAGCCAGACCCCTCCCTAAGCAGTCCAATTAATATGTATACTATACAACTGCATTAAGAGTTTTTTTGAGGGAGGATGACAGGCTCAGTAAGTTCTTTCATCAGCAGATTGGTACGACCAGAACAGCGCTGCAAGCCTAATTGGAATAATTTAACTGCTTACTTTGAAGTGTAAAATACGTGTGCTAGAAAAGAGGTTCCTGAAAGGTCAATGCTACAGGCCATACACGTTGCTGCTTTGCGCTGTAGAGATGATATCATTATTTGGTTCTCTCTTTGATTACTAATGCAGGAAAAATCCTGTGGATTTTCACCTCTGATATTCAGATGAAACTATTTGTTCTTGCTTTGTTGAGACTGAATTGGTTGTTTTTTTTTAAACTATCAATATAATCTGCTGTTCTGCCGACTGCCTTGGTCATAAAGCGTTACCTTTTTATGGATATGTAAATCTAATTGTATCTATACTGTATTATGGAAATCAAATCAAGACTTTACCTGACCTTTACAAATATGAACTGAGACTTGTAGATGCAAAATAAGATTTGCAAATGCACACTCAGATGTGCAAATGTTTTATGAGAAATGTAAATGTATACCCAATCCATTTTGATCTTCGCCGTGCCAAGTAATGGCTGGCTGCCGTGTTTGTTGTGGCACGATGAGTCCGCTCAATGGATCCTTTTTGCAGAACATACATTAACAGGGGAGGCCAAAGCAACTTTGTGCCCTCGCCTGGTAAAGGTGTCATATTTGCTGATTTTTGTACAAAATCTCAGTGTATGGGAAATGAAAGATGTTTCACATGCACATGGATAAAATGCACATTTTAAAATACATCACAGTTAAAAGTCTTTACAATGTTAACACACATTTACAAATATAGGATTTTCTTAAAATTACTATACTTCAGTATACAGTGTGAACAAACATCCACCCTCCTTACTTAAAAATGATACTGTACCAGGACTACTACTACTGTGACTACTGTACACTCTAAAATTATAACAAATGAATACTAATTGATGAATAAAAGTGTTAATGCTGTGCAGTAGAAATATTTCTCTATCAGTGATGGATGAGAACCTGTTATTTTTTCACTTTGTTGTTACAACTTTTTTGACTTTCACCAGACAGTTTTTCTATAGTGGCTCGGAAAACTAGCTACTGATTATCACATTGTTTCCCATTAACAGAATAGTTACTTCCTCTGTTACCAGTAATAGCTTATAGCAAATATTTTCATTTATGACATCATCTGACCTGCCAAGTCTCCAGACCTCAGTCACACCAATTTTTTATGGGAAAAACTGGACAGAGGAGTCAGAGTGATCCAAATGTACTGTACTGTTCATTAAATAGGAGGTGTAAGGACACTTCAAACTGTCAATGACAAATGCATGTGAGCAATTTATTAACTTGAGCTTTGGTGTCAATCAGTTCATTTAAAAATAAATCCACCTGTTACAAACAGTTTGACTAGGTTTAAATGCAACAAAGTTTTAGAAACCCAAGATACAAACAAACAGTACAAATGTACAAATGGTGTAATACTGATGAAGCACAATCAAGTAAATGCATAAGCTGATGCAGACGGGTACGAATCCCCATGTGTGCTTTCAAAAAGCCAATTCCACGCTGTCCTTCAGAAGGCATTGAAATGCTGGACACACTGCCTCGGAGAATCGGAAAGGGTTGCTGTGTATCTGCAATACATTTATAAAAGAAGACTGAATTCCATTATGAGCACACACATTCACCTGTATGATCTAAATTTGTATGACTAAATTATACCCAATTGTTTGTTCATTTATTTTGTGTATAGCTGTGTCTCAATTTTAATACTCCTGTTAGTACACTGTACACACTATGTACTTAACTGCATAGTGTGTGAATGTTGACAGGGTACTGTTGTCTCAAATCAAACACAGCTGCTGTGCACAATCATGTTTTCCCTCTTCTTATTCCTGTTCTTCTTTTTAACTTTGAATTGTAACATTTGATAGCGGTCACCCGCCAAAATATCTGCCAGCATGTTTGCTCAATTGACTTCAATTCAGTTTAATTAAAAATGAATATAAATGTACTTTTCACAAGTTTAAAATAGGTTAGTGGACCCTCCTCTTTCACTATTTAGCCAAGATGGTGTCCAGCATTCCACACTCAATTTTTTAACCACTGCGAGTACACCATCCAGTCCACTGCATTTTGCCATATGTGTCAGTGTGAACACGCTTATGAACTCAAAATAGCAAGTGTCAGTATGGAAGGAAGTGAATTGAAACAAAACATATGAGTCAGCCATCCGGTACCTTATGACGCATCTGTACTTAAAGTGTTAATGTCTCATAATGTGTTTGTTACAGAGATTTTTAGATCTTTGTTGTCTACAATACTGTCTGCTGTTTGTCAGCTGTACAGTCAGTGTGTGTGCAAGAGGCTGTTATGAGTGTCTGTGTAGTTGTGGAAAGGGTTGACATCACCAGTGATGTTTCAGCTGAGGTCATGTTTGTAATTATTTGTGCTTCCTGATGAGGGTGTACAGCTGGGGCGTTGCACTGGAGGAAATACAGCAGGGGTTCTGACTCACTGTGTTTGGACTAAAAAGGCATTTTGTAGGTTTATGTATATTCATGGATATTTTATTTTTTTATTTCAAACTCCTCATGGTTGTGAAACAAAATGTTCTAGAGACAGAAAGACTGAACAGAGACAACTGGTGAATATAAATTAAGGTTATGACAGACAGTTTAAGATGTTTGTACAGGAATCTAATCCTAAAGGTTTACACTTTGATTGGTAAAAGAAATGATCAGTAATTGATGTGTGAGGAAGTGTTTGTGTGGACACTTGCAACTCGCAACATACTGTGTTTGTCATGAAAGGAATAATTGCCCTGTGATAAAACTAGTGAAGGGCCGGTAGAGGGACTGTTAGGTCATAGTAAGTACATGGACACTTAACTGCATCTTACAAAAACCTTTTCTTCAGATTCAGATATTCAAAAGCTTATAAAGCTTGAATTAACACAGCCAACATCCATCTAATAATCTAAAATTGAGGCAAAGAAATATGTTTTTCCTAAAATGCACAGTGCACATTAACAACACTTTTTCTAAAGAGGGTTATTTTTTCATTGTGTTTGGATTTAAAAGTTCAACTTTTCATTTAGATTCCAAATTGTTGGCTTCAGTTGACGTTGCTTTGGCTTGTTTGCAGGAGAAAAATAATGTGTAGACTATAAGTAAACATGTTCTTGTTTGTATTCATACAAAGGTTTCTATAGCAGCCTTGAGGTGTTGTGAAAAACCTTTTGTTGGTGTGTTAGGGAAAATACAATGTGATGCTTGGAATCAGAATTTACCTGAACACTGAAACATTGAACAAACCTGCGTGAGAGAGTTAAACTGTAATATATGTAATGTAGAACACATGATATTCAATTTCATATGAAATAAATCCCAGCGTTGATGTTGAATAAGAAACGAAATCAAGTGAAACGTTTGGAAATGTGTTTCACAGCAGCAGAGACTTTTTTATGTGCATCTTCCACTTATAATGTGGTAAAAATGTTGTCTGTGATGACATCTGATTTAAACTTGGTAATAAAAGATGTAAGGTATGTCTGGGTCTCAGCGTCAGAAAACACACAGACGTACAGAGGCAGACAGGCCAAAACACACGGGCATACACAAACAGTCATAAAATCCCTCCTCCTACCAAATTCCAGCATTTAGCCTGATCACACTGTCTGTCAAAGAGTTCCCCTGGATGGCAGCTGTTTTATCTGTCTGACATTTGAAATGACTTTTAGCTGGAAATGTTCCTCTGAAGCTTAATGGCTGACAAATATGTGTGGATGTTACTGAAATGAGCTCATCTCAAAATATTGACAATGTAGGAAACATTTCTGTATTCGATAGACATCCAGCTTTTCAGCTCTACCTGCTTTCAGACACAGTTTGTTTTCCCAGAGCAGCGGTACAAAAGTGATGAGCTCAACTGTCAAATAGATATCATGAATCAGATTGAAAGTTATGAACGTAAGACTTCATTTCTGATAGATTGCCTGGAATAAGTTTTGGAGCTTTGAAAAAAAGGGAAAAAATAGAGAACTGAAGAGCAATTTCAGCAATTTTGTCCACTCCACCACAACCCTTATGGCCATATTTTTTGTCAGTATTTTTCAGTATCAACCCATCACATAAAGTTATCTTTGGCATCAATCAACTTCACTATACCAATTTTTGTTCTTTCTTCCTTTTCTGTTTCCTTCCCCTTCAGTTTCATCAGCCAGCCTGTCAGTCATGTATCCGTTCAATAATTCAGAACTACATTTTTCTTTCCTTCATCTGATAGAGAGGCCTAGTGGTTCCGCAGAAACTGCATAGACCTGAGACTGGGCCGTGAAATTGGAGAGCCAGGCAGCATTAACCTGACTGGTTATGTACATATTAATATGCTCATTATCTGCAGCATGCAGGGACACGCGGTCTGTGGCACACCAGTGACATTCAAGGGGACACAATGCAAAGGCACATGTGTTTGCACTGGGAAAAATGTGTATGTGCAACCACACTGAGTATGCACGTATAAGCCCACCACACACACACACACACTCACACACACACACACACGACCTAGTCCACTCTCATGCTCATTTTCACCATTTTCTGTTAATTCCCTGAACAGAAGGTTTAGGACAGCATTATTAATCATGTGCAGCTTCTGACAAAAAGCCATCCAAACAACCCCAGGAAACAAACTGTAACTTGTTTACGCAGAAAATTAATTCTCTGTCATGCACATCTTGTTTAAGAATTAAAGAAATTAGCCCGAGGTGAAGACATATCCATGGTGCGTGTTCGACCTTGTTGTCTGGCTGGCTGTATGGAGCTATATTAGGTTGCTGTAACAGACCAAAGTCAAAATGAATGTGCAGTATCACCAAAGGATAGGACTTGGTTTTGGTGCGGTACGGAAGCCCTGAGAGGTAAGTGAGAAAGAAATTCTGGTGATCCATTTATCCATTTTCTAAGTCTGATTTAAATTGTTTTCATTCCTGTGTTTATGACTTAACAACAGGTGAAAAACAAGATTTTGCCACGATAAATAATTTAAGTTCCTTAAACATTTGTTTAATCTGTGAAACAGGTGGGGGTGGGGGGTTCCAGGTAAAAATAAAGTAAAGGATAATTTCAACTGTAAAAAGTTTTGCCAGACAAGATTTTGTTAGGATATTTATTTTTACCTGGAAGAAAACATGAATGCTTAGATCATAAGGAACTGGTTACACTTCAACTTCTTGTGGCTGAAATTAGTATTACAATCCTAAAAAAAAACGTTTTAACCTGTTTTCGCAGATGGACAAAAAACATTAAGCTGGCACAACTTTTTTCACCTGTTTTAAGTCATAAACACAGGAGAGAAAACAATTTAGATCAGCCTCAGAAAATGGATCACCTGAATCTTTTTTTTTCTCACTTGCCTCTCAGGGCTTCCGTAGAGTGTTGTAATGAGGTAGGGCAGAAAAAAAAAAAACTGAACATAGTTGCTATTTCATGAATTATCTCACATGTTTAAGACACTGTTTGTATGTTGCTTGTGTTTTTGTAATGCTTGAGTTTTCAGAGTAGCATATAATACATATAATTGCAGCTTGTGGCAATGTATTAATCAGTCTGTAGTTTAGCTTAGCCATTTCTGTTATCAGCTGTCCCTTTATCACAGTGATCTTGCAGTTAATGATTAACTCTTGAGTTCAGGCTTGACTGTTAGTGGGTTCTGCGAGGGATGTTTGTGGTTTTGAATCTCACAGCAAAGAATTATGGGAGTTTTCTGGTTAAAGAGCATTTAGTTCACTTGCGCTTTATTCACCCTTATCATGAAACACCACTCATTGTGTGGCAGGGTTATATAAGTGCACACTGAAGGCTCTTAGATTACCATAATGACCAGCTGCAGACTTTAAAAGCTGTAATCAAGTTCCTCAATGAATCTATAAATGCTAATTACACTCATTGAAGACTCTGTATTCAAAAAAGAAAAACATTTTTTATTGTGCATCCTGCACAGTTAAAGTGTTGAGTGAGCTGAACAAATGAATCCAAAGAGGCCAAACACTTACTTATATTGTATTTGCTTGTTTATCAAGAAAGCATTACTCTGCAAAATGTTACAGAATACTCTTTTGGTTATGTCGGTCCATTTAAAGATCTCTGTTTCTATTCTCAGAGCGGACATAAATACATTTGCTTATAGCTTGACTCATTGTCCAGTCTATATTAAATTTACTCCCAGTGGACTGGAGAAACATTAGTGCAGCACACTTTGTGCCAGAGGCGACAGGAACGGAGGGACCGGACACAGAGCATAAGGACAGCCTATGGTGCTGGTGAATAAAGGCATTTAGGGCTACATTCATGTAGGACATGCTCGGATGGGAGGGTTGTCGGTGGAGGGCATTTCCCACTTTGTCAGCAAGTCGCATAAAGCTAATTTAAGATACTCCACATTATGCTACATTAGAGAATGTTGTACATGAAATATGTATGATATCCAGTAATGTATGAAATATTAAATATACAGATTATGAATAGCCTATATATCATGTCAAAATAATATGGTGCAGTGGGTGGGACACTACTGACTACTTAGCCATTGTTGCTATCATATTTTCACCTTTACAGGTACACAAACAGAAGTACATACAGGGTGTTTATGGGAAAAGCGATCTGGACATATGATCCCTTGAACATTATTGTGTACTTGAGTGACTATAAGAGTTAAGACTGCACATTAAAATAGGTTTGCAGTTAAATAATGTGAGATCTGTTGTTCAATTACTCTGAACATTTGTAGAAATAGAATCATTTGTTCATTGTGTATGTCACAGTGAACAATCGAAACACCACTAATAACTGGGGACATAAAAATCATCATGTGTACAGAGTCTTATATTGTTAAATAATGCGTTCCAATCGATGTAAATGAAAGACATTTTTAAAATACTCCTTCCTCCTCCAAGATTTACTCTATAACACTACTGCTCAGACAACTAAGTGGCTCAGTATAACAAATCTCTACATGTTCCCCGTTTACTTATGTAATTAGTCACATAACCAGTTGTGTAATTTAGGCTATATCGGTCAACAATGGACACAAAAAGTAGGTGTATAAGTAATGCAGTCACTTTTTTATAAGTTGTTTTTTATTTTTTATATTCATTGTGTATTTATAACATTTTTAAAATCATACTAAATATAATTGGAGGTGCTAGGGGAAAAGAAAACAATGTGCAGCAGCTGAACTTTGGTTAGTTTATGGTCAGGGGCGCACCTGTAGCACAGAGGATTATGAGTAAAACTATAGGTGTGTGTCAGGTTTCAATCATAACTTGCTCAAATAATCAGTTTTCATTTCCTTTTTAATAAGGAAACTGATTCCCATATTTGGGAAGAATTGACACAGTGGCAACATAAACTGGTGAGGGCAGATGGTTAGATTAGCTCAACATTTGCTTACCATGTTGCTGTGTTCCTATATGAGAACTGTAATCTAATGTAGCCATGCAATAAACTAATAAAAAGTTGCCATGCGAAATTGGGATATTGGATTTCAGAAAGGCAAACACCAGCCAGACGTTGATATTTACTGTACAGAAGACCAAATGTCAAGAGAGAGATGGGTGAGAGAGCTGAAAAAAGAGTCCCTTTGTTAGATTGTGCATTTAAAATCTGACCACCTTGTTGGTTTAATTAAATTTACTGAAGGTGTATTATTTATTTATTTATAAAAGTATTTGAGTTTTATTCAGTTTTTTTAAAGCGACAAATCTTATAAAAATCAATTATTCCAAAAGTTCTAATTTGAAAAAAAAGTCAGTTGAAGAAATACTTATTCTTTAAACATTTGGGACTTTTGTTGTCCAAATATTACAACGATTTCTTGATATATTATGTCTATTTTGCTCATAAAATTACAACTTTATTCTCAGATATTTTTTTCATAACTCCATTGTAGTAACGTAACAAATAAAAACCATTGAGGTTTTTATTACCGGCACAGTAATTTCTCCATTTCTTTCCACTTACCAAGCCATTTTAATTATTCTTAAAATGCTTTTTAAAAATGCTTAAACAAGTCTAAAGATTATTTATACAAACACCGCACAACAAAAATGGTATAACTGTAACTATGTTGTCATTGCCACAATGTCACAGAAAGCCAGAACATTTTCTAGCTGGTCCCATTGATGTGAGATGGAAAGGGAATTTACAACAACCATACACACCAGATACATCAATTAATAAGTGCTATGTTGGCAAAAGCAACAACTTTAAAAAGAAAACCAGGCGAGGCAGTCTTATTTCAGCTGTATCTGGACTGAAGCCTGCGTGAAACAGTTTGTTTCACTTCCTGTCATAGTGAGACATTTCACATTATAAATGTATCTTGCGGTCGAATTTTCCTTTAAAGTCAAGACACGTGTCATGATTTTCATCATGTCTTAACAGATTGACATAATCTGAAATGATTACATTTGTTTGAGGACAACTATTATGCAAATAAGCTGTCATACAGTAATTCCTTAAATTGGCAGTGTCATACTTAAACTGATTATATCAAAATCATTCTGTCTGTTTGCATTGCATGTTAATTTGGTGATACCAAGCTCATTTTGACTGTTGCCATTGTAATAAACAAGCATGAATATGCATGAAGGACAGTTTAATTCAGTAATTTCTTCTGACGGCACACTAATGCCTGTCAGTGGCACGGCTGAGAAATGATATTGATGAGATGTGTTTAAACAGCCCTCCTACCCCCAGCATATATAGGCCCGAAGATCATATCCAGTAACAAATATTTCATCCCAACATATAACACAAATATTCGTCCCCAGCTGAGACATGAAGCAGTCAACATTTTCTAAAAAAGCTCCAGGAGACAGCACGCTATGGGCCCGTCCAAACTTTTAAGAGTTCTTGGCACATGCACACACATACATACCCGTACAAGCACACGCCCTTGTATCTGCTGCCGTGAGCCGCCCCCTGACTAAAACCACTTGTTTACTCACTGATCCCGTGTTTGCTTCCAGACCACAGTGACCTGGGAGCAGGGTAACTTTCTGCCTGCCCCGTAGCCACTGTCCCTGGCCGAAGATCAAGGCTGTCTGGGTTCACTCGAAACACAGCCCAGCGATAATCGAGGATCCAAACAATGTAGGAGGGAGAGAGTGAAATATGCAGGGACACAAGATGCCAGTGACGTGACAAATCAATTACGTAAAAACCACATATCTCCTGTGCGAAAGCTTCTAAAAAGTGCCCACTCTATTATTTCTGATGCATTGTACACCATAGTATAATCTCTGGAGAGATATTATGTGTCTTTAGTTTTTCCATCTGTCGTTTTCCTTTTTGTTAAGCATGAGATATGAGTAGTGATTCAGGTGTTCTGTCTAAAATTAGGCGGGGGATGATACATATCATGAGCCACAGAGTCACACTATATTGTATGAATTATTGTATGATTGTTTATATATAGAGAGAGGTGGAAGATGTACTGATGGTGCAAGGGGAACTAAAGAGCTAGCCCTCACATTGCAACCTCAAATACCTATTGAGTTGCCTGAGGTGACCCAGAGGTCACCAGGAAATACATCGAGAAAACCTTGAGGATGTTAACCTAATGCATGGAGTAGGACTGTGTGGGACAGCTGTGGGGGGCTTCCAATAAACATAGAGGCAAACTATTCAATCATGTCAACACAAACACTGAAAAAGTCTAAAATGTATGCTCCATTTTAACTTTCAGAGCACTGTGGTGTAACAGGTTTCACACCTGACACACTGCAGCCTCGACAGGGCTCACCTCAGCCATCAATAGGCAATTATTCTAATGCAATTAAACATGACTCTTTTCCCTCTCTTACAATCGATACCGATCATTTCCTGTAATCACAGGAAGCGTGTCATCAAGGTCCAGCGGGGGTGTCACTCCTGTAATTAAGCCTCAACGCTGTGAAAACCACCGAGCAAGCAGGCCGCTCGCTCCCACTCTTTAACCTCATCCTTCCTTGGCAGCATCCAGAGTCTAATTATGCCCTTCCAGGATGAAAAGTCATGGCCAAACACAACACATCCTACACGAGCCACCATCACACACACACACACACACACACACACACACACACACACACACACACACACACACACATATACTGGTAATGAGAAGAGAAATGTCTGTCTGACACTCATTGGACAAGCTGAGCTGTGTGTGTGTGTTTTCTTATAATTGTGTGTCTGCCATGTCTTTTTATGTCTGAATGTTTGGAAGCAAAGCCAACGCCCTGCAATGACCTATGTGTCAACAAGCGAGTGGGAGCAGAGCAGTAACAGGATGTGGCCCATGAGGGACAGAGCAGCAGGGCCAGAGCCATGCCAAACTCTTGTGTAACAAACAGCCTGTGAAATCAGCCAGGGCCAAGAGGAGGAAGTGAGGACTAGTGGCTACGCTGTTGCAGACGTGCTGAAATCAATGAAATGCATTGCCACATCTTCATACCAGCCATCTCTTGGTTGGCCTTTGTGGTGACCCACAACATGTCATGCTAAGCTGGCATTTAAGGTAAAACCATTTCTAGGTTATACCAACAGGAGCATAGAGTACAAATGTATTTTTAAAAACACAGTGTGTAACATACAGGTATGTATTTATTGCTTTTAGAATAGATGATAGTGTTTGTTGGTCTGTCAGTCAGATGATTGGTCCATCCAATTTTAAGTTTAGGGCAAGATTCTCAGGAACACACAATATAGCCTAAGTTCAATAGCAGACTTTTTTTGTGAACATTTATGGTCCACATGGATGAATCCTAGTGCTTTTGGTGATCCTCTCACCAGTTTTAGCACTTAGTCCAAAGTTTTTACATATGTATGCATGGGAAGCATCAAAATCAGATAGTCCTTATATATAGTCAAAATATATTTTGAGAATAGTTAAACCACGAACTACACAAATCCTGTACTATTGGACTAAAAGTACAAATACCCTTGCTAAATATTACTCCATTTCTCAAGTCTTCAATTTAAATTTCAACTTGAGTCAGAGTACAAAAGTTCCTGCTTTTAAAAATATTTAAGTATCAAAAGTAAAAAGTACTATTAGTTGTTTATGTTTGTCTGGGGTTGCTGACATGACAAAAATTGCAAAATTTAAATAATAAAACAATTAAATAAAAAAACAATTAACAATTGAATTTAATTAAACAATTAAAAACAGTAGGCAAACTTACTTATTTATTAAACAATTCAATTCATTATAAACAGGTTGCCCTTTCAATAATAATTCAAGTTACTCAATTATATGTGTGTGTGTGTGTGTGTGTGTGTGTGTGTCAGTGGTGAGCGACGTATTGAGATCCTTTACTTAAGTAAAAGTACTAATACCACACTGTAATACAGTTTAATAAGCCCTGCACTGAAAATGTTACTAAAGTGAAAGTATATTGTATAATCAGGAAAATGTAGTAGTATTAAAAGTAAAGTACTAATTGCAGAAAGAAAAACATCCTGTGACTGTTTACTATTATATATTAGAATTTTTTAATTACTCACACATTAATCTAAAAGCAGGATTTTACTGTTGTAATTGTTGAGGGGGAGCTCATTTTTAAATATTTTCATTATGGATTAATCTGATGATTATTTTCTCCATTAATCGATTTTCAAACCCAAAGTGACAAATCTTCACATATTTAACAAATGTGAAGATTTGCTGCTTTTTTTCTGCTGTGGAACCATGAAATGTTTTTACATGAAAACTGTTTTAAACAATCAAAGTTGTTGCCACTTAATTTCAATGTCAATGTAATAATCGTGTACTTGTATAAAATGTTGGGTAGTTTAATTTATAACAAAAAATATTTTATTAAGTCCTCATTTGTTTTGTGTGAAAAAACCTTAATTTGTAAAGTAACTAATTACAAAAGCTGTCTGATAACTGTAGTAAATTAAAAGTACAATATTTCCCTCTGAGATGTTGTGGACTAGAAGTAGAAAGTGGCATGAAAAATTAAATACTCAAATAAAGTACAAGTAACTCAAATTTGTACTTAAGTGCAGTACTTGGTTTTGATTTTCCTAAACTTAAATGTTGGATTTCAACAGGTCATGTAGTTATTATAACTGAGTTTCAGGAACAAGATCACGCCTCTCTCTCTCACTAATCCAACTACCCGTGCTTCACTCATTTCATCCACCTGTTCCTCTTTAATCCAATCACCTGCACATACATACATAAGCTAGAGCTGGCCCAAATGTCATTTTTTGAGCTTCGACGCTTCGATAGTAATTAAGAGCGAATAATCGAAGCTTCAAGATGTGTTCATTGTAGTGATGTTTGTTTCCAGCCTACAGTTTACTGATTAATTTTAAAATGTAGGAAATTTGACTGTTTTGATCTGTAATGAAATTAAGCAATTGTAAAATTAATAAACACCATAACTTCCACACTACTGCAGTCATCACTCAGTTTAAAATGCTGCCACACAGCTGAGGGCTTCATTTAGTTTTCCCTTTAATGTGAACTGGAGCATTGCGTTCACTGCTGTCGGCGGAGGTCAGGCGCACGAAAGAAACCCTCAATAATCAAATCTCATAATTGAAAATCGAATGATCATCATGGTTACAATAATAACCATTTGGTTAAGGTTATGGAACTATCGTGGTCATGGTCAAGGGAAACCAATATTGATTGCTGGATGTTAATAGGAAACAAACAGCAGTCTCCTGTGTTAAAGTCCAATGTCTTGTTGAACCTCTTATCTGCCCTGACCTATGCAGACTTTATCACTCTAGAATAATGTCACCTGACCTGATGCCCTCATTTGCTCCCGATGAACAAGAGTCATAATTACCAAGGCCGTTAGCGGGCTTTGTCACTTGAGTGTAAACATAAGGCAATTTTGGGGCACTTGCTGAAAAAACAGATTCTGTTGTTTTTCTTGGGAAGACAGAGTCTTGGATTGTAAACTTCCTTTATAAGATGGGAGACACAGTAGAATTTACAAAGCACTGCAGTATTTTAGTCGCTCTGATGCTGTGCCTTGTAATTAGCACAGCTACCTTGTGTATATGACCTCACTGACCTTTGACTAGACCATGACGACATTCTCTGCAACTGCACTCTGTATACTGCTTTGATCCATTAATTAACTGCATCCAAAATAGATATTGATTTGGCATTGGTTTTTGTTATTGGCCATAGGGAGCAATTCATCATTTTATTCGATATATGGATTTTCATTTCCACAGGATCCACAACCAGGGACACTGTGACTCTCTATGGAAAGCTGAAGGTATCCAAAACATGTAATATTGTAAGTGTCACCTCGCTAACAATATCATCATTATTCACTCATTTGGTTGAGTAGTATTCTAGCTTCAGCCCTGCTGGAGGAGATGCAGCCCATGATCTCCCTCTGAGGCATCACATTCTGACATCCACAGAGCTAATATGACAGCATATTACCACTGCAGCCCAGCTTACCAATAAACTTACTGAAATATAACACTGTTCTGCTACAGTGAGTGGTCACTGGCCTGTCCTCTCTCACTGTTGGGGTATTGTTGTCATAGCTTTGGACAAGGTGTTCATTTAAGCTTCCAAGTCACTGAATGTGATCTTCAACAAATGTTATTTTCATGTTAACGTTATGCATTGTGAATGAGGAGCTGGAGGTGCAACAACAATTATGTTGTCTTCACTACAGCATAGGAGCTGCTGCTATCCAACTAGCTAAACTCCTCCATGCAAAAGGATGACTTGAGTCTTTTCTTGCTGTTTACTGTGGCTCTTAACATCATCTTACACAGACAGGTGAATACTGCAACAAAACAGAATACCAATATCACCATTTTGTTAGCTACATGTGTTTTCCTATGTAAAAATATGTTTTTAAAAAAACGTTTTTAATTACAAATGAATTTCTCATCTTTCCATGTAAATATTATCTTTAAACATTAACTTAAGTACAACTGTGTACAACTTATGTACTTACGACTTTGCCTCTCTGGCGTTTACAAAGTGGATGATGGTCATAAAGCAAGTGAACAGATTCGGCTGGCTTCCTGAAAAGACTGACCAGGAAGTTCTTGAGCATATCCAGTATCACACACATTTTAAAATAAAAGCATTCTTAATATAATGCCCTAAAGGCGATACAACAATAAATCTTCTGCCTTTGTCCTCAAGTGCAAAGTCATTAAAATGGGTTCCTGTGAGAAGGGTAATGACCAATAAGTCAATTGGAAATCAAAACACATTATTTTCAACTAATGTTTGCTGTTTGTTTTCAAGCAGCATAACTGAGGGCACAGGTTGCTCAACAACCCTTTGTTGTAGGATACCACTACCACACATATACACATACACACTAATGATGGTAAGACTAAACGATTGGTTTGGATCTGCCACCAAAAAGGACAGAGACAGACTAAAACGGACAGTCAGGACTGCAGAAAAAATCATCGGTGCCAACCTGCCCTCCATTCAGGACTTATACATTTCCAGAGTCAGGAAACGGGCAGGAAACCATCTCACCACAGACACAACCTGTTCTAACTTCTCCCCTCTGGTAGGCGCTACAGAGCACTGTATGCAAAAACCAATAGACACAGAAGCAGTTCTTCCCACAAGCCATCACTCTGATGAACAGCTGATTTCTGACTCACGGTGTCAGGAACAATTCCTGCACAATAACCCAGTAACTCTGCCTCTAATCAGCCACATGTTTACTGGTTTCCACTTATTATTTATTTATTCACCATTCTCTATTTCAGTGCTGTTCATACTATGTCATTGTATATACTGTCTACCAATACACCTACCTCAGGTCATAGGTCTTATTTATTTTTTCCACCATCCTTTGCACTATGTTCCATCACACTGTGTACATGTGTACATGTATGCATGTATGTGTATGTGTTCCTGTATATCATATCCACCTTCAACATCTACATAATGAGAATAGTTTACTCTTGCATCCTTTGCACTCTGATCACTGCACTATTTGTCAATATGTCTATATTGTTTTGTTCATAGTGTGTATGTTAGTGTTGTCTATACTGTCGTTTGTGTCTGATTTTATTTTATTATTATTTTATTATTGTATTATGGTATTTTTGTACAAGTAAGCACATCGTGAGCAATGTATAATCCTGAGTCGAATTCCTCGTATGTGTACACCTGGCAATAAAGCGGATTCTGATTCTGATTCTGATTTGCATATGCAATTGATAATAATAATAATAATTTTATTTGTATAGCACTTTTCAAAACCAAGTTACAAAGTGCTGTACAATTTAAAAAGTGTGTATCGTTTCTAACATCTTAGTAGAGTCCCTATGCCTTTATTATTTAGAAATGTGACCAATCATTTGGTATCAAAGTGGTTACATTACATTTAGATTGATTACTCCGTGTTTCTCTCATCTCCACTGCTGCTAGTGGCCTGTCAGCTACTAAGTAGGCCGAGGCGTGTCACATTAAATTAACATGGAGGAGAAAGAGCTACATGTTCCTCCAAATTCCTCCAAATCAAATGTTTGGAGACACTTCTGATTTTTTCCATTGTGTGTTAAATGTGTGAATTGTTATAAAAGCATAACTGGAGACAGAGAACAGGAACGAAGGACTGGCTTAAACCAAGTTCCAGGTTCAGTTTTATTCATTTTTTGTCAAATACATTGCTGTACGGTAAGAGTTGCGGTAGTAGAGAAACAAATATGTGAAATAATTTATGTGATAGTTAATATATGATTAGTACAATCAAATTATATCAAACACTATATAATAATAATAAAATCGTCTTGATAGGGTAAATTTTATTGTACCACATTGATAGTTGCTTCATATGTCTCTTTAATGTACTGGGTCATTAGCAATGCATAGAGATGTACTGTATATTGCAACGGCCTCAGTGACTGAGATGTACATCCTTAACACACACATACTAAACATATAAATCTGAAGACCCAGAGGAGATTAAATTTGACACCTGACACATAGCTGGACAGATTGACTCAGGCTCATCTCTGGCCTCTGCTTTCACACCTAACCTGTTTGGTTAAGGTAAAACAAACCCTGGTGCGTTTGGCTGGTTAGTAAATCTGTGTATGGTTCATTCTTTGATTATTTCTGTTTTTGTTTTTCTGTTTTAAACCCAAAATGGAAAAATATTGATTTTGATATTTAACGTGTCCGATTAGTTAAGGTTTGTGTGTTACACTTGATAAACCTGCAGCAGATGGCGCAGACACTTGTGCGATGGCGGTGCCCGATTAAATGTAGGCTTATTAAGATGAGCTAAAAAATCAACATACAGTAAGTCGGTTTTGAGTTAGAAAAACAGGAGGCTCAACTTTCAGTTTGTAACTTACTAGCAACTGGGACAGGAACAGGAACGCCTCAGCGGTTGCTTGACCAATAAGAGGAGTGAACCTTTTCTGGTGGTTTGTAGTGATGCATTTTGGTTCACTTGAATTTTACTTTGTGAAAAGAAACTTGACCAAAACGTTCCAAGTTTACAAACTCATGAAGTGATTCGCACCAGAGCAAACATACTACTCTACTCTACAAACTGCTCGAGGCATACTCGACGTTTGCTTTCTAACAATCAGTGTGGTACAACTTAACAAAAATTAAGTAATCTTACAGTTTCTCTTATACAACTTCTGTCAATATCGAATCCTCACCAGCATGGAAAAGGCTAACATGTATTCAACAGCTTATAGTCTTGAAGACACTTTTATATCTACGAGGCAATATTATTAATACTGACTTACAGTAAGTACACTTACGTCATACTGTATGTCTTTGGTCAAGTCACATTTTAGACACACAATACATTTACTTTATATTAGTGTTTTAGGGTAGCAGAACATTAGCAAGAGAAACTGTCTTGTTAATGAAAGGTAACAGGTGCTACATATACAACAGCCAATATGTTTGTCATCAGCTGGGTTGCCTGTTCAGTTGTCCTTAAAGGTGAGTGGCTCAGTGGAGAAACCTCCTTCAGGCATTTTGCAGGCAGCAGCCTGAATCACAAACAGAGGCTACAACAGAGAAAAGAGTCTTATACTTGAGATTTATCTTGCGTGCCCAAATAACACTGTAGTGTTGAGTATGCTATGCTTGTGACTTCACAGGAAATGTTGAATCAAGAGCAAAATATAAAAAGGTCTCTCAGTGAGGAAGCACTCCATAGAGTGAAAGGTAGACTGTGGGTGTTTTCTTTTGTTGTACTTTAGTATCTTTTGCTCAGAAGCAATTTCTCAGCAGGGCTGGTAAACATGAGTGCGCCCTGTGCTGCTCACTTATGTCAACTTATATCATTTTTACTTTGCCACCATTTGGGGAGCCAATAGGGGATGTGGGGCATATCCCAGCATGCCCTTGGTGCTGGCATGGTAGCACAAAGTCACCAGTCGATCATATGGCTAACACACAGATATTTACACCAAGAGGCAATTTAAATCATCACTTCACCTGAGCTGCAATTCTTTAGACTGTGGGAAGGAAACTCAGACAAACACAAAAGAAAATCACGCAAACTCCATTTAGGAAATGTTGATTGCCTTTTGAGTGGCGGGGTGGTGCAGTGTTAGCGCTGTTGCCACACAGCATGAAGATTGTGGGTTCAAACCCCGGTTGCCCTGGCCTTCCTGTGTGGAGTTTGCATGTTTGCTCCGGCTTCCTCCCACCATCCAAAGACATGCAGGCTACGTTAATTGCTGTCTCTAAATTGCCCTTTGGTGCGAGTGGTTGTCTGTCTATGTGTGGCCCTGCGATGGACTGGTGACCTGTCAGCTGGGATTTGCTCCAGCCCCCTGCAACCCTGTACACATATAAGATAAGCGGTTGACGATGGATGGATGACTGTATTTCATGTATGTCTTTGCATATCAAATGACAATGCTTCATTGTCATAGATGTTCTATCATCCTGGAAACTGAACTCATTTTATATTGATAGTCCCCTCAGAGTAAAAGGAGGAGGCAGACATCTATCACCTGGCCTTTAATAGTGGTATGAAGTGGGACCTTGGGTGACGACAAGAGATGTCAGCAGATGATGGACAGATGGGAGTTCACCACCTGATGATAGATGGGCCAGTAGTTGCTCTAACACTGTCATGTCTCCTTTAGGAATAGTCCATTCATGCACCAAATCACACAAAGCACATACAACCATCCCTTCTGTGCCTCAACTTCAAAAGTCACACCCTACCATCCCCTAATTTAAATTCCCAAAGCTCAATTTTGCTCTTTGAGTATTTGAGATAAAGAGACCAACACAGCAGGACCACTGTACTGCTGCACATGACGCCAGTAGTCTCATTACTCTAATTCTGTGTCATGCTGTGATTTGCACAGGGTCCAAATGAAAGACTAGTACTATTCATGTGCCAGAGCGATGCTTTATATTGAAATTCACATCACACAGTAAAAAGAATACGGCCCGTAACATTAATATATTCATCATAAATCTTTTTGACATTATTGTACAGTAATTGAAACTGAAAGCATGTAACAATGTCAAATTTAAAGTTGCAAATTGAAGTCACCAAACATAGTAGGGCTGTTTCTTTTGCAGGGCTTTTCTACATGAAAAAAAAAAAATTTTGAGGGTCAGATAAAAAGAAAAAGGGAGAGTATTTCTGATTAAAACTGGGTCTGAGCAAAAACAAATTTCACAGAGTAATTGCTGTAAATGGAATTATTTCAGTCTCAAGTAGAGACACCTACAGTCAGTGATGGACCCTTTTTACACAATGTCTCTCACATGTCCCCAGAGAAGTCCATTTTCAGCTTGTTCTCAGTCAAGTGAATAAATGTGTCATTACTCAACACCCTCCCTCACACTCCTTTCCACTCTCTCCCTCTCTGCTGGCCACACCCTCCTTTCTTTTACCATACCAGCAGTGCCCGACGACAAGCCATTTGTCAAAACAACGTTTTTATTGCTATTACTTGGTCACATTATTCTCTAATTATAACTTCTACACTTGTGACATTTGCACAGCCATTTATCCCTCAGCTTGAAATTAGCTGTTAACAAATCATCAGGCTCGTAAAACTGCCTAACAGGGCTTGATATGACTGAGCTTATGGCCTTTTATGAAACACAGCGATAATAACGGATATGTATTTTTTTATTATGGCTCCCCTGAGAGATATTGTGGATGTTTGATAAATTGGATTCAGAGATAACTTTTGCCTTAATTTGATGCTAAAGTTACCAGTCTGCGTTGTTAAATAACCTTGATTCTTGCAGACTAGTTTGACATTGGTGAGGTCTGGGAGCTCAAGTTGAACTTTTATAAAGTGTGCCTCCAACCTGAGGACCAGACGAGCCCTTAGGTCAAACATTCAGACACACAGACACAAACATATTCTTCAGTGGATTCCAATGGGCCAAGTCAGAGCAGGGTATGGATAGATTTTTTTTAATCCTTAGTTTTAGCTCATGCATTTCTCCCTGTCCATCCATCTTATTTTAAACACACAGTGAATCTTTCTCTAATACCCAAGGCTAATCAAAATGGTATGAGACCAGCTTCAGCTATGAAATACATAATGACTTTGGATCCCCATGTAGCTGAACTACCCCATCTTTAGTTAGTTTTCCTTCCTCGCATCAGAGGTTACCAAACTCTTTCAATGGCGAAGGAAATACATTTTATTACTCTGGGAATGATGCTGTGGAACCAAGAAATATGGTATCTGTAACCTTAAAGCACTATTGTCACGTAATTTACTTGAGTTGAGATTAAAAATAGACAAAATAAACAAAACAGGTCATGTGGAAAAAAAAATTTTTAAAGGGAAATTTCATATCAAATGATGGTGCTGGTGCCGGAAGAACAATAGATTTTGCAGCAGGTGAACTCAGCTTTCACAGAGACATAGCACCACTGAGGAATGCATTGCTTCCATCGCCTACATTTACCATCAACACTAATTGATAGGGGTGTGACGAGATCTCTTGAGATAAAATTGTGATGATATTTCTCGGCAGGTAAAAAGGTGTCTCGCGAGACTCACGCAAATGACATTTTTCGCACGCTGTCAAGCCACACATTCATTTCCTCACGCAATGAAATACAAATGTAGTATAACTGATAAGATAGACTTGCTTATTGACACCGGCGTAACCCACTGGCGCTGTGAGTGGTAACGTAGCTGATATTTTGCAACATATACATCTAAAAGATATTTGAGGACTGTGAGCTGCACTTTATCGGAGCTGCTGAAGTTAACGTGTGTAGATTTGTGGTGAGATTTCTGCCTGATCAAAAGCGTTTCATTTACTTTCACACAGTCCCAACCTGCATCGGTCAAACCATCTGAAGGGGATAATGTTACTACCAGCAGATCAAAAATGTAATGCACAACAGAGTATAGGGCAGGTAGACTCATTATATTCTTTTATAGTTAGGCTATAGAGTTTGAATTGTCACATGCCACCTGAATTTTGTGTTTCTCTTTATATAAATTTTAAAAAATCACCATAAAGTGGTGCAGAAAATTCATCATAATGCAGGAAATAAAGTGTTTAATGCTCAAAATATTATTTTTTTTAAATAGTGTTAAAATCTCATCTCGTCTCGATCTCATGAACCCAATCTCGAATCTTGTCTTGTCTCGTGGGTTAAGTGTCTCATCACACCCCTACTACTTGGACATCAATCCCACACCAGTTTTCCCTTTGAAGGACAATTTCAATATTTTTAAACCTGGGAACTATTTTCACATATTTTGGTGTTGAAATGACTAGTAGGTACAACACTTTTTGGAAACCGTGCAGTAGATGGCTTCAGCCGGCAGCCACAAACCGGCTGCGGTGGACGCAATTGATTCCTTTGGGACAATTGCGCCCATCAAAAAATGCTTCTTTTTGCCACAGACAGACTCAGACTGTTATACAAGATGTCTTACAGCATCATGGAAAAGATCCCTATGAGTAACTCCCGGTGACACCCTTTTTTTTTAACAAGAAACAGAAGTCTCTCTCAAGGACTATTCTCATTCTGAAATCTTGTGAGAGGTGAGGTGATGCAGGAAGATGACGGTGGAAAGTGAGTCAGTTGGAGAGAGGAGTTTGTACTAACGATAGGAAATCAAGTCTTGCTATCAGTTCCTCTATGTACACAAACTACTCTCCCTTGTGTCCTGCATGTAAAGAGATCATCCTGGTATTTTCACTTCTTTGCTGGTGTTTTGTAAAATGTAAAAATAGTTAGGGCTCATTCTGGAGCAGTTACGTTTTAAATGAATCTGACTCCATGGAATGAATCCAAAGCAAAAGAGATCACTTTCGTTGCTTTCTTCAGGTCCTGTGGACAAATTGGATGCATATTACTTTTTGTTTGTTTTCTTCTTGACATTATAATTCCACATTCATTTAGTTTAATCTCCCTTTCCACAAGTGCTCTTAATTGCTTTGTTGCCAAGAGCATGAGTACAATACAAATACAAATATACAAAGATACAAATTCTTCATGATTGACATATTTGGATATTTTTTCTCTTTATTAACAACCACTGTTTACAAAAATATATGAAAATAAAACCTCTTTCTAGTAAATGTAATTTTTGTATTTTTAAAACATTAACCTCTGGACATTGGGGGCAAAATCACTGGTTTGGAGAGCAGACAGCTGCAGTTGCATCTAGCAAACAATTACCAATATGCTTCATCAGCTGATATAGGTAACGTCTGTGCTCGCTGGCATTGCACAATGATGATGTGCGCCAAAAGCAACTGTAGCATGCTCACAGGCTCAGACTGCTCCTACAATAAACAGCACAAAATCTCTCATGTGTGATTATCATTTTATTTTTACTCGCCAAGCGGAAGCAAATTATATCATTCACAGAATACCTTTTTAGTATCAGAGGATTCTAACATGTCTGCGTGTGCCAATTTGTTTTGTTTGGAGCACAAGATGAATTGGGACAGCAGGCTCGCCTTTGGGAGAACAATTTGTTTGCTTGTTAGCTTTAAGATCCTGTTTTATCTAGATGCACAAATCCGGCAGTGGCATGAACTCCAACTCAGTGCCTCTGGGAGGAGGGGCTGAAGCCAAGTGAAGCTCTTCCAATCTGGCCCACTTGGTGAGCCTTGCACAACACACACACAGGCCAAAGGAATATGTATAATTTGTTCATTTTATGACTTTGTGATTATGCCGAAAGACATTTCTTGCTTCCCATCGAAAATTTTATACCCTGGCTGCTTTGTGACAAAATGGCTACGGAGATTTTCCGAGTGTGTTTGTATATTTTCGTCTGGCAGTCAAAAGGCCTGCAGTTGGCACCTTGAATGAACTCCACGGCACTTAAAAAATATTATTAACTTAATCCTGTGAAGTCTCAGAGAAATCTAGTCCAGCCCAGCTTTAAGTGCCAGCTGCAGTAATTGCTGCAAGTGTTTTGTCCCCCTGAAGTTTAAATGAAAGGTGTGTTTCACTTTATCAGCAAATAGAGGAAGAAATAGCCTCAGAGAGGACACGTAGGTGCGTTTTGACTGCAAATGTCTGCAGAAGAGGATTAATGTTTGTGGACGATAACTAACCTGATTAAAAAACCCTGATTCAAATTTAACTAATCCAGTTTTTTTAATTGTTGATACCTTAAATAAAGTTTAAGGCGACAGCATAAGCAAAGATTACTTGAAACAAACACTTAAAACAAACTCACACACATTCACAGACGTATGATGGAGTATTTACAGTCAGTGCAACATTATCCAGAATTCCAAGACAAAGTCCTTGTATGGGAAAATCTACTTTGCAACAAACCGGATTCTGATGCGCTCAGATCTCACAGCTCTCACCTAACTCCCAAATAAACTGGAGCCAGCCATTTGCAGCAAACACGCACAGCCAAGCAAACTGTACTGTATGGGCCTGGTAAAGAAAGTCAAGCATCTGTAGTGCCTAAATATTCTTTCTTAGCAGCTGGTGGAGCCCAAACCAGAGCTAAAAGACAACTTAATAGAATAGTACTCCATGTTGCTCTGTGTCTCCTGAATGAATGGCGTAATAGAAGAACATACGTATTATCTTAGTATGTGTTTCTGTGAGGCTTAATACCAACTACTACTCCAAATATTAGACTTGGTTTTGCTGGCATATTCTTAGATCCTTAGTAATTACATTCATAGTAGACACGTCTGAATGTTTCCTTTATGCATCTATCATCTATCAAGCAAACATTTCAGCATCTCAAATGTGACCACCTGCTGCTTTTCTCTGTCATATATTATTGTACATTAAATACATTTGGATGTTGGATACTGGTCTTTCACTTGGCTCTGTGAAATTGTGATCAGAGCCCACTTTAACAACCAGTGGCTTAAGTTATTGTGCACTTGAAGAATGTGTTCAGAAGGTAAACACAGGCTACACATTGTCCTTCAGTTCATGCATTGTACGGCCAAGCACGGTGTTTCAGGTTGTGCCAACGCCCTCTAGCTGCGTGCAGGGGTGTTGCAGCCTCAAAGGGTTCCAGTCCACAGCTTCTCCTCCCCGAAGCTCGCCTTTCATGTCACTAGTGCTACTTGTATGTGCAGACGCAGCCAATCTCATCCTCATGACGCCACCGAGGCTGGGCTCAGAGGGCTTCGATCATAATATTTAACACACCCACCCTGGATGAACACTTGGAAGGAAGACAAGGCAGCGTAAAGGGGACAAATGACAGCCGGGATCCCTGCACCTGCCAGCCAGCCTCTGATTTGACTTCAGCGAGGTTTGCAGCTCTTGTCAAGAAGCGGGACAGAAGTGGGTTTTTTTAATGGAATTTTCACTTTCGTACAAATTATCATCCTAAATACTAAGAAATCTGTGTTTTTGTGGACTATTTCAATCTCTCCTGTTAGTTCTCTCCCAGAAGAAGACAGTTATGACAGATTTGACATCTCACTCCGTGCTGGCAGCAACAGAAGGAAGTAGATTTAAGGAAGAATATCGGTGCTTTAAACAGGACCCCCTCCTCCTCCCTCCTGTTACCTCCTCTTAACGATTTATTTACTGGTCCGTTCTCCTGACACTGTATCCTATTCAACAAGGCAATGACTGAAGAGCACTTCTTGAGCCGCTGCCAGTGAAGTCTCCAGTGCTCACAATGTGTCGCTCTGTCCACCTGTCTGGGAATGAAGATTTGGGACTATTGTAATAATAATAATAATAATAATAATAATAACAATAATAATAATTAGCCTACAAAATAAAGACTGAGCACATCATGGAGTTCTTAACATAGGCTAACAAGCATTATGTGTGCAAAGATCAGAGTAAATCTTCAAACCAACAGCTGCTTTGTCATCGCGTAACACTGTTGGACATCAATGTAAGGTGCGCTGCGCTTAAAGCTTACTCTGTGTCAAGAACAAAAAATGATAAAGATGATATTGTTTCGTAAATTCAGAGTGTTGATACTTATGGTGTTTTTAGTAGCGTGCACCATGCACATCATGATAGACTTGTTACCGAAACTGGAGAAGCGAGCGGCGGGAGCGGACAGCGCGGACGGCGGCTGTCAGTGCGCTCACCACCCGGGCGGGGAGTCGCAGGGCTGGGGGAAGCAACGCGCCAGGTCGGCGGCTGAAGCGGGCTGGCCTAACAAGCACACGCTGAGAATCCTACAGGATTTCAGCAACGAACCGAGCTCCAACCTCACATCGCACTCCCTGGAAAAGATCACGACCGCCGCCGGGGACAGAGCGGAGTCATTCAGGCGCAGTAGACCGTTGGCGGGGAAGGCGGAGGACCACAAGCCGCTCATCGGAGACGCGAGCGGGGGTCGGACCGTCCCTGCCCACGGTGTCTCCCGACTGTCGGCTCTGTTTGAGCATCCTTTATACAAGGTTGACCTTCCTCCCCTCGCGGACGATGACACTTTGTTTAACGTCAACACCGACATCAGGTTTTATCCCAGGACAACAAGGAACCAGGGATGGTAAGCTGATGGGAATTTGTTAAAGTTGAAAGGTTATAAGTGGGATAGTCAGACTGCTACCCTACAACATATTTGACTGGGATGCAAGTAAGGGACCAAAAGTAGGTGGTTGGTTATATGTTTGCCCCATAAAGAAATAGGGTAAAGGAGTTAATTTGGTTTGAAATATTTGTATTCAATTAGGCTATGCTGTTCGATCTTACTCTGCTTATACTACCAAATGTACATGCAGGCCTACATATCTATCTATCTATCTATCTATCTAATCAGTTTACATCTCTTCTATGCCTTTAGTTTAATGTCCACTCATGCATCTGCTGCATCCACCCATCTCTCCTATTATCATGCCATCTTACCTTTTTAGGCACACACACAATTCATGAGTTACCATCCTGCAGGATCTTTTAGTATTCTTGGGTAATACCAGCAAATAAAACCTAATAATACAATATAACCTCATAATACGAACACATAATAGAATAAAGTGCTCTATGCCAGTTCCTTCAGCATCAATTTGTCTGATACAGTTATATTAGTCTATGTTAGACTGCAGCAAATGCTGTAATTATTAATTACATAGACTAAAAATAATCTTTACAGGAATCTGCTTGCACAACAACTTCTTTTAAAATCTCCTCTCCCCCCTTTTTCAGGAACAATGAGGATGGGAATGAAGAGGAGGAGGAGTTCTCTCCAACAGGAGGGGTGACGGCAGAATCTTACCCCAACTGGTTACGTTTCCACATTGGCATCAACCGCTACGAGCTGTACTCCAGACACAATCCTGTGTTGGATGCCCTACTGAAGGACCTGGTCACACAGAGGATCACCAGCGTAGGTGAGTAAGTCAGGGAGAGTTATGTTAACAAGGTGTGTGTGTGTGTGTGTGAAGTGTAGGAGCTGGTGGAATATACCGCATATGTGTATACGTCAGCCTGTACTGTAGATTGGGCTGAATATGTGGCCATTATTGATATCTGTCAAGTAGTGGCCTCATGGTGAACAGACATGTTGGAGGTTTGTTCTTTACCGCTAAAAGTTAAGAACAGCCTGCCAATAAAGCATTTTTGTTTTTGTTTCATTTTAATTCACAGAACTGTTTGATTGTGGTTTGAACTAACCTAACTAAAAACTAGCCTACCTTAAATATTTTCATTACAGTGATACATGTCTCTATCTTGTGATATAATGCAACTGGCAAGAGCAACGTTATTATGGGTAAATAAAATAAAAAGTATTTATTTAAAAAAATAAGACTGTATTAAGTCTTGGGGGGCAGTATCAGCCTTCAAAAACCCAAACTGGTTGAACCCTTGAGTGAGGTGAGTGCACGTGACTTGTCTGAGTGTGCAATGAATCACAATGTGTGGGTTCCTGTGTACACAGTATGATTGTGTGTGGATGTGTGTGAGTAGGAGGCCCAAATCACACACATATCTGGCCCTTTATCTGCATTTCTGCTTATGTGTGCAAGTTTATAAATCTGCGTTCAGCTGCCTTTTCTCTTGGGAACTGGATATGGATTCTAACAACCAAATGACGCAAGTGTACCGGTGTGTGAGAAAACATGCGACCGCAATGTTGGTTAAGTTATGTATCACAGCTGCTAATGACTTAATCATAAATAAATCCACTACAGGTCCCACTGAGGGATATGCAGCAGAGAACATCAGTTTTACTGAATTGAAAGTAAGAATTGGAAGACAGATCGGGAGAAAATGAAAATCACACATGCCTAAAAAACTTAACATAGCTACTAAACATCTTCAGGAGTCTGAATATCTAAACATTGCTTTCATTACTAAATATCCATTACTGTCTGTCATGTGGAGAAACGTTGCTTTTAAACCAGATAAATAAGTGGAATCAGTGCAAAAGGAAGTTAACTTACACTTGCTGTTTTGAGAATATCTGCTCTAATTATAGTCAGAAAAGGAAAAACAAATAGGTCGACGTAGTTGGAGTTTCTGTGAGTTATTTGTCTCTCCGACTGATTTGTATTGTTATTCACTGTTTTCACTGTAAATGAAACACTATAAATGCAGTTTATTGACGCATTATACTGATGCCATCTTATCCAAATCCCCTTTGTGAAAGAGATGTTGTCTCAGTGTGAAGACAAACAACAGTGATTAATATTCACGAATATGAAGCAAATTATTTGCATTATCATTTTTGCTATAGTGGCTTCATACAAACTGGACGGTGAATGCCAAAACATCCTCCTCTGTTCTTATCTCCGTCTATTTGTGCATCAGTGTTCGAAAAGAGTCATTGTGCTTCTTATTGACACTGTCTGCACTGTCTCCTTGTTATTAGGCCCTCTATCTCGCACAGGCAGCTCACAATCATTCACGCCACACATCTCAGCATACACTTTAGTAGTTTGTGTGTGTTTTTGTCCCCTGTGTTTATAATATATAAACCATCAATCTATGCCCAAACACACCTATAAAAGCGCTCTCTGTCTGCTGAATAGAAAACCCAGTGCAGTGTGTGTTTGTCTGTGTGTGTGCCTGGAAGCATGGATTACAGCTTTGCGCCCAGTAATTGGTGCACACACTTACTACTTATCTGTCTCACTAAAATTACAAAAAAAAGAGACAGCATTAGAAAGTTTCCCTGTTCAGCGTTTTCTGCGCAGTTATGCTTCCCTCCCTCCTTCCCTGCTCTGTTTCTGTCTCTCTGTTGGGGCGGGCTGCATGTGGCCTTTTGTTCAGTCTTCAGCTGGACTCATAAATCATACGCACAGTAGCATGCAGTGGCACAGGTGAGAGCAGAGTGGATTCATCATCGTGGCATTGGGATGGGAGGGGAGTCTGAAAGCGGTGGGTGAGGCCCGCAGCTTTCCGAAAGACCAGATAACATGAAGGTTTAGAAACGACGACAGGGGACATCGATTCATTTGTGGACGCTTGGAGGAACAAGCGCTAGAGATAGATGGCTAGATCAACCGAGACACATATATTCGCACACGGATGCTGAGACAGATGGCCTTTAGGAGAATCAAAAGAATGTCTTGTTGAAGTTTCCTGTTGTTCAGAGTCATGTTTGATTGCATGTCAGCGCAGATACAATCCAGAGAAACAATCAGCTGAACTTTGCCAGGGTTTTTTCACAGGGAATTACTTTTTTTGTGTTCAGTTAAAAAACAACATTTTATAAATATCCAGCACCAGGCAGAAAATTGAAGTCAGTCCCTCAAAGATTGTGGCTTATGGGTTTAAGGTTACAGCATTAAAACATAGTTCATAGTCGTTTGCAATCTCTCAAAGGTTTTAGGCTTGCTGTATAGCTGTACCAAGTTGAAGATTACTCTAGGGCAAAACTCCACTTGATCTGGCTGCAGCAAATCTGGAACATGTGTAGGCCTAATGCTCTCAGTGTATTCTTTGGATTTAGTTTCACTCAATATCCATCCTCTGTCGTAAAGCAAAGGCGCAGATCTGAGGTTATGTAGGTTGTACAGCGGATGGAAAAAACGAACGCATTTGAAATTGAGTCACGGCAAATGGGGAGGCTTGCCAGCGGTGAGTGAGACAAAGTGAGACAGACAGAGCGTAACAGAGAGAATAAGAATCAAAGGATGACAAATACAAACAAGAACGAGGGACAATCTGAGAGAAACAGCTTTAGAGTCAATAAAGACAAAAGACAGTTTGTGCAGGGGGTAGAGTGCAGGCAGTTACTCAGCCAGAAAGTTAGTCAGTAAGTGGGTCCACTACAGGGGGCTTATATTGATATTGGGGTTAGGCAGAAGCGCGTGTTGTGTAATATGCTCAAGTTAATACGCTGTAATAAATGGGTAAATCCCCCGAAAGCCTGTCCATTATGACAGAAACACAAGGCATTTAGACAGGCCTGGCGGTCCCTTTGTTCTAGTCGGAGGCAGGCAGGAAGCTCACAGTAAGTCTCCATCACCCTCTGGGAGACACCGTGGACATGACTGATAGTCAGAGACATGTGCCCTGGCTCCTCTCCCAGGGTACAGGAGGACAGTTTGATGCGAGTGAGAAGAGAAGTGGTTGTGGAGAGTCAAGCGTGTGTGGTTACTACACGTGCGCAAGCATTCACTGACAATGTGTACAATCCACAGAGGCTTACAGAGAAACATCTGGTCAGAATCAGGTCTGTTATGTAGCATGTGCACACGGATGGGAACACACAGTTGGGGTCAATTCATTTGTGATTGAATTCAGTAACATAGTAATGACACCATAGTAATGCGCTGCGGAATTGTAGTTTTAGTGGCCTTTATATCTTAAAAGTGAGCAGAAATTTTTCATTCAATCAATGTGCGACACGTGTTGATCTAAAGACACATGTCTTCTGCAAGAACACACAGCCACTCGGTTACATTCAGACAAATTGTGTGTTTCCATGTTGATCCCTCCTTCAAACGCAGAAATTGTTTTCAGCAGATGCTTTTCATGCTCTCAGCCACACCCAGGTGCTAACAACCACCATTGCACTTTGGTTGTCAGGCAAATTGGTCAACAGATGTGACAGCTCTGTTACGCAGTCATGCAAACTTGCTTTCTCCAATTTGGCAAATAGCAAAACAGCTGTGCATATGTGCAAGTATATTTTTGTGTTTATGTTTATATGTGTGTAAATGTGTGTGTGTGTGTGTGTGTGTGTGTGTGTGTGTGTGTTTATGCTTCAAATGCTGATCTAACATCTTGATTGTTTTCTTCCCAGCCATGAAATCAGGAGGCACCCAGCTAAAGTTGATCATGACTTTCCAGAACTACGGACAAGCGCTGTTCAAGCCCATGAAGTAAGTAGCACCGCAAGTGACTGCATGCTAGCACAGACATTCTACATTTACATATTACCCTGCAGTACATTATTTATGTATTGCAGATATTATCATTGTTAGAGTGCCCTTGTTAAACTTCTAATAGCAGTTTCTTAGCATTTCTCAGATTCCAGCAAATCTGCATTTTCTAACATCAAAAATCTGTTTGATATACTTGGATATGTTTCAAGAGGGCTACAGGATATCTCATCTGAATAAGTGCCAAACATTGCCGCTGCATCTTTTGGTGCGTTCAGATATGCAGCTTCCCCCCTGTCTGATCTTTTTCTGTCTGCTTTTTAATTAACATCAATAGGCTTATGTGTTAATTAAAATGAGCACTGAGCCATCGTGAAGGCATCTTTGGGGAGGCATATATGCTGGCAAAGGCGCAGTGCGCATGAAAAAGAAATGCCCTCCCTTTCAGCTGTCTGAGTTTTGCCCGGTGAATTCCCATGCCAACACGGATAAACAGTGTCCAGGCCAAGTGGGCTGCGATCAGAAGTAATTGCTCAGGAGCCTGGTTTGATTGCTATGAAATGCAGAATGGTTTTCTTCATGAGAGCCTCGGTGGAGTGTATTAGATCCTGGGAGAGAGAGATGGAGACAGACATAGAGGGTGTTTGCTTGCAGAACTGGCGAGTGATGCCTGTGAAAGCCCAAAGTGTCATATCTTGACAACCTGCACAGGTATAGTTTGCCATGATTCTTTATTTCAGGTGCACCAATCCTATTACCACACCAGCCAAAGTCACATTAGTGAGAGGATAAGGAGTCTAGGCCTGTGAGTTCAACATCAGCTTGGAAATGAATTATGAAATGTTGCTACTGAATATCTTTTCACTGTCTGTTCTTGATTTATGGAGAGGCTCCAAAGTTTATTCAACATTTATTGTGCTTAGTTTTCATACCCCTTATTCAGCACCTCTTTACCTGAATGCAGTGGCACTTCATCCGTGAATATATACACAAAAACATCAGCAACAGACAGAATTTGGACGAGTAATTTTTTCCGTATCCTGAGTTGGCATTTCATTTCAAGGTCAGTCAGTGGCTGAATTTTAGAACACGAGGCGTTGTTTACTAAATTAGCCTCAGAAAATATGGGCCAAATTATGGCAATCCGAGCATATATTGTAGCTTTCATACACACAAGCCTTTCAGTCACCACAGCACCCAGCAGGCATCAATGGCACATTCATATCTGACAAGAACAGATGCTGTGTTTGTGTGTGTCTGTGTGAGTATTTTTGATTAGCTATTAGACTGGCCTAGGCATTCAGGGGCTGCTTCTAGGCAATATGGACAATCAGACAATATGTGCACATGCATGAGTAGTATGCATAAGTGCCAGTGAGATGGCAGGATGGGTCAAAGAAGGAGGAGAGCATTGTGGTCACGCTATGTGCTGTTGCTGTGTTATTAAGGGTATTAACAGGAGAAGGCCATCATCAGCAGTCATGCAATCTCTTGTTGCTTTACATATAGGATAGGACATACATGCAAATACATGTATACATACATACTATGTACTCACCGGCCACTTTATTAGGTACACCTGTTCAATTGAGCTAAAGATTAAAAGATTGGAAAAATGTTGCCTGGTCTGATGAGTCTTGATTTCATCTGTGGATCCATCCCCCCTTGTATCAACAGTTCAGGCTGGTGGTGGTGGTGTAATGGTGTGGGAGATATTTTCTTGGCACACTTTGGGCCCCTTAGTACCAACTGAGCATTGTTTAAACGCGACAGCCTACCTGAGTATTGTTTCTGATGGTGTCCATCCCTTTATGACCACAGTGTACCCATCTTCTGATGGCTACTTCCAGCAGGATAATGCACCATGTCACAAAGCTCAAATCAGCTTTTTTCAACATGACAATGAGTTCACTGTACTTCACTGGCCTCCACAGTCACCAGATCTCAATCCAACAGAGCACCTTTGGGATGTGGTGGAACAGGAGATTTGCATCATGGATGTGCAGCTGACAAATCTGCAGCAACTGTGTGATGCTGTCATGTCAATATGGAACATAGTCTCTGAGGAATGTTTCCAACACCTTGTTGACAAAATTTAAGGCAGTTCTGAAAGCAAAAGATGGTCCAACCCGGTACTAGCAACGTGTACCTAATAAAGTGGCTAGTGATAATACTAATCTGGCATAATACTTGATACATAGATGAAGATTAAAGCATACGACCAAAATCAACAAAACTCAAGGCAAACAGGAAGTGTTTATAAAAAGGCTAACCTGTAGAAATGAGATTCTCTGAAACCACAGATTTTGAATACTGGAACAGAGAAGGATATTCCAGATTTTAGGAGCTACAACTGAAAAAAACGCGGCCACTTCTGGATTTAAATAAGGAATAGGACAGGATAAAAGCCCTTGATCCAATTATCTGTGTCAAGGTGGTGTCAAATGCAGCGGAGAAGCGGAGTAAAATTAACATTGAATAGTCCCCTTTGTCTGCACACCTGCGGCACTATTTCAGTGTTTCTGACGGATTTATACTTATGAAAGATATTATGTTCCTCAACCAGTTGGAGAAGCTGGTTGGTGACAGCTTTTTCTAGAATTTTAGAAAGGAATGGATGTTTGGAAATGGGCCTATACTTATCTAAAATGGTGTCAACTAGCTAGGCTTTTATATATATTAAGGAGGAGAGGAGAGGGTGACTGACAATAGAGAAAAGACAGGGGGCAATGACAGGGAGGACCTCTTTCAGAAATTTAGTAGGGATTATGTCAGTAGGGATGGGTGATGAACGCATATGAGAAACTATATCTGAGAGTTGAATGGAAATAATGCTGACAGCAGAACACGAAAGGTGGCAGAGTGATAAATACCATGATTGAAATATGATCTGAGACCAGCGATCTTGCCAGCTAAGAAATTTAGGAACTTATCACAGTCGTCAGAGGAGGTGGCAGGAAAACTAAATTGGGTAATGCTTGTTATTGTTAAATGTATGTAGGTTTTGTCAAGCAGAACACAGATAAAAAGTCCCTGAGGACTGAAGGCCGTGTCAACATATAAAATATAAAATTGTCTTAAAAACAAAACATCATAGCACCATTGCAACTTATTAAAACTACTAAACATAAAGCATACACTTATCTAAAGTGTCTTTAGACTTGAAGTGGCAGATGTTCTGAATTTCATGTCTGAGTAATAGAATAGCCACATTTTTCAATATACCTTCAGCTGAGTGGAAGATTGAAGTCTCAGGTTCAGAGTTATTAAAATCTAGGTAAATGATTAAATTATAGGTTCCATGAGTTTCTTTTTAAAACTTAAATGAACTTAGAAACTTGAAAATGTAAAGGAAAAGCGCTGCTTTCTTACAGTATAAGTAAAGCAGTCTTTCTCAGTTGCTGTAAAAAACAGCTTTGACTTTAATTACATGTCATTTTCTGAATTATATGCTACAGATTCCTGCAACTCTTATTTAGCCTGTCATATTTTATTCAGAGTCCTTGCTTTGGCTGTCACAGTGATCTGTCTCCAGTGTTTACAGATATTATACAAAAGTCCTCAGAGCGCAAACAGAAATACAGTTTTCTGAGTGAAACAATGTAGAAAAATAATCTTTGTTCCACTTTTCTTAAAGCACATCATGAGGTTCTGTCATTTCTACCATGGCACTGATGTGTCCCACTTTTATTTTTGCTACTGTGGTGCATTCTGGGTACAGTAGTTCAGAACGTTGCTGTGTTGCATTGTTTTTCTTCACCTGTCCCATTGCGCAGCATCAAGTGGTGCTTCAAAGAGGCTTTGATGTTTCGGGCCTCCTTTGAGCCGAATGCAAATCTGCACACTGGCATGGGCCAGGAAACTGCACAAGCTGACAGCTTGCCAGACACCTCCACACGATGTTTTCTCTGTGCTGCTCTGGGAAAAAAGTTTGGAGCTCCGTTTTATCTGTCTGACTAACTCTATGATTGCTTTGGTGGGTGCCCACAAAGGGGTAGAAGATGCTTGTATCATTTTTTATTCTGCAATTTGGTGAAGGGGTTTAGGTCACAACGACTTGTTTTCCCCACACAAAAAATGATCCCCTCTGATTTTTGTGCTAGCCAAATGTTTATGATACATTCCCACGCAAGAATTTGACAATCAAACATGTACAAATATAGTGCTTTGACTACCTAAAAGTAAAAAGTGGATGATTTTCATTGGCGTCACCTGTGAGAAAGTCTTTGCTTTATTCAACAAAAATGAATACAAAATAGATTCAATTGGAACTAAAGATGGGAACATCAGATGGCTGTGAGTAAAAAGGTCAAAGGCTGCCATCCTGCCAGGAGTGAAATTAAGTGGCATGTGAAAAGAGAGAGAGGGCTGGTGTTGGATAACAGATGAGAAGCAGAGATTGACCAGAGATCACTGCCAACCTGTCAAGGAACTGGGTCCTCCAGCTGGAGCCAGGTTACAGGGGGCAACCCTGCATGCCAGGCCTTCGTGTCTGTTTGGCTTGAGTCCCTGATGCCTGTCCTATCCCATATCCTGCCAAGATTCTGGTTCTGGTGTGTATACATATGTTCATGTTATGCTAATTGGATGTGTCAGATAAAGGATTGAGGGAATGAGAAAGGAGGTATAAGCCTCAGACATGCAAAGAAAGAATTAATTTCTCCATCACACGCTGTTGGACAAGCCTGTTTCCACCTCCCCTCTCACTTTGATTTTGTTGATAGTATCAGAGTTCAAAATGGTTCACGAATTGCAAGAATAGCAGAAATGACTTTGATCATCCCTGTTTATTGTGTACATGCCCCAGTTGTGTTCAGAGCTGTCATATCCACACACATGTGAACATATATATATAGGGCACACATGGCCATCTTTAAGCACCGTGGGGAATCAGGATCCGTCCTCATCCGTGTGAACACTACCTGTTTTGACAAGCTTGAGCTCTTAACGCTGGTAAAGCCAGTGGGGCCTCTTTGCTGCAACACCCAAGAGGCAGCTTGGTTTATCATGTACAGGCTGTTTCATAACCACGGCCACCATTGGAGGGCCTCATTATATCTACTGTGCCCCATTTGGGTTAGGACTGACATTCCTTCATGGATCCTTTCTGTTTAGATGGGGAATCCTATTAAGACTGAAGCCATCTAATATCCTCGGGAGATAACCTTGTCCTGCTCTGGTTATTGACCGGATAATGAAAGATTGATTATATTATAATTGAGCTATTCAAACAGCTCAATTATAACAGCTGTTCATTAGGGGTGAACAATTAATTGAAATCTTATCAAAATTGCAATATGGCCTACTGCGAATTTCTAGGACTGACCCCACATAGTCGAAGGTTCAATTTGGTTTGGTGGGCGAAGCCTGATTCGACTGTCAATCTCACAGTCGAAGCTTCGCAGCAAAATGAGGATCGTGCGATTTTGGTGATATGGGGGTGCTCAACGTCGGATTTTACAAAGAACTACCAGTTTTCTCCAAATAAGTTAATATACTGCCTATTACAACATAAATTTCAACATAAAATGCTGTAAATAAACATGTAAAAAGAACAAACACTTTTAAGAAATGTTTTAAAAGTGCATGAATAAATCCAAAATTACCCTTAAAGAAGGGGGGTCAGTGCGCATGTATAGGCGTAGCATGTATGTGTGTGTGTGTAGCCCTGCAGTCTATGACGTAGCCTAGTGGCAGAGAGACCCCTGCCTCTCACTGTTGTGCCAAGTTGGACCTTCGGATCATTTATCACCATTGATGAACCACACCAAAAATATTATATTGTTTTTAAATAGTACTTGAAATAGACATGAATGCATTTGTCGGCCGCACAGCACTAACACAAAACTCTGCACAAGATCGGTGAATGGCAGGCAAGCAGAGCAGAAAGGAAATGATCAACAATAAGCCTCAGTTTATCTTTAACGTTAAATGTACAGTGTAAGTTACAGTGACTAATGAATAGAGGCTGCAGTTCTGCAGCTTTTTTCAAAATCGTTAAGTTCCTACTGTTCATAACATACATTTCATGGCTTGTGTTCTTTGTTCACCGGCTGAATTTAGTCTTCTCCAACCACAGAGATTTTTAGATCTATGCACCAAGTTAACAATCCCGTCAAATCATGACTTGATAACAAGCATCTGTGAACCAATTGAAAAAAAAGACTGCTTCACAGATTGAGTTGTCCCTGTCATTCACACAACCCATTCCTATAAAGAATAGAAACCCAATGAAAGGATAATGGTCTCACATTATGGAAAAAAGCCAAATCACATGGAGCTTCAGAAGAGCCATCCTGATCCAAACAGGTCCCATTGTTAAGAACCTGAACATCTCATTTTACGGAACAATACAGCATGATTACATACACACACATGCACTTAAACACACTGTGCATTTACATGTGCAATAAATACATGGCATGTACAAAAAAACCCTCCTGAATTCATCACCATGGCTTGGCACTGACATATTTTTCTATATCTTAGACCTTTAAGGGAAAAATATTATTGACATAATATACATTGGAGTTTTTTCTACTTCTTTGGTAGTCACTTGTGTAACAGTGTCGCCCCAACAAGCTCCCACAAGGGCTATAAAAATGCTGCTGGCTCTCATAAGTTGGACACAATTTTGAGAGGTGGCGTCTGAGCTCATCTTTGGGTGTGTGCACAGATTAAGCATGTTACTATAGACAGCTGTTCGCACAGCTGCAGCTCTCACACACACACACACACACACACACACACACACACACACACACACACACACTCATATACAGTACATTCTGCACACAAGCAGCAAAGAGAAGGAAGCTGTGGGGGTTACGGAGTTCGTGCACCCTCCATCACCCAGGGCTGGTAGCGGAAAATCTGTGAGCAGTGATCCGAGCTGCAGCTGTAACCGCTCACTCAGAGATGTGGGTATATTACACAGAAGGTGATGACTGCAGGCCAACACTCTGCCCGCACACACAATAGAAAACAATCTCATTCACTCACGACCACTCACCACTTAACACTTCCCTAATGATTTTTACCGTGACAAGTCAAAAAGCCTTGAAGTGCATGGAGAGACTTTAAATGTGATGAAATGTCAAATCTTTTCATATTCACTTTAACATCCTTGTCCACGATGAAGTTTTCTGACCTCAGTCTTGCACATTAGGAAAAGCTTCAGCTGAGTTGTCACATCCATCTTTCCACTTGCTGCTAGGTTATGTAAACTTTGGCTGCACGACTTTGTGGCTTCATCAGCCTTTCTGGCTGAACGGTGCTTGGCAGGAGAGAGACTCCACAGGTTTTCTGCAGCCCCTGCTGTGCAGTGCTGGCATCAAAGTGGCCTCACAGTTGTCCCAGTGAGTCCACTCATGCACACTAGACCAATCAGCTGGTGGAGGACAGAGCAGCTCGGGATGCCAACCAATTTGTCTGACCTGGCTGTTGAAATCAATGATAATCTGTAGCCAGCAGGTGTGGTTTGCTCATGAGCGGGCAGAGATAGAAGAAGCTATATAAGTGTGTGTGTGTGTGTGTCTACATCCAATATGTATATTCTTTCACATGGCTGTTCATCTGGTAGTTTTTTAATTCTCTTTGTGTGTTTAGTGCTTGTGAACATGTAGGTCTTTTGTAGACTATTGTTATCATATGGTTTTCCATACTTGCAGGAAAAACAGGATAATGTAAGATGCACGAAGCAGATAGAAAGAATATCTCTCTGCACTGTGTCAGGCAGAGAAACGTTAAGTTAAAGGTTGCCTAACAGTGTTCTCAGCGAAACCCACAGAGTTTGAGTGTGTTGACATCCGTATTTCTTGGTAATGTTACAAAACTAGTTATTTATTTCAAAAGGTTACATTTCAAATGAAATTAGTGTAATTTAAAAAGGAAATAAAATAAAAGTATTGAACCTTACTCTTTTTGTTTACAGTAGGCCTGGAACAGCTTTTGAATTTGATGAAAACATTTTTGTTTTAAAAACACTTCAGAACTTGCAGTACTTAATGAACAAAGGGAAGAGAGTCACTGTTAACTTTATGTTCTGCATCTGGGAATCTAAATCACCGTTCAACCTGCTGTTTATGTTATAGCGTAGATGATTAATTAAGCCTAAATGTTTGATCTTGTTAGTTTATGGTATAGCAGCCCTTTAGCCCAGGAATTGATCCCATAACAGCCGATTTCTCACCTGACAATTTCTGTCCAGTGCAGGAAGAAGTGTGCCCTTTATAGGACGAGACAGAAAGTAAGGGTTTGAACTGCAATTAACATTTGCCTTTTTATTAACCATAATCACAATCTTTCCCTAACTTTAATCAAATGTCGTGCCTTGATCATAGTTTATTAGCCATAGACAAATAAATTATTATTTGCCATAATAATATAATAATACATTTTATTTGTGGCTGCGATGGACTGGCGACCTGTCCAGGGTGTACCCCGCCTTCCGCCCGATGTCAGCTGGGATTGGCTCCAGCCCCCTGCGACCCTGCACGCAGATAAGCGGTTGACGATGGATGGATGGATGGATTTTATTTGTGGGTGCCTTTCATAGCACTCAAGGAAAACTTACAGATTAAAACAGTTAAAATACATTTCAAGGAGGCAATACAATAAAAAATCCAAACGTGACACAATTTAAAGATTAAGATAAAATAGAATAGAGAAAAACAATTTAAAAAAGCAGTTCATCCTGAAGCCAGTGGAAGGTGGAATTATGTGGGGTAAGTCTTTCAAAATAAGTGGGTTTTGAGCAAAATTTTAAAGGAGGATAAGGACTCTGTCGTACGGATGAATAGAGGGAGGGAGTTCCAAAGGTGAGGTGCACGATAGCTGAAGGCTCTGAACCCCATTGTGGACATGCGGGCAGAAGGAATGGGAAGTAGTGAGGAAGAGAGGATTGGAGAGTTTGGGATGGGGTGTAGGGCTGAAGGAGTTCAGAGAGATAAGGAGGAGTAAGATTATGGAGTGCTTTGAAGGTGAGAAGAAGAACTTTAAAATCAATACAGTGATTAACAGGAAGCCAGTCCAGTTGTTTTAGAAGTGGAGTAATGTGTTCAGAGACTGGGGCTCTGGTGATAGTACCGGCAGCAGAGTTTTGAACCAGTTGGAGTTTATGAATGAACTTGTGAGATAGACCAGAGAGAAGGGAGTTACAGTAATCAAAACAGGAAATGACAAGAGCGTGGATGAGACTAGCAGTGTTATGATGTGTAAGTGAAGGACGAAGGCGATTGATGGTGCGTAATTGGAAATAAGCAGACCGGTAAGATTATTGATGTGTTTTTCAAAAGAAAGTGTCCTGTCGAGGATGACACCAAGACTCTTGACGTGGGGGTGGAGGGGAGAGTGGAATTGTCAATGAGGAGAGCAATTTGGATATTTTACTCGGGTGGATTTGGAGCCAACAAGGAGAATTTCAGTATCATTGTTAAGTTTGAGGAAGTTTTGAGTGAATCGGATTTTAACTTCATCTAAGCAGTCAGTTAGAGAAGACGGAGGGAGCATAGATGTAGGTTTGGTGGACAAGTAGAGCTGGGTGTCATTGCCACAATCTTTCCTGAAGCTTAACCATAGTTGCACTTTGATATTCTTGTCTGGCAATAGGGTTGGGGTTAGGAGTACTCAGATTAAGAGGGTATTTTCATCAAGTAACAGTAATTTGCTATTTCCAGAAATAACTTGCCAGGGAAATTAGACCCAAAGAAACATCTGCTGTCAAATATTGCTCCCCCCCCACCTTCTACATTTTATTGTCTCTCTCTCTCTTTCACACACAGAGCAGAAGTGTCGGGCGTTCACAACATCTGTTTCTCGTGCAGCTTTGTACTCAGGCAGCCGGAGAGGGCCAGGCCCAGCAGCTCTTCTTTGGGCTCTGGGCACTACTGAGTTCCTCCACGTTAAGATTAATTTGGTTTTTAAGCTGCTCTAATGTGGCTAAGGATTGCTCATCTTGCACAGCCACCCCACCCCCCTCCCCGCTCCCCTTTCATCCTTTCCTGACCTCTGTCCTCTTTCTCCTTTATTCAGTCTATCAAAGAGCTTTGTGTCGTCCAGCTTCAGGCCGATGCTGTTGTAATGTCAATAGTCTCAGCACAGCTTTCTACCTTGTATGTAGTTCGCAGTGTTTTTCTTTTGCCCTCATTTACACCCATTTTTATGTTTTTACAGGCATCCATGTTAACAAACCCACTTAATGACATGCTCGATCTTGCAGCTTCACACTGCGATGTTGCTTAGCAAAAGATGTGGGTTGTTTGAAGTGTTTATAGCTGGGTAACCATGCATGTTTATAGTGTGTGTGTATGTGTGTGCTTGTAGGCACAGGGTAAGGGGCATGTTATGTCAATGACGGGTTATGTAGTACAGAGGTTGTGTGTGTGTGTATGTGTGTGCTTGTAGGCACTTAGTTGTGAGGGTAAGGGGCTAGAGATTGTGTTATGTCAATGACGGGTTCCCACTAAGATAGTAACAGAGGGATGTGTGTGTGTGTGTGTGTGTGTGTGTGTGTGTGTGTGTGTGTGTGTGTGTCCAGTGTAGTCACTGCGTGGGCGCTATGATGCGTTAACCTCTTATAGGCTGTGAGATGAGCCGGTTAATTAGTGTGATGCTTTAGTAGCAACCAGCTGCATTCAGTGGTTTGGCACATCTGCCTAGTCATCAGCGCACGCACACACACACACACACGCAAACTATTTGAGTTGAGAATTTGAGTTAGTGAAGTCTTAATAAAGTCTACGGCAGAACTTCAGTGTGTGATGTTTTAATTGAAGTGTCAATCATGAACGTGTGTTCTGCTTTTTATCTAATTATGCCTCTTCATTAAAGTGTGGGTTTGGGTGCAGCCACACATTTAAATTGTCTGCAATCAGTCATTTATATCCTTTACATCTGTCATAATTACAGCTGACTCATTTCTATTCCATTGGCTGGATGTTCTCAAAAGAAGTTGCATCTTTTCATGTTCCTCTTTCTTTCTCTGTCTCAGTTCAGCGTCTATTCTTGATTTGAGAGGTCGGCGGTGTCACATCTAGCACCGAACGTGCCTTTGTATCATCTCAAATCTGAAATAACTTCCTATTTTTCTCCTCGTTTTTTTGGCACACACAGACACTGAAACACAGAGGACTGTCTTATTTTAGACTCCCAAGCCTTAAACTCCCCTCACACCCCCTCCACTCTAACACTCAAATACACGCTTCACATAAAGACGTCTCTCATGAATGTTTTACTAGGTCAGCTCCAGAGGAAGTGGCGTTTTTCATCACCGTCCCTCCCTTCCTCCCTCTCTCTGTCTCCACCTCTCGTTCATGCTCCTTTTTGGACTTGTTTGTTTGATTCGCTGAGGCGGTACTAATCCTCAGCTTGTCCCTCTCCTCCGTTCAGAGCCTCTCTGCTCTGTATTTTTAGCTCAGTTTTCTCTCTCCATCTAACAAGTGTTTATGCACTCGTCTAATGTGGCACAGTTGTGAGTACCCTAATCATAATGTGATTACAGGCCAACTAGAGATGAGACTATGAGTGTGTGTGTGTGTGTGTGTGTGTGTGTGTGTGTGTGTGTGTGTGTAGTTCTGGATTGTGGGTAATGGCCACAATCATTGGAAGCCAAAGTCATGCTTTCTTTCAAAATAATGTACAATATCATGTCAGTGTTGAGGTGACAGGTCCAGTTTCTTACAACCTGGGCCAACATTTGCGTTACAAACATGGAGTCCAATAGGTTAAGGTATATGAGAATGGGGTTGTGAGCAGAGGAAATGAAGGCAAATATTTCAAACATTAGCCATTGTTGCCAGTCAGTCATTGTTGTGCATGTACACAGTTTATATGAAGAATATTATAGGAGTAGTTTATGGTAACTAGGATTGTTTGTGCACTAACTTCCTGGAGCCTGTAAGCAGAGACACCAGCATGTCACTGTTCGGGCAACTTGTCTGGCACAGAAGGCTATAAAACCACAACATTTAATTTTACACGTTGAGATAAATCAGATAGACAAGGCCAAGCTAGCTCTTTCACCCTGTTTGTTTGAAGTCATTATGCTAAGCTATGCTAACCAAGCTTTGCATCTAACATCTTACTCAAGAAAGCAAATGAGTGTATTTCCCAACAGTTTTTTGGGTAAATTAGGAAAAAATGGATAAAGTAAAAGTTTTCTTTTAAACCCATGTGATTGTCATGTTCCTTGTCCAGCCAAGACACCTCAGATTGTATTAATTTTTCTAAGCTGTTGATGCATCAACTTGAGCGAGGTTTCCTTTGATCAGTCTTGGATGCACATGCAGTAAGCTGAAAGGATATTTGATGACTATGTCAAGGAGTCTGTTAATTATTCACACCAAAAGGTTCGGTCCTGATATGTGAATCGTAAACCGGTGTATGTGTGTGTTTTTGTGCATTTGTATTGATGTCCATGTCTGTAGATTTGTGGCTGTGGACCAGAGCGTGTGTGCTGCTCTGTGTAACACCACATCCAAGTCTATCACATTTTTGCAATTGTGCATGCTTGATGTGGCTCCTGACCCTGTTTTTGTCACTGCTGTGAGTGGTTGTGTTGCTCAGCCATCCTAACATATCATTATAGTCTAAAATACTGTATGGGGGAATTCCTAAGCTTCCCGCTAGGAATGTTGCTGCCGCATATGTCTGGAATGCTGAAAATTAATTTCCCTCCAGGAGGTAAATTCTAGACATCCACGATGAGCGTTTTTTATGAGGTGAGGAAAGCAGGCCGAACCTTTACTTATAGTGAGTGAATTTTCAGAGGCTAATTGTCATCTAAGTGCTTTAGTGAATACATATCTGTAATTAAGACCTTGCATTCAAGCAATTTATCCTCACAAGTTAGACAACAACTTGCTGTGTGACATAAAATCTTGCTAATGGCCCTGATGTTCTCCATTTCTAGTCTGTCTCAGAAGCTATAATGAGGATAACTGTTTGGGCTTAGACGGACAAGAAGATGAATTATCTTCTTTTTTTCATTATGGCAGTCTGAAAATGACAGAGCACACATGCTTCATTGTTACTTTGTCACTACTGTTGCCCCTTAACAATGGGACCACACGCACTGTACCACCCCTTACAACTGAGCTCAGTCCTTAGATAACGACCTTTCCCAGGTAGATCTATCACAGTCCACCTGAATGTCTCTCTGAGGCGAATGAATGAAACAACAGTTCTTCAACAGAGAGAAAGAGAGAGAACATTGTGGCTCTGTAACTCGGGCCTTTGTGATAGCATGCTCAGAGGTTAATACATCCATTGTGGGCCAGGCCCATGCTTGTCTAAGCCTGTCCCATGCAAGGTGGCAATTAGGCTGTGTGTGACTCCCCTATCCCCCTGACAGAGGCCAGTGGAAGGGGAGGAGAATGCATTCATTGTCTGCCAATTAAACCAGAGGAGGGTTCTCCCTTGCTTTGGCCATTGTCAGGGCAGGATGTGGGCGGGGCTGCGGTGGCCAGGTCTGATATCACCGGGCCAGGGATACAGGAACCTGATCCAGGGGTTTGCCTGGGTCACCCCTCCCACCCTGGTTCTTGCAGCCCCGGGCAGCAGTGATGCAAACAGAAGAGCCTCTGTGCTGGAGGGTTAGGGAGACTCTCAGCCAGTGTTGCTGCTGCTGGGAAGCTTGTTCACAAAAGGAGATCTAATGGAATCTCTGAATTATGAAATAGCACAGATTGATGCGTGTGTGTGTGTGTGTGTGTGCACGTGTGTGTGGCCTCCTGACCCTATTTTAATTATGTTAGACATAACAAAGGATTAGCACACTTATATTTTCCGTTCCCAGATGTACAGTGTGATATTATTTATTTCAGATCAACCTGTGGGTAGGTGGTGGATCTCGAGTTTGACAAAATAAAAAATGTCCCCTCTTCTCTTTGATTCTGCTTTTGAAGTCAACCTAACAAATTTATAAACTAACAGTCTACAGCCATCCTCGGCTCTGTGAGGCTTAGGCACAGCGGCACAGCTTACATGCTCACTTTGACATTGCTAAAATGCTGATGTTTGGCAGGCTTACTGTGCTCACCATCTTAGTTTAGCATGTTAGATGAAAAGTTAAGGGATCACCAAAGTTATGATGATTCATCCTGAGGGGGACATCAATGTCTGTACCAATAGACTAGCATGTGCTAGTCTATTCTTTCACCCATATTCTTTGTTTTTATAATATTTTATCTTTATAATAATTAACCACTCCTGGTGATTTTGCGTCATTTCCTGTGTCAGTTTTCACGTGTTTACTTGTCAAAATGCATGGATTTATGCTCTGGGGTTAATGAATGTATATACAAAATTTTCTAGGAATCCATCTGATACTTGTTGAGATATTTCAGTATCGACCAACCAACTGACAAATGGAGTTATATAACTAAAGTTCAAGAACAGGTCCACTCCTTTCTCTTACTAATTCGACCACCTGCGCCTCATTAAATTCCTCCAATCCAACCACCCGTGCTTCATTCATTTCAACCACCTGTGCCTCTCTAATCCAATCACATGCACATATGTATATAAGCCTGTCTAACCCCTTTCTCTCCCGTTTCTCAGTTCTCACATCCCCCCCCCCCTCCCCCCCAAACCCTGTTTTTTCACCTCTTTCAGTGGGCAGCACGGTGGCCCAGTGGACAGTACTGTGGCCTCACAGCAAGAACGTCCTGGTGTTAGACCTCGCTCTGCCCAGGTTTTTCTGTGTGGAATTTGCATGTTCTCCCCATGTTTGCGTGGGTTTCCCCCAGGCGCTCTGATTTCGTCCCACCCTCAAAGACATGCATGCTAAAATTCATTATTCCGCCAAAGTAATTGTTCTTTTTCTACAACAGGAACCACGGGGAGGTTCATAAGCAAGCGGCTTATCGAGATGAACCCCCACCCTGAGTCTCTTAGCCACACCAGCCACCAAACCCTTAACAACCTCCTTCATCCCTCCGTTCTCGACCCCTTCATCCCTCTCCCCTCCATCATAAATATTCCTCATTATCCGAATAAACTACATTTTCATACCTCACATTGGCGTGGTCTTTGTTAGTGAACCTGACATTGCCATCACTAGAGCCATGCTGTGTGTGGTTAAAGAAATAATGACGCCTAGTCCAAATGCTATCCAGAGCAAAAGCCACGCAATAATATACTTCTTTTCTCAAGCTTAATAAGCATCACAGACATCTTGATTCAATTTTATGGTTATTTCTTAGGAGGTGTTTTGTGGTGTACTGGAATGCAATTGCAGAAAGATGTTCGTGTTATATGTGCCCCCCATATGCGGTATATACACTAACAACACATCATCATTACAAGATGATGCGTTGGGACACTTAGTCTGCAGTGACATTAAAGGTCACATGATGATGCATGGACAGTGCCACGCGATACGCTGGATGACTAATAATAGTGCAGAGCAATTCTCAGAACATCTTGATCGGATTCTTGCCTTTTTACATTGGATCCAGTGTTTCATTTGCTTTCTTCTCCTGTGACGTGAGCATCACTTGTGAAAATATACCTTAATGTATCTATCTATGTAGAGCGATGTCTTAGATAGATATTGAATGTACTGAAGTTTGTCAGGTATTTTTTGGTTCTAGTGTGAAGACATCCTAAATCTCTCCCTTATTTCTTTCACATACAAATTAACTCTGTTCGTCCTCAAGTGCACTGGACGCGTTCCATCCCACTTAGCTCTTACACAAGAATAAATGCAACCCTTCAAACTGTTTTTCCAGTGGTTTCACCACTTCCTCCTTCATCGCCGTCACCCACTCATGACCACAATGACATCTCTCAGCCACCGCTTAGCCTCTGATAGATGGTTTCTATTTAGGAAACAGCATCTGACCACAAACCACAGAGCACAACAAGACTGTTGACAGGTCTAAATAGAAAAGTTCAGCTGGGGGAGAAACGATGCACAAACACCCATGCCTCGATTTGGGGGCCTCGCCTGCAAAATAGCTTTCTGGAATCACTCTTTTGATTGCTCTCTTTAGTTGGGGTAGTGAAGTTTTAAGTTTTATGTAGTTAGGTTTCACTCGGCAGTGTGCAACCCATTTTGGGACAGTGAGGAAACGCACAATTGAAAATAACCGACAGCCCGCTAAAATTGAGCTGTTCCCTCTCTGAGCTGCGTGTTGTGATCGATGAACTGCAGGAGCTTGTAACTTTTAGCACTAAACAGAACAGGTTGTTGCGAATACCCCAAAGCTTCTCAGGTAATTAATATAAACGCATTCATTAGGGAGCTAAAAGAAAGATAGCACTACTAAATCAGATGCTATTCGGTCATCAGTCATGGCATTTCAACAATCCTCACATTGGACTAATTAGGGGGAAATGGCACCAGGTCTTTCAAGACATTCTGGCCTTTTATAGATTAAAGTCTCCAGGGATAGTCAAAAATAAACGACCGCCAAGCTCTTCTGTGAATCTGCTGCTGTGTGCTTCTGTGTGTGTTGGCGTGTGTGTACATGTATGCATCTGACAGAAAGGCTGCTATCTGCTTTTGTGGTGTGTCCACGTTCAGTTTAGTAAGTAAAAGTAATTAGGTAAACACAGATGGGGAAGGAAGTGATTGGCCAGCAGCCACAGTATCCTTCAGGAAAAGGAAATCAGAAGGAGGATGAAGGGAGGGGGGGAGAGGAGGGAAAGGAAAGAGGGTCAAAGTGATGGAGATGTGTTTGTGGAAAACATGGCTGGCTGGTTTATAGCCAGGTCACCACGGGGTGGTAGGGTTATCCACACTGCCTGAGGAAGTGCAGCAGGTGATTTTAAACATTTATACAGCATGTAAAAGATAGGTAGTGAGAGTGCGTGTCAAGTGTGTGTGTGTGTGTGTGTGTGTGTGTGTATTTTTCTTATCTTTGGGTCAAGATAATAGGATTGTTTTGGATGAGACACCGCAAGATACTCACCCCCACAGATGGGCAAAGATAATGGACGTCCAAAATGCTTACTCACAATCCAATTAACTTCTCTTGGCTCAAATAATTCAGACATACTCCACGTCCTGTCTGAGTGTGTGTGTGTGTGTGTGTGTGTGTGTGTGTGTGCCTGTGTTGGGTCGGTTGGTCTGGAAAATTAAAGCTTCCCAGGATTTAACATAATTTGCTCTAATTGGTGTTTGCTGTTTAACAGCTACTTAGTGATAATCAAATAAATTCTTAATGGTCTGTACCGCAGGCTAGTTTGGATGCAGAGCCTCTCAGTAAAGATTCTCAGTTCAAAAAATTAATGATTTATATGGTTTTGGCGAGTATTTCAGTCTCAGCACTCATCCTGGTCCAGTCATCTGCCAGTTTCCACTCTGGGAATCCGCTATGAATCCCAAGAGGAGAACATGGTTGTATTTTCATCTAACCTCACATTTATTTTACAACTTCAGAGAAAGCATGCAACCATCCTAGAAACAGAGCATGGCTCGAGCTTTGAAGATCTTTCCAGTGAAATTGGTTCAAACCTAAGATGGTAGTGTCCTCCCCTTTTATTCATCCATCATGTTTCAGTTGGCAGTCAAATTCAAAGAGCACGTAGAGGGAATTCGGACTGGGAGGGGATACTGTAAAGCGTAGCTGCTTTCCGTATCTTTCTCCAAATCCTCCTTAGTCTGAGAGGAGAGAGACTGATTTTTGCTGGCCCTGCACTTTCTGCAGTTTACTGACACGCTCAGACTGGGATTTTTCCCCCCTCCTCTCATCAGCTTCAGCTTACATGTCATGCTGAATACCAGGGCTTGTTACTCAGTCCCTGTGAGAGGAAGACTCATGGTAATGCCCATTGATTTTGTGTGCATGCAGAGAACGTGTACACACGCTCATACAGGGAAAGCTCTTAAAATCCCCATTGATCCCAACAGGGTGAGAGCTATCCAGTTGGTTTTCATCGTGGACGTAATGGAGGCCTTTGCTGACTTTGTTGATCTTTTCTTGCATCTGTGAGACCAGAAGTGTCAAGGTGGATGCCATCTTTTACTTTTTCCCACATTATCCAGTTTGAATCTCGCTATCGGTTCTTTGAAGCATTAGTCCCTCCCTGTCTACTTCTCCCTCCTTCTCTCACAGCCTCTGGAGATGTGAAGGATAGAGACAACTGGTAGAGGCTTTCGGGAGGAATTTCCTAGTGGAATAAATTGCAGAGGGACTGTGCTCTCTTGTTGATGTGTATTAGTGCCTTCTTCGACATCATAAATACTCTTTCTTAGTTTGTAGTAATTGTGGTAGTGTGGAGGGGAATAACAATCCACAGTGTTCTTTCATTCCCAGATAATCTTTACATATCTCATTTTATGGTAGATTGCCTGGTTAAGATGTTTAGTTTGGTATAGCTGTGAAAAACTTTTGGAACAGGTGGTTGGCCTTAAAAGAAAATACTGTCATGGTCAACATGTATGTAGAAAAATATACTGAGGGAAGTTGCAGGAGAGAATCACACTCTGTCAGAATGCAGTGTCAACATACTCACATTTTGAAGCTTATTGTTCTAAACATGCCCAAGCTTGTGCATTTTGACATCTAATCACTGTTGACCCAAGAATACCCTTGATGTTTGTGTATGTTCTGCATAATTCATACTTCACATTCTGTGCAAAGCCTGTGATGAATTGCGCACCCTGTGAAGGATTGCCTCAGACTTGTGCTATTGAAAATGGTTAATCCTTTGGATGAATATGTAAATATGACAAAGTGTGGCTCTGTGTTGCTGGAACATTCCTGATTGTTGAGGATAAACCGATATGCGTTGTTTTTTATGGGTTTTTTTGACTGTGTGGGAGAGAGACAAAAAGAAGGGAAACCATGAGTGTAAAGACCCGTGGCATTCTTCAAGTACATAAAAATATATAATCCTCCTTAGTGAACACATGAAAAGAGCCTTATTATTCCAGTATATGAACCTATAGTAAATGCAAATACTGCCACACTGCGCCATCAAAACCCACACTGTGTTTAATCTTTTCTGTGTATTTGCGTTACTCTTTTACACCTAGTGTTATGCATTTTAAGGAAATGTGCAGAAGTAAATTCCCTTGAGTCTATTCTATTCTATAATGTGTGTTATCAAGTCAGTGTTCAAACTATACCATGGCTTTCGGGGAGCTCACTTTTTGAAAATGGTGATGAGAGATGCTGTTGGCCTTGCTGTCAGTCTCATTAACGGCAGAAATCCCCCTTTCAAACTCAGATGAGGTGTAAATTGTGTGTCCTGCCTGCTGTACTAAGCTTTCCCAGCATTTCGCCTGGTGCTTTATCATAAATGAATCATGGCGATTCAGCATGCAGACTGAGACTAAGAGAGTTTGTTTTTTTATGATCTTTGAGTTCATGAACTTCATGATTTTGCACCGCCAGGCTTGGATGGGGATGAAAAGAATATCATGCATGCCACTGTCTATATTAAATGAATTAGTGATGAATCACTCTCATGCATCAATCATACATCAATAATAGCCTCATTTTAGCATGATGCATGATGATAAAGATACAGAAAAATAGACATTCATGGCAAAAATAGACATATAAATAAATATTTAGTGACCCCCCACAATATCACAGGTTGTTTTTTTAGAGGACTCTTATTAAAAGGAGGCCAGCTCCCTGGGCTCTCCTGTAGTTCATACCCTAGGTAGAGTGTCAGCAAATGTGTAATGTAAAAAGTGTGTAATTTCCATGATACAAAATGATACATAACTTTATAATAAAATGTCAGTATTCATAATTAGACCGACTACCATAATCCATTTTTTCTCCAACATCTGTTGCTGTGAAAAAAAATCCTTCTGATGTTAAGCTATTGTAGTGTTACAAAAACTGTACTGAAGTCTATTTTCTGATTATTCTGAGTGAATGAAATGCAATTGAAAAGGCGTTGAGTCATCAAACATTTAGTCCATTGATATCAGAAAGCTGCCATTTGGTAGCACTTCTTACTGAAAGCCACCAGTGAATACGCTTATCGAGTAACAAGCACACAACACTTATTTTGACATGGAAAAGCACTAAAGCGTTCCCCAAAAAGTGGCTTTGTGAAAATGAAAAATAAGCAGTGATACTAATGAGATTTCCATTTTTTTTTTTTTCATACATATTCCAAGTGCGTTCACGACTCGGGGGAGCCCGTTAAGATGATTGTAGGGAAGGGATCCCAAAAGCCCAGATATAATTCTGCAGCTTTGCATCAGGTCTTCACAGTGATTTCAGGCCTTTAAACACTGCGCTTTGTGAAGCAATGTGCCCAGGAGAACAGGGCTGGATATGACACGCCAGTCAATTAAGGCCAGCAAAAAAAATAATAAAATAAAAAATTCACAGCCATTTCAGAAATAGCTCTAAGAGTAATGTAGAGCAGAGTAGACACTGAGACGAAGAAACTCAGATGCAGCCTACATAGCTGCAGCACGGTGAGATATTTGATACGTACACATTTGTAAAATCAGACAGAAATTATTATTCAAAGCAGAGTATTTTTATATGTCTTCAAACATGCCTGAGGGAACAGGTGTAACTAGTTGGCAGTTGTAAACTCACACAAGCTTTAACTGCTTAGCTCATTTGTTCAGATTCGGATTTTGGAGGAAAAGAGGAATTTTTACATTTCCACAGCAGGTCGCAGTTTTGTCCTTTTTGCTAAGCAGTGACATCATACTATATAATACTTACTTATTCCAGCATCCTTTGCACTATGCTCCATCGCACTGTGCTGTGTATATGCATGTATGTGTATGTGTACCTGTATATCTCATCCACCTCCAACATGAACATAATAATAATAATGGTAATAATAATTTTTATTTTTTTATTTATAATTTTCCTGCATCCTTTGCACTCTAATCATTGCACTATTGTCTCAATCTGTCTATATTGTTTTTGTTTATAGTGTGTATATATGTGTTCTCTATACTGTAGCCTGTGTCTGATTTTATTATTTTTATTATTGTATTATTGTACAAGTAAGCACATAGTGAGCATTGTACAATCCAGAGTCAAATTCCTCGTATGTGTACAAATACCTGGCAAAAAAATCTGATTCTGATTCTGAAAGGGAGAACTGTCATCAGTCTCTCCCAAGGAAAATGCATGCTGAACCCTTCCAGACTAAAACAAGAGGAGTGCGACTTGTGGGCAGGCGTTGCAATTAAACTAATTTTCTATTAATGAATTACTGTACTGTTACTATGCTTAATGTTTCTTTTATTGTATGCACACTAATCTCCCCCTCGGGGCATTAAAGGGCTTTCAATCATTGACAATGACATTTTGATCAGAGCTTTTATCGTTCATATTTTCATTTTGAAGTAAAGCTTTTATTCTCTTTTGTCCCAAGCCTGTCAGGAGACATATAGTATATTGTGTGTGTGTTTTATTTCCAGCACAGGAGTCCGCTTGTTAAACTGCATGCACAGAGAGTAGTTACAGAACAGCAGGGCTTTGTAGACCTATAAGCCATAGTCTGATCCCTGACATATACAGACAGGGACTCCCATCTGACCAGATGAGACAGTTGGACAGGCACGTTCAATCTCTCTCTCTCGTGACTCAACCCCACCCCCACACCCACACCAATCATTCACCTTCCAATCAGAAACGAGAATTCTCAGGGGCCATGGTATAATGTCTAACATAATATGCTGTAATTTTAATGACTCAAATCTCTAAAGATATAGTATGTAACATTTCCGAATTAAAATGTCTAAAATACTAGACCTAATGTTGTGTACATCATCCCAACAAACCTAGAGAAGTTCATAATTGTAGGTACCAGTGCGTGGTCGCCTGTCATTGGCATCATATCCCCTTTGCACACCCCAGTTGCTATAACTTTCTGGGAAATAACGGAATAATGCATTACCTCTTCCGCGAACAGTAGATCAATGAAGACAACAGCTCCCATCATCCCACGACATCACCAAACTATGTCTTTTGTTACTGTTTTGATGTGAGAGACCCCTACAGGCAGAAATGACATGCTATGCTTTTAATGCAGATCATAAATGAAACTACATGACTCCCCAGGGCACCCTACTCCGATAAAAGTACACTTGCATATACTGAATACTTCATGCAGCAGAAAGCTCTTGCTCAGTCTTCATATTAATTCCACCCTCTCTCCCACCTCATGAGTGTCTAATAACTTTGAAGTTGAAGCACTGACTCAGGCGATCATCCATATTCTTCAAGTCAAGTCTTTTTCCCAGCATTCTTATGATAATATCGCCTATACTGCTTCCCACACATGCAGATAACTTGCCTTTCCCTCCTGGCGGTGCCTCACCCTGTGTGTTGAAAATAGCTGAGGCTACAACACAACTTGTGTAACATCGATTTGAAATTCAATCTAGACTGCTGCCTCAGAGCTCTGGTCAGATCCGCAGATCCCTCTATCCGATACTGATGCTGGACGAATGCAAAGAAGCTGCATGCGTGGAGGGAAATAATAATAATAATTATAAATAAATAAATAAAGGAATAAGCAGACACAGACTCAGGCGTGCACACACAGTATGCTGCTGTTTGCAGATGTAAACAAAAGCATGTACACACACAGCCTTGACAGTCATTGCCTGCGTTCTCTCTGATGCTTCAGCATGTAGTGCTGCCGACAGACAAGCGCCCTTTGACACACAATCACCAGGCTGAAGAGGTTTTATCTCACAATCTTTTATCCGCCATCCTCCCACATGTCTGTCACCTTGAGAGGTGTTGTGAGTACTCTACAGGGGGCCATTTACTCATGAGCGTCCTGAATATATCATACTGATGACTTTCTTTTCTCCAAACCCCTCTTACGCAAAACAGACTCTCAGTGGACTATTCCACAGTGGATAAGGCAGGAGTCAGAAGGGAGGAAAAGTTATATATACTTTGGTAAAATTTGTTTTGTAAAAGGCAATCTGTTGTCTTTGTTTTGCCGTAATAAAAAATGTGCTGAGGAGGTGATGGGTGGGAAAAATTGGTTAGGAAAGACATTAAGAGAAGGAATGACCGATGCGAGACGCATACATGGACATGGCACAAAAAAAGGAATAAGTGGAAGGAAAAGGCAGATGAGGAGGAGAGAAGCTGCTGGATGCTTGATAATTGGTGTTAAGCAGGGTCAGGCTGGCGAAAGGGAATTTAATTTGGCTGCATGGTAACCAAACCGGTAAATCAAAGTGGGTTAGAACCTTCCGAACCTTCCAATCAGAACCTTCAATAGATAGATAAAAGGGACACAGTCAGGTCATTCAGTTTGGGAATAATGGATCCAGTGAGATGTGAAGGAAGAGGTAGAGGACATCAGAGAGGATGAGGAGGAAGAGCCGTATGGAGTGGAGTAAGAGGTGAAGGAAGAGGAACAGTAGGAGTTGGAAGAGGAGGTTGGATAGGAGGAAGATGAGGAATAGGTGGATGAGGAGTAGGAGGAGGGAGGAAGTGAAGAACAAGAATCACTGGACTGTCCCAGACCAAAGACAGGACGCTGTAGCAGAATAATTAGGTGTTTGGTGTGTTGTACTGTACAGTACACTAAGAAATAAAAAATGTGTCATGTGAACAGGTTTTTGAGGGGGAGAACCACAAGCAACATTACTAATAACCAGTTTTTGTAGTATTGTTTTGAATTTATCTCACCAGACTGTGTTGTAGTGTGTGTGTGTTTTTGAGGGCTTGTGTGTTATGTCTGAGAGCAAAGATTGGTTTTTCAGCAAGATTAAATGGTTTTGAGTGGAGAGCTTCATTTTGACCTGAAAATAGGACGTCTGGGGAATGGGGTGAGAATTTGTGTTTTAGATTTTGGGGGAAAAGAGGCATAATTTCAAGAAATGTTTTTTAAGCAATCGAGAAAAACAAGTTAATTATACTGCCGTTTCTTATTTACACATCCAGCAGGTATGGAGCAACATTATCATTAATGTGGAGTTGTGTTTCTGGTCACTTGATGAATGTAATTCCAATGCTCAATTTTAACTCTGACTGCTGTCTCCACCAACTGCTGAGGGAAATATCTGGCTGTCCAGCTGCTAAGTGCTCCACTACGTTCACCTGCTAGTGTCTCAGTGGGTTTTCAGAGCTTTTTAGAGCTCTCACTGCTCACACTATGAGAGCAGTGAGAGTGATCTTTTAATTTCTGTGTGTGCATCAAGTATAAGTGTTGCTGTTGAATATACCCAGTCATCACAAAACTCTCTCCACGTCTTCTTTTAGCCACATACACACACACACACGCGCGCGCGCACACACACACACACACACACACACACACACACACACACAGGAGGGCCAGACAGAGACAAAGACGCCTGTCAGTGGGGAAGCTGAAATCTGCTGTGGATTACCAATAGATGACAGATCTCTCTGTCTCTGTCTCTCATTCTCTATTTTGGATCAGTAGCAAGATGCCATTACAGCACTAGGTCAGTGGGTGTATGTACTGTATGGTTACACACTGCGTACTGTTACATCTTCAATCAGCATGAACATGTGAAAAGTGCTGCTTGTTTCTTCTGGTCAGTTTCATTCAAGAAGGTGACATGGAAGCGGTTAGCGCCTTGATTTTCTCCCACCGGGTTTGTCTCTGCTGCCCTCTCTCTGTCACAAACATGAATCATCAGTTTAGCTGTGTGATAGGGTGTGTGTCTGTGTGTGAGAGAGAGAAAGAAAGAAAAGGGGAGTGTGTATGCAGAGTCCAGGCCACAGCTGTTGTTGTGTTCACCCCCCCCCCCTCCCCCATCTCTCTAATATAACCCTCCACTGTGCAGGTCTAAGCTCATGAAAGAGGCATTAAAAGCGCAGAGTCAGCACAAACTGAGTCCACATAGGCAAGCAGTTAAGCTTCATCACTTCATACACACACACACATACACACACACACACTCCAAAAGATTCTGCTGAACTACGTATACTATGTTTGCTGTAGCCTAATCACACTCTACTTCATATAAAGGGGCTTTTTATCATCAAGGACACTCACTCATGAAAGGTGTGTGTACATAACTGTGAGGGAAAATTTCTTTGTGTTTCTTTTTATATATGTGCACGTGTAAATATTTGTGAGTGTGTGTTCTTGAGTTGTGGCTTTTTCACACCACTAACCTGCTATTGCCTACATTCAAAATCCTAAGGCGCTTCCTCCCTGACAGGAAATTGCATTTTACATCCTGGTGACCATGGCAACCAAAGCCTGTAATGCCTGTCAGTCAGGTTTATATTTCACATTTTGCACTGTGGAAATCATACATGGTGGAACAGCTCGGAAGGAAAGACATCATTAAGGCAACTGACGACAAACACAAGTTTCCTCTGAGGTTCTCAAGCATGAAACAACCTTCAACTTTAGTCTCTTTCTTAAACTTATCACAGTTTTTTTTCAGCTGCTAACATGCAATGGTCAAAATTGAAGCCACGTTTTTAAAACTCTTCAAAAATCAACAATGTGCATCTTAGCCAGACAGTTCATTTCAACTCCAAAACTCACTCAAACCACTAAAACACTTCAGACACGTCTCAAAATAAACTCATTCAACCAACCAGACAACAGTTCCCACTCAGAAAGCATACATTCTCACTCACAACTATCCTAAAAATACTTTCACAACAGGAAGCACTATGTAAAAGTGTGAATGATTTTTCACGTAAATCAGTATTTCATTATAAAATAATAATAACATATTTTTACTTCATTGACTGTATGTACTGAAGTGTAATTTAACAAGAATCAATCAGAAATGCAGAAATTTGTTTCAATATCCTTTACAGTATTTTTTCCCATATCACTGCATATAGTAGGCTAATTGTGAAAAGTAAAAAGTTGAAACAAAAAACAAATTCCTGAAATTTCAGTGCTGCAAAACAATTTTCCTTAATTGTTTACACACTAACACTAGTACTTGAGACACATTGACCACAACCTGTTACACATGTACCAACCCCCTGAACCAATTCTCTAGTACATTTCCTACTTTACACTCAGATTGCAGTTCGGAAACACACTTTTTCACATTTCTCTACGCACTAGACGTAAACGTAAAATGTACATAAATGTTCCGCTAAGATTTTCTATATTTATCCATCCAGTTACTGCAAAAATGCAGGATATTTGCAATCATTCTGCTTTGAATGTGTTTTTAACAGTTTTGGACCCCGTGTGTTATCATTTGAAAAATGTGCTGCAAATATATAGTGTTTTTGTAGTAATGAGAAAAGAATTCATGGATTTTGGAGAAAGTTGTCATTGAATGCATTTTGTGTGAACAGTTTTCACAGTTTGGGCCACATACGCTTGTGTTTCGCTGTGTGAAGAGTTTTTTTCACAGTGTGACTTCAGTTTTGTCCAGTGCTTGTTAGCAATTGAAAATAAACTGTAAGCAGCTGAGAAAACTGTAAATATTGAAGCAAAAAACAAATTGCTCAAATGTCACTGCTGCAATAGTGTTTCTCAGTTGTTTACATAGTAACACTGGTACTTGAGACACAATGACCACAACCTGTAATTCATGTACCAACTCCCTGAACCAAGTCTGCTAAAATACAAGAACATTTCCTGCTTCACACTCAGTTTGCAGTTCTAACCCACACTTGTTTTCATAACAAAAACAAAAACATAGACGTATACATAAATGCAGGACATTTGCCATCATTCTGTTTTGAAAGTGTCAAGTTTTATCATTTGAAGAACGTGCTGCAAATACAGAGTGTTTTGCAGGTGGTGAAGTAGTAATGACAAAAGAGATTGTGGGTTGTTACGGACCTCCAGTGGAAAGTCCAGGGGAGGAGGAGGTTAGTGACAATAATAAAATCATTCCAGGTTGAAGGAAGCACGGAGACAGATTTATCAGTATGTTTGGCATTTTATTTACAATGTTAAGTGACCAAGGTACTCTAAAAAGGTATAAAAAAAAACAACTTCCCAAAACAAAGAGGAAGCGCACCATTCAGGATACGGTTAGGACCACCCGCCAGCAAACTTAGAAAACAGATGCCACAAAGGAGAAATTAATACAGTAATAAATACCATCCTCCCTCCACTGAGGGAGTGAACCCCATCACAAGGTTCAGACAGATACACTGCTACTACAGGGACTCCACGAACGCCACTGCAGTGTCACCCAGCTCTCCAAGCCGTCTGTCTATCCACGTCTGCGCTCCACACACAGTCTGCCTGCTCTCTGCTCCTTATACCAGCTCCTGCGCTCCCGCTGATTGCTAAACAGGGGACGGGTGTGCACACTAGCCTCCTAACTGCAACATGCGGAGGGGGGAAGGGCAGGACCTGCAGAGGACAGACAAGCAGCAGTACACAGACACACACACGGGCTAAGGGCCGTAACATGGGTTTTGAAGAAAGTGGTCACTGAATGCATTTTGTGTGAAAGAAAGAGTTTGCTCCACATACACTTCTGTTTTGCTGACTGTGTGAAGAGTTTTGACAACGTAACTTCAGCTTTGACCAACGCATGTTAGCGACTGAAAAAAAGCTGTTACGTACCACTCAGGGAAAAATTGGGAAGAAAAAGCCTCCATTTCTCATCTCATGTTCCAACTTAGCTTCTTTTTGTGTCTCTGAGCTTTTTTATCCATAAATGATAAGGTGCCATGATAATAGCATGTTTGAATGGTAACAAGGTGCGTCACAGAGGGCTCCAGCTCATAAGGTCACCTTCTAAGGGCCTTTGCTACCTTTTATTCCACCCCCTCTTCATCTTCATTGTATCTTTTCTCCCCTGCCCTGCACCCTGAAAATAAAAACACCATTAGTCCCCCACCCCTTGCTCTGGGTCGGAAGGGAGGGACCACAATAGCAGCAACTGATTTATGGGTAAATGGATGCTTACCTGACACATGAGTGGATAGGAGGACAGGTTATTTTCTGTTGGTTTGGCTTTTCAAGAAAATTGGGAGAAGAGGAGAGAGGGGGGGAGGGGAAATGATGCACTGTTGCACCCTATAAGTCCAATCCACACTAATGGAGTGGAAGAAGGGAGGAAAGATAAAGGAGGGCAGAGCGGGAGGGCATACAGTAAGTGGCAGCATGTATGAGTGTGTGTGTGTGAGGGAGAGAGAGAGAGAGAGACAGAAAGAGAAAGCAAATGTGGAGGGATAATTTCCTGCTGCCAGACGAGCGAGCAGACAGACACAGAGAAAGACAGACAGACACAAAGAGGCTTCTAGCAGTTCCTGACTCAGATCCATGGCTCGGTTGGCAGGGATTCACATCTCTTGGATGTCTGTCTGCGTGTGTGTGTGTGTGTGTGTGTGTGTGTGTGTGTGTGTGTGTGTGTGTGTGTGTGTGAGTGAGAAAGATAGAGAGAGAGAGGTTGCTTGGAGGAACTGCAGGATGTGAGCAAGAATCTCATCCAGCTTCCCTTTAGCAGCCTTGTCCACATGGGCTTTGGTCTCGTGCGTCAGCCTACATCCTAGAAAGGGATGCAGATGGCGAGATGAGTTTCACCCTGCAGGAAAATGTGATGAAAGCTGAGGAGATTTGCACAGACAGAATCAGAAATGTCTCAAATCAAAAGATGGTGCACCAAACATTGAGACACATCTGATTTGAAGGTCATTGTAGAGATGCTGTTTTGAATTACCTTACTGGTGTCTTTGTTACAATATTGTTTTCTAACATTATCCCCATCCTGGAGAGAGTACTTGAGAGGGATGGTACAAGCAAAGACTTCAGGACAAACTCACATTTTCAACTTTCTCATCGTTCAGTTAAATTCTTTCATGTTTCCTCTTTTTGTTTGTCTTATTTATGTCACAAAAAAATTAAAATATATCCCATTAAAAGAATTGTGAAATTATTAAAATTATCCTGCTAATGTTTTCTCAACCGCTATCTTTCAGGCAGACCCGGGAGCAGGAAACCCCTCCAGACTTCTTCTATTTCTCCGACTTTGAGAGGCACAACGCTGAGATTGCCGCTTTTCACTTGGACAGGTGAGTTTTATCCCCCACCACCAAAAAATAAATAAAACCTGTTGTGCAGAGATTTCTTTGTGACTCATCCCGTTTCCTGTCCGGGTACGTGCTCAAATTATCCTTTGCAGTCTGTTCCAGGAACAACAACAGGTCTCGCGTTGTTCGTTCACACATAGAGCAGACACTTTAACCCCCGTTTATGAACCGGAGGTGTGTCATAATAGACTTAAGCTTTGAAAATGTGAATGGGATTTAGTACATGAGGGATTAGATAATGCACCGAGCGCCCGGATCATCCCCTTAACTTGCCGCTGAGTATATTGATTTCCACATGATCCTTTTACTCTACAGGCTTAAGCCGACAAAAACAAGTAACCTAACAGAGGAACACTAAGACAAGTCAAACAGGACAGTTTGTGATTCTGGAGGAGGACGATTAATGGTGTGCAGGTCGTCTCAAGGTCTGCTGAGGGCACGGTTATTACTTCACACATGCTCACAAACACACACTCTCGCTCTCTGTTTGATGAGGTCAGAGACATGTGTTCGCGTGGGCAGGAAGATGGAGCCGGGCAGGAAGATTGAGCCAAACAGGAAATCACAGGCACGCCATTACCATCGGGTCATGATTTTAGAGCAGGGGGAAGGTGCGTCTAAAGAGCCCTAAAGAGCAGTTTGTTTTTAGATTGCGTGCACCATTCTGGGCTGCCTATGAATTACAGTCCAGTTGCTCCGACCGCAGCAGCCTCTGGAAACCAGCCTGAGCTGTTGTTAGTTTATGGCTTCATATCGACTCAGGAATGCAGAGTAGGAGGATGTTTTGCCCTGTTAAAAACTTTCTTTTAGTTGATTTCTAATTTGAGACTAGAGTCTAGACTAAAATACCCTAAAATATTTAAGGGAAGATGAAGCATCACTGCCTCCCAGTAATTACTTCGGCATCTGAGGGGTTTGCTTTATCCTCTGCTCTTAGCCAGTGTACATTACCGCCATCTGTTGTGAACTCCTTGTGACTCAGGGGTGTGTAATATGCGGAGTGCACACAAATAGACCCTTGAGTGTGCTCTCACATGCACACGCACACACAGGTGTTCCTTTGTCACCAGGGCCCAACATGACGGTGCAGTTTGTTGCTCCTGAATGCTGTCCTCTGTAGGCTAAAGTTTCGCCAGCTCTCTTCCACTCAGTCGGTGTGTGTGTGTGTGTGTGTGTGTGTGTGTGTGTGCGCGCGCGCCTGCTCCCAGGAGGCTTAGTTTTAGTCTCAATCGGGTCAGGGCAGCGAACATACAGTGAGACAGGCTACACAGGAGCTGAATAGGTATAGTGTTCTGACATAAGAGCATAAAGAAAAGAAGGAGAGAGACAGCCAGATGGAGGCAGAAAGAGAGCGAGAGGGCAAGAGTTTGAGACCTTGAGAGAAATTACATGAGCTTACCATCTAACTATAAACGGAGGGGTCAGAATAGATTGTGATTAAGTAGATGTGGTTCACACAGGCTTGTGTTTGTCTGTGTTTGAGTGTGTGTCGGTGGAACAGGAGGGAGGCAGGCAAACACACACACCTTATCCGTCCTTGTTTTATTAGGAAGCGGATGTTGGATGTCAATAAATGTTGCTTTTGAGGCCAATCACACACAGACGGAAAGCACTGTGAAGATGATGAATTATTAAACGTTGTGTGTGCTGAAGTGATACAGATCAATTGCGCTGACAGCTTTGCCTGGACATTGACAACATTATTCTTCGGGTGAAGATAAGGTATCCTGATGCCCCACTTTTCTTTGTGGCCGTCTTTATTTGGAGAATGATGGACTGAGCAAAAGTATATCCTGTTGTTGTGTAGTACATGCATGGAGTGAAGTTGCAGAACTCAAGAGCACTGGGTCAGAGCAACTCACAAAGACAGGGCAGGTGCTCAGTGTTCATAACTCTCCTGGTTGACTGGAGATGCTCTGGAAATTTGCACCGCCTGGGGCACCATGGGAGAATAAGCTGGGGGCTGAAGGCACTTTCTAGCTGCATTTGTTCAGTGAAGTGGAAAATGTGTGTAATACAGTAAAATGTAGACCTTCCGATCTGCCACTGTGGCAATCTTAATGCCATTTGGCTCATCTTCAGCACTTCACATGAACAATACAAGTTTGTCAATAAAACTTCTATTTAAAAAATATTTGAAAAAATAAATGTTCCTCTAAAAATCACTGCATTTTACATATTGTATTATAACCTTTGTCTTCATCTCTCTCTTTAGGATCCTTGACTTCCGGAGAGTGCCCCCGGTGGCAGGACGACTCGTCAACATGACAAGGGAGATCAGAGATGTGACACGGGATAAGAAGCTGTGGAGGACCTTCTTCATCTCCCCAGGTAGAATCTCTGCCAACCTTTACAGCTTGGCACAGTCACGTAGCTACTTGGCTGCGTCACTCGTCCTATTTGGACAGAACAACCGCATCACGCTGGCTTCACTTCACAACCGGGTTATGCACAAAGTTAGTTTATGTGCCTGTAGTTGAGGGGAGTCTGAGTTTGCATGTCCGGGTCTGCTCTCGAAGGCAGTACAAACAGCAAGAATGCACTGTAGTGTGTGTGCTGGTGAATAAAGCAATAGCCAAAAGCCACCACAGGGTGGCACTGTAATTCATCTTATTCCCAGAAGTTCTACAAAGATGGAGTGAACTAAAATTATATAAAAATCCAAATTAATACAATGAAAACAATGTTAATACTGTTGTTTCCTTGTTTTTTATATTGCTAGAGTATTGTACTATTGTACTGTGTTGTAAACTGACAGTGAACACAACAAATCAAACAAAAGATATTATGTTTTACAGTGATGAGGGAAACTACAGTCTCACTCAGAACAAAGGAAAAGTCACACTGCGTGTCAAATGGATGCATATTATGCAAAACAGGTCATTTGTCACGTATGAGTAGTTGTCAGGGTGCCACGAAGAAGATTACAACTTCTCAAACATATTGGTGAACATTAAAGCAACAAATTAAGCAACGATGTGGCTAATGTAGAGATTAGCCTGTAAGTTCTGAGGGAATGAGGAACAGGTTTCCTAATGAGGAGACGCAAAGATAAATAAAGACATTTGTTTTTTTATATGTTTACATTATTACACCATTTACAGAAGTATAAAATACAATTCAAATGAAATGCTTTCTATGTGTTGAGCAGCCACACACTGGGTACATTCACACTGAACGCCTTATTGACTGTTCACATTATTTTTTTAATGTGGCCCAAATTAGACCAGTTTGAAATGGCTAGGGCCTGAAAGTGACCTGCTAAAAGAATAATAGGACGTCACAAGCAGCACACTGTTGTATGGAAGTCGCTCTAAAGTGACATCAAACTTGCATGAAATCTGATCTGACTGTCCAGACTGAGTTCGCATTTCAAAAAATCTGACCTGTAACTGATTTGGAACACATAGGAAAGTGGCCCATATCAGAACTGGAAAAGATCGAATTCGATCTGGGCTGTTGACAGTGTTATAAATCAAATCTGATGTGAATCACATGAGCAAAAATGAAACATCATCTCTGGTCAGGTTCTCTTTGATTGTAATGTACTGAAATGTTTGACCCTAATATTAGAAAATCTCCTTATTTTCATTGTTTAGCTTTTACGTCATTTTCTCCTCAGTGACTCCACCTTTGCTTCCTCATTCGCATTCAGCGTCGTGTCAAACCACGTCGTGTGATGACATGTCTCAAACGCTGTTTTTTCTTTCACTGCTCAGCCAACAACGTCTGCTTCTACGGTGAGTGCTCGTACTACTGCTCCACTGAGCACGCTCTGTGCGGTAAACCGGACCAGATCGAAGGCTCACTGGCAGCCTTCCTGCCAGACCTGAACCTGGCCAAACGCAAGACCTGGAGAAACCCCTGGAGACGCTCCTACCACAAACGCAAGAAAGCAGAGTAAGGAAATGATACTAATGCACCACGAACGTGTCAGCACACCAATCCACCCATCTGTGACTAAATGTTTATTCTGTATTTATTCTCAGGTGGGAGGTGGACCCAGATTACTGTGACGAGGTTAAGCAGACTCCTCCGTATGACCGAGGCACTCGACTGCTGGACATCATGGATATGACCATCTTTGATTTCTTAATGGGTAAGAGTAGATCAAACTATGACACCACGTATATGTAGATATATTACAGTTACAGATGAATAAATGGTCACAGATGAATAAATGGCATATTCATTCCTATTTTTACTCACAAATTAATTAGCTCCTCAATCTGAAGCACATTTTTTACTATTTTTATTTTTGCACAGGCAACATGGATCGACATCATTATGAAACCTTTGAGAAGTTTGGAAACGATACCTTCATTATTCACCTAGACAACGGAAGAGGGTAAAGATGCTCAGCTGCTTTTAAAGTTTCTGTCTTAACAGCCACCAAATGGAAATCACTTAAACATTGTGACATCTTGCAAAGGTATTAGGCTAAACAGCTGTCTAACAAGCAAAGTCCAACTTGGAGAGTGTCCCCCAAATAAGGTTAAAGTCAAAGGCAACTGGACTTGGTTGAAGATACTCTCCAAATTTCCATTGGATAACTATGACCTGGATGACTGAGAACCTTCACAGACATCTTGGAGTGTGTGTGTACTTTGTACTGTATAGCATCTTAGCCTAGCTATCTTTGCTACCAGCAATGGTACCAACAATTATGAGTGTTTGAGACTTGTTCTATTAACATTCTTACTCTACCAATTGCGATCTATTGCTTTTTCACTTTGGTCTGACAAATGTACTTACTATAAGTCACTTTGGACAAAAGCGTCAGCTAAATGAATTAAATGAAGTAAATATAAGTAATATTTCCTGCTTCATTTTCTGATCTTTGCACCCTTTAGGTTTGGAAAACACTCCCATGATGAGCTGTCCATCCTGGTGCCTCTCAGCCAGTGCTGCAGGTCAGACTTTTAATTGTCTGTGCCAGGGTTAGTGTGTCTTTTTGGACACATCGTGAGATTTTGCCTTGGCATTTGCTTTAGCAACACTCTCCAGACAAAGACATTTTAAATGAATATCCTTGTGCATCTACAGCTAGAATGATAAATTCACTAGTTTATGAAAAGTGTAAATTCCAGATTATTGCATCCTGGAAGCCTAGTGGTTAAGACGCCACATAACTGTAATGTTTACAGGTTTGATTCTTAGTTGCAGCCTTCTCTTCCCATGTTTCCTGTCTGTATGTCTGTATTTATCTATCCAATAAAGTTAAAAAAAAGCAAGAAAAATAAATGAATACATCTCTTGTACTGTCATCATAGTAAGAATATACACAGCAATATTAGAAAGTAGAGTTTCATTAAAAATAACCTATTCAAATATCCTTTGTCCCCCGTTTCCAGGGTGAGGAAATCCACTTACCTGCGTCTCCAGCTGCTGGCCAAAGAGGACTACCAGCTGAGCTCCTTAATGGAGGAGTCTCTGCTCCGCGACCGACTGTCCCCTGTCCTCATCCAGCATCACCTCCAGGCCATGGACCGCAGGCTCCGGCTTGTGCTACAGGTCCTGGCGGGCTGCATAGAGAAAGAAGGTCACGTTAATGTCGTGGAGGAGGATCTAGCTGGGGACACAGCCACCCACAGGAGCCCAGGCCACAGGTAGTGAGGGCGAGACTCGAGGGTGACAGAAACCACCGGTGACACATGAAAAAATGGACCACGTCTGTGGATACTCGACCAATGGGACTGCACCAAAAGTCCCACTTCTGATATCAAGCTGAATTCAGTGAATTCCTAGACTTGCCATCATTGCCTCTACGGGACCTGCTTTTAAGTGTGTTTTATATAGAAGAAAGTGTCCACAGATACCACGAAAGACTGTGCTTACACTGAGGCTTTGTATTCGTTAGGTACAGATGTATATTGGTTTTAGGAGCCACTGCTGTTTGTCCTGTTTGTTTTAAAAATGGAAAGGTATCAGTTTGTTTGTGTTTTATTATATTAATACATAACCAAATGAGAACTTACACTGACTGGGCAGCATATGGTCAGACAATAAGCTTTATCAGTTATCACAATGTATGAAAAGTGTGTGGAAGTTTTGAGATTTTTTTTGTTGTTGTTGTAAAACATTCTTCAGTTTTCACCTTCTGCGATCAACCACATCAGCAAGAAAAAATGAAGTCAGGCCTGCCACAAACAACCTACAACCAGAAGAATAAGAGTTTCCAAATACTGTAGTGTGTATTCTCTTCTAATCTGTCTTTATAAGCTTTTTGTCATGGCACAGACTTGGAACAGACCGACTGAAAATGTTATTACATACTTCTGGACTGCATAAATCTGAGTGCAAGTATATTTGATGCTGTAGTTCATATTGTACCTTCACTTTGCCTTATTCTGATTTTATATCTCTCTTTTTTTAACGTTCCCATCTCCCCTGCAAGTCTTGCTTTCCCCACAGTACATGTAGTACAACAGCACAACACTTAAGTAGTATTTTCCAAAACCAAATATAATCTAAATGCCAAGAGCGCTGTGTGCTGGCTAGAGTTCAATAAATATGCCCAATGCACTACAATTCTTACATCCAGACCTGAAACATTTAAAGTGGTCTGCTATAATATTAATTTTACATTTTATACAATGCAAAATGTTACAGCTTGTTGTTTCATTTTTATGGGATATCATGTCCAAATGACTATTTATTGGTGCGTCACAGATAATGAGAGTGGTTTAATAAATTCTACATTAGTTGGATTTCATGTTGCTTTATATGTTGGGAATGTTTACCTTAGGTACCTTAGCATTGGAATACTATTTAAATTGACATTCCTTTGAGTACTATCTTTATGTTCAGATGATCGGGAAAAAAGCTGGTTGATTTTGGACATTAAGCTGTTGAAGAGGTGCCATGCATAAGAGTCCTGTGCACTGGGTGACCCGGTACCTGTGCAATGACAGAAATACAGTACTTGAATGTTTTTTGGGTTAGCAGTATGGACAGGATTCCTAGAACTACAAACAGTGTAAAATCTGAGTGGCTGGACTCAAGTCTGAGAAGTGATAGAGGGTTTGAAACGCCTCATCCCACTACAGGGACAACCTCGGACACTGTTCTTTGGTTTTCATATTCCCCGTGTAAATACCTATAAATACTTGGAAGACCTAACGAGCTTCACCGCACAGTGATTTGCTTCTGTTTTCTGCTATTGCATTGTTACTGTGAAGATCTGTTTACTAAATGATTAAAGTGTGCAATAAAAACAAAAAGTGAGGACAAATCTCTCATCGTGTAAGTGGCTGTGGACATGTGAGACTGGTCTATCTTGATTTTACTGTATGTGTGCACGGAGGTGAATGTGTCCTTATATTTTCAAGGGTGACAAGTAATAAGTGAGGATCAACGGTACTACAAACCAAAGCCGCAAACCCATCCAGGCAAGGTGTAGCCTCAGAAAAATCGCATGACAAAACTTCATCACGACTCTTTAACTAACTAATTCACATGTGGGTAGCCTCAGACACACCCATCTCTAACCTGAGAGCAAGTGCAGTCTGCACACAGGAAAAACACAGCTGAACGTTTGGAAAATCTATCAAACCAGCATACTTATATCAGATACTTCATTTATAACTAACATTAAAGCTACAGTGTGGGACTTTTACATATAAATGAATGTCTGTTACATATTTCACACAATGCTGATAAAGCTTATATTCGCCTGGTAAATATCTATGTATTGTGCAATATATCAGAGTTTTTAAATCTGTTTCTGTTGGAGAAGAATCTTTGGCAACATTCCTGTGCTGCTGCACCGGTAGTGATGCAAAGCCTCTGCAAGCCCTTTCTTTAATATCGGTGACTCTGTGCACACAAACAAATGTCAGTTTGTCAGTTTCACTAAAATGTTTATACATTCACACATAATGTGTAATCTCAGTTTAAATCGAAATGAAGCTTTAGACAAGAAGGATCAGTGAATAATTATCTCATGTGTGACTGGTCGTACTGACGGACCATAACTCCTATAATACTGAAGATCATGTGGTATTTCTGAGTGAACAGGATCGTGGTAAACGTATTTATGAAAGTGTTCTTTTTAAATAGGCTGCTGACCATGTTTTAACAGCATTTCGCTGACTTACTCTTTTTTTTATTACATTTGCTGAAGTAGCTATAATAAAGCTGAATGCAATTGAGCCAAATTTAAAATCTATTGTTTAAACCTCAGCGCCTTTTCAAGTGCAAATCACCAAACACATTATTACTGGATGAGATTGTGAGCTTACAGTCATGTCTCTATATTTGATCTATGTCATTTTTTAAATCTTCAACTAGCCTATATTGTTCAACTTCAGTTGCTGAGCCCTCTGTTTTTTCCCGTCAGTAAGTATATTTAAAATTGAATGTAGGCTACAGCCTAATACACAGACAGATTCCTATTTTCACCCATTAAGGAATTGTAAGTCACCACTAAACAAAACTTTATTGTATTAACTTATTGACATTTTCCGGGGTCTGACTTACTATTAAAAGATAAATGTGTACAGTCTGCATATACATACTGTGATGGCCCACACCACACAGGGTAACAGCCAGCAATTGTAATACAGTACACATTTCTACCATGTTTTGTACACAGGTTAAGTTCTTTTTGCAGTTAGCAATACCCCAAACAATGTCAGAGAGTGTTCTGTCCTGATGGAAGAAAATAGCGGCCAAGGGAGGAGGACTGTTATATACTGTGGCCTGCCAATCAAGCCGTACCATGTGCTGCCATGTTGGAGGGGGATTTTGGTTTTAGTATGTTTTACTTTGTAGTAGTTGTAGTTGTCGTCCATTTTGTTTTCCCCTTATGTGTAAATTGGTTTGGCCAAGCCACTATATATGTTCCTGTGTGTCTCATTCAGTTAGGTCAGTCTGTTCAGTTAATTTTCTCTATTGTTGTATGTTGTTTTGACTGTAGTTATATTTTGTTGACCTCATTTATGGGCCAATACATTACATTGTTGCTTTCTTTTCTTTGGTATTTTGGGGTAAATAAGAAACCAATATTTTTCAATAAAAACTCCTGTTCTCCTCATTGCCTGACTGTTTGGGCCCTGACACATGCATTTATTTCTCTATGTCCACTGGATAAAAATGGAGGCTCTGCCTTTTATTTACCTGTTGCCACAGTGAATCAGTGTCGGAGCTCTTTTGATAATGGATTTTTTTCATTCACTATGCAGGAGCTTTACAGAGTGAACTAATTCTGACCCTGCAGTCAGGGTTAGGCTCAGAGTTTATTTTAGCTGCTTTCTGGAATATATCTCAGAGATGAAGGAGGATGCAACAGTAGCGACGGAATAGGATGAAGCAACAAGGAGTATGGTGGAAAAACAGGGGCGTAGGTACAGATAGTGCAGCTGCACTAGGGACCTTGATGGGAGCGGCCCCACCGCATAAAGTGCTGGTATTTATCAATTGCATGTAAAAAAAAGAAAAAACAAAAAAAGCATCTATTCTCATAAAGCAATAGTTCACATATTTCACAGCATATTGCATTGCTTATGGCGATCAAATGTTATATACACTCATATGTGCAGTTCCCCCTGTACCGTGGTTATGATGCCACAATCATAAATGATTGGAACTGTAAAAAATCATGAAAGGACCCTTAAAGACACTAGATGTGTTTACATAATATATTTCTGACTGCATCTGTCTGCTGTCATGGTAGTTATGAAACCGGCCAGACAATAGAGGGAGACAAGGCGCTGTCCATGGTGCTGAAATAATAGCTACGGCTGTGAGCTGCACCACGGACAGCGCCGTGATGTTCATCTGTGGCATTAAGTATAGCCAGGGGGGGCAGTATCCACTCCTAGTGATGGGGGAGGGGAAGAGGTGAAAACCTGGGAGCTTTTAGGTTTTATTTATGCATTGACATTTATTTTATAATACTGAATGTAGCTATCAATTTATTGCATTCCGTTGCCCTTTTTGATCGGTATAATGTCTAAAAGATAGAACAGATTGACACAAGATGCTTTTTCTTACCGGAAAGTTTTCAGGGGCAGCTGTTGGCTTTCACATTAACGAAGGTGTTCCAGTCACTCCCCAGGAGAGGGCGCGAGTGTACCGCAGCTCTGATTGAGAAGCTCAGGAGCAAGAAGCTGTTACGGGCTAAATTCACTAGGTGGCGCTCAAGCCTCACTGTCATGTTTGAGAGGTTTAGGCCTACAGATTTTGTCGCCAGCGATGACGCTATTTTGTTGCTCTGAATAAAAGTGAAAGCCAGTGAATTATAGCCTACTCTGTGCCTTGTGTGTGACATGAGGTGATTTTTTTAAAGCAATAAATGTCTTGCCTGTTTTGATCTTAACCCTCACTTACACTGAAACGGACTGCAGGACACAGAGGCTCCAGACAGGCGCTATGTTATGTCACACAGGCACGACGGCGCTCATTTGCTTGTGAAAAAGTAAAGAAGTAAAAATAAAACAGACACGTAGAGAACTTAGAGTAGAGAAATTTTATTTGGGGGAAAAATAGGTTGTGTAATATTAGTGTAGCCTACCGTGTTGCTGCACTTTAAAGCAGTGACCACTGGGCGGTGCACTGGAACTGTGCACTGGAATAGTTGTTGTTCATTGCTTTGACCACAACACAAAACTTATGGCCAGTCAAATTCTGAGTTATAGGTTCAAAAAAGTAATTTGGCACATACATAGGCTACATTCTAAAACATTTTCCCGTCATTTAATACCTACTTCTATTATTTTATTCCAGCTGACCTGGGAAAAGAATCCGAGTAGGAATAAAGCCTAGACGATGTATTCCTCCCACCCAGCCCGGATATTGTTTACCCTCCGCAGCAGACCACCCCACACTCTCACCTCATTCAGAGTCAGCCTCTCCTGCCTAGTAACAGTATCCAACACCACTGTCCTCCCGTCTCTATAGCAACAGAGAGCACCCTCCTCCCCACCCCTTCCCTGCCCTGCCTCCCCATTGATCCAAGGTGTGTGCGGCGTCCTCGGCGACCCTGACCCTTACACCTCCCCCACTCCTCCATCAGTGAACTTGAATTCTGCCTGAATTGGCGCACACGTGTCTTGAAAAGGAAAGCTGCACTAAATCTAAAAATATTTTGGCTACTATGTCATATGATACACTTAAATCCACTGATGAGTATCCTACTTCAGGCCCTTGTTAAAACACTAATGATATGACACTTAGGCCTACACACACAACAGGGCAAAAAAGCATTCATGTTGTTAAGAAATGAACAGTTAAAAACACTGCTGATTTATCTGAGTGGAAAACACTGCACACACATACACACATACAGGCCTGTATGTGTGTGCAGCCTACAGTTGTGTGTGTGTGTGTGTGTGTGTGTGTGTGTGTGTGCGCGCGCGCGCGCGCGCGCGTCCGAGCGTATGGCGAGCTGGAGATGAGAGGAGCTTTCAAACGCTCCCTCGGAGACGGTCGTTTTTAACCCCTGTCCGTCTCGATTGATGTCAACGCTGTAGGCAAAATCATGCTCCACTCAGATCCGCATTGATCAAAACAAATGCATCCCTCTGCGGTGAAACGATATAGGCACATGGGCACGATCACGTATATGCGTAGATTGGCTCCGAGCATTTTGTAGAAGCTACTGATCTCCAAAACTGTCAAATACTCATCAACACATCTTTTTTTTATAAAAAAAAATATGACTGATATGGTTTCCAGCTTTTGGGGCCAACTGGAACATGGGCTGTCTGTCAGATTGACATCTTCATGCGTTTCCTCTCCTTACTGACAACATTACAGGCTTCGTCCCTCTCTGAAAACTCCGGCCAGCAACACCCTGACAATAAGCGTACCGGTATAGGAGCAGGCTCTGTGTCTGAGCTCATGAATTATTAAACCGCGACTATTTCGCGGCTGCAGCTAAAATTAGGAATAGCCTTATGTTGGCTATAATTAGAAAGCAGATGGAAAGCGTTCATTTATAATAGTACATGAAAGGTTTTGACGTTTCCAGGTGAAGATGCTGTGTGTGTGTGTGTGTGTGTGTGTGTGTGTGTGTGTGTTCAGAGTGAGCCTGGACAGAGACAAAACTCCCCCTGTCTGTCGTCAAGGTCAGACGGAGGCGCATCCTTTTGCGTCAGGAGAGAAATTAAACTCCAAATCAATTGCCCTTGAACCACTGTGTGTGCGTGTGTGCACGCGCGTGACTGACGGACTGCCAAAGCGTGCGCGCACGAATTTGTTTACGAGAGAAAAGTAGGGGGGGGGGGGGGCAGTCGGGGTTGTGCGGCTCCCCTCATCAACGCATCTGTCTATCCTGGCGAATGTGTGCGCGCGCATGCCAGGAGCGATCACGGGCCGTTGCATATATGGTGGGGAGGAAGGGAAGTGGGGGTCGCTTGTAAACCCGATGAAACACAGGCTGAACAAGAGAGACTCAGAATGACCGAGACCGTCAAAAGGTCGGGCAGCTCGGCACGCTGGGACAAGCGCTCCTTTTGCAAGACACAGCGAATGAAAACGAGGAGAGGAGAGGATGCTAATTATTGACACGCGCCTGAGCGAGCTGCCAGCAGCCCCTCATCTGTCACTCAAGAGGAGCAGGAGAGGACGGAGAGGAGGAGATGGCTGAATGGGAGGAGAGTCACAGTCCCACCCCCTCCTCTTCCCTTCCTCCTTATTTTCATTCATGGCACAATCAGAGACACACGCATACACATATCTCCCCCATGCAGTGGCTGCCTCAGTCCCTCTCCATCAAAAGACAGCACACACACACACACACACACACCTTCACATAGGGACAAACACTGTCTTTCTTTTGTTATCTAATTTTCTCATAAACACAGACCCCCCCCCCCTTCATCTTTTCCTATCACTGTCTTTCACACTGGGATTTTGGTCATCTCTTTTCAGAGTATGTCTTGTCTCTCAAACACACGCACACACACAGTTGTGTTTCCAGACACACATGCAGCTTCCTTGCCACCCACTCGGAGAGAGACAGAGGGAGAGAGAATGCGAGGGAGGGAGGGAGGAAGGGGAGGAAGAGGAGGAGGGAGAGCAAACCTGAGACAGAGAAGGGCTTTGAAGCTGCTGCTTGCCCTTTCTCTCTCCTGTCGGGGGCTTCTGAGCGCATGGGGGAGAAAGAGAGAGAGAGGAGACAGGCAAGGAGCAGGTGGTCCACAGCTCAACCACTCCTCTCCTCCCTCCCATCAGTACATCAGCAATCTCTCTCACTCACTCACTCACGCTCTCTCTCTCTCTCTCTCTCTTTCTCTCTCACCCCAGCTCTCTCTAACCCTGACACACACATTGACGCGTGGTGGCTGTCGGACAGGCTGCTAGACTCCCCAGCAGAGGCTGCAGGACGAAGCACCCCAACACCACCCTCACCTCCCTCCCACCCACCACCACCTCCCCCCCCCAAGCTAATTCCATTATACATTCCCGACTGGAAGGAAGAGGGGCTGTCTTCTAATTGCTTTCTTATCCCCCTGAGTCCCCCTCACTCTCTCCTCCTCCTCTCTTCTACAACCCCCCCCCCCCCCCCCCCCCCCACCCCTTCAGCCAGCCCCTCGCCCTGCGTGCACTCAACATGGTTGCAGACAAGCAGAGGAGGGAGGTGAGCTAGAGAGCAGGAGAGAGAGAGAGAGGGGGGGGCGGTGAGAGAGGCAGGCAGACAGGCAGGCTGCTGCTATCAGGGAATACTGGTGCCATTTTCAGCATCGCAGGGTAAAAGGATTGAGCCTCGCCGCTGTACGCTCGGCTCGCCTCGGCTCAGCTCAGCTCGCCTCGGCTCAGAATAGCTGAACAAGCGGGGGATTGAAGGGACAACAAAACGAGGAGAGAACGGCTGACCCCTAACAGAGGTACAATGCTTTTTCCCTGTCATTTGTTTCTCCTCTATAGCAGGATGGGAGATGGACAGCAGTGCTGTCCAGATGGAAGTGAGAGTGATGGCAGAGGGGGGCGTGTGTGTGTCTGTGTTTGTCTATGTGTACATCTGTGTCTGCATGTGCATGTCGAATAGAGGACAGCAGGGTCCCTCATGGGAGTGCGTTCTATTTTCATTTCAGGGGAAAGAACATTCGCCTCCCACACACACACACACACACAAACACACACTCCCAATACTAGACACCTGCCTCAGCCCTGTTTTTCACCAGCATCTGTCCAAACAACAGGCACAAAAAATTAGTACAAATACTGTATCTGTCTTCAACAAAACAACAACCCTGGAGAACATGCAGGGGAACATGAGCTGCAGCCTCTCTGTTTGTCTGTGGTTTGTTTGTCTTTTCCTCCCTTGCTGCGTTCAGCATCTTGAGCCTTAGGATGTGTTACGTAGTGCTATAACGGGACGCTATGTCAGAGCAATGATGTGTCATAGCACACTGTTTACTCTGCCTATTGCATAAGGAGGAATCTGATATACATACGCACACACTCAAACACGCACCAACTCAAATATTATGAAACCAGTGACAAGTTAGATTCTGGTTCTTCTAATCTGCGTTTACTTGTGGTATGTGGATCTATTACTATGTATGTATTTGAATTCTGTGCTGTAGGAGGAATAGAAGGTAGTGCGTTGCCAAAAATATTAGATAATGAGCATCTTCCATATAGCTGTTAAACCTTATATATGCTATTTTTAGTATCGCATGCCTGATATGTGCTGACCAGGGATCATGCTGTACGTTGCGTACTGGCCCTTGTGGTGTGTGTGTGTGTGTGTGTGTGTGTGTGTGTGTGTGTGTATGAGAGTGAGAAAAAAAGTGTGTGTGTATGTGCGTCACTTCAGAGGCGGCTTTACTACAGTATGCCATTAAAAGATGCACTGAGACTGCAGTGTCACTGCTGACTGAAACTGATGCTACCAACAGCCTTGCTCACCCCGAGGAGAGGGAGAGTGAGGATGAGAGAGCGGGATGGAGAGAGCGGGAGGGAGAGAGCGGGATGGAGAGAGCGGGAGGGAGGTGGGGAGGAGGAGGAGGGCAGAGAGAGAGAGAGAGGTGTGACAGAGAGCAAGGGAGTGAAAAAAAGCAAGAGGGAGGTGGAGACAGACACGGCAATATGTGTTCATGTGCGTGTATGCGCGGGTCTGTTTGTGTGTATGTGTGGGAGAGAGAGAGAGAAAGGGAAAGAGAGCGCAACAGGGAGGAGGGGGTAACGACAGAGATAACGCAGAGAGGGTGTAGAGAGGTGTCAGAGAAAGAAAACAGAGGTGAGATAGAGAATGGTGGTGTGGGTAGGTGTGTGTGTGTTTGTGTGTGCCTAGAAAGATAGTTAAAATGCGCGAATGAAGTAAGAATGAGAGAACGATAAAGCAGAGAGGGAGAGTGATAAGTAGTGAAGGGAAGGAAGAATATATGAATGGAAGATGAGAGGCTTAACCCCTATAGCAATGCAGCGACATGGCTGCCATCAACACGTAAACATCTGCACTGGGATAAACTATGTGTGTGTGTGTGTGTGTGTGTGAATTTCTAGTACAAAAGTACCAAAATACCTACAGTATGTATATAAACCACTTTTCCAAAAGATTTTAGGTTTTCAGCTGACGTCTATGGTTTTTGTTGTTTGTTTGTTTGTGTATGTGTGAGTATGTGTGTGTAAAAGCGATATTTCTGCAGTCAAAAGAAATAGATAAGACAAGAGCCAGCCCACTGGCTTGGCACAGCATGGCATGGCGAGGAAACGTACCTCGCGTACACAATTTGTGCTACTGAGACAAGGGGCTGGTGCACACAAACACACACACACACACACACGCACACACGCACACATACACACTAAAAGTCTGTTCTGTTTTCCTCTGACTTTTTCTCCTCTATACACACACACACACACACACACACACACACACACACAGTCAGGCTAACAGTGGGTTTCCTGCATGATGCAACACAATGAAAGGAAGCTGATTATCATGGAGATTGGGAGGTGGGTGGAGAATAGGTTTCACTGTGTGCATCTGTGTGCGTCTGTGTGTGTGCAGGTGTGTGTGATGGTCAGTAAAGGGCATACTGAAATTGGCAACTCATTGCCGTGGTGAAATGAAAGGTGAAAGCTCCCCTCTGTGTCTCTCTCTCTCTCCCTCGCTTGCTTTCTCTTCCTCTGCCTTCCTTCCTCTTTCTGTCTCGGACCAAAACAAATATCTGAGGTCAAGGAGAGGAGAGGAAGAGAAAAAGCTGACAAAACAGGCAAATTGATAGGCTGGGAAACAACAGCACAAATTAAAGGCAGATGAGGAGGACGAGGAAAGATCATTGTTGGAGGCTTAAAACATCAAGTGGTTGTCTTTATCTCTACGTTTTTCCCCTCTTACTTCTAATCTGTCTGTCTCTACATTGATCTGTCCCTTTTGTTTACATCCGATTTCTCAATTACTCTTTTTTATTTTTAACTAGATCACCGTACTTTCTGTTTGTGTGTGTGTGTGTGTGTGTGTGTGTGTGTGTTTATGAGCAACACACTATAAGCCCCAAGTGCCTACCTTAATTGCCCCGGAGGCTCATGGTTATTTAAGGTAGGGGGTTATTAGGCCGACAGAGGGAGAGAGAGACGGAGAGAGGGAATGTTTGTCCCTCATTAAAGAGAAGTGCCACGAACACAAGCAGGGCTGTAGGGAGCAACCGGACCACAGAGCCGTCATTAAAAGCACACACACACACACATAAACACAGTCAGCTGTTAATGAACCTGGACACTCCACCTATGGCTCATGGCATGCCATTTGTATTCACACTGAATGACAATGCCTGTTTCCTTTTAGAAATAGTAGCAAGTCTTCCTGGAAATCCTTGCTGTCATGCTTTCTGTTCCCAGTTCCATCATTATTCATTTTGTTCCCACTATAACCGTATGATTCAACAGCACCGTGGCAGCCCAGCATGAGTACAACACATACACGGCTTGTGCACACGGCCAGAACCTTCTGGAGGGCACAGGGGCAAAAATCTGTCTTTGGTTGAAAACGCAGGAGCCATCTTTGGGACTTTACCTTGCTTTAGTGGTGCACATTACCACACAAATTTAAAAATGAATCAAATCTCCAATAAGTAATTGCCACACAGAAAAACATGGGACTTTCAATGCCCTTGGGGATCTGGGGCCCCTGGCCAGTTGGTAACCCAGGCTTGCATGTGCATCTCACACTGTTTGTGCTTTGAAATTTTGTTAAAACTGAATTCTAAATGGCCACAGGTGGCACAAGATTTTCAGATAGCAGCATCTGTTCCAAACGAAAACTGTTTACGGCTCTTACCTCAAAATATGGACAGCACAAAGAGTTCCATTTAAAGAACGTATTGCCCCAAAATATGAATAAACAAGTGGCAAGCAGTCATAATTTTCATAATCCCACCATAACCCCTGTTTTTATGAAAAATAACACACTCTCTGGTTGCATACCACTCTCTTTTTTTGTCTGACCTGTTGTCATTCCCAGTACCTGCTTGTGGATTATACATAAAACAGACACACACATGCTCACAAAAGCATAAACACGTGGTCTGCAACATGTTCTCACACCCAAACCCTAATAGAAATACAAACTGACAACGCAGCAGACGCCATACTGATTCTTCTGTCTCATCTTTCTCCCACATCCTTGCTATCTGCACATCTATACAAACAAGTGTTAATACTGAAGGCCCCATCTTCATGTGCATCATACAGCTAACACACAAACACACTGTGTATTTCCAGGAGCTCAGCTTGAGTGCAGTGTGAGAAGGTGGGTACACGCTGTTCCAGTGAACAGTATACCACGGCTGCTAACCCAGATCTGATTACACACGGTAGCTCCTCACATGCACAACTGTGTGTGTGTGTGTGTGTGTGTGTGTGTGTGTGTGTGTGTGTGTGTTCATACATATCTGTATGTGTGCGTCTGCACTTGGGTCTAATGCAGTTTGTAGGTAATATGTTTTTATTGGACTATCCAGGACAGTGTCAGTGAAGTGTGTTTGTCTAGAGAGGGCTGATGTATTTCCTTCCGTGAGAGTCAGGAACATCAGAGTAAGAGAGAGAGAGTTGGAGGGGGGAGGAACAGGGGAATGGCGGAGAGGAAGAGCAAGGGGTTACTGCGGGGAAGAGAAGACAGAGGTTTTGATGAGAGAGGGAGGGAGGGGGTTGAGAGGAAAAGGGAAAGGCTCATCTGTATGCTGGTTATTGTGTGCTGCTTGTTTGATCTGGAGGGAGTACTTAGTGCTGGATGGTGGGATGCTGCAGAGTGGGGAAGGCAAAAATAAGGTTCCTGCAAGAGTGTGTGTGTGTGTGTGTGTGTGTGTGTGTGTGTGTGTGTGTGTGTGTGTGTGTGTGTGTGTGAGAGAGAGAGAGAGAGAGGGAGAGAGACGTGTGTATGTAATTGGGTGTGAGGTGTTGGGTGCAGCACTTTGCTCATTAAAAGGATCTGGCTGCTGTCCAGCTGTGTGCAGTTCAACTGTCCTTCATGTCTCTCATCCTCCTCCTCCGCTCATCATCTGTCTTCTCCTTCCTTCCTCACCCTTCTCTCCTCTTCCTCTCTTTTTGCCGTTCTCTTCCTTCTCTGCACTCCATCCTCCCGTCCCAGCATTACTGCAACAAAACACTGCTTTAAAACGGTTGTGATCGACGGAAAGTGGCGAACAAGGGTGGTAGGGGCCATCTTTCCTCACGGATGAGTATTTGATCATATGCACCACATTAGATCCAAATATATTGTGCTTGTAAAAGATCAGTAATTCACACATTTAGACGTATCCAAGAGTATGAAGTTTCACAGACAGTTTATATGTAACTGTGGACAAATGTTTTTGTGAATTCACCTGCAACTGCTAAATGTTGAAACCAAATATCACACATCTGCAAAGGTGAGAAATAACATACATGTATGTATTTACCACACAGACTAGCAATACTGGGTTTATGTGCACCGGTGACGGCGTAGAAATGCATAACCAGGGCTTTCACTCAGCATCAGCAAGGAGAGGAGTGGTTTTGCTCTTCAATAAAGTGACTTCACTTGCACTTTCTCTTTTGAAAGCATATGGAGAATGATATATGCTTATTATTATTAAAGTTTTTTGGTTGAGTGTGCAATTGCGGGGCAAAGTTTTATACGCCTGCACAGCTGTTCAGCACCATAACCGGCAAGCAAGGCCGTAATTTTAGTTAGGGTGCACTTTAAGAGACTTGAGTGTGTATATGTGTATGCGTATGTGCGTTCAGCTAAATGAGAGCCTTGCTAAGTAAAGCCTGTCCTGCTGCTGCTGAGCTGCCTGCCAGAAAGACAGGGAGTGAAAGAGAGAGAGAACAAACACATTTCAGGAGAGAGGGAGATGAGAATCACACTGGAAAGAGTGAAGAAGAAGGGCAGAGAGGCAGATGGGGGCAGCAAGAAGAAGATGAGGTGAGGGGAACAAATACAGACTGGTGCCAAAGCAGGGATCAGGGAGCTGTGAGGGAGGGAAAGACAGATTGGTGGAACAAAATACAATCAAACGAAAAACACAATACAATATGGACAATTTCAACAAAATGGAGGAACAGCTAAAAGTCAGAGATGCAGATTGTTTTGCTTATGTTTAGAGAGGAGGAACGGGGGGGCAGCCATTAGAGGAAGTGTGTGATGGGACCAAGCAATTGTCAAGAATCGTGCTGGAACCAGAAACTGTCACCCGTGTCTCTCTCCTGTTTTCTGATCAAGCAGCAGCAACAGCACTTTGAAAAGTTTTTCTACCCACCTACCCGGCTCCTGTGTCTTCAAACAGCTGCTGGAGTTACATAATCCTGGGAGAAACATTGAGGAAAAAGCGAGATCAGAGGCTGAGAGAGACGGATAGAGGAACCAAGAGGGAGAACTGTTACAGAACATGTCCTCTGCCATGATATAATACGCAAAACGCACACTTTCACATGCTTACCTAACTGTAGCCTGAATGAGTAGACAAACAGGGACTGTTTCTTTAACATTTTCCAATTATGCTGCCTATATTATTGCAATATTGATGTTACATTAGTTATGATAAAACACCACTGTTGTGACATAAGAAAGACCCCATGACCCCAACTGAGCTGTGTTGCATTAAAAACAGGACGGGGGTGTGACTACACCGGGAGTCAGAAATGATCGCAGGGTGTGAATGTATGTATGTAAAGTTGTTGAGTGTATTAGTGCACATGTGAATGTATTTGTGTGGGTGGGCGGGTGCAATCTATGCTGTGTTTTGTCGGCAGATGCGGGTTAGAATAGAAAAGGTCCTCTGGGGAACGCACTTAAGGCATAGCTGGCTGCCTCTCTGACTGACAGAATTCCAAATACCTGTCTTACAGTGCCAGACATTGAACACACACTCACATGAATACACACGACTGTATATTCATCTGCATAAGTTATGCGGCATATACATCCATCCACCAGGCAGGTATAAGGTCAGTCCTCCTACACATAAAGACATACTTATCTTTCTTTGAACTTTGACCTGTTGTGTTGTGAACCAGTCACAGCACGGTATTACTAAATCTTTACTTCTATGATGGCAATGCAAATGGAGGAACCTTAAAGGACGTGGAAGATTGTGGCATCTCCTCTCGAGTCCCCACTGAGTACATTAACCATACCCCATATTCAGTGCTGTTGCTAGGTTGCATGTGCACGTCTGCTTGCTTCTGTGTGTGCGTGCCTGCATATGTGTGTGTACGTTTTGCTTGACTGCCTCCGTGCTATGGACACAAAGTGAGTTCTCTGCCTGTGAATTAGCTTCCATAGCAACCAGTGCCACACAGCTAGCCAGGCAGGCAGGCAGGCAGGCAGGCAGCGAAGTGAATGAACGCCGCTCTGCTTGTGCGATTTGAAAGTGGGCACGGGCCCGATGCCAAATCTGGGTATGGTGGGCATGCTGGCATGCTGACGGGTGTAGACAATGGGGCGTTGCTGTGGTGATTGGAGGGCTGGTGGGGTTTAACAATGTGCATTGGTATGTGGATGTCAGACAAAGTCAAAAGCAGCGTTCAATGTGATAATGGACCCGCTCTGTGTGTTTGACGCTCCTTCAGTTTGTTTTCCTACTGTTTCTCTCCTTCCATCGCTATTTTTGTTTGCTGCTCAGTATCGCTCCACTTTTCATCCTCTGTTCTCTCTCTGTTTGCTTTCCTTCTCTGATCTCACTCTCTCTCTCTCTCCCTGTGTTTGCTTTTCCCCTCTCTTCTCTCTCTTCTCTCTCTTCTCTCTCTGTGTCTCTGAGAAAGAGGTTGCGGCATTGCAGAGGTGGGTGTAATGCGGGGGCAGAGGAGATTTTTTTTTATCAGATTGTTATTGTCAGAGCTGGCCCATCACCTTGGATACACACACAAATGCACCCACACACACACACACCTTAGACGTCAGACACACGTCAACGTTAACAACTAACAATCAAGTTTGGGAACAAAACCAAAAAAAGCCATCAGAAACTGGGCCCAACAGTACCAAACTTTTCCGGACAAAGAATAAAACACCAAGTGAAAAGAACATAAACAATCATGGCTCAGACGTCAGAGTCTGACTTCATGTCAGCTTGTGATCTAGACGTCAGCCACAACCCAAGGTGTGCTGTTCAGTCACACACACAGAAGGGCAAGCAGGCGTATAGTCGGGATATGGCTAATTGCTAATGTTCTCATGCAGAGAAACCATGAGGGAGATGCTAATGACCTCTCACTCAGATGTCTATCGACTGACCAAGCCGTAGCCATGGTAGCTAGGATAAAAGCACACACACACACACACACACACACACACACACACACATACTCACATATTCACACACAAAACACAAAGTCACCTGAGGCTGAGATGAGTGATAAGCCTGAGCCAAAAATTTTAAATTAAATTATAATTTGATATCATCAATTATCTCACATGTTAGGATGTATTTCCGCCACTGTGAGCAAAACATAATGAATGCAGAGAATGGAGCTGCCAGGCTATTCTGAGCTTTAATATTGCATTAGTATTATATACCTATCATCTCTTTTGTTGGGGTAAAACCATGTGTGTTGAGCCTTTACACAAAGATTGGGGGGGGGGGGGGCAGGGGGAGATAGGGGGAAAGAGAGTGAAGGCTGCTGAATAGTAGAAGCACCTGGGAGAATAGTAATCAATCACACATGTGCACGCATATATACACACGCACAAACACACATAGGCAAATATGCGCTAAGCACAGCTGGGCTGCGGAGAAGCCATCTGTAATGCCACAATATAGCAGTCAGTGTGTACAAGTGTGTGTTCTTTCTGTGTGTGTGCGTGTGTGTGTATTTGTGTGTGACTTTGCATTTGCTCTCGTATCCGTGACTGCATGCATGTGCATGCAAGGAAAATCAAGATCAAGTTCCAGTTCACTCAACCGTTTCTCTCCTAATGATGAGGAATACACTCACACAAGCCTGCATTTACATGCATGCACACTTCTGCCAACACATACATGCTCACACATTTATGCCGACAAACACACACACACACACCTACACTCAGACGGGGACTCATGCATAAGTATCAGCTTTTACCTGCAGCCATAGGCTACATAGCAATGCATATTAAAAAGAGCAGGACAAAAGAGGGGCAATAGGCAAAGAGAGAGATGGATGAGACAAGCGAGCGATGGCGTGAAGGATGGATGGATGGAGGAGGGGAGGCCAGTGACGAAGGTTTGTACGGCCAGAGAGATCTGTAATGAGATCTCGGTGAGTCAGACAGGATGCTACACACTTATCCTGCCTGAATAACAGACAAGCAGCTGGGAATGCATTAGAATGTATTAGCCTAGCTGGCTAATATCTAAATCTGTGTCAATGTTATTAGCATGAAGCGCCACCTAACACTCTTGCACACATCGATCTTCCTGAAAAACAACTAGCCTAGTCATGTGGGTGGGGGAATTAGCTAAGGCTGGCAACAATTCACAGCTACCTAAGCAGTTTTCCCCCCGGCTTAAAATTAGAATAGGTTGACCCAGTGTTGCTTTTAGCATGTTAGCTTGTATCAGAGAGTGAGTCACAAGCTTTGCTGGGAGAAGCCACAGCACAAATTTAAACATCAGAGTAGTCAACAAACCCTGGGCTATCTCTGTGGCCGTATTTATTCATGTGGTTTGACACCCACCAACACACGCGCGCGCACATACACACACACTCACATACACACACACTCACACACACACACACAAACAAACACGTAATAAAAGCACATATTGGGCTTGCACACAAACTGGAGCACAGATGAGAAAGTGCATCAGATGTATGATCAAAGGACAGGGCTGCCAATATTCTATATTTTCTTAATGTCAAAAAATCCTGTGAAAAGATGAAAACCAATAATGGTGAACCTACTAACAAGTATTGTCTGTGTATCCAAAGCCCGATGTAGCTTATTCCTCTGTTCCATAGTCCATTGTTGTCAAAAAAAAACTATTAAATCAGTAGACAATCAGTAAACCACAGTGTTGCACTGTTGCATTTCTAACAAAAAAGGCAAAATAATTTTAGAAAACAACAATGTACCCCGCTGTTTTAGATAATTATTTATCCTTTTTTGTTAGAAAGAAAATATCATTGTGAGCCGTTTTTAAAGATTTACATCAATAGGAACAAACGAGTTGGGTGCCAGAGGCAAGGTGGGTAAGTTTGAATGCCACATTCAAGTCATATCTTTTAGACTGTAACCTCGGGCAGCCAAGTAATAAAAAACAGTCACCTCAGCATCCCAGTTGGAGTGGTTGCAAATTGGAGATATTGGGAATTCTGACAGTGACAACAAATTGTTGTTAACTGAATCATATTAACTCATTTAAAAGAAGCTTTTCCCAATTTGTTTGTATCTACTTTGTATCTAAGACTTTTTAATGAATTGCTGCAAAAATCTACTGTAACACCGCAAATCGAGCTGATTTAGGGTATTTAAATGATATGACAAGGTTATTACAAGGTAAACAGTGGGAGTGTTGGAATAACGGTGAGTTTTCCTGTCCTTACCATTCTTGGGACATTCTATGACGTACAGACTAAAACATTGTTCATTTAGGTCTTGGGATTTGTTGACGCTAAGAAAACTATAAAATAAGGCCTTTCTTGTCCTCTAAGACCAGTAAGTAATTCTACAGTTGAGGTAATTCTTCTATTCTTTTTTCATTTTGTTGCTACTTTGTGAAAGCTATTCCTTCTCACAAAGGAGGGTGATAAGGTACCTTCTCATCCCTCCACATGTCCCTCCAGCCCCTCCTGACATCTCCTCTCACACACCCTCCCGTCCTCCACTTACATTTCTCTCCATCCCTCTCTGTATCTCCACTTCTTCCCCTGAACAGCTCCATCTTTCAAAAAAGCATTCTGCTTTACAGCCTCCTCCCGTCTCTACTCCCCTCCTCCTTTGAGTTACCCCATCTCACTCTCTTTATCTTCTCCCCTTGTGCCTCCATCTTTCACTGTTTCTCTCTGCCTCTTCCACTACCCAGCTTTCTCTCCCCAGCTCCCCTTTCTTTAACCTTTTATGCTCTTCCTCTCTTCCTCCGCTTTTTAACCCACCACTCTCTTCCTAACGCTGGTGTAAACAGACGTCTCTCTCGCAGTGTATCTCAGCTCTCTGTTTCAGTCTTTCCATCATTCTCTGTGCTGCTCCGCCAACATCCTATACCACACCTCCTCCCACCCTCTCTCATGCCTCTTTCTCTTCTCCCTTCCTCCCATTTCCCCTTCCGCCTTTTTCCATCTTCAGCTCACATCTGCTAGTCTAACACCAATCTTCTCCCTTTTCAGCATGCTACCTCACCCCATTACACTTCATTATTGGGTCTGTTCTTTTTTATCACTCTTCCCCTCTCCGCCCCTCTAGCTCACTTTCAAGATGATGCATGATTGCATATTTCTGTCTCATTTAAGCAGCCACATGCTTGCGCATAGACACACACATACCTTTTCCCTGTTAATATATTCAGCGTGCATAATGTCATCGTCAAGGTTAACAGCTGAGGTGCTAATGTTGAGTGGATCCGGGGGTTATAGGTGATATAGGAAATACTGAGGTATGGGCACTCATACTGATTAGTGAGTTTCATCGCTGAAGAGTCACCAAGTATTTTGCTGTGATGTCATGTGATGACCTTTCATATACATCGTCAAGGAAAATATCATAACCATAATATAGTAGAATTGATGATCCTCTAATCAAATGGTAATTATTGTCACGAATGTTTGGAACTGGAGGCAATCAAGTGAAGAGAATTTCATGCTGTTTTAGCCTCAGCCCTCTATCTTTGTCCCCTCGTTTATGTTCATTAGTGTGAAGAGCCGCCATTGTTCCATAGATAATTCATTAACATGCATGGCAGCAGCGCCTGTGCGTTTGTTTGTTTGTGTGTTTGTAGCGTGTATATGTTCGGCACGGTGGACGAACAGATGCAAAAAGCATGACAAGAAAATAACCTTCCCTCCCTCCCTCGTCTGTGGCGGTGACGAGACGCCTCTCTTGTGCTGTCTCTTTCTCTCCCCCTCTATTTTTATCATCTTTACACCCTCTACCATCTCTGTCTCTCCTTCCATCTCACTCTCCTGCTTTCTCTCTCTGACTGTCTCTCACTATTTCGGTCTCTCTGTCCTTGGGTGTCTGCAGCCAGCTGTGTCTTCGGGCCATTAGTGCCCCCCTCCCCTCCATCCATTTTCCCCATCACTGATTCCTCCAGCAGACTTTAACCCCTCCCCCACCCTGCTCTTACTCCTCCTCTCTCCTCCTCCTCCTCCTCCCCTCATACTCCTCTGTCCCTGTGACCACTGGGGCTCCATTGTCACAGCAACTGCTGATAGTCTCGTCCTCAGTCCGGTATTCCGTTACGCCACTGCACCAAAATCAGTGGACTGTACGCAGACACATCTGTAAACATGCACACTCAAAGACATAAAGGAACACAAACACTGGTTATAGAAAAAACACATACCAACACATCTATAAAATAAAAAAACACATCTAATTTTCACATAACACATTGTGCTATTGCAACATGCACACACCCACACACACCAAATCTACACAGTCAGCATCCTCCCCTTTCTGTTTATGTAAACATCTTGTTGTGCTGCTAGCCTCTTGCGGCTGCCTCCCGTTATGAAAAGTTATTGCGCTGAATAATGTAGTGCCGTTTATCTCTCTACACCCCTACCCTAACTCACTCATCATAATAAAGCCGTGATTGATCCACTTCCCACCGTGGCATGCTGATGCTAAGATAGTCTTTGGCCATTGGAGGCACAGTGGAGGAGAAAGAGGTGGTTGCCTTTCAGAAAGTGGGCCACGGGTATCGTGTCCCCGCCATGTCTGTGCGGTCAGCAGAAGGCAGCTGGGCAGGGCCATGTGTGATGCAGAAGATGATTACTGTTTCAATCTTCTTTTTCAAATTACTTGAAATCAGTACAGATTTCTGGTAGCTTTAGACTTTAAACTGTAGTCAAAAGCAAAAGTCGAGGCCTTAGTGCATATATAACATTTCTCTGAATGACAGTGGGCTTTAATAGACTTGACTGGATTATATTTGTTCACATGACACGTAAAATGAAGCTATGTTTACTTGCAACCCGTCATCACAAATTCACAAATGTCAGTGGGTGGTGGCCAGTTCAAACAAAGAGTGACTTCACTGTTTCATTTAATACATTGTTAGTGCCTTAAGATGTATATGTATCCAGTAATTCAAAGAGCTCAAAATCCTTGATAGATTTATTTTAATGTTCTGTTTACTTGAAGCACCTCAGATTTATCTTGCACCCTTATGTGGGTGTCCAAACCACCAAGTAACCACTGCTCTAGATTATGACCAGGTCAACCAACTTATAATTTTTTTAATTTGTGTTTTATTTAGATAATTGTTTGTGACGTAAATTTTTCAGCAATTCACGTGGAAAAAAAAGAAAAGACCAGAAGAAGATCTTAAAAAACTATCTCTTAACTCCACAGGGTACCTTGGGGAGTTTGTAAACTCTAGTAGCACTATGGAAAAAAGAAATATTGAAGGCATAACTCTGTCTTACAGCATTCTATCAAATTTCCATCGTCCCACGGTATGTATCGCCCAACCTGTGTTAGAATAGATGAGACTAGACTGCACTAGAGTTCAAATGAGTGTAACAGCAGAGTCTAAAGTGCTTTCTTGGAAAAGTGGAAAGGTTTATATGTATCTGAATTCCCCTCCATGTTTCTTTCCTTCTATTTTAAATGGATTTGCAGTTTTATATTCTGACAGCTTTGACTGCAAAATGACGACTGTCTTTGCCAATGCCGTCCCACCCCACCCTCCACACAATATCTCTCTCTCTCTCTTTCTCTCTCTCTCTCACAATCCATTTTAGGTCCCTTTTAGCCACTGGAGGACAATAAAAATGGGTCATCCAAAAAAGGGGGGCACGCGCACACACACCGAGACATATACACAAAATGATGGCCCATTGCATCCCCCTTCCTGTCAGCTCACACTCCCCCCTCCTCTCGCCCCTTCTCCTTCCTTTCTCCAGTCCTTCCTCCCTTACATCCATCACCCATCTCCCCCCCCCCTCCCCTCCAACCACTCTATTGATTGAGCTATTCAATTTCCGGCTGTAATTCAACTACACTGTTGCACTTGAATATGTAAATGAGCCCATGGGGGTTGCCGGTGCTGTTGCTGTCATGGAAACCTTCTCATCAAACAGATACGCGCACACAGGATGCTCGCGCACACACGCCTCCTTTGGGGTTAGGAAGGCAAGGTGAAATGTGTATGTGTGTGTGTGTGTGTGTGTGTGTGTGTGTGTGTGTGTGTGTGTGTGTGTGTGTAGGTGAGTGTTGTGCTCATGTGAAATTGAAACTTTGACAGTGGCATGAGATTTGGCGAGGGCTGAAATGACTTCACTGTGCCCTTGGGTGTGTACGTGTGTGTTTGTGTGTGTTTGTGTGTGTTTGTGTGTGTGTGTGAGCGAGAGAGAGAGAGAGAGAGAGAGAAAATACGCCCCACCACCACCTCTCCTCTCCTCTCTCTCTCTCTCTCTCTCTCTCTCTCTCTCTCTCTCTCTCTCTCTCTCTCTCTCTCCCTCCCCCCTCACACCCCGCACCATGTTTGTGCAGCCCTCTAATCGCACTGACAGGAGAACAGCACTCTGTGTGGCTTCTGCCACCATGTATGCACAGAGACACACAGAGAACATAAACACATGCAGAATTAATACATTCTCCGTGTTTTCTCTTTCTTGCACATGAACACCAGCGAACTCCTAGACACTCGCGTACACACACACTCTCACATACACACACCTGCTTCAATCGCAGCAAACAGTGTTGTGTGTCGTTAATGCGCTCCTCTCCCTCTGTGCCACTGTCTGTCCCTGTATGTTGTTTTGGGGACATTTTTAGGTCACGAGGATGTCACACCAATGTGCGTGTGTGTGTGTGTATGCACACACAGGGGGACAGGGAGAGTGGCTGTGTTTACTGCAATGTGTGTTTGTATCTGTGAAACTGTTTATAGCATTTGAATTTGTGGTCTGTATTTGTGTGCATACAAGCAGTGTGCATGTAGCATTTGATGGGATTTTTAAAATCCGTTTTTTTTACAATATTCAGCAACAATCAAAGCAGAAAACATCCTTATTATTTATTAAGAATTTAACACTCAAAAACTGGGTTTTTGAGACTGTGTGGGTGCTGGCTTCATCAAATTTGACTGGCAGTGCTGGCAACGTAAGCAAACATCCCCAAAAGTGTCATCAGGTTTTGATCCAAACTGTGATTGGTGCTCTGAAATATTTGACATCAGCTTTTTCCAGCTGAGCCCTGCCCACTTCAAACCAGTGAAAAAAGAAACAACTATTAGACAGACACATCAGTCTCTTGTGTTAAATAACCAAAACTGTTTAAACCTTGGCAGAAAACTGCGTGTTCATGTGGAACTGCATTGCTCATAGTAAGGAGCTGATTGAAATAAAAATGGTTTTCCAGGCTTTTTCAGTATTAGGACCTTTAGTAATAGAGGAATCAGGGCAATTGTTTAAAATCAATGCAAAGCTTTCTCTCTCCCTCCCTCAACAGATAAATTATTAATGCAGCTCATACAAGCAAGGGCATTTATCTGAACAATAATACGTTATTTGATGATGTGATTGGGGTTAAAGTGTTCAGCTGGCAGCCGGGCCCCATCTTGAATCAATGAATCAAGAAGGAAACATTTTCTCTCCCCTGCAAATAACAAATGTCTCCCATAGTGGTTTTGCTTGAGCTCAATTTTGGGGAAAGTGGAAGCCTTGTGGGCATACGTGAGTGAGTGCTTGTGCGTGTGAGCACAGGCATGTACGTGTATGCATGTATGTATATGTGTGTGCACACTGCTAGGCAAATGAGCTTGTCAGTATGCGGTGCAGGCCTCTCTCTGGTGGCAGGCAGATGACAGTGCAGTGATTGGGCTGATTTCACAGAGGACGTGAGGGGAAATCTGAAGGCTGCCTCTGGGCTCAGGTGCTTATCACCTCCCCCGCACACACTCTCCCACACACACATACACACACACACACAGACACAGACACACAGATATACTCTACTGCTAACTTTTGCAGTCCACAAACACAGATGCAGTGACACACACATGAAACCAGAGACTCAGACGGGCAGACACTTGTGTGACATATGCACACATGCATACATGCACTCCTCCCTGTCTCTGAGACTTTATTACAAAGTTAATTATCAAAATCTCCCATGAGTCTGCTAGCCTGTCTGTCTGTCTGGCCACCCAAGGCTAGCCACACGCAGGCACACACACATCTGCAGATACGAGTGTTTATGTATGCGTGTGAGACCAATTATTATAGCCCAGGGCATGTGGGAAAGGGGAAATTAGAGTTTGTATGAAGGTCTGCATGCACTTCCTAAGACAATCATTGACAATTAATTACAGCGTAAGTGGCAGTTGGTATGTCGCACAAACACACAGGCCAACAAATTCCTTTTGGCTAAAGGATTGCTGTTTATTGATACACCAATCTTATCAAACGTCTGCACATTGTTGGAGTTTTTCTAATTTGAAGATGGTTTTTCATGTGTGCACTAATATATTGATTTTGCTATCAAGCATGCACATGTTATAATATAATGTTTACATTTCATTCCTATATGACATTTTGAGGCATTTTCATAACACAGCTTCTGCTGCAATTGTGGTGCCTTCCAACAGCAACATGGGGCTGCTCACTTATGAACAAAGTTCTGGTAAATTTATTTTTTTAGCTCTTGTTTTATAACTTCACTCTGGTCATATTATGTTCAGAGATTTCTTGTTTAATGTGAGCTAATCAATGAAATTCCCTCATGTTGAAAGTATTGAATCTTTAATCCTGAATCTTGAATGTAAAACTATATGGCTCAGAATAGGATGAAATCTGCATTTTAATCAAGCATCCATGAGGTTTAAATAAGGTGTTGTTTTTCGCCTTTATAGTCCACACGAGAAACATGTTTTTCATGCTGGTTGTTCAATAAGGAAGAAAAATGCGCTTCTTTTAGTAACGTCAGCAGACAAAATTTATGTTATTTAATTCAGAATAATAACTTAATTAATAACTGCAATATTTAGTCCAGCTGAATCAAACTCTGGTTAATTTCCCTCCCAATTCGTTTGGGCAGATCTGAACACAGCAATCATTCTTGGGTCTTGATCTTGATCTGAACCAACTGAAATGCATACTCTCCTGTCATAGTTGTTCTTACTGCATACTGGGATGGATATGCCCAAAATCAACAGTTGCTAGAGGCTAGCTGGACAATGAATCTGATCCGGACTAACAATGGCATACATGACCTTTATGATATTTGGGCAGGTAGAACTTTCTTTAGGACTTCCTTCCTGTGTTTACTTTCTCACTCCTGCCCAAGAAACAGCTAACCAATGAGGAGAGTGACTTTTAGTGATGCATTTTGTTTTGTTTAAAAAAAATTGTGAAAAGAATCCAAACCAAGGGGAAAATGCAACGCATTGCCAACTCATCCACAGATTCAGACCAGAGCAAACAAGCTATAAGTTTGAAAAGGCCCTAAAGCTCAAGTCATTTCTGGTGCAATGCAAAAATGATCTACTGTATCTACTACAATTTGCACTGCTGAAGGGGAGCAATAGTAACTAGAACCATTAGCTCTCAGATTAATCGTCATGCTGCTCCAAATATGGTTAGTACTATGATTGATAGCATAGCATTACTACCAGCTACTATGATTATTACCAAATGTGTTTTTATTTACTTGATTCATCTACCAATCCATGCATGCTATGATCCAAGTATAGAGATGATTTTACTGTATTGGTTCTGATAAGTTAGCATGCTAAATATGTTGTTATGAGAACCTACAAAGCCATTAGCACATTGTGTCCTCCTCGGGTGTCTGCTGAGTGATTTTAGTGCTTTAGCAGTTTACACGCAACTATATCTGATGACTGTGGTCGATTTTCATCCAGCTCCAGAGGTTGTACAGTGCTTGTAACTGGGCCGAACCAACACAGGAATGCAGTTTCACTTCAATTCACGGCAGTGTAGCAATTTAAAATAAATTACCTTTGATGGTTCACAAAAGATTGAAATGGGAACTTTAAAAGAGAGCAAAAAATAAATAAAAGGATTGACAAATGACAAAAGATAAACTGAGAGTAAGGGGACTGCGAGAAGTTCAGTTGGTGTCGCTCCATTTGGTTAAAAGTGACTCAATAGCTGCTGTCAGTGAAAAAGAAATGTTCGACAGTCTGCCTATTTTCCGTCTATCTGCCTGTCTGTGTGGCTGTGTTTCTGCATGTCTGTCCATGTATCTGATTGTCTCTGTGTCCATCCCGCTGTCTGTTTATCTCTGTCAAGTTGTCTGTCTTTCTCCAATCTCACACATCTGTCTGCAGCAGGAAAGACTGTAAATTAAACATCTAAGATTCTCTCTCTCTCTCTCCCACTCTCTCTGTTCCTCTCACCCTCCTCCCCTGTCTTATGCGCTCACTCAGCCCTCCCTGGCTCGCCCCCGACTGTATTTCTTCTTCCTCCTTTCATCTCTGTCCTTCCCCTCTCTTCTCTCTGGGCGAGATAAAGAGAGAGAGGGTGAGAGATGGCGCGAGGAGGCGGAGGTCTGGGGTGGGATGAGATCATAGAGGAGATGAGGCCGTGTGGTGCGGATGGATAGACAGATGCATTGATAAGGGCTGCCGACTCAACAGCACGCTCGCTGCATAGCCGATCCCTCTCCTCCTGTCTCTCTACCTCTCTCTCTCATCTCTCTTTTTCATTTCAGGACTAATGCTCCCGTAGCCTTCAAATGTCAGTTCAGTATGGCAACCCATTAGATGGTTAGGCAGAGTGGCTGACAGCTCTCTCTCCCTCGCTCTCCTTCTCTCTCTTGCCTTCTCACACACATTCAGGACAGAATGATTGTCTGAGGCTTTTGCCATCATTCAGAACAGGTGAGAAAGAAATGAGAGACAGGGAGAAGTCGAAGGAGCATATATTTGGTAATGGATCACATGACTACTTGTATGTTAATGGGGTAGTTTTCTCCATGTATTGTTTCTGTATAACTTTACTGTTTTGGTTTACTCACCACTTTGGAGCAGCATCGTTTCCAGCAGCAGCAGGCAGCTGTTTTCAGCGGAAAAAAAGATGCTCTAAAAAACCACTGTACACTGCCTGCTCAGCACCAAAAACACAAGACAGAGCTGGTGAACATAGAGGAGGATTTAGCAGCTAATGAGTCAGATATCAGGAGTTGGTAGAGACCAAAAACAAAGCTTAAAGAGAGTGAATATTGGACTTGGTTTTGCAGGTGGTCAGAACACATGGAACGAATGTTGCTCCGGACTTACTGGATGTTTTAATAAGCAACTTTTTGCTTATTTTCTTGTTAGCTGACAAGTTTGCCATATCAGCTTCATGAGGACATCAGTGTTATGATGTGATTCATTATAAAATTAGCTTTGTTTTGATCAGCTGTACCATTAAAATACTTCTTATACTTTAATACAGTAACAGTAATCCAATAATATAACAGTGGAATTTTGACTTGACAGTTACTTAAAAAGAGGTGGTATTATGCTTTTTGGCTTTTCCCCTCTCCTTTATTGAGTTTTATGTCTTTTTTGTGCATGTAATAGGTTTGCAAAGTGAAAAAGTCCACCCCAAAGAGAGTTCCCATCTCCCACAGAAAACACTGCTCTGAACTGCTTGAAAACAGCTCGTTTGTAGTCCAGCCGTTTCCCTTTCATGCCTGTGACGACACAGGGATGAAAGCTAAATGCGCCTCATATAACTTACGTCTAAATACTTATTTCTGCAACCCACTGAAAAACAAATAGATCCAGCAAAGCAGAAATAGAGACAGAGAAAGAGACATATATATATATATATATATATATATATATATATATATATAAACAGAGAGAGAGAGACAGAGAGAACGGCATGAAACAGAGGATTAGGGGCTTAGTTAGCCTGCATGAAATCCCCTTTTCCTCTCACGCCCTACAAAGGGAAGAAGGCAATTGTCCACATTATACAAAAAGAGGAAGAGAGGGAGGCATGGAGGGGTGTGTGTGATGGTGAATCCATCGTTGTTTTTTATGTTTCCCCTGCTCTGCTCTGCATGGCTGCTGCCCCACCTGTGACATCACATTTATCAATACAGGAAGCTGTTTTTTTCTGTATTTCCTTGTTTGGCAAAGAGGGAGATGAGGGAGGCAGGGAGGAAAAAGTGACATTGGCCTTGAAACCTGCTATTGTCTCGCCTCCAGGACAGCCAGCCAACCAGGCAGCTCAGTCAGAGAGAGAGAGAGAGAGAGAGAGTGGAAGAGATGGTTGCCATGGTTACTTCCCGGGAGATGCGAGCACACTTGTTTATCTGTTGGCCGAGGGAGCGTGCACGGCGGGGCCCTCTCGCTGAGCAGATGTGTGCGTGTTTGTGTGTGTGTGTGTGTGTGTGTGTGTGTGTGGATGCGACTGAATGCAGACACGCAGACAAACCAGGTCTCATAAACTGAACCTTTCACGGCTTGCTTTGTACACAAACCTACACACACATACACAGACCCACCTGCTTAATAGAACTCCAGCTTACCTGCTTGGTGTTATTGAACCAACACGAGTGGACTGATGGAAGCTAATTGGCCTGGTGTGAGCTGAGCACCAGCTGAAGAAAACAGGAGAGAGAAAAATATAAAAGGGAGGAAAGGAAGATAGAAACAGACAAAAGGGAGCAGGAGGGAGAGTAGGCTGGATGGCGAGCAGAGAAGAGGGAAAGGAAATGAAAGCAGAATGAGAAAAAAGTTAGACAAAAAGTAGCGGATGTAGTAGGGAAAAAGACAGAGAGGAAATGAGAAGGGAGAAAAAAGGGGGAGCCAGAGAGAGAAAGAGGCAGAGGCTCAGATAAAGAGCAATGTAGAGGAAGAATGAGAAAATTACAGCATGTGAAAGAAATTAGAGAAAACGTGAATGAGACAGAAATACGAAGGAATACCTGGCTAGAGAAGTGGCGGGGGAAAAAAGAGATGGAAACAACAAGAAGCGATGAAAGGGGAATATCAGAATAAGGGAGAGGATGAGATGACTTATGATGTGACGAGATGCGATGCGATGAGTGCAAGCCGAGGCGTGCTGTCATGTTAGCAGAGAGCAGCCCCAGTCCTCTAGAGCAGACACTGCAGGCACTGTAGTATGTCAAATGTCACAGGCACTGCTCCCTCTCTCTCTCTCTCTCTGACACACACACACACACACACACACACACACACACATCATCATCATCATCATCATAAGCAGACGCCCCCACAGAGGCTGCTTACATGTTTGTGAAATTGCTGGCGTGGGGATTGCTTTTGCATTTTTTTTAACTCACCGCGTGAGGTCATACATATTTATACACACACTATGGGCAGAGAGGAACACAGACACTCACATACAGCATTAGCTTCCTATGGGCTTTATGTACCAGCAGCGCGGTCTCCATGTTGATAGCCCATTACCTGAGACAGATAGGCCTCTAAGGCACTGTGTTAGCTTGTGCTGCCAGCTTCATTTGCACAGAGACAAATTGTGTAGGTGGGTGTCTCTATATGCATGTGTGTGTGTGTTTGTGTGTGTGTGTGTGTGTGTGTGTGTCTCTAGTAAACTGTGTATGTTTGATAGTTTCAGCTACAGTTGTGTGTGTTTTCTGGTTTTATCTTTATGTGTGTGAAAGCAGCAGTGTTGTGTGCCTACAGAGCAGGACAATGTTACACAAGTCACCCAGCGAGTGAAAGAAGAAAAGTCAGGAAAGAGAAAGAGTATTTTTGCTATGTGAGGTGAGCGCCAGAGTCACCCTCCTTAAAATAACAAGCTAGCCCTTTCCCTCAGGACAGTAGACAGCCATCCTGCAAGCTGCCTGATCCTGGGCTGCCCTAGTTCACTGCTCAATCCATCTCCCTCTTTCTCCCTCTGTCTCTCTCACTTCCAGTTCAATGTCTTTGTCTCTCTCTCTCACTCTCCATGAATCACACACATAGTCGGCGGTGGCCTAATAAGCAGGCTTTCTCTTTCCCGACTTTTCTTCTTTCACTCGCTGGGTGACTTGTGTAACATTGTCCTGCTCTGTAGGCACACAACACTGCTGCTTTCACACACATAAAGATAAAACCAGAAAACACACACAACTGTAGCTGAAACTATCAAACATACACAGTTTACTAGAGACACACACATACACACACACATGCTAACAAGCCAGACCACCTCCACCTCCAGCTAAGCTTAATGAGCTCTCCCCTGGCTAACTGGCCCTGAAAAGGCAACCGTCAGCAGCCCAAAGCCCATCTATCCAGCGAGCTCTAATTTTTATCAGCCTCTGCACTTCAGCAGCAGATCCCTCAGCTCTGTCTCGCTAGCTGTGCAGGGGAGGCTGCGAAAGAATAGGCCTCATTCACTCAATTAATAGCTCTCTGTGTGTATGAAACGATGCTGAAATACATGCAGTGCCAAAACTGGAAAGAGTGGATAAATTAAAGCGGCAAATGGTTTTAAGGACTTAGCAGTGTCTAATTTGCAACTAAAATGGTTTTTATTCCATATATAAATAATGATAGTAAGCAAATTTGTGGAGATATTGCTCAGAAGATGGATAGAAGAATGCAGTAGGGGCAAAATCTCATTACACCCTTGATAAGTTTGCGTTTGTATCCATGTAAGTGTGTGAAAGAGCAGTCCGCATTAATTCTTCATATGCTTATGTCTTCTTGACCTGGATGTTTGTGTATCCAGGAATGTATGTGCATGTCTGCTTGAAGGTGTGTATGCTTTCACAGCTGTGTGTATGCGCGTGTGAGGATTTGAGCCAGTAAGGCCTGCAGGCTGATGGGCTGTATGGAAATTAGGAGAAACACCGCTGAGAAGCAGGTGATGGAGGAGATGGGGAGGAGGGAAGTGGGAAGAGGGAAGAGGGAAGGGACGGAAGGAAGGAAGAAGGGGTGGAAGGGAGTTAGATAATGAGGACTCTGATGAGAGGGATGGAGAGCCCTGAATAGAGACGTCTCAGAGGTCGAGAGAGGTAAAAAAGAGAGGAAGGAGGAGGACGGAGTGGTGGAGAGGGGTTATGAATGGACAGGAAAATGGGATATAGCTGCCACTAGTGGCAGCCTGTGGAAATGAATAATAGATGTGGAGGAGGGAGGAGATGAGATGAGAGGAGGGTAGGAAAGTGAACAACAGAGAGAAAGGGTTTTATTCTGATGTGAAGGAAAAAAGGTAAAATAACAGATTATGATGAAATATGATTCAAAAAGACGCCTGGACCACAGGAGACAACAGGGATGTGAGAAATTAGAGGGCAGGTGGAGCTTCAACTATTAAAAAGATGTGAGGATAATAGGAGCCGGGCGAAGTGGTCACAGGCTTTAAACGAGAGGGGGAAAAGGAAGAAGAAAAGAACAGCACACTGGGGAGACAGAGCTAAGGACGGCGTAATTTAGCCAAAACAGAAAAGAGAAATGGGGAAAGAGCGTGAGCAGAGAGATAAACACAGAAAAAAGGATGAGAGGGGAGGAGGATGGGGAAGGCCAACAGACTGATACAGAGAGAAGAGAGACGGAGACGAGGGAGGAGGAGGGTGGCGCTGGCAGTGGAAGGACACGGGTGCAGGAGTGGAGGCTGTGGCATGCAGCTCAAGTTGGCATGGACTCTATCACTCACTCTCAGGCCTGGGCACAGGGCCCTCAGTGGCAGAAACACACACACACACACACACACACACGCTTAGATGTACGGGCACAAGCGGATCAAACACAAGGACATTCGCTCTTTCTCTAAGTCTCTCTGTTCCACACACACACACATACACAGCAGACACAGACAGAGAGAAAAACATTGAGCTCAGACACAGCCTGACGCATGCACACACTCAATTAGTCTCAGCACACACACACACACACACATACGAAGGAAAAAATGGATGGATGAGCGTGTGCATGAAGGTGTGTGCATGTGTGTGTGTCTAATTGTGCCACCGCTGCCAGAGCAGAATGAGGGATGGTGTCTCAGAGCTGCTGCTGCCGCTAATAGCCACTGACTGGAGGTGACAGGCTCTCTCTCTCTCTCTCTCTCTCGTTCCTCTTGTTTTCCGTCCAATCAGCAGTCAGCACATCTGTCCTTCCCTCTTTCCCTCAAACCAGTTCAGTTCATCCTCTTCCCTTTGTTTCTCTCTACCCCTTCTCCCTCTCACATCTCTCCTTTGCCCTTTTACCCTAACGCCCCACCACCACCATCCCCCTTCACCGCGCCTGCTTTCATCTCCTCACCTTACCTCCTGACACCGTTCAACCCCCCTCCTCCTCCCCGTCCTCTCCTGTGCTGATAAACAGAAGATGACTCACACACGAATGGTCGCATATGTGTGTGTGTGTGTGTGTGCACGCGCACATGTATACAAAGATTGTTGTCAGCAAGGGGACGTGTGTGTGTTGATGGGTGCTTTATTTTGTTATGTGCACATGCATTCATTACGATTGTCTGTGTATGCATGCATGTGTGTGGGTGCACAGGTAGGAAAGTTATTATTCCTGGTGCGCTGCAGCATTTCAGGCCCGGATGGACAGATCAAACAAAGACTAGAGGACGAGCACACACACATACACAGGGAGAGACACACACATCTATGTCTGCTCTCCTCCAATCTCTTGCTGTCTTTTCATATCCCTTGCTTCTGCAGTTGCCTCACGTCTGGACTCTGTCCACAGAGAGACGAGAGACGAGAGACGAGAGAGAGCACTGCTCTGTTTTCTATCTGAACCAGGTTATTAGACACATGCAATTAGCGGGCTTGAGCAGGATAAATATGCCTCTGTGTGTCTGTGCGTGTGTGTGTGTCTGTTTAAGGGGGGTGGAGTATTTGTGTGCAATCAGGGACACAGTGTATGGGATGCATCTGGGTTGGCCTGATGTGGAGAAGGGGGGCGGGGGTGGAGATTGCTAATATCATAGATGCTGCTGAGTGTGTGTCCCATTTGAACTGGTTTATATAGTTCTGAGCAGTACGTGTAAATTCATATCAAAACCTTGTTTATCTGTGTTAGTGTGTGTGAGTGGTTGGTGTGTGGTCATCACAGTACACAAGTCTTCAAGACATGAGGATGTGTTTTTATGTCTTCAGTGTTTCGGTACTTATATGATGTGCGTAAGTGTGTGTGCATGTTGGAGGGGGAGGGGCCGGCTGTGTGATGTCCTTCCTACGGGGAAAGAGGCGGAAGGGGGGGGGGGTCTTTTAGTCTGCCGAAGCAACCATCCATCGCCACCGCTGCAACAACAACGCCGCGGTAACACAGAACCAGACTGGTGCAGGGGATAAATAGGCGATGTGTACAAGCTCCCTTGCTCTATTTATCTATCTGTTTTCTCCTTTTTTTTTCTTATGTTTCTTTTACTTGTTTGGCCCATGTTGCATCCGATCTTTTATCTGTTATCTGTTCTCTTTTACTTTCTTTACTCCCTCTGTCTCTCTGTCAGATATTTCGCATTAATGGGGCCTTCGCGGGAGCTCTCTGAGGCCTGACCTAAAGGGCGAGGATGGAATTGAAAGAAAGAGAGAGAGAGAGAGAGAGAGAGAGAGAGAGAGAGAGAGCTTGCAGTCACAGTTTCCTCCTGAAAGCGCTCTTTTTCATTTCTTTTCATCAGCCACCGCCTGCCTGCGTATCTCGCCTCTCCTCCTCTTTTTCTCCCGCGCGCAAATCCCCTTTCTCTTTAGCTCATATGTATGCAAATAAGGCATCCTATGCAAATGAGACAGGTAGAGACAGGGAGTGGAAGTGCAGAGGGAGAAGAAATGTGCTGGGAGAGATGGAGAGAAGAGGTGAGGGGGTTGAAGACGGGATGAAAGGAAGGGGCGATGGAGGATAGAGAAGGGGTGAAAGAGGAAGTAATGCAGGCGGTTCGCCCCTCCCAGGTTCCAATCTGTTGTTGAGATTTTTGGCTGCCGCTTCCCATGCAACCCAAAAAATTTCTAATCATACCAGGCATGGCATTTTGAGCCAGAATATATGATTAATGCATCCATGATTCCCTGTCATGTGCTGTCAAAACCCCACTATAAACAAATGCTATGATTGGTAGCCTCTGTCTCACATCAACAGTGTTGTTAGATGTACTGTTTTTAAAAATGATGTCCATGTTTTCCACCAACCCCTTGGCTTCCTACACAAAGAAGATGTGGCAACTTACCCCTCCTCCCCCTCCCTCCATATGCATTTGTTTTCTCTTTCGTTTTACTGAAAAGGATAAACATCTTGGAAGGCATTTTTCCATCGGCCTTTCTCTCCTTCCACCATCTGCCATTGTGAGAAACTCTGAAAGCTTCAGCTCTGCTTTTGCTGGAAGAGGAGCAGCTCTCAGTTTTGTGGCACGAGGCGGTCCAGCACATTTTCCGTGAAATCCAACCCTGTTGCACACATTGGAAACTGCAGTCAATCCTCTAAGCACTTTAAAATTAGTGTTGTAATGATTTATTGATGTTAAAATGCTGCACTGAGCTAGACAACTGGCTGTCAAACGTAATGGTGCTGGATGGCACAATCAGTTTTGCCTTATGTGTTCAGGTCTCTAAATACATTAGGAGGCCAGGGTTGTGTTGCCGAGGAAACAAGGATGGCTTGGCACTAATTGGCTGTAGGTTGGTTGCTAGGTGCTGGGTGGAGCAGATAAGCTAGCTAACTTTAAATGATAGATGGATGGAAGGTTTACATAATTATCTCCTTGGTAAACATATTCAATATGTCTCAGTGTCAAACCACCACCTATTGTATTACCTGATCACAGTCATCTGAGGTGACTTTGCGTGTGTGTGTGTGTGTGTGTGTGTGTGTGTGTGTGTGTGTGTGTGTGCGTGTGCGCACGTGTGTGTGTGCGCGTGTACGTATATGAGCAGACTTGAATGTGTGTGTATACATGTGGTGAAGTCTGCAACACCAGCGGCAAGCTACTGGCACACATGCTGATCCAGATATGGCCTCCTACAGAGTAAGAAATGTGTGTGTATTGGTGACAGAGAGCGAGTGTGTGTCTTGTAGTATTATCTGCCAGATGACAAATGTGTGTATGAGTCTGTCTTATGCGTGTGTGTGTGTGTGTCTCGGCGTATTCGTGTTCAGATGGGACCAAAGCAGCAGCACACAGAGCTGTCACTGCATCCACTGACCAAGCTGCCTTTTGGCTAAGTGTCAACCCTGCAGTCTCCGAACGCACACACCACGAACACACACTCATACTAGCTTCTTATGAGCTAAATGCTAAAGATTTAGGCTGCTTAACCAAACACATTTGATGGATCGCAGTCGCGCCAATCTGACACCAGATAATCATGGAAGCACATATCTGCTGCCCCCTAGCAGAACACTGCCTACGGGAAAAGATACAGTGCAGAGCTGACAGGAAAACAATAGCTGACTACAGGCTGTGGAAGTCACAAAATTACATTTGAATAAACTTGATTCAGTAGATATGTGCAGAAGAACAATATTCAGGGATTTTATATGCAGAACATCCATGGTTTATCTTATATTCTGTCATGTTTGTTCCCTTTTCTGTACCTTAGGTCTCATTTATGCTGTATCTACCACACTTTTTCCTTCCATCCAGCAGCATCCTTTCACATCTTCTAAGTCAGTCTCTCCTAGAGACCCAGAGCCCCTTCTGCCTGCAGTAGGGATGAAGTCACGCACCGCAGGCATAGTGCAGGTCCCTCCCCCGCTCGCTGTGCCCTCCCTGTGCCCGCCACTCAGTCACAAGCATATGGGCGCATCGTTATGCCAATACCCCTCCTAGAACGCCTGACTCTGTCTAGTCACGCATGGCGGGCAGTGCACACACACCAACAGGGCAGGACAGACATCTACACACTCCCCAAAACACACACTGCCAACCTTGCATGACGGGCATATCCTTGATTGTCCCCTGATGTTCCCCACTGCGAACCTCACCTACAACTGTAGGTAAAACGCGCTGTGAAGACACCCTTTACTGTAGCACGAGCAGTCTTGAGTGACTGCATTGGATAGAGTTACTTCGTCTTTTGTTCCGGCGTGTGACTTAACTGCACAGATGACAGAGTGTGGCACTAACGCGCTCAGAGTTTAGCGGTTTAAAGTCCCGTCGGCACCAGCCAGGCTAAAAATATGTACACTCACTGGTATCGTAAGGTAGTTAAGATAAAAGTGTGCACCACATAGCGTATGCTCAGTTCCCTGGTCCGGCATTAGCACTGCAGTATTTACTCCATAATTTCATCCTGGGATATTGGAGCAGCAGTAGCAGCAGTTAATCTACAAAATGGGTTCTCCATGATGGCTAATTCGGTTCGTTCAACACTCACCACCTGTGTGTGTGAATTTAAGGAAGCATTCGGCCTTAACACACTATAACACTCAGTACAGAAAGTGGTAATGCTGCTTAGGTTTCAGTCTGTGGCATAAACATAGACACTAGTCTAGTGCAACACTGTGATATTTCAATCAATCAATCAATCAATCAACATTTATTTGTATAGCACTTTACAGCAACCAATAGGTGTCCAAAGTGCTTTACATCAACCAAGAATAAACAACACAACATTCAATAAAAGACAAGAAGAAAACACATGAAGCATAGAAAACAGTAAGTCATGGGAAGCTACTAAAACACTTTTATGTATTGTTAAAACATCAGGCTTTGGTGTCAGACAAAGGAAGAGGAAGTTCCCCTTTCTAGAACATTTTTACTGACCTTCAACAATAATACAATAAGATTTGTGTTACAAAAGAGGCAATAATGGAGGAGGATAAAAAAAGACAAAGCCAAAACACACATTGTGTTTCCCTCTACTGAAAAAATTTGAGCCCTTGGTTTTTGCAATCGTCATCACTTTCATTACTGCTCTCTCTTAGATTTACTGAATGCAACAAGTTCAGGCACATTTTGTGAGCAGGACTTCTTACTTTTTAAACTTTTCAGACAGAAGTAAACCTTGTGGTTCTCAGTGTTTTAAACTGACAAATAGGAAAATCTGGCAAAAGCAAATATGGCAAAACACAAAATGCCTTTGTGCATTTTAAGGAAAACCATCCAAACTGGAAATTAGACAGAGCTTTAGGCAGCATGTAAAGTACCAGGCTTGCCACTCATTTGCTAGTTATGATAAAAGTATATGAACTGCAGTAGCTTGTAAACGTGGCATTTTAGGAGTGTTATAGGATTTAGTCTTAATGTTTTTGCTTGCCAGTGGCTCATGCCATACTCATGCAATCAAACACACACACACACACACACACAGACCCAAATGCATGCATACACACAGAACCTGAGAGTCAGGCTTGGAAAGGGGCAGGTAGGAAAATGGTGGTAATTATCGTTAGTTCTTCGTGATTAACCAAAGGACACACACACACACACACACACACACTCTGCTGTGATGCCCTCTGCTGTGTGGCACAAAATGGCGGAGTGTGTGTGTGTGTGTGTCCTAGCAGAGGCTGTGTCTGTAAGAGAGAGATGGGAACGAGGCCAGGCAGAGGAGGACTTGGCTAGCATCAACTTTGTGTGTGTGTGTGTGTGGGTGAGTGATAACATTCAGGTGAGAGGGGGAACATTGACTGGCTCAGAGAGTGAGGCCCCGGCCGCCTGCTCCATTTACAGCTGTAGTGCCTCGTATAGGCACACACACAAACAACACAGATGTAGGTGTAAATACAGAGGACACACAGAAGGTGGAAGAGACAGAGGAGAGAAACTAATTTTTTCTCTCACAGGTGGAGTGTGACCTTGAGTGCAACTTTCCTTTCCTTCATCTGTCCATCCCTCCCTCCTTCCTTCCATCTCCCTCTCTCCCTGTATCCCTGTAGTTCAGCGCTCAGTTGCATGGCAGGTAATTTGTGCGCTATTGGAGATTAAAGTTTAATTAGTGAGCGAGGAGTCATTTGGGTCTTAGTTGAGTGGAATAAGGCAGAAGTGTGCATGAGTGTGTGTGTGTGTGTGTGTGTGTGTGTGTGTGTGTGTGTGTGTGTGTGTGTCTGTGTGTGTGTCTGTGTGTGTCCCTTCTGCTTGCTTGCTCACCCTAACACATCAAGGCTCATCACCGAGAGAGAAAGCGAGAGTGGGAGTAGAGGATCCAATTCCTCCTTTCATCAACGAAGAACAAAGGATGGAGTTTCCCCCCTCTCCTCTTCATCTCCTCCTCCCTCTCTTCATTTCTCTCTGTCTTTCTCTTTTCTCCTCCTCCTCCTCCACCTCCTCCTTCCCCCAGCTCCTGAGCTCGGTTGGCAGAGTTCCACAGCCATATTCACACTTCCCCGGTCCCTGGCGAGACACACACACACATACTCACACACATACACACACACCACCTCCAGTGCCACCATCACACTGCGCCGCATGCGGAAAAGAGAGTGAGAGTTAACTTTGTCTCTCTTCATCCACCTGTGAGAAGTGGCCAATAGATCTGTCACCAGAAATGAGAGATTTGGTCCGAGACAGTCTGCTGGGCTCTGTTTTACCCTTCCTCCAATCTGTTTTTTTATCTGTCTTTCTCTCCCATAAAGTGTTCTAACTTTGTCATCTGTCTCTCTACTTTGTTATTTTTTTCTTCGTGTGGACATCAAACGTGCCATATGGTCCCACACTGATGCACGCACACGCAGCACACACTGGCGTCTTGAGAGCTGCTTTACTAATGACGAGGGAGTCTGCATCCCAGCACCGCTGTTATTTCACCGGCTCGAGACACTAACGCAAATCAATAGGCAGCACGGCCCCGCAATAACGATCTCCGTTTCTTCTCTCCTCCCTGCATCTCTCCATTCGCCCTCGCTGCTGTATACCCGTGCCCTCCTCTCCCTCTCCCCCTCCCCCTCCCTCCTCGTCCTCCTCCTCCTCCCTCTCATCTGCCTTGATCTTAGAGCTTCAATCTATCTCTCCCTCTCCCTCCCACTCTTCCTCTCCCCGTCTCTGTGCCCTCGATCGCACATCCTCTCCTCTTCTTTCTCTACATCTCCCTTTCACACTCCATGTCTTTTTCTCCCCCGGCACCCTTGATCACGCAGCATCTCACCCTCACTTTTACCTTTCGTCGCCTGTCTTGTACTCTACACCCTCCTTCACATCTTCCCACTAACCTCCCCTCTCTCCCGCTGTCTTTTTTCTTCGCCCTCTCCCTTTCTCATATCAAATTTCTGTTTCTCCCTTCCCGTCACTCCTCTTTTTCTCACCTATCCCCCGTCGTTCTCCCATTTCTTCTCGATCTCCCGATATCTACTCTTTCTTCTCCCCTATGTTCCCTCCCTCATCACTCTCACACCATTTCTTCCCCTCTTCCTTCCTTCACCTACTCTTTTCGGCCCTGTCGGATCAATTGTCTTCTTCTCCTCGCTCTCTCCTCGCCGTCCTCCTCACATTTCACTTATCTGCCATCGGTGTATGGGTGGCTAGCCTCCTTTTAGTGTCTGTCTGCTTCTGCAGATGGGGTAAAGTATTCCCCAGTCTGGCTCTCAGGTAACAGTGGAGAGTAGTGAAGAAGAGAGTAGAGGAAAGAGCAGGCCATCAAGGACACCTTGATGCTTGGAGGCACAAACACAGACATAGGTCATTTTCCACTGTCCTGTGTAACTGGAACATACCTAGATATAGACAAACACACAGTCACATGCATTCTGTGTAAGGCTTTTACTTCTTCTCTCTCTTTCACACACACACACACACACACACACAGACAAACCAAGCATAATGTCTGGCCTCTTCAGCGTGGACATGTAATGATGTACTGTATGAACAACTCAAAGACAAGTGTGTGCATAAGCTATTAAACATCATCCTCCTGTCCCCCAAAAATAAAAAAAACACATTTGTTACCACCAGGCAATGGCACACAAAAAGGGACTCATTCTTTTTTATAGACACACAAGCTGCAGAGGACAACATCTGAGGCTGCTCATCACCACTACAAATCTGTCCTTCAGGCTATGGGTTCAATGTGCCAGACCAATGAGCTTTCTGGCCTATAGTCTAACCTAAGACAAGGTCATGCACACACATATTCAGACAAACAGACAACGTAGAGCACTGCCAGCAGCTGCACTGTGGCTACAGGGCAAGGAAGGAAAGAGGATGAAAGAGAGGACAAAGGGGAACGGAGTACAACCTAGAGGACACAGAGAGAAGGAGAACAGAGAGGAAGAGGTAGGATGTGCGTGTGCGTGTGTGTGTATGCACATGTGTGTGTGTTAGAGAGAGACAGAGTGACACAGCATCATCAATTAGATGAACCAAAGTGGCACAAAGAGGGAGCAGGTGCAAATCAGTATGTGTGTGTGTGTGTGTGTGTGTGTGTGTGTGTGAATCTTTGTTATTTGCACATGTGTGAGTACTTGTGTGTACGTGTAAATGAGTGCAGGGATCGAATACATGGAAGTGGAACACACCACGAGCCCCAGCAGGATATCACACCAAACCTGCTCCAACACCGCTCCCTCTGCTTCAGTGGAGCGCTCCACCCCATTACCTGGAAAGGACCAACGAGTGTGTGTGTGTGTGTGTGTGTGTGTGTGTGTGTGTGTGGCAAGAAGATGTGCTTTGCTGGACCAAACCAAAATGGGTCACTGCGAGATATGAGCCGTTTCACATGTGTCTTCCGACCGCGAAACACTGCACCGTTGTTGACGAGAGCTGGGTACTGTGTACCTCTCTGTTTCTGCTTTTGAAATAAGTTTAAAATAAGCAGTCAGATTTTATTCCCGCAGTGTAAATGAGAACTTACTAGACACACTTGCTTCTGATTGCTTCGCTTTTGTCTTCTTCGCTCGTCCCATCTTCCTCCTGCATCGTTTCTTTCTTGTTCTCCACAGTCTCCCTCGCTGGAGGATTCTGACGGAATACCAAGTAGCTCTGCGGCCCACTTTAGAGGACCCCATCTCCCCTGTGTGTGTGTGTGTGTGTGTGTGTGTGTGTGTGTGTGTGTGTGTGTGTGTGTGTGTGTGTGTGTGAGAGAGAGAGAGAGAGAGAGAGACAGAGAGAGAGAGACAGAGACAGAGACAGAGAACTGTCTAGAGAAAAAAGTGTGTGGACATGGCTGAGGTTATCAATACTATGGGAAGTGAACCTGCAGAACATCTCTCTCCCTCTTTGTTCTTCTCCTTCTGCGTCTGAATGTCTCACTCCCTCTGCGCTCTGGAAGGTTAGCTGGAGTCCACCGATGCCCTCACACTCACTGACATACACACACACACACACACACGCATACTGCGGGGGCGTTGCGGGTAGTCAGGTTTGATCATGAAAGCTCCCATCAAGCATGTTCCCTGCACAAAATGCTCGCACGTATGAGCACACATTAGCAAAGGCTTGCTCACCTACCCACACACAGACATTGACTCACTTGCACATAAGCACACAGATACACAGCGTGTAATGAGCAATCACTCTCCCTTTTTCTGATCTTGTCACATGCCCAGGTATCCACGAAAACCTCCGCTAGATACAAACAGAACCTATGTGATATGTATGCATGTGTGGTTGATTGCGTGTGTGCCTGTCATTTTCTCTCGCCCATCCCTCTGTCCTTCCCCAACCCCACACGCCTCGTCGCTCCGTTGCCATGTAAACAAAGCCAGGTTTAGTCCTTCAAAGGGCAGCACACGGCAGCTGCCCGCTGAAGGTGACAGTGCTGAAAGATGAACAGGAAAGATAGACAGAAAAAGAGATAAAGGAGAGTTGTGAGGAGGAGCAGAAAAAGGGAGGGCCGCGTGATTTTGGGTCAAGGCTAGAAGGCTAGAAAAGAAAGAAAAAGATATTCAAAGAAATAGGTCTCAAGGATTTGTCCTTTCACAGCCCACATGCTCATCTTTCGCCCATTATTCAGTGAGAAAGTGAAGTGATTCAGTGTTATGCCCTAGAACACCTATAAAGTGATATATATGTAGATGGACTTAAATCAAAGCTCGTATTTCAAAAGAGCTCACAATGCCGACTTCATGCTGCTGGTTTGAGTCTGGATTGTGTAGCGAATGGAGCACATAACCAGTCTCTTTCTTTCTCTTTTCTGTGTGGGACAAACTGCTCAATATGTGGTTCTCAAAAATGCAGTGAGAAAAAAAGAAATTCTCCACGCAGACCTTGCCAAAACAATACATACAGACCGGATTGGATTTTCCATTAGGTGGTATTCACGCAAACAGCGAGTTGCCATTTTCCCAGGATGCAATGAACGCCAAATGATGATCATCTGCGGCAGCAAACACGTAGAATACAATAAGTCAAAGCAAATCTCTGAAATGTCAGCTTTTGAACAATCAGTTAAGAGATTCCTGTTTTTAGATTAAATTAAATTCATTTGGGGTCATTTCTGCTTTGATTTTTCTACACAACTCTGACTTGATGTTGCATGCATGACATGAACCTGTTCAGCATTATAAAAATTGAAGTCAATCTTTTATTTTGAAAATTTGTTGGAGGTTAACAAACAGAACTAACTTATCTGTGATTGTGTGTGTGTTCCTATAAGTTAGCATGCATATATAAGTGTGTGTGAGAATGTCTTATTTCCAGCATGCTTTCATGCATACACAAATGAGTGTGTATGTATTGTGCATCACTTGACTGAGTGGCTCAGTCGTTGCCATGGTGACTGTAGGCCCTGTTTTTTGGCCGCTGTTGTTTTTTAAGTTTTCCCCCCTTTGAAAGGTCATTGGACATCACCGACCTGTCAGTCAAAGAAGGGCGATAGGAAGATATGCATATCCACACATCACACATCCCGATGATGAATGAATTGACTTTTTCACCCCAGAGAAAGTGGGAGAAAGAGAGAGTGTGCCACTACAGTATAGAGGGATAACATCACCTCTGCGTACAGCTTTCAAAGCCGAATAGGAATTCTAAACCTAAACTGCAAAGTAGATAACTGTAGTGGCTGATCCGTTCCTCTCTCGCTGCACAGTCAGACGCATCTGCCTGGCTTTCTCTCTCTCTGACCTTTATTTATTCTTTCATGCTGAAGCTGCAGCAGTGTGTACGTCTGTCTCTCAGTCTCTGTTTGTGCAATCAAGTGTTCCCTCTTCTCTTCTCCTAGGTTTATGCATTTAAGTAATGTCTGTATAGAGTGTGCGATTGGTGTTCATGATAATGTGTGTGCTTGCAGACATTTGTGTCTAGAGTGTCATCTCCATCAGTGATGGAATAGACCGCCATGCCTGTGAATGTCGATGAGTCATCCCTAAACCCCAGAGATGAGACACTTGCATCTCTCTCTCTCTCACACACACACACACACACACAAACACAGACCATGCATTAACTGGCCTCACTCACAAAAATCCCCAAAATGGTCTTTCAGATCGACCAGGGTAAGGCTCAGTTTCCTCAGTTTTGGATGCTATTGAGCCATTTCAGCCTCAAAGCTCAGTGAGAAACTCTTCAACAAAAACCTAGGGCTGGATTTAATCAAGTAGTTAATTTCCATTCAAATGATTTTGGCAATCTTGCCTGATTTTTAAACTCTGATGCCAGTGTAACACATTGGGTAGGACTGAGGGAGGAAAATAGGCAAACAGATGGAGACGATGGGTAGAAGAGAGAGACAAGAGTCAAGATGAGGTCTCCATTTCTTACAGATGAATGTTTTCCATTTCTGACGGTAATTTTGAATGTTATTTGTTGGAAATCATTACATTTATGTTGAACATAAGCAACTTAATGTATGAGCAACGTGCTTAATATGATCTGACTGGTTACGTCATTCATAAAAGCTTTTGTACGCACCAGTCCCTCACTGTCAGCCCTCGGATCAAGTTTATTTGCTGCCTGTCCAGTAGCCTCAAAGCGCCATCTGTCCATCTGTCTGTCTGTCTATCTGTGAGTGTCAATAGCAGGTCTCCGCCCCCTCTATGTCTCTTCCTATAATCTATGTGACTGGCTGCCAGTGACCCCCCGTGACCTCCAGCTGTGTGTCATGACAACGGGACACTGACAAATGTCAGAGCAGATATTGGCTTCCTCCGTCTCCTAAGCCTCTCCCTTGGGTAGGAACCCACCCACACAGCCTGGCTAGACACTGTAGTGGAGAGGAGGAGAGAAGACGTGTGTCTGCCTGTCCATCTGTCTGTCTGTCTTTGCAACGCGTTGAACCTGCGGTTATCAAGTCGAAAGGGCACTGTGTCCACTGAGAGGGGAGGATGCAGTCAGACAGTCTGAACAGGGAGAATGATAGTTGGAGCCATCTGAAAGCTCTCTGTGCCTTATTGAAGTGTGTGTAATTATAAGGGGAAAGCAGCGTGCTGATTGGGAGCATCGGCAGGGCGGGTTGCTGTGTTATTTTGGCGCGTGCTGTGTTAAGCAGGGTGTTAAAGACAGATGTGTTAGACAACAGTGTGTGTGTGGTGAGGTCGGGGGTGGGGGGTAGTGGCATGCTTGGGTTATTTTCGAGTGCGGTACTGGTGCATGTTGTGATGATTCCAGTGGTGGTGGCAAAGTGCGAGTGTTTTTAAATATCTGTGATGGGGTGAGTGTGCATCCAGGCCGCTCCACCTCCCCAGCAAACTGCCTCTGCATGCATAATTAACCAGGATGACTGGGGAGGTAAACACACAGGGAGACGCTTCATCCTTCCACTCTGTATGCCTCCATTTATGTGGGTGTCTGTGTGTGTGTGTGTGTGTGTGTGTGTGTGTTTGCGCATTTAAAATGTGTGTTTGTTTGTTTCAGACAGACAGAGAGCAGGAAAAAGACTTGAAGCAAAAGTGCTTCAGAGCCAGAGTTGATGGAACGAGTGAGCTGTCTGTTTTCCCTCTTGTGTGTGTGTGTGTGTGTGTGTGTGTGTGTGTGTGTGGAGAGGAAGAAGATAAATCCCATCTCAAGCTGCCTCTGAAGATGATGCGATGAAAGAGAGGGAGAGAGGATAAAAAAAGAATGAACGGGGGACTGTAACCAGTCGCAGCTCTGCGCATTATGAACCATCCAGCGGAACAATCAGATTCGCCCTCCTCTCTTCCCTCACCCTTGCCTCCCTCCATTACACTCCTTTCCTCCTGTCCTTGCTTCCTGACAATATTTTATTTACAGAGAGACACAGAACCTCCCGGGTACATTTTTTTTTCAAAGATACACATGGAAAAGCACACCAACATTCATTTTAAAGTTTACAACAACATGAGGGTTGTGAGGGCAGCTGCCTTGATAAGATTTAAAGTGGGCAGAGCCAAAGATAATCAGTCACTCCTTTAGCAACTCGTGTTTGTCTGTAAGGGTGAAGCATTTGGCTAATTATAGAACCCGCCGTATTGTAGGCTTGTGCACAATCTACCATTTTGCATGCGTCTGTGTGTGTTAAATGTGCACTTGTGTCTGTAGCAATTTAGGCAGTTCATATTTCCCAGGAGCCCAGGTTGTAAAGCCCACTCAGTAAATCATCTATCCTCCTCTGTCCTCTCCATCCCTTACTCCTCATCTTCCTCCTCTCTTCAAACTTATCATTCTATCACTCTTTCCCTCCACTTCCCCCACCCTCAGTCTCTTCCCCCAGCCTCAACTGGCTCTTTCTTTCTCTCCTCCCCCAACGCCTGGTCGTCTATCCCATCCCATTGCCATTCTCCTCCCCAGTCACGGCGCAGGGGTGCCAGAGAGATTTGCCTATCTGTACAGATAACATTGTGTTGAGAGACAGAAGCAGGCAGTCAATGTAAAAATGAAAAAGAGCAAGCTTAAAAAACAATCTCACACATACAAGAAAACAAAAGACAACCAATGTAGGTGTCTTGCTGTGTGTGTGTCTGTGTGTGTGTGTGTGTGTGTGTGTGTGTGTGTGTGTGTGTGTGTGTGTGTGTGTGTGTGTGTGTTTGCAAACAACTGCATATGTGTGTTTGCTTCTTCTTCATCCCTCCTTCTCTGTGCTCAAGCAGCAGCAAAATCAATGCAAGTGCTAGGCCTACCTAATAAACAGATAGACAGATCAACAGAGAGGATTCGGAAATCTCAACATGTATCCTTCGTCCTCTCTCCTCTCTGACCCCTACTGAGGCAGGGAGCAGCGCGACATGACGTGGTGCATCCACAAATACAGCAGTTGGCTCAGCTCCACAATGCCAGGGCTCTCTGTGGAAGATAGAAATGGAAGGAGGCGGCACGGCGTGGAGGTGGAGAGGAGACGTGATTGGAATGTAGAGACGCCACTTGCGGGTTTGACTAGGAGAGAACAGACAGAAGGAGGAGTGAAGTAAATTGATTGGGGAGGGGGTTTATTCGGTTAGCTTGCTTTGTTTTTAGTGAGAGCCACAAAAACAGTGAAAAATTCAATTAATTACTCTTCATAACAGCCTATTGTGGAGGAGAGCAGATGTGACAGAAGCTCACACAAATGTACAGATAAACACATGGTCTCACAACACTGGATCCCAAAAGCGATGCCTCAGTCCATCCTCTCTGCTGTGCTCGGCAAGCTTGGTCTGGCAGAATCCCACCCCTTGTCCCCTATAAGCATCTTATTTAGGTCATTGTGTAAACTAGTATCCTCACACACACACTTCACCACGGGTGAAGCACTAGCAGGCTGCAGGCAGGGGAGATAGGAAGGTAGGAGGGAGGACAGAGAATCTCCAGGGGAATCTATAAGTGTGTGTGTGTGTGTGTGTGTGTGTGTGTGTGTGTGTGTGTGTGTGTGTGTGTGTGTGTGTGCGTGTGTGTGTGCGCGCGTGTACATGTGCGTGTGTGTGTGTTTGTCTATAAATGTGTGTGCATGTTGTGTGTTTGTGTATATTTAAGGGGCTGCCAAAAGCTATGGACCTGCATACATAAACACAACAGACCTCACAAACTCACATTCAGGCATGCGCATGCAAGAAGGAAGGCACGCAATATTCACACATTGCTTTGCCTCCTCACGCACACGCACACAAACTGTGTGTTTCAGAGATGAATAATGCTGCTGTGCGTCTGGTGGGATGCACCACCGTCCCTGGGGCAGATTGAATGCCGGGATGTTGTGCTGGAACTGACTGACACACACAAACACAAGCACGAAGACACACACACACACACACAAGCTCAGTGCTCTGTCTCCAGGTGACTCTGTTCCTTTAATAGAGCACTCTCCACCCCTCCTCTCTTCCTTTTTCTTTTGTATGAATGCATAAACACACACACGCACACACACACACACACACATGCATAGGCAAGCAAAAGATTACAGAAAAACAGTGCCATGTGCACTCACAAACTGGAACAAACACACCAAACAAAAAGCATGCAAACACACTCTGTGACACCCCTACTGGTGTACTGAAAGCATGCACGCAAACACACACTGTACCACTTCTTACATCCCTTGGAGGAAATTGGTGTTTGCATCTGTGCGGGAAAAGACAGGGCGGAGAGAGAAGAAGAAAAAGAGGGCTCAGTTAAAGCTTTTATGAAAAACTGCATCCAAGACAAACAAGAAAATATCATTTTACATTGTTTGTTTATGTAATACATTTTAATATCTTAGAGTGGTTAGGAAAAAAAAGGGCTACATCTAGGGATCATATTTGATCCAAAACAATTATGAATAATGCATCGTACAAATTCAGTTCAGACTCAGAGCCAGTGTTACAACCTAACACAAATGCTCTTCAGACGTCATGTGATTGCTGTGGCCTGCGGTCTTTCAACATTTGCCTGGCCTCAATCATACATTCACACACACACACACAGGTGCTGTGTTACCATTGTTATGATTATTTAAGTAAGTTCCAACACACCAATCTCACTTTCTCCTTTCTTACACAGGCATGTCAATCATTGCACCAGAGACTGCATCACATGTCTGCCCCTCCATCTTAAGAAGCTGAAACAGATCTTGGAGCCTCCACCATTTAGGGGCCATTTTATTCACACACACACACAAAAATGCACATACACACACACATGCACAGTTTCTTCAAATCTGGACAAATATTAGAGCTGTGAGCAATTTCAAATACAGTTGTTGTGAATGAAATTATGCCAATGAATTGAATATATTTGTGTATTTGTGGATGGAATATCTAAATAATACTGCCTCTGCGTGGGATGTGAACACCTGTGTGTGTGTGTATGTGTGAATGAGTGTGAAAGATTATCATCTCCAGTGGTTCTCAAAGAGGGGAAGAATTTTGCGATGACTTTAGGTGAATGTTAAAATAGAATTAGACAGTGAATATGAAATGAGAAAATGCAGAATGGATAAACCCCTGGCTCAACTGCACTAACCCCCATAATTTCTCTCTCTTTTTTCTTGTCCCTCCCTCTCTCCCTGCCTTCAGAACCCCTAACCCCCCTTCCCCCTTTCCCATCTCACCTCACCTCCCCCTCCTTGCTCTGGCTACAGACGGAGAGAGTTATGCAGTCGTTCCGTGAGCGCAGCGGTGGTTACCACAGCAACCAACCCTGCTACCAGCAGGAGCCCCATGAATTATCCCGCCTGGAAACCTACCGCCAACACCCGCATCATCCCCACCCCCAGCACCCACACCCAGGTCCCGGTCCACATCCAGGTCCAGGCCCAGGCTCAGGGCATGCCAGGTCAGGCTATGAGGCTCATTCACTGGGGAACCCAACGAGCATGCCTCCAGCTGGAGGACCAGGAACTGGAGGAGGACCCAAGGACTGTTATAGCCAGCAAGCCTACCCTGGTTACCCAGGCAATGGTGGAGGGAATGGGAGTGGAAATGGAGGCTCAGCACCCTCGCAGGCAAAGAAACCCTACAGGGGAAGCAAAGTGCCCCAACCAAACCCCAGTCAGCACCTACAAGGCCCTGGGGGCTATAGTAACCACATGGGCCCTGGGAATTACTCAGCCCAGTATATGAGCGAGGGCCACCTCCAGCAGAAATGGGAGGACCCAGCCCAGTTAGCACAGTATGATCAGGAGATGGTGGGACGTATGGAGGCTGGTGCTACCCCTGCACCTGGCTCCTCCCAGTACATGGAACAGAACATACTGGGCCACTCCCAGACCCAGTGCCACCAGCCCTCCACCCCTGCCTATACCAGCCCCCATCACCAGCCCCACAATCCTAACCCTGCCCCATCCCCTCTCATGTACCCCCAGAGTCACCTGCATTACACCCAGCACTCACCCTCCCCTTCGCCATACATGGAAAAGTGTAGCCCTATGCCTCACTGTTATAAAGGTTACAATATGCCCCCCAACTCCCAGTATGGGAGACAAATGAGCCACAGCAATCTGAAGCAGGGGGGTTACAGGTCGACCCAGAACAGTTACGGCTATCAACAGCCTCCATCCAGAGGTTATGAGCAGCAGCCCTCTTTACAGGCCATGACCAACCCCCAGGAGCCCCACACAAAATACCAACACTACAGCCAACCCCAACAAAACTACTGTCTCTCAGAGCTGTCTGTCAGATCACCAGAACAGTATTATCAGACTTGTAGCCCCTCCTCAAGCCACTCCCCTGCACGCTCTGTAGGGCGCTCCCCCTCATACAGCTCCACCCCTTCACCACTAATGACCAATCCAGAATCGTTCCAGTATGGCCAACCTCCCATGACCCCTGGGGCAGCCTCCTCTTCTTCATCCTCTTCAGCTGGTATGCAGGAGCAAGGCAGTACCAACACCATGTTAATGCCCCCACGCTCACACCCCTCACCCAATGTGCCCCATGCAGCCCCCCACAGTTACACTACCACACCGCAGGTCCCCACCATGAAAGAACGCTTTTCAGAGAAACTGTTGTCAAACCCCAGCTTGTGGAGCCTGAATGCCCTCACCTCTCAGGTAGAGAACATCTCTAATAATGTCCAGCAGCTGTTGCTTTCAGAGGCCCTGGTGGCCAACAAGAAAGGCAGTAAGCGCAACAGTGGAGGGAGCAACAGCAGTGCTGGAAGTGTAGCATCCTCCAAAAAGGGTGAGGAGTACAAAAGTCCTCCATATCCAGATGCTGGTGTTAGTAGTGTAGGTGGAGGCGCCATGCAGGACCCTTACTCTACCCCACAGCACCAGCCAATGCCCATGGAACTCCACGAGGGTGGCTACTCCAGCAGTAGTGATGAACAACTGGAGAGAGGTTACTACTACTGTGGCCAGGGCAGAAGTCCAGCACAGGCACCCAGTAATACACATCTCAGCCTGGACACAACCTCTTCATGCTCCATGACATCTCCAGATGATATGTCCACTAGATCTGGGGACTCAGGCCTGCACAACCTTACCCCTGACCCTACCAGATGTCAGTCAGGGCAGGGAGGAGATAGCATGAGTACTCCAGTGAAGACCTTTGGTGATGAAAGGTCTCCTACAAGCATAACAATCCCCAGTCCCTTGAAACAAGAAAGGGACTCCCCTTCACATATACAGCATATAAATGAACCTGTCAAAGAGAACTTTGAAGAATCAGCCTGGACAGAGAAATCAGCTGACAAAGAGGAGGTGACAACAGAAAAAAAACCTGACTGTGAGAGAGATTCAGACACAACTAAATCTACAGAGAATCTGGAGAAATGGTCAGATGAAGAGAAATGCCCTGCTCTCTACAGCAAAGTAAACAAAGAGGTGGCAGAAAAAATCTATTGCTATAAGGAGACAGTGTACCAAGGGGTCCAGAGCAAATATGACCCTGATGCAAGAGACTCAGTTGAACAGTCCCCAGCAGCTCTCTCTGACTCCAGTCAGAAGGAACACTTTGGCCAAGAGATGAAATCAGAGGTATTTAAATCCGAGTCTCCAACTGCTTCTGAGAGCTCAGTGAAAACATTGCCTTTCATTTCTAGGGGTGACCTTGAACAGGATCAATATTCCACAGAGAAAGAGGACAGCTCAGAGAATACCTCTCCAACCCCCCAAGTTGATGCCTTGGACGAGAGCAACTCAGACAAGAGAGAGAGCAGAGATGACGAGGATGAAGAAGAAGAGGGGGAAGGTGAGGAGGAGGCCGATGAAATACAGAAACAAAAGCAACATTCTCTTTCCCCTCCTGTGTCTGCAGAGGTTTCAGAGGAACTGGGGGAGGGGGAAAAAGTCAGTCAGTCATCGACTGAAGAGCACATGAATAATAGAGATGGGCCAGAGAAGCCTCTTGGAGATCACTGCAGCAGGACAGAGAGAGAGAGTCAGAGTACAGAGCTTCATACTGACAATGAGTCTGCTGGGGCACCTGCCCATCCAAATGCAGCAGCAGCAACAGCAGCAGATGCTTCTGCAAGAGAGTCGGCCATTGGTGACACTGCTCCTCAGCCTCAGTCTGCTATGCCAGTCTTCTCAGCTCTTAATGACAAGGCTACACCACCAGCTCAGTCCAGGGATCATATTGATCACAGTGATGCTAAAGTGCTGGAGCCAGACTCTCCTCAGCTGCCAGGGAAGTCAATACTTCCCTCAGCCCCCTCCTGGGCAGACACTCCACCCTCCCCAAAAAAAGGTGATGAAGACATGGAGCCAGGCATCAGCTGTGCCAGTGCTGTGACCCCCTTGGCCAAGCCAGAGCCTGTGGCCCCATCTGCTCAGCCGAGGGCATTTGGACGTAAGCATGCCCGGGGCAGAAGAAGAATCATGCATTCAGGTGCGGGAATCAGGCGACAGCTAAGTTTGGGAAGGGAGGGAGAAAAAGAAGAGGAAGGAGCCCCCTCGCCTACACAGAAACCCTGCATGCCTCCAAGCAAGACTGTGCTATTCTCAGACCAAATGGACCTAGCTCATCAAGAATCTATTGTGAGCCACACTCCCAAAATGCTAACTGATGGTTTTCGTTCAAGAATGTGCACTCGCTCATTCAATGCACCAGACTTGCCTCCCAAAGTTGAGCCTCATGTGAAGAGAAAACCAGGCCCAAAACCAGGTTCAAAGCCTGGGCTCAAACCAGGACCAAAACCTGGACTAAAACCAGGGCCAAAACCAGGAGCAAAACCAGGTCCAAAACCAGGGCCTAAACCTGGCCTAAAGCCTGGACCAAAATCAGGGCCAAAACCTGGACTTAAACCAGGACCAAAACCAGGACCAAAACCTGTGCCAAATGAACCAGAGCTGCCAACGAAAATAGAGACTCCTGTGAAACGAAAACCAGGACCTAAACCAGGTTCAAAACCTGGGTCAAAACCTGGACCAAAACCTGGTCCAAAACCAGCACTAAAACCAGGTCCAAAACCAGGACCTAAGCCTGCAGATGTTTTGCCCCCTGCTGACACTGCACCTATCAGGGCCCCAGTTGGTCGTCCCAAAGGCTCAGTTTCTAAAGCAAAGCTCGTACAGTCAGAAGAAATCATTCAGCCTTTGACAGGACTGCAAAGCAGGGGCAGGGGCAAGGGCAATCTAAAATCTACACTATTAAAAGTAAACCAGGGTGTAAAACCAGTAAACGAAGAGGAAAAACAAGCAAACCACGAGGCAAAGGCACCAGAGAAGGAGGGTAAGAATATGGTCTTAAGATCCAGAAAGCCCCCGCAAGAAAAACTGTCAAAAGAAAAAGGAAAAATTGTAGGAGAAGATATTCTACCCCAGACACTGACAGAAATTAAAGCCAGTGATGTTTCTCCAAAAGTAGAGGAACCTGTTACTGTGGAACAAACTGTAACTCTCATTCCTAATGCAGTCAAAAACCAAGATGTTTCAGCAGAACCACCTGCACCCCTTTCCCAACCAACCCAAACTGAACAATCTGAAGAAAAGAAATCACTTCCACTAAAACGGAAACCTAGCCCAGACCTTTCTTCAATGCCAGTAAAGAAAAAAAGGGGTCCAAAGCCCAAACCAAAACCCTTACCACCTCAACCCCCCCTGCTGGAACCGGTTGTCTCTACACCTAAAGAGAAGGGTGTCCGGGGCCCCAGAAGAAAGCGAGGGCCACCCAAGAAAGCCTCTGTGGTCATTCCCCCACCTAAAGACACTACTCCCATCAGTGAAACTGACATCACTAATGATGTGCCTGTGGTGCCTCCTCAATGCCCCACTAAAACAAAAGTTCTTCCACCACGCAAAGGAAGAGGACAGAAATATGAGGCCATGGTGCAGAAAATTACATCTCCTAGTTCGAAGAAACATCTCCCAATTCCCCAGATAGACAGCAATCTAACTGATGATGTGACAACCAAGGCTTTGTCTCAACATGTCTTAAAGGAAGGTGAGACATCTATGCTCATAAATAGCACTGAGATGACAGAGGAAGAAGTGAAAAGCATAGAGTCTAGACAAGAAGAAGTGAAACCACTGAGAAAAGAGGAGATGACACAAAAAAGAGAAAAGCTCAGTGAAGAGGCCTCGACGCCAGAGGAGGTGAGACAAGGGGAGGGAGAAGAGGTTGTTAATAAGGAAGAGACAAGACAGGAAAACATTAAGCCAGCTACACAGCAGGATGTTGGCACTGACACGGTTTGGAGCTCAATGGAGGCCCCAGTAGAAGTCAAGCCTCCAGGAAAGTGGACACAACAGGCCTCAGAAGGTATATCTTCTGTTGCCACTAAGTCAGCCAGAACTAAAAGAAAGAGATGGGCCATGGTAGAGAGTACAGATGCCTCAGTAATAGCCTTGGAAGCAGGGAGCCTAATAGTTACAACGCCAAGGCTAGCCAAGCAGAGAGCCATTAAAAACAACCATGAGATGCACCTAAAGCAGAGGAGAAAGAAGAGAAAAGGCCAAGCCCCTCTGGAAGAAATAAAGACAGTTGAGGAGCCAAATATTGAAACAGAAGAACAACAAGAGAGGGTAGAAGAGAAGGCAACCCCCACAGAGTCCACAGTACCTCTGCCAATCAGCCCAGATGATATCACAGAAGCCCCCCAGGTTACCTGCACAGAACTCATCCAGAAACCTAGAAGAGGCAGAAAACCATCAGCAAATCCATCCAAGAGGAAACGAGGCAAAGCCTCATCAGAGCAGGTTCCTGGCAAGCCAATTAAGGTCCACAAAAAGCCTGGGCCAAAACCTGGGATGAAAGACGCCATCGAGGTTATTGAGGCAGTAGTAAGGGCTGCGGGATGTGAACGGGCTGAAAAAGAAGAGAGAGAAAAAGAAGAAAGCGAAAGAGAAAATAAGAAAAAACAGACGGCATGTATCGTGGGTCCTGTAGTGACAATATCAGAAAAACAGACTGAAACCATTTCTGTGAAAAGAATCAGGCGCAAACCAGTCCATCGAAATTCTAAACTGTCTTTCTGTCCTTATGTACGGATCAACAACTCCAGAGACTTTTCCTCTTGGTGTGCCATTGTCAACAAGCCTGAAGATGCAGTAATATTTCAGAGACGTAGAAAAAAGGGCATACTCAGAATGAGGAATCCTTTCACAGTTGCAAAGGTAGTGCCACACACTGCTGCCATGCTAAAGGGACCCTTGGTGAATAAAAATCTAATTGACAGGTGTCTTACATGTAGCCTGTGTGGAAAGCCAGCAAATTACAGGGACCTAGGTGATTTGTGTGGACCATACTACACAGAGGATGGCGTTCCGCGGAAAATTTTGACGATCAGGCACACAGAATCCCTCAGGGAAGAGTCAGAGAAGACCAATGATAACAACAGTAGCAGCACTGAAGAACCAGGCAGCTCCTCAAAGAATGAGGATGAGGGCAGCACAGAAAAGGAGGGCAATACAGAAGCATCCGCTCAAGAGAGCAGCAGTAGCAGACACCATCATTGGCGCTACAGACGGGCAGAAAGAACAGAAAGAACGGGTCAGGAGGCTGGTCCACGAAGAATAACTCTCAGAGAGAGGTTCAGGAGGGTGAAGCAGCTCCAGGCCATCAGCACAGGAGCCTCAAGTGACCAAGGGAGCAGCGACAGCATGTTCCAAAGGCTACAAGCGGAGGCAGAAGCTAAGGAGCACTGGGCGCATGAAAATTGTGCCATCTGGACTAAGGGGGTAATTATGGTAGCTGGGAGGCTGTACGGACTGAAGGAGGCTGCCAACAACTCAGCCCAAACGGTACAACAGCAATTATCAACACTGAGTCTATTTTGAAATGTGTGCATGTTTATAAAGCGACGAGAGATACAATGTACAGTCACTTTCAGAATCTGTGCAGCTTCTATGAGAAATTGCCATTAACTTCTGACTTTTTCCCTCTTTTTCTTCTCTCCATCCCTATGTGCCTCCATCGGTCAATTTGTTTGTTTCTTTATTGGTCTTGGTCCATATGTCCGTCTGTCTGACTAACCCCAGAGCTGCTACAAGTGCCAGATTGTGGGGGCGTCCCTCAGCTGCTGCTGGAGAGGCTGCTCTCATAAATACCACTATGTCTGCGCCAAAGAGATAGGTAAGAGACCACAGCAAGAGAGGAAGAGAGCAACAAAGGATGAAAAGTCAGGGAGAGAGAGGAGAAATAAGAAGGGAAATTGGGAATGGGAAACTGAACATGGGTTTAGAGGGCAATAGGGAGGGAGGAAATGAAAGGAGAGGGAAGAAAGAAAGGGGAGGGAAAGTGGATGCAGGTAAAATGAGAGAAGGAAAAGGCATCAAGAAGTAACATTATTGAGTGTGAAGAGAGATTTCTGAGAGTGCTAGGGGAGAGCAAAAGAGGAAAGGAGAGAAGGAAAGAGGGAGGGAGCTTTGAATAAAGGGGATGGTAAGAAGAAACTGGGACCCTGGAGTGTGCAAGAGAGAGAGTGGGAAGAGATAGAGGGAGGAGGGTGTGTATGTGTGCATTATTGACCACTACCCCTGTGGCTCAGTCCATCCAATCTGGTGTCTGGGGACTGAGTGTGTGTGCGTGTGTGTGTTTGCGTGCATCTATGTGTGTGCCTTCCTGCATGAATGCTTGCATAAATTCCCTGTGTGCGTTGTACAACCAGGTGGCTTATGTTCCCGTCAATGCTTGCGTGTGTGTCCCTGGTCAATAGAAGTGAGTGTCTGTGTGTCAGCACATGTGTTGTATGGTTTCCCCTTACATTACCTCATGCCAAAGAAGTACAGTGTGAGGATTAGAAGGCCTGCCACGTCTGCCTAGCCAGCACAGGGAGCAGAGCGAGGCCCTTTTTAATCCTGCTGAGTGCACCAGCCATATCTGACTGCCTGCCTCTGCCTGCCTGCCTGCATTGCAACTCATCCACTCAGTCTCTCTCTTTCTTTCTTGCACATTCTTCATTTTAACCCCACTTCTTTGTCATGTATCTGGATTTTCCAAAGGGGGGATGTAGGGGTTGTTGTCTGCACTCCTCATGCTATTTGATTAATTTATTGTCATTGTCTATCTGCAACACTGTAGCTTATTCTCTCCTTTTCTTTTGCAATCTCTCTCTCCCTGCCTAGGCTGCACATTCCACGAGGATGACTTCTCCATCAAATGTCCTAAACATGAGGTAAGAAACTGAAAACCTCAAAACTAGTGAATGCATGCCAATCCTTCAGTTATCCATTTTAGAAGGTTTCTAAACCGTTTCAGCTGACTTCTACTGATTGGTACCAAATTATTACTGCACCCTCCTTTAATAACAGTGAGTCATGAAAAAGAAGAAAGGGGGAGGGTTAGATGGAGAGGATATTTGGAACCAAGATAATGCGCCTTAGTATCTCTCTAGGGTAACAACCTCCCGGACATTAGTTTTTACATATATGTTTATGTACAGTAGATGTGCATATGTTTCTGTTCCCATTACAGCACTTATACCTGCTCTGCTCTAAGAACCACAGTGCATTTTGTTTTTTTTCTCCCCACCCATCCCCTCTCTTCCTATCCTATTTTTTTCTCCCCCTTGCTCCGCTCCACCCTTCATCCTTCTCATCCTGGCACAGAAAAAAAAATTGTTCACACATTGCTGTCACAAGCAGCAGCACCATGGCTGGATAGATGATACAGTGCAGAACACAAAACACAATTGTCAGCTCTTGTAAAACAGAGAAAGACTCAAAGGAGAAAACACGAGGGTCCCGGCTGGTGTTCACTGTACACTGGTATCAAGTACCCTTTTCTACCCCTGTGCCAGTCTTTAACCCATGAAGGCCTGGAGCTTGTCTTGGACTGACCGATAGATATCATGTTACCAAACCAATGTGTACCCAATGACCTTGGCAAGCTGAACCCATATCCACCACTGCTAGCTGTGTAAACACTTAGTTATGTGCCATTTGTGTATTGCTGTTACTCAACAGCCATTGTTATGACTACAGACCACTGCAATCACAATGGGTCCCCGTTTCTGTGTTATTATGAACAGTCCTCTCCACAGTAAACTTTCCTGTAAGACAGACGCCATCTGGTGGTGGTGTATTTAAACTGCAGCACATGGAGGAAGGTCAAATGGAGTGAGGGGGGAGTAGAGAAGGGGAGATGCTGACATTCAGCAGGGAGCAGCGGTGCATTGAGGCAGCAGTGGCAGTAACCTCCCCTCCTCCCTCCTCTCTCTGCATCTCTCTTCTCCACCTCCCTCTCACCCCCTTCCTCTCCTGTTCTCTGTGCAGACTGACAGGGATGAAAAGCTGGCTGCTAATCAGAACACCCCACCCAGCATCAGTGCCTGCTATCCTCCCCACATGCTCTCTCTACCCTTCTCTCTTACTCTCTCCCTCTTTCTCTTGTTATTTCTCTTCCCATCATTTATTTTCCCTGTTCCCCTTATTTTGCTTCTGCGCTTCCCTGCTGCTCCAGCTCCCTTCCGTCTATCAGATCACCTTGCATCTCCTGTGAGCTCCCTTTTCCATTTTCAGTCGTCCTCCCCTCATCCCTTCCTCCCTCTTTCTCTCTCATCTCCTCTCCACCCCCCTTACCCGCCTCTCTTCACCTCAACTCCCACGTCTAAGCAGCAGAAATAGAGTATGAGAAACTGAGAGAAAAGGAGAGCAAGACAGGGAGAGATTGTTGTTAGCGGGCTGAGGCAGAGCTGTCATCAGCTGAGGGATCTGAAGGTCTATATGTGTGGGTCTGTGCTATGCCAATTTACACTGAGCAGCCTAATCAAAGGCCAGAGCAAACACATACGTACACACACATACACACACAGGCACACAACCACCCCACCCATGGGTCCCCCTCTGAAATTTTCCCTCTGCCTGCGTTCACTTCAGGGTTAATGGTAACACACATGCTGCCTTCAGCTGAGGATTCTCTAGAGGTAAGGGACACACACTGTGTGCGTCCACACAGGTTCATTAACAGGTTACCTGTAAGCTCACACACATATATACACGTAGCGAGCGGGAGAAAGACAGGCGGAGAGGCAGGGAGAAGAAAAACTGTTTCGTGCTGCGGCTGAGTGGGAACAAAAGACGAACGGGGGCAGTTACATCAGAGAGCGACAGAATGAAAGAGACAGAGATAGAAAGAGAAAAGAAGGGCAACAAGAGAAACAAAGTGAGAGACTCTGTGAAAAAAAACTGGTGAAATTGAAGGTGTAAAAGAGTAAGAGTTACTCTAGGGAGGTAAACAGAAAGAGAGGGTGTGAGGGAGGGTAAGTTCAAAGAGGGAGTGAGAGAAAGAAAGAAAGAAAGAAAGAGGGAGAGATAAGAGACAGGGAGCAAAGCTGCTGGTCTGAGTCCAGGCAATAAGGATGGGCAACTGGCAGTTCAGAGAAAAAGACAGAGAGAGTGAACGAGAGATACTGGGGGGCTGCAGAGGAGGATAAGGGGAAAGAAAAGCGCTCCACCACCACCGCCGCCACAGCAGCGCAATTAGTGGGCGTTCCTGCTGTGTCTTTCACAGTGGAGCTGGTTCACTGGCCAGCTGCATTCATCGCCCCACTCATGCACACTGCAGCCAGCTCGCTTTCATGTCTGCAGAAAATACTCTTGCACACTCACAAAGACGCTTGTACAACTCATACATATGAGGCCTGCCTCCACAGGAGGCGCCTCCACCTGCAGTATACCTGAATGTATGTGTATTATAGCTTTTGAGTTAATAAAAACACATCCTGCGCAGTTTTCATAATAGTTTAGATGCATACCAACTGAACATAAAGGCTCATAAATTACAGGAAATGCTATGTGTGCTAAGTATTTCGGCAGTGCTGTGAGTGCAAAGCCAATGTCACAGGTGGAAGACACACAGGGGAAGATCTCAAGACCCCTGGCACAACTCACACATTTGTTCCTCTCTGCATGTTTGTGACGTCTATTCATCTCAGTCTCTCTTTTCTACCTAGGACCTGTAAGATATTCCAGCACACCACCTCTCAGCCAGTCAAGCATCACCTATCCAGCAAGGCAAGCAAAAATGCTGTCCTAACAGCCACCTATACCTAAAAACATAGTGATGACTGATGCCGGACAAGCACATTGGCCAGTGGGGCTGGGGGAGGGTAAAAGGCTGCACTGAGGTGGAGCTTGGAGCAATACAAACCCTGGAGAATGGCCCCGCAGAGAATAGCTGCTCCCTGAACCCGGCCTGGAAATGTGTTTTCTACACGGAGCCCCTTACTGGAACGCAGAAGGCAGCGGCACTGTTTAACAGGAGGATAGACTGCGCTTTAGAGACTGTGTGCCTAGGGCCCAGTGCACGGGGGGGCTGTTTGAAATGCAGAGCGAGGAATATGTGTGTGTGTTCTGCCTTCGGATGGGTTGCTATCATATTCAGACACCTGGCGGACACTGATTGGACAGGAGCATCCCTCTGGGTACCTTGACTGTGATCCAAGAGGTGTGAATGCTTGTGTGTGTGTGTGTGTGTGTGTGTGTGTGTGTGATAATCATAGAATTGTCATTCTACAGCCACATCATCAGTGTGTTTGTGCATATGTGTCTGTGTGAGTGAAGAAGTTCATCTCCAATTCAAGATGTCATGCATCAAAAAAACAACAGCCAACCACTGGATGTACTATCTCAATGTGTGCGTTTGTGTTTAAAACAAGATGAAACAAAAAAGGAAACTGTACATGATGATGTGCTTTACAGGTTCTAAATATTCTGATATTGAAGAGTTAAGAAAAAAATGGACACAGTATTTTATTATAATGCTCTTATCTTCGGAGATGTATTTTGATGTGCATTATGACTATACGACATCATTGCGTCACCCTTGGTATATGTCAGGCTTTGTGTTATTCCAAAATTAAAAAAGAAAAATGACAAAAAGAAAAAAAAGACAACTCTGTTTAAGAGTGTTTTCAACTGTGTGCACATTCAATATGTACAGTAGACGCCGTCATCATCACTAGACAGTTTGCAGATCAGGGCTCCAAGGGTCCAACCGGGAGTCAGGTCATCTCACTTCATATCTATGTACAGTTCATAAGTATTACTGTTACACATTGCCATCATGTATGATTATTTCACTAACCACAGCAGTGCAGAAAGATATACATTCTATTCAGATTTCATAACACACCTGTCTGTGTATCTCAAATGTAGCCTCTTTCACTCTTCCATGCTATGTAACAATGCCCTGTACAGGGCGACAGTTAAAGTACTGGTCATATCAAAAGGAGACATATTTAAGTATTAGAGCAAAAAAGAAAGTGCAAAACCGCCACACCAAACTTGCTCTTTTATGAAGCTCATTATTTAATGGTGTATATAAGTATTTGATGCTGTTTAAATGTAAGATGTGATGTACTAATATAATTGTGTATAGTATTTCCTAGAGATGTTTATTTTCTATAAAATGGAATATGTTATTGCTTATAAAATGTTATTAAAAGAATCCATTGATGAAAAAATAACGACCTTTTTTGGGAATGTCACTTGTCTTTAGTTGGAGCATGCCGTTTTATTGATTTTCATGTCTCTTTGTTTGGAATCGATGACACAGCATCACTTTGTTTGAAATGTTTTTTGTAACGCCAATGTTAAATATACCAGCACCTTTCAATGCTGCTATGACAAACGCCTGCTCTTTTTGTCTTTACTGAACACGCACTGACATTAATACACCGGCGACACAATTTGGATCAGCACATTTTCTTCCTCTCTGACCCTGTGCTGCTGTGCAGAGTGGCAACAATGACAACCCAAGTGCTCGCCAAGTAAACGTGACCATGAGTCATAAAGGTAAATCATAGCCATATATACAATCATGACACAATCATTAGTCATGTGGTAAAGCTTCCAACCTGATATTAATAAAGAAGTTCATTATTCAAATTATAAAAATGTCTACTACTAACCATCTGCATTTCAGAAGGCACATTACAGGCAACTATTCCTTTTATCATTTAACTTTTGGTCTTTGCTTACAAAAATTAGAAAATAATTGAGTTTTGAAATACACAAAAAAAAGATTACCTTATTTCAGCATTTCCCCCCCAAATAGATATGTTCTGTACATTTTGCTAAAGTTTTGTCCCATTTTACATGTAAGCACATGACATACTTGCATAATTTTGAGCTTACTGGGGCAAGACTTATCTACTTTTATCATCACATCAGCATCATCACGTGGTATCAAACTCCATAACACCATTAAAACAGAAAGCACCACAGGAAACAATATAGTCTTCTTTACAAAATGCTTTAATATTTACATCATAAAAGGATGAAACCAAAGAACAAGGAAGAGATGAACAGATGTTAAAAAGGACACATGAATAATACCTTTAGACATGGCTCTCATTCATCTCAATCCAATGGTCTTTCAGTCATTCACATTAGTGACACACTATAAAAACATACTGGTCCTGGGAAAAAAAGGACATGCCAAAGTTTGTTTTTTACATTCCTGTAAACATCAATAAACGGTGGTTCTATAGGTGCATGAAACTATAATGACTTAGACAGCAAGTATGTTACAAAGGAAAACCAGAAGATTCACTATAGAATAGGCCCTCTTTGGAAAAAAAATTGTCAATTATTTTGTTGTCTGCATGACTCATGTAACAAAAGTGCCAAAGGTTCACGTTACAGTTTTGAGTTGTCGGGTTGGCGATGCCTGAATTGGACGCTGCCAATTTCTTTTGATACCATAGTTGCATACGTGTGCAACAGTGCAAAAGGTCAACTGAGTCAGACAATGTGACGCAAATAACTTGATACCGTCTCCACTTTGAAACTCGTCGCCATGGCAGTACAGTAACTATGTTATTAGGACCCCGGTAAAAGCTACCAAATAAAAACAGGTTTGAAGGAAGAAAAGCATTCATCACTCTGCTTATGCAAAATACTGCTTAATCAAATGTTTAGATTATAAATACATTTTTAAAATATTTACATAGCAAAAAACAACAACGATCTCAATGAAAATAACCTCATAAAGCCATTTTATTACTCATCTCATTTAATTCAGCCTTGTAGGGCTAGTGCAGGTAGAGACAGAGCTTGTGCAGTGGCTCACCACGCATCAGATTATCATTTGAAATACATGATTCAAATTAACTTTTTAAACAATATTTGAACAACCTGCTGAGTGGCTTCCCACTGAACAAGCCCACGGTCGGACCAATCCGGGTTTGGTCGTTTTCCTCCCACGAACGACAGACTCCTCACTCTGCAGCCAATCAGAGCAGCCCGCCACTCCAACCCAACTGGGCACTCCTGCCTGTAGAAAGTGCATCTATGACAAAAAGATCAGGGGCTGGGGCTATTCTGAATAAATGCAGGGCAAACATCTCTGTTAGGCTTCTCACACACACACACACACACACACACACACACACACACACACACACACACACACACACATACACACACACACACACACCCACGGTGGCTCCTCTCTGTGGTCAAACTGTGGCACTGCAATGCATTCTCACAGCGGGAGATTCAGCTCGGTTAGAGAGCAAAATGCTTCATATATTCTGGTAATAATCCACAGAAACAAGAGTGTGACAAGAAGTGCCTCCTACTGTGAGGTTGGGGTGGTGGGGTGGTGGGAGGAACAATCCATGAAGAAAATCTTGACAGCTTGATATGAATCTGTATAATTTATTAAATCTGTTCAATAGCTGCGCGCCAAAATGACAGAGACAGTATGGTTGTGTGTCTGTGGGGACATGTTTCTTTTCTGTATCTGTGTGTTTTTGTATGTCAGAGATGTTTCTTATATACAATGTCCATGCTTGTCTCTCGCGCTCCCCCCCCCCTTCTTTCTGTCTAGCTGTTGGTGACAGTGGTACCACTGCCCAGCTTGATGATCATTTGCTGGCAGTCGTGGAGGGTCCTCTTGTCTCCCAGCTTCTCCAGGGTGCGGGCTGCGTCCGCCAGCATGCCCACCCTTTGGCCGGGAGCCGACAGAAAGGAGGGAGGAAGGTAACGGCACGCCAGCATCACGGCCTCCGCCTGCTCTCGCTGGCCTGGCCGCGTCTCGCACTCTTCTGCGGGCAAAAAAACACAAACAATGTTGTTACCGTGGTGTTTCGGGTGAGCTTTTCGATGTCATCAGCTACCAGCAGCCAATCAGACTTTTGCAGCTCCTTGTTTGATTACTAATGGAATTTAGTGTAGTAAACAATAATTTATCAAAATAGACGAGAAGTTGATTAGAGCCACTGATTACAGCAATTAAGTGTCTCTCAGCTTACTACAACTTTTATTTAAAAAAAGTTGTGGAGAGCTGCAACCAACCAGCTTCTATTTGAATAGCAAGAAAACACAAATCTAAAATTGGATGCTCGGAGAATAGCAGCATCCACAGTTGAGGTTTATTTGTATAAGTTTACTAGTTTCAAAAAATGTTTTGCTTCCTGATTTAATGCTACCTAATTAGATCTTGATAATGCACTAATTTGCCTCTGAAAAAACAATGATGGTTATGTGATCAGAGCCTTTCATACTGCCTGCAATATCTAAAAATACAACTTATAAAACAGTTAAACATAGTTACTTGTGCAGAGTGGATGAAAAATATAAAACAACAAAAAGGTACGTCTCTGCGCACACACACACACACACACACACACACACACACACACACACACCTACCTGTCTTGGCTCCGGGCGTAGCTCTTCGTCGCAGCGAGCGATCCAGCAGCTGATGTGTGCGGGTGGGACTGGCCCCTGCCATCAGCCTGGCTGTAGCTTCATGAAGGAACAACTGGAAATGGATTGAGGGAAAAAGAGATGAGAGGAGGAGGAGGAGGAGAGCATGTGATGATGACTCATACTGAGTGTTTAGCTCTACCTCAGAGAGACTTTGAATCTTTGTGAACAGGGCTGCTAAACACTTGCCTCAGGTGTGTGTGTGTGTGTGTGCGCATATGTTGCAACACTCCCCAGTTAATTTCCATGGAGAATTGTACTATGCACTGCCTGCAAATATGTGTATATGCTACATGCTTTTCCTAATGCGTTGCCATTTTGTATCTGAATCCTTCTTTGGATTTGTCATTCCAGGTATGTGCAGCATGTAAGAATCTGTCATGATGCCTGTGCGTTCCTCTTCTACTTGTCGGGTTATTAGGATTTTTTTTTAAAAGGCACGTTTTGATGAGCAGCAGTTTTAAGTGCCTGACACATACAATACAAATACAATACAAATCTGTCTGTCAGCCGAGTATTCATGTTTGGATGTCTGCTTGTGTGCTTGATTGAGAGGAAATAAAGTTTAATAACAGTCTAAATGAAATAAAAAGTGTGATTGTATTTTAACAAATTAATGAATCCCCCAAATTGCTCACTAATTATAAGTCTAACTGTCCATTTATAAGTCCTAGCATGAGATAATTGACTAAAATGGACAGGTGAAACATAGTGTCCGATACGTACTCTTCGCATTGCAGGCCTGAAGCTGTGCGCCAGCTTGCGAAGAGAGCTTAGATCCTGCTGAAAGCCTTGGAGCTCTGGTGGGGAGGCCTGGTGGACCCCTGTGGGGCCACTGGTACCTACCAACCCTGACCACGCAGGACCGGCCCCCTGCTGCAGACGCCACACATTGGTCCTCATCACCAACAGGAGGTCACACAAGAGCAGCTGGACAACCTAGAGAGGGTTGGACGAGATTACGACTGAGGTGGGATGCATTTCACCGCCAGAGCAGTCACTGGCGCCACAAGCTGCAGAAAGGACACCACGTGTCTCTGTTTTAGATCTAAATTTAAGGGACATGCTTATAAAGAAAATGTGTTTCTAATACAACTGTTGATACACTTAGAGCAAAGCAATATGGAGGAAAACATCTGACAAAAGGTGTGAAGACAGCATGTTTTGGTTCGGAAAAAGTGTCCTGTTAAAACTTCTACAGTACAGTAACAGTATTATAATGGTAAGTCAAACTATAGCTGCCATTCTGAAATATTTCTGAAAGAAATATGATTTTGTTATTGCTTTGTAATGCTAAATCATTTTTATTTATAAAAAAAAAACCTTGTATGCTGACAATGAAAAGCAGATGAGTAATACACAAAGATATTGCCCCACTACTAACAGAGTTTTGCTTCAAGTTGAAGGACATAGCGCCCCCTTCCCCCCCACCCCACCTCGCTGTGTGTGTGTTCTGCCGTTAATGGCCCAGCTCTGTGTTGCACTGCAGGTACATTGCACTCCACTGAGACACACATGCAATGCAACTACAATGCACCACAGCTCTGGACGGAGACGTGCACACGCTGTGAGCTGCCTATCCACCAGCATCACCATCTGCTGAACGCCAGAGGGTAGGACATCGCGGTATCACAGAGAGGAGTTGCTGCAGGGGATTCGCTGTCAGTGGTAAAGTGCGTGGCCCTTTATTGTGAAAAGAATGTTGTGTGTGTGCACCCTCAAGTGATTATGTAATTGATTATGTATGCAATTTTCTGTGTTTATAATTTTCCCACATGCGTGGGCACATCTGTCACTGTGTGCATTTATGTGTATGTTATTTTTTAAATAATTTTAATGCAGATGCTGTCGCTCTCACAAAATCCTCCCTCACAGGAATAATAAAAATCAACTTGATTCTCCAAGTGGTCGTATCTTTGTGTGTGTGTACCTTGTCTAAACTGGAGCTGTGGCAGTGTGGTCCTAGGTTGAGGCTGTCTCGGAGCAGGGAGCTGGCCTTGTCGCTGTAGCTCAGACTCAACTGGCAGTTTTCTGGCTTGGACAGCAGAGCCCTCACCGCCCTGAATGTGTTCAGACACGAATTGGGCAGAAGACTCCTGACAGAGCGAGGGGGGAAAGAGTCAGAGGACAGAGGTTAAAAGTTGTGGAAATGTATGTGTGTGTGTGTGTGTGTGTGTGTGTGTGTGTGTGTGTGTGCAGACAAAAGTTGTGCAACACTCTTAAGGCTGGCTGGAGAAGTTCCATTGTGTGTATATGGTCCAACTTACTCTGCGTTCTGCAAACTGCGGGGCAAGTGCTCCACAGTCGGATACAGTCTCTCCGCCGCAGCGTCATCTCCTTGGAGCCAGTTGATGATCACCACAGCAACAGAGGACCACCACTTGGAGTGGGGGTCGCAGCCTGGAAGTCGGAAAAGCAGTCAGTGGTGAGACACCCGCACACAAACAAACAAGCAAATATTTCCCCCTCTGCACACTTTTACATTTACATGCATGACAGTGCACACACACATACACTCCACAGAGAGAGACAGCTGCTGTCTGTATTTTGACCTCTGAATCACTCTGTTTCTCCCCTCTGGCACAGTCACAACATGCTGAGAGAAAGCAGCCATTTTGACGACTCCCTCATGATGGAAAACCTCTCCATTTAACATTGGGTAGCGCGCACACACACACACACACACTTCTCAAACTGTGTGAGCAAACTGAGGCTCTGCCAAGAAAAGTCTCCCATTAAAATCTGTGCACAGACTTCCCTCCCTCCCACCTCTCAAGGTGATCACCGAATTGACAGTGCTGAAGATAGATGAAGCAATCTAGTGAAGGCCTCCCTTTCACCTAGCCCCCTTTCGCTCAGATCACTGATCAGTGAGGACAAAGGAAAGGTGGTGGGAGGGTGGAAGTCAACCCACTGACAATCAGGCTACTTGACCTCGATAGCGGGGAAATGAACTTAATCTCGCTGCTTCTTATTTTGCGAAGACACTATGGAAATCGAAGTTGGGGCAGGCGAAGGAAAGATGCGGGAATAGCAAATGTATTTTAGAGAAGACAAGTAGCGATGAAGTAAGGAGCCAAAAATCAACACTTGAATGTGTTGATGTACTCAAGCAACAGATGTAGTCTCAGTCACTGAGTGATAGGCTGCCACAGTTTAAGAAGCTGATTTTGGGCTGGGATTCAAAAACTGCTGGCATTAGTTGGCACTAATGTTTTTTGAACAAGCTCGGAGTTAACAGAAATGACTTACCAGTCACAGTAGCCATGTTGGAACCAATAGCAAAGGACTGGGAGGTGGCACCAGCCGCATCTGATGCACTAATCAACAGTTGGAGGTACTCCAGGGCGTCAGCATACTCCCTGAGGAGAGACACACAATGAAGGGTTATTTTGTTGCCACATGAGCATAAAATGAGAGTAAGTCTATTACTGCCAAAGGATTAATTATTTCAGCTTAGTTTTTTTTTTTTTGTCAATTAAGTTATCCTTACTGTTGCTGTTACCCTTTTACCCTGCTTTTAGTTATACAAAGAATGTAAAAATACATCAAATAAAAGTAAACCAACACAGAAATTCCAATAAAAGATATAAATGGTAAATAAATTGCACAGTGATTTGGAAGTATGTTTTTGTTTTCTCACCCCTCGCCCTGGCTGGGGCTTTTCTCTTCATGAGGCTGGGCCACACAATATAGAGCCTTCTCCAGGAGGTGTTCTCTGAATGCCTGGGTCACCTGGGCCAGGGGATCCACTGTAAAAGTTCCAACAAACCATGAACATGAGAAATACAACTGCCTGAGTGAGCATGTACAAACCAGGAAGTGTGAACTATATTTTGTCTGCACTGACCAGTATTGCCAGCCTGGCTGTAGATGCTTTCTCTAGGTGTGCTGCGAATAGCCCAATCCCCATCCACAAAGAAGCGGTGACCTAGTGGGTGACAGAGCCACTGCATTGCTGGAGGCACACTGCCACTGGATGACAGGCACGCCTGGCGGGCACTGCTCAGGAATACACGCTATCAGGAGGAAAGAAAGTACTCAGTTAAGTACTTCCCTCTAATTTCTTATAAAAGTGGGACTGCGGACAGCTTATAGTTTACTAATGATGTTTGGGTTCAGTGTAGTAGCTCATTTCAACAACCATTAATGACTCAGTTTATGTTAATTAAACATGGAAAACAAATGAACCAAAAATCAACTCAAAACTGCTTGCTGTTTAAGTGCATACCACTTGAACTCTAAACAACCAACAGCATCCAAGAAAATACAAATAAATTAAATTAAATATTAAACATTGTACATTATAAATCACTGAGCAAGATGTGCCTGTGTAAACTAAAGGGACTTACGGAGGTAAAATGCAGGATCCTTGGCAGGCTGGCTTTGACCCGTAGAGCTGCAGAGACGTAGACCTCAGCCAGAGAGGCTACGGGCAGGCAGGAGCCAGCACACTCTGCCAGGTTCACGGCACTCAGAGCCATGTGCACTGCTGACAGGTGGCTACCATTCAGCTTACCTGTATGCACAGGTTGAAGACAAAAACATTTATATTTTTTTTTGACAGTGATACAATAATCAGGACAAGAAATCACATAAAAGTAATAATTACTTAAGCTGAATGGTTTTGCAACCTTAGTCTAAACCTTTTATTGGCACTGAATCAAAATAAGTTGCTCTTTAATCACCTGAGATAAGCTTCAATTTAGTTTTTCCCCCACCAACCAACCTGTCATGTGTAGCTGGTGCAGGCGGTGGTAAACCAGGGCGGCGTCACGGCTGCTTTTGCAGGCGTCCTCCTGCAGGGGGCGATCAGATCGCAGCCCTCCAGCCCTGGCAGCCAGCCAGCGGCCCACCCAGAGGCGCTGGAGACAGAATCTTAGCAGGGACCAGAGTGCAGCGCAGGCCAGGTCCAACTGGGAGGTGGGTAAAGGACGACCGAGAGCCTTTAAACAGGTCCACAGGTTCTGACTGGCCTGGGCAAAATCTCCCTGAAGAGGGAGAAAAGAGATCAGAGATGATAAGGAAGAACAGATAAAAAGGTGACCCAGAGCAAGTCAGTTAAGACAGGAAAATAACAAAAAGGTAACTTCTGAGGGGTATAGCGACATAGGTCTCTCTTTTGGAATGTGGTGTTGCTTTTAAAAAAAAGGATCAAATGTCTCCATGAGGATCATTATAATTCATCGATATCAAGCAAAACAACATACTCTAGCTAGGTCCAGGTCAGCCTGCTTGCGGTGCCTCCAGAACAAGACAGAGGATCCAGAATGTGGTCTGGTTACAGGCTCTCCATACACCAACAGTCGGATCAGAACCCCAGAAACCAGAATACCATTCAGTAGCCACACCAGTATGGTTGGCAGCATCCAGTCCATCCAGCCCCACGAGTCCGCTGCAGAAAACACAACTTATTTGAATTGAAGGGTAAACATTTTGGAGTCATAATTTTGAATATAACACATGAAAGCAGAGCTTTTTTTTATAATTTGAGCACCCTGTACCTGCAATATCCACACCCAGGATGCTCCTTCCCGCATGATGGGAGGCTCCAGGGCTTCCGGGTGAACTGCTTCCAGATGAGCAGAGCAGGGCTGCCAGAGGGTTGAGGGAGAGGAAGAGGAAGGTGAAGCCGCACAATGCCATGCGGGAACGGTCCAACATGCCGGCAGCTCTACCTCCTGCTGACGAACTGTCTACAATGCCCACATTCGGCTGCAGAGTAGAAGAGAGACCAGAGAGATGCCTTTGTGTTAGCAAAACTCAATGTGACAAGTTGAGCGTGGACAGTACCTCCATTCTTTACTCTGCTGATGAAGTGCAGCGGTGATTGATTTAGTTCAGCAGTTTTAATGAGAGCTGCATACCTTGGTGTCCTCCACCATCGGACTGTCAGGCTCAGTGTCACTGCCACAGTGTGAGAAAGAGGTGGGGGAGCCCACGTCGGAGGCTGGCGGGGTGGGCAGCTCATTCTTCACATCAGCCTGTCCATCCACCTCCATGGCAACCAGGTCCTTGAGAGACTCTGAAGTAGGAGGGTTAGAGGGTCAATCAGTGTCGAAAAACGTAAAGGCATCTTCGGCCTTCAATTCCACTTAGAGGCTGCAGAAGACCATTTTCACTTTTGTCATTTGAGGATAACAGTAGCTATCAATAGACCTCATCACAGAAAGGTCAACTGAATTACCTACTTTAAAGGAACTGAAATAAACTGCAGAGAAGCTGTTATGGAATAAAGAGGAGGGAAAGGTTTTAAGCACGTACTGTTTTTCTGGGCTGCCATTTTCAGAGCCATGTTCTCCTGCTTGAGTTTCTGGTTGGCCTGCTGCAGGTAACGGATGTAGTCGATGGCTTTCCTCAGCACTGCAGACTTGTTGAGCTGTGAGAGAGTAAAAACACAAACAATAATATAATTAGCGTCTTCTGCCTTTTCTTAATGTTGCTGATAGCCAGGTCTCACAAAAAGCACACACTCTTAGAATCTATCAGCACTTAATTTTTCTACGACATGGGGAGACTGCAATGAAGTCAAGAGATACTCTTTCCTACCTTGGCCTCAGTGCCGGCCACCAGATCTTTGAGCTCGATGATTTTGTCATTAATAGAGGAGCGGTAGCGCTTCTCGATGGCGTTGTGTGCTGTGCGCTTCTCGCCTTTGTGCGGCAGCCCAGTGGTCTTGCTACTGATGGCGATGCGGTTGATGGGTAGCTTCTCAGCGTCCACCATGACAGGCACCGTGGTCAGGATGGTGCCGCCGCCCATGAAGGCCTGAGGAGGTAAATAAGGTGGCACAGGAGAAGAAAGTATTTAACAGCATCTGACAGCAGTGATTCTAATGGTACTTCTATCTTACAAGTTCAATTTAATTCAAATTATTGATTTGATCACCGTAGTTGTCTTGCTCCGGATATCAGTGACAGTTAAATATCTAAAGTGTAAACTCAGCTGCAATGCCTTGGCAACAAAGCACATTGTACGCTCTCATTATTGAGTTGGACATGATGTGCGTACCTGCAGTGAAGCGCTCTGTACGGAGGTGGTGTTGGCCAGGGACGTGGGAGAGGCCACAGTTGTGACAATGCAGGGGTCATGCTTCAGAGTGGTCAGCAGCAGAGAATCGGCCTTGATGAACTGGGGCTGCAGCAACACCTGAGAAGACACAATCAAACACAGGAAATATATACAGTTTAGTTGTTTTTATTCCAAAATAGACAAACAAACAGTACACAGAATTTATTTTGGGTGCCAGTGTAACGCACTTACAGGTACTTGCTGTACGTGGGGTGCAATGGCTTGAACTGGCGGGCTTGCTGACGTAGTCAGGAGAGGAGAAGTGGTAGTCAGCCCTTGGATCTGAGTCTGAATGGTCACTGGCTGAACACTTTGAGGTGAGGACGACAAGCTGGTAGCGGGTTGGCTTACACTGCCGGGACCGCCAGCTGGTAAAATAGTTATGACAAGGATTCCTTTTAGCCTTAATTCAAGCTTGTTTAAAGGTTATGACATATCCATCACCTCATTACTTTTCAACAGGAAAATTTACAGAGCATGAAGTAATTGCTTTCATTTTAAGTATTGCAGAGTTGATTTAGTTTTCCATGCAGACAAAACAATATCCCTGTTTCCATTATACATTGTTGATTGGGGGTGTGACGAGATTTCGCGAGATTGAACTGTGACGATATTTCTCATCAGGTAAAAAGCTGTCTCGCGAGACTCACGCAAATTACATTTTTCACACGCTGTCAAGCCACACATTCATTTTCTCACGCAGTGAAATACAAATGTAGTATAACTGATAAGATAGACTCACAGTGCGAATCAACTCCACCCAGCTGATTGACACCGCCGTACTCCCTGAGAGTAATCAGCCGGACCCGCTTGTGTTATGGTCCGGTGTACAGCTGTAATGAGTGGTAAGGAATAGCTGATAGAGTTTTGAAACATAAACATCTGAAAACTGAAGCGCAACCTTGCTCTGTTTGGAACTGGGAGCTGCACTTTATCTGAGCTGGCGAAGTTAACATGTGTGTGGATGTGTGGTGAGATTTCTGCCTGATCAAAAGTGTTTCAGTTACTTTCTGTTTCACATGCAACATGCAGTCCCAAACTGCGTCGATCAAACCGTCTGAAGGGGAAAACGTTACTTCCAGCGGATTAATAACGTAATGCACAGCAGAGTAAAGGGCAGGTAGAATTCTCATTAAATGATGACGTTAATCTGGTAATATTGTGACTTTTTCTGGACACGTCAGAGAACACAGATATGTGGTAGAGATTCTGAATGTGCAAAAAGATGTTACTTCACCAAGCAAAGACAAAGAGGAGGGAAAAATCATGACTCAGCAGGGATGATATTACAGGAGAAAAGTTGTTCTACAGGAGAAATATATCCAAAAGCAACACAGAATGACTGAGAGCTGAACTGACTTAGATTCTGTTGTAGTTAGTGAGTTTGAATCTCACCTGCAACCTGAATTTGCCCCCCCCCCCTCAAAAATCACCATAAACTGGTGCAGAAACATTCATCAGAATGCTGTAAATTATGAATTTATACTCACAATTTTCATATAATTCAGCTTTCAAGATTTCTTAAAAATAGTGTTAAAATGTCGTCTCGATCTCGTGAACCCAATCTCAAATATTGTCTCGTCTCGTGGGTTAAGTGTCTCATCACACCCTACTGTTCATTTGTACATTTCATATTAGTGACGTCAGATTCGAGCACTCAAACAACAAAGCTCTACTGATATTTTGTTGCTAACAAAAGCTGTAGCTGACAATTATACACGAAGAAATTAGACCAACCAACACACTGCATCAGTGTTAGTCAATATCAGCTTTTTCTTTTTTCCGCTGCGATGTGTTGCGATGTTTGTGAAAATTTTCCCAATCTTTTCAATTCTTTTAAATAGCAGGTTACCTGTTACAACTGCGAAATTACCAAATTGGTACTAAGCCAAAACAGCATACTGGTATTGGTCAATGAAGGTGAATAAATATTAGATATATTTGTATTGGTTGAAAACTATTGGTTATTGGTGCACGGGCACGGGCTGCAGCTTGTATGCATACATAGTACAATATGAACATACACTGCCGTGTGCAAAACAATCAGTGTAGACTAGACAAAGCATTTGCATGTAGCTCACAGACTCCCGCACTGTTGACCAAACTCTATTAGATTAGGATGGGAGATGAGATCAGCTGAGGTTGAATAAAAAAGTGTCCTTCTTGTTTGGTGAATGCAATACACATGAAGCGCCCCCTTGCAGGGCACTGGAGTTTAATTTGTATGAGATTTCCAAACTAGACTAGCACGGGAAACACACATCTGCTTTTAAATACATCGGCCCCAATGTTGTAATCTATTTAAACTTATTAACTATTTTAGTTGAAGGTGTGTACAAGAGGCAGCTGCAAAACCGTATGCCTGTATCAACATTTAACAGACAAGCCGAGAACAAAAAGATCTGGCGGATTCTTTTTTTTTTTGTATGTTAATATTTTACAGAAGAATTAGCATAAAAATGATGGCACTCTAATTCTTATCCTTGATTTTTAGCATTTCCTTCCTTTTTAAAATAGAACAAAAGTTATGTCGCTCTCTGTCTTAGTACGTAAGTGGGTGTTTTTAAGGTCCCATCCACACTACTGTGTTTTGGTTTTAAAACTTGACTTTTTGCACCTCCCATCCAGACTTAAAACTGCGGAGGGCGTTTTAGTGAGGGCAAAAACGGAGGACTTTAAAAACGATGACACAGATGCTCACGTTTGGCTCTCTGATTGGGTCTTATGAGTAATGCAAAGCAGAAACTTTTTGATTTGGTATTTTTATTAAAATATTTGGTACTGTGCAAACACTTATAGCCTACACTTGTACTGTGCATGTCGCTGTTTACTTTGCGACCACTCCCAGTCTGTTTTCCACTGCCACAGTCGCTTTTAACTCCTGTGTTACATTCAGAAACAGTCCCAGCTCGTTATTGATCCATGCAAAAAAAATATCTGGTGTGGTTCTTCATCTGCATTACTTTATTCTTTCACCAAATCTTCTGTTACTATGCGCAGTGTACATGAACAGCCACTAAATGTTCGTTTTCTGTCGTTTTAGGCCTTGTCTAGACGAACACGGGTATTTCCAAAATCGTGACTTTTTCCACGCGGTTTGGCCATTCGTCTACACGGAAATCCAGTATCGGGTCACTAAAACCGGACATTTTTGAAAACCCCTGCCAGGGTGAGGACTTGAAAAAACACTGGTTGCAGTGTTGTCCTGTAGACAGTAAAACCGGAGATTTCGCCTTGCAACGTCAGAATGCGCGCCGTTATATGCTGTGTTTGATGCCAGATTGTGCACCACTGCCTGCTTTATTTTAAATTTTATTAGGCACTGATTGGCCAACATGGCTTTACAGTTAGGGTCATATCGCTGCCTGGTGGTTTGGCATGTTCTTGACAGTGCTTGATAGCGTGTTTTTGCATTTTCATGTAGACAGAGATTTTTTTTTAAATGAAGGAGGAAAAACTCCGTTTATAAAAATACCTGTGTCCATGTGGACTAGGCCTTAGGTTAGACAGAGAACAACTCTGATACACAGCTAAAACACTGGTGTGGACGGAGATTGTATTGGTTTTAAAACTCTGTTTCTAAACTAAAATGGAGCAGTAGTAGAAGGGGCCTAATGCTGTGGACTCCTGTGCCATTCTGAATAACCCAGGAGTTGTCACTTTGTATCTCAAGAGTCAATGAAACAGCAATGCATGCAGGAAAACATCTTATACAAGTATTGTTGAGAAAGATTGTTACAGTCTAATCACTGAAGAATTAACACCGATGATGGTACCAGTTTAAGAAACTGGCCATTTAAAACTTCTTTTTTATACATCTGCAGCTTTCGGAGAGACAAATATGACTTGAAGTCTTTTCTAAATTTTAGACAATTCAAAAATAACAAAATTGTCAAATGCCTATTTCTGGTTAAAACCTGCTAATGAAGGTTGTTAAAAAATACACGGAAAAAATAAGATAAAAGGACAGCAGGAAACTGACTCAGGGACGTTCTTTAGAGAAGACAGGATACATTTGTGGATATATGATTGATCCAGTTAGAGACAAAGAAAATAGGGCCGCAATAACCTACATCAAAAGAGTGCTTACCTGTGAAGCTGTTTTGGCTGCTGAAGTTGGTCCGGATCTTTTGGGACTGAGCCTGGGCTTGAAGTTGTGTCTGCGGCTGCAGCTGTGGCTGGGTCTGGGGTTGGGGCTGCTGCTGGGGCTGAGGCTGGGGTGGAGTCTGGGGTGCAGGCGGAGTCTGGGGTGCAGGTGAGGCGAAGAGGGCCTGGGGCATGGAGCTGAAAGCTGAGTTCGGTCCTGGTGAGCCATGCGGTGAAGCTGCCTGGGCTGGGGCAGACTGGCTGCTGAGAATGGGTTGGGGCTGCTCCACCTGGGGCTGTCTGAGGCTCGGAGCCAGCTGCAGAGACGTTGGATGCTGCCTCTGGGTGCAGTTGGCCACCTGGGCCAGGGGGGACTTCTGGAAAGTGGGAGGCTGGAAGGCCTTGTCTGGGGTGGAGGAACTACGGGTGATGGGAGGGCCCAGGAGTGCATCCAGGTGGGGGCTACTGCTAAGGATTGAGGAGGAAGGCGGAGGTACGGTAGTGGCGGCTGGGGGGACAGTCGGGGTGATGGACTGGGTCAAACCAGGAAGCTCTTGGGTGGGAGGAGGCCCTGTGTATGGGTTATCAAAAAGTCCTCCAAACTCCATGTCCTGGCTGTTGATGAGCTGTAGCATGTCTGAAAATGGAGAGAAATCCGAACCACCATCACCGCTACTGATCACATAGAAAAACACAAGAATCAAGTACAGTTCTGAATTGAAGACCTGAGCATTTGTTAAGAAACAATGTGTTCAGTTTGGCTCATTGATTACTGAAAACAACTTCTCAGTAACAAACCCACATGCACAGTGTTTATGATATAACAGATCAGAGAGGGGACTCAAAAGAACGTTACAGAATACAAGGATCAAGGTAATTTTATACAACACAAGGTTCAACAAAATTTAAGTTTGTAACAGATTATTAAAGTTAGATCAGTAGGGGTTAACAAATAAATTAAATAAATCAATATAGGCCTATACAGTCATTTATATCCATATACACAGAAATAATTCTGCAGTGCAACCATAGAGAGTGCAGTGCATTTTCTAAATTTGCATCTGGGAGAATGTAAATCACATTAACAGGATAGTGATGATAATATGGCAATAACCATTGTGTATAAAATAACTTCATGCAAGGAGGAAGTACTGTACATCTAACAAAGCTTTTACTGCAGTGTGGGATAAGAACACACACATTTTACCACCAGAACCAGTGTAAAACATTCAAAATACAAATAAATATTTGCATTTAGTTTAGTTAGATTTATGACAAATGTCTGTTAGGACGGTTTAAAACTCTGTTTCATCAGATCTTGGTTTTTTATTTATACTTAAAAAAAAGAAAGAAAGACATGAACTAGAACCAGGATTGACTAATATCCAAAATTGGATTTGCGTTCAAAGTGCATTATGACATACACTGTAAAAACACACAAAATACACATATAGTGTACTTTCTTCATGTAATGTTCCTTAATCAAAGTGCAGCCAGGCTATTTATAGTAGTCCTGCAGCTGTGGGCCAAAGTACTGTAAGGGACCAGCAAAAATTTGGCCCCAAGTACAGTGAAAAACATATGAAAGAGTCATGAAACTAACTTGGTAATGGTCTTGCAGCTACTGACTCATGGGTTCCCATTAGCATAAGAGATCTAAAATGTCTTTAATATCATAGGAACTGGTGTGGCTGAGTGGGCAACGCTTTTAATATCTGTTCTAGAAATATATTTTATAATTTTGACCTCACCAGGAATATACCGCAAATAATAAAACGCATGTATGTTGTGAAAGGAGTGAAACGCAGCTCCCTGTATTTGTAATCCAGTGTTTTGTATGAGGTGATCGCTCTTGACCAATCAGAGCGCGTCTCAGAGACTTGCTATGCCGATCAGCTCAAGACAAGAGAGAGGGAGCGCTGTCTGTGCGCGAGGTTACCATCGAGCAACACCGCCGAGGGTTACTGTCGGTCAAGTTTAGGAAGTGGGCGAGAGCGGCTGCAGGATAGGCATTACTGACTGCAGTTTACCACAGTGGTGCTTTTCTTAAATACACGGAATATTATCATAAAACATATTAGCTATTACTGGGGAATCTCTAAGGAAACACAACATAATACATCACTGATATATGCCTGATTATGTCATGTTTTCTCTGCTCTGCATCCCTAACATTACATCAAACGAGTGATGAGAAAGTGACACATATATAAACAGCTGAATCCCTACGCCAGTATTTAGACATGCACAAACGTTATGCAAACGTAAACAAAAATATGGGAGGGGAGACGACATTTGTCAATATGTCACATCTTTATTATAGTGTTTTAATTTCTGGACAGCAATGTATATCTTTATTTATTTGAACTGCTCGGTGTTGAGGAGCTGTGAACCCTACGAGGAAGAATGAACGGCAGTAACCCCTGTCTGCTGGGGGCGGGGCGCACTCACGACCACTTAGCAGCACGCTAGCTTGACCTGTTCGCTTAGCTAACCCGCTCTAATAATCGATTTGTCTTACTGTACAGTAAGATTCGGGCAGTGATTTTTGATCATGCAAGAAACAACGCTGTAATCGCATAACGAGACCTACTATTATCGCCTCAGCTAAGCTCTAAATTATACTAGCCAAGTGATTAACGTTAGCTACGTTAGTCTAGCTGATGAAGGCTGATGAAAGCTAATACGCTGCAAGCTACAACGTTTCAGTAGGTCACTTGTAAATTAGTTATTTATGTTGGTATAAATGGAGGTTTTTAGTCCAAACATCAGATGTAAAATACAGGAGGCAGGTCAAGCTGATAAGTGAAACACACATGACATGCAGGAGGTAACGTTTGCGTTAAGTTGCGAGCAGTGTTGTTAAGTTAAGCAAACGTTACCAGCCACTGTTTTGTATTTTCTTACCGTCGATGTCGCTTAAGAGGGCCGTGTCGATGTCGCTGGGGTCATTGAGCGACAGTGTTGGATCCAGGTTATCCAACGAAGCATCGTCAAACGACAAGTTAACGTCATTCATCTTCGTCTCCTGTGTCTGGCTTAATGTGGAGCTGACTGGCTATCGAACCGCTTTGAAGGAAGAAAATCGGACACTTATTACGTCGCCTACATTTGCCAAAAGCGTCCGATCCCAAGTTACCTGAAACACGCGCAGAGTGAGCTGCAACTTTTTTTGACGTGCCCACTAACTCTTCACTCCTACCCCCATGACTGTCGGGGAAACTTGTCAAACCAAAGCCAAACACTGAAGCTCATTCAGTACTAACGTGCTGGCGGCGTCTGCTGTACGAACCCACCCATCCGGCGGTGATTGACAGGCGGGCCCGACAATCTCTGGCTTTTAACTGGATTCCCACGTCCCTCTTTCTCAGGGTTGTTTTGGTTATTTGACTGAAGATGTGACAGCCATGGATTAGTAATAATGTACAGTGAGACGTGATTATTAATGTACTCAACAAACACAGACATAATGGCTTCAGAATACCTATATGGATCCATTTGAAATGTATTATAACAATTAATATTATCTACTGTGTATACATGTAATGTGTTTTATATATAATAAATTATACAGTAATGTGCATCCCAGTCCCACACAACCATATTAACATCAGGCACATATTTCACCAAAATGTGTGTATATTGAGGGAAACAGCATGGATGTGTTTGTTGTGGACCTGCCCCCAACAACCAATGGGAGCCGAGCGGGCGGGAGCTCCTGAAAGCTAGGTTTGTTCGACTCGAAGCAGTGGCTCCTCCCGTAGAACCAGTGAACTCGTCCAATGGGAAGCTCAGAAACCGAGTGGGGTGATCCGACGTCACATCTCTGGGTCTAGTGATTACATCATGTGTATGCATCTTAGAATAGTGGTGGCATCGGCAGGGAAATAACCTGCAGTGACACAGGTAGCAAAACAGAATTTAAAATGAGGCAAATTGTATATTTTGGCCAAAGAAATTTATACAAATACTATCCCCTCAGTGCAGTAATACATCTCATTTCGCTTAGTAAAGTGATGCTTCTTCCAGCAAACAACGCACTTTAATTACTAATAATGTAAAAAAAACTTTATTTTCAGATCAGCTAAAGTAAAACTATAGTTGGGGTTATATATATTCTGTTGTCACATGAGCACAAGGGGGGAGCCTCACAGTGGCACAGTGGGGAAATAGGTCAGTGACCTAGAGTAGCATGGCAAAGCTGTTGTCAGTTTTAGGGGAGTGGAGTAAAATTAAAAGCCTGTGAACAAGCCTGGTGTTGCAGGTACAGGGGTGTGTTAGTCTGTAGGTGCAAGCCTTATTCACTTGTTCACTTTTTTTTTGGTTACCTTCCAAATGATGCTCTGCTTGGTGACTGAAAGAAGCAAACCTCTTCCTCAAAAACTGTGTGTATCAAAGGTTTGTTTACATTTTACGCGTGCTGAACACTGGAGCAGAAGTGATGAAGTGTCCATGAACCAAGGTACAGGGAGGGGGGTGAGAGGCTCATGTGACAATGGATGGTCAGTACAGTGCAAGATTGAGGGTGGGTTGCATCAGCATGCGCATAAAGGAGAAGTAGGAGATAGTCACACAACCCTGTATTGTACAATAACTGCAAACAGTTGTGAGGTAGAGGTCAGACATTGCTAGTGTTTTATTGGGCAGTTACATACGTGCATTAGATCAAACAAAAATCTGACCATTAATAAATGGCAGCAGACGGCACAGCCATACAGACATGAGACACCCACCATCAGAAAACACATCTCTCTTCCATGTCCATGAAACGTCAGCTAAATGCTCTGTTTCGTCAGTATTAAAAGACATTCAGAGAGACAGAATTTTGAGGAATACATGTTGCAATCGGGACTTAACCCTCAAGCAAGTAACACAATACACTCTGTTACAGATCCAGAGATATGAAACACACAAACAGAAAATGACTCAAAGTTCCCTTTTAAAAGGATCTCCTGTTTTATTACTCCTCTTTGTTCAGCCTGCACGGCAAAAGTCAAAGTTAACGCTATGGTTTATTGTAAATGTAACACTATTATCTCAGATACCTGGCAACCAGTAAGCCTATATAACCGTACAGCATTTACAACATTGAAAAGTTAAAGCTTGTTAATCATTAATTTTCCTCAGCTAAAATACATTTAAATATTTAAATCATAATGATGGTGTAGACACATATGTTTTTAATGTCACCATTGAATTTACTTATAACAAATAATGAATATTTCCGTCTTGTGGAAGGCCGATAATGACAACTGGTAAATCAACAAATTTTGAAAGCATGATTAAGCTAGGGAGGAATTTCAAAAGGAATGCCTAAATTGACAAGGCTTTTGGTGTTATAACTGGACAACGTTAAAACAAACCAGAGCCTCAGGAAAAGAGCTGTAACGAAGGCAGGATTGCTTTTTCGCCTCAAACTGCGATCCTAAGTACACCAAAGACAAACTCCAGTCAGGGCTACTTTGCTGAAATCAGACAATCAAGGAAATGCCAGGCACCAGCTCCAACAGGTGCAGATGAATCATGCCAAAATGAAAAAACACAAGAATGAAAATAATCTTTGACTGTCCAAATCAAAGAAAGTACAACTGAGGTTTTGTTTACTGCATGCTTCTGCCTGGACCACAAAAAGATCAATGATACAAACTTGTTTTTTTTTCTTTTTACATGAACTATAAAAATACAATCAGGGGATGAAATGATAAATAAGCCTATATGCTGTCTCTTACAATGAGCCAATACATTTTAACCAGTTACAGGAATTCCTGTATTTTGAGGTATATATATATATATTACATAATATAGAGCAACTAGTTCTACCTATATGAATACATCCTTTATGACAGTCCATTACTGTAAGTTATACATTTTGTATTTAAGTCGATTATGGTGTCAGCGAATGTCTTGCTGATAATTTAGATGCCATATTGTGTTTTGCATCTTTACGTAATCTTTAATATTCTTAAACGTTTTTGCAATTATAAGTTTGTGAATGAGCTGCAATGACACTTTAGAAAAATGTGTGCAAAATGAAGTCAATCTAAAGACCGTTTCCCATCCCCCTACAAAAATAGTAACCATCTTGTAAACACAAAGGCCAAAATACAGATTTGTTTTTGCTTCAAAGTGCACAGACATTAATATAGCAGGGAAAGGAAAATGTTCATCATCCCTTAACATTTCAAACATGGACTCAATTATTGTTCCATTCAGTGCTAGTTGGTCTTTAAAGCCTTAATATTCTTTGGAATGGCTAAACGTGTATTGCTCAAAAGCATACTTTTCCTAGTTATATTTGTAGCGTTTCAGAGGACTGAATAGACTGATGGGAAATATTCAGAGAGCACGTTCCTTCCCCTTAGCTATTTGAAATACATAACAGAGATTCCTAACTAGTGCTTTTTAGGTTTTTTTATTCCCTTTGGTTAAAGGAATGCTGGCATACACTCATCAAGATTAGCTAATATTTAGCTATTATATTCATAGTTAGCTAAATTAGCCGATTAACTTAAGTCTTTTCTCCACACTGCCTCAGGCAAATTGGGTAATAATGTGTTGCCCTTCCACACATATCTCAGTATAAGAGGCATGACTAGAGCTTAAACTTAAGTATTTGTAAAAAAAAAAAAAAAAAACATACCACAGCGCTAGTACAGAACAAACCATTAAAACAATAAATGCATAAATTAGCAATTAGCTAACAACACAATATAATCCTAATTGTATTCTTCCATACTGACTCAATGCATTGCCCTGCAGTGAACTTTTTACATTAATTTCGCAGTAATATACCACATTTTTAAACCCCATCAGACAAGTAAGGATGTCTTCCTTTGGTGGCGCATTACCAATGAGATGCAGGGCTGGAAGTAGTACATCCCACACTAACAGATTAATACATCCATATATAGTAAAACGCAACATGGTTGTGCGCAGTAAACATATTGGACCTCTGCATGTCGGCGCAACACTGTGGCAAGAGAATGACAAGGAGGTGGAGATCACTTGACTGCCGGTCAGAGACGAAATGGGACTGGAAAGACTGGAGGGATCATTTAGGACGAGGACCTTTAGATGCCCAAGAGAAGAGACCGAGGCCCTCCGCTAACAGTCTACAAGGCAAAGAGGGTGTCTTCCGTCCGCTCAGCCTTCTTGTGGGAGCCACCAGGAGCGCGGGCAGGGGGAGCAGGGTTAGCTCCCGGGGGAGAAGGCAGAGAGTCGACTGCCTTCGCTCGCTCCTCCAGGAACTTATCAAATTCTGATGGAAAAAAAATGATTTGTCAGAGGCGTGGATAGTTAAGGGTTTATCAATTGTATATTTTTAATCAGCACATTAACAAAACTTCTGATCAAGTCTATACCTTCACTGGTCACCCCTTCCTCTGCGGCATCCCCTTTCTATTAAGAAGGGGAAAAAAGTAATCAGACACACTTTTCAGTGGAGTTGTCTTTGTTTGAAAAGACAGAAATAAACCTTAGTAGTGTACAGTCAGCAACACAACAAGCGGATACATAAAAGTGTCATACAAATCAAATGCCTGTGAAGACCACACAAACTGAGACAAATCCATTCAAATTTGCTCACGAAGGATCCGTCAATCATGCCTCCTCCCACACACTTTTTCGCAGGTGAAGACAACAAGGAACCCTCTTGAGCCCAACTCCACAACCTCCACATGCATATGTTAAGGAAGCTCCTATCAGCTGTTTAAACATGGCGATCTTCAGCACTATGTTAGCATTTTGTGAATCAAGCTACACAGTAAACTGTTATACGTCAGTCATCAGCGGGAAAATGACAGTGAACGAAAAGATGTGACGTGAAAGGAAACTAAAGTCAAATGTATGCAGTCATGTGAGATGGTTGGATGAAATGAGTTATCGAAGAAAAAACGAACAAAACCGAGGGTAGACGAGAGAGAGAAAGAAGAGAAAAAGAGATAAATCAAGGAAAAGAAGTCTCACCACGTCAGCACAGAGCCACTCCTCTATGTCATCCATGACAGAGGACTGCGATACGGGGATCTATGGAGCAAAGCCATGGACAAACCAAGGGGTAGCACCAAAGCCACGCAACAGAAAGACCCCAACAACAAAAAACAAAAATTGTAACACACACACACACACACACACACACACACACAACACACACAAACAAACATAAAAATAACAAGAATAGGAATCACCAAAAGGCTCAGAAAGGAAGATGATAAAATTAAACAAATCAAAATGAGAACACAAAGAAAATCTGCCCCTCTCAAGTCAGTGCTCTTATTGTTTGATCATGTGCAACGATCTGCTACTCAGCTGTCTTCTATGAGAACAAGAGTTCCCAGGTTGTGTATTGTTCTCATTACTTCTGTAGTGCTGACATGGCTTAACAGCTGCCGACTAATGTCACACAGCAGTGTTAATTATTCCACATCATTAGATAATTAGCAAATCACTTGAACTTGATTAAGAGATTGATTGGATGGGAGAAGCTGAAAGCACGGGGACTGTCGAGAGGCAGGGCATATACACATATACGGGAAGCACGCGCACACACACGCACGCTGCACACGTGAACGTGATGATGGGAGCCATGTCAGGGTGGATGGTGTACGCTTGTGTTCATTTTTCTGGAGAAACCAAACAATCACAGTGATTCAGGACCGCTCGGAAATTGTGGCATTAGATGTCACTGATAAAGGAACCTTTAATGTCCATCCACGAGAAGTAACAATTAGGCCAACTGAAAAAAGTTATTTGTATGCTTTTTGTTTACAGAAGCCGAAAAGGCATTGACTTCAAACACAATACATAAAAGTCTCATCTTCTACATCCTTTCACGTCAACCTGATAAGTTGAAACCAAAAACCTTTTCCTGAGGCCCTGTTATATACTATATAAACACTGGTGGTGGGGTTTCCTCTTGAGATCACAGTGAGGGAGCATTTCAAAATAAAGGCCATGGCAGTGGGGCAGTGAGAGTCATTCACAGGAGAAAAAAAAACACATGCAGCTGTGTGAACTGGGGAGAAAATGTTTCAGGAAAAAAGTGTCTGTCCCTATCATGACTCACAGCTTTTATATATTACCAACATTATTGTCACACTGTTAATAAAACAAATATTACAACTTCTGACTCATCTGTTAGTTGGTTGATTTATTTCTGGTTAGAGTGTGAGTTTGTTGTTAAGTACATCTAGTGTATTATCTAAGATCCAAAGACAGTTAGAGAACAGCTGACACATACTCTCCACTACACAGCAAACCACCATCCATTTGCTAATTATTTTATGCTGGAATGATATGTTATTGTTACTTTAACAATGTTCTTCATTGTTGATTTGCCATTGCTGTGTAGCAGAAGTATCTGTACATCTTTGCTGTTTTAGTGTTTGACTGTTAAAGAGATGAATGGAGCTGATGGAAGTTCCTGTGAGCAGTCAGGCTCATTGTCCCATCCATAAAGGGGTGACATTAAAGTAGAAAGCATCAGTTATGGGTATAGTGTTTAGCACCCATGTCAATAGAGTACAGTAGAGGTGGGCAATATTGATAAAATCTTAAAAGTTTAATAACACTGCAATAATACATTTTGTTTTCTGGGAATTCAATTTATATAAAAAATATCAAAACAATGTCTGTTTTTGGTTAATCGTGTAAATTAAATCAAATCATACTTCATCATGCAAAACTCCTGTAAAATCAGTATTGCCATAAAACAATCCTGTTAATTGATTTGCAACATCTCCTGCAATGGACTATAACAACCACTAAAACAGATAACTCAGCAGAATCAGTATAGCTAACGTAGGTATCGTCATATTGCCCAGAACAACATCTGTACTTCTGACATGGAGATGGACGTTGTTTGGGGAGGGGAAACTTGATAAGGCGTTTGTTTGTGCATTCCAGGACAGAGCAGTGAGATGAGGATGAAAATGAAGAGCAGCTCATTATGCATGATGCCACAGGAGGCTGAGAGCAGGGGGTGACGGTGGACATGAGGGAGGGGTAGGAGGACACATTGAGGATGGAGTCCTCACCATTCCTTGGGTAATAAGCCAGCTGTCTATGGGCAGCTCCTGATCTGCTGGGTTATCATCCCCTTTTACCCTCAGCTGAATCAACAACAGAACAACACCTTACACAAGAGAAGAAAGGTAGCAGGCCCCACCACAGCATAGCACACAGTGCAGAGAGAGAGACAGAGGAGAAGTCAAATTTAAAGGGAGTGCCATTTAAAGTGTGGGAGAAAAGAGGGGAGAAGGTAAGAAAATGGTGAAAGGCTCATTCCATAAAGATGACAATGAGGAAAATAAAAAGCTCCCTCAAGTAAAAATGCTGTACGAGGCAAAGGGTAGTAAACTAAAAAAAAGGGATGGTATGCGCAATCACTGCTGTGTGTGTGCATGTGTGCGTCTGCATTTGTGTATCATGGCAGTTCAGGTTTCAGAATCATCTGTGTACATAGTTACAATGCAAAGTAACATAACCATGCAAATACATCTGACGGTGTGCTCTGAAAACCACTACGAAAATCTTGAAACTTGCATGTGACTTCACAAACTGATTGCATGGTGTTTTATTTAAATAAACAGAAACTGAAGAAAGAAAGAAATGTACTGATAACTGATATGAAGAATGAGAAATCCGAATCCATATTTTTTTTAAAGAACTGCTAGAACTAATATTTACCAGGAACAAAGGCAACAAAATCACACCATTTTGAATTCTTACTTATAGGCACACTTAACACTCGCAGTTACCACATTGTAAGATATTTATTTTAGCTAATCAGTTATAGCAATAGTCAGTACACAAACCTACGCCTTTTTGTTTGATCAAAGTTCGAGTATCAATTCAATTCAATTTTATTTATATAGCGGCAATTCACAACAACAGTTATCTCATAGCGCTTTCATATAGAGCAGGTCAAGACCGTACTCGTTGTGCTATTGCACTGCACACAGGACAAATGTCACTGCAGAAAATACAGTTTTACAGACCATCACATGCAGGGAATGACCAAGGGCTGAGGGCGGACTGGTATGGGAAGGCTTTTTCAGCCATGTAAATTACACAGCACCCACACTCCAAACATGGGTAAAAGCTGCATTAAATGGCATGCATCAGCGTACTCACCCCTCCTGCGTTCTGCTGTCTCACATCCAAAGCCGAGGCCAGGCCGCCTAGAGCCTGGGGGTCCTCATACTTTACACTGTGCATGAAAACATAAACAACTTAGTTAAGATATAACACTGAAGCAGCAGAATGACAAATTAAAAACACAAACAAAAACAAAATGAAAAACGTGACAAATTAAGGAAAAATCCTCCCTGAAAGTATTCTTCTTCAACACTGCAAAAAAAGACAGCAACAATACCCAGCATTTCTCACCCATTTTATTATTATAATTATATTATATTTTTTGTTCATGGTAAAATGTCAATGACAGAAGGGAATAAATAAACGTGACAAAGGCTGGATTTAAACAAGGGATGTTGCTGTTATGTAGTGCAGACCCCCAAGCCACCAGACACGCTAATATACCCACACAAGTTTGCAATTTTCACACACATTTGTCAAGAATAGGAACAAATCCACAGTACTGGAGAAGCAGGTAAAAGCACCAATTTCAAAATCAAAAAAAAAAACCTTTATTAAACCTGTATGCAGTGAACATTATGGGACAAACTGGTGTCCATCAGTGGTTATGAATAGCTATTTAATTAAAATAAATGACCATGAGAGAATCTGGGCTGCCCCAGAAGTAAAAACTAGAAATCTTGACCTACTTTTTTCGTTGTTCAGCCAGAGAGCTGCTCCTGGTCTGGGCAAACATGTCAAAGTCATCCTGGTTTGGTACAGAGGGCAGTGTACTGCTCACGCTGTCCGCAGCAACATCTGGAGGGGAACAGCAAGAGAGGAAAGGGAAGAGCAAGGAAGACGGAGAAAGCAGAGGAGGAGGATTATAAAGAAAGATTTAAAAATACACGGATAAATGGAAAATGAAATGAAGATTTAGCACTTAGCACTACTATTTAGCACTGTGCAGCTGCCTCTCCATCAAGCTCAACGAGAACAGCATTATATCCAAGCTTTGACCTGAATACTAAAGTATGCAGAGACTTTCTAGAGACCAACAAGGAAGCCAGCAGCGGTAGGGAAGAGAGTCTAGCAATGACTGATGTTGCTGGGCTTATTTCCCATTTGAAGCAAGATTATGAGCCTTTTTTAACACTGCAGAGTCTGGGGAAGAGGGATGTTACAGCTCTGGTAAGAGTGAGTGTATATGTGTACTATAGTAGCAATTTAGGAGTAAGAACTGTGTGCAGGTGAATCCATTTTTCCCTTTACAATGGAAAACAAACTTGATACCAATTTATTCTTACCAAGACCAGCTAGTGCAAAGGACAGCGAGGCTGTAGTGGGTTTATGGGCTGGGGAGGCGGCGGCCCCGGCAGCGGAATGGGGTGGAGGGCTGGAGGTGATCCTGGGCGTGACCACGGCAGGGGAGCCTGGGCCCAGGTCTATCAGGTTGTCCTCTGTGGCCTCATTCAACATCTGAAGAGGGGATGGCGGGTAGAATAAGAGAGTTCACCAAGTATGGATAAAGGGACGTTTGAGTGTTTGCTCTTTGTGTACAGAGATAATACTTATAGCTAGTGAAATTCTAGAGGATTGACTATTTACACAATTTGAAACAACAGTGTGGGTCAGGAGTTGTGGACTGGAGGGTGTTCTATAATACTATATACTCTGGGCTGAATAAACAGTTGCACAAGACTTCAGATGTGTGAGACAGAAGGCAAGAACAGAGGGGATGGCAGGACATATAGTATCTACAGTAGTTTCACACAGCAGTACTGATGCTGACATGTCGTATGGGTCTAAGCATTAGCTCCCTATAGCAGAAGTGTTAACATTCATCACTGTTCATCCCAGCACACAGGCTAGGACTGAACAGGGTAGCAGTGTCATACTTGCCTCCATCAGCTAGCCACAACACAAACATACAGAATACACAGAATCAACAGAATGCAAAAAACAAACAGCTACGTGGGATGTAGTGAGAGATGCCCCGATCCCCTGGCGAATCACTGATACTGGCAAATGTAAAAGCAAATTGGAACATGTTCTGCTTTGCTCTCCCAGTTTTAATAGAGCTAAAACTGCCTTACAAATGAATGCTGCAGTGGACTGTGTATACTGTTATAACATGCAGGAAAGAGTCATTATTAATTCAGACACTTCAGTCATTTCAAAAGGTAAAATAAGCACAACAAATACATGTTTGAAACATCTCTCATAGCATCCTTAACGTTAGACAAATTGCCACAGGACACACAAATGCAGATGTATTGAAATGGATTTTTTTTTTTGCTGAAAGCAAAGAGAAAACAAGTGATCTTAAAAGAGAATTTTGGGAGTTTGATTTCTGCTCTTAAAACGCAGAGTTTCTGTTGATGGTACTCACCCCGTTGTTCTGCGCGGCTCTACCCGACCTGTACCTCTCGTACCTACGAGCAGCACAAAAACCTTTGAATGTTTCACCACAAGCTTTGTGAGGTTCAGATGCTTACACGCGTTTCATCTTCAGACACATCATGAAAGAGACATTTTACCAGTTTGAAGCCGCAGAATGTCTAACAGGAAGGAGTTTTGCACAGTTCTTCATACAAGATCAGTAGTTTTGTGGTGTTTGAACTCAAACTGGCACACACAAGTGTGCTTTCTCAAAAAATTGGATTTTTCATTGATAAGCTTGGGTATAATCACATCTGGAGCCTCATCTTTAAAATCATAGACTGAGATATAGTTTGGCAAACCAAAATGTTCTAACAAGTACCAATTACTTATCCCATCAAACACAGTGGACCAAAGTCATCCGTTTTAGCTGTTGGATAGGCAAAAATTGTACTGACATCAAAGATCTTTTTAACTTTCATGTGGATTTTTCTGACAATCATGGCATGACAGTCCTTGTACAAAGTCTAACTGATGGTTTGGTCCGCTCTGATTGGTGAGTAGGACTGTAACAGGAGGCGCGTGGCGCGCTTGTGATTGGTGAGCAGGTCTGTCACACAAGGATGACAACGGAATGAATTTGTAACTGCATGACTGTTTAAAACTGGTCAGATGCGCCGTATAATTAACCTACATTTTAATCGCCGTCTTCACGATTAGCTAATCGCGTTCTTTCAAATTGCAATTTCGATTTGAAAACGATTAATTGTTCAAGTCAAGTCGTATTGGATCGTACCTCTCATATCGGAGGAAAATGTTGTTGAGGTCATCATTGACATGTAGCAGCTCCTCAGTCACTTCCTCGTTAGAGATGCGTGAAATCAGCTCAACCACTCTCTGCTGCATGGCCCTGCATGTTCTGTTCAGCTCCTTGGTAGATCAACAGACGGATCAATAAATTTGTTGATAAATTAATGGAAAGAAACAGAAACAAATGGAGATGGGGAAAGAGCTAGCTATAGAGGGAAGGACAGACACGCACACAAACAAAGTGTATATCTACTAATGACTCGACCCTGTATTAACAAATAATTTTGTCAGACACATACAATGCTGGATATTGTCTAAACTTTGGAACATAAACTGTATGTATATTTTCTTACAAGACATTTAATGTTAAGCAAGTCAGAAATATTTGCTTAACTGTGTAAACATTCTGTGAATGAAAGAAAGAAAAAAGAAAAGGCACCACATAACCATTACAACTGGCACAGGCACCTTAGCTCGGGGCCATATCCTTGCAGCTGACAAAAATACCTGAGTGGATTTGGCCCGCGTAGATTAAACTCTGCATGAGTTTCTATATCTCTGGTCAATTGCCAATTCCAGGAATTTCCACCACAGCCAACTGGCTCCTGATAAGTTGCAGGCGAGTTGATCATCTCCTCTGAAAACTAAAGACACTACTCCCCCCGGTGGCTGCACATAATTCCAACACTTTACAGCTGACGTGCCATGTTGGAAAGCTTCTTACTGTCTGAATTTAAGTACATGGAAATTAATTTAGTGAAATATTTAGCATGAGCCTATATTCACAGTGTTTTGTTGAGTAGGGATCTATTGACAAACCCTTTCATATAAAGAACAAAAAGAAAACAAAAATCTGATTTGCTTGCTCCAAATCATCTTGTGATTTGATTATTTTGCCTTTGCAACTTTAAAACTCATTAAATATTAAAAACGCATCAAGTAAAATTGGCACAACATGAGCAATACGTTGTGATGCTGTATGTGTTTGGTTAAGATACACCTCACAGTATATTCATGTGCCTCTAACCTGAAGCAGTTCTAGGTCAGAGGCATCTTCCTGGCCAGGGACCATCTCTGTCAGCATCTCTGACATGACTTTGGTGTTTCCTCTCACTATGTCCAGCTCACTACGCAGCCGGGCGATCTGAAAGCACACAAGGTCAAAAGGTTATTAAAAAACATTCAGGGCTTATTTGGAATCGGCAGTGCTGCGGATGTTCTTGACAGCAGGAGATAGTTATGATATGTCAGTAAAATCTGCTTTATTTTAATAAAAAAGCTTTATTGACAGTCTAAGGGAGGAAATTGTTTGTATTGATAAATTAAGCTGAGTTCACTTTACATGCAACAGGTGCAGCAAAAAGTTCAGTCAAAGGTAGCTGTTGATGCCTCTCACCTGTTCAGGGGTTGCTTTGATAGGGCTGGGCATGTTGGGGACCTGTGTGGCAGGGTCGGGGGTCGGGGAAGGTGCAGGAGTCCCGACAGCAGGTGATGCGGGGGCTAGGTACTTCATCATGGCCGGGTCCACCTCTGGTGTACCCTGGAGGAAACAAAAAACACCTTAGGAAAATTGCTGTGTGAACATCCACATGTGTTTGTACTGTATGTGCGTGTCTTTATTTTCACCCTCTGTGGTGTGTGAATGGGAGACAGTGCGTCCAGGTCTGCCATTGGGAACTCAATCCCTTTCCTCTTCAGTTCCTCATAAATGTGGACCACACCAGTTAGATCAGGGCTACTCCTGAAGGCATCAGCCCATGCCTACACACACACACACACACAATAAACATAAAATAGTACACATATCACACAATTTCGCAATGGAAGTGTGGCTTATTTGTGAACAGGAACAGAAACAGCACTAACAGAGAACGCACCAATACCTGTATGAGTGACAGCACTTTGTCTTGTACGATGGTCGGAGGATTGGATTTAGGGGAGATGACTTTGACCAACACACCGTCGATAAAATCTCTGTTGGCCACCTGGACATGAAACCTGTGACCACAGTTCTTCACACATGTCTCCAATACCTGCAGAGAGGAAGACAGATTTAAACAAAGGTGTAAGCCTGTAATATTTAAAAATATAAAAACAAACTGGAGAGCAGGAAAGTTCTTGTGTTTGAGGCAGCTGAGAAAAGGAAGGACTTTGCTCTCTGGTGTTCATACAAGATCTCAGTCAGGATGCTTTCATCACGCAGAGGGGCTTTTAACCAGCAGAGCTGTCAAATGGGTGAACATAGAACACAAGGCATTGCTAAAACCAGCCCCGACAGTGGCCGGGAGAAGAGACACAACGGAAGAAAGTGACCAAGAAAGAACACAAAATCTGGAGAGGTCAACTTTTACGCAGCGTGCAATCCTTTAATGTGGCTTACACATTGAAAGGAGGCTTGGACACGGCTTCCTGAGAATAAAATCAGCACAAAATATGTGCCATTTTTATATGATTTAAAAAAAAGTAAGGACTTCTCACCGTCAGCGCCAGCATCACTTCTCTGTAGTTCTTGTTACCACTGAGTCTCTTCTTCAGTGCCCGCATCGCGTCTTTTGGCCTGCAGCGAAACGTCAGAGAAAACACAGCTGGATGAAGCACCCCAGCTGAGAGTAGGCATAACATCTTTGACTTTGTTGGAACAAATGGTTTTCTGTGCCACATTAACAGATGCCAGTCAGTCTGTCAGTGTAACTGTTTGACTAAGACAAAGAAGAACCGTCGCACCATCTGTCTCTCTCTCTATTTTCTCTCTGCGTGACTCTCTGTTTCTCCCAAGGCAAGATCAAAGCTGTCCATGCATGAAGAGTTTAGGTTTGGCTTTCTGCCTCACACTGCCCGTCTCTCCACTGCAGATGAGGCATCATAAGCTTTTATGAACTCCTTCATGAGATACGGTAGATTTATTATGTTCTGATATAGATAGAAATGGAGGGAGATGGAGTGCGAAATCTGATATAATGCTTCCTCCGACAGCATGTGTGTGTTAAGTGTGTTTCTGAGTGTTACAGCTGCATTTTGTTGGTTTTTGATGGAGCATCTGTTTTGTCAAATATTGTTTCCGTACTACTTGAAAGCACAGTCTTGCAAGGCAACATTATCAGTTGCTGAATTTCCTGAACCTCAAGTCTAAACAGATATTGTTTAATTTTCTGAACATCTTGCAGACAAGACGTTCTGTGTTTTGCGAAGCAGAACTCCCTCTGTGTGTGTGTGTCTTTGAGTGTGACATAGAGGGCCCCATGTCGCATGTCAAGACAATGAGTGTGCGTAGGCATGAAGAATGTGAAAAGGCAGCGGAAAAGAGAAAAAAAGGAAAGTGCTGACGGAAAAAATGGAAAAAGACAGATTCCAATTTTCTTCCCGAAAAACACTCTTTTTCATAAAAAGGAGATACTGGCTGGGATCCCATTACATTTATGTAAGCCGATTTAATGATGAATGTGCCTAACTCTCAGAAAACTAAAAACTTTTTTTTCTAGGAAGCCTAATTACAAGTGAATTCAGTGGTGTCGAGAAGAACCTTACAAAGTGTAAAATAAATGGAAATTCAAGTCTCATCAGAATCTACATTGTGTCTTATAAACACAGTTGGCTGGGCATCTTTTAACGTAGTAGACTGACATAAGAATTTCATTCATTCGTTCATTCATTCAGCCAGTGGCACCTAAAGAAAACAAAAGGCCGTCTGTAGTGTGGTGTCTGTTGGTGAAGCGCAGCAGTCAAGTGTATTATTTGTTGGAGTCACTCAGTCAGCCAGTGTGTGACAAAACAATGAAACGTCCATTAAGTATTGGTACTGACTAATCCTGCAGAACGCTGATAAAGCATATTATAACCCATGATTAACTCCCAGAAGGTGTAGCAACTCACCCCTCGTCTGTCTCATTTATGATATCGCAGATCTCCATGTTGAGGGTCCAGTCCTCATTCTGTAGGCCTCCATCTGTGGCCCTCTCTGGAGGAAAAAACAAAGTTCAACAGAATATTCATACTCATATAATGTTGTTTCCCCTTAAATTCTGTCTGAGCACCTAAAAATAAATGTAAGTGTTGAGCCCTGAGCCCATCCTTAGTCTTCAGTGTAGTGTAGTCGTGTCGCATCGGTTTCTATTTAATTTACAGCAATATGTGCACAGACCCAACTTTATTCACAATACCGTGGAGAGAAATATACAATACAGAGAGTTTAGTTTTATCTGAATACTAAGTCTTGGCTACACCCATAATCTGTATAAACACCACAACCCAAATCTGAGGGTGGCTGGCACTAGAGTATTTTTAACTCACAATAGCTGTTGAGCTCATAATAAAAATTATACTGGTACTACTGTGAATTATACGATGTAGCACACCCCTGGCTGGCATTGAAGTAAATTTTAGTTTTGATGCCTGATCCACTAATTGCACCCTGCCAGCTGTCTCACTAGTAAGCATGATGCTGGATGTTAGTCAGGCTCGGGGTGTCGCCTGCACTAAAGTCGTTGCACACTAATTAAAGCAACCATTGGTTTACATAACATTGAAAGTAAAAAGTTACGTAAGCCAATCAGCATGTGGTGACACACTTCAGTCCTCTGTGTCTCTCAAACGTCTCTTCTTCATCAGCCAAGTATTTTGTGTGTACAAGTAATATAACAAATGGAAAACAAATCATGAGCCAAAACCTTATTCACTAAGTTGATGTATGAATCCACACTTTAAAACCCTTGAAAACTTGAAAAAATATAATACTATATATTTTGAAATAAATAAGCAAAGATTGAAGTAAATTTTTTCTATTATTATTATATTTTTTTCAATTATTTATTCGGGGTTTAACACACAAAAACTGCCCCATTATGACTGTGTGGGTGTGGTTTGATCAGATTTGATTGACAGCGACCACCAGATCATGCTGAATCCTGACTGGTGCATGGAAGTACATGACATCATTGGAGCCCCGCCCACTTCTAACTAGTGTGAGAAACATAAAAAAAATATGTATTATATATTATATACATATATAATACATATACATATATTGTTACTAATACTGTGTTCATGTAGGATCCCATTACTCTCTAACAAACAGGGCCTTTTTTTTCTTAACTATTTTTTTGTCAAGAACAACTTCACAAAATTACAGTAAAAATTTGTAAAATGATAACCTGAATAATAAGATATTAAAACAGCTATAGAAAAATCAACTCCAGCTGTTTGTTATTGCAATTATAAATTCAGGAGGACAGTCCGTCCAAGCAAATTCCATTGACAGCCAAACAGGAAACTAATCTTTTAGAAGGGTTGGGATGAAGTCTTGGGTCTAGGATCAGGAGAAAGATCAGACTACTGTCCACCTGTAAACGCGCAAGTGGGTCCAGAGTATAACTGGATTCAAGCGGCCTGCGAACAGACATGTCCTGGTTTCTCTGTAGTGTCCGAGGGTTTTTGGAGTTTCAGTGGACCCAAAGATTGCTATGTACCCGAGTACAGGCTAGCTAGAGAGAGTAGATTAAGTGTACTTCTCTGTTTATTCTCTTTTCAAAATAATTGTAACTCAATTATTTGCTCAACCCCTCAGCCTGTTTTTATTTTCCATTTAACTCTTTGAACCCTGATTGTACACTGCACTGTAACTTTTATTATTTTTTAATTCAATTTCAATTTCCCTATGTTGCTTTTAAACTTTTTTATATTTCCCTGTTGCTTTTATGTTTTATGTAAAGCACTTTGAATTACCTTGTTGTTGAAATGTGCTATTCAAATAAACTTCTTCAGTCCTATTAGTTTTGGCAACATTGTTATCACACATGCACAAAAACCTCTCACATGCTAGAAAATATGATCCACCACCTGTTGCTCCGATGCCTCCCTCCCACTCTGCTAAATTAACTAAAACAATCAGCTGGAAAGACAAAAGCGAACATCTCAGAGGAAAGTGAAGCTGGTGGTGGGTGTGATGCAGCTGTAGACTCTGAGCTGAGACCTGCTTTCCCCTTCACACTCCACCCTACCATTTAATAGAGTTTCGCCTACAGCCAGGAAATTATGTGATCCAAACTGTGAGACGCTACAGTGATGAACTGTCTTTGCAGTCATCACCGCATACCTCTCTCCGCCTCGTCCTTCCTCTCCCGTCCCCCCCAGAATCCATCCATCACATCTGTGGATGCTGATATCTTTCAGCATCATAGTCATTTGGGGCAAGATTCACAGTGAAACAAAAAAAAAGTTTTTAAACTACTGAAGTGAGCTGTGACTGACACTCAATAGATTCTCATTAGACGGTTCTCGAGCTTGGACAGGAGGAGCTTCTCTCCCTGAAGCGCAGAGGACCTGAGCAGGCTGTCATGCCCAGGCCATGAGCCTCTCACTGGGCCGTGTTACCTTCCTTTTGGGAAACTCAGTGTTGGACAAGCCTGACAGCCATGACTTATTCATGCTCTCCCTCCCCTAAACTTAGTTGTCAGAGACTGGGCAAGCAGTGAGAGACAGGCATCTTAAACACACTTATCTACACACAACAGAGACATAAAGTGAATTTCAACATGAGCAGCATTTAAAAACACTGCTCTGTGGCTCTGTGTTAGGCTGCACAGCATATGAAGCATTCATTTGGACTTAACCAAAGACTTAGACCAACCAAAGACCATTCAAGACTTAACCAGCTACTTCTGCTGGGACATCCCATGTAATCTCTTCAAGTGGATTTTCAGGTCAACGCTGGGCAGAGCACAGGTTGCAGAGGAGGAAAGAAAAGAGAAAAGAAAATCTGATCTCTCAATGTGAAATGACCTACAATGACACTGGACATTTAGAGCCTTGCTAATCAAGTTAAATGCCTGCTGAGTGCATTCATTCATGGTGTTGTGTCAATCCCCCCCCATGTCCTGGGAAATCGACACCACACCAGTGAAGGCAGTCCATCACATGGCTTTAACGGCGGCAGGCTGTGCCACGCACTGCCAACAAAGCCAAACATCTCTGGCCCTCGCCGGCGCCATCTCTCCACGTTTTAAGACTCGTCCTTTCACCACACATTTTCTACTTTTCCTTATCTTTTGTCTTTATTCTATTTGCTTACTCTTCTGGATAGCAACAGCAGAAATTCCAGCAAATTCTGGTAATGTACAGGACTCTTTAGCACAGCATTCAGAGGACTGCTGTCTGGTCAAATAACGGAAGAAATTCTGCAAAAGATAAGTCAGCGGATACTAGAGTTATATAAAAAAGATGGCATGGCAAACTGACATATAGGCCTACCTACAAAGGGAACATACACTAAAGGGATCCAATTTAATCCCTTTAATGTATTTTCCACATTTATCATTGGTGCAATTGTATTGGTTGCTTCAGCTAACTGTACTGATAGCCTCTCACCAATATGTTCACTTTTAGAAAAAAGAGGAAAAGCAGGCAACATGCCTTGACCATGAAGCTACAGTATGAAGAACAGAAAGAAACAAAACATACAAAAGAACCAAGGCTTGAATTTCACCTCATGAAAAATGACAACAAAAGGAAATGCACACATAGTAAACACCTGCACACATCATTCACCACCTCACAGTCACTTTGGAAATGAAAAAGCTCCTTGAAGTTCTTCACAATGGGTCCCTCAACAGATGTTATCTGTCTCCTCTGTCGATATATCTCTCTCTCTCTCATTGGTTCAGGTAAGCTGATCCTTCGCCTGGCTGCTGTGGAGTACTGTAACACTGCAGCAGCCAAACTGACAGCCGGCTGTACAACTCTGCACAGTGCAGTCACTCACAACAGAGAAACCAGGCAGAAGACGCAGCCATCTCTGTGAAATTGGAAAATCCAAGATGTGCCAAGATGCATAAACTAGAAGGACCAATGTAACGTAAAATGCTTGAGAGGATGCTCACAGTTAGTGTCTGAGGGTAGTCTTGGATGACACGGCACATAGCAGTTGACCAGTGGGTGGTGGGAAACATTCACTCTGGCCAGAGGACAATTCAAAAGCCCCCTAACTCCTATAGATGTCTTTCCTCCAGTATATTTCTACCCAGCGCAATGAGGAGCTTGATTAAGCACTGTGGGGTTATCTACTTTCAAAGTAGTTAAAAAGTATGAGAGCTACACCATAGATTGTATACACAGGCAGGTGCTTATTTTAAAAATACCAGCTTAGTGTACTTTACTCACAGACATATGTAATCAACAAATGCTTCTGTGACAGCTGCTTCATTTACTTAGGCCTAAAGGTAAACACAAAATTGTGAGAAATTAATGTTTGGCCTGCATCTGTTTGGCAGGGGCTTAACTCAAACAAACAGGAAATGCTGCTTAAAATCTTTAGGATTGTTTACACAACTTTGTAAACACTTGCATTCAAAATGAATTATAAACTGTTTATAAATAAAAAGGGAAAATGATATTAGTCATGTCAAGGTAGGAGATTATTAGCTAGCAGAATCAAAGAAGGTGGTCTCTCTATTAAAAGGAACAGAACAGTAATGGTGTTACTGTTACAGCTTGGGTGGGTGATATGCAGACAATCACAAATGGGGGACTTTACATTGTTGCACCCCGACTACACTTTTACATGATCTTAATAAACAAAAGCATTTCAAGTAACAGATCTTACAGAAAATCTATTCTTATCATGTGTGTTATTCTCTCATGAGAAAGGCACAGCAAAGCCTTGGTTGGGTTAGAGGTTTTTCATCTCTGAGCATGTTTGCAAACAACCGGGCAAGACGCAAAGAAAGATGCAACCACACAAAAGGGATGTGGTAATAGGCCACGTCTCCCTTCTCCTCTGCAGGACAAATAAGCACCAGAGAATAGATGCTTGAGATTTAAATCTAAAACCAGCTAGGCTGACCAACTATTGTTCATGAAAACTAAGGAAATACTGAACTTCAGCTTGGCTATGGACACGGCCCATAGCATTCCCTCTCATTTAACTTCCTTTCTTGAAAACTGTATGTGTCTTGTCTACACAAATGCAGTGATTTGACGTATTATGTACAAGTAATTACAGCGGACTAAGTTAGGAAGGTTAGCTGGCTAACATTAGCTGAAAGCTCACTGCAAGTAACGTTAACAGATGACGTTTGTTGCGATGATGCTTGCTAGCTGGCTATTTCCACTGGCGCGACCTCAGTAAACCCTGGCGGAAAACATCAAAATGCTTGTCCATGCTCAAATTATGTATTGTGGAGGAAGTATCACATCTCTGATGAATAATTTTTAAGGCTAACGTACCTATACATTGGCCCACAGGAGTGCTGTACGGATTGCCAAGTAAGAACTCCATTTTGACAACAAACAATCCGCTCGGGAATGACTGAGGCTGTGGCCCAGAGGCGGTACCACCAAGTCCCGCCCACAGATTAATACTATTGGTGCAAAAAACCAGAACCTTCACGACGTATGGCTGGAATCAATGTCGGTCATATTTAGCAAATGAAGCTATGTTCAACAAACATATTTATACAATTTAAACCATATGTATATACATGTAGTTTACTTGATACATGCACGGAAATAGACAAACAACGATATAAAATGAACTGAATATAGAACATTGGACTTTTGAAAATATTTTTTGTAGCCAAAATAAAACAACTGTGCGCGAAATTTTAATGTCATCATACCTAACGGTTTATTGATTTTTGTAGGTCAAGCAAGTAAAATTTGAAGTTTAACATTTATTTTAACAGAATCATTTGAACGAGCTTGAACGCAGCTTAAGGGTTGCTAGTTGCTAGGTAACAGAATGTAAACAACAGAGGTAAGAGGTTAGGTAAGAACTTGCTTACTTACTACTAAACTGCTTATATTGTTTGTTTGTTTAAGTATTTTGCATTGGGAAAACAACAACTAGCTAAATTTTGCGATTGTCGTTGGTAGGTACTTAATTTTGTATAATGTTTGTCTGGTAGGCCCATTCATTCATTCGTTTTAGCAAGCTAATGAAGGATGGAAACCTAACGTTAGCTACACCATCATTCATTTCATTTTTTTTTCTTCTCATAATTTTTATCAGAACAAAACAAGCTCCAAATGAAAAAAAATAATCTACTTTCTTCTTTGAGCAGCAGGTAAAGTAAAGTAAAGTGTGCCTCCAACGCCCACTGACAGCAGGATGGACGATCATTGTGGTAAAGTTAAGGCCATTTTGATGGATGAGGAGATTCTGCAGAAGGCAGTAGAGGAGCAAGTCACTCAAGATCAGAGTGGGCGCCTTGCTGTGGCAGATGGAATCCACTTTCATGAAATCCTTAAACTTCGTCTGGACTACAGAAGTGAGAAAAATAAAAAGATTTATAATCAGTGTATGAATGTATATTGGGTTTAGGTATGTGAGAGGTTGTTTGTTCGCAGATATCCTGATGATTGACCACTTATGGGAATTCACGTCCTTGGCCAGGCTTGATATGAACAACAATCTCATAGAGAAGATTGAGGGCCTGGAGCGTCTGGGCAATCTGAAGTGGCTTAGTAAGATGAAGCCTTTATATTTATATCCTGCAACACTTTCTTGTCATAAATGTGCAAGTTTTGGCAAATATATAGACAAAATAAAATAAAAACACCCAATAACTAGCAGTGCTAATGATTCTGAATGTATCCTTTAGATCTGTCATTCAACAGAATAGAGAAAATTGAGGGTCTGGAGTCTCTGCGGAAGCTTGAAGTGCTGAATTTGTCCAACAACAGAATCTCTGTCATTGAAAAAATGGACGGGCTTGAGAAACTCACTCATTTCTGCATTGCAAACAACCTCCTTGGACAGTTGGACAACGTAACTTGCTTGCATTAATCTGTCATACATTTATAAGTAACATACTGCATTTGTATTTCAAGTAGGCTACTATGTTTCAGAATATAGCATTACAGAATGTTTACATAACCTAATGCAAAAATGAATCCATTTCAAAGGTGCTCTATCTCAGGAAGTTTAAGAACCTGTTCACCCTCAACCTATTTGGAAATCCTGTGTCTAAGGAAAACGATTACAAAATTTTCATCACAGGATACTTTCCGACATTGATGTGCCTGGACTACAGATTACTTGACCAGAAAACAGTAAGTATAAGGTATTCTTCCATTAAGCTATTTTTATTGTAGATAATTTGATGACTTTGCCAGCTTTTGTTTGGAAGTTTCTGATTTGCTTTGTTAATAATAAATGATGTGTTTATGTGCAGAAAAATGAAGCATCTATCAAATACCACTATGTCCTTGAGGAGATGAGACATGAGGAGCTGCAGATGCAACAAGATGATCAAGCTGAGCAAAGCCAGAAAGCTGGACTCAAATTACACACAGTAATATAAAGTTCACATTTGGTGATGCAGTTCATTTCCACTGAGCTCTTGACATTTGTGTACATACTTAAGTTCAATTCTACTTTCCTACAGGATGCCTTTGTGGAGTTCCTGAATGGGCCTTGTCTGTTTAAGAGCATGTTCAAAGATGATCCAGAGGCAGATAAATTACACCTGGTTCCTGGGGTGGCTCATTTGCTTCAAACATATCCTTTGTTGTCTTGGCTTTCTTATCCATGCAGGTGTGTTCATTATGACATATAATCTGGGGAAATCATTACATGAATTCCTTAACCCTGCACTTACATTTGAGCACCAAACGGTGGAGCTGTGCACGCAGTTATTTGAAATGGGCTTGGCTGAACATAAGCGAAGAGAGACAGAGGTGAACTCCTTCTTCATAGGTCAGACTCAAGCTGTGACAGACTACCAGCAGAAAGCATTGCAAACGTTGGCAAATTTTGAGCAGCAACACAATAAGGTGAAAAACGGTTATACAAACTTATATAGTCAACTCAGTAAACCTGGTATTAGTATACTGCAGCAGACTATTAATATGTCTTGCATTCACACCGCTCTAGAGGATGATGGAGTTGCAGCAGTTATCAGACCCAGACCTACTGAAGGTCAAGATCAACCACTGTAATGATGAAATCAACCAACTCTGTAACAGCCTCATGACACTGGAGTTTCAGCTGGTCAGCCTGCTGGAGGTAGGTGTGTCTGTGCGTGTGCTTGTATGTGTACACCTTCTGTACTCTGTGAATACATGATTTCCAAATCTGGTTTAAGTTTATTCAGAAAAACATTGTGTGTCATTGACTCAATAATAGAAATTGTGTTAAATATAGATTATTCTCGAGATAAATATACAATAATTTACTTAATACCCACAAAAACTGCATGCCTCTCTACTGTGCCTTTGTTTCAGATTTACTCATTATGTTCACCTCCTGTTCATTTCAGGATATCCTCGAGAAGTTTGACATCACAATCTCGGACATGGTCGGCAACTTCAGTGAAACTGTTCAAGGAATATATCCTTTCTCACTTCTCTCATTGGATTAATTTCCAATGACACTGGTTCATTAGTGCTCTCGGGCTCTTGTCCCCACTATTGAGACACTCAGCTCATACTACATATAAAATCTGGGTCCCAGTTGCAGTTCCTCGCATTGTGCGTTCAGTAATTGAGCCTTAATTAAATGTCAGTGTTTGAATCATACACAATGGCACACAAAGTGTTTGGGTGCAAAATTAGTGATTGTTTAATTTAGATGTTCCATGACATGGTCATACATTTACCCAATGTCGAGATCTGGAGGACAAGTATCATGAGAAGGTGTGTGCGATTGCTGAAGCCACTCTGGAGAAAGTAGCCAAGGAGAGCCTGGAGGAGGACATGCCAGATGATATTAAAATGGTGAGTGTCATCCCTTTTAGGATTACGTTACTGGGACAGTTATAGCCTAATGAGAATGTCGCCAGGACGTTTCTCTCGGTTCTGCTGTTTAATCTCAGAGATAACTGAAGAGGACTGTGTAGAATGTGGGTTATTTCATTACCTTTAAAATAAAGTCAATTACTCATTTTAGCATCAATATGTAAAGAAGTATGTTTATAATTGTAGATACAACAGAATAATAGTGGTCTAATGTGAATGCTGAGGCGAAGGCATTGTTCATTACCCGTGTGAGTGACCTCAGCCTTTCACACCTGTGTTTTCCCTGTGTAGCTGTTTACCGACAGAGACACAGTGATGTCTGCACTGACCACCGGTCACGATAACCACCTGCTGCAGATCAATGGCCGAGAGACTCAGCTCGTTACACGTGTCAATGCCTGGAAAGTGGCCCTCATTAAAGGGGTAGGGAGCTGAAATGACATGAAAACAAACACCCCAATTGATATTTTTATACGGATAGCAAACCTCTCCTCCGTGTCTCACAGTCTTGTTATTGTTTGCTTTTCGTCTTCATGGGTTATTACAGATTCACGACAAAGAACTTAAGCGGAACCGCATGCGCATCTCAGACATCCACAGATACGTGGACCATTTGAGGGAGCAGCTGGAGGAGTTGCAGTAGCTTCAGCAGTAAAACATTTCCCCACAAACATTTGTTTATGTAATGGAACAGGACATTTTCACAACCTGAATGTACAACTGTAGCCAATTTCACTGTTGTTTTATCATTTCTGTATTTGTTATAAAACATAACGCAATAAAATATTTAAGAAATAATTCCACCTGTTCAGTTATTTTTTACGGCCTATTTTTAGGAAGAAAAGGACACTTCAGTCAGTATACTGTTTCAGTGTTGTCACTTGTTCCCCAGCCAACCAAATACAAGTGCATGAGATGTGTGGTGTACACCAAGGCTGGAGTGGTAATGGTGTAACCTAAATTATGTATTTATATAGCTGTTTTTTTAAAATGAGCCAACAACCGGCCCATAAAGCATGGACAGCGGCCCACTGGGTAATTTTCTATACTGACACTAACCTATAGAAGAAAACTGTGTTGTCCAAAAAAGTAACTTAAACTAAAAAAAAGAATAAGCTACTGCTTACTGCATTGTACTCTATTATATTTTTCATCAGAAATCAACAGTGTAGACCAGAATCAGAAAAGAAAAAAATATATATATACAAGAAATATACTACAAACAAATGTATGCACCTATATTTTAATTAACACATTTAGAACTGAAACAATAAAATAAGCAAATTACTGTCCAGATATCAAAATATAAAATTAAACATATATGCAAGTCATCTGACAATGAAGACAATTGTGTCCACTGTGTGTCTTTTTTGTTTTTAGAAATATGTAACATAATTATACTTAAAAAAGCACAAAACTGACATACTATTGCTACTATAGCTATATATATATATATGCTATAAGAATAAAATGTTAGGCCTGGTTTTGGTCTGTTAAATGTAGTATATATTGTCCCTCTCTTGTAACTTTTACCAGAGAAGAGTTCTTAAACATTGGAGTTACTAGTTGGAGGAGCGGCAGCTCTGTTTGGGATCCTTCGGAAACGGCGCAGGGGAAAACGTGCCGGCGCGCTGTTTAAGCTGAGACAGGGGGGATTTCGCACTGCGCTCCCTTCAATTCACCTGGCGAATGTTCGCTCTCTGGCCAACAAAATGGACAAACTGCTTCTCCTCAACAGAACTAACTCGGACTTCTGCAGATCTGCTGCCCTCTGTTTCACCGAATCCTGGCTCACCGAGCGCATCCCGGACAGCGCACTTCACCTGCCGGGATTTAAGCTCATCCTCGCGGACCGTGAAAGGGAGTTCATAAACTGGTTCATCTTATCCCGACACACAGGTAAAAACTGGAATCTGCTAAACCTGTTGTAAAGTCTGTGAAAAGATGGACCAACAAATCAAAGCTGGAGTTACAGGCCTGCTTTGACTGCACTGACTGGAGTGTTTTTGAGGCTGCATCACATCCTGCAACACCTCAGCCACCTGTTTACTGGTTACCACTTATTATTTCATACTATATCATATTGTATATACTGTATACCAATACACCTACCTCAGGTCATAAGGTCATAGGTCTTATTTATTTTTTCCAGCATCCTTTGCACTATGCTCCATCACACTGTGTACATGTGTACATGTATGCATATATGTGTATGTGTTCCTGTATATCATATCCACCTTCAACATGTACATAATGAGAATAGTTTACTCTTGCATCCTTTGCACTCTGATCACTGCACTATTTGTAAATATGTCTATATTGTTTTGTTCATAGTGTGTATATTAGTGTTGTCTATTCTGTAGTTTGTGTCTGATTTTATTTTATTATTATTTTATTATTGTGTTATGGTATTATTGTATTGTAATTGTATTATTGTAAGCACAACGTGAGCAATGTACAATCCTGAGTCAAATTCCTCGTATGTGTACACATACCTGGCAATAAAACTGATTCTGATTCTGATTCTGATTCTGACTCTCCAGGGACATATGCAAGGATCCTGTTCGTGGACTTCAGCTTGGCGTTCAACACCATCATCCCGGACATCCTCAGCACCAAACTCACCCAGCTCACTGTGCCAGCCTCCACCTGTCAGTGGATCACAGACTTCCTGACTGACAGGAGTCAGCAGGTGAGGCTGGGAAACATCACATCCAGATCCCGGACTATCAGCACTGGCGCCCCCCAGGGGTGTGTGCTCTCCCCACTGCTGTTCTCCCTCTACACCAACGACTGCACCTCAGGAGACCCATCTGTCAAACTCCTGAAGTTCGATGACGACACAGCGGTCATCGGCCTCATCCGGGCCAGTGATGAGTCGGCCTACAGACGGGACGTTGATCTGCTGGCTCTCTGATGCGGCCAGAACAACCTGGAGCTTAACACGCTCAAAACTGTGGAGATGACCGTGGACTTCAGGAGGAGCCAATCCACTCTGCCCCCCATCACCACACTCAACAGGCTTTTGTCTGCTGTGGAATCCTTCAGGTTTCTGGGTTCCACTATATCCCAGGACCTGAAGTGGGAGCCCAACACTGACACCATTATCAAGAAGGCCCAGCAGAGGATGTACTTCCTGCGTCAGCTCAGGAAGCTCAACCTGCCAAAGGAGCTGCTGATCCACTTCTACACAGCCATCATCCAGTCTGTTCTCTGCACCTCCATCACTGTCTGGTTTGGATCTGCCACCAAAAAGGACAGGGACAGACTACAACGGACAGTCAGGACTGCAGAAACAATCATCTGTGCCAACCTGCCCTCCATTCAGGACTTCTACATTTCCAGAGTCAGGAAACGTGCAGGAAACATCACTGCGTTTCCATCTCACCCTGGACACAACTGTTCCAGCTACTCCCCTCTGGTAGGCGCTACAGAGCACTGTACGCCAAAACCAACAGACTCAGAAGCAGTTTCTTCCCACAAGCCATCACTCTGATGAACAGCTGATTTCTGACTCACGGTGTCAGGAACAATTCCTGTGCAATAACCCAGTAACTCTGTCTCTAATCAGCACCTGTTTACTGGTTTCCACTTATTATTTATTTATTCACCATTCTCTATTTCAGTGCTGTTCATAATATGTCATATTGTATATACTGTATACCAATATACCTACCTCAGGTCACAAGGTCATAGGTCTTTATTTTCTCCAGCATCCTTTGCACTATGTTCCATCACACTGTGTACATGTATGTGTACCTGTATATCATACCCACCTTCTACATGTACATAATGAGAATAATAGTTTACTCTTGCATCCTTTGCACTGTGATCACTGCACTATTTGTCAATATATCTATATTGTTTTGTTCATAGTGTGTATGTTAGTGTTACTTTGCAATAAAGTTGATTCTGATTTTAGTACTAAATAGAATACAACTCCCAAAGTGCATTGGGGCATATTATCCAATAAGACTCTTGCTCAAGCCGAGCAGCAGTTCACAGCCAATGAAATTCAGGGAAGCTGGATTCTCTAATGAGACGTTGCAGTGTCCCTCCTCAGTGGCAAGTCTGTGGGCTAGCCTGAAAAATTGAGGAAAGTTTTTGGATCACGGGGGTTTTGTACAGCTGGCAGACCCTCCTCATTGTCAGGAAGTTATCAGTTCTCTGTCCAGCTGTGGTTTGCTCAGTCAGAAAGTTAATGACGGTTGCTGACGGTGACACATCTGCGCTCATCATGCCTGTCCGAGCAGAGTGCTGCAGTGCCACTGGCCCGGCCTGCCCATCCTCGGCCTCGCTTGTTCCCCCTGCCCCGATCAACACCAACCAGCCGGGGGTGGCCACGTCGCTGCTGTACAGCGGCTCACAGTTTCGTGGTTATCAGAAGAGCAAAGGCAACTCTTACGACGTTGAAGTTGTTTTGCAGGTAATGTGTTGTTGACATGTTTGGTTTTACCATTAGTTTGTTTATTGTTAATATGCAAAGTCAGCCTATGTGTAGCTGTAGCTGCTAACTTAGCTGACGTAGCTCATTAAGATTTTGTTTTTGATGGTTTCCAGTAATAGTAACACGCTGACCTCATGTCAAACAGACATAACGTGTAAATAAACATCACTTTATGTCCTTGGTAATAGCAAAAGTATGTCTTTGTGAAACTTTAACGTTTCTTTTAACGGAATGCTTATCCTTGATTATATTTGGAAAAGGGAATGTATAATTATAATAATAATAATTCATTAAAATTGATTTCATTCAGAATTTATATTTGACAGATTATAACTCACCTAGTACATTTTACCTCTTAAATACCTTTGTAAAAGCCAAAACAACACACAAAATGCAATGCAATTTTCTACTTGCCAGGAAGTGACTGCAGCCTCTACTTATTGACTGAAAGGTAGTTTCTGCTTCAAATGATTTTCAGAAGAGTTATATTTGACAAATTATAAAACCAAAATTGTCTCCCTTTTTTATTTAATATAATAACATTACATTTTTTAATGACATACTGACCACCAAAAAAATGTCCCCGATTTCATTTCAGAAATCTGATCACCTTATACTAGCGTTGACATTTGAAAGCACTGTCAGCAGACATACGAACAGAAACTATAATACCTGCCTACATTGCTACTTTATAAGGTTTGTCTCAGTTCACAACACCCCTCCTACAGTCTTTTACATCATAAAGAAGAAGGAGAACACGTACCTGTGCCTGTGATATCAAGCCACCTGACATACATAATTATGTGTCATCCTTAATCTTTTTGTCTTGGGCAGCATGTGACTGCGGAGGACTCATATTTGTGTGGATACCTGAAGATCAAAGGCCTTACTGAGGTAAGCAGTAGAAACTAGGTCAGATGTAATAAAACTGACGTTCAAAGACTAAGCACACACTGGTTTCCACGTTTAATCGAGTGGAAACTGGTTTCCTCTTGCTCGATGCAGGTTGTGACAAAGATTAGAGGAAGACAAATGTGAGGCCATTAGGTTGATCCTCTTCTTTCAGGTCTAGACTCTAGTTCTTAGCTTAAGTGTGTCATCTCTATACAATACATTACATTACGCAATATGTGGAAGGGAAGAGGCCAGCAGGATCCTGAAGTGAACTTTTGGCTGTGACAGAGTGGAGTGAAAGCAAGGTGTGTCTCTGTAGAAGTAACAAACCATTTAAATTGGCAAGTTGTTTATGAGAAAATTAAGCCAAGTGTACAATCAGATATTTGCTCACATTTCTGTTATTTAAGCGTGTGTCTGAGTGCATCTGCTTACTGCAAAAACCTATGCACAGGGCAGTAAGTCAACTGCTGATGTATAGTTCATAGCCTGCTGCACAATATATAAGTCACAGGACATTCTGGAAATCTATATCATCCTTATGTTGCACAGCATGGATTGACAGAGCTGTACCCTTCTACACATTTTAAAACAAATATAATTTGCAGGCATGCACTTGGGAAGGTTGAGCCGCCATTCACGCGTCCACTTTTTTTTCCTTTTCTCGTTTTCTCTGTGCACCAGGAGTATCCACTCTCACAACGTTCTTTGCTGGAGAAATTATCAGTCAAAAAAGGCCTTTTTTAACAAGGAAGTGGGACGCAGATGAAGATGTGGACAGAAAGCACTGGGTATGTTTTGTGTTTTTGAATTTAGCTCTATAAATATATAAAGTATATTAACTAACAGTGCACAAATATGGTGCATTCATTGGGCCTGCGTCAAATGATTGTACAGTTTGTGAGTAGCTTTCTATATGATGGGAAAGGCACAGTAAAAGTTACTGCTTACTTTGATGAGACATGTTGGAGGTTCACTCAAACTTCAGTAAGCACCTGTGGCTCTTCGTCTAGCTAATTCGCTGATACGTATGCTCATGTCTCCCCGAAAAGCTTGTAAATTGTGCTATGTTATGTTAAGTCTTTTTGATTTTTTTTTTTTTGGCTACTTCCTGATTGAACTTTATTTCAAAGAACAATGGGCATCTCTTTATTATATAAGCATGTAATTAATAATAATAATTTACGTGACTTTCAGTTAAGGAAATTAGACTTTGCATCCATAGTTGCAATCATTGTCTTGTTGTCACTTCCTAGTTTCTGTTCTCTTACCGGTATGTTTAATTCTTTCCAGGGCAAGTTTAAGCCTTTTTACAAATATGCCAAAAACTTCAACTCGGATGACTTTGACTATGAAGCGCTGGACAACAGTGATTATGTCTTTATGAGGTGGAAGGTTAGTATATAATCTTACTGTTCACCCCTCATCTCTCTCCTCATGTAAGCTTTAAGATCTAACCTCCACTCTTCTTGTTTTCCTGTGCACTCAGGAGCAGTTTCTAGTTCCAGACCACACTATCAAAGACATTAGCGGTGCCTCCTTCGCTGGCTTCTATTACATCTGCTTCCAGAAGTCCACAGCCACTATCGAGGGGTACTATTACCATAGGAGCTCAGAATGGTAACTACCAGCATTACAAAACCAGAATCAATGATTTAAAAAAAATAAATGTCAGTCTCTTTTGCCAAATTAGAACCTGTTTATTTATGCAGATTATTAGTCTCAGTTTACTTTTCTACCTAACATCTGCAGGTACCAGTCTCTAAACCTAAACCATGTTCGAGAGCACAGTGTGCCCATTTATGAATTTCGGTGACAAACAGACACGCACACGAGGATTGAGTCAAGGGAGGGGACTGTCCATACTGCCCTGCGGTTAAATAGGACGGGAACGACAGAAAGAGCCCTTTAGTGCCAAGACTGGAGCTGGACCAGTTTTCCTCGCTGCAGGGAAATAAACATGTGGTCAGACACTCTTCTGGAGGACCGAAAGAGAAAGAAGGCATGGAGACAGAAGGAGAGTTGAAAGGAAGACAAATGATCAACGACAGATGGGCAGTTCTTACAGTTACTGCAGGACTGATGTTTGCCTCGGATTTCATTTTTTATTTTAATTTGTTGGGTTATTTTTGGTGTAATTTCTTTGTGCTCCCATACGATCTGTCTTCATGTAGTTGGGGGACATCAAAATAGATTTCTGTTTTGCCTTAGTGGAGACATGAAACATAATTGCTTTTAAGTTAAGTGCTTCAAAAGAAAAGGGGTTTGTTCAGTAAAGCTTAATTTATTTTCTTACCTTAAATATATGGATGATGATGATGACGATGGGGTTATTGCTGAAAGGTTGCAAAATAAGCAATGACGAGCAGCGATCTACTTTTTATGCAAGGTCTGTGAGACTGTAAGTTATGGTTTGATGCTCAGGGAGGGCATGTTTGGGCAGTATGTATTCATAACTGAAAGCCAACGGAGTGTGGGAATTGGCGGAGTTAGGATTACAGCGATATTGAAGTCCGAACAAGTCCTTTAATATCCAATCATTTCCAAGCTGCTGCTTTTTCAGAGAATCTTCTTCAACAAAAAGTCTGCAAATAGCTTCTAATCAAAAATGTCTCTATGCAAGCCAAAGGTCACTAATGGGTAGGATTTACTTATATTTATTTCAGAGTGATTATCTTCCAGAGTGATTTATTTATTTTTTTTAAATCAAGACTGACCTTGTGGAATAAGGTTTTTCGCAAGAAGAATAAGACTTGGAGGAAAAAAGTAACTAGATTTATTTAATTACAGTAACCAGGTATTTGAAGTTCAGATATGTGACTGTACATTCCAAATCAGTTTTAAAAATGTAAAGACTTTTCCAGAATTTCAGTCACGTAAGAGGCGTCGACAAACAGTAGAAGAAGAACAGAGATTTTAGGGTACACGAGGAGTTTGAATGGCTGGAGAAATGCAGCAAAAGCAATGCAGTGATTTTGAATGTTGATCTTAAATCTAGTCTGTGGATACAGTCTTAGTTTTCTTAATTTGAATTTTAGTTTGAATATGGCTGAATGAGTTTATTTTACTGCATTTTTTTGTCTTAACCTTTATAAGAAAGGCACAACAGTTGGACATAACATAAAAAGCGTCACAACATGCTTTATCTACAATGCATAATGCTGTTCTGTCCTCAGTGGAACATTATGTATAAAAGCACCTTTTTTGGCTCGTGGGAGAAGAGTCTAAAGTAGGAAAGGATGATGGAGAAATGCGGTAGGGAAAAACCTGCTGCCTAACGATTTTAAATGTTTGTGAAGCTCCCCTTTTTTAAAAGACCAATGATTAGGTTTGTAATGTTATATTTAAACAAAAGCTTGAAAGTATATTTGTGTATTTGTCAGAAACTGCGCAAAGAATGAATGAAAGGGTTGATATAATAGTTATGTGCAGATTGCATGTACTCCTTCTGCCTCTCCTCTGTTGCTTATAGACTTCAGCCAGCTTCGTTGCCTGCAGCATGGCAAGTTGTGGGAATACTGTTGGAACTATCTTTTTTTTTTTTTTTTTTTTTTTTGTGGATTGGAGATGTTACGATCCAAATGACTCTAAGATAATTTCCTTTTTTAATTTTAATTACTCATATAACGGAGAAGAGAAGAAAATGTGCAATGTAAGAAACATGTTTATGTGGGGGTAAAAGGTCAGTTTAAATAAGATGATGTGTGATAAGTCTGCTGTGAGTGCATTGTGTGAGGAGAAATAAGAGTGAACAATTTCTTACACAGTTGTATATTCTTGACATTATTTTGTTTTTTTAGGCACTTTTGCCTTTTATTAAAAAGAGACATTACCCTGTGGAGAGGGAGAGAGAGGAGTGCGAGCTGCAACAAGGTCCCTGGCATTAACCTTTAGGCTACTAGGGCAGCCCAGCAAAGTTGAGTGAAACAACATGTGCAAGAGTTCACGCCACAA